>NW_027328721.1:49274735-50670569 GCF_048564905.1 Vicugna pacos | reverse complement strand
CCGGAATCCTGAGCGTGGGGAGGTTCCACCAACGGTCGGCAGCGCGTGGGTTCTAACGGAATGCCTTAGTTCGTCTCCCCTGAGGGTTTTCCTAATGTCTCTGTGCCAGGGAATGCTAGGGGTGATTGCAGGATATCCCAGTGACCGAGGCTGCCTCCCCAAGGTCAGGGAAGTTATTTCTCGGACTTCCCCGAACAGGGAACACCTGTGACTGAAGAGAGCTGCGTGGAGTTGCCTCTCGAGCTCCCCCACGCACTGACAATGGTTCCGGATTCCTGAGAGTGGGGAGGTTCCACCAACGGTCGGCAGCGCGTGGGTTCTAACGGAATGCCTAATCTCGCCTCCCCTGAGGGTTTTCCTAATGTCTCTGTGCCAGGGAATGCTAGGGGTGATTGCAGGATATCCCAGTGACCGAGGCTGCATCCCCAAGGTCAGGGAAGGTATTTCTCGGACTTCCCCGAACAGGGAACACCTGTGACTGAAGAGAGCTGCGTGAAGTTTTCTCTCGAGCTCCCCCTCGCACTGACAATGGTTCCGGAATCCTGAGCGTGGGGAGGTTCCACCAAAGTTCGGCAGCGTGTGGGTTCTAACGGAATGCCTTAGTTCGTCTCCCCTGAGGGTTTTCCTAATGTCTCTGTGCCAGGGAATGCTAGGGGTGATTGCAGGATATCCCAGTGACCGAGGCTGCCTCCCCAAGGTCAGAGAAGGTATTTCTCGGACTTCCCTGAACAGGGAACACCTGTGACTGAAGAGAGCTACGTGGAGTTGTCGCCCGAGCTCCCCCACGCACTGACAATGGTTCCGGAATCCTGAGCGTGGGGAGGTTCCACTTCCGATCAGCAGCGCGTGGGTTCTAACGGAATGCCTAAGCTGGTCTCCCCTGAGTGTTTTCCTAATGTCTCTGGGAAAGGGAATGCTAGGGGTGATTGCAGGATATCCCAGTGACCAAAGCTGCCTCCCCAAGGTCAGGGAAGATATTTCTCAGACTTCCCCAAACAGGGAACACCTGTGACTGAAGAGAGCTGCGTGGAGTTTTCTTTCGTGCTCCCCCACGCACTGACAATGGTTCCGGAATCCTGAGCGTGTGGAGGTTACAACAACGGTCGGCAGCGCGTGGGTTCTAACGGAATGCGTAAGCTCGTCTCCCCTGAGTGTTTTCCAAATGTCTCTGGGACAGGGAATGCTAGGGGTGATTGCAGGATATCCCAGTGACCGAGGCTGCCTCCCCAAGGTCAGGGAATGTATTTCTCGGACTTCCCCGAACAGTGAACACCTGTGACTGAAGAGAGCTGCGTGGAGTTTTCTCTCGAGCTCCCCCACGCACTGACAATGGTTCCGGAATCCTGAGCGTGGGGAGGTTCCCCCAACGGTCGGCAGCGCGTGGGTTCTAACGGAATGCCTAAGCTCGTCTCCCCTGAGGGTTTTCCTAATGTCTCTGTGCCAGGGAATGCTAGGGGTGATTGCAGGATATCCCAGTGACCGAGGCTGCCTCCCCAAGGTCAGGGAAGGTATTTCTCGGACTTCCCCGAACAGGGAACACCTGTGACTGAAGAGAGCTGCGTGGAGTATTCTCTCGAGCTCCCCCACGCACTGACAATGGTTCCGGAATCCTGAGCGTGGGGAGGTTCCCCCAACGGTCAGCAGCGCGTGGGTTCTAACGGAATGCCTAAGCTCGTCTCCCCTGAGGGTTTTCCTAATGTCTCTGTGCCAGGGAATGCTAGGGGTGATTGCAGGATATCCCAGTGACCGAAGCTGCCTCCCCAAGGTCAGGGAATTTATTTCTCGGACTTCCCCGTACAGGGAACACCTGTGACTGAAGAGAGCTGCGTGGAGTTTTCTCTCGAGCTCCACCACGCACTGACAATTGTTCCGGAATCCTGAGCGTGGGGAGTTTCCACCAACGGTCGGCAGCGCGTGGGTTCTAACGGAATGCATAAGCTCGTCTCCCCTGAGGGTTTTCCAAATGTCTCTGTGCCAGGGAATGCTAGGGGTTATTGCAGGATATCCCAGTGACCGAGGCTGCCTCCCCAAGGTCAGGGTAGGTATTTCTATGACTTCCCCGAACATGGAACACCTGTGACTGAAAAGAGCTACGTGGAGTTGCCTCTCGAGCTCCCCCACGCACTGACAATGGTTCCGGATTCCTGCGAGTGGGGAGGTTCCACCAACGGTCGGCAGCGCGTGGGTTCTAACAGAATGCCTAATCTCGTCTCCCCTGAGGGTTTTCCTAATGTCTCTGTGCCAGGGAATGCTAGGGGTGATTGCAGGATATCCCAGTGACCGAAGCTGCCTCCCCAAGGTCAGGGAAGGTATTTCTCGGACTTCCCCAAACAGGGAACACCTGTGACTGAAGAGAGCTGCGTGAAGTTTTCTCTCGAGCTCCCCCACGCACTGACAATGGTTCCGGAATCCTGAGCGTGGGGAGGTTCCACCAACGTTCGGCAGCGTGTGGGTTCTAACGGAATGCCTTAGTTCGTCTCCCCTGCGGGTTTTCCTAATGTCTCTGTGCCAGGGAATGCTAGGGGTGATTGCAGGATATCCCAGTGACCGAAGCTGCCTCCCCAAGGTCAGGGAAGGTATTTCTCGGACTTCCCTGAACAGGGAACACCTGTGACTGAAGAGAGCTACGTGGAGTTGTATCCCGAGCTCCCCCAAGCACTGACAATGGTTCCGGAATCCTGAGCGTGGGGAGGTTCCCCCAACGGTCGGCAGCGCGTGGGTTCTAACGGAATGACTAAGCTCGTCTCCCCTGAGGGTTTTCCTAATGTCTCTGTGCCAGGGAATGCTAGGGGGGTTTGCATCATTTCCCAGTGACAGAGGCTGCCTCCCCAAGGTCAGGGAATTTATTTCTCGGACTTCCCCGAACAGGGAACACCTGTGACTGAAGAGAGCTGCGTGGAGTTGTCTCTCGAGCTCCCCCACCCACTGACAAAGGTTACGGAATCCTGAGCGTGGGGAGCTTCCACCAACGGTCGGCAGCGCGTGGGTTCTAACGGAATGCCTAATCTCGTCTCCCCTGAGGGTTTTCCTAATGTCTCTGTGCCAGGGAATGCTAGGGGTGGTTGTAGGATATCCAAGTGACCGAGGCTGCCTCCCCAAGTTCAGGGAAGGTATTTCTCGGACTTCCCCGAACAGTGAACACCTGTGAATGAAGAGAGCTGCGTGGGATTGTCTCTCGAGCTCCCCCACGCACTGACAAAGGTTCCGGAATCCTGAGCGTGGGGAGGTTCCCACAACGGTCGGTAGCGCGTGGGTTCTAACGGTATGCCTAAGCTCGTCTCCCCTAAGGGTTTTCCTAATGTCTCTGTGCCAGGGAATGCTAGGGGTGATTGCAGGATATCCCAGTGTCCGAGGCTGCCTCCCCAAGGTTAGGGTAGGTATTTCTATGACTTCCCCGAACATGGAACACCTGTGACTGAAGAGAGCTGCGTGGAGTTGCCTCTCGAGCTCCCCCACGCACTGACAATTGTTCCGGATTCCTGCGAGTGGGGAGGTTCCACCAACGGTCGGCAGCGCGTGGGTTCTAACGGAATGCCTAATCTCGTCTCCCCTGAGGGTTTTCCTAATGTCTCTGTGCCAGGGAATGCAAGGGGTGATTGCAGGATATCCCAGTGACCGAGGCTGCATCCCCAAGGTCAGGGAAGGTATTTCTCGGACTTCCCCGAAGAGGGAACACCTGTGACTGAAGAGAGCTGCGTGGGATTGTCTCTCGAGCTCCCCCACGCACTGACAAAGGTTCCGGAATCCTGAGCGTGGGGAGGTTCCCACAACGGTCGGTAGCGCGTGGGTTCTAACGGAATGCCTAAGCTCGTCTCCCCTAAGGGTTTTCCTAATGTCTCTGTGCCAGGGAATGCTAGGGGTGATTGCAGGATATCCCAGTGACCGACTCTGCCTCCCCAAGGTTAGGGTAGGTATTTCTATGACTTCCCCGAACATGGAACACCTGTGACTGAAGAGAGCTGCGTGGAGTTGCCTCTCGAGCTCCCCCACGCACTGACAATGGTTCCGGAATCCTGAGCGTGGGGAGGTTCCACCAACGGTCGGCAGCGTGTGGGTTCTAACGGAATGCCTTAGTTCGTCTCCCCTGAGGGTTTTCCTAATGTCTCTGTGCCAGGGATTGCTAGGGGTGATTGCAGAATATCCCAGTGACCGAGGCTGCCTCCCCAAGGTCAGGGAAGTTATTTCTCGGACTTCCCCGTACAGGGAACACCTGTGACTGAAGAGAGCTGCGTGGAGTTGCCTCTCGAGCTCCCCCACGCACTGACAATGGTTCCGGATTCCTGAGAGTGGGGAGGTTCCACCAACGGTCGGCAGCGCGTGGGTTCTAACGGAATGCCTAATCCCGTCTCCCCTGAGGGTTTTCCTAATGTCTCTGTGCCAGGGAATGCTAGGGGTGATTGCAGGATATCCCAGTGACCGAGGCTGCATCCCCAAGGTCAGGGAAGGTATTTCTCGGACTTCCCCGAACAGGGAACACCTGTGACTGAAGAGAGCTGCGTGAAGTTTTCTCTCGAGCTCCCCCACGCACTGACAATGGTTCCGGAATCCTGAGCGTGGGGAGGTTTCACCAACGTTCGGCAGCGTGTGGGTTCTAACGGAATGCCTTAGTTCGTCTCCCCTGCGGGTTTTCCTAATGTCTCTGTGCCAGGGAATGCTAGGGGTGATTGCAGGATATCCCAGTGACCGAAGCTGCCTCCCCAAGGTCAGGGAAGGTATTTCTCGGACTTCCCTGAACAGGGAACACCTGTGACTGAAGAGAGCTACGTGGAGTTGTATCCCGAGCTCCCCCACGCACTGACAATGGTTCCGGAATCCTGAGCGTGGGGTGGTTCCCCCAACGGTCGGCAGCGCGTGGGTTCTAACGGAATGACTAAGCTCGTCTCCCCTGAGGGTTTTCCTAATGTCTCTGTGCCAGGGAATGCTTGGGGTGGTTGTAGGATATCCCAGTGACCGAGGCTGCCTCCCCAAGTTCAGGGAAAGTATTTCTCGGACTTCCCCGAACAGTGAACACCTGTGAATGAAGAGAGCTGCGTGGGATTGTCTCTCGAGCTCCCCCACGCACTGACAAAGGTTCCGGAATCCTGAGCGTGGGGAGGTTCCCACAACGGTCGGTAGCGCGTGGGTTCTAACGGAATGCCTAAGCTCGTCTCCCCTAAGGGTTTTCCTAATGTCTCTGTGCCAGGGAATGCTAGGGGTGATTGCAGGATATCCCAGTGACCGAGGCTGCCTCCCCAAGGTTAGGGTAGGTATTTCTATGACTTCCCCGAACATGGAACACCTGTGACTGAAGAGAGCTGCGTGGAGTTGCCTCTCGAGCTCCCCCACGCACTGACAATGGTTCCGGAATCCTGAGCGTGGGGAGGTTCCACCAACGGTCGGCAGCGCGTGGGTTCTAACGGAATGCCTTAGTTCGTCTCCCCTGAGGGTTTTCCTAATGTCTCTGTGCCAGGGAATGCTAGGGGTGATTGCAGGATATCCCAGTGAACGAGGCTGCCTCCCCAAGGTCAGGGAATGTATTTCTCGGACTTCCCCGAACAGGGAACACCTGTGACTGAAGAGAACTGCGTGGAGTTTTCTCTCGAGCTCCACCACGCACTGACAATTGTTCCGGAATCCTGAGCGTGGGGAGGTTCCACCAACGGTCGGCAGCGCGTGGGTTCTAACGGAATGCATAAGCTCGTCTCCCCTGAGGGTTTTCCTAATGTCTCTGTGCCAAGGAATGTTAGGGGTGATTGCAGGATATCCCCGTGACCGAGGCTGCCTCCCCAAGGTCAGGGAAGGTATTTCTCGGACTTCCCCGAACAGGGAAGACCTGTGACTGAAGAGAGCTGCGTGGAGTTGTCTCTCGAGCTCCCCCACGCACTGACAATGGTTCCGGAATCCTGAGCGTGGGGAGGTTCCACCAGTGGGCGGCAGGGCGTGGGTTCTAACGGAAAGCATAAGCTCGTCTCCCCTGAGGGTTTTCCTAATATCTCTGTGGCAGGGAATGCTAGGGGGGTTTGCAGGATATCCCAGTGACAGAGGCTGCCTCCCCAAGGTAAGGGAAGGTATTTCTCGGACTTCCCCGAACAGGGAACACCTGTGACTGAAGAGAGCTGCGTGGAGTTGTCTCTCGAGCTCCCCCACGCACTGACAATGGTTCCGGAATCCTGAGCGTGGGGAGGTTTCACCAAAGGTCGGCAGCGCGTGGGTTCTAACGGAAAGCCTAAGCTCGTCTCCCCTGAGGGTTTTCCTAATGTCTCTGTTCCAGGGAATGCTAGGGGGGTTTGCAGGATATCCCAGTGACAGAGGCTGCCTCCCCAAGGTCAGGGAAGATATTTCTCGGACTTCCAGGAACAGGGAACACCTGTGACTGAAGAGAGCTGCGTGGAGTTGTCTCTCGAGCTCCCCCACGCACTGACAATGATTCCGGAATCCTGAGCGTGGGGAGGTACCACCAACTGTCGTCAGCACGTGGGTTCTAACGAAAAGACTAAGCTCGTCTCCCCTGAGGATTTTCCTAATATCTCTGTGCCAGGGAATGCTAGGGGGGTTTGCAGGATATTCCAGTGACAGAGGCTGCCTCCCCAAGGTCAGGGAATGTATTTCTCGGACTTCCCCGAACAGGGAACACTTGTGCCTGAAGAGAGCTGCGTGGAGTTGTCTCTCGAGCTCCCCCACGCACTGACAATGGTTCCGGAATCCTGAGCGTGGGGAGGTTCCACCAACGGTCGGCAGCGCGTTGGTTCTAACGGAAAGCCTAAGCTCGTCTCCCCTGAGGGTTTTCCCAATATCTCTGTGCCAGGGAATGCTGGGGTGTTTGCAGGATATCCCAGTGACAGAGGCTGCCTCCCCAAGGTCAGGGAATTTATTTCTCGGACTTCTCTGAACAGGGAACACCTGTGAATGAAGAGAGCTGCATGGAGTTGTCTCTCGAGCTCCCCCACGCGCTGACAATTTTTCTGGAATCCTGAGCGTGGGAAGGTTCCACCAACATTCGGCAGCGCGTGGGTTCAAACGGAATGCCTAAGCTAGTCTCCCCTGAGTAATTTCCTATTATCTCTGTGCCAGGGAATGCTAGGGTGGTTTGCAGGTATCCCAGTGACAGAGGCTGCCTCCCCAAGGACAGGGAAGATATTTCTCGGACTTCCAGGAACAGGGAACACCTGTGATTGAAGAGAGCTGCGTGGAGTTCTCTCTCGAGCTCCCCCAAGCACTGACAATGATTCCGGAATCCTGAGCGTGGGGAGGTACCACCAACTGTCGTCAGCACGTGGGTTCTAACGGAAAGCCTAAGCTCGTCTCCCCTGAGGATTTTCCTAATATCTCTGTGCCAGGGAATGCTAGGGGGGTTTGCAGGATATTCCAGTGACAGAGCCTGCCTCCCCTAGTTCAGGGAATGTATTTCTCGGACTTCCCCGAACAGGGAACACTTGTGCCTGAAGAGAGCTGCGTGGAGTTGTCTCTCGAGCTCCCCCACGCACTGACAATGGTTCCGGAATCCTGAGCGTGGGGAGGTTCCACCAACCGTCGGCAGCGCGTGGGTTCTAACGGAATGCCTAAGCTCGTCTCCCCTGAGAATTTTCCTAATATCTCTGTGCCAGGGAAGGCTAGGGTGGTTTGCAGGATATTCCAGTGACAGAGGCTGCATCCCCAAGGTCAGAGAATGTATTTCTCGGACTTCCCCGAACAGGGAACACATGTGACTGCATAGAGCTGCGTGGAGTTGTCTCTCGAGCTCCCCCACGCACTGACAATGGTTCCGGAAACCTGAGCGTGGGTAGTTTCCACCAACGGTCGGCAGCGCGTGGGTTCTAACGGAAAGCCTAAGCTCGTCTCCCCTTAGGGTTTTCCTAATATCTCTCTGCCAGGGAATGCTAGGGGAGTTTGCAGGATCTCCCAGTGAGAGAGGCTGCCTCCCCAAGTTTAGGGAATGTATTTCTCGGACTTCCCCGAACAGGGCACACCTGTGACTGAAGAGAGCTGCGTGGAGTTGTCTCTCGAGCTCCCCCACGCACTGACAATGGTTCCGGAATCCTGAGCGTGGGGAGGTTCCACCAACGGTCGGCAGCGCGTGGGTTCTAACGGAAAGGCTAAGCTCGTCTCCCTTGAGGGTTTTCCTAATGTCTCTGTGCCAGGGAATGCTAGGGGGGTTTGCAGGATATCCCAGTGATAGATGCTGCCTCCCCAAGGTCAGGGAAGTTATTTCTCGGACTTCTCCGAACAGGGAACACGTGTGACTGAAGAGAGCTTCATGGAGTTGTCTCTCGAGCTCCCCCACGCACTGACAATGATTCCGGAATCCTGAGCGTGGGGAGGTTCCACCAACTGTCGTCAGCACGTGGGTTCTAACGGAAAGCCAAAGCTCGCCTCCCCTGAGGATTTTCCTAATATCTCTGTGCCAGGGAATGCTAGGGGCGTTTGCAGGATATCCCAGTGACAGAGCCTGCCTCCCCAAGGTCAGGGAAAGTATTTCTCGGACTTCCCCGAACAGGGAACACTTGTGACTGAAGAGAGCTGCGTGGAGTTGTCTCTCGAGCTCCCCCACGCACTGACAATGGTTCCGGAATCCTGAGCGTGGGGAGGTTCCACCAACGGTCGGCAGCGAGTGGGTTCTAACGGAAAGCCTAAGCTCGTCTCCCCTGAGGGTTTTCCTAATGTCTCTGTGCCAGGGAATGCTAGGGGGGTTTGCAGGATTTCCCAGTGACAGAGGCTGCCTCCCCAAGGTCAGGGAATTTATTTCTCGGACTTCCCCGGACAGGGAACACCTGTGAATGAAGAGAGCTTCATGGAGTTGTCTCTCGAGCTCCCCCACGCACTGACAATGATTCCGGAATCCTGAGCGTGGGGAGGTTCGACCAACGGTCGGCAGCGCGTGGGTTCTAACGGAAAGCCTAAGCTCGTCTCCCCTGAGGGTTTTCCTAATGTCTCTGTGCCAGGGTATGCTAGGGGGTTTGCAGGATATCCCAGTGACAGAGGCTGCCTCCCCAATTTCAGGGAAGGTATTTCTCGGTCTTCCCCGAACAGGGAACACCTGTGAAAGTAGAGAGCTGCGTGGAGTTGTCTCTCGTGCTCCCCCACGCACTGACAATGGTTCCGGAATCCTGAGCGTGGGGAGGATCCACCAACGGTCGGCAGCGCGTGGGTTCTAACGGAAAGCGTAACCTCGTCTCCCCTTAGGGTTTTCCTAATGTCTCTGTGCCAGGGAATGCTAGGGGGGTTTGCAGGATATCCCAGTGATAGATGCTGCCTCCCAAAGGTCAGGGAAGTTATTTCTCGGACTTCTCCGAACAGGGAACACGTGTGACTGAAGAGAGCTTCATGGAGTTGTCTCTCGATCTCCCCCACGCACTGACAATGTTTCTGGAATCCTGAGCGTGGGGAGGTTCCACCAACGGGCGGCAGGGCGTGGGTTCTAACGGAAAGCGTAAGCTCGTCTCCCCTGAGGGTTTTCCTAATGTCTCAGTGGCAGGGAATGCTAGGGGGGTTTGCAGGATATCCCAGTGTCAGAGGCTGCCTCCCCAAGTTCAGGGAAGGTATTTCTCGGACTTCCCCGAACAGGGAACACCTGTGACTGAAGAGAGCTGCGTGGAGTTGTCTCTCGAGCTCCCCCACGCACTGACAATGGTTCCGGAATCCTGAGCGTGGGGAGGTTCCACCAACGGTCGGCAGCGCGTATGTTCTAACGGAAAGCATAAGCTAATCACCCCTGAGGTTTTTCCTAATTTCTCTGTGCCAGGGAATGCTAGGGGGGTTTGCAGGTTATCCCAGTGACAGAGGCTGCCTTCCCAAAGTCAGGGAAGGTATTTCTCGGACTTCCCCGAACAGGGAACACCTGTGACTATAGAGAGCTGCGTGGAGTTGTCTCTCGTGCTCCCCCACGCACTGACATTGGTTCCGGAATCCTGAGCGTGGGGAGGTTCCACCAACGGTAGGCAGCGCGTGGGTTCTAACGGAAAGCCTATGCTCGTCTCCCCTGAGGTTTTTCCTAATATCTCTGTGCCTGGGAATGCTAGGGGGGTTTGCAGGATATCCCACTGACAGAGGCTGCCTCCCCAAGGTCATGGAAGATATTTCTCGGACTTCTCCGAACAGGAAACACTTGTGACTGAAGAGAGCTGCGTGGAGTTGTCTCTCGAGCTCCCCCACGCACTGACAATGTTTCCGGAATCCTGAGCGTGGGGAGGTTTCACCAAAGGTCGGCAGCGCGTGGGTTCTAACGGAAAGCCTAAGCTCGTCTCCCCTGAGGGTTTTCCTAATGTCTCTGTTCCAGGGAATGCTAGGGGGGTTTGCAGGATATCCCAGTGACATAGGCTGCCTCCCCAAGGTCAGGGAAGATATTTCTCGGACTTCCAGGAACAGGGAACACCTGTGACTGAAGAGAGCTGCGTGGAGTTGTCTCGCGAGCTCCCCCACGCACTGACAATGGTTCCGGAATCCTGAGCGTGGGGAGGTTCCACCAACGGTCGGCAGCGCGTGGGTTCTAACGGAAAGCGTAAGCTCATCTCCCCTGAGGGTTTTCCTAATATCTCTGTGGCAGGGAATGCTAGGGGTGTTTGCAGGATATCCCAGTGACAGAGGCTGCCTCCGCAAGGTCAGGGAAGGTATTTCTCGGACTTCCCCGAACAGGGAACACCTGTGAATGAAGAGAGCTGCGTGGAGTTGTCTCTCGAGCTCCCCCACGCACTGACAATGGTTCCGGAATCCTGAGCGTGGGGAGGTTCCACCAACGGTAGGCAGCGCGTGGGTTCTAACGGAAAGCCTTAGCTCGTCTCCCCTGAGGGTTTTCCTAATGTCTCTGTGCCAGGGAATGCTAGGGGGGTTTGCAGGTTATCCCAGTGACAGAGGCTACCTCCCCAAGGTCAGGGAAGTTATTTCTCGGACTTCTCCGAACAGGAAACACCTGTGACTGAAGAGAGCTGCGTGGAGTTGTCTCTCGTGTTCCCCCACGCACTGACAATTGTTCTGTAATCCTGAGCGTGGGGAGGTTCCACCAAAGGTCGGCAGCGCGTGGGTTCTAACGGAATGCCTAAGCTCGTCTCCCCTGTGGTTTTTCCTATTGTCTCTGTGCCAGGGAATGCTAGGGGTGTTTGCAGGTATCCCAGTGACAGAGGCTGCCTCCCCAAGGTCAGGGAAGTTATTTCTCGGACTTCCAGAAACAGGGAACACCTGTGACTGAAGAGAGCTGCGTGGAGTTGTCTTACGAGCTCCCCCACGCACTGACAATGATTCCGGAATCCTGAGCGTGGGGAGGTTCCACCAATTGTCGTCAACACGTGGGTTCTAACGGAAAGCCTAAGCTCGTCTCCCCTGAGGATTTTCCTAATATCTCTGTGCCCGGGAATGCTAAGGGGGTTTGCAGGATATCCCAGTGACAGAGCCTGCCTCCCCAAGTTCAGGGAATGTATTTCTCGGACTTCCCCGAACAGGGAACACTTGTGACTGAAGAGAGCTGCGTGGAGTTGTCTCTCGAGCTCCCCCACGCACTGACAATGGTTCCGGAATCCTGAGCGTGGGGAGGTTCCACCAACGGGCGGCAGCGCGTGGGTTCTAACGGAATGCCTAAGCTCGTCTCCCCTGAGGATTTTCCTAATATCACTGTGCCAGGGAATGCTAGGGGGGTTTGCAGGATATCCCAGTCACAGAGGCTGCATCCCCAAGGTCAGGGAATGTATTTCTCGGACTTCCCCGAACAGGGAACACCTGTGACTGCAGAGAGCTGCGTGGATTTGTCTCTCGAGCTCCCCCACGCACTGACAATGGTTCCGGAAACCTGAGCGTGGGTAGTTTCCACCTACGGTCGGCAGCGCGTGCGTTCTAACGGAAAGCCTAAGCTCGTCTCCCCTGAGGGTTTTCCTAATGTCTCTGTGCAAGGGAATGCTAGGGGGGTTTGCAGGATATCCCAGTGTCAGTGGCTGCCTACCCAAGTTCAGGGAAGGTATTTCTCGGACTTCCCCGAACAGGGAACACCTGTGACTGAAGAGAGCTGCGTGGAGTTGTCTCTCGAGCTCCCCCATGCACTGCTAATTGTTCCGGAATCCTGAGCGTGGGGAGGTTCCACCAACGGTCGGCAGCGCGTGAGTTCTAACGGAAAGCCTAAGCTCGTCTCCCCTAAGTATTTTCCTAATGTCTCTGTGCCAGGGAATGCTAGGGTTGATTGCAGGTTATCCCAGTGACAGAGGCTGCCTCCCCAAGGTCAGGGAAGGTATTTCTCGGACTTCCCCGAACAGGGAACACCTGTGACTGAAGAGAGCTGCGTGGAGTTGTCTCTCGATCTCCCCCACACACTGACAATGGTTACGGAATCCTGAGCGTGGGGAGGCTCCACCAACGGTCGGCAGAGCGTGGGTTCTAACGGAATGCCTAAGCTCGTCTCCCCTGAGGATTTTCCTAATATCTCTGTGCCAGGGAATGCTAGGGTGGTTTGCAGGTGTCCCAGTGACAGAGGCTGCCTCCACAAGGTCAGGGAATATATTTCTCGGACTTCCCCGAACAGGGAACACCTGTGACTGAAGAGAGCTGCGTGGAGTTGTCACTCGAGCTCCCCAACGCACTGACAATGTTTCTGGAATCCTGAGCGTGGGGAGGTTCCACCAACGGTCGGCAGCGCGTGGGTTCTAACGGAATGCCTAAGCTCGTCTCCCCTGAGGGTTTTCCTAATATCTCTGTGCCAGGGAATGCTAGGGGAGTTTGCAGGATATCCCAGTGAGAGAGGCTGCCTCCCCAAGTTTAGGGAAGTTATTTCTCGGACTTCCCCGAACAGGGCACACCTGTGACTGAAGAGAGCTGCGTGGAGTTGTCTCTCGAGCTCCCCCACGCACTGACAATGGTTCCGGAATCCTGAGCGTGGGGAGGTTCCACCAACGGTCGGCAGCGCGTGGGTTCTAACGGAAAGCCTAAGCTCGTCTCCCTTGAGGGTTTTCCTAATGTCTCTGTGCCAGGGAATGCTAGGGGGGTTTGCAGGATATCCCAGTGATAGATGCTGCCTCCCAAAGGTCAGGGAAGTTATTTCTCGGACTTCTCCGAACAGGGAACACGTGTGACTGAAGAGAGCTTCATGGAGTTGTCTCTCGAGCTCCCCCACGCACTGACAATGTTTCTGGAATCCTGAGCGTGGGGAGGTTCCACCAACAGTCGGCAGCGCGTGGGTTCTAACGGAATGCCTAAGCTCGTCTCCCCTGAGGATTTTCCTAATGTCTCTGTGCCAGGGAATGCTAGGGGGGTTTGCAGGATATCCCAGTGACAGAGGCTGCCTCCCCAAGGTCAGGGAAGATATTTCTCGGACTTCCCCGAATAGGGAACACCTGTGACTGAAGAAAGCTGCGTGGAATTGTCTCCCGAGCTCCCCCACGCACTGACAATTGTTCCGGAATCCTGAGCTTGGGGAGGTTCCACCAACGGTCGGCAGCGCGTGGGTTCTAACGGAATGCCTAAGCTCGTCTCCCCTGAGGATTTTCCTAATATCTCTGTGCCAGGGAATGCTAGGGGGGTTTGCAGGATATCCCAGTGACAGAGGCTGCCTCCCCAAGGTCAGGGAAGGTATTTCTCGGACTTCCCCGAACAGGGAACACCTGTGACTGCAGAGAGCTGCGTGGAGTTGTCTCTCGAGCTCCCCCACGCACTCACAATGGTTCCGGAATCCTGAGCGTGGGGAGGTTCCACCAACGGGCGGCAGGGCGTGGGTTCTAACGGAAAGCGTAAGCTCGTCTCCCCTGAGGGTTTTCCTAATATCTCTGTGCCAGGGAATGCTAGGGTGGTTTGCAGGTGTCCCAGTGAAAGAGGCTGCCTCCATAAGGTCAGGGAATGTATTTCTCGGACTTCCCCGTACAGGGAACACCTGTGACTGAAGAGAGCTGCGTGGAGATGTCACTCGAGCTCCCCAACGCACTGACAATATTTCTGGAATCCTGAGCGTGGGGAGGTTCCACCAACGGTCGGCAGCGCGTGGGTTCTAACGGAATGCCTAAGCTCGTCTCCCCTGAGGGTTTTCCTAATTTCTCTGTGCCAGGGAATGCTAGGGGAGTTTGCAGGATATCCCAGTGAGAGAGGCTGCCTCCCCAAGTTTAGGGAAGGTATTTCTCGGACTTCCCCGAACAGGGCACACCTGTGACTGAAGAGAGCTGCGTGGAGTTGTCTCTCGAGCTCCCCCACGCACTGACAATGGTTCCGGAAACCTGAGCGTGGGTAGTTTCCACCTACGGTCGGCAGCGCGTGGGTTCTAACGGAAAGCCTAAGCTCGTCTCCCCTGAGGATTTTCCTAATGTCTCTGTGCAAGGGAATGCTAGGGTGGTTTGCAGGATATCCCAGTGTCAGTGGCTGCCTACCCAAGTTCAGGGAAGGTATTTCTCGGACTTCCCCGAACAGGGAACACCTGAGACTGAAGAGAGCTGCGTGGAGTTGTCTCTCGAGCTCCCCCATGCACTGCTAATTGTTCCGGAATCCTGAGCGTGGGGAGGTTCCACCAACGGTCGGCAGCGCGTGAGTTCTAACGGAAAGCCTAAGCTCGTCTCCCCTGAGGGTTTTCCTAATGTCTCTGTGCCAGGGAATGCTAGGGATGTTTGCAGGATTTCCCAGTGACAGAGGCTGCCTCTCCAAGGTCAGGGAATTTATTTCTCGCACTTCCCCGGACAGGGAACACCTGTGACTTAAGAGAGCTGCGTGGAGTTGTCTCTCGAGCTCCCCCACGCACTGACAATGGTTACGGAATCCTGAGCGTGGGGAGGCTCCACCAACGGTCGGCAGCGCATAGGTTCTAACGGAAAGCATAAGCTCATAACCCCTGAGGTTTTTCCAAATTTCTCTGTGCCAGGGAATGCTAGGGGGGTTTGCAGGATATCCCAGTGACAGAGGCTGCCTCCCCAAGTTCAGGGAAGCTATTTCCCGGACTTCCCCGAACAGGGAACACCTGTGACTGAAGAGAGCTGCGTGGAGTTGTCTCTCGAGCTCCCCCACGCACTGACAATGGTTCCGGAATCCTGAGCGTGGGGAGGCTCCACCAACGGTCGGCAGCGCGTGGTTCTAACGGAAAGCCTAAGCTAATCACCCCTGAGATTTTTCCTAATTTCTCTTTGCCAGGGAATGCTAGGGGGGTTTGCAGGTTATCCCAGAGACAGAGGCTTCCTCCCCAAGGTCAGGGAAGATATTTCTCGGACTTCCCCGAACAGGGAACTCCTGTGACTGAAGAGAGCTGCGTGGAGTTGTCTCTCGTGCTCCCCCACGGACTGACAATGGTTCCGGAATCCTGAGCGTGGGGAGGTTCCACCAACGGGCGGCAGGGCGTGGGTTCTAACGGAAAGCGTAAGCTCGTCTCCCCTGAGGGTTTTCCTAATTTCTCTGTGCCAGGGAATGCTTGGGTGGTTTGCAGGATATCCCAGTGTCAGAGGCTGCCTCCCCAAGTCCAGGGAATGTATTTCTGGGACTTCCCCGAACAGTGAACACCTGTGACTGAAGAGAGATGCGTGGAGATGTCTCTCGAGCTCCCCCACGCACTGAAAATGGTTCCGGAATCCTGAGCGTGGGGAGGTTCCACCAACGGTTGGCAGCGCGTGGGTTGTAACGGAAAGCCTAAGCTCGTCTCCCATGAGGGTTTTCGTAATGTCTCTGTGCCAGGGAATGCTAGGGGGGTTGCAGGATATCCCAGTGACAGAGGCTGCCTCCCCAAGGTCAGGGAAGGTATTTCTCGGACTTCCCCGAACAGGGAACACCTGTGAAAGAAGAGAGCTGCGTGGAGTTGTCTCTCGAGCTCCCCCACGCACTGACAATGGTTCCGGAATCCTGAGCGGGGGGAGGTTCCACCAACGGTAGGCAGCGCGTGGGTTCTAACGGAAAGCCTAAGCTCGTCTCCCCTGAGGGTTTTCCTAATATCTCTGTGCCAGGGAATGCTAGGGGAGTTTGCAGGATATCCCAGTGACAGACGCTGCCTCCCCAAGGTCAGGGAATGTATTTCTCGGACTTCCCCGAACAGGGCACACCTGTGACTGAAGAGAGCTGCGTGGAGTTTTCTCTCGAGCTCCCCCACGCACTGACAATGGTTCCGGAATCCTGAGCGTGGGGAGGTTCCACGAACGGTCAGCAGCGCGTGGGTTCAAACGGAAAGCCTAAGCTCGTCTCCCCTGAGGCTTTTCCTAATATCTCTGTGCCAGGGAATGCTAGGGGGGTTTGCAGGATATCCCAGTGATAGAGGCTGCCTCCCCAAGGTCAGGGAAGTTATTTCTCGGACTTCTCCGAACAGGAAACACCTGTGACTGAAGAGAGCTTCATGGAGTTGTCTCTCGAGCTCCCCCACGCACTGACAATGTTTCTGGAATCCTGAGCTAGGGGAGGTTCCACCAACAGTCGGCTGCGCGTGGGGTCTAACGGAATGCCTAAGCTAGTCTCCCCTGAGGATTTTCCTAATGTCTCTGTGCCAGGGAATGCTAGGGGGTTTTGCAGGTATCCCAGTGACAGAGGCTGCCTCCCCAAGGTCAGGGAAGATATTTCTCGGACTTCCCCGAATAGGGAACACCTGTGACTGAAGAGAGCTGCGTGGATTTGATCTCGAGGTCCCCCACGCACTGACAATGGTTCCGGAATCCTGAGCGTGGGGAGGTTCCACCAACGTTCGGCAGCGCGTGAGTTCTAACGGAAAGCCTAAGCTCGTCTCCCCTGAGGGTTTTCCTAATGTCTCTGTGCCAGGGAATGCTAGGGGGGTTTGCAGGCTATCCCAGTGAAAGAGGCTGCCTTCCCAAGTTCAGGGAAGGTATTTCTAGGACTTCCCCAAACAGGGAACACCTGTGACTGAAGAGAGCT
Source organism: Vicugna pacos (assembly GCF_048564905.1). Lineage (NCBI taxonomy): Eukaryota > Metazoa > Chordata > Mammalia > Artiodactyla > Camelidae > Vicugna > Vicugna pacos. Next base: position 50,653,802 of record NW_027328721.1, on the reverse strand, counting down.
GCGTGGAGTTGTCTCTCGAGCTCCCCCACGCACTGACAATTGTTCCGGAATCCTGAGCGTGGGGATGTTCCACCAACGGGCGGCAGGGCGTGGGTTCTAACGGAAAGCGTAAGCTCGTCTCCCCTGAGGGTTTTCCTAATGTCTCTGTGTCAGGGAATGCTAGGGTTGTTTGCAGGATATCCCAGGGACCGAGGCTGCCTCCCCAAGGTCAGGGAAGTTATTTCCCGAACTTCCCCGAACAGGGAACACCTGTGACTGAAGAGAGCTGCGTGGAGTTGTCTCTCGAGCTCCCCCACGCACTGACATTGATTCCGGAATCCTGAGCGTGGGGAGGTTCCACCAACGGTCGGCAGCGCGTGGGTTTAAACGGAATGCCTAAGCTCGTCTCCCCTGAGGATTTTCCTAATCTCTCTGTGCCAGGGAATGCTAGGGGGGTTTGCAGGTTATCCCAGTGACAGAGGCTGCCTCCCCAAGGTCAGGGAAGGTATTTCTCGGACTTTCCCGAACAGGGAACACCTGTGACTGAAGAGAGCTGCGTGGAGTTGTCTCTCGAGCTCCCCCATGCACTGACAATGTTTCTGGAATCCTGAGCGTGGGGAGGTTCCACCAACAGTCGGCTGCGCGTGGGGTCTTACGGAATGCCTAAGCTAGTCTCCCCTGAGGATTTTCCTAATGTCTCTGTGCCAGGGAATGGTAGGGGGTTTTGCAGGTATCCCAGTGACAGAGGCTGCCTCCCCAAGGTCAGGGAAGATATTTCTCGGACTTCCCCGAATAGGGAACACCTGTGACTGAAGAGAGCTGCGTGGATTTGTCTCTCGAGGTCCCCCACGCACTGACAATGGTTCCGGAATCCTGAGCGTGGGGAGGTTCCACCAACGTTCGGCAGCGCGTTAGTTCTAACGGAAAGCCTAAGCTCGTCTCCCCTGAGGGTTTTCCTAATGTCTCTGTGCCAGGGAATGCTAGGGGGGTTTGCAGGCTATCCCAGTGAAAGAGGCTGCCTCCCCAAGTTCAGGGAATGTATTTCTAGGACTTCCCCAAACAGGGAACACCTGTGACTGAAGAGAGCTGCGTGGAGTTGTCTCTCGAGCTCCCCCACGCACTGACAATTGTTCCGGAATCCTGAGCGTGGGGATGTTCCACCAACGGGCGGCAGGGCGTGGGTTCTAACGGAAAGCGTAAGCTCGTCTCCCCTGAGGGTTTTCCTAATGTCTCTGTGTCAGGGAATGCTAGGGTTGTTTGCAGGATATCCCAGTGACCGAGGCTGCCTCCCCAAGGTTAGGGAAGGTATTTCTCGGACTTCCCCGAACAGGGAACACCTGTGACTGAAGAGAGCTGCGTGGAGTTTTCTCTCGAGCTCCCCCACGCACTGACATTGATTCCGGAATCCTGAGCGTGGGGAGGTTCCACCAACGGTCGGCAGCGCGTGGGTTCTAACGGAATGCCTAAGCTCGTCTCCCCTGAGGATTTTCCTAATATCTCTGTGCCAGGGAATGCTAGGGGGGTTTGCAGGATATCCCAGTGACAGAGGCTGCCTCCCCAAGGTCAGGGAATGTATTTCTCTGACTTCCCCGAACAGGGAACAGCTGTGACTGCAGAGAGCTGCGTGGAGTTGTCTCTCGAGGTCCCCCACGCACTGACAATGGTTCCGGAAACCTGAGCGTGGGTAGTTTCCACCAACGGTCGGCAGCGCGTGGGTTCTAACGGAAAGCCTAAGCTCGTCTCCCCTGAGGGTTTTCCTAATGTCTCTGTGCCAGGGAATGCTAGGGGGGTTTGCAGGATATCCCAGTGTCAGAGGCTGCCTACCCAAGTTCAGGGAAGTTATTTTTCGGACTTCCCCGAACAGGGAACACCTGTGACTGAAGAGAGCTGCGTGGAGTTGTCTCTCGAGCTCCCACATGCACTGCTAATTGTTCCGGAATCCTGAGCGTGGGGAGGTTCCACCAACGGTAGGCAGCACGTGGGTTCTAACGGAAAGCCTAAGCTCGTCTCCCCTGAGGGTTTTCCTAATATCTCTGTGCCAGGGAATGCTAGGGGGGTTTGCAGGATATCCCAGTGTCAGAGCCTGCCTCCCAAGTTCAGGGAAGTTATTTCTTGGACTTCCCCGAACAGGGAACACCTGTGACTGAAGAGAGCTGCGTGGAGTTGTCTCTCGAGTTCCCCACGCACTGACAATGATTCCGGAAACCTGAGCGTGAGTAGTTTCCACCAACGGTCGGCAGCGCGTGGGTTCTAACGGAAAGCCTAAGCTCGTCTCCCCTGAGGGTTTTCCTAATGTCTCTGTGCCAGGGAATGCTAGGGGGGTTTGCAGGATATCCCAGTGTCAGAGGCTGCCTACCCAAGTTCAGGGAAGGTATTTCTAGGACTTCCCCAAACAGGGAACACCTGTGACTGAAGAGAGCTGCGTGGAGTTGTCTCTCGAGCTCCCCCATGCACTGCTAATTGTTCCGGAATCCTGCGCGTGGGGAGGTTCCACCAACGGTAGGTAGCGCGTGAGTTCTAACCGAAAGCCTAAGCTCGTCTCCCCTGAGGGTTTTCCTAATGTCTCTGTGCCAGGGAATGCTAGGGGGGTTTGCAGGATATCCCAGTGACAGAGGCTGCCTCCCCAAGGTCAGGAAAGGTATTTCTCGGACTTCCCAGAACAGGGAACAGCTGTGACTGAAGAGAGCTGCGTGGAGTTGTCTCTCGAGCTCCCCCACGCACTGACAATGATTCCGGAATCCTGAGCGTGGGGAGGTTCCACCAACGGGCGGCAGGGCGTGGGTTCTAACGGAAAGCGTAAGCTCGTCTCCCCTGAGGGTTTTCCTAATGTCTCTGTGGCAGGGAATGCTAGGGGGGTTTGCAGGATATCCCAGGGGCAGAGGCTGCCTCCCCAATGTCAGGGAAGGTATTTCTCAGACTTCCCCGAACAGGGAACACCTGTGACTGAAGAGAGCTGCGTGGAGTTGTCTCTCGAGCTCCCCCACGCACTGACAATGGTTCCGGAATCTTGAGCTTGGGGAGGTTCCACCAACGGTCGGCAGCGCGTGGGTTCTAACGGAAAGCATAAGCTAATCACCCCTGAGGTTTTTCCTAATTTCTCTGTGCCAGGGAATGCTAGGGGTGTTTGCAGGTTATCCCAGTGACAGAGGCTGCCTCCCCAAGGTCAGGGAAGGTATTTCTCGGACTTCCCCGAACAGGGAACACCTGTGACTGAAGAGAGCTGCGTGGAGTTGTCTCTCGAGCTCCCCCACGCACTGACAATTGTTCCGGAATCCTGAGCGTGGGGATGTTCCACCAACGGGCGGCAGGGCGTGGGTTCTAACGGAAAGCGTAAGCTCGTCTCCCCTGAGGGTTTTTCTAATGTCTCTGTGTCAGGGAATGCTAGGGTTGTTTGCAGGATATCCCAGGGACCGAGGCTGCCTCCCCAAGGTCAGGGAAGGTATTTCTCGGACTTCCCTGAACAGGGAACACCTGTGACTGAAGAGAGCTGCGTGGAGTTGTCTCTCGAGCTCCCCAACGCACTGACATTGATTCCGGAATCCTGAGCGTGGGGAGGTTCCACCAACGGTCGGCAGCGCGTGGGTTCTAACGGAATGCCTAAGCTCGTCTCCCCTGAGGATTTTCCTAATATCTCTGTGCCAGGGAATGCTAGGGGGGTTTGCAGGTTATCCCAGTGACAGAGGCTGCCTCCCCAAGGTCAGGGAAGGTATTTCTCGGACTTCCCCGAACAGGGAACACCTGTGACTGAAGAGAGCTGCGTGGAGTTGTCTCTCGAGCTCCCCCACGCACTGACAATGGTTCCGGAATCCTGAGCGTGGGGAGGTTCCACCAACGGTCGGCAGCGCATGGGTTCTAACGGAAAGCCTAAGCTCGTCTCCCCTGAGGGTTTTCCTAATGTCTCTGTGCCAGGGAATGCTAGGGGGTTTTGCAGGATATCCCAGTGATAGAGGCTGCCTCCCCAAGGTCAGGGAAGTTATTTCTCGGACTTCTCCGAACAGGGAACACCTGTGACTGAAGAGAGCTTCATGGAGTTGAGTCTCGAGCTCCCCCACGCACTGACAATGTTTCTGGAATCATGAGCGTGGGGAGGTTCCACCATCAGTCTGCTGCACGTGGGTTCTAACGGAATGCCTAAGCTCGTCTCCCCTGAGGATTTTCCTAATGTCCCTGTGCCAGGGAATGCTAGGGGGGTTTGCAGGTATCCCAGTGACAGAGGCTGCCTCCCCAAGGTCAGGGAAGATATTTCTCGGACCTCCCCGAATAGGGAACACCTGTGACTGAAGAGAGCTGCGTGGAGTTGTCTCTCGAGCTCCCCCACGCACTGACAATGGTTCCGGAATCCTGAGCGTGGGGAGGCTCCACCAACGGTCGGCAGCGCGTGGGTTCTAACGGAATGCCTAAGCTCGTCTCCCCTGAGGATTTTCCTAATATCTCTGTGCCAGGGAATGCTAAGGGGGTTTGCAGGATATCCCAGTGACAGAGGCTGCCTCCCCAAGGTCAGGGAAGGTATTTCTCGGACTTCCCCGAACAGGGAACACCTGTGACTGAAGAGAGCTGCGTGGAGATGTCTCTCGAGCTCCCCCAAGCACTGACAATGGTTCCGGAAACTTGAGCGTGGGTAGTTTCCACCAACGGTCGGCAGCACGTGGGTTCTAACGGAAAGCCTAAGCTCGTCTCCCCTGAGGGTTTTCCTAATGTCTCTGTGCCAGGGAATGCTAGGGGTGTTTGCAGGATATCCCAGTGACAGAGGCTGCCTCCCCAAGGTCAGGGAATTTATTTCTCGGACTTCTCCGAACAGGGAACACCTGTGAATGAAGAGAGATGCATGGAGTTGTCTCTCGAGCTCCGCAACGCACTGACAATGTTTCTGGAATCCTGAGCGTGGGAAGGTTCCACCAACATTCGGCAGCACGTGGGTTCAAACGGAATTCCTAAGCTCGTCTCCCCTGAGGATTTTCCTAATATCTCTTTGCCAGGAAATGCTAGGGTGGTTTGTATGTATCCCAGTGACAGAGGCTGCCTCCACAAGGTCAGGGAAGATATTTCTCGGACTTCCCCGAACAGGGAACACCTGTGACTGCAGAGAGCTGCGTGGAGTTGTCTCTCGAGCTCCCCCACGCACTGACATTGGTTCCGCATTCCTGAGCGTGGGGAGGTTCCACCAACGGTCGGCAGGGCGTGGGTTCTAACGGAAAGCCTAAGCTCGCCTCCCCTGAGGGTTTTCCTAATGTCTCTGTGCCAGGGAATCCTAGGGGGGTGTGCAGGATATCCCAGTGTCAGAGGCTGCCTACCCAAGTTCAGGGAAGGTATTTCTAGGACTTCCCCAAACAGGGAACACCTGTGACTGAAGAGAGCTGCGTGGAGTTGTCTCTCGAGCTCCCCCATGCACTGGTAATTGTTCCGGAATCCTGCGCGTGGGGAGGTTCCACCAACGGTAGGTAGCGCGTGAGTTCTAACGGAAAGCCTAAGCTCGTCTCCCCTGAGGGTTTTCCTAATGTCTCTGTGCCAGGGAATGCTAGGGGGGTTTGCAGGATATCCCAGTGACAGAGGCTGCCTCCCCAAGGTCAGGAAAGGTATTTCTCGGACTTCCCAGAACAGGGAACAGCTGTGACTGAAGAGAGCTGCGTGGAGTTGTCTCTCGAGCTCCCCCACGCACTGACAATGGTTCCGGAATCCTGAGCGTGGGGAGGTTCCACCAACGGGCGGCAGGGCGTGGGTTCTAACGGAAAGCGTAAGCTCGTCTCCCCTGAGGGTTTTTCTAATGTCTCTGTGCCAGGGAATGCTAGGGGGTTTTGCAGGATATCCCAGTGTTAGAGGCTGCCTCCCCAAGGTCAGGGAAGTTATTTCTCGGACTTCTCCGTACAGGGAACACCTGTGACTGAAGAGAGCTTCATGGAGTTGTCTCTCGAGCTCCCCCACGCACTGACAATGTTTCTGGAATCATGAGCGTGGGGAGGTTCCACCATCAGTCTGCTGCACGTGAGTTCTAACGGAATGCCTAAGCTCGTCTCCCCTGAGGATTTTCCTAATGTCCCTGTGCCAGGGAATGCTAGGGGGGTTTGCAGGTATCCCAGTGACAGAGGCTGCCTCCCCAAGGTCAGGGAAGATATTTCTCGGACCTCCCCGAATAGGGAATACCTGTGACTGAAGAGAGCTGCGTGGAGTTGTCTCTCGAGCTCCCCCACGCACTGATAATGTTTCCGGAATCCTGAGCGTGGGGAGGCTCCACCAACGGTCGGCAGCGCGTGGGTTCTAACGGAATGCCTAAGCTCGTCTCCCCTGAGGATTTTCCTAATATCTCTGTGCCAGGGAATGGTAGGGGGGTTTGCAGGATATCCCAGTGACAGAGGCTGCCTCCCCAAGGTCAGGGAAGGTATTTCTCGGACTTCCCCGAACAGGGAACACCTGTGACTGAAGAGAGCTGCGTGGAGATGTCTCTCGAGCTCCCCCAAGCACTGACAATGGTTCCGGAAACTTGAGCGTGGGTAGTTTCCACCAACGGTCGGCAGCACGTGGGTTCTAACGGAAAGCCTAAGCTCGACTCCCCTGAGGGTTTTCCTAATGTCTCTGTGCCAGGGAATGCTAGGGGTGTTTGCAGGATATCCCAGTGACAGAGGCTGCCTCCCCAAGGTCAGGGAATTTATTTCTCGGACTTCTCCGAACAGGGAACACCTGTGAATGAAGAGAGATGCATGGAGTTGTCTCTCGAGCTCCCCAACGCACTGAAATTGTTTCTGGAATCCTGAGCGTGGGAAGGTTCCACCAACATTCGGCAGCACGTGGGTTCAAACGGAATTCCTAAGCTCGTCTCCCCTGAGGATTTTCATAATATCTCTTTGCCAGGAAATGCTAGGGTGGTTTGCAGTTATCCCAGTGACAGAGGCTACCTCCCCAAGGTCAGGGAAGGTATTTCTCGGACTTCCCCGAACAGGGAACACCTGTGACTGAAGAGAGCTTCGTGGAGTTGTCTCTCGAGCTCCCCCACGCACTGACAATGATTCCGGAATCCTGAGCGTGGGGAGGTTCCACCAACGGTCGGCAGCGCGTGGGTTCTAACGGAAAGCGTAAGCTCGTCTCCCCTGAGGGTTTTCCTAATGTCTCTGTGGCAGGGAATGCTAGGGGGGTTTGCAGGATATCCCAGGGGCAGAGACTGCCTCCCCAATGTCAGGGAAGGTATTTCTCAGACTTCCCCGAACAGGGAACACCTGTGACTGAAGAGAGCTGCGTGGAGTTGTCTCTCGAGCTCCCCCACGCACTGACAATGGTTCCGGAATCCTGAGCGTGGGGAGGTTCCACCAACGGTCGGCAGCGCGTGGGTTCTAACGGAAAGCATAAGCTAATCACCCCTGAGGTTTTTCCTAATTTCTCTGTGCCAGGGAATGCTAGGGGTGTTTGCAGGTTATCCCAGTGACAGAGGCTGCCTCCCCAAGTTCAGGGAAGGTATTTCTCGGACTTCCCCGAACAGGGAACAACTGTGACTGCAGAGAGATGCGTGGAGTTGTGTCTCGAGCTCCCCCACGCACTGACAATTGTTCCGGAATCCTGAGCTTGGGGATGTTCCACCAACGGGCGGCAGGGCGTGGGTTCTAACGGAAAGCGTAAGCTCGTCTCCCCTGAGGGTTTTCCTAATGTCTCTGTGTCAGGGAATGCTAGGGTTGTTTGCAGGATATCCCAGTGACCGAGGCTGCCTCCCCAAGGTCAGGGAAGGTATTTCTCGGACTTCCCTGAACAGGGAACACCTGTGACTGAAGAGAGCTGCGTGGAGTTGTCTCTCGAGCTCCCCCACGCACTGACAATGGTTCCGGAATCCTGAGCGTGGGGAGGCTCCACCAACGGTCGGCAGCGCGTGGGTTCTAACGGAATGCCTAAGCTCGTCTCCCCTGAGGATTTTCCTAATATCTCTGTGCCAGGAAATGCTAGGGGGGTTTGCAGGATATCCCAGTGACAGAGGCTGCCTCCCCAAGGTCAGGGAAGGTATTTCTCGGACTTCCCCGAACAGGGAACACCTGTGACTGAAGAGAGCTGCGTGGAGATGTCTCTCGAGCTCCCCTAAGCACTGACAATGGTTCCGGAAACTTGAGCGTGGGTAGTTTCCACCAACGGTCGGCAGCACGTGGGTTCTAACGGAAAGCCTAAGCTCGTCTCCCCTGAGGGTTTTCCTAATGTCTCTGTGCCAGGGAATGCTAGGGGTGTTTGCAGGATATCCCAGTGACAGAGGCTGCCTCCCCAAGGTCAGGGAATTTATTTCTCGGACTTCTCCGAACAGGGAAAACCTGTGAATGAAGAGAGATGCATGGAGTTGTCTCTCGAGCTCCCCAACGCACTGAAAATGATTCTGGAATCCTGAGCGTGGGAAGGTTCCACCAACATTCGACAGCACGTGGGTTCAAACGGAATTCCTAAGCTCGTCTCCCCTGAGGATTTTCCTAATATCTCTTTGCCAGGAAATGCTAGGGTGGTTTGCAGTTATCCAGTGACAGAGGCTGCCTCCACAAGGTCAGGGAAGATATTTCTCGGACTTCCCCGAACAGGGAACACCTGTGACTGCAGAGAGCTGCGTGGAGTTGTCTCTCAAGCTCCCCCACGCACTGACATTGGTTCCGCATTCCTGAGCGTGGGGAGGTTCCACCAACGGTCGGCAGGGCGTGGGTTCTAACGGAATGCCTAAGCTCGTCTCCCCTGAGGATTTTCCTAATATCTCTGTGCCAGGGAATGCTAGGGGGGTTTGCAGGATATCCCAGTGACAGAGGCTGCCTCCCCAAGGTCAGGGAATGTATTTCTCGGACTTCCCCGAACAGGGAACACCTGTGACTGCAGAGAGCTGCGTGGAGTTGTCTCTCGAGTTCCCCACGCACTGACAATGTTTCCGGAATCCTGAGCGTGGGGAGGTTCCAACAATGGTCGGCAGCGCGTGGGTTCTAACGGAAAGCCTTAGCTCGTCTCCCCTGAGGGTTTTCCTAATGTCTCTGTGCCAGGGAATGCTAGGGGGGTTTGCAGGATATCCCAGTGACAGAGGCTGCCTCCTCAAGGTCAGGGAAAGTATTTCTCGGACTTCCCAGAACAGGGAACAGCTGTGACTGAAGAGAGCTTTGTGGAGTTTTCTCTCGAGCTCCCCCATGCACTGACAATGCTTCCGGAATCCTGAGCGTGGGGAGGTTCCACCAACGGTCGTCAGCACGTGGGTTCTAACGGAAAGCCTAAGCTCGTCTCCCCTGAGGGTTTTCCTAATATCTCTGTGCCAGGGAATGCTAGGGGGGTTTGCAGGATATCCCAGAGACAGAGCCTGCCTCCCAAGATCAGGGAAGTTATTTCTTGGACTTCCCCGAACAGGGAACACCTGTGAATGAAGAGAGCTGCGTGGAGTTGTCTCTCGAGCTCCCCCACGCACTGACAATGGTTCCGGAAACCTGAGCGTGGGTTGTTTCCACCAAAGGTCGGCAGCGCGGGGGTTCTTACGGAAAGCCTTAGCTCGTCTCCCCTGAGGGTTTTCCTAATGTCTCTGTGCCAAGGAATGCTAGGGGGGTTTGCAGGATATCCCAGTGTCAGAGGCTGCCTACCCAAGTTCAGGGAAGTTATTTCCAGGACTTCCCCAAACAGGGAACACCTGTGACTGAAGAGAGCTGCGTGGAGTTGTCTCTCGGGCTCCCCCATGCACTGCTAATTGTTCCGGAATCCTGAGCGTGGGGAGGTTCCACCAACGGTAGGCAGCGCGTGAGTTCTAACGGAAAGCCTAAGCTCGTCTCCCCTGAGGGTTTTCCTAATGTCTCTGTGCCAGGGAATGCTAGGGGGTTTGCAGGATATCCCAGTGACAGAGGCTGCCTCCCCAAGGTCAGGGAAGGTATTTCTCGGACTTCCCCGAACAGGGAACACCTGTGACTGAAGAGAGCTGCGTGGAGTTGTCTCTCGTGCTCCCCCACGCACTGACATCGGTTCCGGAATCCTGAGCGTGGGGAGGTTCCACCAACGGTCGGCAGCGCGTGGGTTCTAACGGAAATCCTAACCTCGACTCCCCTGAGGGTTTTCCTAATGTCTCTGTGCCAGGGTATGCTAGGGGATTTGCAGGATATCCCAGTGACAGCGGCTGCCTCCCCAAGGTCAGGGAAGTTATTTATCGGACTTCCCCGAACAGGGAACACCTGTGACTGTAGAGAGCTGCGTGGAGTTGTCTCTCGAGCTCCCCCACGCACTGACAATTGTTCCGGAATCCTGAGCGTGGGGAGGTTCCACCAAAGGTCGGCAGCGCGTGAGTTCTAACGGAAAGCGTAACCTCGTCTCCCCTGAGGGTTTTCCTAATGTCTCTGTGCCAGGGTATGCTAGGGGGTTTGCAGCATATCCCAGTGACAGCGGCTGCCTCCCCAAGGTAAGGGAAGTTATTTCTCGGACTTCCCCGAACAGGGAACACCTGTGACTGTAGAGAGCTGCGTGGAGTTGTCTCTCGACCTCCCCCACGCACTGACAATGGTTCCGGAATCCTGAGCGTGGGGAGGTTCCACCAACGGTCGGCATCGTGTGGGTTCTAACGGAAAGCCTAAGCTCGTCTCCCCTAAGGTTTTTCCTAATGTCTCTGTGCCAGGAAATGCTAGGGGAGTTTGCAGGATATCCCAGTGACAGAGGCTGCCTCCCCAAGGTCAGGGAAGGTATTTCTCGGACTTCCCCGAACAGGGAACACCTGTGACTGAAGAGAGCTTCATGGAGTTGTCTCTCGAGCTCCCCCACGCACTGACAATGGTTCCGGAATCCTGAGCGTGGGGAGGTTCCACCAACGGTCGGCAGCGCGTGGGTTCTAACGGAAAGCCTTAGCTCGTCTCCCCTGAGGGTTTTCCTAATGTCTCTGTGCCAGGGAATACTAGGGGCGTTTGCAGGATATCCCAGTGACAGAGGCTGCCTCCCCAAGGTCAGGGAAGTTATTTCTTGGACTTCTCCGAACAGGGAACACCTGTGAATGAAGAGAGCTGCATGGAGTTGTCTCTCGAGCTCCCCAACGCACTGACAATGTTTCTGGAATCCTGAGCGTGGGGAGGTTCCACCAACATTCGGCAGCGCGTGGGTTGTAACGGAATGCCTAAGCTCGTCTCCCCTGAGGATTTTCCTAATATCTCTGTGCCAGGGAATGCTAGGGTTGTTTGCATGTATCCCAGTGACAGAGGTTGCCTCCGCAAGATCAGGGAAGATATTTCTCGGACTTCCCCGATCAGGGAACACCTGTGACTGAAGAGAGCTGCGTGGAGTTCTCTCTCGAGCTCCCCCACGCACTGACAATCTTTCCGGAATCCTCAGCGTCGTGAGGTTCCACCAAGGGTGACAGCGTGTGGGTTCTAACGGAAAGCCTAAGCTCGTCTCCCCTGAGGGTTTTCCTAATGTCTCTGTGCCAGGGAATGCTAGGGGGGTTTGCAGGATATCCCAGTGACAGAGGCTGCCTCCCCAAGGTCAGGGAAGGTATTTCTCGGACTTCCCAGAACAGGGAACAGCTGTGAGTGAAGAGAGCTGCGTGGAGTTGTCTCTCGAGCTCCCCCATGCACTGACAATGGTTCCGGAATCCTGAGCGTGGGGAGGTTCCACCAACGGTAGGCAGCGGGTGAGTTCTAACGGAAAGCCTAAGCTCGTCTCACCTGAGGGTTTTCCTAATGTCTCTGTGCCAGGGAATACTAGGGGCGTTTGCAGGATATCCCAGTGACAGAGGCTGCCTCCCCAAGGTCAGGGAAGTTATTTCTTGGACTTCTCCGAACAGGGAACACCTGTGAATGAAGAGAGCTGCATGGAGTTGTCTCTCGAGCTCCCCAACGCACTGACAATGTTTCTGGAATCCTGAGCGTGGGGAGGTTCCACCAACATTCGGCAGCGCGTGGGTTGTAACGGAATGCCTAAGCTCGTCTCCCCTGAGGATTTTCCTAATATCTCTGTGCCAGGGAATGCTAGGGTTGTTTGCATGTATCCCAGTGACAGAGGCTGCCTCCGCAAGATCAGGGAAGATATTTCTCGGACTTCCCCGATCAGGGAACACCTGTGACTGAAGAGAGCTGCGTGGAGTTCTCTCTCGAGCTCCCCCACGCACTGACAATGTTTCCGGAATCCTCAGCGTGGTGAGGTTCCACCAAGGGTGACAGCGCGTGGGTTCTAACGGAAAGCCTAAGCTCGTCTCCCTGAGGGTTTTCCTAATGTCTCTGTGCCAGGGAATGCTAGGGGGGTTTGCAGGATATCCCAGTGACAGAGGCTGCCTCCCCAAGGTCAGGGAAGGTATTTCTCGGACTTCCCAGAACAGGGAACAGCTGTGACTGAAGAGAGCTGCGTGGAGTTGTCTCTCGAGCTCCCCCATGCACTGACAATGGTTCCGGAATCCTGAGCGTGGGGAGGTTCCACCAACGGTAGGCAGCGGGTGAGTTCTAACGGAAAGCCTAAGCTCGTCTCACCTGAGGGTTTTCCTAATATCTCTGTGCCAGGGAATGCTAGGGTTGTTTGCAGGTATCCCAGTGAAAGAGGCTGCCTCCCCAAGTCAGGGAAGTTATTTCTTGGACTTCTCCGAACAGGGAACACCTGTGAATGAAGAGAGCTGCATGGAGTTGTCTCTCGAGCTCCCCCACGCACTGACAATGGTTCCGGAATCCTGAGCGTGGGCAGGTTCCACCAACGGTCGGCAGCGCATGGGTTCTAACGGAAAGCCTAAGCTCGTCTCCCCTGAGGGTTTTCCTAATGTCTCTGTGCCAGGGAATGCTAGGAGGTTTTGCAGGATATCCCAGTGATAGAGGCTGCCTCCCCAAGGTCAGGGAAGTTATTTCTCGGACTTCTCCGAACAGGGAACACCTGTGACTGAAGAGAGCTTCATGGAGTTGTCTCTGGAGCTCCCCCACGCACTGACAATGTTTCTGGAATCATGAGCGTGGGGAGGTTCCACCATCAGTCTGCTGCACGTGGGTTCTAACGGAATGCCTAAGCTCGTCTCCCCTGAGGATTTTCCTAATGTCCCTGTGCCACGGAATGCTAGGGGGGTTTGCAGGTATCCCAGTGACAGAGGCTGCCTCCCCAAGGTCAGGGAAGGTATTTCTCGGACTTCCCCGAACAGGGAACACCTGTGACTGAAGAGAGCTGCGTGGAGTTGTCTCTCGAGCTCCCCCACGCACTGACAATGGTTCCGGAATCCTGAGCGTGGGGATGTTCCACCAACGGGCGGCAGGGCGTGGGTGCTAACGGAAAGCGTAAGCTCGTCTCCCCTGAGGTTTTTCCTAATGTCTCTGTGGCAGGGAATGCTAGGGGTGTTTGCAGGGTATCCCAGTGACCGAGGCTGCCTCCCCAAGTTCAGGGAAGGTTTTTCTCGGACTTCCCCTAACAGGGAACACCTGTGACTGCAGAGAGCTCCGTGGAGTTGTCTCTCGAGGTCCCCCACGCACTGACAATGGTTCCGGAAACCTGAGCGTGGGTAGTTTCCACCAACGGTCGGCAGCGCGTGGGTTCTAACGGAAAGCCTAAGCTCGTCTCCCCTGAGGGTTTTCCTAATTTCTCTGTGCCAGGGGATGCTAGGGGGTTTTGCAGGATATCCCAGTGACAGAGGCTGCCTCCCCAAGGTCAGGGAAGGTATTTCTCGGACTTCCCCTAACAGGGAACACCTGTGACTGCAGAGAGCTGCGTGGAGTTGTCTCTCGAGGTCCCCCACGCACTGACAATGGTTCCGGAAACCTGAGCGTGGGTAGTTTCCACCAACGGTCGTCAGCGCGTGGGTTCTAACGGAAAGCCTAAGCTCGTCTCCCCTGAGGGTTTTCCTAATGTCTCTGTGCCAGGGAATGCTAGGGGGGTTTGCAGGATATCCCAGTGTCAGAGGCTGCCTACCCAAGTTCAGAGAAGGTATTTTTCGGACTTCCCCGAACAGGGAACACCTGTGACTGAAGAGAGCTGCGTGGAGTTGTCTCTCGAGCTCCCCCATGCACTGCTAATTGTTCCGGAATCCTGAGCGTGGGGAGGTTCCACCAACGGTAGGCAGCGGGTGAGTTCTAACGGAAAGCCTAAGCTCGTCTCCCCTGAGGGTTTTCCTAATATCTCTGTGCCAGGGAATGCTAGGGTTGTTTGCAGGTATCCCAGTGAAAGAGGCTGCCTCCCCAAGGTCAGGGAAGTTATTTCTTGGACTTCTCCGAACAGGGAACACCTGTGAATGAAGAGAGCTGCATGGAGTTGTCTCTCGAGCTCCCCCACGCACTGACAATGGTTCCGGAATCCTGAGCGTGGGGAGGTTCCACCAACTGTCGGCAGCGCGTGGGTTCTAACGGAAAGCCTAAGCTCGTCTCCCCTGAGGGTTTTCCTAATGTCTCTGTGCCAGGGAATGCTAGGGGCTTTTGCAGGATATCCCAGTGATAGAGGCTGCCTCCCCAAGGTCAGGGAAGTTATTTCTCGGACTTCTCCGAACAGGGAACACCTGTGACTGAAGAGAGCTTCATGGAGTTGTCTCTCGAGCTCCCCCACGCACTGACAATGTTTCTGGAATCATGAGCGTGGGGAGGTTCCACCATCAGTCTGCTGCACGTGGGTTCTAACGGAATGCCTAAGCTCGTCTCCCCTGAGGATTTTCCTAATGTCCCTGTGCCAGGGAATGCTAGGGGGGTTTGCAGGTATCCCAGTGAAAGAGGCTGCCTCCCCAAGGTCAGGGAAGTTATTTCTCGGACCTCCCCGAATAGGGAACACCTGTGACTGAAGAGAGCTGCGTGGAGTTGTCTCTCGAGCTCCCCCACGCACTGACAATGGTTCCGGAATCCTGAGCGTGGGGAGGCTCCACCAACGGTCGGCAGCGCGTGGGTTCTAACGGAATGCCTAAGCTCGTCTCCCCTGAGGATTTTCCTAATATCTCTGTGCCAGGGAATGCTAGGGGGGTTTGCAGGTTATCCCAGAGACAGAGGCTGCCTCCCCAAGGTCAGGGAAGGTATTTCTCTGACTTCCCCGAACAGGCAACACCTGTGACTGAAGAGAGCTGCGTGGAGTTGTCTCTCGAGCTCCCCCAAGCACTGACAATGGTTCCGGAATCCTGAGCGTGGGGAGGTTCCACCAACGGTCGGCAGCGCGTGGGTTCTAACAGAATGCCTAAGCTCGTCTCCCCTGAGGATTTTCCTAATATCTCTGTGCCAGGGAATGCTAGGGGTGTTTGCAGGATATCCCAGTGACAGAGGCTGCCTCCCCAAGGTCAGGGAATGTATTTCTCGGACTTCCCCGAACAGGGAACAACTGTGACTGCAGAGAGCTGCGTGGAGTTGTCTCTCGAGCTCCCCCACGCACTGACAATGTTTCCGGAATCCTGAGCGTGGGGAGGTTCCAACAAGGGTCGGCAGCGCGTGGGTTCTAACGGAAAGCCTAAGCTCGTCTCCCCTGAGGGTTTTCCTAATTTCTCTGTGCCAGGGAATGCTAGGGGGGTTTGCAGGATATCCCAGTGACAGAGGCTGCCTCCCCAAGGTCAGGGAATGTATTTCTCGGACTTCCCAGAACAGGGAACAGCTGTGACTGAAGAGAGCTGTGTGGAGTTGTCTCTCGAGCTCCCCCATGCACTGACAATGCTTCCGGAATCCTGAGCGTGGGGAGGTTCCACCAACGGTCGTCAGCACGTGGGTTCTAACGGAAAGCCTAAGCTCGTCTCCCCTGAGGGTTTTCCTAATATCTCTGTGCCAGGGAATGCTAGGGGGGTTTGCAGGATATCCCAATGACAGAGCCTGCCTCCCAAGATCAGGGAAGTTATTTCTCTGACTTCCCCGAACAGGGAACACCTGTGACTGCAGAGAGCTGCGTGGAGCTGTCTCTCGAGCTCCCCCACGCACTGACAATGGTTCCGGAAACCTGAGCGTGGGTAGTTTCCACCAACGGTCGGCAGCACGTGGGTTATAACGGAAAGCCTAAGCTCGTCTCCCCTGAGGGTTTTCCTAATGTCTCTGTGCCAGGGAATGCTAGGGGTGTTTGCAGGATATCCCTGTGACAGAGGCTGCCTCCCCAAGGTCAGGGAATTTATTTCTCGGACTTCTCCGAATAGGGAACACCTGTGAATGAAGAGAGATGCATGGAGTTGTCTCTCGAGCTCCCCAACGCACTGACAATGTTTCTGGAATCCTGAGCGTGGGAAGGTTCCACCAACATTCGGCAGCGCGTGGGTTCAAACGGAATTCCTAAGCTCGTCTCCCCTGAGGATTTTCCAAATATCTCTTTGCCAGGAAATGCTAGGGTGGTTTGCAGGTATCCCAGTGACAGAGGCTGCCTCCACATGGTCAGGGAAGATATTTCTCGGACTTCCCCGAACAGGGAACACCTGTGACTGCAGAGAGCTGCGTGGAGTTGTCTCTCGAGCTCCCCGACGCACTGACAATGATTCCGAATTCCTGAGCGTGGGGAGGTTTCACCAACGGTCGGCAGAGCGTGGTTTCTAACGGAATGCCTAAGCTCGTCTCCCCTGAGGATTTTCCTAATATCTCTGTGCCAGGGATTGCTAGGGGGGTTTCCAGGATATCCCAGTGACAGAGGCTGCCTCCCCAAGGTCAGGGAATGTATTTCTCGGACTTCCCCGAACAGGGAACAACTGTGACTGCAGAGAGCTGCGTGGAGTTGTCTCTCGAGCTCCCCCACGCACTGACAATGTTTCCGGAATCCTGAGCGTGGGGAGGTTCCAACAAGGGTCGGCAGCGCGTGGGTTCTAACGGAAAGCCTAAGCTCGTCTCCCCTGAGGGTTTTCCTAATGTCTCTGTGCCAGGGAATGCTAGGGGGGTTTGCAGGATATCCCAGTGACAGAGGCTGCCTCCCCAAGATCAGGGAATGTATTTCTCGGACTTCCCAGAACAGGGAACAGCTGTGACTGAAGAGAGCTGTGTGGAGTTGTCTCTCGAGCTCCCCCATGCACTGACAATGCTTCCGGAATCCTGAGCGTGGGGAGGTTCCACCAACGGTCGTCAGCACGTGGGTTCTAACGGAAAGCCTAAGCTCGTCTCCCCTGAGGGTTTTCCTAATATCTCTGTGCTAGGGAATGCTAGGGGGATTTGCAGGATATCCCAGTGACAGAGCCTGCCTCCCAAGATCAGGGAAGTTATTTCTTGGACTTCCCCGAACAGGGAACACCTGTGACTGAAGAGAGCTGCGTGGAGCTGTCTCTCGAGCTCCCCCACGCACTGACAATGGTTCCGGAAACCTGAGCGTGGGTAGTTTCCACCAACGGTCGGCAGCGCGTGGGTTCTAAAGGAAAGCCTAAGCTCGTCTCCCCTGAGGGTTTTCCTAATGTCTCTGTGCCAGGGATTGCTAGGGGGGTTTGCAGGATATCCCAGTGTCAGAGGCTGCCTACCCAAGATCAGGGAAGGTATTTCTAGGACTTCCCCAAACAGGGAACACCTGTGACTGAAGAGAGCTGCGTGGAGTTGTCTCTCGATCTCCCCCATGCACTGCTAATTTTTCCGGAATCCTGAGCGTGGGGAGGTTCCACCAACGGTAGGCAGCGCGTGAGTTCTAACGGAAAGCCTAAGCTCGTCTCCCCTGAGGGTTTTCCTAATGTCTCTGTGCCAGGGAATGCTAGGGGGGTTTGCAGGATATCCCAGTGACAGAGGCTGCCTCCCCAAGGTCAGGGAAGTTATTTCTCTGACTTCCCCGAACAGGGAACACCTGTGACTGAAGAGAGCTGCGTGGAGTTGTCTCTCGTGCTCCCCCACGCACTGAAAACGGTTCCGGAATCCTGAGCGTGGGGAGGTTCCACCAACGGTCGGCAGCGCGTGGGTTCTAACGGAAAGCCTAAGCTCGACTCCCCTGAGGGTTTTCCTAATGTCTCTTGCCAGGGTATGCTAGGGGATTTGCAGGATATCCCAGTGACAGCGGCTGACTCCCCAAGGTCAGGGAAGTTATTTCTCGGGCTTCCCCGAACAGGGAACACCTGTGACTGTAGAGAGCTGCGTGGAGTTGTCTCTCGACCTCCCCCACGCACTGACAATGGTTCCGGAATCCTGAGCGTGGGGAGGTTCCACCAACGGTCGGCATCGCGTGGGTTCTAACGGAAAGCCTAAGCTCGTCTCCCCTAAGGGTTTTCCTAATGTCTCTGTGCCTGGAAATGCTAGGGGAGTTTGCAGGTTATCCCAGTGACAGAGGCTGCCTCCCCAAGGTCAGGGAAGGTATTTCTCGGACTTCCCCGAACAGGGAACTCCTGTGACTGAAGAGAGCTGCGTGGATTTGTCTCTCGAGCTCCCCCACGCACTGACAATTGTTCCGGAATCCTGAGCGTGGGGAGGTTCCACCAACGGTCGGCAGGGCGTGGGTTCTACGGAAAGCCTACGCTCGTTTCCCCTGAGGGTTTTCCTAATGTCTCTGTGCCAGGGTATGCTAGGGGTGATTGCAGGATATCCCAGTGACCGAGGCTGCCTCCCCAAGGTCAGGGAATGTATTTCTCGGACTTCTCCGAACAGGGAACACCTGTGACTGCAGAGAGCTGCGTGGAGTTGTCTCTCGAGCTCCCCCATGCACTGACAATGGTTCCGAATTCCTGAGCGTGGGTAGGTTCCACCAACGGTCGGCAGAGCGTGGGTTCTAACGGAATGCCTAAGCTCGTCTCCCCTGAGGGTTTTCCTAATGTCTCTGTGCCAGGGAATGCTAGGGGGGTTTGCAGGATATCCCCGTGTCAGAGGCTGCCTACCGAATTTCAGGGAAGGTATTTCTCGGACTTCCCCGAACAGGGAACACCTGTGACTGCAGAAAGCTGCGTG
Organism: Vicugna pacos; assembly: GCF_048564905.1. NCBI lineage: Eukaryota > Metazoa > Chordata > Mammalia > Artiodactyla > Camelidae > Vicugna > Vicugna pacos. The sequence goes on along the minus strand of NW_027328721.1, from coordinate 50,635,137 downwards.
GAGTTGTCTCTCGACCTCCCCCACGCACTGACAATGGTTCCGGAATCCTGAGCGTGGAGAGGTTCCACCAACGGTCGGCAGCGCGTGGGTTCTAACGGAAAGCCTATGCTCGTCTCCCATAAGGATTTTCCTAATGTCTCTGTGCCAGGAAATGCTAGGGGTGTTTGCAGGATATCCCAGTGACAGAGGCTGCCTCCCCAAGGTCAGGGAATTTATTTCTCGGACTTCCTCGAACAGGGAACACCTGTGACTGCAGAGAGCTGCGTGGAGTTGTCTCTCGAGCTCCCCCACGCACTGACAATGGTTTCGGAATCCTGAGCGTGGGGAGGTTCCACCAAGGGTCGGCAGCGCGTGGGTTCTAACGGAAAGCCTAAGCTCGTCTCCCCTGAGGGTTTTCCTAATATCTCTGTGCCAGGGAATGCTAGGGGGGTTTGCAGGATATCCCAGTGACAGAGGCTGCCTCCCCAAGGTCAGGGAAGGTATTTCTCGGACTTCCCCAAACAGGGAACACCTGTGACTGAAGAGAGCTTCGTGGAGTTGTCTCTCCAGCTCCCCCACGCACTGACAATGGTTCCCGAATCCTGAGCGTGGGGAGGCTCCACCAACGGTCGGAAGCGCGTGGGTTCTAAGCGAATGCATAAGCCCGTCTCCCCTGAGGGTTTTCCTAATGTCTCTGTGCCAGGGAATGCTAGGGGTGCTTCCAGGATATCCCAGTGACCTAGGCTGCCTCCCCAAGGTCAGGGAAGGTATTTCTCGGACTTCCCCGAACAGGGAACACCTGTGACTGCAGAGAGCTGCGTGGAGTTGTCTCTCGAGCTCCCCCACGCACTGACAATGGTTCCGGAATCCTGAGCGTGGGGAGGTTCCACCAAAGGTCGGCAGGGCGTGGTTTCAAACGGAAAGCCTAAGCTCGTCTCCCCTGAGGTTTTTCCAAATTTCCCTGTGCCAGGGAATGCTAGGGGGGTTTGCAGGATATCCCAGTGACAGAGGCTGCCTCCCCAAGTTCAGGGAAGTTATTTCTCGGACTTTCCCGAACAGGGAACACCTGTGACTGAAGAGAGCTGCGTGGAGTTGTCTCTCGAGGTTCCCTAAGCACTGACAATGGTTCCGGAATCCTGAGCTTGTGGAGGTTCCACCAACGGACGGCAGCGCGTGGGTTCTAACGGAAAGCCTAAGCTCGTCTCCCCTGAGTTTTTTCCAAATTTCTCTGTGCCAGGGAATGCTAGGGGGGTTTGCAGGATATACCCGTGACAGAGACTGCCTCCCCAAGTTCAGGGAAGGTATTTCTCGGACTTCCCCGAACAGGGAACACCTGTGACTGAAGAGAGCTCCGTGGAGTTGTCTCTCGAGCTCCCCCAAGCCCTGACAATGCTTCCGGAATCCTGAGCGTGGGGAGCTTTCACCAAATGTCGGCAGCACGTAGGATCTAACGGAAAGCCGAAGCTCGTCTCCCCTGAGGGTTTTCCTAATGTCTCTGTGCCAGGGAATGCTAGGGGGGTTTGCAGGATATCCCAGTGACAGGCGCTGCCTCCCCAAGGTCAGGGAATGTATTTCTCGGACTTCCCCGTACAGGGAACACCTGTGACTGAAGAGAGCTCCGTGGAGTTGTCTCTCGAGCTCCCCCACGCTCTGACAATGGTTCCGGAATCCTGAGCGTGGGGAGGTTCCACCAAGGGTCGGCAGCGCGTGGGTTCCAACGGAAAGCCTCAGCTCGTCTCCCCTGAGGATTTTCCTAATTTCTCTGTGCCAGGGATGCTAGGGGGGTTTGCAGGATATCCCAGTGACAGAGGCTGCCTCCCCAAGTTCAGGGAAGATATAACTCGGACTTCCCCGAACAGGGAACACCTTTGACTGAAGAGAGCTGCGTGGAGTTGTCTCTCGAGCTCCCCCACGCACTGACAATGGTTCCGGAATCCTGAGCGTGGGGAGGTTCCACCAACGGTCGGCAGCGCGTGGGTTCTAACGGAAAACGTAAGCTCGTCTCCCCTGAGGGTTTTCCTAATGTCTCTGTGCCAGGGAATGCTAGGGGGTTTGCAGGATATTCCAGTGACAGAGGCTGCCTCCCCAAGGTCAGGGAAGGTATTTCTCAGACTTCCCCGAACAGGGAACACCTGTGATTGAAGAGAGCTGCGTGGAGTTGTCTCTCGATCTACCCCACGCACTGACAATGTTTCTGGAATCCTGAGCGTGGGGAGGTTCCACCAACGGTCGGCAGCGCGTGGGTTCTAACGGAAACCTAAGCTCGTCTCCCCTGAGGATTTTACTAATGTCTCTGTGCCAGGGAATGCTAGGGGGGTTTGCAGGATATACCAGTGACAGAGGCTGCCTCCCCAAGATCAGGGAAGGTATTTCTCGGACTTCCCCGAACAGGGCACACCTGTGACTGAAGAGAGCTGCGTGGAGTTGTCTCTCGAGCTCCCCCACGCACTGACAATGGTTCCGGAATCCTGAGCGTGGGGAGGTTCCACCAACAGTCGGCTGCGCGTGGGTTCTAACGTAATGCCTAAGTTCGTCTCCCCTGAGTATTTTCCTAATGTCTCTGTGTCAGGGAATTCTAGGGTTGATTGCAGGTATCCCAGTGACAGAGGCTGACTCCCCAAGGTCAGGGAAGATATTTCTCGGACTTCCCCGAATAGGGAACACCTGTGACTGAAGAGAGCTGCGTGGAGTTGTCTCTCGAGCTCCCCCACGCACTGACAATTGTTCCGGAATCCTGAGCGTGGGGAGGATCCACCAACGGTCGGCAGCGCGTGGGTTCTAACGGAATGCCTAAGCTCGTCTCCCCTGAAGATTTTCCTAATATCTCTGTGCCAGGGATTGCTAGGGGGGTTTGCAGGATATCCCAGTGACAGAGGCTGCATCCCCAAGGTCAGGGAAGTTATTTCACGGACTTCCCAGAACAGGGAACACCTGTGACTGAAGAGAGCTGCGTGGAGTTGTCTCTCGAGGTCCCCCATGCACTGACAATGGTTCCGGAATCCTGAGCGTGGGGAGGTTCCACCAACGGTCGGCAGCGCGTGGGTTCTAACGGAAAGCCTATGCTCGTCTCCCTGAGGCTTTTCCTAATTTCTCTGTGCCAGGGAATGCTAGGGGGGTTTGCAGGATATCCCAGTGACAGAGGCTTCCTCCCCAAGTTCAGGGAAGGTATTTCTCGGACTTCCCCGAACAGGGAACACCTGTGACTGCAGAGAGCTGCGTGGAGTTGTCTCTCGAGCTCACCCACGCACTGACAATGGTTCCGGAATCCTGAGCGTGGGGAGGTTCCACCAAGGGTCGGAAGCGCGTGGGTTCAAACGGAAAGCCTCAGCTCGTCTCCCCTGAGGGTTTTCCTAATTTCTCTGTGCCAGGGATGCTAGGGGGGTTTGCAGGATATCCCAGTGGCAGAGGCAGCCTCCCCAAGTTCAGGGAAGGTATTTCTCGGACTTCCCCGAACAGGGAACACCTGTGTCTGAAGAGAGCTGCGTGGAGTTGTCTCTCGACCTCCCCCACGCATTGACATTTTTTCCGGAATCCTGAGCATGGGGAGGATCCACCAACGGTCGGCAGCGCGTGGGTTCTAACGGAAAACATAAGCTCGTCTCCCCTGAGGGTTTTCCTAATGTCTCTGTGCCAGGGAATGCTAGGGGGGTTGCAGGATATTCCAGTGACAGAGGCTGCCTCCCCAAGGTAAGGGAAGGTATTTCTCGGACTTCCCCGAACAGGGAACACCTGTGACTGAAGAGAGCTGCGTGGAGTTGTCTCTCGAGCTCCCCCACGCACTGACAATGTTTCCGGAATCCTGAGCGTGGGGAGGTTCCACCAACGGTCGGCAGAGCGTGGGTTCTAACGGAAAGCCTAAGCTCGTCTCCCCTGAGGGTTTTCCTAATGTCTCTGTGCCAGGGAATGCTAGGGGGGTTTGCAGGATATCCCAGTGACAGAGGCTGCCTCCCCAAGGTCAGGGAAGGTATTTCTCGGACTTCCCCGAACAGGGAACACCTGTGACTGAAGAGAGCTGCGTGGAGTTGTCTCTCGAGGTCCCCCACGCACTGACAATGGTTCCGGAATCCTGAGCTTTTGGAGGTTCCACCAACGGACGGCAGCGCGTGGGTTCTAACGGAAAGGCTAAGCTCGTCTCCCCTGAGGTTTTTCCAAATTTCTCTGTGCCAGGGAATGCTAGGGGGGTTTTCAGGATATCCCAGTGACAGAGGCTGCCTCCCCAAGGTCAGGGAAGGTATTTCTCGGACTTCCCCGAACAGGGAACACCTGTGACTGAAGAGAGCTGCGTGGAGTTGTCTCTCGAGCTCCCCCACGCACTGACAATGGTTCCGGAATCCTGAGCGTGGGGAGGTTCCACCAACGGTCGGCAGCGCGTGGGTTCTAACGGAAAGCCTAAGCTCGTCTCCCCTGAGGGTTTTCCTAATGTCTCTGTGCCAGGGAATGCTAGGGGGGTTTGCAGGATATCCCAGTGACAGAGGCTGCCTCCCCAAGGTCAGGGAAGGTATTTCTCGGACTTCCCCGAACAGGGAACACCTGTGACTGAAGAGAGCTGCGTGGAGTTGTCTCTCCAGCTCCCCCACGCACTGACAATGGTTCCCGAATCCTGAGCGTGGGGAGGCTCCACCAACGGTCGGAAGCGCGTGGGTTCTAACGGAATGCATAAGCTCGTCTCCCCTGAGGATTTTTCTAATTTCTCTGTGCCAGGGATTGCTAGGGGTTCTTGCAGGGTATCCCAGAGACCGAGGCTGCATCCCCAAGGTCAGGGAAGGTATTTCTCGGACTTCCCCGAACAGGGAACACCTGTGACTGAAGAGAGCTGCGTGGAGTTGTCTCTCGAGCTCCCCCACGCACTGACAATGTTTCCGGAATCCTGAGCGTGGGGAGGTTCCACCAAAGGTCGGCAGCGCGTGAGTACTAACGGAAAGCCTAAGCTCGTCTCCCCTGAGGGTTTTCCTAATGTCTCTGTGCCAGGGAATGCTAGGGGGGTTTGCAGGATATCCCAGTGACAGAGGCTGCCTCCCCAAGGTCAGGGAAGCTATTTCTCGGACTTCCCCGAACAGGGAACACCTGTGACAAAAGAGAGCTGCGTGGAGTTGTCTCTCCAGCTCCCCCACGCACTGACAATGGTTCCGGAATTCTTAACGTGGGGAGGCTCCACCAACGGTCGGAAGCGCGTGGGTTCTAACGGAATGCATAAGCTCGTCTCCCCTGAGGATTTTCCTAATTTCTCTGTGCCAGGGAATGCTAGGGGGGTTTGCAGTATATCCCAGTGACAGAAGCTGCCTCCCCAAGGTCAGGGAAGATATTTCTCGGACTTCCCCGAACAGGGAACACCTGCGACTGAAGAGAGCTTCGTGGAGTTGTCTCTCGAGCTCCCCCAGCACTGACAATGGTTCCGGAATGCTGAGCGTGGGGAGGTTCCACCAACGGTCGGCAGCGCGTGGGTTCTAACGGAATGCCTAAGCTCGTCTCCCCTTAGGGTTTTCCTAATGTCTCTGTGCCAGGGAATGCTAGGGGTGTTTGCAGGATATCCCAGTGACAGAGGCTGACTCCCCAAGGTCAGGGAATGTATTTCTCGGACTTCCCCGAACAGGGAACACCTGTGACTGAAGAGAGCTTCGTGGAGTTGTCTCTCGAGCTCCCCCAGCACTGACAATGGTTCCGGAATGCTGAGCGTGGGGAGGTTCCACCAACTGTCGGCAGCGCGTGGGTTCTAACGGAAAACATAAGCTCGTCTCCCCTGAGGGTTTTCCTAATATCTCTGTGCCAGGGAATGCAAGGGGGGTTGCAGGATATTCCAGTGACAGAGGCTGCCTCCCCAAGGTCAGGGAAGGTATTTCTCGGACTTCCCCGAACAGGGAACACCTGTCATTGAAGAGAGCTGCGTGGAGTTGTCTCTCGAGCTCCCCCACGCACTGACAATGTTTCTGGAATCCTGAGCGTGGGGAGGTTCCACCAACGGTCGGCAGCGCGTGGGTTCTAACGGAAAGCCTAAGCTCGTCTCCCCTGAGGATTTTACTAATGTCTCTTGGCCAGGGAATGCTAGGGGGGTTTTCAGGATATCCCAGTGACAGAGGCTGCCTCCCCAAGATCAGGGAAGGTATTTCTCAGACTTCCCCGAACAGGGCACACCTGTGACTGAAGAGAGTTTCGTGGAGTTGTCTCTCGAGCTCCCCCACGCACTGACAATGGTTCCGGAATCCTGAGCGTGGGGAGGTTCCACCAACGGTCGGCAGCGCGTGGGTTCTAACGGAAAGCCTAATGTCGTCTCCTCTGAGGGTTTTCCTAATGTCTCTGTGCCAGGGAATGCTAGGGGGGTTTGCAGGATATCCCAGTGACAGAGGCTGCCTCCCCAAGGTCAGGGAAGTTATTTCTCGGACTTCTCCGAACAGGGAACACCTGTGACTGAAGAGAGATTCATGGAGTTGTCTCTCGAGCTCCCCCACGCAGTGAAAATGTTTCTGGAATCCTGAGCGTGGGGAGGTTCCACCAACAGTCGGCTACGCGTGGGTTCTAACGTAATGCCTAAGCTCGTCTCCCCTGAGGATTTTCCTAATGTCTCTGTGTCAGGGAATTCTAGGGTTGTTTGCAGGTATCCCAGTGACAGAGGCTGCCTCCCCAAGGTCAGGGAAGATATTTCTCGGACTTCCCGGAATAGGGAACACCTGTGACTGTAGAGAGCTGCGTGGAGTTGTCTCTCGAGATCACCCACGCACTGACAATGGTTCCGGAATCCTGAGCGTGGGGAGGTTCCACCAACGGTCGGCAGCGCGTGGGTTCTAACGGAAAGCCTAAGCTCGTCTCCCCTGAGGGTTCTCCTAATGTCTCTGTGCCAGGGAATGCTAGGGGGGTTTGCAGGATATCCCAGTGACAGACGCTGCCTCCCCAAGGTCACGGAAGGTATTTCTCGGACTTCCCCGAACAGGGAACACCTGTGACTGAAGAGAGCTGCGTGGAGTTGTCTCTCCAGCTCCCCCACGCACTGACAATGGTTCCCGAATCCTGAGCGTGGGGAGGCTCCACCAAAGGTCGGAAACGCGTGGGTTCTAACGGAATGCATAAGCTCGTCTCCCCTGAGGATTTTCCTAATTTCTCTGTGCCAGGGAAAGCTAGGGGTGCTTGCAGGATATCCCAGTGACCGAGGCTGCCTCCCCAAGGTCAGGGAATGTATTTCTCGGACTTCCCCGAACAGGGAACACCTGTGGCTGAAGAGAGCTGCGTGGAGTTGTCTCTCGAGCTCCCCCACGCACTGACAATGGTTCCGGAATCCTGAGCGTGGGGAGCTTTCACCAAATGTCGGCAGCACTTAGGATCTAACGGAAAGCCGAAGCTCGTCTCCCCTGAGGGTTTTCCTAATGTCTCTGTGCCAGGGAATGCTAGGGGTGTTTGCAGGATATCCCAGTGACAGACGCTGCATCCCCAAGGTCAGGGAATTTATTTCTAGGACTTCCCCTTACAGGGAACACCTGTGACTGAAGAGAGCTCCGTGGAGTTGTCTCTCGAGCTCCCCCACGCACTGACAATGGTTCCGGAATCCTGAGCGTGGGGAGGTTCCACCAACGGTCGACAGCGCGTGGGTTCTAACGGAAAGCATAAGCTCGTCTCCCCTGAGGGTTTTCCTAATCTCTCTGTGCCAGGGAATGCTAGGGGGGTTTGCAGGATATCCCAGTGACAGAGGCTGCCTCCCCAAGTTCAGGGAAGGTATTTCTCGAAATTCTCTGAACAGGGAACACCTGCGACTGAAGAGAGCTGCATCGAGTTGTCTCTCGAGCTCCCCCACGCACTGACAATGTTTCTGGAATCCTGAGCGTGGGGAGGTTCCACCAACAGTCGGCAGCGCGTGGGTTCAAACGGAATGCCTAAGCTCGTCTCCCCTGAGGATTTTCCTAATGTCTCTGTGCCAGGGAATGCTAGGGTGGTTTGCAGGTATCCCAGTGACAGAGGCTGCCTCCCTAAGTTCAGGGAAGATATTTCTCGGACTTCCCCGAACAGGGAACACCTGTGACTGAAGAGAGCTGCGTGGAGTTGTCTCTCGAGCTCCCCCACGCACTGACAATGGTTCCGGAATTCTGAGCGTGGGGAGGTTCCACCAACGGTCGTTAGCGCGTGGGTTCTAACGGAATGCCTAAGCTCGTCTCCCCTGAGTATTTTCCTAATATCATTGTGCCAGGGAATGCTAGGGGGGTTTGCAGGATATCCCAGTGTCAGAGGCTGCCTCCCCAAGGTCAGGGAATGTATTTCTCGGACTTCCCCGAACAGGGAACACCTGTGACTGCAGAGAGCTGCGTGGAGGTGTCTCTCGAGCTCCCCCACGCACTGACAATTGTTCCAGAATCCTGAGCGTGAGGAGGTTCCACCAAGGGTCGGCAGCGCGTGGGTTCTAACGGAAAGCCTAAGCTCGTCTCCCCTGAGGGTTTTCCTAATTTCTCTGTGCCAGGGAATGCTAGGGGGTTTGCAGGATATCCCAGTGACAGAGGCTGCCTCCCCAAGGTCAGGGAAGTTATTTCTCGGACTTCCCCGAACAGGGAACACCTGTGACTGAAGAGAGCTGCGTGGAGTTGTCTCTCGAGCTCCCCCACGCACTGACAATGGTTCCGGAATCCTGAGCGTGGGGAGGTTCCACCAAGGGTCGGCAGCGCGTGGGTTCTAACGGAAAGCCTAAGCTCGTCTCCCCTGAGGGTTTTCCTAATATCTCTGTGCCAGGGAATGCTAGGGGTGTTTGCAGGATATCCCAGTGACAGAGGCTGCCTCCCCAAGGTCAGGGAAGGTATTTCTCGGACTTCCCAGAAGAGGGAACACCTGTGACTGAAGAGAGCTGCGTGGAGTTGTCTCTCGAGCTCCCCCATGCACTGACAATGGTTCCGGAATCCTGAGCGTGGGGAGGTTCCACCAACGGTCGTCAGCACGTGGGTTCTAACGGAAAGCCTATGCTCGTCTCCCCTGAGGATTTTCCTAATTTCTCTGTGCCAGGGAATGCTAGGGGGGTTTGCAGGATATCCCAGTGACAGAGGCTTCCTCCCCAAGTTCAGGGAAGGTATTTCTCGGACTTCCCCGAACAGGGAACACCTGTGACTGCAGAGAGCTGCGTGGAGTTGTCTCTCGAGCTCCCCCACGCACTGACAATGGTTCCGGAATCCTGAGTGTGGGGAGGTTCCACCAAGGGTCGGCAGGGCGTGGGTTCTAACGGAAAGCCTCAGCTCTTCTCCCCTGAGGGTTTTCCAAATTTCTCTGTGCCAGGGATGCTAGGGGGGTTTGCAGGATATCCCAGTGACAGAGGCTGCCTCCCCAAGTTCAGGGAAGGTATTTCTCGGACTTCCCCGAACAGGGAACACCTGTGACTGAAGAGAGCTGCGTGGAGTTGTCTCTCGACCTCCCCCACGCATTGACAATGGTTCCGGAATCCTGAGCGTGGGGAGGTTCCACCAACGGTCGGAAGCGCGTGATTTCTAACGGAAAACATAAGCTCGTCTCCCCTGAGGGTTTTCCTAATGTCTCTGTGCCAGGGAATGCTAGGGGGGTTGCAGGATATTCCAGTGACAGAGGCTGCCTCCCCAAGGTCAGGGAAGGTATTTCTCGGACTTCCCCGAACAGGGAACACCTGTGACTGAAGAGAGCTGCGTGGAGTTGTCTCTCGAGCTCCCCCACGCACTGACAATGGTTCCGGAATCCTGAGCGTGGGGAGGTTCCACCAACGGTCGGCAGCGCGTGGGTTCTAACGGAAAGCCTAAGCTCGTCTCCCCTGAGGGTTTTCCTAATGTCCCTGTGCCAGGGAATGCTAGGGGTGCTTGCAGGATATCCCAGTGACCGAGGCTGCCTCCCCAAGGTCAGGGAAGGTATTTCTCGGACTTCCCCGAACAGGGAACACCTGTGACTGAAGAGAGCTGCGTGGAGTTGTCTCTCGAGCTCCCCCACGCTCTGACAATGGTTCCGGAATCCTGAGCGTGGGGAGGTTCCACCAAAGGTCGGCAGCGCGTGAGTTCTAACGGAAAGCCTAAGCTCGTCTCCCCTGAGGATTTTCCTAATGTCTCTGTGCCAGGGAATGCTAGGGGTGCTTGCAGGATATCCCAGTGACCGAGGCTGCCTCTCCAAGGTCAGGGAAGGTATTTCTCGGACTTCCCCGAACAGGGAACACCTGTGACTGAAGAGAGCTGCGTGGAGTTGTCTCTCGAGCTCCCCCACGCACTGACAATGGTTCTGGAATCCTGAGCGTGGGGAGGTTCCACCAAAGGTCGGCAGCGCGTGAGTTCTAACGGAAAGCCTAAGCTCGTCTCCCCTGAGGATTTTCCTAATGTCTCTGTGCCAGGGAATGCTAGGGGGGTTTGCAGGATATCCCAGTGACAGAGGCTGCCTCCCCAAGGTCAGGGAAGGTATTTCTCGGACTTCCCCGAACAGGGAACACCTGTGACTGAAGAGAGCTGCGTGGTGTTGTCTCTCGAGCTCCCCCACGCACTGACAATGGTTCCGGAATCCTGAGCGTGGGGAGGTTCCACCAAGGGTCGGCAGCGCGTGGGTTCTAACGGAAAGCCTAAGCTCGTCTCCCCTGAGGGTTTTCCTAATATCTCTGTGCCAGGGAATGCTAGGGGTGTTTGCAGGATATCCCAGTGACAGAGGCTGCCTCCCCAAGGTCAGGGAAGGTATTTCTCGGACTTCCCACAACAGGGAACACCTGTGACTGAAGAGAGCTGCGTGGAGTTGTCTCTCGAGCTCCCCCATGCACTGACAATGGTTCCGGAATCCTGAGCGTGGGGAGGTTCCACCAACGGTCGTCAGCACTTGGGTTCTAACGGAAAGCCTATGCTCGTCTCCCCTGAGGGTTTTCCTAATTTCCCTGTGCCAGGGAATGCTAGGGGGGTTTGCAGGATATCCCAGTGACAGAGGCTTCCTCCCCAAGTTCGGGGAAGGTATTTCTCGGACTTCCCCGAACAGGGAACACCTGTGACTGCAGAGAGCTGCGTGGAGTTGTCTCTCGAGCTCCCCCACGCACTGACAATGGTTCCGGAATCCTGAGTGTGGGGAGGTTCCACCAAGGGTCGGCAGGGCGTGGGTTCTAACGGAAAGCCTCAGCTCTTCTCCCCTGAGGGTTTTCCAAATTTCTCTGTGCCAGGGATGCTAGGGGGGTTTGCAGGATATCCCAGTGACAGAGGCTGCCTCCCCAAGTTCAGGGAAGGTATTTCTCGGACTTCCCCGAACAGGGAACACCTGTGACTGAGGAGAGCTGCGTGGAGTTGTCTCTCGAGATCCCCCACGCACTGAAAATGGTTCCGGAATCCTGAGCGTGGGGAGGTTCCACCAACGGTCGGCAGCGCGTGGGTGCTAACGGAAATCCTAAGCTCGTCTCCCCTGAGGGTTTTCCTAATTTCTATCTGCCAGGGAATGCTAGGGGGGTTTGCAGGATATCCCAGTGACAGAGGATGCCTCCCCAAGGTCAGGGAAGGTATTTCTCGGACTTCCCCGAACAGGGAACACCTGTGACTGAAGAGAGCTGCGTGGAGTTGTCTCTCGAGCTCCCCCACGCACTGACAATGGTTCCGGAATCCTGAGCGTGGGGAGGTTCCTCCAAGGGTCGGCAGCGCGTGGGTTCTAACGGAAAGCCTAAGCTCGTCTCCCCTGAGGGTTTTCCTAATATCTCTGTGCCAGGGAATGCTAGGGGTGTTTGCAGGATATCCCAGTGACAGAGGCTGCCTCCCTAAGGTCAGGGATGGTATTTCTCGGACTTCCCAGAACAGGGAACACCTGTGACTGAAGAGAGCTGCGTGGAGTTGTCTCTCGAGCTCCCCCATGCACTGACAATGGTTCCGGAATCCTGAGCGTGGGGAGGTTCCACCAACGGTCGTCAGCACGTGGGTTCTAACGGAAAGCCTATGCTCGTCTCCCCTGAGGGTTTTCCTAATTTCCCTGTGCCAGGGAATGCTAGGGGGGTTTGCAGGATATCCCAGTGACAGAGGCTGCCTCCCCAAGGTCAGGGAAGGTATGTCTCGGACTTCCCCGAGCAGGGAACACCTGTGACTGAAGAGAGCTGCGTGGAGTTGTCTCTCCAGCTCCCACACGCACTGACAATTGTTCCCGAATCCTGAGCGTGGGGAGGCTCCACCAAAGGTCGGAAGCCCGTGGGTTCTAACGGAATGCATAAGCTCGTCTCCCCTGAGGATTTTCCTAATTTCTCTGTGCCAGGGAATGCTAGGGGTGCTTGCAGGATATCCCAGTGACCGAGGCTGCCTCCCCAAGGTCAGGGAAGTTATTTCACGGACTTCCTCGAACAGGGAACACCTGTGACTGAAGAGAGCTGCGTGGAGTTGTCTCTCGAGCTCCCCCACGCACTGACAATGGTTCCGGAATCCTGAGCGTGGGGAGCTTTCACCAAATGTCGGCAGCACTTAGGATCTAACGGAAAGCCTATGCTCGTCTCCCCTGAGGGTTTTCCTAATGTCTCTGTGCCAGGGAATGCTAGGGGGGTTTGCAGGATATCCCAGTGACAGACGCTGCCTCCCCAAGGTCAGGGAATGTATTTCTCGGACTTCCACGTACAGGGAACACCTGTGACTGAAGAGAGCTCCGTGGAGTTGTCTCTCGAGCTCCCCCACGCACTGACAATGGTTCCGGAATCCTGAGCGTGGGGAGGTTCCACCAACGGTCGACAGCGCGTGGGTTCTAACGGAAAGCATAAGCTCGTCTCCCCGGAGGGTTTTCCTAATGTCTCTGTGCCAGGGAATGCTAGGGGTGTTTGCAGGATATCCCAGTGACAGAGGCTGCCTCCCCAAGGTCAGGGAAGGTATTTCTCGGAATTCTCCGAACAGGGAACACCTGTGACTGAAGAGAGCTGCATCGAGTTGTCTCACGAGCTCCCCCACGCACTGACAATGTTTCTGGAATCCTGATCGTGGGGAGGTTCCACCAACAGTCGGCAGCGCGTGGGTTCAAACGGAATGCCTAATCTCGTCTCCCCTGAGGATTTTCCTAATGTCTCGGTGCCAGGGAATGCTAGGGTGGTTTGCAGGTATCCCAGTGACAGAGGCTGCCTCCCTAAGGTCAGGGAAGATATTTCTCGGACTTCCCCAAACAGGGAACACCTGTGACTGAAGAGAGCTGAGTGGAGTTGTCTCTCGAGCTCCCCCACGCACTGACAATGGTTCCGGAATCCTGAGCGTGGGGAGGTTCCACCAACGGTCGTCAGCGCGTGGGTTCTAACGGAATGCCTAAGCTCGTCTCCCCTGAGTATTTTCCTAATATCACTGTGCCAGGGAATGCTAGGGGGGTTTGCAGGATATCCCAGTGATAGAGGCTGCCTCCCCAAGGTCAGGGAATGTATTTCTCGGACTTCCCCGAACAGGGAACACCTGTGACTGCAGAGAGCTGCGTGGAGTTGTCTCTCGAGCTCCCCCACGCACTGACAATGGTTCCAGAATCCTGAGCGTGGGGAGGTTCCACCAAGGGTCGGCAGCGCGTGGGTTCTAACGGATAGCCTAAGCTCGTCTCCCCTGAGGGTTTTCCTAATTTCTCTGTGCCAGGGAATGCTAGGGGTGCTTGCAGGATATCCCAGTGACCGAGGCTGCCTCCCCAAGGTCAGGGAAGTTATTTCACGGACTTCCTCGAACAGGGAACACCTGTGACTGAAGAGAGCTGCGTGGAGTTGTCTCTCGAGCTCCCCCACGCACTGACAATGGTTCCGGAATCCTGAGCGTGGGGAGCTTTCACCAAATGTCGGCAGCACTTAGGATCTAACGGAAAGCCGAAGCTCGTCTCCCCTGAGGGTTTTCCTAATGTCTCTGTGCCAGGGAATGCTAGGGGGGTTTGCAGGATATCCCAGTGACAGACGCTGCCTCCCCAAGGTCAGGGAATGTATTTCTCGGACTTCCACGTACAGGGAACACCTGTGACTGAAGAGAGCTCCGTGGAGTTGTCTCTCGAGCTCCCCCACGCACTGACAATGGTTCCGGAATCCTGAGCGTGGGGAGGTTCCACCAACGGTCGACAGCGCGTGGGTTCTAACGGAAAGCATAAGCTCATCTCCCCGGAGGGTTTTCCTAATGTCTCTGTGCCAGGGAATGCTAGGGGTGTTTGCAGGATATCCCAGTGACAGAGGCTGCCTCCCCAAGGTCAGGGAAGGTATTTCTCGGAATTCTCCTAACAGGGAACACCTGTGACTGAAGAGAGCTGCATCGAGTTGTCTCACGAGCTCCCCCACGCACTGACAATGTTTCTGGAATCCTGATCGTGGGGAGGTTCCACCAACAGTCGGCAGCGCGTGGGTTCAAACGGAATGCCTAATCTCGTCTCCCCTGAGGATTTTCCTAATGTCTCGGTGCCAGGGAATGCTAGGGTGGTTTACAGGTATCCCAGTGACAGAGGCTGCCTCCCTAAGGTCAGGGAAGATATTTCTCGGACTTCCCCAAACAGGGAACACCTGTGACTGAAGAGAGCTGAGTGGAGTTGTCTCTCGAGCTCCCCCACGCACTGACAATGGTTCCGGAATCCTGAGCGTGGGGAGGTTCCACCAACGGTCGTCAGCGCGTGGGTTCTAACGGAATGCCTAAGCTCGTCTCCCCTGAGTATTTTCCTAATATCACTGTGCCAGGGAATGCTAGGGGGGTTTGCAGGATATCCCAGTGATAGAGGCTGCCTCCCCAAGGTCAGGGAATGTATTTCTCAGACTTCCCCGAACAGGGAACACCTGTGACTGCAGAGAGCTGCGTGGAGTTGTCTCTCGAGCTCCCCCACGCACTGACAATGGTTCCAGAATCCTGAGCGTGGGGAGGTTCCACCAAGGGTCGGCAGCGCGTGGGTTCTAACGGAAAGCCTAAGCTCGTCTCCCCTGAGGGTTTTCCAAATTTCTCTGTGCCAGGGATGCTAGGGGGGTTTGCAGGATATCCCAGTGACAGAGGCTGCCTCCCCAAGTTCAGGGAAGGTATTTCTCGGACTTCCCCGAACAGGGAACACCTGTGACTGAAGAGAGCTGCGTGGAGTTGTCTCTCGACCTCCCCCACGCATTGACAATGGTTCCGGAATCCTGAGCGTGGGGAGGTTCCACCAACGGTCGGCAGCGCGTGATTTCTAACGGAAATCATAAGCTCGTCTCCCCTGAGGGTTTTCCTAATGTCTCTGTGCCAGGGAATGCTAGGGGGGTTGCAGGATATTCCAGTGACAGAGGCTGCCTCCCCAAGGTCAGGGAAGGTATTTCTCGGACTTCCCCGAACAGGGAACACCTGTGACTGAAGAGAGCTGCGTGGAGTTGTCTCTCGAGCTCCCCCACGCACTGACAATGGTTCCGGAATCCTGAGCGTGGGGAGGTTCAACCAACGGTCGGCAGCGCGTGGGTTCTAACGGAAAGCCTAAGCTCGTCTCCCCTGAGGGTTTTCCTAATGTCCCTGTGCCAGGGAATGCTAGGGGGGTTTGCAGGATATCCCAGTGACAGAGGCTGCCTCCCCAAGGTCAGGGAAGGTATGTCTCGGACTTCCCCGAGCAGGGAACACCTGTGAGTGAAGAGAGCTGCGTGGAGTTGTCTCTCCAGCTCCCACACGCACTGACAATTGTTCCCGAATCCTGAGCGTGGGGAGGCTCCACCAAAGGTCGGAAGCCCGTGGGTTCTAACGGAATGCATAAGCTCGTCTCCCCTGAGGATTTTCCTAATTTCTCTGTGCCAGGGAATGCTAGGGGTGCTTGCAGGATATCCCAGTGACCGAGGCTGCCTCCCCAAGGTCAGGGAAGTTATTTCACGGACTTCCTCGAACAGGGAACACCTGTGACTGAAGAGAGCTGCGTGGAGTTGTCTCTCGAGCTCCCCCACGCACTGACAATGGTTCCGGAATCCTGAGCGTGGGGAGCTTTCACCAAATGTCGGCAGCACTTAGGATCTAACGGAAAGCCGAAGCTCGTCTCCCCTGAGGGTTTTCCTAATGTCTCTGTGCCAGGGAATGCTAGGGGGGTTTGCAGGATATCCCAGTGACAGACGCTGCCTCCCCAAGGTCAGGGAAGGTATTTCTCGGACTTCCACGTACAGGGAACACCTGTGACTGAAGAGAGCTCCGTGGAGTTGTCTCTCGAGCTCCCCCACGCACTGACAATGGTTCCGGAATCCTGAGCGTGGGGAGGTTCCACCAACGGTCGACAGCGCGTGGGTTCTAACGGAAAGCATAAGCTCGTCTCCCCGGAGGGTTTTCCTAATGTCTCTGTGCCAGGGAATGCTAGGGGTGTTTGCAGGATATCCCAGTGACAGAGGCTGCCTCCCCAAGGTCAGGGAAGGTATTTCTCGGAATTCTCCGAACAGGGAACACCTGTGACTGAAGAGAGCTGCATCGAGTTGTCTCACGAGCTCCCCCACGCACTGACAATGTTTCTGGAATCCTGATCGTGGGGAGGTTCCACCAACAGTCGGCAGCGCGTGGGTTCAAACGGAATGCCTAATCTCGTCTCCCCTGAGGATTTTCCTAATGTCTCGGTGCCAGGGAATGCTAGGGTGGTTTGCAGGTATCCCAGTGACAGAGGCTGCCTCCCTAAGGTCAGGGAAGATATTTCTCGGACTTCCCCAAACAGGGAACACCTGTGACTGAAGAGAGCTGAGTGGAGTTGTCTCTCGAGCTCCCCCACGCACTGACAATGGTTCCGGAATCCTGAGCGTGGGGAGGTTCCACCAACGGTCGTCAGCGCGTGGGTTCTAACGGAATGCCTAAGCTCGTCTCCCCTGAGTATTTTCCTAATATCACTGTGCCAGGGAATGCTAGGGGGGTTTGCAGGATATCCCAGTGATAGAGGCTGCCTCCCCAAGGTCAGGGAATGTATTTCTCGGACTTCCCCGAACAGGGAACACCTGTGACTGCAGAGAGCTGCGTGGAGTTGTCTCTCGAGCTCCCCCACGCACTGACAATGGTTCCAGAATCCTGAGCGTGGGGAGGTTCCACCAAGGGTCGGCAGCGCGTGGGTTCTAACGGATAGCCTAAGCTCGTCTCCCCTGAGGGTTTTCCTAATTTCTCTGTGCCAGGGAATGCTAGGGGGATTTGCAGGATATCCCAGTGACCGAGGCTGCCTCCCCAAGGTCAGGGAAGTTATTTCACGGACTTCCTCAAACAGGGAACACCTGTGACTGAAGAGAGCTGCGTGGAGTTGTCTCTCGAGCTCCCCCACGCACTGACAATGGTTCCGGAATCCTGAGCGTGGGGAGCTTTCACCAAATGTCGGCAGCACTTAGGATCTAACGGAAAGCCGAAGCTCGTCTCCCCTGAGGGTTTTCCTAATGTCTCTGTGCCAGGGAATGCTAGGGGGGTTTGCAGGATATCCCAGTGACAGACGCTGCCTCCCCAAGGTCAGGGAATGTATTTCTCGGACTTCCACGTACAGGGAACACCTGTGACTGAAGAGAGCTCCGTGGAGTTGTCTCTCGAGCTCCCCCACGCACTGACAATGGTTCCGGAATCCTGAGCGTGGGGAGGTTCCACCAACGGTCGACAGCGCGTGGGTTCTAACGGAAAGCATAAGCTCGTCTCCCCGGAGGGTTTTCCTAATGTCTCTGTGCCAGGGAATGCTAGGGGTGTTTGCAGGATATCCCAGTGACAGAGGCTGCCTCCCCAAGGTCAGGGAAGGTATTTCTCGGAATTCTCCGAACAGGGAACACCTGTGACTGAAGAGAGCTGCATCGAGTTGTCTCACGAGCTCCCCCACGCACTGACAATGTTTCTGGAATCCTGATCGTGGGGAGGTTCCACCAACAGTCGGCAGCGCGTGGGTTCAAACGGAATGCCTAATCTCGTCTCCCCTGAGGATTTTCCTAATGTCTCGGTGCCAGGGAATGCTAGGGTGGTTTGCAGGTATCCCAGTGACAGAGGCTGCCACCCTAAGGTCAGGGAAGATATTTCTCGGACTTCCCCAAACAGGGAACACCTGTGACTGAAGAGAGCTGAGTGGAGTTGTCTCTCGAGCTCCCCCACGCACTGACAATGGTTCCGGAATCCTGAGCGTGGGGAGGTTCCACCAACGGTCGTCAGCGCGTGGGTTCTAACGGAATGCCTAAGCTCGTCTCCCCTGAGTATTTTCCTAATATCACTGTGCCAGGGAATGCTAGGGGGGTTTGCAGGATATCCCAGTGATAGAGGCTGCCTCCCCAAGGTCAGGGAATGTATTTCTCGGACTTCCCCGAACAGGGAACACCTGTGACTGCAGAGAGCTGCATGGAGTTGTCTCTCGAGATCCCCCACGCACTGACAATGGTTCCAGAATCCTGAGCGTGGGGAGGTTCCACCAAGGGTCGGCAGCGCGTGGGTTCTAACGGAAAGCCTAAGCTCGTCTCCCCTGAGGGTTTTCCAAATTTCTCTGTGCCAGGGATGCTAGGGGGGTTTGCAGGATATCCCAGTGACAGAGGCTGCCTCCCCAAGTTCAGGGAAGGTATTTTTCGGACTTCCCCGAACAGGGAACACCTGTGACTGAAGAGAGCTGCGTGGAGTTGTCTCTCGACCTCCCCCACGCATTGACAATGGTTCCGGAATCCTGAGCGTGGGGAGGTTCCACCAACGGTCGGCAGCGCGTGATTTCTAACGGAAAACATAAGCTCGTCTCCCCTGAGGGTTTTCCTAATGTCTCTGTGCCAGGGAATGCTAGGGGGGTTGCAGGATATTCCAGTGACAGAGGCTGCCTCCCCAAGGTCAGGGAAGGTATTTCTCGGACTTCCCCGAAGAGGGAACACCTGTGACTGAAGAGAGCTGCGTGGAGTTGTCTCTCGAGCTCCCCCACGCACTGACAATGGTTCCGGAATCCTGAGCGTGGGGAGGTTCAACCAACGGTCGGCAGCGCGTGGGTTCTAACGGAAAGCCTAAGCTCGTCTCCCCTGAGGGTTTTCCTAATGTCCCTGTGCCAGGGAATGCTAGGGGTGCTTGCAGGATATCCCAGTGACCGAGGCTGCCTCCCCAAGGTCAGGGAAGGTATTTCTCGGACTTCCCCGAACAGGGAACACCTGTGACTGAAGAGAGCTGCGTGGAGATGTCTCTCGAGCTCCCCCACGCACTGACAATGGTTCCGGAATCCTGAGCGTGGGGAGGTTCCACCAAAGGTCGTCAGCGCGTGAGTTCTAACGGAAAGCCTAAGCTCGTCTCCCCTGAGAATTTTCCTAATGTCTCTGTGCCAGGGAATGCTAGGGGGGTTTGCAGGATATCCCAGTGACAGAGGCTGCCTCCCCAAGGTCAGGGAAGGTATTTCTCGGACTTCCCCGAGCAGGGAACACCTGTGACTGAAGAGAGCTGCGTGGAGTTGTCTCTCGAGGTCCCCCACGCACTGACAATGGTTCCGGAATCCTGAGCTTGTGGAGGTTCCACCAACGTAAGGCAGCGCGTGCGTTCTAACGGAAAGCCTAAGCTCGTCTCCCCTGAGGTTTTTCCAAATTTCTCTGTGCCAGGGAATGCTAGGGGTGCTTGCAGGATATCCCAGTGACCGAGGCTGCCTCCCCAAGGTCAGGGAAGGTATTTCTCGGACTTCCCCGAACAGGGAACACCTGTGACTGAAGAGAGCTGCGTGGAGTTGTCTCTCGAGCTCCCCCACGCACTGACAATGGTTCCGGAATCCTGAGCGTGGGGAGGTTCCACCAAAGGTCGGCAGCGCGTGAGTTCTAACGGAAAGCCTAAGCTCGTCTCCCCTGAGGATTTTCCTAATGTCTCTGTGCCAGGGAATGCTAGGGGGGTTTGCAGGATATCCCAGTGACAGAGGCTGCCTCCCCAAGGTCAGGGAAGGTATGTCTCGGACTTCCCCGAGCAGGGAACACCTGTGACTGAAGAGAGCTGCGTGGAGTTGTCTCTCCAGCTCCCACACGCACTGACAATTGTTCCCGAATCCTGAGCGTGGGGAGGCTCCACCAAAGGTCGGAAGCCCGTGGGTTCTAACGGAATGCATAAGCTCGTCTCCCCTGAGGATTTTCCTAATTTCTCTGTGCCAGGGAATGCTAGGGGTGCTTGCAGGATATCCCAGTGACCGAGGCTGCCTCCCCAAGGTCAGGGAAGTTATTTCACGGACTTCCTCGAACAGGGAACACCTGTGACTGAAGAGAGCTGCGTGGAGTTGTCTCTCGAGCTCCCCCACGCACTGACAATGGTTCCGGAATCCTGAGCGTGGGGAGCTTTCACCAAATGTCGGCAGCACTTAGGATCTAACGGAAAGCCGAAGCTCGTCTCCCCTGAGGGTTTTCCTAATGTCTCTGTGCCAGGGAATGCTAGGGGGGTTTGCAGGATATCCCAGTGACAGACGCTGCCTCCCCAAGGTCAGGGAATGTATTTCTCGGACTTCCACGTACAGGGAACACCTGTGACTGAAGAGAGCTCCGTGGAGTTGTCTCTCGAGCTCCCCCACGCACTGACAATGGTTCCGGAATCCTGAGCGTGGGGAGGTTCCACCAACGGTCGACAGCGCGTGGGTTCTAACGGAAAGCATAAGCTCGTCTCCCCGGAGGGTTTTCCTAATGTCTCTGTGCCAGGGAATGCTAGGGGTGTTTGCAGGATATCCCAGTGACAGAGGCTGCCTCCCCAAGGTCAGGGAAGGTATTTCTCGGAATTCTCCGAACAGGGAACACCTGTGACTGAAGAGAGCTGCATCGAGTTGTCGCACGAGCTCCCCCACGCACTGACAATGTTTCTGGAATCCTGATCGTGGGGAGGTTCCACCAACAGTCGGCAGCGCGTGGGTTCAAACGGAATGCCTAATCTCGTCTCCCCTGAGGATTTTCCTAATGTCTCGGTGCCAGGGAATGCTAGGGTGGTTTGCAGGTGTCCCAGTGACAGAGGCTGCCTCCCTAAGGTCAGGGAAGATATTTCTCGGACTTCCCCAAACAGGGAACACCTGTGACTGAAGAGAGCTGAGTGGAGTTGTCTCTCGAGCTCCCCCACGCACTGACAATGTTTCCGGAATCCTGAGCGTGGGGAGGTTCCACCAACGGTCGTCAGCGCGTGGGTTCTAACGGAATGCCTAAGCTCGTCTCCCCTGAGTATTTTCCTAATATCACTGTGCCAGGGAATGCTAGGGGGGTTTGCAGGATATCCCAGTGATAGAGGCTGCCTCCCCAAGGTCAGGGAATGTATTTCTCGGACTTCCCCGAACAGGGAACACCTGTGACTGCAGAGAGCTGCGTGGAGTTGTCTCTCGAGCTCCCCCACGCACTGACAATGGTTCCAGAATCCTGAGCGTGGGGAGGTTCCACCAAGGGTCGGCAGCGCGTGGGTTCTAACGGAAAGCCTAAGCTCGTCTCCCCTGAGGGTTTTCCTAATGTCTCTGTGCCAGGGAATGCCAGGGGGTTTGCAGGATATCCCAGTGACAGAGGCTGCCTCCCCAAGGTCAGGGAAGTTATTTCTCGGACTTCCACGAACAGGGAACACCTGTGACTGAAGAGAGCTGCGTGGAGTTGTCTCTCGAGCTCCCCCACGCACTGACAATGTTTTCCGAATCCTGAGCTTGTGGAAGTTCCACCAACGGACGGCAGCGCGTGGGTTCTAACAGAAAGCCTAAGCTCGTCTCCCCTGAGGTTTTTCCAAATTTCTCTGTGCCACGGAAATCTAGGGGGGTTTGCAGGATATCCCAGTGACAGAGGCTGCCTCCCCAAGGTCAGGGAAGTTATTTCTCGGACTTCCCCGAACAGGGAACACCTGTGACTGAAGAGAGCTGCGTGGAGTTGTCTCTCGAACTCCCCCACGCACTGACAATGGTTCCGGAATCCTGAGCGTGGGGAGGTTCCACAAACGGTCGGCAGCACGTGGGTTCTAACGGAAAGCCTAAGCTCGTCTCCCCTGAGGGTTTTCCTAATGTCTCTGTGCCAGGGAATGCTAGGGTGGTTTGCAGGATATCCCAGTGACAGAGGCTGCCTCCCCAAGGTCACGGAAGGTATTTCTCGGACTTCCCCGAACAGGGAACACCTGTGACTGAAGAGAGCTGCGTGGAGTTGTCTCTCCAGCTCCCCCACGCACTGACAATGGTTCCGGAATCCTGAGCGTGGGGAGGCTCCACCAACGGTCGGAAGCGCGTGGGTTCTAACGGAATGCATAAGCTCGTCTCCCCTGAGGATTTTCCTAATTTCTCTGTGCCAGGGAATGCTAGGGGGGTTTGCAGGATATCCCAGTGACAGAGGCTGACTCCCCAAGGTCAGGGAAGGTATTTCTCGGACTTCCCCGAACAGGGAACACCTGTGACTGAAGAGAGCTGCGTGGAGTTGTCTCTCGAGCTCCCCCACGCACTGACAATGGTTCCGGAATCCTGAGCGTGGGGAGGTTTCACCAAATGTCGGCAGCGCGTAGGATCTAACGGAAAGCCGAAGCTCGTCTCCCCTGAGGGTTTTCCTAATGTCTCTGTGCCAGGGAATGCTAGGGGTGTTTGCAGGATATCCCAGTGACAGACGCTGCCTCCCCAAGGTCAGGGAATGTATTTCTCGGACTTCCCCAAACAGGGAACACCTGTGACTGAAGAGAGCTCCGTTGAGTTGTCTCTCGAGCTCCCCCACGCACTGACAATGGTTCCGGAATCCTGAGCGTGGGGAGGTTCCACCAACGGTCGACAGCGCATGGGTTCTAACGGAAAGCAGAAGCTCGTCTCCCCTGAGGGTTTTCCTAATGTCTCTGTGCCAGGGAAGCTAGGGGGGTTTGCAGGATATCCCAGTGGCAGAGGCTGCCTCCCCAAGGTCAGGGAAGGTATTTCTCGGACTTCTCTGAACAGGGATCACCTGTGACTGAAGAGAGATGCATGGAGTTGTCTCTCGAGCTCCCACACGCACTGACAATGTTTCTGGAATCCTGAGCGTGGGGAGGTTCCACCAACAGTCGGCAGCGCGTGGGTTCTAACGGAATGCCTAAGCTCGTCTCCCCTGAGGATTTTCCTAATGTCTCTGTGCCAGGGAATGCTAGGGTTGTTTGCAGGTATCCCAGTGACAGAGGCTGCATCCCAAAGGTCAGGGAAGATATTTTTCGGACTTCCCCGAACAGGGAACACCTGTGACTGAAGAGAGCTGCGTGGAGTTGTCTCTCGAGCTCCCCCACGCACTGACAGTGGTTCTGGAATCCTGAGCGTGGGGAGGTTCCATCAACCGTCGGCAGCGCGTGGGTTCTAACGGAATGCCTAAGCTCGTCTCCCCTGAGTATTTTCCTAATATCTCTGTGCCAGGGAATGCTAGGGGGGTTTGTAGGATATCCCAGTGACAGAGGCTGCCTCCCCAAGGTCAGGGAAGGTATTTCTCGGACTTCCCCGAACAGGGAACACCTGTGACTGAAGAGAGCTGCGTGGAGTTGTCTCCTGAGATCCCCCACGCACTGTCAATGTTTCTGGAATCCTGAGCGTGGGGAGGTTCCACCAACGGTCGGCAGCGCTTGGGTTTTAACGGAAAGCCTAAGCTCGTCTCCGCTGAGTGTTTTCCTAATTTCTCTGTGCCAGGGAATTCTAGGGGAGTTTGCAGGATATCCCAGTGACAGAGGCTGACTCCCCAAGGTCAGGGAAGGTATTTCTCGGACTTCCCCGAACAGGGAACACCTGTGACTGAAGAGAGCTGCGTGGAGTTGTCTCTCGAGCTCCCCCACGCACTGACAATGGTTCCGGAATCCTGAGCGTGGGGAGGTTTCACCAAATGTCGGCAGCGCGTAGGATCTAACGGAAAGCCGAAGCTCGTCTCCCCTGAGGGTTTTCCTAATGTCTCTGTGCCAGGGAATGCTAGGGGTGTTTGCAGGATATCCCAGTGACAGACGCTGCCTCCCCAAGGTCAGGGAATGTATTTCTCGGACTTCCCCAAACAGGGAACACCTGTGACTGAAGAGAGCTGCGTGGAGTTGTCTCTCGATCTCCCCCACGCACTGAAAATTTTTCCGGAATCCTGAGCGTGGGGAGGTTCCACCAACGGTCGGCAGCGCGTGGGTTCTAACGGAAAGCATAAGCTCGTCTCCCCTGAGGTTTTTCGTAATATCTCTGTGCCAGGGAATGCTAGGGGGGTTGCAGGATATCCCAATGACAGAGGCTGCCTCCCCAAGGTCAGGGAAGGTATTTCTCGGACTTCCCCGAACAGGGAACACCTGTGACTGAAGAGAGCTGCGTGGAGTTGTCTCCTGAGATCCCCCACGCACTGTCAATGTTTCTGGAATCCTGAGCGTGGGGAGGTTCCACCAACGGTCGGCAGCGCTTGGGTTTTAACGGAAAGCCTAAGCTCGTCTCCCCTGAGTGTTTTCCTAATGTCTCTGTGCCAGGGAATTCTAGGGGAGTTTGCAGGATATCCCAGTGACAGAGGCTGACTCCCCAAGGTCAGGGAAGGTATTTCTCGGACTTCCCCGAACAGGGAACACCTGTGACTGAAGAGAGCTGCGTGGAGTTGTCTCTCGAGCTCCCCCACGCACTGACAATGGTTCCGGAATCCTGAGCGTGGGGAGGTTTCACCAAATGTCGGCAGCGCGTAGAATCTAACGGAAAGCCGAAGCTCGTCTCCCCTGAGGGTTTTCTTAATGTCTCTGTGCCAGGGAATGCTAGGGGTGTTTGCAGGATATCCCAGTGACAGACGCTGCCTCCCCAAGGTCAGGGAATGTATTTCTCGGACTTCCCCAAACAGGGAACACCTGTGACTGAAGAGAGCTGCGTAGAGTTGTCTCTCGATCTCCCCCACGCACTGAAAATTTTTCCGGAATCCTGAGCGTGGGGAGGTTCCACCAACGGTCGGCAGCTCTTGGGTTTTAACGGAAAGCCTAAGCTCGTCTCCCCTGAGTGTTTTCCTAATGTCTCTGTGCCAGGGAATTCTAGGGGAGTTTGCAGGATATCCCAGTGACAGAGGCTGACTCCCCAAGTTCAGGGAAGGTATTTCTCGGACTTCCCCTAACAGGGAACACCTGTGACTGAAGAGAGCTGCGTGGAGTTGTCTCTCGAGCTCCCCCACGCACTGACAATGGTTCCGGAATCCTGAGCGTGGGGAGGTTTCACCAAATGTCGGCAGCGCGTAGGATCTAACGGAAAGCCGAAGCTCGTCTCCCCTGAGGGTTTTCCTAATGTCTCTGTGCCAGGGAATGCTAGGGGTGTTTGCAGGATATCCCAGTGACAGACGCTGCCTCCCCAAGGTCAGGGAATGTATTTCTCGGACTTCCCCAAACAGGGAACACCTGTGACTGAAGAGAGCTCCGTTGAGTTGTCTCTCGAGCTCCCCCACGCACTGACAATGGTTCCGGAATCCTGAGCGTGGGGAGGTTCCACCAACGGTCGACAGCGCGTGGGTTCTAACGGAAAGCAGAAGCTCGTCTCCCCTGAGGGTTTTCCTAATGTCTCTGTGCCAGGGAAGCTAGGGGGGTTTGCAGGATATCCCAGTGGCAGAGGCTGCCTCCCCAAGGTCAGGGAAGGTATTTCTCGGACTTCTCTGAACAGGGAACATCTGTGACTGAAGAGAGCTGCATGGAGTTGTCTCTCGAGCTCCCACACGCACTGACAATGTTTCTGGAATCCTGAGCGTGGGGAGGTTCCACCAACAGTCGGCAGCGCGTGGGTTCTAACGGAATGCCTAAGCTCGTCTCCCCTGAGGATTTTCCTAATGTCTCTGTGCCAGGGAATGCTAGGGTTGTTTGCAGGTATCCCAGTGACAGAGGCTGCATCCCAAAGGTCAGGGAAGATATTTCTCGGACTTCCCCGAACAGGGAACACCTGTGACTGAAGAGAGCTGCGTGGAGTTGTCTCTCGAGCTCCCCCACGCACTGACAGTGGTTCCGGAATCCTGAGCGTGGGGAGGTTCCATCAACGGTCGGCAGCGCGTGGGTTCTAACGGAATGCCTAAGCTCGTCTCCCCTGAGTATTTTCCTAATATCTCTGTGCCAGGGAATGCTAGGGGGGTTTGTAGGATATCCCAGTGACAGAGGCTGCCTCCCCAAGGTCAGGGAATGTATTTCTCGGACTTTCCCGAACAGGGAACACCTGTGACTGCAGAGAGCTGCGTGGAGTTTTCTTTCGAGCTCCCCCACGCACTGACAATGGTTCCAGAATCCTGAGCGTGGGGATGTTCCACCAAGGGTCGGCATCGCGTGGGTTCTAACGGAAAGCCTAAGCTCGTCTCCCCTGAGGGTTTTCCTAATGTCTCTATTCCAGGGAATGCTAGGGGGGTTTGCAGGATATCCCAGTGACAGAGGCTGCCTCCCCAAGGTGAGGGAAGGTATTTCTCGGACTTCCCAGAACAAGGAACAGCTGTGACTGAAGAGAGCTGCGTGGAGTTTTCTCTCGAGCTCCCCCATGCACTGACAATGGTTCCGGAATCCTGAGCGTGGGGAGGTTCCACAAACGGTCGTCAGCACGTGGGTTCTAACGGAAAGCCTAAGCTCGTGTCCCCTGAGGGTTTTCCTAATATCTCTGTGCCAGGGAATGCTAGGGGGGTTTGCAGGATATCCCAGTGACAGAGCCTGCCTCCCCAAGATCAGGGAAGGTATTTCTCGGACTTCCCCAAACAGGGAACACCTGTGACTGAAGAGAGCTGCGTGGAGTTGTCTCTCGATCTCCCCCACGCACTGAAAATTTTTCCGGAATCCTGAGCGTGGGGAGGTTCCACCAACGGTCGGCAGCGCGTGGGTTCTAACGGAAAGCATAAGCTCGTCTCCCCTGAGGTTTTTCGTAATATCTCTGTGCCAGGGAATGCTAGGGGGGTTGCAGGATATCCCAATGACAGAGGCTGCCTCCCCAAGGTCAGGGAAGGTATTTCTCGGACTTCCCCGAACAGGGAACACCTGTGACTTAAGAGAGCTGCGTGGAGTTGTCTCCTGAGATCCCCCATGCACTGTCAATGTTTCTGGAATCCTGAGCGTGGGGAGGTTCCACCAACGGTCGGCAGCGCTTGGGTTTTAACGGAAAGTCTAAGCTCGTCTCCCCTGAGTGTTTTCCTAATGTCTCTGTGCCAGGGAATTCTAGGGGAGTTTGCAGGATATCCCAGTGACAGAGGCTTCCTCCCCAAGGTCAGGGAAGTTATTTCTCGGACTTCCCCGAACAGGGCACACCTGTGACTTAAGAGAGCTGCGTGGAGTTGTCTCTCGAGCTCCCCCACGCACTGACAATGGTTCCGGAATCCTGAGCGTGGGGAGGTTCCACCAACGGTCGGCAGCGCGTGGGTTCTAACGGAAAGCCTAAGCTCGTCTCCCCTGAGGGTTTTCCTAATATCTCTGTGCCAGGGAATGTTAGGGGGGTTTGCAGGATATCCCAGTGACGGAGCCTAACTCCACAAGTTCAGGCAAGGTATTTCTCGGACTTCCCCGAACAGGGAACACCTGTGACTGACGAGAGCTTCGTGGAGTTATTTCTCGATCTCCCCCACGCACTGACAATGGTTCCGGAATCCTGAGCGTGGGGAGGTTCCACCAACGGTCGGCAGGGCGTGGGTTCTAACGGAAAGCGTAACCTCGTCTCCCCTGAGGGTTTTCCTAATGTCTATGTGCCAGGGAATGCTAGGGGGGTTTGCAGGATATCCCAGTGACAGAGGCTGCCTCCCCAAGTTCAGGGAGGGTATTTCTCGGACGTTCCCGAACAGGGAACACCTGTGACTGAAGAGAGCTGCGTGGAGTTGTCTCTCGAGTTCCCCCACGCACTGACATTTGTTCCGGAATCCTGAGCGTGGGGAGGTGCCACCAACAGTCGGCAGAGCGTGGGTTCTAACGGAAAGCCTAAGCTCATCACCCCTGAGGATTTTCCTAATTTCTCTGTGCCAGGGAATGCTAGGGGGGTTTGCAGGCTATTCCAGTGACAGAGGCTGCCTCCCCAAGTTCAGGGAAGGTATTTCTCGGACTTCCCCGAACAGGGAACACCTGTGATTGAAGAGAGTTGCGTGGAGTTGTCTCTCGAGCTCCCCCACGCACGGAAAATGGTTCCGGAATCCTGAGCGTGGGGAGGTTCCACCAACGGTCGGCAGCGCGTGGGTTCTAACGGAAAGCCTAAGCTCGTCTCCCCTAAGGGTTTTCCTAATTTCTCTGTGCCAGGAAATGCTAGGGGCGTTTGCATGATATCCCAGTGTCAGAGGCTGCCTCCCCAAGTTCAGGGAAGGTATTTCTAGGACTTTCCCGAACAGGGAACAGCTGTTACTGAAGAGAGCTGCGTGGAGTTGTCTCTCGAGCTCCCCCATGCACTGACAATTGTTCCGGAATCCTGCGCGTGGGGAGGTTCCACGAACGGTAGGTAGCGCGTGAGTTCTAACGGAAAGCCTAAGCTCGTCTCCCCTGAGGGTTTTCCTAATGTCTCTGTGCCAGGGAATGCTAGGGGGGTTTGCAGGATATCCCAGTGACAGAGGCTGCCTCCCCAAGGTCAGGAAAGGTATTTCTCGGACTTCCCAGAACAGGGAACAGCTGTGACTGAAGAGAGCTGCGTGGAGTTGTTTCTCGAGCTCCCCCACGCACTGAAAATGGTTCCGGAATCCTGAGTGTGGGGAGGTTCCACCAACGGGCGGCAGGGCGTGGGTTCTAACGGAAAGCGTAAGCTCGTCTCCCCTGAGGGTTTTCCTAATGTCTCTGTGGCAGGGAATGCTAGGGGGGTTTGCAGGATATCCCAGGGACAGAGGCTGCCTCCCCAAAGTCAGGGAAGGTATTTCTCAGACTTCCCCGAACAGGGAACTCCTGTGACTGAAGAGAGCTTCGTGGAGTTGTCTCTCGAGCTCCCCCACACACTGACAATGGTTCCCAATCCTGAGCGTGGGGAGGTTCCACCAACGGTCGGCAGCGCGTGGGTTCTAACGGAAAGCATAAGCTAATCACCCCTGAGGTTTTTCCTAATTTCTCTGTGCCAGGGAATGCTAGGGGGGTTTGCAGGTATCCCAGTGAAAGAGGCTGCCTCCCCAAGGTCAGGGAAGTTATTTCTCGGACCTCCCCGAATAGGGAACACCTGTGACTGAAGAGAGCTGCGTGGAGTTGTCTCTCGAGCTCCCCCACGCACTGACAATGGTTCCGGAATCCTGAGCGTGGGGAGGCTCCACCAACGGTCGGCAGCGCGTGGGTTCTAACGGAATGCCTAAGCTCGTCTCCCCTGAGGATTTTCCTAATATCTCTGTGCCAGGGAATGCTAGGGGGGTTTGCATGTTATCCCAGAGACAGAGGCTGCCTCCCCAAGGTCAGGGAAGGTATTTCTCTGACTTCCCCGAACAGGGAACACCTGTGACTGAAGAGAGCTGCGTGGAGTTGTCTCTCGAGCTCCCCCAAGTACTGACAATGGTTCCGGAATCCTGAGCGTGGGGAGGTTCCACCAAAGGTCGGCAGCGCGTGGGTTCTAACGGAATGCCTAAGCTCGTCTCCCCTGAGGATTTTCCTAATATCCCTGTGCCAGGGAATGCTAGGGGGGTTTGCAGGATATCCCAGTGACAGAGGCTGCCTCCCCAATGTCAGGGAATGTATTTCTCGGACTTCCCCGAACAGGGAACACCTGTGACTGCAGAGAGCTGCGTGGAGTTGTCTCTCGAGGTCCCCCACGCTGTGACAATGGTTCCGGAAACCTGAGCGTGGGTAGTTTCCACCAACGGTCGGCAGCGCGTGGGTTCTAACGGAAAGCCTAAGCTCGTCTCCCCTGAGGGTTTTCCTAATGTCTCTGTGCCAGGGAATGCTAGGGGGGTTTGCAGGATATCCCAGTGTCAGAGGCTGCCTACCCAAGTTCAGGGAAGGTATTTTTCGGACTTCCCCGAACAGGGAACACCTGTGACTGAAGAGAGCTGCGTGGAGTTGTCTCTCGAGCTCCCCCACGCACTGACAATGGTTCCGGAATCCTGAGCGTGGGGAGGTTCCACCAACGGTCGGCAGCTCGTGGGTTCTAACGGAAAGCCTAAGCTCGTCTCCCCTGAGGGTTTTCCTAATGTCTCTGTGCCAGGGAATGCTAGGGGTGCTTGCAGGATATCCCTGTGACAGAGGCTGCCTCCCCAAGGTCAGGGAATTTATTTCTCGGACTTCTCCGAACAGGGAACACCTGTGAATGAAGAGAGATGCATGGAGTTGTCTCTCGAGCTCCCCAACGCACTTACAATGTTTCTGGAATCCTGAGCGTGGGAAGGTTCCACCAACATTCGGCAGCGCGTGGGTTCAAACGGAATTCCTAAGCTCGTCTCCCCTGAGGATTTTCCAAATATCTCTTTGCCAGGAAATGCTAGGGTGGTTTGCAGGTATCCCAGTGACAGAGGCTGCCTCCACAAGGTCAGGGAAGATATTTCTCGGACTTCTCCGAACAGGGAACACCTGTGACTGCAGAGAGCTGCGTGGAGTTGTCTCTCGAGCTCCCCGACGCACTGACAATGGTTCCGAATTCCTGAGCGTGGGGAGGTTCCACCAACGGTCGGCAGGGCGTGGGTTCTAACGGAAAGCCTAAGCTCGTCTCCCCTGAGGGTTTTCCTAATATCTCTGTGCCAGGGAATGCTAGGGGGATTTGCAGGATATCCCAGTGATAGAGCCTGCCTCCCAAGATCAGGGAAGTTATTTCTTGGACTTCCCCGAACAGGGAACACCTGTGACTGAAGAGAGCTGCGTGGAGCTGTCTCTCGAGCTCCCCCACGCACTGACAATGGTTCCGGAAACCTGAGCGTGGGTAGTTTCCACCAACGGTCGGCAGCGCGTGGGTTCTAAAGGAAAGCCTAAGCTCGTCTCCCCTGAGGATTTTCCTAATGTCTCTGTGCCAGGGATTGCTAGGGGGGTTTGCAGGATATCCCAGTGTCAGAGGCTGCCTACCCAAGTTCAGGGAAGGTATTTCTAGGACTTCCCCATACAGGGAACACCTGTGACTGAAGAGAGCTGCGTGGAGTTGTCTCTCGATCTCCCCCATGCACTGCTAATTGTTCCGGAATCCTGAGCGTGGGGAGGTTCCACCAACGGTAGGCAGCGCGTGAGTTCTAACGGAAAGCCTAAGCTCGTCTCCCCTGAGGGTTTTCCTAATGTCCCTGTGCCAGGGAATGCTAGGGGGGTTTGCAGGATATCCCAGTGACAGAGGCTGCCTCCCCAAGGTCAGGGAAGTTATTTCTCTGACTTCCCCGAACAGGGAACACCTGTGACTGAAGAGAGCTGCGTGGAGTTGTCTCTCGTGCTCCCCCACGCACTGAAAACGGTTCCGGAATCCTGAGCGTGGGGAGGTTCCACCAACATTCGGCAGCGCGTGGGTTCAAACGGAATTCCTAAGCTCGTCTCCCCTGAGGATTTTCCAAATATCTCTTTGCCAGGAAATACTAGGGTGGTTTGCAGGTATCCCAGTGACAGAGGCTGCCTCCACAAGGTCAGGGAAGATATTTCTCGGACTTCTCCGAACAGGGAACACCTGTGACTGCAGAGAGCTGCGTGGAGTTGTCTCTCGAGCTCCCCGACGCACTGACAATGGTTCCGAATTCCTGAGCGTGGGGAGGTTCCACCAACGGTCGGCAGGGCGTGGGTTCTAACGGAATGCCTAAGCTCGTCTCCCCTGAGGATTTTCCTAATATCTCTGTGCCAGGGAATGCTAGGGGGGTTTGCAGGATATCCCAGTGACAGAGGCTGCCTCCCCAAGGTCAGGGAATGTATTTCTCGGACTTCCCCGAACAGGGAACAACTGTGACTGCAGAGAGCTGCGTGGAGTTGTCTCTCGAGCTCCCCCACGCACTGACAATGTTTCCGGAATCCTGAGCGTGGGGAGGTTCCAACAAGGGTCGGCAGCGCGTGGGTTCTAACGGAAAGCCTAAGCTCGTCTCCCCTGAGGGTTTTCCTAATTTCTCTGTGCCAGGGAATGCTAGGGGGGTTTGCAGGATATCCCAGTGACAGAGGCTGCCTCCCCAAGTTCAGGGAATGTATTTCTCGGACTTCCCAGAACAGGGAACAGCTGTGACTGAAGAGAGCTGTGTGGAGTTGTCTCTCGAGATCCCCCATGCACTGACAATGCTTCCGGAATCCTGAGCGTGGGGAGGTTCCACCAACGGTCGTCAGCACGTGGGTTCTAACGGAAAGCCTAAGCTCGTCTCCCCTGAGGGTTTTCCTAATATCTCTGTGCCAGGGAATGCTAGGGGGGTTTGCAGGATATCCCAGTGACAGAGCCTGCCTCCCAAGATCAGGGAAGTTATTTCTTGGACTTCCCCGAACAGGGAACACCTGTGACTGCAGAGAGATGCGTGGAGCTGTCTCTCGAGCTCCCCCACGCACTGACAATGGTTCCGGAAACCTGAGCGTGGGTAGTTTCCACCAACGGTCGGCAGCACGTGGGTTATAACGGAAAGCCTAAGCTCGTCTCCCCTGAGGGTTTTCCTAATGTCTCTGTGCCAGGGAATGCTAGGGGTGTTTGCAGGATATCCCTGTGACAGAGGCTGCCTCCCCAAGGTCAGGGAATTTATTTCTCGGACTTCTCCGAATAGGGAACACCTGTGAATGAAGAGAGATGCATGGAGTTGTCTCTCGAGCTCCCCAACGCACTGACAATGTTTCTGGAATCCTGAGCGTGGGAAGGTTCCACCAACATTCGGCAGCGCGTGGGTTCAAACGGAATTCCTAAGCTCGTCTCCCCTGAGGATTTTCCAAATATCTCTTTGCCAGGAAATGCTAGGGTGGTTTGCAGGTATCCCAGTGACAGAGGCTGCCTCCACATGGTCAGGGAAGATATTTCTCGGACTTCCCCGAACAGGGAACACCTGTGACTGCAGAGAGCTGCGTGGAGTTGTCTCTCGAGATCCCCGACGCACTGACAATGGTTCCGAATTCCTGAGCGTGGGGAGGTTTCACCAACGGTCGGCAGAGCGTGGGTTCTAACGGAATGCCTAAGCTCGTCTCCCCTGAGTATTTTCCTAATATCTCTGTGCCAGGGATTGCTAGGGGGGTTTGCAGGATATCCCAGTGACAGAGGCTGCCTCCCCAAGGTCAGGGAATGTATTTCTCGGACTTCCCCGTACAGGGAACAACTGTGACTGCAGAGAGCTGCGTGGAGTTGTCTCTCGAGCTCCCCCACGCACTGACAATGTTTCCGGAATCCTGAGCGTGGGGAGGTTCCAACAAGTGTCGGCAGCGCGTGGGTTCTAACGGAAAGCCTAAGCTCGTCTCCCCTGAGGGTTTTCCTAATGTCTCTGTGCCAGGGAATGCTAGGGGGGTTTGCAGGATATCCCAGTGACAGAGGCTGCCTCCCCAAGGTCAGGGAATGTATTTCTCGGACTTCCCAGAACAGGGAACAGCTGTGACTGAAGAGAGCTGTGTGGAGTTGTCTCTCGAGCTCCCCCATGCACTGACAATGCTTCCGGAATCCTGAGCGTGGGGAGGTTCCACCAACGGTCGTCAGCACGTGGGTTCTAACGGAAAGCCTAAGCTCGTCTCCCCTGAGGGTTTTCCTAATATCTCTGTGCCAGGGAATGCTAGGGGGATTTGCAGGATATCCCAGTGATAGAGCCTGCCTCCCAAGATCAGGGAAGTTATTTCTTGGACTTCCCCGAACAGGGAACACCTGTGACTGAAGAGAGCTGCGTGGAGCTGTCTCTCGAGCTCCCCCACGCACTGACAATGGTTCCGGAAACCTGAGCGTGGGTAGTTTCCACCAACGGTCGGCAGCGCGTGGGTTCTAAAGGAAAGCCTAAGCTCGTCTCCCCTGAGGATTTTCCTAATGTCTCTGTGCCAGGGATTGCTAGGGGGGTTTGCAGGATATCCCAGTGTCAGAGGCTGCCTACCCAAGTTCAGGGAAGGTATTTCTAGGACTTCCCCATACAGGGAACACCTGTGACTGAAGAGAGCTGCGTGGAGTTGTCTCTCGATCTCCCCCATGCACTGCTAATTGTTCCGGAATCCTGAGCGTGGGGAGGTTCCACCAACGGTAGGCAGCGCGTGAGTTCTAACGGAAAGCCTAAGCTCGTCTCCCCTGAGGGTTTTCCTAATGTCCCTGTGCCAGGGAATGCTAGGGGGGTTTGCAGGATATCCCAGTGACAGAGGCTGCCTCCCCAAGGTCAGGGAAGTTATTTCTCTGACTTCCCCGAACAGGGAACACCTGTGACTGAAGAGAGCTGCGTGGAGTTGTCTCTCGTGCTCCCCCACGCACTGAAAACGGTTCCGGAATCCTGAGCGTGGGGAGGTTCCACCAACGGTCGGCAGCGCGTGGGTTCTAACGGAAAGCCTAAGCTCGACTCCCCTGAGGGTTTTCCTAATGTCTCTGTGCCAGGGTATGCTAGGGGATTTGCAGGATATCCCAGTGACAGCGGCTGCCTCCCCAAGGTCAGGGAAGTTATTTCTCGGGCTTCCCCGAACAGGGAACACCTGTGACTGTAGAGAGCTGCGTGGAGTTGTCTCTCGAACTCCCCCACGCACTGACAATGGTTCCGGAATCCTGAGCGTGGGGAGGTTCCACCAACGGTCGGCATCGCGTGGGTTCTAACGGAAAGCCTAAGCTCGTCTCCCCTAAGGGTTTTCCTAATGTCTCTGTGCCAGGGTATGCTAGGGGTGATTGCAGGATATCCCAGTGACCGAGGCTGCCTCCCCAAGGTCAGGGAATGTATTTCTCGGACTTCTCCGAACAGGGAACACCTGTGACTGCAGAGAGCTGCGTGGAGTTGTCTCTCGAGATCCCCCACGCACTTACAATGGTTCCGAATTCCTGAGCGTGGGTAGGTTCCACCAACGGTCGGCAGAGCGTGGGTTCTAACGGAATGCCTAAGTTCGTCTCCCCTGAGGGTTTTCCTAATGTCTCTGTGCCAGGGAATGCTAGGGGGGTTTGCAGGATATCCCCGTGTCAGAGGCTGCCTACCGAATTTCAGGGAAGGTATTTCTCGGACTTCCCCGAACAGGGAACACCTGTGACTGCAGAAAGCTGCGTGGAGTTGTCTCTCGACCTCCCCCACGCACTGACAATGGTTCCGGAATCCTGAGCGTGGGGAGGTTCCACCAACGGTCGGCAGCGCGTGGGTTCTAACGGAAAGCCTATGCTCGTCTCCCCTAAGGATTTTCCTAATGTCTCTGTGCCAGGAAATGCTAGGGGTGTTTGCAGGATATCCCAGTGACAGAGGCTGCCTCCCCAAGGTCAGGGAAGTTATTTCTCGGACTTCCTCGAACAGGGAACACCTGTGACTGCAGAGAGCTGCGTGGAGTTGTCTCTCGAGCTCCCCCACGCACTGACAATGGTTCCGGAATCCTGAGCGTGGGGAGGTTCCACCAAGGGTCGGCAGCGCGTGGGTTCTAACGGAAAGCCTAAGCTCGTCTCCCCTGAGGGTTTTCCTAATATCTCTGTGCCAGGGAATGCTAGGGGGGTTTGCAGGATATCCCAGTGACAGAGGCTGCCTCCCCAAGGTCAGGGAAGGTATTTCTCGGACTTCCCCGAATAGGGAACACCTGTGACTGAAGAGAGCTGCGTGGAGTTGTCTCTCCAGCTCCCCCACGCACTGACAATGGTTCCCGAATCCTGAGCGTGGGGAGGCTCCACCAACGGTCGGAAGCGCGTGGGTTCTAAGGGAATGCATAAGCCCGTCTCCCCTGAGGGTTTTCCTAATGTCTCTGTGCCAGGGAATGCTAGGGGTGCTTCCAGGATATCCCAGTGACCGAGGCTGCCTCCCCAAGGTCAGGGAAGGTATTTCTCGGACTTCCCCGAACAGGGAACACCTGTGACTGCAGAGAGCTGCGTGGAGTTGTCTCTCGAGCTCCCCCACGCACTGACAATGATTCCGGAATCCTGAGCGTGGGGAGGTTCCACCAAAGGTCGGCAGCGCGTGGGTTCAAACGGAAAGCCTAAGCTCGTCTCCCCTGAGGTTTTTCCAAATTTCCCTGTACCAGGGAATGCTAGGGGGGTTTGCAGGATATCCCAGTGACAGAGGCTGCCTCCCCAAGTTCAGGGAAGTTATTTCTCGGACTTTCCCGAACAGGGAACACCTGTGACTGAAGAGAGCTGCGTGGAGTTGTCTCTCGAGGTTCCCTAAGCACTGACAATGGTTCCGGAATCCTGAGCTTGTGGAGGTTCCACCAACGGACGGCAGCGCGTGGGTTCTAACGGAAAGCCTAAGCTCGTCTCCCCTGAGTTTTTTCCAAATTTCTCTGTGCCAGGGAATGCTAGGGGGGTTTGCAGGATATCCCAGTGACAGAGGCTGCCTCCCCAAGTTCAGGGAAGGTATTTCTCGGACTTCCCCGAACAGGGAACACCTGTGACTGAAGAGAGCTCCGTGGAGTTGTCTCTCGAGCTCGCCCAAGCCCTGACAATGTTTCCGGAATCCTGAGCGTGGGGAGCTTTCACCAAATGTCGGCAGCACTTAGGATCTAACGGAAAGCCGAAGCTCGTCTCCCCTGAGGGTTTTCCTAATGTCTCTGGGCCAGGGAATGCTAGGGGGGTTTGCAGGATATCCCAGTGACAGGCGCTGCCTCCCCAAGGTCAGGGAATGTATTTCTCGGACTTCCCCGTACAGGGAACACATGTGACTGAAGAGAGCTGCGTGGAGTTGTCTCTCGAGCTCCCCCACGCACTGACAATGGTTCCGGAATCCTGAGCGTGGGGAGGTTCCACCAAGGGTCGGCAGCGCGTGGGTTCCAACGGAAAGCCTCAGCTGGTCTCCCCTGAGGGTTTTCCTAATTTCTCTGTGTCAGGGATGCTAGGGGGGTTTGCAGGATATCCCAGTGACAGAGGCTTCCTCCCCAAGTTCAGGGAAGATATAACTCGGACTTCCCCGAACAGGGAACACCTGTGACTGCAGAGAGCTGCGTGGAGTTGTCTCTCGAGCTCCCCCACGCACTGACAATGGTTCCGGAATCCTGAGCGTGGGGAGGTTCCACCAAGGGTCGGCAGCGCGTGGGTTCCAACGGAAAGCCTCAGCTCGTCTCCCCTGAGGATTTTCCTAATTTCTCTGTGTCAGGGATGCTAGGGGGGTTTGCAGGATATCCCAGTGACAGAGGCTGCCTCCCCAAGTTCAGGGAAGATATAACTCGGACTTCCCCGAACAGGGAACACCTGTGACTGCAGAGAGCTTCGTGAAGTTGTCTCTCGAGCTCCCCCACGCACTGACAATGGTTCCGGAATCCTGAGCGTGGGGAGGTTCCACCAAGGGTCGGCAGCGCGTGGGTTCTAACGGAAAGCCTAAGCTCGTCTCCCCTGAGGGTTTTCCTAATATCTCTGTGCCAGGGAATGCTAGGGGGGTTTGCAGGATATACCAGTGACAGAGGCTGCCTCCCCAAGGTCAGGGAAGGTATTTCTCGGACTTCCCCGAACAGGGAACACCTGTGACTGAAGAGAGCTGCGTGGAGTTGTCTCTCCAGCTCCCCCACGCACTGACAATGGTTCCCGAATCCTGAGCGTGGGGAGGCTCCACCAACGGTCGGAAGCGCGTGGGTTCTAAGGGAATGCATAAGCCCGTCTCCCCTGAGGGTTTTCCTAATGTCTCTGTGCCAGGGAATGCTAGGGGTGCTTCCAGGATATCCCAGTGACCGAGGCTGCCTCCCCAAGGTCAGGGAAGGTATTTCTCGGACTTCCCCGAACAGGGAACACCTGTGATTGCAGAGAGCTGCGTGGAGTTGTCTCTCGAGCTCCCCCACGCACTGACAATGGTTCCGGAATCCTGAGCGTGGGGAGGTTCCACCAAAGGTCGGTAGCGCGTCGGCTCAAACGGAAAGCCTAAGCTCGTCTCCCCTGAGGTTTTTCCAAATTTCCCTGTACCAGGGAATGCTAGGGGGGTTTGCAGGATATCCCAGTGACAGAGGCTGCCTCCCCAAGTTCAGGGAAGTTATTTCTCGGACTTTCCCGAACAGGGAACACCTGTGACTGAAGAGAGCTGCGTGGAGTTGTCTCTCGAGGTTCCCTAAGCACTGACAATGGTTCCGGAATCCTGAGCTTGTGGAGGTTCCACCAACGGACGGCAGCGCGTGGGTTCTAACGGAAAGCCTAAGCTCGTCTCCCCTGAGTTTTTTCCAAATTTCTCTGTGCCAGGGAATGCTAGGGGGGTTTGCAGGATATCCCAGTGACAGAGGCTGCCTCCCCAAGTTCAGGGAAGGTATTTCTCGGACTTCCCCGAACAGGGAACACCTGTGACTGAAGAGAGCTCCGTGGAGTTGTCTCTCGAGCTCCCCCAAGCCCTGACAATGTTTCCGGAATCCTGAGCGTGGGGAGCTTTCACCAAATGTCGGCAGCACGTAGGATCTAACGGAAAGCCGAAGCTCGTCTCCCCTGAGGGTTTTCCTAATGTCTCTGTGCCAGGGAATGCTAGGGGGGTTTGCAGGATATCCCAGTGACAGGCGCTGCCTCCCCAAGGTCAGGGAATGTATTTCTCGGACTTCCCCGTACAGGGAACACATGTGACTGAAGAGAGCTGCGTGGAGTTGTCTCTCGAGCTCCCCCACGCACTGACAATGGTTCCGGAATCCTGAGCGTGGGGAGGTTCCACCAAGGGTCGGCAGCGCGTGGGTTCCAACGGAAAGCCTCAGCTGGTCTCCCCTGAGGGTTTTCCTAATTTCTCAGTGTCAGGGATGCTAGGGGGGTTTGCAGGATATCCCAGTGACAGAGGCTGCCTCCCCAAGTTCAGGGAAGATATAACTCGGACTTCCCCGAACAGGGAACACCTTTGACTGAAGAGAGCTGCGTGGAGTTGTCTCTCGAGCTCCCCCACGCACTGACAATGGTTCCGGAATCCTGAGCGTGGGGAGGTTCCACCAACGGTCGGCAGCGCGTGGGTTCTAACGGAAAACATAAGCTCGTCTCCCCTGAGGGTTTTCCTAATGTCTCTGTGCCAGGGAATGCTAGGGGGTTTGCAGGATATTCCAGTGACAGAGGCTGCCTCCCCAAGGTCAGGGAAGGTATTTCTCAGACTTCCCCGAACAGGGAACACCTGTGATTGAAGAGAGCTGCGTGGAGTTGTCTCTCGAGCTACCCCACGCACTGACAATGTTTCTGGAATCCTGAGCGTGGGGAGGTTCCACCAACGGTCGGCAGCGCGTGGGTTCTAACGGAAACCTAAGCTCGTCTCCCCTGAGGATTTTACTAATGTCTCTGTGCCTGGGAATGCTAGGGGGGTTTGCAGGATATCCCAGTGACAGAGGCTGCCTCCCCAAGTTCAGGGAAGGTATTTCTCGGACTTCCCCGAACAGGGCACACCTGTGACTGAAGAGAGCTGCGTGGAGTTGTCTCTCGAGCTCCCCCACGCACTGACAATGGTTCCGGAATCCTGAGAGTGGGGAGGTTCCACCAACGGTCGGCAGCGCGTGGGTTCTAACGGAAAGCCTAATGTCGTCTCCTCTGAGGGTTTTCCTAATGTCTCTGTGCCAGGGAATGCTAGGGGGGTTTGCAGGATATCCCAGTGACTGAGGCTGCCTCCCCAAATTCAGGGAAGTTATTTCTCGGACTTCTCCAAACAGGGAATACCTGTGACTGAAGAGAGATTCATGGAGTTGTCTCTCGAGCTCCCCCACGCAGTGACAATGTTTCTGGAATCCTGAGCGTGGGGAGGTTCCACCAACAGTCGGCTGCGCGTGGGTTCTAACGTAATGCCTAAGTTAGTCTCCCCTGAGTATTTTCCTAATGTCTCTGTGTCAGGGAATTCTAGGGTTGATTGCAGGTATCCCAGTGACAGAGGCTGACTCCCCAAGATCAGGGAAGATATTTCTCGGACTTCCCCGAATAGGGAACACCTGTGACTGAAGAGAGCTGCGTGGAGTTGTCTCTCGAGCTCCCCCACGCACTGACAATGGTTCCGGAATCCTGAGCGTGGGGAGGATCCACCAACGGTCGGCAGCGCGTGGGTTCTAACGGAATGCCTAAGCTCGTCTCCCCTGAAGATTTTCCTAATATCTCTGTGCCAGGGAATGCTAGGGGTGTTTGCAGGATATCCCAGTGACAGAGGCTGCATCCCCAAGGTCAGGGAAGGTATTTCTCGGACTTCCCAGAACAGGGAACACCTGTGACTGAAGAGAGCTGCGTGGAGTTGTCTCTCGAGGTCCCCCATGCACTGACAATGGTTCCGGAATCCTGAGCGTGGGGAGGTTCCACCAACGGTCGGCAGCGCGTGGGTTCTAACGGAAAGCCTATGCTCGTCTCCCCTGAGGGTTTTCCTAATTTCTCTGTGCCAGGGAATGCTAGGGGGGTTTGCAGGATATCCCAGTGACAGAGGCTTCCTCCCCAAGTTCAGGGAAGGTATTTCTCGGACTTCCCCGAACAGGGAACACCTGTGACTGCAGAGAGCTGCGTGGAGTTGTCTCTCGAGCTCACCCACGCACTGACAATGGTTCCGGAATCCTGAGCGTGGGGAGGTTCCACCAAGGGTCGGCAGCGCGTGGGTTCCAACGGAAAGCCTCAGCTGGTCTCCCCTGAGGGTTTTCCTAATTTCTCAGTGTCAGGGATGCTAGGGGGGTTTGCAGGATATCCCAGTGACAGAGGCTGCCTCCCCAAGTTCAGGGAAGATATAACTCGGACTTCCCCGAACAGGGAACACCTTTGACTGAAGAGAGCTGCGTGGAGTTGTCTCTCGAGCTCCCCCACGCACTGACAATGGTTCCGGAATCCTGAGCGTGGGGAGGTTCCACCAACGGTCGGCAGCGCGTGGGTTCTAACGGAAAACATAAGCTCGTCTCCCCTGAGGGTTTTCCTAATGTCTCTGTGCCAGGGAATGCTAGGGGGTTTGCAGGATATTCCAGTGACAGAGGCTGCCTCCCCAAGGTCAGGGAAGGTATTTCTCAGACTTCCCCGAACAGGGAACACCTGTGATTGAAGAGAGCTGCGTGGAGTTGTCTCTCGAGCTACCCCACGCACTGACAATGTTTCTGGAATCCTGAGCGTGGGGAGGTTCCACCAACGGTCGGCAGCGCGTGGGTTCTAACGGAAACCTAAGCTCGTCTCCCCTGAGGATTTTACTAATGTCTCTGTGCCTGGGAATGCTAGGGGGGTTTGCAGGATATCCCAGTGACAGAGGCTGCCTCCCCAAGTTCAGGGAAGGTATTTCTCGGACTTCCCCGAACAGGGCACACCTGTGACTGAAGAGAGCTGCGTGGAGTTGTCTCTCGAGCTCCCCCACGCACTGACAATGGTTCCGGAATCCTGAGAGTGGGGAGGTTCCACCAACGGTCGGCAGCGCGTGGGTTCTAACGGAAAGCCTAATGTCGTCTCCTCTAAGGGTTTTCCTAATGTCTCTGTGCCAGGGAATGCTAGGGGGGTTTGCAGGATATCCCAGTGACAGAGGCTGCCTCCCCAAATTCAGGGAAGTTATTTCTCGGACTTCTCCAAACAGGGAATACCTGTGACTGAAGAGAGATTCATGGAGTTGTCTCTCGAGCTCCCCCACGCAGTGACAATGTTTCTGGAATCCTGAGCGTGGGGAGGTTCCACCAACAGTCGGCTGCGCGTGGGTTCTAACGTAATGCCTAAGTTAGTCTCCCCTGAGTATTTTCCTAATGTCTCTGTGTCAGGGAATTCTAGGGTTGATTGCAGGTATCCCAGTGACAGAGGCTGACTCCCCAAGATCAGGGAAGATATTTCTCGGACTTCCCCGAATAGGGAACACCTGTGACTGAAGAGAGCTGCGTGGAGTTGTCTCTCGAGCTCCCCCACGCACTGACAATTGTTCCGGAATCCTGAGCGTGGGGAGGATCCACCAACGGTCGGCAGCGCGTGGGTTCTAACGGAATGCCTAAGCTCGTCTCCCCTGAAGATTTTCCTAATATCTCTGTGCCAGGGAATGCTAGGGGGGTTTGCAGGATATCCCAGTGACAGAGGCTGCATCCCCAAGGTCAGGGAAGGTATTTCTCGGACTTCCCAGAACAGGGAACACCTGTGACTGAAGAGAGCTGCGTGGAGTTGTCTCTCGAGGTCCCCCATGCACTGACAATGGTTCCGGAATCCTGAGCGTGGGGAGGTTCCACCAACGGTCGGCAGCGCGTGGGTTCTAACGGAAAGCCTATGCTCGTCTCCCCTGAGGGTTTTCCTAATTTCTCTGTGCCAGGGAATGCTAGGGGGGTTTGCAGGATATCCCAGTGACAGAGGCTTCCTCCCCAAGTTCAGGGAAGGTATTTCTCGGACTTCCCCGAACAGGGAACACCTGTGACTGCAGAGAGCTGCGTGGAGTTGTCTCTCGAGCTCACCCACGCACTGACAATGGTTCCGGAATCCTGAGCGTGGGGAGGTTCCACCAAGGGTCGGCAGCGCGTGGGTTCTAACGGAAAGCCTCAGCTCGTCTCCCCTGAGGGTTTTCCTAATTTCTCTGTGCCAGGGATGCTAGGGGGGTTTGCAGGATATCCCAGTGGCAGAGGCTGCCTCCCCAAGTTCAGGGAAGGTATTTCTCGGACTTCCCCGAACAGGGAACACCTGTGTCTGAAGAGAGCTGCGTGGAGTTGTCTCTCGACCTCCCCCACGCATTGACATTTTTTCCGGAATCCTGAGCATGGGGAGGTTCCACCAACGGTCGGCAGCGCGTGGGTTCTAACGGAAAACATAAGCTCGTCTCCCCTGAGGGTTTTCCTAATGTCTCTGTGCCAGGGAATGCTAGGGGGGTTGCAGGATATTCCAGTGACAGAGGCTGCCTCCCCAAGGTAAGGGAAGGTATTTCTCGGACTTCCCCGAACAGGGAACACCTGTGACTGAAGAGAGATGCGTGGAGTTGTCTCTCGAGCTCCCCCACGCACTGACAATGTTTCCGGAATCCTGAGCGTGGGGAGGTTCCACCAACGGTCGGCAGAGCGTGGGTTCTAACGGAAAGCCTAAGCTCGTCTCCCCTGAGGGTTTTCCTAATGTCTCTGTGCCAGGGAATGCTAGGGGGGTTTGCAGGATATCCCAGTGACAGAGGCTGCCTCCCCAAGGTCAGGGAAGGTATTTCTCGGACTTCCCCGAACAGGGAACACCTGTGACTGAAGAGAGCTGCGTGGAGTTGTCTCTCGAGGTCCCCCACGCACTGACAATGGTTCCGGAATCCTGAGCTTGTGGAGGTTCCACCAACGGACGGCAGCGCGTGGGTTCTAACGGAAAGCCTAAGCTCGTCTCCCCTGAGGTTTTTCCAAATTTCTCTGTGCCAGGGAATGCTAGGGGGGTTTGCAGGATATCCCAGTGACAGAGGCTGCCTCCCCAAGGTCAGGGAAGGTATTTCTCGGACTTCCCCGAACAGGGAACACCTGTGACTGAAGAGAGCTGCGTGGAGTTGTCTCTCGAGCTCCCCCACGCACTGACAATGGTTCCGGAATCCTGAGCGTGGGGAGGTTCCACCAACGGTCGGCAGCGCGTGGGTTCTAACGGAAAGCCTAAGCTCGTCTCCCCTGAGGATTTTTCTAATTTCTCTGTGCCAGGGAATGCTAGGGGTTCTTGCAGGGTATCCCAGAGACCGAGGCTGCATCCCCAAGGTCAGGGAAGGTATTTCTCGGACTTCCCCGAACAGGGAACACCTGTGACTGAAGAGAGCTGCGTGGAGTTGTCTCTCGAGCTCCCCCACGCACTGACAATGTTTCCGGAATCCTGAGCGTGGGGAGGTTCCAAAAAGGTCGGCAGCGCGTGAGTACTAACGGAAAGCCTAAGCTCGTCTCCCCTGAGGGTTTTCCTAATGTCTCTGTGCCAGGGAATGCTAGGGGGGTTTGCAGGATATCCCA
Organism: Vicugna pacos; assembly: GCF_048564905.1. Classification (NCBI taxonomy): domain Eukaryota; kingdom Metazoa; phylum Chordata; class Mammalia; order Artiodactyla; family Camelidae; genus Vicugna; species Vicugna pacos. The sequence continues at coordinate 50,591,758 of NW_027328721.1, read as the reverse complement.
GTGACAGAGGCTGCCTCCCCAAGGTCAGGGAAGCTATTTCTCGGACTTCCCCGAACAGGGAACACCTGTGACAAAAGAGAGCTGCGTGGAGTTGTCTCTCCAGCTCCCCCACGCACTGACAATGGTTCCGGAATCCTTAGCGTGGGGAGGCTCCACCAACGGTCGGAAGCGCGTGGGTTCTAACGGAATGCATAAGCTCGTCTCCCCTGAGGATTTTCCTAATATCTCTGTGCCAGGGAATGCTAGGGGGGTTTGCAGTATATCCCAGTGACAGAAGCTGCCTCCCCAAGGTCAGGGAAGATATTTCTCGGACTTCCCCGAACAGGGAACACCTGTGACTGAAGAGAGCTTCGTGGAGTTGTCTCTCGAGCTCCCCCAGCACTGACAATGGTTCCGGAATGCTGAGCGTGGGGAGGTTCCACCAACGATCGGCAGCGCGTGGGTTCTAACGGAATGCCTAAGCTCGTCTCCCCTTAGGGTTTTCCTAATGTCTCTGTGCCAGGGAATGCTAGGGGTGTTTGCAGGATATCCCAGTGACAGAGGCTGACTCCCCAAGGTCAGGGAATGTATTTCTCGGACTTCCCCGAACAGGGAACACCTGTGACTGAAGAGAGCTGCGTGGAGTTGTCTCTCGAGCTCCCCCACGCCCTGAAAATGGTTCCGGAATCCTGAGCGTGGGGAGCTTTCACCAAATGTCGGCAGCACGTAGGATCTAACGGATAGCCGAAGCTCGTCTCCCATGAGGGTTTTCCTAATGTCTCTGTGCCAGGGAATGCTAGGGGGGTTTGCAGGATATCCCAGTGACAGACGCTGCCTCCCCAAGGTCAGGGAATGTATTTCTCGGACTTCCCCGTACAGGGAACACCTGTGAATGAAGAGAGCTCCGTGGAGTTGTCTCTCGAGCTCCCCCACGCACTGACAATGGTTCCGGAATCCTGAGCGTGGGGAGGTTCCACCAAGGGTCGGCATCTCGTGGTTTCTAACGGAAAGCCTCAGCTCTTCTCCCCTGAGGGTTTTCCTAATATCTCTGTGCCAGGGAATGCAAGGGGGGTTGCAGGATATTCCAGTGACAGAGGCTGCCTCCCCAAGGTCAGGGAAGATATTTCTCGGACTTCCCCGAACAGGGAACACCTGTCATTGAAGAGAGCTGCATGGAGCTGTCTCTCGAGCTCCCCCACGCACTGACAATGTTTCTGGAATCCTGAGCGTGGGGAGGTTCCACCAACGGTCGGCAGCGCGTGGGTTCTAACGGAAAGCCTAAGCTCGTCTCCCCTGAGGATTTTACTAATGTCTCTTTGCCAGGGAATGCTAGGGGGGTTTTCAGGATATCCCAGTGACAGAGGCTGCCTCCCCAAGATCAGGGAAGGTATTTCTCAGACTTCCCCGAACAGGGCACACCTGTGACTGAAGAGAGCTGCGTGGAGATGTCTCTCGAGCTCCCCCACGCACTGACAATGGTTCCGGAATCCTGAGCGTGGGGAGGTTCCACCAACGGTCGGCAGCGCGTGGGTTCTAACGGAAAGCCTAATGTCGTCTCCTCTGAGGGTTTTCCTAATGTCTCTGTGCCAGGGAATGCTAGGGGGGTTTGCAGGATATCCCAGTGACAGAGGCTGCCTCCCCAAGGTCAGGGAAGTTATTTCTCGGACTTCTCCGAACAGGGAACACCTGTGACTGAAGAGAGATTCATGGAGTTGTCTCTCGAGCTCCCCCACGCAGTGAAAATGTTTCTGGAATCCTGAGCGTGGGGAGGTTCCACCAACAGTCGGCAGCGCGTGGGTTCTAACGTAATGCCTAAGCTCGTCTCCCCTGAGGATTTTCCTAATGTCTCTGTGTCAGGGAATTCTAGGGTTGTTTGCAGGTATCCCAGTGACAGAGGCTGCCTCCCCAAGGTCAGGGAAGATATTTCTCGGACTTCCCCGAATAGGGAACACCTGTGACTGTAGAGAGCTGCGTGGAGTTGTCTCTCGAGATCACCCACGCACTGACAATGGTTCCGGAATCCTGAGCGTGGCGAGGTTCCACCAACGGTCGGCAGCGCGTGGGTTCTAACGGAATGCCTAAGCTCGTCTCCCCTGAAGATTTTCCTAATTTCTCTGTGCCAGGGGATTCTAGGGGGGTTTGCAGGATATCCCAGTGACAGAGGCTGCCTCCCCAAGGTCAGGGAAGGTGTTTCTCGGACTTCCCCGAACAGGGAACACCTGTGACTGAAGAGAGCTGCGTGGAGTTGTCTCTCGAGCTCCCCCACGCACTGACAATGGTTCCGGAAACATGAGCGTGGGTAGTTTCCACCATCGGTCGGCAGCGCGTGGGTTCTAACGGAAAGCCTAAGCTCGTCTCCCCTGAGGGTTTTCCTAATGTCCCTGTGCCAGGGAATGCTAGGGGTGCTTGCAGGATATCCCAGTGACCGAGGCTGCCTCCCCAAGGTCAGGGAAGGTTTTTCTCGGACTTCCCCGAACAGGGAACACCTGTGACTGAAGAGAGCTGCGTGGAGTTGTCTCTCGTGCTCCCCCACGCACTGACAATGGTTCTGGAATCCTGAGCGTGGGGAGGTTCCACCAACCGTCGGCAGCGCGTGGGTTCTAACGGAAAGCCTAAGCTCGTCTCCCCTGAGGGTTTTCCTAATGTCTCTGTGCCAGGGAATGCTAGGGGGGTTTGCAGGATATCCCAGTGACAGAGGCTGCCTCCCCAAGGTCAGGGAAGGTATTTCTCGAAATTCTCTGAACAGGGAACACCTGCGACTGAAGAGAGCTGCATCGAGTTGTCTCTCGAGCTCCCCCACGCACTGACAATGGTTCCGGAATTCTGAGCGTGGGGAGGTTCCACCAACGGTCGTTAGCGCGTGGGTTCTAACGGAATGCCTAAGCTCGTCTCCCCTGAGTATTTTCCTAATATCATTTTGCCAGGGAATGCTAGGGGGGTTGCAGGATATTCCAGTGACAGAGGCTGCCTCCCCAAGGTCAGGGAAGGTATTTCTCGGACTTCCCCGAACAGGGAACACCTGTGACTGAAGAGAGCTGCGTGGAGTTGTCTCTCGAGCTCCCACACGCACAGACAATGGTTCCGGAATCCTGAGCGTGGGGAGGTTCCACCAACGGTCGTCAGCGCGTGGGTTCTAACGGAATGCCTAAGCTCGTTCCCCTGAGTATTTTCCTAATATCACTGTGCCAGGGAATGCTAGGGGGGTTTGCAGGATATCCCAGTGACAGAGGCTGCCTCCCCAAGGTCAGGGAAGTTATTTCTCGGACTTCCCCGAACAGGGAACACCTGTGACTGAAGAGAGCTGCGTGGAGTTGTCTCTCGAACTCCCCCACGCACTGACAATGGTTCCGGAATCCTGAGCGTGGGGAGGTTCCACAAACGGTCGGCAGCACGTGGGTTCTAACGGAAAGCCTAAGCTCGTCTCCCCTGAGGGTTTTCCTAATGTCTCTGTGCCAGGGAATGCTAGGGGGGTTTGCAGGATATCCCAGTGACAGAGGCTGCCTCCCCAAGGTCAGGGAAGGTATTTCTCGGACTTCCCCGAACAGGGAACACCTGTGACTGCAGAGAGCTGCGTGGAGTTGTCTCTCGAGCTCCCCCACGCACTGACAATGTTTCCGGAATCCTGAGTATGGGGAGGTTCCACCAAGGGTCGGCAGGGCGTGGGTTCTAACGGAAAGCCTCAGCTCTTCTCCCCTGAGGGTTTTCCAAATTTCTCTGTGCCAGGGATGCTAGGGGGGTTTGCAGGATATCCCAGTGACAGAGGCTGCCTCCCCAAGTTCAGGGAAGGTATTTCTCGGACTTCCCCGAACAGGGAACACCTGTGACTGAAGAGAGCTGCGTGGAGTTGTCTCTCGACCTCCCCCAAGCATTGACAATGGTTCCGGAATCCTGAGCGTGGGGAGGTTCCACCAACGGTCGGCAGCGCGTGATTTCTAACGGAAAACTTAAGCTCGTCTCCCCTGAGGGTTTTCCTAATGTCTCTGTGCCAGGGAATGCTAGGGGGGTTGCAGGATATTCCAGTGACAGAGGCTGCCTCCCCAAGGTCAGGGAAGGTATTTCTCGGACTTCCCCGAACAGGGAACACCTGTGACTGAAGAGAGCTGCGTGGAGTTGTCTCTCGAGCTCCCCCACGCACTGACAATGGTTCCGGAATCCTGAGCGTGGGGAGGTTCCACCAACGGTCGGCAGCGCGTGGGTTCTAACGGAAAGCCTAAGCTCGTCTCCCCTGAGGGTTTTCCTAATGTCCCTGTGCCAGGGAATGCTAGGGGTGCTTGCAGGATATCCCAGTGTCCGAGGCTGCCTCCCCAAGGTCAGGGAAGGTATTTCTCGGACTTCCCCGAACAGGGAACACCTGTGACTGAAGAGAGCTGCGTGGAGTTGTCTCTCGAGCTCCCCCACGCACTGACAATGGTTCCGGAATCCTGAGCGTGGGGAGGTTCCACCAAAGGTCGGCAGCGCGTGAGTTCTAACGGAAAGCCTAAGCTCGTCTCCCCTGAGGATTTTCCTAATGTCTCTGTGCCAGGGAATGCTAGGGGGGTTTGCAGGATATCCCAGTGACAGAGGCTGCCTCCCCAAGGTCAGGGAAGGTATTTCACGGACTTCCCCGAGCAGGGAACACCTGTGACTGAAGAGAGCTGCGTGGAGTTGTCTCTCGAGGTCCCCCACGCACTGACAATGGTTCCGGAATCCTGAGCTTTTGGAGGTTCCACCAACGTACGGCAGCGCGTGCGTTCTAACGGAAAGCCTAAGCTCGTCTCCCCTGAGGTTTTTCCAAATTTCTCTGTGCCAGGGAATGCTAGGGGTGCTTGCAGGATATCCCAGTGACCGAGGCTGCCTCCCCAAGGTCAGGGAAGGTATTTCTCGGACTTCCCCGAACAGGGAACACCTGTGACTGAAGAGAGCTGCGTGGAGTTGTCTCTCGAGCTCCCCCACGCACTGACAATGGTTCCGGAATCCTGAGCGTGGGGAGGTTCCACCAAAGGTCGGCAGCGCGTGAGTTCTAACGGAAAGCCTAAGCTCGTCTCCCCGGAGGATTTTCCTAATGTCTCTGTGCCAGGGAATGCTAGGGGGGTTTGCAGGATATCCCAGTGACAGAGGCTGCCTCCCCAAAGTCAGGGAAGTTATTTCTCGGACTTCCCCGTACAGGGAACACCTGTGACTGAAGAGAGCTCCGTGGAGTTGTCTCTCGAGCTCCCCCACGCAGTGACAATGGTTCCGGAATCCTGAGCGTGGGGAGGTTCCACCAACGGTCGTCAGCGCGTGGGTTCTAACGGAATGCCTAAGCTCGTTCCCCTGAGTATTTTCCTAATATCACTGTGCCAGGGAATGCTAGGGGGGTTTGCAGGATATCCCAGTGACAGAGGCTGCCTCCCCAAGGTCAGGGAAGTTATTTCTCGGACTTCCCCGAACAGGGAACACCTGTGACTGAAGAGAGCTGCGTGGAGTTGTCTCTCGAACTCCCCCACGCACTGACAATGGTTCCGGAATCCTGAGCGTGGGGAGGTTCCACAAACGGTCGGCAGCACGTGGGTTCTAACGGAAAGCCTAAGCTCGTCTCCCCTGAGGGTTTTCCTAATGTCTCTGTGCCAGGGAATGCTATGGTGGTTTGCAGGATATCCCAGTGACAGAGGCTGCCTCCCCAAGGTCACGGAAGGTATTTCTCGGACTTCCCCGAACAGGGAACACCTGTGACTGAAGAGAGCTGCGTGGAGTTGTCTCTCGAGCTCCCCCACGCACTGACAATGGTTCCGGAATCCTGAGCGTTGGGAGGCTCCACCAACGGTCGGAAGCGCGTGGGTTCTAACGGAATGCATAAGCTCGTCTCCCCTGAGGATTTTCCTAATTTCTCTGTGCCAGGGAATGCTAGGGGGGTTTGCAGGATATCCCAGTGACAGAGGCTGCCTCCCCAAGGTCAGGGAAGATATTTCTCGGACTTCCCCGAACAGGGAACACCTGTGACTGAAGAGAGCTGCGTGGAGTTGTCTCTCGAGCTCCCCCACGCACTGACAATGGTTCCGGAATCCTGAGCGTGGGGAGGTTACACCAACGGTCGGCAGCGCGTGGGTTCTAACGGAATGCCTAAGCTCGTCTCCCCTGAGGGTTTTCCTAATGTCTCTGTGCCAGGGAATGCTAGGGGTGTTTGCAGGATATCCCAGTGACAGAGGCTGACTCCCCAAGGTCAGGGAAGGTGTTTCTCGGACTTCCCCGAACAGGGAACACCTGTGACTGAAGAGAGCTGCGTGGAGTTGTCTCTCGAGCTCCCCCACGCACTGACAATGGTTCCGGAATCCTGAGCGTGGGGAGGTTCCACCAAGGGTCGGCAGCGCGTGGGTTCTAACGGAAAGCCTAAGCTCGTCTCCCCTGAGGCTTTTCCTAATATCTCTGTGCCAGGGAATGCTAGGGGTGTTTGCAGGATATCCCAGTGACAAATGCTGCCTCCCCAAGGTCAGGGAAGTTATTTCTCGGACTTCCCAGAACAGGGAACACCTGTGACTGAAGAGAGCTGCGTGGAGTTGTCTCTCGAGCTCCCCCATGCACTGACAATGGTTCCGGAATCCTGAGCGTGTGGAGGTTCCACCAACGGTCGTCAGCACGTGGGTTCTAACGGAAAGCTTATGCTCGTCTCCCCTGAGGGTTTTCCTAATTTCTCTGTGCCAGGGAATGCTAGGGGGGTTTGCAGGATATCCCAGTGACAGAGGCTGCCTCCCCAAGGTCAGGGAAGGTATTTCTCGGACTTCCCCGAACAGGGAACACCTGTGACTGCAGAGAGCTGCGTGGAGTTGTCTCTCGAGCTCCCCCACGCACTGACAATGTTTCCGGAATCCTGAGTATGGGGAGGTTCCACCAAGGGTCGGCAGGGCGTGGGTTCTAACGGAAAGCCTCAGCTCTTCTCCCCTGAGGGTTTTCCAAATTTCTCTGTGCCAGGGATGCTAGGGGGGTTTGCAGGATATCCCAGTGACAGAGGCTGCCTCCCCAAGTTCAGGGAAGGTATTTCTCGGACTTCCCCGAACAGGGAACACCTGTGACTGAAGAGAGCTGCGTGGAGATGTCTCTCGACCTCCCCCACGCATTGACAATGGTTCCGGAATCCTGAGCGTGGGGAGGTTCCACCAACGGTCGGCAGCGCGTGATTTCTAACGGAAAACATAAGCTCGTCTCCCCTGAGGGTTTTCCTAATGTCTCTGTGCCAGGGAATGCTAGGGGTGTTGCAGGATATTCCAGTGACAGAGGCTGCCTCCCCAAGGTCAGGGAAGGTATTTCTCGGACTTCCCCGAACAGGGAACACCTGTGACTGAAGAGAGCTGCGTGGAGTTGTCTCTCGAGCTCCCCCACGCACTGACAATGGTTCCGGAATCCTGAGCTTGGGGAGGTTCCACCAACGGTCGGCAGCGCGTGGGTTCTAACGGAAAGCCTAAGCTCGTCTCCCCTGAGGGTTTTCCTAATGTCCCTGTGCCAGGGAATGCTAGGGGTGCTTGCAGGATATCCCAGTGACCGAGGCTGCCTCCCCAAGGTCAGGGAAGGTATTTCTCGGACTTCCCCGAACAGGGAACACCTGTGACTGAAGAGAGCTGCGTGGAGTTGTCTCTCGAGCTCCCCCACGCACTGACAATGGTTCCGGAATCCTGAGCGTGGGGAGGTTCCACCAAAGGTCGGCAGCGCGTGAGTTCTAACGGAAAGCCTAAGCTCGTCTCCCCTGAGGATTTTCCTAATGTCTCTGTGCCAGGGAATGCTAGGGGGGTTTGCAGGATATCCCAGTGACAGAGGCTGCCTCCCCAAGGTCAGGGAAGGTATTTCACGGACTTCCCTGAGCAGGGAACACCTGTGACTGAAGAGAGCTGCGTGGAGTTGTCTCTCGAGGTCCCCCACGCACTGACAATGGTTCCGGAATCCTGAGCTTGTGGAGGTTCCACCAACGTACGGCAGCGCGTGCGTTCTAACGGAAAGCCTAAGCTCGTCTCCCCTGAGGTTTTTCCAAATTTCTCTGTGCCAGGGAATGCTAGGGGTGCTTGCAGGATATCCCAGTGACCGAGGCTGCCTCCCCAAGGTCAGGGAAGGTATTTCTCGGACTTCCCCGAACAGGGAACACCTGTGACTGAAGAGAGCTGCGTGGAGTTGTCTCTCGAGCTCCCCCACGCACTGACAATGGTTCCGGAATCCTGAGCGTGGGGAGGTTCCACCAAAGGTCGGCAGCGCGTGAGTTCTAACGGAAAGCCTAAGCTCGTCTCCCCGGAGGATTTTCCTAATGTCTCTGTGCCAGGGAATGCTAGGGGGGTTTGCAGGATATCCCAGTGACAGAGGCTGCCTCCCCAAGGTCAGGGAAGGTATTTCTCGGACTTCCCCGTACAGGGAACACCTGTGACTGAAGAGAGCTCCGTGGAGTTGTCTCTCGAGCTCCCCCACGCAGTGACAATGGTTCCGGAATCCTGAGCGTGGGGAGGTTCCACCAACGGTCGACAGCGCGTGGGTTCTAACGGAAAGCATAAGCTCGTCTCCCCTGAGGGTTTTCCTAATGTCTCTGTGCCAGGGAATACTAGGGGGGTTTGCAGGATATCCCAGTGACAGAGGCTGCCTCCCCAAGGTCAGGGAAGGTTTTTCTCGGATTTCTCCGAACAGGGAACACCTGTGACTGAAGAGAGCTGCATCGAGTTGTCTCACGAGCTCCCCCACGCACTGACAATGTTTCTGGAATCCTGATCGTGGGGAGGTTCCACCAGCATTCTGCAGCGCGTGGGTTCAAACGGAATGCCTAATCTCGTCTCCCCTGAGGATTTTCCTAATGTCTCTGTGCCAGGGAATGCTAGGGTGGTTTGCAGGTATCCCAGTGACAGAGGCTGCCTCCCTAAGGTCAGGGAAGATATTTCTCGGTCTTCCCCAAACAGGGAACACCTGTGACTGAAGAGAGCTGAGTGGAGTTGTCTCTCGAGCTCCCCCACGCACTGACAATGGTTCCGGAATCCTGAGCGTGGGGAGGTTCCACCAACGGTCGTCAGCGCGTGGGTTCTAACGGAATGCCTAAGCTCGTTAACCTGAGTATTTTCCTAATATCACTGTGCCTGGGAATGCTAGGGGGGTTTGCAGGATATCCCAGTGACAGAGGCTGCCTCCCCAAGGTCAGGGAAGTTATTTCTCGGACTTCCCCGAACAGGGAACACCTGTGACTGAAGAGAGCTGCGTGGAGTTGTCTCTCGAACTCCCCCACGCACTGACAATGGTTCCGGAATCCTGAGCGTGGGGAGGTTCCACAAACGGTCGGCAGCACGTGGGTTCTAACGGAAAGCCTAAGCTCGTCTCCCCTGAGGGTTTTCCTAATATCTCTGTGCCAGGGAATGCTAGGGGGGTTTGCAGGATATCCCAGTGACAGAGGCTGCCTCCCCAAGGTCACGGAAGGTATTTCTCGGACTTCCCCGAACAGGGAACACCTGTGACTGAAGAGAGCTGCGTGGAGTTGTCTCTCCAGCTCCCCCACGCACTGACAATGGTTCCGGAATCCTGAGCGTTGGGAGGCTCCACCAACGGTCGGAAACGCGTGGGTTCTAATGGAATGCATAAGCTCGTCTCCCCTGAGGATTTTCCTAATTTCTCTGTGCCAGGGAATGCTAGGGGGGTTTGCAGGATATCCCAGTGACAGAGGCTGCCTCCCCAAGGTCAGGGAAGATATTTCTCGGACTTCCCCGAACAGGGAACACCTGTGACTGAAGAGAGCTGCGTGGAGTTGTCTCTCGAGCTCCCCCACGCACTGACAATGTTTCCGGAATCCTGAGCGTGGGGAGGTTACACCAACGGTCGGCAGCGCGTGGGTTCTAACGGAATGCCTAAGCTAATCTCCCCTGAGGGTTTTCCTAATGTCTCTGTGCCAGGGAATGCTAGGGGTGTTTGCAGGATATCCCAGTGACAGAGGCTGCCTCCCCAAGGTCAGGGAAGGTATTTCTCGAAATTCTCTGAACAGGGAACACCTGCGACTGAAGAGAGCTGCATCGAGTTGTCTCTCGAGCTCCCCCACGCACTGACAATGGTTCCGGAATTCTGAGCGTGGGGAGGTTCCACCAACGGTCGTTAGCGCGTGGGTTCTAACGGAATGCCTAAGCTCGTCTCCCCTGAGTATTTTCCTAATATCATTGTGCCAGGGAATGCTAGGGGGGTTGCAGGATATTCCAGTGACAGAGGCTGCCTCCCCAAGGTCAGGGAAGGTATTTCTCGGACTTCCCCGAACAGGGAACACCTGTGACTGAAGAGAGCTGCGTGGAGTTGTCTCTCGAGCTCCCACACGCACTGATAATGGTTCCGGAATCCTGAGCGTGGGGAGGTTCCACCAACGGTCGGCAGCGCGTGGGTTCTAACGGAAAGCCTAAGCTCGTCTCCCCTGAGGGTTTTCCTAATGTCCCTGTGCCAGGGAATGCTAGGGGTGCTTGCAGGATATCCCAGTGACCGAGGCTGCCTCCCCAAGGTCAGGGAAGGTATTTCTCGGACTTCCCCGAACAGGGAACACCTGTGACTGAAGAGAGCTGCGTGGAGTTGTCTCTCGAGCTCCCCCACGCACTGACAATGTTTCCGGAATCCTGAGCGTGGGGAGGTTCCACCAAAGGTCGGCAGCGCGTGAGTTCTAACGGAAAGCCTAAGCTCGTCTCCCCTGAGTATTTTCCTAATGTCTCTGTGCCAGGGAATGCTAGGGGGGTTTGCAGGATATCCCAGTGACAGAGGCTGCCTCCCCAAGGTCAGGGAAGGTATTTCTCGGACTTCCCCGAACAGGGAACACCTGTGACTGAAGAGAGCTGCGTGGAGTTGTCTCTCGAGCTCCCCCACGCACTGACAATGGTTCCGGAATCCTGAGCGTGGGGAGGTTCCACTAAGGGTCGGCAGCACGTGGGTTCTAACGGAAAGCCTAAGCTCGTCTCCCCTGAGGGTTTTCCTAATATCTCTGTGCCAGGGAATGCTAGGGGGGTTTGCAGGATATCCCAGTGACAGAGGCTGCCTCCCCAAGGTCAGCGAAGGTTTTTCTCGGATTTCTCCGAACAGGGAACACCTGTGACTGAAGAGAGCTGCATCGAGTTGTCTCACGAGCTCCCCCACGCACTGACAATGTTTCTGGAATCCTGATCGTGGGGAGGTTCCACCAACATTCGGCAGCGCGTGGGTTCAAACGGAATGCCTAATCTCGTCTCCCCTGAGGATTTTCCTAATGTCTCTGTGCCAGGGAATGCTAGGGTGGTTTGCAGGTATCCCAGTGACAGAGGCTGCCTCCCTAAGGTCAGGGAAGATATTTCTCGGACTTCCCCAAACAGGGAACACCTGTGACTGAAGAGAGCTGAGTGGAGTTGTCTCTCGAGCTCCCCCACGCACTGACAATGGTTCCGGAATCCTGAGCGTGGGGAGGTTCCACCAACGGTCGTCAGCGCGTGGGTTCTAACGGAATGCCTAAGCTCGTTCCCCTGAGTATTTTCCTAATATCACTGTGCCAGGGAATGCTAGGGGGGTTTGCAGGATATCCCAGTGACAGAGGCTGCCTCCCCAAGGTCAGGGAAGTTATTTCTCGGACTTCCCCGAACAGGGAACACCTGTGACTGAAGAGAGCTGCGTGGAGTTGTCTCTCGAACTCCCCCACGCACTGACAATGGTTCCGGAATCCTGAGCGTGGGGAGGTTCCACAAACGGTCGGCAGCACGTGGGTTCTAACGGAAAGCCTAAGCTCGTCTCCCCTGAGGGTTTTCCTAATGTCTCTGTGCCAGGGAATGCTAGGGGGGTTTGCAGGATATCCCAGTGACAGAGGCTGCCTCCCCAAGGTCAGGGAAGGTATTTCTCGGACTTCCCCGAACAGGGAACACCTGTGACTGCAGAGAGCTGCGTGGAGTTGTCTCTCGAGCTCCCCCACGCACTGACAATGTTTCCGGAATCCTGAGTATGGGGAGGTTCCACCAAGGGTCGGCAGGGCGTGGGTTCTAACGGAAAGCCTCAGCTCTTCTCCCCTGAGGGTTTTCCAAATTTCTCTGTGCCAGGGATGCTAGGGGGGTTTGTAGGATATCCCAGTGACAGAGGCTGCCTCCCCAAGTTCAGGGAAGGTATTTCTCGGACTTCCCCGAACAGGGAACACCTGTGACTGAAGAGAGCTGCGTGGAGTTGTCTCTCGACCTCCCCCAAGCATTGACAATGGTTCCGGAATCCTGAGCGTGGGGAGGTTCCACCAACGGTCGGCAGCGCGTGATTTCTAACGGAAAACTTAAGCTCGTCTCCCCTGAGGGTTTTCCTAATGTCTCTGTGCCAGGGAATGCTAGGGGGGTTGCAGGATATTCCAGTGACAGAGGCTGCCTCCCCAAGGTCAGGGAAGGTATTTCTCGGACTTCCCCGAACAGGGAACACCTGTGACTGAAGAGAGCTGCGTGGAGTTGTCTCTCGAGCTCCCCCACGCACTGACAATGGTTCCGGAATCCTGAGCGTGGGGAGGTTCCACCAACGGTCGGCAGCGCGTGGGTTCTAACGGAAAGCCTAAGCTCGTCTCCCCTGAGGGTTTTCCTAATGTCCCTGTGCCAGGGAATGCTAGGGGTGCTTGCAGGATATCCCAGTGTCCGAGGCTGCCTCCCCAAGGTCAGGGAAGGTATTTCTCGGACTTCCCCGAACAGGGAACACCTGTGACTGAAGAGAGCTGCGTGGAGTTGTCTCTCGAGCTCCCCCACGCACTGACAATGGTTCCGGAATCCTGAGCGTGGGGAGGTTCCACCAAAGGTCGGCAGCGCGTGAGTTCTAACGGAAAGCCTAAGCTCGTCTCCCCTGAGGATTTTCCTAATGTCTCTGTGCCAGGGAATGCTAGGGGGGTTTGCAGGATATCCCAGTGACAGAGGCTGCCTCCCCAAGGTCAGGGAAGGTATTTCACGGACTTCCCCGAGCAGGGAACACCTGTGACTGAAGAGAGCTGCGTGGAGTTGTCTCTCGAGGTCCCCCACGCACTGACAATGGTTCCGGAATCCTGAGCTTGTGGAGGTTCCACCAACGTACGGCAGCGCGTGCGTTCTAACGGAAAGCCTAAGCTCGTCTCCCCTGAGGTTTTTCCAAATTTCTCTGTGCCAGGGAATGCTAGGGGTGCTTGCAGGATATCCCAGTGACCGAGGCTGCCTCCCCAAGGTCAGGGAAGGTATTTCTCGGACTTCCCCGAACAGGGAACACCTGTGACTGAAGAGAGCTGCGTGGAGTTGTCTCTCGAGCTCCCCCACGCACTGACAATGGTTCCGGAATCCTGAGCGTGGGGAGGTTCCACCAAAGGTCGGCAGCGCGTGAGTTCTAACGGAAAGCCTAAGCTCGTCTCCCCGGAGGATTTTCCTAATGTCTCTGTGCCAGGGAATGCTAGGGGGGTTTGCAGGATATCCCAGTGACAGAGGCTGCCTCCCCAAAGTCAGGGAAGGTATTTCTCGGACTTCCCCGTACAGGGAACACCTGTGACTGAAGAGAGCTCCGTGGAGTTGTCTCTCGAGCTCCCCCACGCAGTGACTGGTTCCGGAATCCTGAGCGTGGGGAGATTCCACCAACGGTCGACAGCGCGTGGGTTCTAACGGAAAGCATAAGCTCGTCTCCCCGGAGGGTTTTCCTAATGTCTCTGTGCCAGGGAATGCTAGGGGGGTTTGCAGGATATCCCAGTGACAGAGGCTGCCTCCCCAAGGTCAGGGAAGATTTTTCTCGGATTTCTCCGAACAGGGAACACCTGTGACTGAAGAGAGCTGCATCGAGTTGTCTCACGAGCTCCCCCACGCACTGACAATGTTTCTGGAATCCTGATCGTGGGGAGGTTCCACCAACATTCGGCAGCGCGTGGGTTCAAATGGAATGCCTAATCTCGTCTCCCCTGAGGATTTTCCAAATGTCTCTGTGCCAGGGAATGCTAGGGTGGTTTGCAGGTATCCCAGTGACAGAGGCTGCCTCCCTAAGGTCAGGGAAGATATTTCTCGGACTTCCCCAAACAGGGAACACCTGTGACTGAAGAGAGCTGAGTGGAGTTGTCTCTCGAGCTCCCCCACGCACTGACAATGGTTCCGGAATCCTGAGCGTGGGGAGGTTCCACCAACGGTCGTCAGCGCGTGGGTTCTAACGGAATGCCTAAGTTCGTTCCCCTGAGTATTTTCCTAATATCACTGTGCCAGGGAATGCTAGGGGGGTTTGCAGGATATCCCAGTGACAGAGGCTGCCTCCCCAAGGTCAGGGAAGTTATTTCTCGGACTTCCCCGATCAGGGAACACCTGTGACTGAAGAGAGCTGCGTGGAGTTGTCTCTCGAACTCCCCCACGCACTGACAATGGTTCCGGAATCCTGAGCGTGGGGAGGTTCCACAAACGGTCGGCAGCACGTGGGTTCTAACGGAAAGCCTAAGCTCGTCTCCCCTGAGGGTTTTCCTAATGTCTCTGTGCCAGGGAATGCTAGGGTGGTTTGCAGGATATCCCAGTGACAGAGGCTGCCTCCCCAAGGTCACGGAAGGTATTTCTCGGACTTCCCCGAACAGGGAACACCTGTGACTGAAGAGAGCTGCGTGGAGTTGTCTCTCCAGCTCCCCCACGCACTGACAATGGTTCCGGAATCCTGAGCGTTGGGAGGCTCCACCAACGGTCGGAAGCGCGTGGGTTCTAACGGAATGCATAAGCTCGTCTCCCCTGAGGATTTTCCTAATTTCTCTGTGCCAGGGAATGCTAGGGGGGTTTGCAGGATATCCCAGTGACAGAGGCTGCCTCCCCAAGGTCAGGGAAGATATTTCTCGGACTTCCCCGAACAGGGAACACCTGTGACTGAAGAGAGCTGCGTGGAGTTGTCTCTCGAGCTCCCCCACGCACTGACAATGGTTCCGGAATCCTGAGCGTGGGGAGGTTACACCAACGGTCGGCAGCGCGTGGGTTCTAACGGAATGCCTAAGCTCGTCTCCCCTGAGGGTTTTCCTAATGTCTCTGTGCCAGGGAATGCTAGGGGTGTTTGCAGGATATCCCAGTGACAGAGGCTGACTCCCCAAGGTCAGGGAAGGTGTTTCTCGGACTTCCCCGAACAGGGAACACCTGTGACTGAAGAGAGCTGCGTGGAGTTGTCTCTCGAGCTCCCGCACGCACTGACAATGGTTCCGGAATCCTGAGCGTGGGGAGGTTCCACCAAGGGTCGGCAGCGCGTGGGTTCTAACGGAAAGCCTAAGCTCGTCTCCCCTGAGGGTTTTCCTAATATCTCTGTGCCAGGGAATGCTAGGGGTGTTTGCAGGATATCCCAGTGACAAATGCTGCCTCCCCAAGGTCAGGGAAGTTATTTCTCGGACTTCCCAGAACAGGGAACACCTGTGACTGAAGAGAGCTGCGTGGAGTTGTCTCTCGAGCTCCCCCATGCACTGACAATGGTTCCGGAATCCTGAGCATGTGGAGGTTCCACCAACGGTCGTCAGCACGTGGGTTCTAACGGAAAGCTTATGCTCGTCTCCCCTGAGGGTTTTCCTAATTTCTCTGTGCCAGGGAATGCTAGGGGGGTTTGCAGGATATCCCAGTGACAGAGGCTGCCTCCCCAAGGTCAGGGAAGGTATTTCTCGGACTTCCCCGAACAGGGAACACCTGTGACTGCAGAGAGCTGCGTGGAGTTGTCTCTCGAGCTCCCCCACGCACTGACAATGTTTCCGGAATCCTGAGTATGGGGAGGTTCCACCAAGGGTCGGCAGGGCGTGGGTTCTAACGGAAAGCCTCAGCTCTTCTCCCCTGAGGGTTTTCCAAATTTCTCTGTGCCAGGGATGCTAGGGGGGTTTGCAGGATATCCCAGTGACAGAGGCTGCCTCCCCAAGTTCAGGGAAGGTATTTCTCGGACTTCCCCGAACAGGGAACACCTGTGACTGAAGAGAGCTGCGTGGAGTTGTCTCTCGACCTCCCCCACGCATTGACAATGGTTCCGGAATCCTGAGCGTGGGGAGGTTCCACCAACGGTCGGCAGCGCGTGATTTCTAACGGAAAACATAAGCTCGTCTCCCCTGAGGGTTTTCATAATGTCTCTGTGCCAGGGAATGCTAGGGGGGTTGCAGGATATTCCAGTGACAGAGGCTGCCTCCCCAAGGTCAGGGAAGGTATTTCTCGGACTTCCCCGAACAGGGAACACCTGTGACTGAAGAGAGCTGCGTGGAGTTGTCTCTCGAGCTCCCCCACGCACTGACAATGGTTCCGGAATCCTGAGCGTGGGGAGGTTCCACCAACGGTCGGCAGCGCGTGGGTTCTAACGGAAAGCCTAAGCTCGTCTCCCCTGAGGGTTTTCCTAATGTCCCTGTGCCAGGGAATGCTAGGGGTGCTTGCAGGATATCCCAGTGACCGAGGCTGCCTCCCCAAGGTCAGGGAAGGTATTTCTCGGACTTCCCCGAACAGGGAACACCTGTGACTGAAGAGAGCTGCGTGGAGTTGTCTCTCGAGCTCCCCCACGCACTGACAATGGTTCCGGAATCCTGAGCGTGGGGAGGTTCCACCAAAGGTCGGCAGCGCGTGAGTTCTAACGGAAAGCCTAAGCTCGTCTCCCCTGAGGATTTTCCTAATGTCTCTGTGCCAGGGAATGCTAGGGGGGTTTGCAGGATATCCCAGTGACAGAGGCTGCCTCCCCAAGGTCAGGGAAGGTATTTCACGGACTTCCCTGAGCAGGGAACACCTGTGACTGAAGAGAGCTGCGTGGAGTTGTCTCTCGAGGTCCCCCACGCACTGACAATTGTTCCGGAATCCTGAGCTTGTGGAGGTTCCACCAACGTACGGCAGCGCGTGCGTTCTAACGGAAAGCCTAAGCTCGTCTCCCCTGAGGTTTTTCCAAATTTCTCTGTGCCAGGGAATGCTAGGGGTGCTTGCAGGATATCCCAGTGACCGAGGCTGCCTCCCCAAGGTCAGGGAAGGTATTTCTCGGACTTCCCCGAACAGGGAACACCTGTGACTGAAGAGAGCTGCGTGGAGTTGTCTCTCGAGCTCCCCCACGCACTGACAATGGTTCCGGAATCCTGAGCGTGGGGAGGTTCCACCAAAGGTCGGCAGCGCGTGAGTTCTAAAGGAAAGCCTAAGCTCGTCTCCCCGGAGGATTTTCCTAATGTCTCTGTGCCAGGGAATGCTAGGGGGGTTTGCAGGATATCCCAGTGACAGAGGCTGCCTCCCCAAGGTCAGGGAAGGTATTTCTCGGACTTCCCCGTACAGGGAACACCTGTGACTGAAGAGAGCTCCGTGGAGTTGTCTCTCGAGCTCCCCCACGCAGTGACAATGGTTCCGGAATCCTGAGCGTGGGGAGGTTCCACCAACGGTCGACAGCGCGTGGGTTCTAACGGAAAGCATAAGCTCGTCTCCCCTGAGGGTTTTCCTAATGTCTCTGTGCCAGGGAATACTAGGGGTGTTTGCAGGATATCCCAGTGACAGAGGCTGCCTCCCCAAGGTCAGGGAAGGTTTTTCTCGGATTTCTCCGAACAGGGAACACCTGTGACTGAAGAGAGCTGCATCGAGTTGTCTCACGAGCTCCCCCACGCACTGACAATGTTTCTGGAATCCTGATCGTGGGGAGGTTCCACCAACATTCTGCAGCGCGTGGGTTCAAACGCAATGCCTAATCTCGTCTCCCCTGAGGATTTTCCTAATCTCTCTGTGCCAGGGAATGCTAGGGTGGTTTGCAGGTATCCCAGTGACAGAGGCTGCCTCCCTAAGGTCAGGGAAGATATTTCTCGGTCTTCCCCAAACAGGGAACACCTGTGACTGAAGAGAGCTGAGTGGAGTTGTCTCTCGAGCTCCCCCACGCACTGACAATGGTTCCGGAATCCTGAGCGTGGGGAGGTTCCACCAACGGTCGTCAGCGCGTGGGTTCTAACGGAATGCCTAAGCTCGTTAACCTGAGTATTTTCCTAATATCACTGTGCCAGGGAATGCTAGGGGGGTTTGCAGGATATCCCAGTGACAGAGGCTGCCTCCCCAAGGTCAGGGAAGTTATTTCTCGGACTTCCCCGAACAGGGAACACCTGTGACTGAAGAGAGCTGCGTGGAGTTGTCTCTCGAACTCCCCCACGCACTGACAATGGTTCCGGAATCCTGAGCGTGGGGAGGTTCCACAAACGGTCGGCAGCACGTGGGTTCTAACGGAAAGCCTAAGCTCGTCTCCCCTGAGGGTTTTCCTAATATCTCTGTGCCAGGGAATGCTAGGGGGGTTTGCAGGATATCCCAGTGACAGAGGCTGCCTCCCCAAGGTCACGGAAGGTATTTCTCGGACTTCCCCGAACAGGGAACACCTGTGACTGAAGAGAGCTGCGTGGAGTTGTCTCTCCAGCTCCCCCACGCACTGACAATGGTTCCGGAATCCTGAGCGTTGGGAGGCTCCACCAACGGTCGGAAACGCGTGGGTTCTAATGGAATGCATAAGCTCGTCTCCCCTGAGGATTTTCCTAATTTCTCTGTGCCAGGGAATGCTAGGGGGGTTTGCAGGATATCCCAGTGACAGAGGCTGCCTCCCCAAGGTCAGGGAAGATATTTCTCGGACTTCCCCGAACAGGGAACACCTGTGACTGAAGAGAGCTGCGTGGAGTTGTCTCTCGAGCTCCCCCACGCACTGACAATGTTTCCGGAATCCTGAGCGTGGGGAGGTTACACCAACGGTCGGCAGCGCGTGGGTTCTAACGGAATGCCTAAGCTCGTCTCCCCTGAGGGTTTTCCTAATGTCTCTGTGCCAGGGAATGCTAGGGGTGTTTGCAGGATATCCCAGTGACAGAGGCTGACTCCCCAAGGTCAGGGAAGGTGTTTCTCGGACTTCCCCGAACAGGGAACACCTGTGACTGAAGAGAGCTGCGTGGAGTTGTCTCTCGAGCTCCCCCACGCACTGACAATGGTTCCGGAATCCTGAGCGTGGGGAGGTTCCACCAAGGGTCGGCAGCGCGTGGGTTCTAACGGAAAGCCTAAGCTCGTCTCCCCTGAGGGTTTTCCTAATATCTCTGTGCCAGGGAATGCTAGGGGTGTTTGCAGGATATCCCAGTGACAGAGGCTGCCTCCCCAAGGTCAGGGAAGTTATTTCTCGGACTTCCCAGAACAGGGAACACCTGTGACTGAAGAGAGCTGCGTGGAGTTGTCTCTCGAGCTCCCCCATGCACTGACAATGGTTCCGGAATCCTGAGCGTGGGGAGGTTCCACCAACGGTCGTCAGCACGTGGGTTCTAACGGAAAGCTTATGCTCGTCTCCCCTGAGGGTTTTCCTAATTTCTCTGTGCCAGGGAATGCTAGGGGGGTTTGCAGGATATCCCAGTGACAGAGGCTGCCTCCCCAAGGTCAGGGAAGGTATTTCTCGGACTTCCCCGAACAGGGAACACCTGTGACTGCAGAGAGCTGCGTGGAGTTGTCTCTCGAGCTCCCCCACGCACTGACAATGTTTCCGGAATCCTGAGTATGGGGAGGTTCCACCAAGGGTCGGCAGGGCGTGGGTCCTAACGGAAAGCCTCAGCTCTTCTCCCCTGAGGGTTTTCCAAATTTCTCTGTGCCAGGGATGCTAGGGGGGTTTGCAGGATATCCCAGTGACAGAGGCTGCCTCCCCAAGTTCAGGGAAGGTATTTCTCGGACTTCCCCGAACAGGGAACACCTGTGACTGAAGAGAGCTTCGTGGAGTTGTCTCTCGACCTCCCCCACGCATTGACAATGGTTCCGGAATCCTGAGCGTGGGGAGGTTCCACCAACGGTCGGCAGCGCGTGATTTCTAACGGAAAACATAAGCTCGTCTCCCCTGAGGGTTTTCCTAATGTCTCTGTGCCAGGGAATGCTAGGGGGGTTGCAGGATATTCCAGTGACAGAGGCTGCCTCCCCAAGTTCAGGGAAGGTATTTCTCGGACTTCCCCGAACAGGGAACACCTGTGACTGAAGAGAGCTGCGTGGAGTTGTCTCTCGAGCTCCCCCACGCACTGACAATGGTTCCGGAATCCTGAGCGTGGGGAGGTTCCACAAACGGTCGGCAGCGCGTGGGTTCTAACGGAAAGCCTAAGCTCGTCTCCCCTGAGGGTTTTCCTAATGTCCCTGTGCCAGGGAATGCTAGGGGTGCTTGCAGGATATCCCAGTGACCGAGGCTGCCTCCCCAAGGTCAGGGAAGGTATTTCTCGGACTTCCCCGAACAGGGAACACCTGTGACTGAAGAGAGCTGCGTGGAGTTGTCTCTCGAGCTCCCCCACGCACTGACAATGGTTCCGGAATCCTGAGCGTGGGGAGGTTCCACCAAAGGTCGGCAGCGCGTGAGTTCTAACGGAAAGCCTAAGCTCGTCTCCCCTGAGGATTTTCCTAATGTCTCTGTGCCAGGGAATGCTAGGGGGGTTTGCAGGATATCCCAGTGACAGAGGCTGCCTCCCCAAGTTCAGGGAAGGTATTTCACGGACTTCCCCGAGCAGGGAACACCTGTGACTGAAGAGAGCTGCGTGGAGTTGTCTCTCGAGGTCCCCCACGCACTGACAATGGTTCCGGAATCCTGAGCTTGTGGAGGTTCCACCAACGTACGGCAGCGCGTGCGTTCTAACGGAAAGCCTAAGCTCGTCTCCCCTGAGGTTTTTCCAAATTTCTCTGTGCCAGGGAATGCTAGGGGTGCTTGCAGGATATCCCAGTGACCGAGGCTGCCTCCCCAAGGTCAGGGAAGGTATTTCTCGGACTTCCCCGAACAGGGAACACCTGTGACTGAAGAGAGCTGCGTGGAGTTGTCTCTCGAGCTCCCCCACGCACTGACAATGGTTCCGGAATCCTGAGCGTGGGGAGGTTCCACCAAAGGTCGGCAGCGCGTGAGTTCTAACGGAAAGCCTAAGCTCGTCTCCCCGGAGGATTTTCCTAATGTCTCTGTGCCAGGGAATGCTAGGGGGGTTTGCAGGATATCCCAGTGACAGAGGCTGCCTCCCCAAGGTCAGGGAAGGTATTTCTCGGACTTCCCCGAGCAGGGAACACCTGTGACTGAAGAGAGCTGCGTGGAGTTGTCTCTCCAGCTCCCCCACGCACTGACAATGGTTCCCGAATCCTGAGCGTGGGGAGGTTCCACCAACGGTCGACAGCGCGTGGGTTCTAACGGAAAGCATAAGCTCGTCTCCCCGGAGGGTTTTCCTAATGTCTCTGTGCCAGGGAATGCTAGGGGGGTTTACAGGATATCCCAGTGACAGAGGCTGCCTCCCCAAGGTCAGGGAAGGTATTTCTCGGAATTCTCCGAACAGGGAACACCTGTGACTGAAGAGAGCTGCATCGAGTTGTCTCACGAGCTCCCCCACGCACTGACAATGTTTCTGGAATCCTGATCGTGGGGAGGTTCCACCAACAGTCGGCAGCGCGTGGGTTCAAACGGAATGCCTAATCTCGTCTCCCCTGAGGATTTTCCTAATGTCTCTGTGCCAGGGAATGCTAGGGTGGTTTGCAGGTATCCCAGTGACAGAGGCTGCCTCCCTAAGGTCAGGGAAGATATTTCTCGGACTTCCCCAAACAGGGAACACCTGTGACTGAAGAGAGCTGAGTGGAGTTGTCTCTCGAGCTCCCCCACGCACTGACAATGGTTCCGGAATCCTGAGCGTGGGGAGGTTCCACCAACGGTCGTCAACGCGTGGGTTCTAACGGAATGCCTAAGCTCGTCTCCCCTGAGTATTTTCCTAATATCACTGTGCCAGGGAATGCTAGGGGGGTTTGCAGGATATCCCAGTGACAGAGGCTGCCTCCCCAAGGTCAGGGAAGTTATTTCTCGGACTTCCCCGAACAGGGAACACCTGTGACTGAAGAGAGCTGCGTGGAGTTGTCTCTCGAACTCCCCCACGCACTGACAATGGTTCCGGAATCCTGAGCGTGGGGAGGTTCCACAAACGGTCGGCAGCACGTGGGTTCTAACGGAAAGCCTAAGCTCGTCTCCCCTGAGGGTTTTCCTAATGTCTCTGTGCC
The DNA here is from genome assembly GCF_048564905.1 of Vicugna pacos. Lineage (NCBI taxonomy): Eukaryota > Metazoa > Chordata > Mammalia > Artiodactyla > Camelidae > Vicugna > Vicugna pacos. Next base: position 50,569,925 of record NW_027328721.1, on the reverse strand, counting down.
AGGGAATGCTAGGGTGGTTTGCAGGATATCCCAGTGACAGAGGCTGCCTCCCCAAGGTCACGGAAGGTATTTCTCGGACTTCCCCGAACAGGGAACACCTGTGACTGAAGAGAGCTGCGTGGAGTTGTCTCTCCAGCTCCCCCACGCACTGACAATGGTTCCGGAATCCTGAGCGTGGGGAGGCTCCACCAACGGTCGGAAGCGCGTGGGTTCTAACGGAATGCATAAGCTCGTCTCCCCTGAGGATTTTCCTAATTTCTCTGTGCCAGGGAATGCTAGGGGGGTTTGCAGGATATCCCAGTGACAGAGGCTGCCTCCCCAAGGTCAGGGAAGATATTTCTCGGACTTCCCCGAACAGGGAACACCTGTGACTGAAGAGAGCTGCGTGGAGTTGTCTCTCGAGCTCCCCCACGCACTGACAATGGTTCCGGAATCCTGAGCGTGGGGAGGTTCCACCAACGGTCGGCAGCGCGTGGGTTCTAACGGAATGCCTAAGCTCGTCTCCCCTGAGGGTTTTCCTAATGTCTCTGTGCCAGGGAATGCTAGGGGTGTTTGCAGGATATCCCAGTGACAGAGGCTGACTCCCCAAGGTCAGGGAAGGTATTTCTCGGACTTCCCCGAACAGGGAACACCTGTGACTGAAGAGAGCTGCGTGGAGTTGTCTCTCGAGCTCCCCCACGCACTGACAATGGTTCCGGAATCCTGAGCGTGGGGAGGTTTCACCAAATGTCGGCAGCGCGTAGGATCTAACGGAAAGCCGAAGCTCGTATCCCCTGAGGGTTTTCCTAATGTCTCTGTGCCAGGGAATGCTAGGGGTGTTTGCAGGATATCCCAGTGACAGACGCTGCCTCCCCAAGTTCAGGGAATGTATTTCTCGGACTTCCCCAAACAGGGAACACCTGTGACTGAAGAGAGCTCCGTTGAGTTGTCTCTCGAGCTCCCCCACGCACTGACAATGGTTCCGGAATCCTGAGCGTGGGGAGGTTCCACCAACGGTCGACAGCGCGTGGGTTCTAACGGAAAGCAGAAGCTCGTCTCCCCTGAGGGTTTTCCTAATGTCTCTGTGCCAGGAAAGCTAGGGTGGTTTGCAGGATATCCCAGTGGCAGAGGCTGCCTCCCCAAGGTCAGGGAAGGTATTTCTCGGACTTCTCTGAACAGGGAACACCTGTGACTGAAGAGAGCTGCATGGAGTTGTCTCTCGAGCTCCCACACGCACTGACAATGTTTCTGGAATCCTGAGCGTGGGGAGGTTCCACCAACAGTCGGCAGCGCGTGGGTTCTAACGGAATGCCTAAGCTCGTCTCCCCTGAGGATTTTCCTAATGTCTCTGTGCCAGGGAATGCTAGGGTTGTTTGCAGGTATCCCAGTGACAGAGGCTGCATCCCAAAGTTCAGGGAAGATATTTTTCGGACTTCCCCGAACAGGGAACACCTGTGACTGAAGAGAGCTGCGTGGAGTTGTCTCTCGAGCTCCCCCACGCACTGACAGTGGTTCCGGAATCCTGAGCGTGGGGAGGTTCCATCAACGGTCGGCAGCGCGTGGGTTCTAACGGAATGCCTAAGCTCGTCTCCCCTGAGTATTTTCCTAATATCTCTGTGCCAGGGAATGCTAGGGGGGTTTGTAGGATATCCCAGTGACAGAGGCTGCCTCCCCAAGGTCAGGGAATGTATTTCTCGGACTTCCCCGAACAGGGAACACCTGTGACTGCAGAGAGCTGCGTGGAGTTTTCTTTCGAGCTCCCCCACGCACTGACAATGGTTCCAGAATCCTGAGCGTGGGGATGTTCCACCAAGGGTCGGCAGCGCGTGGGTTCTAACGGAAAGCCTAAGCTCGTCTCCCCTGAGGGTTTTCCTAATGTCTCTATTCCAGGGAATGCTAGGGGGGTTTGCAGTATATCCCAGTGACAGAGGCTGCCTCCCCAAGGTCAGGGAAGTTATTTCTCGGACTTCCCAGAACAGGGAACAGCTGTGACTGAAGAGAGCTGCGTGGAGTTTTCTCTCGAGCTCCCCCATGCACTGACAATGGTTCCGGAATCCTGAGCGTGGGGAGGTTCCACAAACGGTCGTCAGCACGTGGGTTCTAACGGAAAGTCTAAGCTCGTGTCCCCTGAGGGTTTTCCTAATATCTCTGTGCCAGGGAATGCTAGGGGGGTTTGCAGGATATCCCAGTGACAGAGCCTGCCCCCACAAGATCAGGGAAGGTATTTCTCGGACTTCCCCAAACAGGGAACACCTGTGACTGAAGAGAGCTGCGTGGAGTTGTCTCTCGATCTCCCCCACGCACTGAAAATTTTTCCGGAATCCTGAGCGTGGGGAGGTTCCACCAACGGTCGGCAGCGCGTGGGTTCTAACGGAAAGCATAAGCTCGTCTCCCCTGAGGTTTTTCGTAATATCTCTGTGCCAGGGAATGCTAGGGGGGTTGCAGGATATCCCAATGACAGAGGCTGCCTCCCCAAGCTCAGGGAAGGTATTTCTCGGACTTCCCTGAATAGGGAACACCTGTGACTGAAGAGAGCTGCGTGGAGTTGTCTCCTGAGATCCCCCACGCACTGTCAATGTTTCTGGAATCCTGAGCGTGGGGAGGTTCCACCAACGGTCGGCAGCGCTTGGGTTTTAACGGAAAGCCTAAGCTCGTCTCCCCTGAGTGTTTTCCTAATGTCTCTGTGCCAGGGAATTCTAGGGGAGTTTGCAGGACATCCCAGTGACAGAGGCTGACTCCCCAAGGTCAGGGAAGGTATTTCTCGGACTTCCCCGAACAGGGAACACCTGTGACTGAAGAGAGCTGCGTGGAGTTGTCTCTCGAGCTCCCCCACGCACTGACAATTGTTCCGGAATCCTGAGCGTGGGGAGGTTTCACCAAATGTCGGCAGCGCGTAGGATCTAACGGGAAGCCGAAGCTCGTCTCCCCTGAGGGTTTTCCTAATGTCTCTGTGCCAGGGAATGCTAGGGGTGTTTGCAGGATATCCCAGTGACAGACGCTGCCTCCCCAAGGTCAGGGAATGTATTTCTCGGACTTCCCCAAACAGGGAACACCTGTGACTGAAGAGAGCTCCGTTGAGTTGTCTCTCGAGCTCCCCCACGCACTGACAATGGTTCCGGAATCCTGAGCGTGGGGAGGTTCCACCAACGGTCGACAGCGCGTGGGTTCTAACGGAAAGCAGAAGCTCGTCTCCCCTGAGGGTTTTCCTAATGTCTCTGTGCCAGGGAAGCTAGGGGGGTTTGCAGGATATCCCAGTGGCAGAGGCTGCCTCCCCAAGGTCAGGGAAGGTATTTCTCGGACTTCTCTGAACAGGGAACACCTGTGACTGAAGAGAGCTGCATGGAGTTGTCTCTCGAGCTCCCACACGCACTGACAATGTTTCTGGAATCCTGAGCGTGGGGAGGTTCCACCAACAGTCGGCAGCGCGTGGGTTCTAACGGAATGCCTAAGCTCGTCTCCCCTGAGGATTTTCCTAATGTCTCTGTGCCAGGGAATGCTAGGGTTGTTTGCAGGTATCCCAGTGACAGAGGCTGCATCCCAAAGGTCAGGGAAGATATTTCTCGGACTTCCCGAACAGGGAACACCTGTGACTGAAGAGAGCTGCGTGGAGTTGTCTCTCGAGCTCCCCCACGCACTGTCAATGTTTCTGGAATCCTGAGCGTGGGGAGGTTCCATCAACGGTCGGCAGCGCGTGGGTTCTAACGGAAAGCCTAAGCTCGTCTCCCCTGAGTGTTTTCCTAATGTCTCTGTGCCAGGGAATTCTAGGGGAGTTTGCAGGACATCCCAGTGACAGAGGCTGACTCCCCAAGGTCAGGGAAGGTATTTCTCGGACTTCCCCGAACAGGGAACACCTGTGACTGAAGAGAGCTGCGTGGAGTTGTCTCTCGAGCTCCCCCACGCACTGACAATGGTTCCGGAATCCTGAGCGTGGGGAGGTTTCACCAAATGTCGGCAGCGCGTAGGATCTAACGGAAAGCCGAAGCTCGTCTCCCCTGAGGGTTTTCCTAATGTCTCTGTGCCAGGGAATGCTAGGGGTGTTTGCAGGATATCCCAGTGACAGACGCTGCCTCCCCAAGGTCAGGGAATGTATTTCTCGGACTTCCCCAAACAGGGAACACCTGTGACTGAAGAGAGCTCCGTTGAGTTGTCTCTCGAGCTCCCCCACGCACTGACAATGGTTCCGGAATCCTGAGCGTGGGGAGGTTCCACCAACGGTCGACAGCGCGTGGGTTCTAACGGAAAGCAGAAGCTCGCCTCCCCTGAGGGTTTTCCTAATGTCTCTGTGCCAAGGAAGCTAGGGGGGTTTGCAGGATATCCCAGTGGCAGAGGCTGCCTCCCCAAGGTCAGGGAAGGTATTTCTCGGACTTCTCTGAACAGGGAACACCTGTGACTGAAGAGAGCTGCGTGGAGTTGTCTCTCGAGCTCCCCCACGCACTGACAGTGGTTCCGGAATCCTGAGCGTGGGGAGGTTCCATCAACGGTCGGCAGCGCGTGGGTTCTAACGGAATGCCTAAGCTCGTCTCCCCTGAGTATTTTCCTAATATCTCTGTGCCAGGGAATGCTAGGGGGGTTTGTAGGATATCCCAGTGACAGAGGCTACCTCCCCAAGGTCAGGGAATGTATTTCTCGGACTTTCCCGAACAGGGAACACCTGTGACTGCAGAGAGCTGCGTGGAGTTTTCTTTCGAGCTCCCCCACGCACTGACAATGGTTCCAGAATCCTGAGCGTGGGGATGTTCCACCAAGGGTCGGCAGCGCGTGGGTTCTAACGGAAAGCCTAAGCTCGTCTCCCCTGAGGGTTTTCCTAATGTCTCTATTCCAGGGAATGCTAGGGGTGTTTGCAGGTTATCCCAGTGACAGAGGCTGCCTCCCCAAGGTCAGGGAAGGTATTTCTCGGACTTCCCAGTACAGGGAACAGCTGTGACTGAAGAGAGCTGCGTGGAGTTTTCTCTCGAGCTCCCCCATGCACTGACAATGGTTCCGGAATCCTGAGCGTGGGGAGGTTCCACAAACGGTCGTCAGCACGTGGGTTCTAACGGAAAGCCTAAGCTCGTGTCCCCTGAGGATTTTCCTAATATCTCTGTGCCAGGGAATGCTAGGGGGGTTTGCAGGATATCCCAGTGACAGAGCCTGCCTCCCCAAGATCAGGGAAGGTATTTCTCGGACTTCCCCAAACAGGGAACACCTGTGACTGAAGAGAGCTGCGTGGAGTTGTCTCTCGATCTCCCCCACGCACTGAAAATTTTTCCGGAATCCTGAGCGTGGGGAGGTTCCACCAACGGTCGGCAGCGCGTGGGTTCTAACGGAAAGCATAAGCTCGTCTCCCCTGAGGTTTTTCGTAATATCTCTGTGCCAGGGAATGCTAGGGGGGTTGCAGGATATCCCAATGACAGAGGCTGCCTCCCCAAGGTAAGGGAAGGTATTTCTCGGACTTCCCCGAACAGGGAACACCTGTGACTTAAGAGAGCTGCGTGGAGTTGTCTCCTGAGATCCCCCACGCACTGTCAATGTTTCTGGAATCCTGAGCGTGGGGAGGTTCCACCAACGGTCGGCAGCGCTTGAGTTTTAACGGAAAGCCTAAGCTCGTCTCCCCTGAGTGTTTTCCTAATGTCTCTGTGCCAGGGAATTCTAGGGGAGTTTGCAGGATATCCCAGTGACAGAGGCTTCCTCCCCAAGGTCAGGGAAGGTATTTCTCGGACTTCCCCGAACAGGGCACACCTGTGACTTAAGAGAGCTGCGTGGAGTTGTCTCTCGAGCTCCCCCACGCACTGACAATGGTTCCGGAATCCTGAGCGTGGGGAGGTTCCACCAACGGTCGGCAGCGCGTGGGTTCTAACGGAAAGCCTAAGCTCGTCTCCCCTGAGGATTTTCCTAATATCTCTGTGCCAGGGAATGTTAGGGGGGTTTGCAGGATATCCCAGTGACAGAGCCTAACTCCACAAGTTCAGGCAAGGTATTTCTCGGACTTCCCCGAACAGGGAACACCTGTGACTGACGAGAGCTTCGTAGAGTTATCTCTCGAGCTCCCCCACGCACTGACAATGGTTCCGGAATCCTGAGCGTGGGGAGGTTCCACCAACGGTCGGCAGGGCGTGGGTTCTAACGGAAAGCGTAACCTCGTCTCCCCTGAGGGTTTTCCTAATGTCTATGTGCCAGGGAATGCTAGGGGGGTTTGCAGGATATCCCAGTGACAGAGGCTGCCTCCCCAAGTTCAGGGAGGGTATTTCTCGGACTTTCCCGAACAGGGAACACCTGTGACTGAAGAGAGCTGCGTGGAGTTGTCTCTCGAGCTCCCCCACGCACTGACAATGTTTCTGGAATCCTGAGCGTGGGGAGGTTCCACCAACGGTCGGCAGCGAGTGGCTTCAAACGGAAAGCCTAAGCTCGTCTCCCCTGAGGGTTTTCCTAATGTCTCTGTGCCAGGGAATGCTAGGGATGTTTGAAGGATATCCCAGTGACAGAGGCTGCCTCCCCAAGGTCAGGGAAGTTATTTCTTGGACTTCTCCGAGCAGGGAACCCCTGTGACTGAAGAGAGCTGCGTGGAGTTGTCTTTCGAGCTCCCCCATGCACTGACAATGGTTCCGGAATCCTGAGCGTGGGGATGTTCCACCAACGGTCGTCAGCACGTGGGTTCTAACGGAAAGCCTAAGCTCGTCTCCCCTGAGGGTTTTCCTAATATCTCTGTGCCAGGGAATGCTAGGGGGGTTTGCAGGATATCCCAGTGACAGAGCCTAACTCCACAAGTTCAGGCAAGTTATTTCTCGGACTTCCCCGAACAGGGAACACCTGTGACTGACGAGAGCTGCGTGGAGTTATCTCTCGAGCTCCCCCACGCACTGACAATGGTTCCGGAATCCTGAGCGTGGGGAGGTTCCACCAACGGTCGGCAGGGCGTGGGTTCTAACGGAAAGCGTAACCTCGTCTCCCCTGAGGGTTTTCCTAATGTCTATGTGCCAGGGAATGCTAGATTGGTTTGCAGGATATCCCAGTGACAGAGGCTGCCTCCCCAATGTCAGGGAGGGTATTTCTCGGACTTTCCCGAACAGGGAACACCTGTGACTGAAGAGAGCTGCGTGGAGTTGTCTCTCGAGCTCCCCCACGCACTGACAATGGTTCCGGAATCATGAGCGTGGGGAGGCTCCACCAACGGTCGGCAGCGCGTGGGTTCTAACGGAATGCCTAAGCTCGTCTCCCCTGAGGATTTTCCTAATATCTCTGTGCCAGGGAATGCTAGGGGGGTTTGCAGGATATCAAAGTGACAGAGGCTAACTCCCCAAGGTCAGGGAAGGTATTTCTCGTACTTCCCCGAACAGGGAACTCCTGTGACTGAAGAGAGCTGCGTGGAGTTGTCTCTCGAGCTCCCCCACGCACTGACAATGGTTCCGGAATCCTGAGCGTGGGGAGGTTCCACCAACGGTCGGCAGCGCGTGGGTTCTAACGGAAAGCCTAAGCTCATCACTCCTGAGGGTTTTCCTAATGTCTCTGTGCCAAGGAATGCTAAGGGGGTTTGCAGGATATCCCAGTGACAGAGGCTGCCTCCCCAAGTTCAGGGAAGTTATTTCTCGGACTTCCCCGAACATGGAACACCTGTGACTGAAGAGAGCTGCGTGGATTTGTCTCTCGACCTCCCTAACGCACTGACAATGTTTCCGGAATCCTGAGCGTGGGGAGGTTCCACCAACGGTCGGCAGCGCGTGGGTTCTAACGGAAAGCCTAAGCTCGTCTCCCCTAAGGATTTTCCTAATTTCTCTGTGCCAGGAAATGCTAGGGGCGTTTGCATGATATCCCAGTGTCAGAGGCTGCCTCCCCAAAGTCAGGGAAGGTATTTCTAGGACTTTCCCGAACAGGGAACAGCTGTTACTGAAGAGAGCTGCGTGGAGTTGTCTCTCGAGCTCCCCCATGCACTGACAATTGTTCCGGAATCCTGAGCGTGGGGAGGTTCCACCATCGGTCGTCAGCACGTGGGTTTTAACGGAAAGCCTAAGCTCGTCTCCCCTGAGGGTTTTCCTAATATCTCTGTGCCAGGGAATGCTAGGGTGTTTTGCAGGATATCCCAGTGACAGAGCATGCCTCCCCAAGGTCAGGGAAGGTATTTCTCGGACTTCCCCGAACAGGGAACACCTGTGACTGAAGAGAGCTGCGTGGAGTTGTCTCTCGAGCTCCCCCACGCACTGACAATGGTTCCGGAATCCTGAGCGTGGGGAGGTTCCACCAACGGTCGGCAGCGCGTGGGTTCTAACGGAAAGCCAAAGCTCGTCTCCCCTAAGGGTTTTCCTAATTTCTCTGTGCCAGGAAATGCTATGGGTGTTTGCAGGATATCCCAGTGACAGAGGCTGCCTCCCCAAGTTCAGGGAATGTATTTCTCGGACATCCCCTAACAGGGAACACTTGTGACTGAAGAGAGCTGCGTGGAGTTGTCTCTCGAGCTCCCCCACGCACTGACAATGTTTCTGGAATCCTGAGTGGGGGAGGTTCCACCAACGGTCGGCAGCGAGTGGGTTCAAACGGAAAGCCTAAGCTCGTCTACCCTGAGGGTTTTCCTAATGTCTCTGTGCCAGGGAATGCTAGGGATGTTTGAAGGATATCCCAGTGACAGAGGCTGCCTCCCCAAGGTCAGGGAAGTTATTTTTTGGACTTCTCCGGGCAGGGAACCCCTGTGACTGAAGAGAGCTGCGTGGAGTTGTCTTTCGAGCTCCCCCATGCACTGACAATGGTTCCGGAATCCTGAGCGTGGGGATGTTCCACCAACGGTCGTCAGCACGTGGGTTCTAACGGAAAGCCTAAGCTCGTCTCCCCTGAGGGTTTTCCTAATATCTCTGTGCCAGGGAATGCTAGGGGGGTTTGCAGGATATCCCAGTGACAGAGCCTAACTCCACAAGTTCAGGCAAGTTATTTCTCGGACTTCCCCGAACAGGGAACACCTGTGACTGACGAGAGCTGCGTGGAGTTATCTCTCGAGCTCCCCCACGCACTGACAATGGTTCCGGAATCCTGAGCGTGGGGAGGTTCCACCAAGGGTCGGCAGCGCGTGGGTTCTAACGGAAAGCGTAACCTCGTCTCCCCTGAGGGTTTTCCTAATGTCTATGTGCCAGGGAATGCTAGATTGGTTTGCAGGATATCCCAGTGACAGAGGCTGCCTCCCCAAGGTCAGGGAGGGTATTTCTCGGACTTTCCCGAACAGGGAACACCTGTGACTGAAGAGAGCTGCGTGGAGTTGTCTCTCGAGCTCCCCCACGCACTGACAATGGTTCCGGAATCCTGAGCGTGGGGAGGATCCACCAACGGTCGGCAGCGCGTGGGTTCTAACGGAATTCCTAAGCTCGTCTCCCCTGAGGATTTTCCTAATATCTCTGTGCCAGGGAATGCTAGGGGGGTTTGCAGGATATCCCAGTGACAGAGGCTAACTCCCCAAGGTCAGGGAAGGTTTTTCTCGTACTTCCCCGAACAGGGAACTCCTGTGACTGAAGAGAGCTGCGTGGAGTTGTCTCTCGAGCTCCCCCACGCACTGACAATGGTTCCGGAATCCTGAGCGTGGGGAGGTTCCACCAACGGTCGGCAGCGCGTGGGTTCTAACGGAAAGCCTAAGCTCATCACCCCTGAGGGTTTTCCTAATGTCTCTGTGCCAGGGAATGCTAGGGGGGTTTGCAGGATATCCCAGTGACAGAGGCTGCCTCCCCAAGTTCAGGGAAGTTATTTCTCGGACTTCCCCGAACAGGGAACACCTGTGACTGAAGAGAGCTGCGTGGAGTTGTCTCTCGAGCTCCCCCACGCACTGACAATGGTTCCGGAATCCTGAGATTGGGGAGGTTCCACCAACTGTCGGCAGCGCGTAGGTTCTAACGGAATGCCTAAGCTCGTCTCCCCTGAGGATTTTCCTAATATCTCTGTGCCAGGGAATGCTAGGGGGGTTTGCAGGATATCCCAGTGACAAAGCTGCCTCCCCAAGGTCAGGAAAAGTATTTCTCGGACTTCCCCGAACAGGGAACTCCTGTGACTGAAGAGAGCTGCGTGGAGTTGTCTCTCGAGCTCCCCCACGCACTGACAATGGTTCCGGAATCCTGAGCGTGGGGAGGTTCCACCAACGATCGGCAGCGCGTGGGTTCTAACGGAAAGCCTAAGCTCATCACCCCTGAGGGTTTTCCTAATGTCTCTGTGCCAGGGAATGCTAGGGGGGTTTGCAGGATATCGCAGTGACAGAGGCTGCCTCCCCAATTTCAGGGAAGTTATTTCTCGGACCTCCCCGAACAGGGAACACCTGTGACTGAAGAGAGCTGCGTGGAGTTGTCTCTCGAGCTCCCCCACGCACTGACAATGGTTCCGGAATCCTGAGTGTGGGGAGGTTCCACCAACTGTCGGCAGCGAATAGGTTCTAACGGAATGCCTAAGCTCGTCTCCCCTGAGGATTTTCCTAATATCTCTGTGACAGGGAATGCTAGGGGGGTTTGCAGGATATCCCAGTGACAAAGCTGCCTCCCCAAGGTCAGGAAATGTATTTCTCGGACTTCCCCGAACAGGGAACACCTGTGACTGCCGAGAGGTGCGTGGAGTTGTGTCTCGAGCTCCCACACACAATGCCAATGTTTCCGGAAACCTGAGCGTGGTTAGTTTCCACCAAAGGTCGGCAGCGCGTGGGTTCTAACGGATAGACTAATCTCGTCTCCCCTGAGGGTTTTTCTAATGTCTCTGTGCCAGGGAATGCTAGGGGGGTTTGCAGGATATCCCAGTGGCAGAGGCTGCCTCCCCAAGGTCAGGGAAGTTTTTTCTCGGACTTCCCCGAACAGGGAACACCTGTGACTGAAGGGAGCTGCGTGGAGTTGTCTCTCGAGCTCCCCCACGCACTGACAATGGTTCCGGAATCCTGAGCGTGGGGAGGTTCCACCAACGGTCGGCAGCGCGTGGGTTCTAACGGAAAGACTAAGCTCATCACCCCTGAGATTTTTCCTAATTTCTCTGTGCCAGGGAATGCTAGGGGGGTTTGCAGGATATCCCAGTGACAGAGGCTGCCTCCCCAAGTTCAGCAAAGGTATTTCTCGGACTTCTCCGAACAGGGAACACCTGTGACTGAAGAGAGCTGCGTGGAGATGTCTCTCGAGCTCCCCCACGCACTGACAATGGTTCCGGAATCCTGAGCGTGGGGAGGTTCCACCAACGGTCGGCAGCGCGTGGGTTTTAATGGAATGCCTAAGCTCGTCTCCCCTGAGGATTTTCCTAATATCTCTGTGCCAGGGAATGCTAGGGGGGTTTGCAGGATATCCCAGTGACAGAGGCTGCCTCCCCAAAATCACGGAATGTATTTCTCGGTCTTCCCCGAACAGGGAACACCTGTGACTGCAGACAGCTGCGTGGAGTTGTGTCTCGAGCTCCCACACGCAATGCCAATGGTTCCGGAAACCTGAGCGTGGGTAGTTTCCACCAACGGTCGGCAGCGCGTGGGTTCTAACGGATAGCCTAAGCTCGTCTCCCCTGAGGGTTTTCCTAATGTCTCTGTGCCAGGGAATGCTAGGGGGGATTGCAGGATATCCCAGTGGCAGAGGCTGCCTCCACAAGGTCAGGGAAGTTTTTTCTCGGACTTCCCCGAACAGGGAACACCTGTGACTGAAGAGAGCTGCGTGGAGTTGTCTCTCGAGCTCCCCCACGCACTCACAATGGTTCCGGAATCCTGAGCGTGGGGAGGTTCCACCAACGGTCGGCAGCGCGTGGGTTCTAACGGAAAGCCTAAGCTCGTCTCCCCTGAGTTTTTTCCTAATTTCTCTGTGCCAGGGAATGCTAGGGGGGTTTGCAGGATATCCCAGTGACAGAGGCTGCCTCCCCAAGTTCAGGAAAGGTATTTCTCGGACTTCCCCGAACAGGGAACACCTGTGACTGAAGAGAGCTGCGTGGAGTCGTCTCTCGAGCTCCCCCATGCACTGAAAATGGTTCCGGAATCCTGAGCGTGGGGAGGTTCCACCAACGGTCGGCAGCGCGTGGGTTCTAACGGAAAGCCTAAGCTCGTCTCCCCTAAGGATTTTCCTAATGTCTCTGTGCCAGGAAATGCTAGGGGAGTTTACAGGATATCCCAGTGTCAGAGGCTGCCTCCCCAAGGTCAGGGATGTTATTTCTCGGACTTCCACGAACAGGGAACACCTGTGACTGAAGAGAGCTGCGTGGAGTTGTCTCTCGAGCTCCCCCACGCACTGACAATTGTTCCGGAATCCTGAGCGTGGGGAGGTTCCACCAACTGTCGGCAGGGCGTGGGTTCAACGGAAAGCGTAAGCTTGTCTCCCCTGAGGGTTTTCCTAATGTCTCTGTGCCAGGGAATGCTAGGGGGTTTGCAGGATATCCCAGTGACAGAGGCTGCCTCCCCAAGGTCAGGGAAGTTATTTCTCGGACTTCCCCGAACAGGGAACACCTGTGACTGAAGAGAGCTGCGTGGAGTTGTCTCTCGAGCTCCCCCACGCACTGACAATTGTTCCGGAATCCTGAGCGTGGGTAGGTTCCACCAACGGTCGGCAGCGCGTGGGTTCTAACGGAAAGCCGAAGCACATCACACCTGAGGTTTTTTCTAATTTCTCTGTGCCAGGGAATGCTAGGGGTGTTTGCAGGATATCCCAGGGACAGAGGCTGCCTCCCCAAGTTCAGGGAATGTATTTCTCGGACTTCCCCGAACAGGGAACACCTGTGACTGCAGAGAGATGCGTGGAGTTGTCTCTCGAGCTCCCCCACGCACTGACAATTGTTCCGGAATCCTGAGCGTGGGGAGGTTCCACCAACGGTCGGCAGCACGTTGGTTCTAACGGAAAGCCTAAGCTCGTCTCCCCTGAGGGTTTTCGTAATGTCTCTGTGCCAGGGAATGCTAGGGGGGTTTGCAGGGTATCCCAGTGACAAAGCTGCCTCCCCAAGGTCAGGGAATGTATTTCTCGGACTTCCCCGAACACGGAACATCTGTGAATGCAGAAAGCTGCGTGGAGTTGTCTCTCGAGCTCCCACACGCACTGACAATGGTTCCGGAATCCTGAGCGTGGGTAGTTTCCACCAACGGTCGGCAGCGCGTGGGTTCTAACGGAAAGCCTAAGCTCGCCTCCTCTGAGGATTTTCCTACTCTCTATGTGCCAGGGAATGCTGGGGGGGTTTGCAGGATATCCCAGTGTCAGAGGCTGCCTACCCAAGTTCAGGGAAGTTATTTCTCTGACTTCCCCGAACAGGGAACACCTGTGACTGAAGAGAGCTGCGTGGAGTTGTCTCTCGAGCTCCCCCACGCACTGACAATGGTTCCGGAATCCTGAGCGTGGGGAGGTTCCACCAAGTGTCGGCAGCGCGTGGGTTCTAACGGAAAGCCTAAGCTCGTCTCCCCTGAGGATTTTACTAATGTCTCTGTGCCAGGGAATGCTAGGGGGGTTTGCAGGATATCCCAGTGACAGAGGCTGCCTCCCCAAGGTCAGGAAAGGTATTTCTCGGACTTCCCCGAACAGGGAACACCTGTGACTGAAGAGAGCTGCGTGGAGTTGTCTCTCGAGCTCCCCCACGCACTGACAATTGTTCCGAAATCCTGAGCGTGGGGAGGTTCCACCAAAGGTCGTCAGCGCGTGGGTTCTAACGGAAAGCCTAAGCTCGTCTCCCCTGAGGGTTTTCCTAATGTCTCTGTGCCAGGGAATGCTAGGGGGGTTTGCAGGATATAACAGTGACAGAGGCTGCCTCCCCAAGTTCAGGGAAGGTATTTCTCGGACTTCCCCGATCAGGGAACACCTGTGACTGAAGAGAGCTGCGTGGAGTTGTCTCTCGAGCTCCTCCAGGCACTGACAATGTTTCTGGAATCCTGAGCGTGGGGAGGTACCACCAACGGTCGTCACCGCGTGGGTTCTAACGGAAAGCCTAAGCTCATCACCCCTGAGGGTTTTCCTAATGCCTCTGTGCCAAGGAATGCTAGGAGGGTTTGCAGGATATCCCAATGACAGAGGCTGCCTCCCCATGGTCAGGGAAGTTATTTCTCGGACTTCCCCGAACAGGGAACACCTGTGACTGAAGAGAGCTGCGTGGAGTTGTTTCTCGAGCTCCCCCACGCACTGACAATGGTTCTGTAATGCTGAGCGTGGGGAGGTTCCACCATAGGTCGGCAGCGCGTTGGTTCTAACCGAAAGCCTAAGCTCGTCTCCCCTGAGGGTTTTCCTATTGTCTCTGTGCCAGGGAAGGCTAGGGGGGTTTGCAGGATATAACAGTGACAGAGGCTGCCTCCCCAAGGTCAGGGAAGATATTTCTCGGAGTTCCCCGAACAGGGAACACCTGTGACTGAAGAGAGCTGCGTGGAGTTGTCTCTCGAGCTCCCCCACGTACTGACAATGGTTCCGGAATCCTGAGCGTGGGGAAGTTCCACCAACGGTCGGCAGAGCGTGGGTTCTAACGGAAAGCCTAAGCTCATCACCCCTGAGGGTTTTCCTAATGTTTCTGTGCCAAGGAATGCTAGGGGGGATTGCAGGATTTCACAGTGACAGAGGCTGCCTCCCCAAGTTCAGGGAAGGTATTTCTCGGACTTCCCCGAAGAGGGAACACCTGTGATTGAAGAGAGCTGCGTGGAGTTGTCTCTCGAGCTCCCCCACGCACTGACAATGGTTCCGGGATCCTGAGCGTGGGGAGGTTCCACCAACGGTCGTCACCGCGTGGGTTATAACGGAAAGACTAAGCTCATCACCCCTGAGGGTTTTCCTAATGTCTCTGTGCCAAGGAATGCTAGGGGGGATTGCAGGATATCCCAGTGACAGAGGCTGCCTCCCCAAGGTCAGGAAAGTTATTTCTCGGACTTCCCCGAACAGGGAACACCTGTGACTGAAGAGAGCTGCGTGGAGTTGTCTCTCGAGCTCCCCCATGCACTGACAATGGTTCCGGAATCCTGAGCGTGGGGAGGTTCCACCAACCGTCGGCAGCGCGTGGGTTCTAACGGAAAGCCTAAGCTCATCACCCCTGAGGATTTTCCTAATTTTTCTGTGCCAGGGAATGGTAGGGGGGTTTGCAGGATATCCTAGTGACAGAGGCTGCCTCCCCAAGTTCAGGAAAGGTATTTCTCGGACTTCCCCGAACAGGGAACACCTGTGACTGAAGAGAGCTGCGTGGAGTTGTCTGTCGAGCTCCCCCACGCACTGAAAATGTTTCCGGAATCCTGAGCGTGGGGAGGTTCCATCAACTGTCGGCAGCGCGTGGGTTCTAACGGAAAGCCTAAGCTCGTCTCCCCTGAGGGTTTTCCTAATGTCTCTGTGCCAGGGAATGCTAGGGGGGTTTGCAGGATATCCCAGTGACAGAGGCTGCCTCCCCAAGGTCAGGGAAGGTATTTCTCGGACTTCCAAGAACAGGGAACACCTGTGACTGAAGAGAGCTGCGTGGAGTTGTCTCTCGAGCTCCCCCACGCACTGACAATGTTTCCGGAATCCTGAGCGTGGGGAGGTTCCACCAACGGTCGGCAGCGCGTGGGTTCTAACGGAATGCCTAAGCTCGTCTCCCCTGAGGGTTTTCCTAATATCTCTCTGCAAGGGGATGCTAGGGGGGTTTGCAGGATATCCCAGTGACAGAGGCTAAATCCCCAAGGTCAGGGAAGGTATTTCTCGGACTTCCCCGAACAGGGAACTCCTGTGACTGAAGAGAGCTGCGTGGAGTTGTCTCTCGAGCTCCCCCACGCACTGACAATGGTTCCGGAATCCTGAGCGTGGGGAGGTTCCACCAACGGTCGGCAGCGCGTGGGTTCTAACGGAAAGCCTAAGCTCATCACCCCTGAGGGTTTTCCTAATGTCTCTGTGCCAAGGAATGCTAGGGGGGTTTGCAGGATATCCCAGTGACAGAGGCTGCCTCCCCAAGTTCAGGGAAGGTATTTCTCGGACTTCCCCGAACAGGGAACAGCTGTGACTGAAGAGAGCTGCGTGGAGTTGTCTCTCGAGCTCCCCCACGCACTGAAAATTTTTCTGGAATCCTGAGCGTGGGGAGGTTCCACCAACAGTCGGCATCGCGTGGGTTCTAACGGAATGCCTAAGCTCGTCTCCCTGAGGGTTTTCCTAATATCTCTGTGCCAGGGAATGCTAGGGGGGTTTGCAGGATATCCCAGTGACAGAGGCTGCTTCCCCAAGGTCAGGGAATTTATTTCTCGGACTTCCCCGAACAGGGAACACCTGTGACTGCAGAGAGATGCGTGGAGTTGTCTATCGAGCTCCCCCATGCACTGACAATTGTTCCGGAATCCTGAGCGTGGGGAGGTTCCACCAACGGTCGGCAGCGCGTGGGTTCTAACGGAAAGCCTAAGCTCGTCTCCCCTGAGGGTTTTCCTAATATCTCTGTGCCAGGGAATGCTAGGGGGGTTTGCAGGATATCCCAGTGACAGAGCCTGCCTCCCCAAGGTCAGGGAAGGTATTTCCCGGACTTCCCCGAACAGGGAACACCTGTGACTGAAGAGAGCTGCGTGGAGTTGTCTCTCGAACTCCCCCACGCACTGACAATGGTTCCGGAATCCTGAGCGTGGGGAGGTTCCACTAACGGTCGTCAGGGCTTGGGTTCTAACGGAAAGCGTACGCTCGTCTCCCCTGAGGGTTTTCCTTATGTCTCTGTGCCAGGGAATGCTAGGGGGGTTTGCAGGATATCCCAGTGACAGAGGCTGCCTCCCCAAGTTCGGGGAAGTTATTTCTCGGACTTCCCCGAACAGGGAACACATGTGACTGAAGAGAGCTGCGTGGAGTTGTCTCTCGAGATCCCCCAGTCACTGACAATGGTTCCGGAATCCTGAACGTGGGGAGGTTCCACAAACGGTCGGCAGCGCGTGGGTTCTAACGGAAAGCCTAAGCTCATCACCCCTGAGTGTTTTCCTAATGTTTCTGTGCCAAGGAATGCTAGGGGGGTTTGCAGGATATCCCAATGACAGAGGCTGCCTCCCCAAGGTCAGGGAAGTTATTTCTCGGACTTACCCGAACAGGGAACACCTGTGACTGAAGAGAGCTGCGTGGAGTTGTCTCTCGAGCTCCCCCACGCACTGAAAATGATTCGGTAATCCTGAGCGCGGGGAGGTTCCACCAAAGGTCGGCAGCGCGTGGGTTCTAACGGAAAGCCTAAGCTCGTCTCCCCTGAGGGTTTTCCTAATGCCTCTGTGCCAGGGAATGCTAGGGGGGTATGCAGGATATCCCAGTGACAGACGCTGCCTCCCCAAGGTCAGGGAAGGTATTTCTCGGACTTCCGCGAACAGGGAACACCTGTGACTGAAGAGAGCTGCATGGAGTTGTCTCTCGAGCTCCCCCATGCACTGACAATGGTTCCGGAATCCTGAGTGTGGGGAGGTTCCACCAACGGTCGGCAGCGCGTGGGTTCTAACGGAAAGCCTAAGCTCGTCTCCCCTGAGGGTTTTCCTAATGTCTCTGTGCCAGGGAATGCTAGGGGGGTTTGCAGAATATCGCAGTGACAGAGGCTGCCTCCCCAAGTTCAGGGAAGGTATTTCTCGGACTTCCCCGAACAGGGAACACCTGTGACTGAAGAGAGCTGCGTGGAGTTGTCTCTCGAGCTCCCCCACGCACTGACAATGGTTCCGGAATCCTGAGTGTGGGGAGGTTCCAGCAACGGTCGGCAGCGCGTAGGTTCTAACGGAATGCCTAAGCTCGTCTACCCTGAGGATTTTCCTAATATCTCTGTGCCAGGGAATGCTAGGGGGGTTTGCAGGATATCCCAGTGACAAAGCTGCCTCCCCAAGGTCAGGAAATGTATTTCTCGGACTTCCCCGAACAGGTAACACCTGTGATTGCCGAGAGCTGCGTGGAGTTGTGTCTCGAGCTCCCACACGCAATGCCAATGGTTCCGGAAACCTGAGCGTGGGTAGTTTCCACCAACGGTCGGCAGCGCGTGGGTTCTAACGGATAGCCTAAGCTCGTCTCCCCTGAGGGTTTTCCTAATATCTCTGTGCCAGGGAATGCTAGGGGGGTTTGCAGGATATCCCAGTGGCAGAGGCTGCCTCCCCAAGGTCAGGGAAGTTTTTTCTCGGACTTCCCCGAACAGGGAACACCTGTGACTGAAGAGAGCTGCGTGGAGTTGTCTCTCGAGCTCCCCCACGCACTGACAATGGTTCCGGAATCCTGAGCGTTGGGAGGTTCCACCAACGGTCGGCAGCGCGTGGGTTCTAACGGAAAGACTAAGCTCATCACCCCTGAGGTTTTTCCTAATTTCTCTGTGCCAGGGAATGCTAGGGGGGTTTGCAGGATATCCCAGTGACAGAGGCTGCCTCCCCAAGTTCAGCAAAGGTATTTCTCGGACTTCCCCGAACAGGGAACACCTGTGACTGAAGAGAGCTGCGTGGAGATGTCTCTCGAGGTCCCCCACGCACTGACAATGGTTCCGGAATCCTGAGCGTGGGGAGGTTCCACCAACGGTCGGCAGCGCGTGGGTTTTAATGGAATGCCTAAGCTCGTCTCCCCTGAGGATTTTCCTAATATCTCTGTGCCAGGGAATGCTAGGGGGGTTTGCAGGATATCCCAGTGACAGAGGCTAACTCTCCAAGGTCAGGGAAGTTATTTCTCGGACTTCCCCATACAGGGAACTCCTGTGACTGAAGAGAGCTGCGTGGAGTTGTCTCTCGAGCTCCCCCACGCACTGACAATGGTTCCGGAATCCTGAGCGTGGGGAGGTTCCACCAACGGTCGGCAGCGCGTGGGTTCTAACGGAAAGCCTAAGCTCATCACCCCTGAGGGTTTTCCTAATGTCTCTGTGCCAAGGAATGCTAGGGGGGTTTGCAGGATATCCCAGTGACAGTGGCTTCCTCCCCAAGTTCAGGGAAGGTATTTCTCGGACTTCCCCGAACAGGGAACACCTGTGACTGAAGAGAGCTGCGTGGATATGTCTCTCGACTTCCTTAACGCACTGACAATGTTTCCGGAATTCTGAGCGTGGGGAGGTTCCACCAACGGTCGGCAGCGCGTGGGGTCTAACGGAAAGGCTAAGCTCGTCTCCCGTAAGGATTTTTCTAATTTCTCTGTGCCAGGAAATGCTAGGGGAGTTTGCAGGATATCCCAGTGACAGAGGCTGCCTCCCCAAAATCATGGAATGTATTTCTCGGTCTTCCCCGAACAGGGAACACCTGTGACTGCAGACAGCTTCGTGGAGTTGTGTCTCGAGCTCCCACACGCAATGCCAATGGTTCCGGAAACCTGAGCGTGGGTAGTTTCCACCAACGGTCGGCAGCGCGTGGGTTCTAACGGATAGCCTAAGCTCGTCTCCCCTGAGGGTTTTCCTAATGTCTCTGTGCCAGGGAATGCTAGGGGGGTTTGCAGGATATCCCAGTGGCAGAGGCTGCCTCCCCAAGGTCAGGGAAGTTCTTTCTCGGACTTCCCCGAACAGGGAACACCTGTGACTGAAGAGAGCTGCGTGGAGTTGTCTCTCGAGCTCCCCCACGCACTCACAATGGTTCCGGAATCCTGAGCGTGGGGAGGTTCCACCAACGGTCGGCAGCGCGTGGGTTCTAACGGAAAGCCTAAGCTCATCACCCCTGAGGATTTTCCTAATTTCTCTGTGCCAGGGAATGCTAGGGGGGTTTGCAGGATATCCCAGTGACAGAGGCTGCCTCCCCAAGTTCAGGAAAGGTATTTCTCGGACTTCCCCGAACAGGGAACACCTGTGACTGAAGAGAGCTGCGTGGAGTCGTCTCTCGAGCTCCCCCATGCACTGAAAATGGTTCCGGAATCCTGAGCGTGGGGAGGTTCCACCAACGGTCGGCAGCGAGTGGGTTCTAACGGAAAGCCTAAGCTCGTCTCCCCTAAGGATTTTCCTAATGTCTCTGTGCCAGGAAATGCTAGGGGAGTTTGCAGGATATCCCAGTGTCAGAGGCTGCCTCCCCAAGGTCAGGGAAGTTATTTCTCGGACTTCCCCGAACAGGGAACACCTGTGACTGAAGAGAGCTGCGTGGAGTTGTCTCTCGAGCTCCCCCACGCACTGATAATTGTTCCGGAATCCTGAGCGTGGGGAGGTTCCACCAACTGTCGGCAGGGCGTGGGTTCAACGGAAAGCGTAAGCTTGTCTCCCCTGAGGGTTTTCCTAATTTCTCTGTGCCAGGGAATGCTAGGGGGGTTTGCAGGATATCCCAGTGACAGAGGCTGCCTCCCCAAGTTCAGGGAATGTATTTCTCGGACTTCCCCGAGCAGGGAACACCTGTGACTGAAGAGAGCTGCGTGGAGTTGTCTCTCGAGCTCCCCCACGCACTGAAAATGGTTCCGGAATCCTGAGCGTGGGGAGGTTCCACCAACGGTCGGCAGCGCGTGGGTTCTAACGGAAAGCCTAAGCTCATCAGCCCTAAGATTTTTCCTAATTTCTCTGTGCCAGGGAATGCTAGGGGGGTTTGCAGGATATCCCAGTGACAGAGGCTGCCTCCCCAATTTCAGGGAATGTATTTCTCGGACTTCCCCGAACAGGGAACACCTGTGACTGCAGAGAGATGCGTGGAGTTGTCTCTCGAGCTCCCCCACGCACTGAAAATTGTTCCGGAATCCTGAGCGTGGGGAGGTTCCACCAACGGTCGGCAGCGCGTTGGTTCTAACGGAAAGCCTAAGCTCGTCTCCCCTGAGGGTTTTCGTAATGTCTCTGTTCCAGGGAATGCTAGGGGGGTTTGCAGGGTATCCCAGTGACAAAGCTGCCTCCCCAAGTTCAGGGAATGTATTTCTCGGACTTCCCCGAGCAGGGAACACCTGTGACTGAAGAGAGCTGCGTGGAGTTGTCTCTCGAGCTCCCCCACGCACTGACAATTGTTCCGGAATCCTGAGCGTGGGGAGGTTCCACCAACGGTCGGCAGCGCGTGGGTTCTAACGGAAAGCCTAAGCTCATCAGCCCTAAGATTTTTCCTAATTTCTCTGTGCCAGGGAATGCTAGGGGGGTTTGCAGGATATCCCAGTGACAGAGGCTGCCTCCCCAATGTCAGGGAATGTATTTCTCGGACTTCCCCGAACAGGGAACACCTGTGACTGCAGAGAGATGCGTGGAGTTGTCTCTCGAGCTCCCCCACGCACTGACAATTGTTCCGGAATCCTGAGCGTGGGGAGGTTCCACCAACGGTCGGCAGCGCGTGGGTTCTAACGGAAAGCCTAAGCTCGTCTCCCCTGAGGGTTTTCGTAATGTCTCTGTTCCAGGGAATGCTAGGGGGGTTTGCAGGGTATCCCAGTGACAAAGCTGCCTCCCCAAGGTCAGGGAATGTATTTCTCGGACTTCCCCGAACAGGGAACATCTGTGAATTCAGAAAGCTGCGTGGAGTTGTCTCTCGAGCTCCCACACGCACTCACAATGGTTCCGGAAACCTGAGCGTGGGTAGTTTCCACCAACGGTCGGCAGCGCGTGGGTTCTAACGGAAAGCCTAAGCTCGTCTCCTCTGAGGATTTTCCTACACTCCATGTGCCAGGGAATGCTAGGGGGGTTTGCAGGATATCCCAGTGTCAGAGGCTGCCTTCCCAAGTTCAGGGAAGTTATTTCTCGGACTTCCCCGAACAGGGAACACCTGTGACTGAAGAGAGCTGCGTGGAGTTGTCTCTCGAGCTCCCCCACGCACTGACAATGGTTCCGGAATCCTGAGCGTGGGGAGGTTCCACCAACGGTCGGCAGCGCGTGGGTTCTGACGGAAAGCCTAAGCTCATCTCCCCTGAGGTTTTTCCTAATTTCTCTATGCCAGGGAATGCTGGGGGGGTTTGCAGGATATCCCATTGACAGAGGCTGCCTCCCCAAGTTCAGGGAAGGTATTTCTCGGACTTCCCCGAACAGGGAACACCTGTGACTGAAGAGAGCTGCGTGGAGTTGTTTCTCGAGCTCCCCCACGCACTGACAATGGTTCTGTAATCCTGAGCGTGGGGAGGTTCCACCATAGGTCGGCAGCGCGTTGGTTCTAACCGAAAGCCTAAGCTCGTCTCCCCTGAGGGTTTTCCTATTGTCTCTGTGCCAGGGAAGGCTAGGGGGGTTTGCAGGATATAACAGTGACAGAGGCTGCCTCCCCAAGGTCAGGGAAGATATTTCTCGGAGTTCCCCGAACAGGGAACACCTGTGACTGAAGAGAGCTGCGTGGAGTTGTCTCTCGAGCTCCCCAACGCACTGACAATGGTTCCGGAATCCTGAGTGTGGGGAGGTTCCACCAACGTTCGGCAGAGCGTGGGTTCTAACGGAAAGCCTAAGCTCATCACCCCTGAGGGTTTTCCTAATGTTTCTGTGCCAAGGAATGCTAGGGGGGATTGCAGGATTTCACAGTGTCAGAGGCTGCCTCCCCAAGATCAGGGAAGGTATTTCCCGGACTTCCCCGAAGAGGGAACACCTGTGATTGAAGAGAGCTGCGTGGAGTTGTTTCTCGAGCTCCCCCACGCACTGACAATGGTTCCGGAATCCTGAGCGTGGGGAGGTTCCACAAACGGTCGGCACCGCGTGGGTTATAACGGAAAGCCTAAGCTCATCACCCCTGAGGGTTTTCCTAATGTCCCTGTGCCAAGGAATGCTAGGGGGGATTACAGGATATCCAGTGACAGAGGCTGCCTCCCCAAGGTCAGGGAAGTTATTTCTCGGACTTCCCCGAACAGGGAACACCTGTGACTGAAGAGAGCTGCGTGGAGTTGTCTCTCGAGCTCCCCCATGCACTGACAATGGTTCCGGAATCCTGAGCGTGGGGAGGTTCCACCAACGGTCGGCAGCGCGTGGGTTCTAACGGAATGCCTAAGCTCGTCTCCCCTGAGTGTTTTCCTAATATCTCTCTGCCATGGACTGCTAGGGGGGTTTGCAGGATATCCCAGTGACAGAGGCTAACTCCCCAAGGTCAGGGAAGTTATTTCTCGGACTTCCCCATACAGGGAACCCCTGTGACTGAAGAGAGCTGCGTGGAGTTGTCTCTCGAGCTCCCCCACGCACTGACAATGGTTCCGGAATCCTGAGCGTGGGGAGGTTCCACCAACGGTCGGCAGCGCGTGGGTTCTAACGGAAAGCCTAAGCTCATCACCCCTGAGGGTTTTCCTAATGTCTCTGTGCCAAGGAATGCTAGGGGGGTTTGCAGGATATCCCAGTGACAGTGGCTTCCTCCCCAAGTTCAGGGAAGTTATTTCTCGGACTTCCCCGAACAGGGAACACCTGTGACTGAAGAGAGCTGCGTGGATATGTCTCTCGACTTCCTTAACGCACTGACAATGTTTCCGGAATCCTGAGCGTGGGGAGGTTCCACCAACGGTCGGCAGCGCGTGGGTTCTAACGGAAAGCCTAAGCTCGTCTCCCGTAAGGATTTTCCTAATTTCTCTGTGCCAGGAAATGCTAGGGGAGTTTGCAGGATATCCCAGTGACAGAGGCTGCCTCCCCAAGGTCAGGGAAGGTATTTCTAGGACTTCCCCGAACAGGGAACAGCTGTGACTGAAGAGAGCTGCGTGGAGTTGTCTCTCGAGCTCCCCCATGCACTGACAATTTTTCCGGAATCCTGAGCGTGGGGAGGTTCCACCAACGGTCGTCAGTACGTGGGTTTTAACGGAAAGCCTAAGCTCGTCTCCCCTGAGGGTTTTCCTAATGTCTCTTTGCCAGGGAATGCTAGGGGGTTTGCAGGATATCCCAGTGACAGAGGCTGCCTCCCCAAGGTCAGGGAAGGTATTTCTCGGACTTCCCCGAACAGGGAACACCTGTGACTGAAGAGAGCTGCGTGGAGTTGTCTCTCGAGCTCCCCCACGCACTGAAAATGGTTCCGGAATCCTGAGCGTGGGGAGGTTCCACCAACGGTCGGCAGCGCGTGGATTCTAACGGAAAGCCTAAGCTCATCACACCTGAGGTTTTTCCTAATTTCTCTGTGCCAGGGAATGCTAGGTGTGTTTGCAGGATATCCCAGTGACAGATGCTGACTCCCCAAGTTCAGGGAATGTATTTCTCGGACTTCCCCGAGCAGGGAACACCTGTGACTGAAGAGAGCTTCGTGGAGTTGTCTCTCGAGCTCCCCCACGCACTGACAATGGTTCCGGAATCCTGAGCGTGGGGAGGTTCCACCAACGGTCGGCAGCGCGTGGGTTCTAACGGAAAGCCTAAGCTCATCACCCCTGAGGGTTTTCCTAATTTCTCTGTGCCAGGGAAAGCTAGGGGAGTTTGCAGGATATCCCAGTGAAAGAGGCTTCCTTCCCAAGGTCAGGGAATGTATTTCTCGGACTTCCCCGAACAGGGAACACCTGTGACTGCAGAGAGATTCGTGGAGTTTTCTCTCGAGCTCCCCCACGCACTGAAAATTTTTCTGGAATCCTGAGCGTGGGGAGGTTCCACCAACAGTCGGCATCGCGTGGGTTCTAACGGAATGCCTAAGCTCGTCTCCCTGAGGGTTTTCCTAATATCTCTGTGCCAGGGA
The DNA here is from genome assembly GCF_048564905.1 of Vicugna pacos. NCBI lineage: Eukaryota > Metazoa > Chordata > Mammalia > Artiodactyla > Camelidae > Vicugna > Vicugna pacos. Next base: position 50,545,645 of record NW_027328721.1, on the reverse strand, counting down.
ATGCTAGGGGAGTTTGCAGGATATCCCAGTGACAGAGGCTGCCTCCACAAGATCAGGGAATTTATTTCTCGGACTTCCCCGAACAGGGAACACCTGTGACTGCAGAGAGATGCGTGGAGTTGTCTATCGAGCTCCCCCATGCACTGACAATTGTTCCGGAATCCTGAGCGTGGGGAGGTTCCACCAACGGTCGGCAGCGCGTGGGTTCTAACGGAAAGCCTAAGCTCGTCTCCCCTGAGGGTTTTCCTAATATCTCTGTGCCAGGGAATGCTAGGGGGGTTTGCAGGATATCCCAGTGACAGAGCCTGCCTCCCCAAGGTCAGGGAAGGTATTTCCCGGACTTCCCAGAACAGGGAACACCTGTGAATGAAGAGAGCTTCGTGGAGTTGTCTCTCGAGCTCCCCCACGCACTGAAAATGGTTCCGGAATCCTGAGCGTGGGGAGGTTCCACTAACGGTCGTCAGGGCTTGGGTTCTAACGGAAAGCGTACGCTCGTCTCCCCTGAGGGTTTTCCTAATGTCTCTGTGCCAGGGAATGCTAGGGGGGTTTGCAGGATATCCCAGTGACAGAGGCTGCCTCCCCAAGTTCAGGGAAGTTATTTCTCGGACTTCCCCGAACAGTGAACACCTGTGACTAAAGAGAGCTGCGTGGAGTTGTCTCTCGAGCTCCCCCACGCACTGACAATGGTTCCGGAATCCTGAGCGTGGGGAGGTTCCACCAACGGTCGGCAGCGCGTGGGTTCTAACGGAAAGCCTAAGCTCATCACCCCTGAGATTTTTCCTAATTTCTCTGTGACAGGGAATGCTAGGGGGGTTTGCAGGTTATCCCAGTGACAGAGGCTGCCTCCCCAATTTCAGGGAAGGTATTTCTCGGACTTCCCCGTACAGGGAACACCTGTGACTGAAGAGAGCTGCGTGGAGTTGTCTCTCGAGCTCCCCCACGCACTGACAATGGTTCCGGAATCCTGAGCGTGGGGAGGTTCCACCAACGGTCGGCAGCGCGTGGGTTCTAACCGAAAGCCTAATCTCGTCTCCCCTGAGGGTTTTCCTAATGTCTCTGTGCCAGGGAATGCTAGGGGGGTTTGCAGGATATAACAGTGACAGAGCCTGCCTCCCCAAAGTTAGGGAAGGTATTTCTCGGACTTCCCCGAACAGGGAACACCTGTGACTGAAGAGAGCTGCGTGGAGTTGTCTCTCGAGCTCCCCCACGCACTGACAATGGTTACGGAATCCTGAGCGTGTGGAGGTTCCACCAACGGTCGGCAGAGCGTGGGTTCTAACGGAAAGCCTAAGCTCATCACCCCTGAGGGTTTTCCTAATGTCTCTGTGCCAAGGAATGCTAGGGGGGTTTGCAGGATATCCCAGTGACAGTGGCTGCCTCCCCAAGTTCAGGGAAGTTATTTCTCGGACTTACCCGAACAGGGAACACCTGTGACTGAAGAGAGCTGCGTGGAGTTGTCTCTCGAGCTCCCCCACGCACTGAAAATGATTCGGTAATCCTGAGCGCGGGGAGGTTCCACCAAATGTCGGCAGAGCGTGGGTTCTAACGGAAAGCCTAAGCTCGTCTCCCCTGAGGGTTTTCCTAATGCCTCTGTGCCAGGGAATTCTAGGGGGGTTTGCAGGATATCCCAGTGACAGACGCTGCCTCCCCAAGGTCAGGGAAGGTATTTCTCGGACTTTCGCGAACAGGGAACACCTGTGACTGAAGAGAGCTTCGTGGAGTTGTCTCTCGAGCTCCCCCATGCACTGACAATGGTTCCGGAATCCTGAGTGTGGGGAGGTTCCACCAACGGTCGGCAGCGCGTGGGTTCTAACGGAAAGCCTAAGCTCGTCTCCCCTGAGGGTTTTCCTAATGTCTCTGTGCCAGGGAATGCTAGGGGTGTTTGCAGGATATCCCAGTGACAAAGCTGCCTCCCCAAGGTCAGGAAATGTATTTCTCGGACTTCCCCGAACAGGGAACACCTGTGACTGCCGAGAGCTGCGTGGAGTTGTGTCTCGAGCTCCCACACGCAATGCCAATGGTTCCGGAAATCTGAGCGTGGGTAGTTTCCACCAACGGTCGGCAGCGCGTGGGTTCTAACGGATAGCCTAAGCTCGTCTCCCCTGAAGGTTTTCCTAATGTCTCTGTGCCAGGGAATGCTAGGGGGGTTTGCAGGATATCCCAGTGGCAGGGGCTGCCTCCCCAAGGTCAGGGAAGTTTTTTCTCGGACTTCCCCGAACAGGGAACACCTGTGACTGAAGAGAGCTGCGTGGAGTTGTCTCTTGAGCTCCCCCACGCACTGACAATGTTTCCGGAATCCTGAGCGTGGGGAGGTTCCACCAACGGTCGGCAGCGCGTGGGTTCTAACGGAAAGCCTAAGCTCATCACCCCTGAGGTTTTTCCTAATTTCTCTGTGCCAGGGAATGCTAGGGGGGTTTGCAGGATATCCCAGTGACAGAGGCTGCCTCCCTAAGTTCAGGAAAGGTATTTCTCGGCCTTCCCCGAACAGGGAACACCTGTGACTGAAGAGAGCTGCGTGGAGATGTCTCTCGAGCTCCCCCACGCACTGAAAATGGTTCCGGAATCCTGAGCGTGGGGAGGTTCCACCAACGGTCGGCAGCGCGTGGGTTCTAACGGAATGCCTAAGCTCGTCTCCCCTGAGGATTTTTCTAAAATCTCTGTGCCAGGAAATGCTAGGGTTGTTTGCAGGATATCCCAGTGACAGAGGCTGCCTCCCCAAAATCATGGAATGTATTTTTCGGTCTTCCCCGAACAGGGAACACCTGTGACTGCAGACAGCTGCGTGGAGTTCTCTCTCGAGCTCCCCCACGCACTGACAATGGTTCCGGAAACCTGAGCGTGGGTAGTTTCCACCAACGGTCGGCAGCGCGTGGGTTCTAACGGAAAGCCTAAGCTCGTCTCCCCTGAGGTTTTTCCTAATGTCTCTGTGCCAGGGAATGCTAGGGGGGTTTGCAGGATATCCCAGTGTAAGAGGCTGCCTACCCAAGTTCTGGGAAGGTATTTCTCGGACTTCCCCGAACAGGGAACACCTGTGACCGAAGAGAGCTGCGTGGAGTTGTCTCTCGAGCTCCCCCATTCACTGAAAATGGTTTCGGAATCCTGAGCGTGGGGAGGTTCCACCAACGGTCGTCAGCACGTGGGTTCTAACTGAAAGCTTAAGCTCGTCTCCCCTGAGTGTTTTCCTAAAATCTCTGGGCCAGGGAATGCTAGGGGGGTTTGCAGGATATCCCAGTGACAGAGCCTGCCTCCCCAAGGTCAGGGAAGGTATTTCTCGGACTTCCCCGAACAGGGAACACCTGTGACTGAAGAGAGCTGCGTGGAGTTGTCTCTCGAGGTCCCCCACGCACTGACAATGGTTCCGGAATCCTGAGCGTGGGGAGGTTCCACCAACGGTCGGCAGCGCGTGGGTTCTAACCGAAAGCCTAAGCTCGTCTCCCCTGAGGGTTTTCCTAATGTCTCTGTGCCAGGGAATGCTAGGGGGGTTTGCAGGATATAACAGTGACAGAGCCTGCCTCCCCAAAGTTAGGGAAGTTATTTCTCGGACTTCCCCGAACAGGGAACACCTGTGACTGAAGAGAGCTGCGTGGAGTTGTCTCTCGAGCTCCCCCACGCACTGACAATGTTTCCGGAATCCTGAGCGTGTGGAGGTTCCACCAACGGTCGGCAGAGCGTGGGTTCTAACGGAAAGCCTAAGCTCATCACCCCTGAGGATTTTCCTAATGTCTCTGTGCCAAGGAATGCTAGGGGGGTTTGCAGGATATCCCAGTGACAGTGGCTGCCTCCCCAAGTTCAGGGAAGGTATTTCTCGGACTTCCCCGAACAGGGAACACCTGTGACTGAAGAGAGCTGCGTGGATATGTCTCTCGACTTCCTTAACGCACTGACAATGTTTCCGGAATCCTGAGCGTGGGGAGGTTCCACCAACGGTCGGCAGCGCGTGGGGTCTAACGGAAAGCCTAAGCTCGTCTCCCGTAAGGATTTTCCTAATTTCTCTGTGCCAGGAAATGCTAGGGGAGTTTGCAGCATATCCCAGTGACAGAGGCTGCCTCCCCAAGGTCAGGGAAGGTATTTCTAGGACTTCCCCGAACAGGGAACAGCTGTGACTGAAGAGAGCTGCGTGGAGTTGTCTCTCGAGCTCCCCCATGCACTGACAATTGTTCCGGAATCCTGAGCGAGGGGAGGTTCCACCAACGGTCGTCAGCACGTGGGTTTTAACGGAAAGCCTAAGCTCGTCTTCCCTGAGGGTTTTTCTAATGTCTCTGTGCCAGGGAATGCTAGGCGGTTTGCAGGATATCCCAGTGACAGAGGCTGCCTCCCCAAGGTCAGGGAAGGTATTTCTCGGACTTCCCCGAACAGGGAACACCTGTGACTGAAGAGAGCTGCGTGGAGTTGTCTCTCGAGCTCCCCCACGCACTGACAATGGTTCCGGAATCCTGAGCGTGGGGAGGTTCCACCAACGGTCGGCAGCGCGTGGGTTCTAACGGAATGCCTAAGCTCATCACCCCTGAGGGTTTTCCTAATGTTTCTGTGCCAAGGAATGCTAGGGGGGTTTGCAGGATATCCCAATGACAGAGGCTGCCTCCCCAATGTCAGGGAAGATATTTCTCGGACTTCCCCGAACAGGGAACACCTGTGACTGAAGAGAGCTGCGTGGAGTTTTCTCTCGAGCTCCCCCACGCACTGACAATGGTTCCGGAATCCTGAGTGTGGGGAGGTTCCACCAACGGTCGGCAGCGCGTGGGTTCTAACGGAATGCCTAAGCTCGTCTCCCCTGAGGATTTTCCTAATATCTCTGTGCCAGGGAATGCTAGGGGGGTTTGCAGGATATCCCAGTGACAAAGCTGCCTCCCCAAGGTCAGGAAATGTATTTCTCGGACTTCCCCGAACAGGGAACACCTGTGACTTCCGAGAGCTGCGTGGAGTTGTGTCTCGAGCTCCCACACGCAATGCCAATGGTTCCGGAAATCTGAGCGTGGGTAGTTTCCACCAACGGTCGGCAGCGCGTGGGTTCTAACGGATAGCCTAAGCTCGTCTCCTCTGAAGGTTTTCCTAATGTCTCTGTGCCAGGGAATGCTAGTGGGGTTTGCAGGATATCCCAGTGGCAGGGGCTGCCTCCCCAAGGTCAGGGAAGTTTTTTCTCGGACTTCCCCGAACAGGGAACACCTGTGACTGAAGAGAGCTGCGTGGAGTTGTCTCTTGAGCTCCCCCACGCACTGACAATGGTTCCGGAATCATGAGCGTGGGGAGGTTCCACCAACGGTCGGCAGCGCGTGGGTTCTAACGGAAAGCCTAAGCTCATCACCCCTGAGGTTTTTCCTAATTTCTCTGTGCCAGGGAATGCTAGGGGGTTTTGCAGGATATCCCAGTGACAGAGGCTGCCTCCCCAAGTTCAGGAAAGGTATTTCTCGGCCTTCCCCGATCAGGGAACACCTGTGACTGAAGAGAGCTGCGTGGAGATGTCTCTCGAGCTCCCCCACGCACTGAAAATGGTTCCGAAATCCTGAGCGTGGGGAGGTTCCACCAACGGTCGGCAGCGCGTGGGTTCTAACGGAATGCCTAAGCTCGTCTCCCCTGAGGATTTTCCTAATATCTCTGTGCCAGGAAATGCTAGGGGTGTTTGCAGGATATCCCAGTGACAGAGGCTGCCTCCCCAAAATCATGGAATGTATTTTTCGGTCTTCCCCAAACAGGGAACACCTGTGACTGCAGACAGCTGCGTGGAGTTCTCTCTCGAGCTCCCCCACGCACTGACAATGGTTCCGGAAACATGAGCGTGGGTAGTTTCCACCAACGGTCGGCAGCGCGTGTGTTCTAACGGAAAGCCTAAGCTCGTCTCCCCTGAGGTTTTTCCTAATGTCTCTGTTCCAGGGAATGCTAGGGGGGTTTGCAGGATATCCCAGTGTCAGAGGCTGCCTACCCAAGTTCAGGGAAGGTATTTCTCGGACTTCCCCGAACAGGGAACACCTGTGACCGAAGAGAGCTGCGTGGAGTTGTCTCTCGAGCTCCCCCATTCACTGAAAATGGTTTCGGAATCCTGAGCGTGGGGAGGTTCCACCAACGGTCGTCAGCACGTGGGTTCTAACGGAAAGCTTAAGCTCGTCTCCCCTGAGTGTTTTCCTAATATCTCTGGGCCAGGGAATGCTAGGGGAGTTTGCAGGATATCCCAGTGACAGAGCCTGCCTCCCCAAGGTCAGGGAATGTATTTCTCGGACTTCCCCGAACAGGGAACACCTGTGACTGAAGAGAGCTGCGTGGAGTTGTCTCTCGAGCTCCCCCACGCACTGACAATGGTTCCGGAATCCTGAGCGTGGGGAGGTTCCACCAACGGTCGGCAGCGCGTGGGTTCTAACGGAAAGCCTAAGCTCATCACCCCTGAGATTTTTCCTAATTTCTCTGTGACAGGGAATGCTAGGGGGGTTTGCAGGTTATCCCAGTGACAGAGGCTGCCTCCCCAAGTTCAGCAAAGGTATTTCTCGGACTTCCCCGAACAGGGAACATCTGTGACTGAAGAGAGCTGCGTGGAGTTGTCTCTCGAGCTCCCCCACGCACTGACAATGTTTCCGGAATCCTGAGCGTGGGGAGGTTCCACCAACGGTCGTCACAGCGTGGGTTCTAACGGAAAGCCTAAGCTCATCACCCCTGATGGTTTTCCTAATGTCTCTGTGCCAAGGAATGCTAGGGGTGTTTGCAGGATATCCCAATGACAGAGGCTGCCTCCCCAAGGTCAGGGAAGGTATTTCTCGGACTTCCCCGAACAGGGAACACCTGTGACTGAAGAGAGCTGCGTGGAGTTGTTTCTCGAGCTCCCCCACGCACTGACAATGGTTCCGTTATCCTGAGCGTGGGGAGGTTCCACCAAAGGTCGGCAGTGCGTTGGTTCTAACCGAAAGCCTAAGCTCGTCTCCCCTGAGGGTTTTCCTATTGTCTCTGTGCCAGGGAAGGCTAGGGCGGTTTGCAGGATATAACAGTGACAGAGGTTGCATCCCCAAGGTCAGGGAAGTTATTTCTCGGAGTTCCCCGATCAGGGAACCCCTGTGACTGAAGAGAGATGCGTGGAGTTGTCTCTCGAGTTCCCCCACGCACTGACAATGGTTCCGGAATCCTGAGCGTGGGGAGGTTCCACCAACGGTCGGCAGAGCGTGGGTTCTAACGGAAAGCCTAAGCTCATCACCCCTGAGGGTTTTCCAAATGTTTCTGTGCCAAGGAATGCTAGGGGGGATTGCAGGATATCCCAGTGACAGAGGCTGCCTCCCCAAGTTCAGGGAAGGTATTTCTCGGACTTCCCCGAAGATGGAACACCTGAGATTGAAGAGAGCTGCGTGGAGTTTTCTCTCGAGTTCCCCCACGCACTGACAATGGTTCCGGAATCCTGAGCGTGGGGAGGTTCCACCAACTGTCGGCACCGCGTGGGTTATAACGGAAAACCTAAGCTCATCACCCCTGAGGGTTTTCCTAATGTCTCTGTGTCAAGGAATGCTAGGGGGGTTTGCAGGATATCCCAATGACAGAGGCTGCCTCCCCAAGGTCAGGGAATGTATTTCTCGGACTTCCCCGAACAGGGAACACCTGTGACTGAAGAGAGCTGCGTGGAGTTGTCTCTCGAGCTCCCCCATGCACTGACAATGGTTCCGGAATCCTGAGCGTGTGGAGGTTCCACCAACCGTCGGCAGCGCGTGGGTTCTAACGGAAAGCCTAAGTTCTTCACCCCTGAGGATTTTCCTAATTTCTCTGTGCCAGGGAATGCTAGGGGGGTTTGCAGGATATCCCAGTGACAGAGGCTGCCTCCCCAAGGTCAGGGAAGGTATTTCTCGGACTTCCCAGAACAGGGAACACCTGTGACTGAAGAGAGCTGCGTGGAGTTGTCTCTCGAGCTCCCCCACGCACTGACAATGTTTCCGGAATCCTGAGCGTGGGGAGGTTCCACCAACGGTCGGCAGCGCGTGGGTTCTAACGGAATGCCTAAGCTCGTCTCCCCTGAGGGTTTTCCTAATATCTCTGTGCCAGGGAATGCTAGGGGGGTTTGCAGGATATCCCAGTGACAGAGGCTAACTCCCCAAGGTCAGGGAAGGTATTTCTCGGACTTCCCCGAACAGGGAACTCCTGTGACTGAAGAGAGCTGCGTGGATTTGTCCCTCGAGCTCCCCCACGCACTGACAATGGTTCCGGAATCCTGAGCGTGGGGAGGTTCCACCAACGGTCGGCAGCGCGTGGGTTCTAACGGAAAGCCTAAGCTCATCAACCCTGAGGGTTTTCCTAATGTCTCTGTGCCAAGGAATGCTAGGGGGGTTTGCAGGATATCCCAGTGACAGAGGCTGCCTCCCCAAGTTCAGGGAAGGTATTTCTCGGACTTCCCCGAACAGGGAACACCTGTGACTGAAGAGAGCTGCGTGGAGTTGTCTCTCGACCTCCCTAACGCACTGACAATATTTCCGGAATCCTGAGCGTGGGGAGGTTCCACCAACGGTCGGCAGCGCGTGGGGTCTAACGGAAAGCCTAAGCTCGTCTCCCGTAAGGATTTTCCTAATTTCTCTGTGCCAGGAAATGCTAGGGGAGTTTGCAGGATATCCCAGTGACAGAGGCTGCCTCCCCAAGGTCAGGGAAAGTATTTCTAGGACTTCCCCTAACAGGAAACTGCTGTGATTGAAGAGAGCTGCGTCGAGTTGCCTCTCGAGATCCCCCACGCACTGAAAATGGTTCCGGAATCCTGAGCGTGGGTAGGTTCCACCAACCGTCGGCAGCGCGTGGGTTCTAACGGAAAGCCTATGCTCATCACCCCTGAGGATTTTCCTAATTTCTCTGTGCCAGGGGATGCTAGGGGGGTTTGCAGGATATCCCAGTGACAGAGGCTGCCTCCCCAAGGTCAGGGAAGGTATTTCTCGGACTTCCCAGAACAGGGAACACCTGTGACTGAAGAGAGCTGCGTGGAGTTTTCTCTCGAGCTCCCCCACGCACTGACAATGTTTCCGGAATCCTGAGCGTGGGGAGGTTCCACTAACGGTCGGCAGCGCGTGGGTTCTAACGGAATGCCTAAGCTCGTCTCCCCTGAGGGTTTTCCTAATATCTCTATGCCAGGGAATGCTAGGGGGGTTTGCAGGATATCCCAGTGACAGAGGCTATCTCCCCAAGGTCAGGGAAGCTATTTCTCGGACTTCCCCGAACAGGGAACTCCTGTGACTGAAGAGAGCTGCGTGGATTTGTCTCTCGAGCTCCCCCACGCACTGACAATGGTTCCGGAATCCTGAGCGTGGGGAGGTTCCACCAACGGTCGGCAGCGCGTGGGTTCTAACGGAAAGCCTAAGCTCATCACCCCTGAGTGTTTTACTAATGTCTCTGTGCCAAGGAATGCTAGGGGTGTTTGCAGGAAATTCCAGTGACAGATGCTGCCTCCCCAAGTTCAGGGAAGATATTTCTCGGACTTCCCCGAACAGGGAACACCTGTGACTGAAGAGAGCTGCGTGGATATGTCTCTCGACCTCCCTAACGCACTGACAATGTTTCCGGAATCCTGAGCGTGGGGAGGTTCCACCAACGGTCGGCAGCGCGTGGGTTCTAACGGAAAGCCTAAGCTCATCACACCTGAGGATTTTCCTAATTTCTCTGTGCCAGGGAAAGCTAGGGGTGTTTGCAGGATATCCCAGTGACAGAGGCTGACTCCCCAAGTTCAGGGAATGTATTTCTCGGACTTCCCCGAGCAGGGAACACCTGTGACTGAAGAGAGCTGCGTGGAGTTGTCTCTCGAGCTCCCCCACGCACTGACAATTGTTCCGGAATCCTGAGCGTGGGGAGGTTCCACCAACGGTCGGCAGCGCGTGGGTTCTAACGGAAAGCCTAAGCTCATCACCCCTGAGGGTTTTTCTAATTTCTCTGTGCCAGGGAAAGCTAGGGGGGTTTGCAGGATATCCCAGTGACAGAGGCTGCCTTCCCAAGTTCAGGGAATGTATTTCTCGGACTTCCCCGAACAGGGAACACCTGTGACTGCAGAGAGATGCGTGGAGTTGTCTCTCGAGCTCCCCCACGCACTGACAATTGTTCCGGAATCCTGAGCGTGGGGAGGTTCCACCAACGGTCGGCAGCGCGTGGGTTCTAACGGAAAGCAGAAGCTCGTCTCCCCTGAGGGTTTTCCTGATGTCTCTGTGCCAGGGAATGCTAGGGGGGTTTGCAGGATATCCCAGTGACAGAGGCTGCCTCCCTAAGGTAAGGGAAGGTATTTCTCGGACTTCCCCGTACAGGGAACACCTGTGACTGAAGAGAGCTGCGTGGAGTTGTCTCTCGAGATCCCCCACGCACTGACAATGGTTCCGGAATCCTGAGCGTGGGGAGGTTCCACCAACGGTCGGCAGCGCGTTTGTTCTAACGGAAAGCCAAAGCTCATCACCCCTGAAGTTTTTCCTAATTTGTCTGTGCCAGGGAATGCTAGGGGGGTTTGCAGGATATCCCAGTGACAGAGGCTGCCTCCCCAAGTTCAGGGAAGATATTTCTCGGACTTCCCCGAACAGGGAACACCTGTGACTGAAGAAAGCTGCGTGGAGTTGTCTCTCGAGCTACACCACGCACTGACAAGATTTCCGGAATCCTGAGCTTGGTGAGGTTCCACCAACGGTCGGCAGCGCGTGGGTTCTAACGGAAAGCCTAAGCTCATCACCCCTGAGATTTTTCCTAATTTCTCTGTGCCAGGGAATGCTAGGGGGGTTTGCAGGATATCCCAGTGACAGAGGCTGCCTCCCCAAGGTCAGGGAAGGTATTTCTCGGACTTCCCCGAACAGGGAACACCTGTGACTGAAGAGAGCTGCGTGGAGTTGTCTCTCGAGCTACACCACGCACTGACAAGATTTCCGGAATCCTGAGCTTGGTGAGGTTCCACCAAATGTCGGCAGCGTGTGGGTTCTAACGGAAAGCCTAAGCTCGTCTCCCCTGAGAGTTTTCCTAATGTCTCTGTGCCAGGGAATGCTAGGGGGGTTTGCAGGATATAACAGTGACAGAGGCTGCCTCCCCAAGGTCAGGGAAGGTATTTCTCGGACTTCCCCGAACAGGGAACCCCTGTGACTGAAGTGAGCTGCGTGGAGTTGTCTCTCGAGCTCCCCCACGCACTGACAATGTTTCCGGAATCCTGAGCGTGGGGAGGTTCCACTAACGGTCGGCAGCGCGTGGGTTCTAACGGAAAGCGTACGCTCGTCTCCCCTGAGGATTTTCCTAATGTCTCTGTGCCAGGGAATGCTAGGGGGGTTTGCAGGATATCCCAGTGACAGAGGCTGTCTCCCCAAGTTCAGTGAAGGTATTTCTCGGACTTCCCCGAACAGGGAACACCTGTGACTGAAGAGAGCTGCGTGGATATGTCTCTCGACCTCCCTAACGCACTGACAATGTTTCCGGAATCCTGAGCGTGGGGAGGTTCCACCAACGGTCGGCAGCGCGTGGGGTCTAACGGAAAGCCTAAGCTCGTCTCCCGTAAGGATTTTCCTAATTTCTCTGTGCCAGGAAATGCTAGGGGAGTTTGCAGGATATCCCAGTGACAGAGGCTGCCTCCCCAAGGTCAGGGAAGGTATTTCAAGGACTTCCCCGAAAAGGGAACAGCTGTGACTGAAGAGAGCTGCTTGGAGTTGCCTCTCGAGCTCCCCCACGCACTGAAAATGGTTCCGGAATCCTGAGCGTGGGGAGGTTCCACCAACGGTCGGCAGCGCGTGGGTTCTAACGGAAAGCCTAAGCTCATCACACATGAGGTTTTTCCTAATTTCTCTGTGCCAGGGAATGCTAGGGGTGTTTGCAGGATATCCCAGTGACAGAGGCTGACTCCCCAAGTTCAGGGAATATATTTCTCGGACTTCCCCGAGCAGGGAACACCTGTGACTGAAGAGAGCTGCGTGGAGTTGTCTCTCGAGCTCCCCCACGCACTGACAATGGTTCCGGAATCCTGAGCGTGGGGAGGTTCCACCAACGGTCGGCAGCACGTGGGTTCTAACGGAAAGCCTAAGCTCATCACCCCTGAGGGTTTTCCTAATTTCTCTGTGCCAGGGAAAGCTAGGGGTGTTTGCAGGATATCCCAGTGACAGAGGCTGCCTTCCCAAGTTCAGGGAATGTATTTCTCGGACTTCCCCGAACAGGGAACACCTGTGACTGCAGAGAGATGCGTGGAGTTGTCTCTCGATCTCCCCCACGCACTGACAATTGTTCCGGAATCCTGAGCGTGGGGAGGTTCCACCAACGGTCGGCAGCGCGTGGGTTCTAACGGAAAGCAGAAGCTCGACTCCCCTGAGGTTTTTCCTGATCTCTCTGTGCCAGGGAATGCTAGGGGGGTTTGCAGGATATCCCAGTGACAGAGGCTGCCTCCCCAAGGTCAGGGAAGGTATTTCTCGGACTTCCCCGAACAGGGAACACCTGTGACTGAAGAGAGCTGCGTGGAGTTGTCTCTCGAGCTCCCCCACGCACTGACAATGTTTCCGGAATCCTGAGCGTGGGGAGGTTCCACTAACGGTCGGCAGGGCGTGGGTTCTAACGGAAAGCGTACGCTCGTCTCCCCTGAGGATTTTCCTAATGTCTCTGTGCCAGGGAATGCTAGGGGGGTTTGCAGGATATCCCAGTGACAGAGGCTGCCTCCCCAAGGTCAGGGAAGGTATTTCTCAGACTTCCCCGAACAGGGAACACCTGTGACTGAAGAGATCTGCGTGGAGTTGTCTCTCGAGATCCCCCACGCACTGACAATTTTTCCGGAATCCTGAGCGTGGGGACGTTCCACCAACGGTCGGAAGCGCGTGGGTTCTGACGGAAAGCCTAAGCTCATCACCCCTGAGGTTTTTCCTAATTTCTCTATGCCAAGGAATGCTGGGGGGGTTTGCAGGATATCCCATTGACAGAGGATGCCTCCCCAAGTTCAGGGAAGGTATTTCTCGGACTTCCCAGAACAGGGAACACCTGTGACTGAAGAGAGCTGCGTGGAGTTGTCTCTCGAGTTCCCCACGCACTGACAATGGTTCCGGAATCCTGAGCGTGGGGAGGTTCCACCAACGGTCGGCAGAGCGTGGGTTCTAACGGAAAGCCTAAGCTCATCACCCCTGAGGGTTTTCCTAATATCTCTGTGCCAAGGAATGCTAGGGGGGTTTGCAGGATATCCCAATGACAGAGGCTGCCTCCCCAAGGTCAGGGAAGTTATTTCTCGGACTTCCCCGAACAGGGAACACCTGTGACTGAAGAGAGCTCCGTGGAGTTGTCTCTCGAGCTCCCCCACGCACTGACAATGTTTCGGTAATCCTGAGCGTGGGGAGGTTCCACCAAAGTCGGCAGCGTGTGGGTTCTAACGGAAAGCCTAAGCTCGTCTCCCCTGAGGGTTTTCCTAATGCCTCTGTGCCAGGGAATGCTAGGGGGGTTTGCAGGATATAACAGTGACAGATGCTGCGTCCCCAAGGTCAGGGAAGTTATTTCTCGGACTTCCCCGAACAGGGAACACCTGTGACTGAAGAGAGCTGCGTGGAGTTGTCTCTCGAGCTCCCCCATGCACTGACAATGGTTCCGGAATCCTGAGCGTGGGGAGGTTCCACCAACGGTCGGCAGCGCGTGGGTTCTAACGGAAAGCCTAAGCTCGTCTCCCCTGAGGGTTTTCCTAATGTCTCTGTGCCAGGGAATGCTAGGGGGTTTTGCAGGATATCGCAGTGACAGAGGCTGCCTCCCCAAGTTCAGGAAGGTATTTCTCGGACTTCCCCGAACAGGGAACACCTGTGACTGAAGAGAGCTGCGTGGAGTTGTCTCTCGATCTCCCCCACGCACTGAAAATTGTTCCGGAATCCTGAGCGTGGGGAGGTTCCACCAACGGTCGGCAGCGCGTGGGTTCTAACGGAAAGGCTAAGCTCGTCTCCCCTGAGGTTTTTCGTAATGTCTCTGTGCCAGGGAATGCTAGGGGGGTTGCAGTATATCCCAGTGACAGAGGCTGCCTCCCCAAGGTCAGGGAAGGTATTTCTCGGACTTCCCCGAACAGGGAACACCTGTGACTGAAGAGAGCTGCGTGCAGTTGTTTCTCGAGCTCCCCCACGCACTGACAATGTTTCCGTAATCCTGAGCGTGGGGAGGTTCCACCAAAGGTCGGCAGCGCGTTGGTTCTAACCGAAAGCCTAAGCTCGTCTCCCCTGAGGGTTTTCCTAATGTCTCTGTGCCAGGGAATGCTAGGGGGTTTGCAGGATATCCCAGTGACAGAGGCTACCTCCCCAAGGTCAGGGAAGGTATTTCTCGGACTTCCCCGAACAGGGAACACCTGTGACTGAAGAGAGCTGCGTGGAGTTGTCTCTCGAGCTCCCTCACGCACTGACAATGGTTCCGGAATCCTGAGTGTGGGGAGGTTCCACCAACGGTCGGCAGCGCTTGGGTTCTAACGTAAAGCCTAAGCTCATCACCCCTGACGGTTTTCCTTATGTCTCTGTGCCAAGGAATGCTAGGGGGGTTTGCAGGATATCCCAGTGACAGAGGATGCCTCCCAAAGTTCAGGGAAGTTATTTCTCGGACTTCCCCGAACAGGGAACACCTGTGACTGAAGAGAGCTGCGTGGAGTTGTCTCTCGAGCTCCCCCACGCACTGACAATGGTTCCGGAATCCTGAGCGTGGGGAGGTTCCACCAACGGTCAGCAGCGCGTTGGTTCTAACGGAAAGCCTAAGCTCATCACCCCTGAGTGTTTTCCTAATGTTTCTGTGCCAAGGAATACTAGGGGGGTTTGCAGGATATCCCAATGTCAGAGGCTGCCTCCCCAAGGTCAGGGAAGGTATTTCTCGGACTTCCCCGAACTGGGAACACCTGTGACTGAAGAGAGCTGCGTGGAGTTGTCTCTCGAGCTCCCCCACGCACTGAAAATGGTTCGGTAATCCTGAGCGTGGGGAGGTTCCACCAAAGTTCGGCAGCGCGTGGGTTCAAACGGAAAGCCTAAGCTCGTCTCCCCTGAGGGTTTTCCTAATTTCTCTGTGCCAGGGAATGCTAGGGGGATTTGCAGGATATAACAGTTACAGAGGCTGCCTCCCCAAGTTCAGGGAAGGTATTTCTCGGTCTTCCCCGAACAGGGAACCCCTGTGACTGATGTGAGCTGCGTGGAGTTGTCTCTCGAGCTCCCCCACGCACTGACAATGGTTCCGGAATCCTGAGCGTGGGGAGGTTCCACCAACGGTCGGCAGCGCGTGGGTTCTAACGGAAAGCCTAAGCTCGTCTCCCCTGAGGGTTTTCCTAATGTCTCTGTGCCAGGGAATGCTAGGGGGTTTTGCAGGATATCGCAGTGACAGAGGCTGCCTCCCCAAGGTCAGGGAAGGTATTTCTCGGACTTCCCCGAACTGGGAACACCTGTGACTGAAGAGAGCTGCGTGGAGTTGTCTCTCGAGCTCCCCCACGCACTGAAAATGGTTCGGTAATCCTGAGCGTGGGGAGGTTCCACCAAAGTTCGGCAGCGCGTGGGTTCAAACGGAAAGCCTAAGCTCGTCTCCCCTGAGGGTTTTCCTAATTTCTCTGTGCCAGGGAATGCTAGGGGGATTTGCAGGATATAACAGTTACAGAGGCTGCCTCCCCAAGTTCAGGGAAGGTATTTCTCGGTCTTCCCCGAACAGGGAACCCCTGTGACTGATGTGAGCTGCGTGGAGTTGTCTCTCGAGCTCCCCCACGCACTGACAATGGTTCCGGAATCCTGAGCGTGGGGAGGTTCCACCAACGGTCGGCAGCGCGTGGGTTCTAACGGAAAGCCTAAGCTCATCACCCCTGAGGGTTTTCCTAATGTCTCTGTGCCAAGGAATGCTAGGGGGTTTTGCAGGATATCCCAATGGCAGAGGCTGCCTCCCCAAGTTCAGGGAAGATATTTCTCGGACTTCCCCGAAAAGGAAACACCTGTGACTGAAGAGAGATGCGTGGAGTTGTCTCTCGAGCTCCCCCACGCACTGACAATGGTTCCGTAATATTGAGCGTGGGGAGGTTCCACCAAAGTCGGCAGCGCGTGGGTTCTAACGGAAAGCCTAAGCTCGTCTCCCCTGAGGTTTTTCCTAATGTCTCTGTGCCAGGGAATGCTAGGGGGGTTTGCAGGATATAACAGTGAAAGAGGCTGCCTCCCCAAGGTCAGGGAAGGTATTTCTCGGACTTCCCCGAACAGGGAACCCCTGTGACTGAAGTGAGCTTCGTGGAGTTGTCTCTCGATCTCCCCCACGCACTGACAATGGTTCCAGAATCCTGAGCGTGGGGAGGTTCCACCAACGGTCGGCAGAGCGTGGGTTCTAACGGAAAGCCTAAGCTCATCACCCCTGAGGGTTTTCCTAATGTTTCTGTGCCAAGGAATGCTAGGGGGGAGTGCAGGATATCCCAGTGACAGAGGCTGCCTCCCCAAGTTCAGGGAAGGTATTTCTCGGACTTCCCCGAACAGGGAACACCTGTGACTGAAGAGAGCTGCGTGGAGTTGTCTCTCGAGCTCCCCCACGCACTAACAATGGTTCCATAATCCTGAGCGTGGGGAGGTTCCACCAAAGGTCGGCAGCGCGTGGGTTCTAACGGAAAGCCTAAGCTCGTCTCCCCTGAGGGTTTTCCTAATGTCTCTGTGCCAGGGAATGCTAGGGGGGTTTGCAGGATATCCCAGTGACAAAGCTGCCTCCCAAAGGTCAGGGAATGTATTTCTCGGACTTCCCCGAACAGGGAACACCTGTGACTGAAGAGAGGTGCGTGGAGTTGTCTCTCGAGCTCCCCCATGCACTGACAATGGTTCGGTAATCCTGAGCGTGGGGAGGTTCCACCAACGGTCGGCAGCGCGTGGGTTCTAACGGAAAGCCTAAGCTCGTCTCCCCTGAGGGTTTTCCTAATGCCTCTGTGCCAGGGAATGCTAGGGGGGTTTGCAGGATCTAACAGTGACAGAGGCTGCCTCCCCAAGGTCAGGGAAGGTATTTCTCGGACTTCCCCGAACAGGGAACACCTGTGACTGAAGAGAGCTGCGTGGAGTTGTCTCTCGAGCTCCCCCATGCACTGACAATGGTTCCGGAATCCTGAGTGTGGGGAGGTTCCACCAACGTTCGGCAGCGCGTGGGTTCTAACGGAATGCCTAAGCTCGTCTCCCCTGAGGATTTTCCTAATATCTCTGTGCCAGGGAATGCTAGGGGGGTTTGCAGGATATCCCAGTGACAAAGCTGCCTCCCCAAAGTCAGGGAATGTATTTCCCGGACTTCCCCGAACAGGGAACACCTGTGACTGCAGAGAGCTGCGTGGAGTTGTCTCTCGAGGTCCCACACGCAATGACAATGATTCCAGAAAACTGAGCGTGGGTAGTTTCCACCAACGGTCGGCAGCGCGTGGGTTCTAACGGATAGCGTAAGCTCGTCTCCCCTGAGGGTTTTCCTAATGTCTCTGTGCCAGGGAATGCTAGGGGAGTTTGCAGGGTATCCCAGTGGCAGAGGCTGCCTCCCCAAGGTCAGGGAAGGTATTTCTCGGACTTCCCCGAACAGGGAACACCTGTGACTGAAGAGAGCTGCGTGGAGTTGTCTCTCGAGCTCCCCCACGCACTGACAATGGTTCCGGAATCCTGAGCGTGGGGAGGTTCCACCAACGGTCGGCAGCGCGTGGGTTCTAACGGAAAGCCTAAGCTCATCACCCCTGAGGGTTTTCCTAATGTCTCTGTGCCAAGGAATGCTAGGGGGGTTTGCAGGATATCCCAGTGTCAGAGGCTGAATCCCCAAGTTCAGGGAAGTTATTTCTCGGACTTCCCCGAACAGGGAACACCTGTGACTGAAGAGAGCTGCTTGGAGTTGTCTCTCGAGCTCCCCCAGGCACTGACAATGGTTCCGGAATCCTGAGCGTGGGGAGGTTCCACCAACGGTCGGCAGCGCGTGGGTTCTAACGGAAAGCATAAGCTCATCACCCCTGAGGGTTTTCCTAATGTTTCTGTGCCAAGGAATGCTAGGGGGGTTTGCAGCATATCCCAATGACAGAGGCTGCCTCCCCAAGTTCAGGGAAGTTATTTCTCGGACTTCCCCGAACAGGGAACACCTGTGACTGAAGAGAGCAGCGTGGAGTTGTCTCTCGAGATCCCCCACGCACTGACAATGGTTCGGTAATCCTGAGCGTGGGGAGGTTCCACCAAAGGTCGGCAGCGCGTGGGTTCTAACGGAAAGCCTAAGCTCGTCTCCCCTGAGGGTTTTCCTAATGCCTCTGTGCCAGGGAATGCTAGGGGGGTTTGCAGGATATAACAGTGACAGAGGCTGCCTCCCCAAGGTGAGGGAAGGTATTACTCGGACTTCCCCGAACAGGGAACACCTGTGACTGAAGAGAGCTGCGTGGAGTTGTCTCTCGAGCTCCCCCATGCACTGACAATGGTTCCGGAATCCTGAGTGTGGGGAGGTTCGACCAACGGTCGGCAGCGCGTGGGTTCTAACGGAATGCCTAAGCTCGTCTCCCCTGAGGATTTTCGTAATATCTCTGTGCCAGGGAATGCTAGGGGGGTTTGCAGGATATCCCAGTGACAGAGGCTGCCTCCCCAAAGTCAGGGAAAGTATTTCTCGGACTTCCCCGAAAAGGGAACACCTGTGACTGCAGAGAGCAGCGTGGAGTTGTCTCTCGAGCTCCCCCACGCACTGACAATGGTTCCAGAAACCTGAGCGTGGGTAGTTTCCACCAACGGTCGGCAGCGCGTGGGTTTTAACGGAAAGCCTAAGCTCGTCTCCCCTGAGGGTTTTCATAATGTCTCTGTGCCAGGGAATGCTAGGGGGGTTTGCAGGATATCCCAGTGTCAGAGGCTGCCTACCCAAGTTCAGGGAAGGTATTTCTCGGACTTCCGCGAACAGGGAACACCTGTAACTGCAGAGAGCTGCGTGGAGTTGTCTCTCGACCTCCCTCACGCACTGACTATGGTTCCGGAATCCTGAGCGTGGGGAGGTTCCACCAACGGTCGGCAGCGCGTGGGTTCTAACGGAAAGCCTAAGCTCGTCTCCCCTAAGTGTTTTCCTAATGTCTCTGTGCCAGGAAATGCTAGGGGAGTTTGCAGGATATCCCAGTGACAGAGGCTGCCTCCCCAAGGTCAGGGAAGGTATTTCTCGGACTTCCCCGAACAGGGAACACCTGTGACTGAAGAGAGCTGCGTGGAGTTGTCTCTCGTGTTCCCCCACGCACTGACAATGTTACAGGAATCCTGAGCGTGGGGAGGTTCCACCAACGGTCGGCAGCGCGTGGGTTCTAACGGAAAGCCTAAGCTCGTCTCCCCTGAGGGTTTTCCTAATGTCTCTGTGCCAGGGAATGCTAGGGGAATTTGCAGGATATCTCAGTGACAGAGGCTGCCTCCCCAAGGTCAGGGAAGTTATTTCTCGGACTTCCCCGAACAGGGAACACCTGTGACTGCAGAGAGCTGCGTGGAGTTGTCTCTCGAGCTCCCCCACGCACTGACAATGTTTCCGGAAACCTGAGCGTGGGTAGTTTCCACCAACGGTCGGCAGCGCGTGGGTTCTAACGGAAAGCCTAAGCTCGTCTCCCCTGAGGGTTTTCATAATGTCTCTGTGCCAGGGAATGCTAGGGGGGTTTGCAGGATATCCCAGTGTCAGAGGCTGCCTCCCCAAGTTCAGGGAAGGTATTTCTCGGACTTCCCCGAACAGGGAACACCTGTAACTGCAGAGAGCTGCGTGGAGTTGTCTCTCGACATCCCCCACGCACTGACAATGGTTCCGGAATCCTGAGCGTGGGGAGGTTCCACCAACGGTCGGCAGCGCGTGGGTTCTAACGGAAAGCCTAAGCTCGTCTCCCCTAAGTGTTTTCCTAATGTCTCTGTGCCAGGAAATGCTAGGGGAGTTTGCAGGGTATCCCAGTGACAGAGGCTGCCTCCCCAAGGTCAGGGAAGGTATTTCTCGGACTTCCCCGAACAGGGAACACCTGTGACTGCAGAGAGCTGCGTGGAGTTGTCTCTCGAGCTCCCCCACGCACTGACAATGGTTCCGGAATCCTGAGCGTGGGGAGGTTCCACCAACGGTCGTCAGCACGTGGGTTCTAACGGAAAGCCTAAGCTCGTCTCCCCTGAGGATTTTCCTAATATCTCTGTGCCAGGGAATACTAGGGGGGTTTGCAGGATATCCCAGTGACAGAGCCTGCCTCCCCAAGGTCAGGGAGGGTATTTCTCGGACTTCCCCGAACAGGGAACACCTGTGACTGAAGAGAGCTGCGTGGAGTTGTCTCTCGAGCTCCCCCACGCACTGACAATGGTTCCGGAATCCTGAGCGTGGGGAGGTTCCCCCAACGGTCGGCAGCGCGTGTGTTCTAACGGAAAGCCTAAGCTCGACTCCCCTGAGGGTTTTCCTAATGTCCCTGTGCCAGGGAATGCTAGGGGTGCTTGCAGGATATCCCAGTGAACGAGGCTGCCTCCCCAAGGTCAGGGAAGTTATTTCTCGGACTTCCCCGAACAGGGAACACCTGTGACTGAAGAGAGCTGCGTGGAGTTGTCTCTCGAGATCCCCCACGCACTGACAATTGTTCCGGAATCCTGAGCGTGGGGAGGTTCCACCAACGGTCGGAAGCGCGTGGGTTCTAACGGAAAGCCTAAGCTCGTCTCCCCTGAGGGTTTTCCTAATGTCTCTGTGCCAGGGAATGCTAGGGGTGTTTGCAGGATATCCCAGTGACAGAAGCTGCCTCCCCAAGGTCAGGGAAGGTATTTCTCGGACTTCCCCGAACAGGGAACACCTGTGACTGAAGAGAGCTGCGTGGAGTTGTCTCTCCAGCTCCCCCTCGCACTGACAATGGTTCCCGAATCCTGAGCGTGGGAAGGCTCCACCAACTGTCGAAAGCGCGTGGGTTCTAACGGAATGCATAAGCTCGTCTCCCCTGAGGATTTTCCTAACTTCTCTGTGCCAGGGAATGCTAGGGGTGCTTGCAGGATATCCCAGTGACCGAGGCTGCCTCCCCAAGGTCAGGGAAGGTATTTCTCGGACTTCCCCGAACAGGGAACACCTGTGACTGAAGAGAGCTGCGTGGAGTTGTCTCTCGAGCTCCCCCACGCATTGACAATGGTTCCGGAATCCTGAGCGTGGGGAGGTTCCACCAAAGGTCGGCAGCGCGTGAGTTCTAACGGAAAGCCTTAGCTCGCCTCCCCTGAGGGTTTTCCTAATGTCTCTGTGCCAGGGAATGCTAGGGGGGTTTGCAGGATATCCCAGTGACAGAGGCTGCCTCCCCAAGGTCAGGGAAGGTATTTCTCGGACTTCCCCGAACAGGGAACACCTGTGACTGAAGAGAGCTGCGTGGAGTTTTCTCTCGAGGTCCCCCACGCACTGACAATGGTTCTGGAATCCTGAGCTCGTGGAGGTTCCACCAACGGACGGCAGCGCGTGGGTTCTAACGGAAAGCCTAAGCTCGTCTCCCCTGAGGGTTTTCCTAATGTCTCTGTGCCAGGGAATGCTAGGGGGGTTTGCAGGATATCCCAGTGACAGAGGCTGCCTCCCCAAGGTCAGGGAAGGTATTTCTCGGACTTCCCCGAACAGGGAACACCTGTGACTGAAGAGAGCTGCGTGGAGTTGTCTCTCCATCTCCCCCACGCACTGACAATGGTTCCCGAATCCTGAGCGTGGGGAGGCTCCACCAACGGTCGGAAGCGCGTGGGTTCTAACGGAATGCATAAGCTCGTCTCCCCTGAGGATTTTCCTAATTTCTCTGTGCCAGGGATGCTAGGGGGGTTTGCAGTATATCCCAGTGACAGAGGCTGCCTCCCCAAGTTCAGGGAAGGTATATCTCGGACTTCCCCGAACAGGGAACACCTTTGACTGAAGAGAGCTGCGTGGAGTTGTCTCTCGAGTTCCCCACGCACTGACAATGGTTCCGGAATCTTGAGCGTGGGGAGGTTTCACCAACGGTCGGCAGCGCGTGGGTTCAAACGGAAAACTTAAGCTCGTCTCCCCTGAGGGTTTTCCTAATGTCTCTGTGCCAGGGATTGCTAGGGGGGTTGCAGGATATTCCAGTGACAGAGGCTGCCTCCCCAATGTCAGGGAAGGTATTTCTCGGACTTCCCCGAACAGGGAACACCTGTGATTGAAGAGAGCTGCGTGGAGTTCTCTCTCGAGCTCCCCCACACACTGACAATGTTTCTGGAATCCTGAGCGTGGGGAGGTTCCACCAACGGTCGGCAGCGCGTGGGTTCTAACGGAAAGCCTAAGCTCGTCTCCCCTGAGGATTTTACAAATGTCTCTGTGCCAGGGAATGCTAGGGGGGTTTGCAGGATATCCCAGTGAAAGAGGCTGCCTCCCCAAGATCAGGGAAGGTATTTCTCGGACTTCCCCGAACAGGGCACACCTGTGACTGAAGAGAGCTGCGTGGAGTTTTCTCTCGAGCTCCCCCACGCACTGACAATGGTTCCGGAATCCTGAGCGTGGGGAGGTTCCACAAACGGTCGGCAGCGCGTGGGTTCTAACGGAAAGCCTAAGCTCGTCTCCCCTGAAAGTTTTCGTAATGTCTCTGTGCCAGGGAATGCTAGGGGGGTTGCAGGATATCCCAGTGACAGAGGCTGCCTCCCCAAGGTCAGGGAAGTTATTTCTCGGACTTCCCCGAACAGGGAACACCTGTGACTGCAGAGAGCTGCGTGGAGTCGTCTCTCGAGCTCCCCCATGCACTGACAATATTTCTGGAATCCTGAGCGTGGGGAGTTTCCACCAACAGTCGGCAGCGCGTGGGTTCTAACGGAATGCCTAAGCTCGTCTCCCCTGAGCATTTTCCTAATGTCTCAGTGCCAGGTAATGCTAGGGGGGTTTGCAGGTATCCCAGTGAAAGAGGCTGCCTCCCCAAGGTCAGGGAAGATATTTCTCGGACTTCCCCGAACAGGGAACACCTGTGATTGAAGAGAGCTGCGTGGAGATGTCTCTCGAGCTCCCCCACGCACTGAAAATGGTTCCGGAATTCTGAGCGTGGGGAGGTTCCACCAACGGTCGGCAGCGCGTGGGTTCTAACGGAATGCCTAAGCTCGTCTCCCCTGAGGATTTTCGTAATATCTCTGTGCCAGGGAATGCTAGGGGGGTTTGCAGGATATCCCAGTGACAGAGGCTGCCTCCCCAAGGTCAGGGAAAGTATTTCTCGGACTTCCCCGAATAGGGAACACCTGTGACTGTAGAGAGCTGCGTGGAGTTGTCTCTCGAGCTCCCCCACGCACTGACAATGGTTCCAGAAACCTGAGCGTGGGTAGTTTCCACCAACGGTCGGCAGCGCGTGGGTTCTAACGGAAAGCCTAAGCTCGTCTCCCCTGAGGGTTTTCATAATGTCTCTGTGCCAGGGAATGCTAGGGGTGTTGCAGGATATTCTAGTGACTGAGGCTGCCTCCCCAAGTTCAGGGAAGGTATTTCTCGGACTTCCCCGAACAGGGAACACCTGTGATTGAAGAGAGCTGCGTGGAGTTCTCTCTCGAGCTCCCCCACGCACTGACAATGGTTCCGGAATCCTGAGCGTGGGGAGGTTCCACCAAAAGTCGGCAGCGCGTGGGTTCTAACGGAAAGCCTCAGCTCGTCTCCCCTGAGGGTTTTCCTAATTTCTCTGTGCCAGGGATGCTAGGGGGGTTTGCAGGATATCCCAGTGACAGAGGCTGCCTCCCCAAGTTCAGGGAAGGTATTTCTCGGACTTCCCCGAACAGGGAACACCTGTGTCTGAAGAGAGCTCCGTGGAGTTGTCTCTCGACCTCCCCCACGCATTGACAATTTTTCCGGAATCCTGAGCGTGCGGAGGTTCCACCAACGGTCGGCAGCGCGTGGGTTCTAACGGAAAACATAAGCTCGTCTCCCCTGAGGGTTTTCCTAATGTCTCTGTGCCAGGGAATGCTAGGGGGGTTGCAGGATATTCCAGTGACAGAGGCTGCCTCTCCAAGGTAAGGGAAGGTATTTCTCGGACTTCCCCGGACAGGGAACACCTGTGACTGAAGTGAGCTGCGTGGAGTTGTCTCTCGAGCTCCCCCACGCACTGACAATGTTTCCGGAATCCTGAGCTTGTGGAGGTTCCACCAACGGACGGCAGCGCGTGGGTTCTAACGGAAAGCCTAAGCTCGTCTCCCCTGAGGGTTTTCCTAATATCTCTGTGCCAGGGAATGCTAGGGGGGTTTGCAGGATATCCCAGTGACAGAGGCTGCCTCCCCAAGGTCAGGGAAGGTATTTCTCGGACTTCCCCGAACAGGGAACACCTGTGACTGAAGAGAGCTGCGTGGAGTTGTCTCTCCAGCTCCCCCACGCACTGACAATGGTTCCCGAATCCTGAGCGTGGGGAGGCTCCACCAACGGTCGGAAGCGCGTGGGTTCTAACGGAATGCATAAGCTCGTCTCCCCTGAGGATTTTCCTAATTTCTCTGTGCCAGGGAATGCTAGGGGTGCTTCCAGGATATCCCAGTGACCGAGGCTGCCTCCCCAAGGTCAGGGAAGATATTTCTCGGACTTCCCCGAACAGGGAACACCTGTGACTGAAGAGAGCTGCGTGGAGTTGTCTCTCGAGCTCCCCCACGCACTGACAATGGTTCCGGAATCCTGAGCGTGGGGAGGTTCCACCAAAGGTCGGCAGCGCGTGAGTTCTAACGGAAAGCCTTAGCTCGTCTCCCCTGAGGGTTTTCCTAATTTCTCTGTGCCAGGGAATGCTAGGGGGGTTTGCAGGATATCCCAGTGACAGAGGCTGCCTCCCCAAGGTCAGGGAAGTTATTTCTCGGACTTCCCCGAACAGGGAACACCTGTGACTGAAGAGAGCTGCGTGGAGTTTTCTCTCGAGGTCCCCCACGCACTGACAATGGTTCCGGAATACTGAGCTTGTGGAGGTTCCACCAACGGACGGCAGCGCGTGGGTTCTAACGGAAAGCCTAAGCTCGTCTCCCCTGAGGGTTTTCCTAATGTCTCTGTGCCAGGGAATGCTAGGGGGGTTTGCAGGATATCCCAGTGACAGAGGCTGCCTCCCCAAGGTCAGGGAAGGTATTTCTCGGACTTCCCCGAACAGGGAACACCTGTGACTGAAGAGAGCTGCGTGGAGTTGTCTCTCCAGCTCCCCCACGCACTGACAATGGTTCCCGAATCCTGAGCGTGGGGAGGCTCCACCAACGGTCGGAAGCGCGTGGGTTCTAACGGAATGCATAAGCTCGTCTCCCCTGAGGATTTTCCTAATTTCTCTGTGCCAGGGAATGCTAGGGGTGCTTCCAGGATATCCCAGTGACCGAGGCTGCCTCCCCAAGGTCAGGGAAGGTATTTCTCGGACTTCCCCGAACAGGGAACACCTGTGACTGAAGAGAGCTGCGTGGAGTTGTCTCTCGAGCTCCCCCACGCACTGACAATGGTTCCGGAATCCTGAGCGTGGGGAGGTTCCACCAACGGTCGGCAGCGCGTGGGTTCTAACGGAAAACCTAAGCTCGTCTCCCCTGAGGGTTTTCCTAATGTCTCTGTGCCAGGGAATGCTAGGGGGGTTGCAGGATATTCCAGTGACTGAGGCTGCCTCCCCAAGGTCAGGGAAGGTATTTCTCGGACTTCCCCGAACAGGGAACACCTGTGATTGAAGAGAGCTGCGTGGAGTTCTCTCTCGAGATCCCCCACGCACTGACAATGTTTCTGGAATCCTGAGCGTGGGGAGGTTCCACCAACGGTCGGCAGCGCGTGGGTTCTAACGGAATGCCTAAGCTCGTCTCCCCTGAAGATTTTCCTAATATCTCTGTGCCAGGGAATGCTAGGGGGGTTTGCAGGATATCCCAGTGACAGAGGCTGCCTCCCCAAGGTCAGGGAAGGTATTTCTCGGACTTCCCAGAACAGGGAACACCTGTGACTGAAGAGAGCTGCGTGGAGTTGTCTCTCGAGGTCCCCCATGCACTGACAATGGTTCCGGAATCCTGAGCGTGGGGAGGTTCCACCAACGGTCGGCAGCGCGTGGGTTCTAACGGAAAACATAAGCTCGTCTCCCCTGAGGGTTTTCCTAATGTCTCTGTGCCAGGGAATGCTAGGGGGGTTGCAGGATATTCCAGTGACTGAGGCTGCCTCCCCAAGGTCAGGGAAGGTATTTCTCGGACTTCCCCGAACAGGGAACACCTGTGATTGAAGAGAGCTGCGTGGAGTTCTCTCTCGAGCTCCCCCACGCACTGACAATGTTTCTGGATTCCTGAGCGTGGGGAGGTTCCACCAACGGTCGGCAGCGCGTGGGTTCTAACGGAAAGCCTAAGCTCGTCTCCCCTGAGGATTTTACTAATGTCTCTGTGCCAGGGAATGCTAGGGGGCTTTGCAGGATATCCCAGTGACAGAGGCTGCGTCCCCAAGATCAGGGAAGGTATTTCTCGGACTTCCCCGAACAGGGCACACCTGTGACTGAAGAGAGCTGCGTGGAGTTTTCTCTCGAGCTCCCCCACGCACTGCCAATGGTTCCGGAATCCTGAGCGTGGGGAGGTTCCACCAACGGTCGGCAGCGCGTGGGTTCTAACGGAAAGCCTAATGTTGTCTCCTCTGAGGGTTTTCCTAATGTCTCTGTGCCAGGGAATGCTAGGGGGGTTTGCAGGATATCCCAGTGACAGAAGCTGCCTCCCCAAGGTCAGGGAAGTTATTTCTCGGACTTCTCCAAACAGGGAACACCTGTGACTGAAGAGAGATTCATGGAGTTGTCTCTCGAGCTCCCCCACGCATTGACAATGTTTCTGGAATCCTGTGCGTGGGGAGGTTCCACCAACAGTCGGCTACGCGTGGGTTCTAACGTAATGCCTAAGTTCGTCTCCCCTGAGTATTTTCCTAATGTCTCAGTGTCAGGGAATTCTAGGGTTGTTTGCAGGTATCCCTGTGACAGAGGCTGCCTCCCCAAGGTCAGGGAAGATATTTCTCGGACTTCCCCGAATAGGGAACACCTGTGACTGAAGAGAGCTGCGTGGAGTTGTCTCTCGAGCTCCCCCACGCAATGACAATGGTTCCGGAATCCTGAGCGTGGGGAGGTTCCACCAACGGTCGGCAGCGCGTGGGTTCTAACGGAATGCCTAAGCTCGTCTCCCCTGAAGATTTTCCTAATATCTCTGTGCCAGGGAATGCTAGGGGGGTTTGCAGGATATCCCAGTGACAGAGGCTGCCTCCCCAAGGTCAGGGAAGGTATTTCTCGGACTTCCCAGAACAGGGAACACCTGTGACTGAAGAGAGCTGCGTGGAGTTGTCTCTCGAGGTCCCCCATGCACTGACAATGGTTCCGGAATCCTGAGCGTTGGGAGGTTCCACCAACGGTCGGCAGCGCGTGGGTTCTAACGGAAAGCCTATGCTCGTCTCCCCTGAGGGTTTTCCTAATTTCTCTGTGCCAGGGAATGCTAGGGGGGTTTGCAGGATATCCCAGTGACAGAGGCTTCCTCCCCAAGTTCAGGGAAGGTATTTCCCGGACTTCCACGAACAGGGAACACCTGTGACTGCAGAGAGCTGCGTGGAGTTGTCTCTCGAACTCCCCCACGCACTGACAATGGTTCCGGAATCCTGAGCGTGGGGAGGTTCCACCAAAAGTCGGCAGCGCGTGGGTTCTAACGGAAAGCCTCAGCTCGTCTCCCCTGAGGGTTTTCCTAATTTCTCTGTGCCAGGGATGCTAGGGGGGTTTGCAGGATATCCCAGTGACAGAGGCTGCCTCCCCAAGTTCAGGGAAGGTATTTCTCGGACTTCCCCGAACAGGGAACACCTGTGTCTGAAGAGAGCTCCGTGGAGTTGTCTCTCGACCTCCCCCACGCATTGACAATTTTTCCGGAATCCTGAGCGTGCGGAGGTTCCACCAACGGTCGGCAGCGCGTGGGTTCTAACGGAAAACATAAGCTCGTCTCCCCTGAGGGTTTTCCTAATGTCTCTGTGCCAGGGAATGCTAGGGGGGTTGCAGGATATTCCAGTGACAGAGGCTGCCTCCCCAAGGTAAGGGAAGGTATTTCTCGGACTTCCCCGGACAGGGAACACCTGTGACTGAAGTGAGCTGCGTGGAGTTTTCTCTCGAGCTCCCCCACGCACTGACAATGTTTCCGGAATCCTGAGCTTGTGGAGGTTCCACCAACGGACGGCAGCGCGTGGGTTCTAACGGAAAGCCTAAGCTCGTCTCCCCTGAGGGTTTTCCTAATATCTCTGTGCCAGGGAATGCTAGGGGGGTTTGCAGGATATCCCAGTGACAGAGGCTGCCTCCCCAAGGTCAGGGAAGGTATTTCTCGGACTTCCCCGAACAGGGAACACCTGTGACTGAAGAGAGCTGCGTGGAGTTGTCTCTCCAGCTCCCCCACGCACTGACAATGGTTCCCGAATCCTGAGCGTGGGGAGGCTCCACCAACGGTCGGAAGCGCGTGGGTTCTAACGGAATGCATAAGCTCGTCTCCCCTGAGGATTTTCCTAATTTCTCTGTGCCAGGGAATGCTAGGGGTGCTTCCAGGATATCCCAGTGCCCGAGGCTGCCTCCCCAAGGTCAGGGAAGGTATTTCTCGGACTTCCCCGAACAGGGAACACCTGTGACTGAAGAGAGCTGCGTGGAGTTGTCTCTCGAGCTCCCCCACGCACTGACAATGCTTCCGGAATCCTGAGCGTGGGGAAGTTCCAACAAGGGTCGGCAGCGCGTGGGTTCCAACGGAAAGCCTCAGCTCGTCTCCCCTGAGGTTTTTCCTAATTTCTCTGTGCCAGGGATGCTAGGGGGGTTTGCAGTATATCCCAGTGACAGAGGCTGCCTCCCCAAGTTCAGGGAAGGTATATCTCGGACTTCCCCGAACAGGGATCACCTGTGATTGAAGAGAGCTGCGTGGAGTTCTCTCTCGAGCTCCCCCAGGCACTGACAATGTTTCTGGAATCCTGAGCGTGGGGAGGTTCCACCAACGGTCGGCAGCGCGTGGGTTCTAACGGAAAGCCTAAGCTCGTCTCCCCTGAGGATTTTACTAATGTCTCTCTGCCAGGGAATGCTAGGGGGGTTTGCAGGATATCCCAGTGACAGAGGCTGCGTCCCCAAGATCAGGGAACGTATTTCTCGGACTTCCCCGAACAGGGCACACCTGTGACTGAAGAGAGCTGCGTGGAGTTTTCTCTCGAGCTCCCCCACGCACTGCCAATGGTTCCGGAATCCTGAGCGTGGGGAGGTTCCACCAACGGTCGGCAGCGCGTGGGTTCTAACGGAAAGCCTAATGTCGTCTCCTCTGAGGGTTTTCCTAATGTCTCTGTGCCAGGGAATGCTAGGGGGGTTTGCAGGATATCCCAGTGACAGAAGCTGCCTCCCCAAGGTCAGGGAAGTTATTTCTCGGACTTCTCCAAACAGGGAACACCTGTGAATGAAGAGAGATTCATGGAGTTGTCTCTCGAGCTCCCCCACGCATTGACAATGTTTCTGGAATCCTGAGCGTGGGGAGGTTCCACCAACAGTCGGCTGCGCGTGGGTTCTAACGTAATGCCTAAGTTCGTCTCCCCTGAGTATTTTCCTAATGTCTCAGTGTCAGGGAATTCTAGGGTTGTTTGCAGGTATCCCTGTGACAGAGGCTGCCTCCCCAAGGTCAGGGAAGATATTTCTCGGACTTCCCCGAATAGGGAACACCTGTGACTGAAGAGAGCTGCGTGGAGTTGTCTCTCGAGCTCCCCCACGCACTGACAATGGTTCCGGAATCCTGAGCGTGGGGAGGTTCCACCAACGGTCGGCAGCGCGTGGGTTCTAACGGAATGCCTAAGCTCGTCTCCCCTGAAGATTTTCCTAATATCTCTGTGCCAGGGAATGCTAGGGGGGTTTGCAGGATATCCCAGTGACAGAGGCTGCCTCCCCAAGTTCAGGGAAGGTATTTCTCGGACTTCCCCGAACAGGGAACACCTGTGTCTGAAGAGAGCTCCGTGGAGTTGTCTCTCGACCTCCCCCACGCATTGACAATTTTTCCGGAATCCTGAGCGTGCGGAGGTTCCACCAACGGTCGGCAGCGCGTGGGTTCTAACGGAAAACATAAGCTCGTCTCCCCTGAGGGTTTTCCTAATGTCTCTGTGCCAGGGAATGCTAGGGGGGTTGCAGGATATTCCAGTGACAGAGGCTGCCTCCCCAAGGTAAGGGAAGGTATTTCTCGGACTTCCCCGGACAGGGAACACCTGTGACTGAAGTGAGCTGCGTGGAGTTGTCTCTCGAGCTCCCCCACGCACTGACAATGGTTCCGGAATCCTGAGCTTGTGGAGGTTCCACCAACGGACGGCAGCGCGTGGGTTCTAACGGAAAGCCTAAGCTCGTCTCCCCTGAGGGTTTTCCTAATATCTCTGTGCCAGGGAATGCTAGGGGGGTTTGCAGGATATCCCAGTGACAGAGGCTGCCTCCCCTAGGTAAGGGAAGGTATTTCTCGGACTTCCCCGGACAGGGAACACCTGTGACTGAAGTGAGCTGCGTGGAGTTGTCTCTCCAGCTCCCCCACGCACTGACAATGGTTCCGGAATCCTGAGCTTGTGGAGGTTCCACCAACGGACGGCAGCGCGTGGGTTCTAACGGAAAGCCTAAGCTCGTCTCCCCTGAGGGTTTTCCTAATATCTCTGTGCCAGGGAATGCTAGGGGGGTTTGCAGGATATCCCAGTGACAGAGGCTGCCTCCACAAGGTCAGGGAAGGTATTTCTCGGACTTCCCCGAACAGGGAACACCTGTGACTGAAGAGAGCTGCGTGGAGTTGTCTCTCCAGCTCCCCCACGCACTGACAATGGTTCCCGAATCCTGAGCGTGGGGAGGCTCCACCAACGGTCGGAAGCGCGTGGGTACTAACGGAATGCATAAGCTCGTCTCCCCTGAGGATTTTCCTAATTTCTCTGTGCCAGGGAATGCTAGGGGTGCTTCCAGGATATCCCAGTGACCGAGGCTGCCTCCCCAAGGTCAGGGAAGGTATTTCTCGGACTTCCCCGAACAGGGAACACCTGTGACTGAAGAGAGCTGCGTGGAGTTGTCTCTCGAGCTCCCCCACGCACTGACAATTCTTCCGGAATCCTGAGCGTGGGGAAGTTCCAACAAGGGTCGGCAGCGCGTGGGTTCCAACGGAAAGCCTCAGCTCGTATCCCCTGAGGTTTTTCCTAATTTCTCTGTGCCAGGGATGCTAGGGGGGTTTGCAGTATATCCCAGTGACAGAGGCTGCCTCCCCAAGTTCAGGGAAGGTATATCTCGGACTTCCCCGAACAGGGATCACCTGTGATTGAAGAGAGCTGCGTGGAGTTCTCTCTCGAGCTCCCCCACGCACTGACAATGTTTCTGGAATCCTGAGCGTGGGGAGGTTCCACCAACGGTCGGCAGCGCGTGGGTTCTAACGGAAAGCCTAAGCTCGTCTCCCCTGAGGATTTTACTAATGTCTCTCTGCCAGGGAATGCTAGGGGGATTTGCAGGATATCCCAGTGACAGAGGCTGCGTCCCCAAGATCAGGGAAGGTATTTCTCGGACTTCCCCGAACAGGGCACACCTGTGACTGAAGAGAGCTGCGTGGAGTTTTCTCTCGAGCTCCCCCACGCACTGCCAATGGTTCCGGAATCCTGAGCGTGGGGAGGTTCCACCAACGGTCGGCAGCGCGTGGGTTCTAACGGAAAGCCTAATGTCGTCTCCTCTGAGGGTTTTCCTAATGTCTCTGTGCCAGGGAATGCTAGGGGGATTTGCAGGATATCCCAGTGACAGATGCTGCCTCCCCAAGGTCAGGGAAGTTATTTCTCGGACTTCTCCAAACAGGGAACACCTGTGAATGAAGAGAGATTCATGGAGTTGTCTCTCGAGCTCCCCCACGCATTGACAATTTTTCTGGAATCCTGAGCGTGGGGAGGTTCCACCAACAGTCGGCTGCGCGTGGGTTCTAACGTAATGCCTAAGATCGTCTCCCCTGAGTATTTTCCTAATGTCTCAGTGTCAGGGAATTCTAGGGTTGTTTGCAGGTATCCCTGTGACAGAGGCTGCCTCCCCAAGGTCAGGGAAGATATTTCTCGGACTTCCCCGAATAGGGAACACCTGTGACTGAAGAGAGCTGCGTGGAGTTGTCTCTCGAGCTCCCCCACGCACTGACAATGGTTCCGGAATCCTGAGCGTGGGGAGGTTCCACCAACGGTCGGCAGCGCGTGGGTTCTAACGGAATGCCTAAGCTCGTCTCCCCTGAAGATTTTCCTAATATCTCTGTGCCAGGGAATGCTAGGGGGGTTTGCAGGATATCCCAGTGACAGAGGCTGCCTCCCCAAGGTCAGGGAAGGTATTTCTCGGACTTCCCAGAACAGGGAACACCTGTGACTGAAGAGAGCTGCGTGGATTTGTCTCTCGAGGTCCCCCATGCACTGACAATGGTTCCGGAATCCTGAGCGTGGGGAGGTTCCACCAACGGTCGGCAGCGCGTGGGTTCTAACGGAAAGCCTATGCTCGTCTCCCCTGAGGGTTTTCCTAATTTCTCTGTGCCAGGGAATGCTAGGGGGGTTTGCAGGATATCCCAGTGACAGAGGCTTCCTCCCCAAGTTCAGGGAAGGTATTTCTCGGACTTCCCCGAACAGGGAACACCTGTGACTGCAGAGAGCTGCGTGGAGTTGTCTCTCGACCTCCCCCACGCACTGACAATGGTTCCGGAATCCTGAGCGTGGGGAGGTTCCACCAAAGGGCGGCAGCGCGTGGGTTCTAACGGAAAGCCTCAGCTCGTCTCCCCTGAGGGTTTTCCTAATTTCTATGTGCCAGGGATGCTAGGGGGGTTTGCAGGATATCCCAGTGACAGAGGCTGCCTCCCCAAGTTCAGGGAAGTTATTTCTCGGACTTCCCCGAACAGGGAACACCTGTGTCTGGAGAGAGCTGCGTGGAGTTGTCTCTCGACCTCCCCCACGCATTGAAAATTTTTCCGGAATCCTGAGCGTGGGGAGGTTCCACCAACGGTCGGCAGCGCGTGGGTTCTAACGGAAAACATAAGCTCGTCTCCCCTGAGGGTTTTCCTAATGTCTCTGTGCCAGGGAATGCTAGGGGGGTTGCAGGATATTCCAGTGACAGAGGCTGCCTCCCCAAGGTAAGGGAAGGTATTTCTCGGACTTCCCCGAACAGGGAACACCTGTGACTGAAGTGAGCTGCGTGGAGTTGTCTCTCGAGCTCCCCCACGCACTGACAATGTTTCCGGAATCCTGAGCGTGGGGAGGTTCCACCAACGGTCGGCAGCGCGTGGGTTCTAACGGAAAGCCTAAGCTCGTCTCCCCTGAGGGTTTTCCTAATGTCTCTGTGCCAGGGAATGCTAGGGGGGTTTGCAGGATATCCCAGTGACAGAGGCTGCCTCCCCAAGGTCAGGGAAGGTATTTCTCGGACTTCCCCGAACAGGGAACACCTGTGACTGAAGAGCGCTGCGTGGAGTTGTCTCTCGAGGTCCCCCACGCACTGACAATGGTTCCGGAATCCTGAGCTTGTGGAGGTTCCACCAACGGACGGCAGCGCGTGGGTTCTAACCGAAAGCCTAAGCTCGTCTCCCCTGAGGATTTTCCTAATGTCTCTGTGTCAGGGAATTCTAGGGTTGTTTGCAGGTATCCCAGTGACAGAGGCTGCCTCCCCAAGGTCAGGGAAGATATTTCTCGGACTTCCCCGAATAGGGAACACCTGTGACTGTAGAGAGCTGCGTGGAGTTGTCTCTCGAGATCACCCACGCACAGACAATGGTTCCGGAATCCTGAGCGTGGGGAGGTTCCACCAACGGTCGGCAGCACGTGGGTTCTAACGGAATGCCTAAGCTCGTCTCCCCTGAAGTTTTTCCTAATATCTCTGTGCCAGGGGATTCTAGGGGGGTTTGCAGGATATCCCAGTGACAGAGGCTGCCTCCCCAAGGTCAGGGAAGGTATTTCTCGGACTTCCCCGAACAGGGAACACCTGTGACTGAAGAGAGCTGCGTGGAGTTGTCTCTCGAGCTCCCCCACGCACTGACAATGGTTCCGGAAACATGAGCGTGGGTAGTTTCCACCATCGGTCTTCAGCGCGTGGGTTCTAACGGAAAGCCTAAGCTCGTCTCCCCTGAGGGTTTTCCTAATGTCCCTGTGCCAGGGAATGCTAGGGGTGCTTGCAGGATATCCCAGTGACCGAGGCTGCCTCCCCAAGGTCAGGGAAGGTATTTCTCGGACTTCCCCGAACAGAGAACACCTGTGACTGAAGAGAGCTGCGTGGAGTTGTCTCTCGAGCTCCCCCACGCACTGACAATGGTTCCGGAATCCTGAGCGTGGGGAGGTTCCACCAAAGGTCGGCAGCGCGTGAGATCTAACGGAAAGCCTAAGCTCGTCTCCCCTGAGGATTTTCCTAATGTCTCTGTGCCAGGGAATGCTAGGGGGGTTTGCAGGATATCCCAGTGACAGAGGCTGCCTCCCCAAGGTCAGGGAAGGTATTTCTCGGACTTCCCCGAACAGGGAACACCTGTGACTGAAGAGAGCTGCGTGGAGTTGTCTCTCGAGCTCCCCCACGCACTGACAATGGTTCCAGAAACCTGAGCGTGGGTAGTTTCCACCAACGGTCGGCAGCGCGTGGGTTTTAACGGAAAGCCTAAGCTCGTCTCCCCTGAGGGTTTTCATAATGTCTCTGTGCCAGGGAATGCTAGGGGGGTTTGCAGGATATCCCAGTGTCAGAGGCTGCCTACCCAAGTTCAGGGAAGGTATTTCTCGGACTTCCCCGAACAGGGAACACCTGTAACTGCAGAGAGCTGCGTGGAGTTGTCTCTCGACCTCCCTCACGCACTGACAATGGTTCCGGAATCCTGAGCGTGGGGAGGTTCCACCAACGGTCGGCAGCGCGTGGGTTCTAACGGAAAGCCTAAGCTCGTCTCCCCTAAGTGTTTTCCTAATGTCTCTGTGCCAGGAAATGCTAGGGGAGTTTGCAGGATATCCCAGTGACAAAGGCTGCCTCCCCAAGGTCAGGGAAGGTATTTCTCGGACTTCCCCGAACAGGGAACACCTGTGACTGAAGAGAGCTGCGTGGAGTTGTCTCACGTGTTCCCCCACGCACTGACAATGTTACAGGAATCCTGAGCGTGGGGAGGTTCCACCAACGGTCGGCAGCGCGTGGGTTCTAACGGAAAGCCTAAGCTCGTCTCCCCTGAGGGTTTTCCTAATGTCTCTGTGCCAGGGAATGCTAGGGGAATTTGCAGGATATCCCAGTGACAGAGGCTGCCTCCCCAAGGTCAGGGAAGTTATTTCTCGGACTTCCCCGAACAGGGAACACCTGTGACTGCAGAGAGCTGCGTGGAGTTGTCTCTCGAGCTCCCCCACGCACTGACAATGTTTCCGGAAACCTGAGCGTGGGTAGTTTCCACCAACGGTCGGCAGCGCGTGGGTTCTAACGGAAAGCCTAAGCTCGTCTCCCCTGAGGGTTTTCATAATGTCTCTGTGCCAGGGAATGCTAGGGGGGTTTGCAGGATATCCCAGTGTCAGAGGCTGCCTCCCCAAGTTCAGGGAAGGTATTTCTCGGACTTCCCCGAACAGGGAACACCTGTAACTGCAGAGAGCTGCGTGGAGTTGTCTCTCGACATCCCCCACGCACTGACAATGGTTCCGGAATCCTGAGCGTGGGGAGGTTCCACCAACGGTCGGCAGCGCGTGGGTTCTAACGGAAAGCCTAAGCTCGTCTCCCCTAAGTGTTTTCCTAATGTCTCTGTGCCAGGAAATGCTAGGGGAGTTTGCAGGGTATCCCAGTGACAGAGGCTGCCTCCCCAAGGTCAGGGAAGGTATTTCTCGGACTTCCCCGAACAGGGAACACCTGTGACTGCTGAGAGCTGCGTGGAGTTGTCTCTCGATCTCCCCCACGCACTGACAATGGTTCCGGAATCCTGAGCGTGGGGAGGTTCCACCAACGGTCGTCAGCACGTGGGTTCTAACGGAAAGCCTAAGCTCGTCTCCCCTGAGGATTTTCCTAATATCTCTGTGCCAGGGAATACTAGGGGGGTTTGCAGGATATCCCAGTGACAGAGCCTGCCTCCCCAAGGTCAGGGAGGGTATTTCTCGGACTTCCCCGAACAGGGAACACCTGTGACTGAAGAGAGCTGCGTGGAGTTGTCTCTCGAGCTCCCCCACGCACTGACAATGGTTCCGGAATCCTGAGCGTGGGGAGGTTCCACCAACGGTCGGCAGCGCGTGTGTTCTAACGGAAAGCCTAAGCTCGACTCCCCTGAGGGTTTTCCTAATGTCCCTGTGCCAGGGAATGCTAGGGGTGCTTGCAGGATATCCCAGTGACCGAGGCTGCCTCCCCAAGGTCAGGGAAGTTATTCCTCGGACTTCCCCGAACAGGGAACACCTGTAACTGAAGAGAGTTGCGTGGAGTTGTCTCTCGAGCTCCCCCACGCATTGACAATGGTTCCGGAATCCTGAGCGTGGGGAGGTTCCACCAAAGGTCGGCAGCGCGTGAGTTCTAACGGAAAGCCTAAGCTCGTCTCCCCTGAGGGTTTTCCTAATGTCTCTGTGCCAGGGAATGCTAGGGGTGTTTGCAGGATATCCCAGTGACAGAGGCTGCCTCCCCAAGGTCAGGGAAGGTATTTCTCGGACTTCCCCGAACAGGGAACACCTGTGACTGAAGAGAGCTGCGTGGAGTTGTCTCTCGAGGTCCCCCACGCACTGACAATGGTTCCGGAATCCTGAGCTTGTGGAGGTTCCACCAACGGACGGCAGCGCGTGGGTTCTAACGGAAAGCCTAAGCTCGTCTCCCCTGAGGTTTTTCCAAATTTCTCTGTGCCAGGGAATGCTAGGGGGGTTTGCAGGATATCCCAGTGACAGAGGCTGCCTCCCCAAGGTCAGGGAAAGTATTTCTCGGACTTCCCCGTACAGGGAACACCTGTGACTGAAGAGAGCTGCGTGGAGTTGTCTCTCGAGATCCCCCACGCACTGACAATTGTTCCGGAATCCTGAGCGTGGGGAGGTTCCACCAACGGTCGGAAGCGCGTGGGTTCTAACGGAAAGCCTAAGCTCGTCTCCGCTGAGGGTTTTCCTAATGTCTCTGTGCCAGGGAATGCTAGGGGTGTTTGCAGGATATCCCAGTGACAGAAGCTGCCTCCCCAAGGTCAGGGAAGGTATTTCTCGGACTTCCCCGAACAGGGAACACCTGTGACTGAAGAGAGCTGCGTGGAGTTGTCTCTCCAGCTCCCCCTCGCACTGACAATGGTTCCCGAATCCTGAGCGTGGGAAGGCTCCACCAACGGTCGAAAGCGCGTGGGTTCTAACGGAATGCATAAGCTCGTCTCCCCTGAGGATTTTCCTAACTTCTCTGTGCCAGGGAATGCTAGGGGTGCTTGCAGGATATCCCAGTGACCGAGGCTGCCTCCCCAAGGTCAGGGAAGGTATTTCTCGGACTTCCCCGAACAGGGAACACCTGTGACTGAAGAGAGCTGCGTGGAGTTGTCTCTCGAGCTCCCCCACGCATTGACAATGGTTCCGGAATCCTGAGCGTGGGGAGGTTCCACCAAAGGTCGGCAGCGCGTGAGTTCTAACGGAAAGCCTTAGCTCGCCTCCCCTGAGGGTTTTCCTAATGTCTCTGTGCCAGGGAATGCTAGGGGGGTTTGCAGGATATCCCAGTGACAGAGGCTGCCTCCCCAAGGTCAGGGAAGGTATTTCTCGGACTTCCCCGAACAGGGAACACCTGTGACTGAAGAGAGCTGCGTGGAGTTTTCTCTCGAGGTCCCCCACGCACTGACAATGGTTCTGGAATCCTGAGCTTGTGGAGGTTCCACCAACGGACGGCAGCGCGTGGGTTCTAACGGAAAGCCTAAGCTCGTCTCCCCTGAGGGTTTTCCTAATGTCTCTGTGCCAGGGAATGCTAGGGGGGTTTGCAGGATATCCCAGTGACAGAGGCTGCCTCCCCAAGATCAGGGAAGGTATTTCTCGGACTTCCCCGAACAGGGAACACCTGTGACTGAAGAGAGCTGCGTGGAGTTGTCTCTCCAGCTCCCCCACGCACTGACAATGGTTCCCGAATCCTGAGCGTGGGGAGGCTCCACCAACGGTCGGAAGCGCGTGGGTTCTAACGGAATGCATAAGCTCGTCTCCCCTGAGGATTTTCCTAATTTCTCTGTGCCAGGGAATGCTAGGGGTGCATCCAGGATATCCCAGTGACCGAGGCTGCCTCCCCAAGGTCAGGGAAGTATTTCTCGGACTTCCCCCAACAGGGAACACCTGTGACTGAAGAGAGCTGCGTGGAGTTGTCTCTCGAGCTCCTCCACGCACTGACAATGGTTCCGGAATCCTGAGCGTGGGGAGGTTCCACCAACGGTCGGCAGCGCGTGGGTTCAAACGGAAAACTTAAGCTCGTCTCCCCTGAGGGTTTTCCTAATGTCTCTGTGCCAGGGATTGCTAGGGGGGTTGCAGGATATTCCAGTGACAGAGGCTGCCTCCCCAATGTCAGGGAAGGTATTTCTCGGACTTCCCCGAACAGGGAACACCTGTGATTGAAGAGAGCTGCGTGGAGTTCTCTCTCGAGCTCCCCCACACACTGACAATGTTTCTGGAATCCTGAGCGTGGGGAGGTTCCACCAACGGTCGGCAGCGCGTGGGTTCTAACGGAAAGCCTAAGCTCGTCTCCCCTGAGGATTTTACAAATGTCTCTGTGCCAGGGAATGCTAGGGGGGTTTGCAGGATATCCCAGTGACAGAGGCTGCCTCCCCAAGATCAGGGAAGGTATTTCTCGGACTTCCCCGAACAGGGCACACCTGTGACTGAAGAGAGCTGCGTGGAGTTTTCTCTCGAGCTCCCCCACGCACTGACAATGGTTCCGGAATCCTGAGCGTGGGGAGGTTCCACAAACGGTCGGCAGCGCGTGGGTTCTAACGGAAAGCCTAAGCTCGTCTCCCCTGAAAGTTTTCGTAATGTCTCTGTGCCAGGGAATGCTAGGGGGGTTGCAGGATATCCCAGTGACAGAGGCTGCCTCCCCAAGGTCAGGGAAGTTATTTCTCGGACTTCCCCGAACAGGGAACACCTGTGACTGCAGAGAGCTGCGTGGAGTCGTCTCTCGAGCTCCCCCATGCACTGACAATATTTCTGGAATCCTGAGCGTGGGGAGTTTCCACCAACAGTCGGCAGCGCGTGGGTTCTAACGGAATGCCTAAGCTCGTCTCCCCTGAGCATTTTCCTAATGTCTCAGTGCCAGGTAATGCTAGGGGGGTTTGCAGGTATCCCAGTGAAAGAGGCTGCCTCCCCAAGGTCAGGGAAGATATTTCTCGGACTTCCCCGAACAGGGAACACCTGTGATTGAAGAGAGCTGCGTGGAGATGTCTCTCGAGCTCCCCCACGCACTGAAAATGGTTCCGGAATTCTGAGCGTGGGGAGGTTCCACCAACGGTCGGCAGCGCGTGGGTTCTAACGGAATGCCTAAGCTCGTCTTCCCTGAGGATTTTCGTAATATCTCTGTGCCAGGGAATGCTAGGGGGGTTTGCATGATATCCCAGTGACAGAGGCTGCCTCCCCAAGGTCAGGGAAAGTATTTCTCGGACTTCCCCGAATAGGGAACACCTGTGACTGTAGAGAGCTGCGTGGAGTTGTCTCTCGAGCTCCCCCACGCACTGACAATGGTTCCAGAAACCTGAGCGTGGGTAGTTTCCACCAACGGTCGGCAGTGCGTGGGTTCTAACGGAAAGCCTAAGCTCGTCTCCCCTGAGGGTTTTCATAATGTCTCTGTGCCAGGGAATGCTAGGGGGGTTGCAGGATATTCCAGTGACTGAGGCTGCCTCCCCAAGTTCAGGGAAGGTATTTCTCGGACTTCCCCGAACAGGGAACACCTGTGATTGAAGAGAGCTGCGTGGAGTTCTCTCTCGAGCTCCCCCACGCACTGACAATGTTTCTGGAATCCTGAGCGTGGGGAGGTTCCACCAACGGTCGGCAGCGCGTGGGTTCTAACGGAAAGCCTAAGCTCGTCTCCCCTGAGGATTTTACTAATGTCTCTGTGCCAGGGAATGCTAGGGGTGTTTGCAGGATATCCCAGTGACAGAGGATGCGTCCCCAAGATCAGGGAAGGTATTTCTCGGACTTCCCCGAACAGGGCACACCTGTGACTGAAGAGAGCTGCGTGGAGTTTTCTCTCGAGCTCCCCCACGCACTGCCAATGGTTCCGGAATCCTGAGCGTGGGGAGGTTCCACCAACGGTCGTCAGCACGTGGGTTCTAACGGAAAGCCTAAGCTCGTCTCCCCTGAGGATTTTCCTAATGTCTCTGTGCCAGGGAATGCTAGGGGAGTTTGCAGGATATCCCAGTGACAGAGGCTGCCTCCCCAAGATCAGGGAAGGTATTTCTCGGACTTCCCCGAACAGGGCACACCTGTGACTGAAGAGAGCTGCGTGGAGTTGTCTCTCGAGCTCCCCCACGCAATGACAATTATTCCGGAATCCTGAGCGTGGTGTGGTTCCACCAACGGTCGGCAGCGCGTGGGTTCTAACGGAAAGCCTAAGCTCGTCTCCCCTGAGGGTTTTCCGAATATCTCTGTGCCAGGGAATGCTAGGGGGGTTTGCAGGATATCCCAGTGACAGAGGCTGCCTCCCCAAGGTCAGGGAAGTTATTTCTCGGACTTCCCCGAACAGGGAACACCTGTGACTGAAGAGAGCTGCCTGGAGTTGTCTCTCGAGCTCCCCCACGCATTGACAATGGTTCCGGAATCCTGAGCGTGGGGAGGTTCCACCAACGGTCGGCAGCGCGTGTGTTCTAACGGAAAGACTTAGCTCGACTCCCCTGAGGGTTTTCCTAATGTCCCTGTGCCAGGGAATGCTAGGGGTGCTTGCAGGATATCCCAGTGACCGAGGCTGCCTCCCCAAGGTCAGGGAAGTTATTTCTCGGACTTCCCCGAACAGGGAACACCTGTGACTGAAGAGAGTTGCGTGGAGTTGTCTCTCGAGCTCCCCCACGCATTGACAATGGTTCCGGAATCCTGAGCGTGGGGAGGTTCCACCAAAGGTCGGCAGCGCGTGAGTTCAAACGGAAAGCCTTAGCTCGACTCCCCTGAGGGTTTTCCTAATGTCCCTGTGCCAGGGAATGCTAGGGGTGCTTGCAGGATATCCCAGTGACAGAGGCTGCCTCCCCAAGGTCAGGGAAGTTATTTCTCGGACTTCCCCGAACAGGGAACACCTGTGACTGAAGAGAGTTGCGTGGAGTTGTCTCTCGAGCTCCCCCACGCATTGACAATGGTTCCGGAATCCTGAGCGTGGGGAGGTTCCACCAAAGGTCGGCAGCGCGTGAGTTCTAACGGAAAGCCTAAGCTCGTCTCCCCTGAGGGTTTTCCTAATGTCTCTGTGCCAGGGAATGCTAGGGGTGTTTGCAGGATATCCCAGTGACAGAGGCTGCCTCCCCAAGGTCAGGGAAGGTATTTCTCGGACTTCCCCGAACAGGGAACACCTGTGACTGAAGAGAGCTGCGTGGAGTTGTCTCTCCAGCTCCCCCACGCACTGACAATGTTTCCCGAATCCTGAGCGTGGGAAGGCTCCACCAACGGTCGAAAGCGCGTGGGTTCTAACGAAATGCATAAGCTCGTCTCCCCTGAGGATTTTCCTAAATTCTCTGTGCCAGGGAATGCTAGGGGTGCTTGCAGGATATCCCAGTGACCGAGGCTGCCTCCCCAAGGTCAGGGAAGGTATTTCTCGGACTTCCCCGAACAGGGAACACCTGTGACTGAAGAGAGCTGCGTGGAGTTGTCTCTCGAGCTCCCGCACGCATTGACAATGGTTCCGGAATCCTGAGCGTGGGGAGGTTCCACCAAAGGTCGGCAGCGCGTGAGTTCTAACGGAAAGCCTTAGCTCGTCTCCCCTGAGGGTTTTCCTAATTTCTCTGTGCCAGGGAATGCTAGGGGGGTTTGCAGGATATCCCAGTGACAGAGGCTGCCTCCCCAAGGTCAGGGAAGTTATTTCTCGGACTTCCCCGAACAGGGAACACCTGTGACTGAAGAGAGCTGCGTGGAGTTTTCTCTCGAGGTCCCCCACGCACTGACAATGGTTCCGGAATACTGAGCTTGTGGAGGTTCCACCAACGGACGGCAGCGCGTGGGTTCTAACGGAAAGCCTAAGCTCGTCTCCCCTGAGGGTTTTCCTAATGTCTCTGTGCCAGGGAATGCTAGGGGGGTTTGCAGGATATCCCAGTGACAGAGGCTGCCTCCCCAAGGTCAGGGAAGGTATTTCTCGGACTTCCCCGAACAGGGAACACCTGTGACTGAAGAGAGCTGCGTGGAGTTGTCTCTCCAGCTCCCCCACGCACTGACAATGGTTCCCGAATCCTGAGCGTGGGGAGGCTCCACCAACGGTCGGAAGCGCGTGGGTTCTAACGGAATGCATAAGCTCGTCTCCCCTGAGGATTTTCCTAATTTCTCTGTGCCAGGGAATGCTAGGGGTGCTTCCAGGATATCCCAGTGACCGAGGCTGCCTCCCCAAGGTCAGGGAAGTTATTTCTCGGACTTCCCCGAACAGGGAACACCTGTGACTGAAGAGAGCTGCGTGGAGTTGTCTCTCGAGCTCCCCCACGCACTGACAATGGTTCCGGAATCCTGAGCGTGGGGAGGTTCCACCAACGGTCGGCAGCGCGTGGGTTCTAACGGAAAACATAAGCTCGTCTCCCCTGAGGGTTTTCCTAATTTCTCTGTGCCAGGGATGCTAGGGGGGTTTGCAGTATATCCCAGTGACAGAGGCTGCCTCCCCAAGTTCAGGGAAGGTATATCTCGGACTTCCCCGAACAGGGATCACCTGTGATTGAAGAGAGCTGCGTGGAGTTCTCTCTCGAGCTCCCCCACGCACTGATAATGTTTCTGGAATCCTGAGCGTGGGGAGGTTCCACCAACGGTCGGCAGCGCGTGGGTTCTAACGGAAAGCCTAAGCTCGTCTCCCCTGAGGATTTTACTAATGTCTCTCTGCCAGGGAATGCTAGGGGGGTTTGCAGGATATCCCAGTGACAGAGGCTGCGTCCCCAAGATCAGGGAAGGTATTTCTCGGACTTCCCCGAACAGGGCACACCTGTGA
Source organism: Vicugna pacos (assembly GCF_048564905.1). Lineage (NCBI taxonomy): Eukaryota > Metazoa > Chordata > Mammalia > Artiodactyla > Camelidae > Vicugna > Vicugna pacos. The sequence continues at coordinate 50,502,864 of NW_027328721.1, read as the reverse complement.
CTGAAGAGAGCTGCGTGGAGTTTTCTCTCGAGCTCCCCCACGCACTGCCAATGGTTCCGGAATCCTGAGCGTGGGGAGGTTCCACCAACGGTCGGCAGCGCGTGGGTTCTAACGGAAAGCCTAATGTCGTCTCCTCTGAGGGTTTTCCTAATGTCTCTGTGCCAGGGAATGCTAGGGGGGTTTGCAGGATATCCCAGTGACAGAAGCTGCCTCCCCAAGGTCAGGGAAGTTATTTCTCGGACTTCTCCAAACAGGGAACACCTGTGAATGAAGAGAGATTCATGGAGTTGTCTCTCGAGCTCCCCCACGCATTGACAATGTTTCTGGAATCCTGAGCGTGGGGAGGTTCCACCAACAGTCGGCTGCGCGTGGGTTCTAACGTAATGCCTAAGTTCGTCTCCCCTGAGTATTTTCCTAATGTCTCAGTGTCAGGGAATTCTAGGGTTGTTTGCAGGTATCCCTGTGACAGAGGCTGCCTCCCCAAGGTCAGGGAAGATATTTCTCGGACTTCCCCGAATAGGGAACACCTGTGACTGAAGAGAGCTGCGTGGAGTTGTCTCTCGAGCTCCCCCACGCACTGACAATGGTTCCGGAATCCTGAGCGTGGGGAGGTTCCACCAACGGTCGGCAGCGCGTGGGTTCTAACGGAATGCCTAAGCTCGTCTCCCCTGAAGATTTTCCTAATATCTCTGTGCCAGGGAATGCTAGGGGGGTTTGCAGGATATCCCAGTGACAGAGGCTGCCTCCCCAAGGTCAGGGAAGGTATTTCTCGGACTTCCCAGAACAGGGAACACCTGTGACTGAAGAGAGCTGCGTGGATTTGTCTCTCGAGGTCCCCCATGCACTGACAATGGTTCCGGAATCCTGAGCGTGGGGAGGTTCCACCAACGGTCGGCAGCGCGTGGGTTCTAACGGAAAGCCTATGCTCGTCTCCCCTGAGGGTTTTCCTAATTTCTCTGTGCCAGGGAATGCTAGGGGGGTTTGCAGGATATCCCAGTGACAGAGGCTTCCTCCCCAAGTTCAGGGAAGTTATTTCTCGGACTTCCCCGAACAGGGAACACCTGTGACTGCAGAGAGCTGCGTGGAGTTGTCTCTCGACCTCCCCCACGCACTGACAATGGTTCCGGAATCCTGAGCGTGGGGAGGTTCCACCAAAGGTCGGCAGCGCGTGGGTTCTAACGGAAAGCCTCAGCTCGTCTCCCCTGAGGGTTTTCCTAATTTCTATGTGCCAGGGATGCTAGGGGGGTTTGCAGGATATCCCAGTGACAGAGGCAGCCTCCCCAAGTTCAGGGAAGTTATTTCTCGGACTTCCCAGAACAGGGAACACCTGTGTCTGGAGAGAGCTGCGTGGAGTTGTCTCTCGACCTCCCCCACGCATTGAAAATTTTTCCGGAATCCTGAGCGTGGGGAGGTTCCACCAACGGTCGGCAGCGCGTGGGTTCTAACGGAAAACATAAGCTCGTCTCCCCTGAGGGTTTTCCTAATGTCTCTGTGCCAGGGAATGCTAGGGGGGTTGCAGGATATTCCAGTGACAGAGGCTGCCTCCCCAAGGTAAGGGAAGGTATTTCTCGGACTTCCCCGAACAGGGAACACCTGTGACTGAAGTGAGCTGCGTGGAGTTGTCTCTCGAGCTCCCCCACGCACTGACAATGTTTCCGGAATCCTGAGCGTGGGGAGGTTCCACCAACGGTCGGCAGCGCGTGGGTTCTAACGGAAAGCCTAAGCTCGTCTCCCCTGAGGGTTTTCCTAATGTCTCTGTGCCAGGGAATGCTAGGGGGGTTTGCAGGATATCCCAGTGACAGAGGCTGCCTCCCCAAGGTCAGGGAAGGTATTTCTCGGACTTCCCCGAACAGGGAACACCTGTGATTGAAGAGAGCTGCGTGGAGTTGTCTCTCGAGCTCCCCCACGCACTGACAATGGTTCCGGAATCCTGAGCGTGGGGAGGTTCCACCAACGATCGGCAGCGCGTGGGTTCTAACGGAAAGCCTAAGCTCGCCTCCCCTGAGGGTTTTCCTAATGTCTCTGTGCCAGGGATTGCTAGGGGGGTTTGCAGGATATCCCAGTGACAGAGGCTGCCTCCCCAAGGTCAGGGAAGTTATTTCTCGGACTTCCCCGAACAGGGAACACCTATGACTGAGGAGAGCTGCGTGGAGTTGTCTCTCCAGCTCCCCCACGCACTGACAATTGTTCCCGAATCCTGAGCGTGGGGAGGCTCCACCAACGGTCGGAAGCGCGTGCGTTCTAACGGAATGCATAAGCTCGTCTCCCCTGAGGATTTTCCTAATTTCTCTGTGCCAGGGAATTCTAGGGTTGCTTGCAGGGTATCCCAGAGACCGAGGCTGCCTCCCCAAAGTCAGGGAAGGTATTTCTCGGACTTCCCCGAACAGGGAACACCTGTGACTGAAGAGAGCTGCGTGGAGTTGTCTCTCGAGCTCCCCCACGCACTGACAATGTTTCCGAAATCCTGAGCGTGGGGAGGTTCCACCAAAGGTCGGCAGCGCGTGAGTTCTAACGGAAAGCTTAAGCTCGTCTCCCCTGAGGGTTTTCCTAATGTCTCTGTGCCAGGGAATGCTAGGGGGGTTTGCAGGATATCCCAGTGACAGAGGCTGCCTCCCCAAGGTCAGGGAAGTTATTTCTCGGACTTCCCCGAACAGGGAACACCTGTGACTGAAGAGAGCTGCGTGGAGTTGTCTCTCCAGCTCCCCCACGCACTGACAATGGTTCCGGAATCCTGAGCGTGGGGAGGCTCCACCAACGGTCGGAAGCGCGTGGGTTCTAACGGAATGCATAAGCTCGTCTCCCCTGAGGATTTTCCTAATGTCTCTGTGTCAGGGAATTCTAGGGTTGTTTGCAGGTATCCCAGTGACAGAGGCTGCCTCCCCAAGGTCAGGGAAGATATTTCTCGGACTTCCCCGAATAGGGAACACCTGTGACTGTAGAGAGCTGCGTGGAGTTGTCTCTCGAGATCACCCACGCACAGACAATGGTTCCGGAATCCTGAGCGTGGGGAGGTTCCACCAACGGTCGGCAGCACGTGGGTTCTAACGGAATGCATAAGCTCGTCTCCCCTGAAGATTTTCCTAATATCTCTGTGCCAGGGGATTCTAGGGGGGTTTGCAGGATATCCCAGTGACAGAGGCTGCCTCCCCAAGGTCAGGGAAGGTATTTCTCGGACTTCCCCGAACAGGGAACACCTGTGACTGAAGAGAGCTGCGTGGAGTTGTCTCTCGAGCTCCCCCACGCACTGACAATGGTTCCGGAAACATGAGCGTGGGTAGTTTCCACCATCGGTCTTCAGCGCGTGGATTCTAACGGAAAGCCTAAGCTCGTCTCCCCTGAGGGTTTTCCTAATGTCCCTGTGCCAGGGAATGCTAGGGGTGCTTGCAGGATATCCCAGTGACCGAGGCTGCCTCCCCAAGGTCAGGGAAGTTATTTCTCGGACTTCCCCGAACAGGGAACACCTGTGACTGAAGAGAGCTGCGTGGAGTTGTCTCTCGAGCTCCCCCACGCACTGACAATGGTTCCGGAATCCTGAGCGTGGGGAGGTTCCACCAACGGTCGGCAGCGCGTGGGTTCTAACGGAAAACATAAGCTCGTCTCCCCTGAGGGTTTTCCTAATTTCTCTGTGCCAGGGATGCTAGGGGGGTTTGCAGTATATCCCAGTGACAGAGGCTGCCTCCCCAAGTTCAGGGAAGGTATATCTCGGACTTCCCCGAACAGGGATCACCTGTGATTGAAGAGAGCTGCGTGGAGTTCTCTCTCGAGCTCCCCCACGCACTGATAATGTTTCTGGAATCCTGAGCGTGGGGAGGTTCCACCAACGGTCGGCAGCGCGTGGGTTCTAACGGAAAGCCTAAGCTCGTCTCCCCTGAGGATTTTACTAATGTCTCTCTGCCAGGGAATGCTAGGGGGGTTTGCAGGATATCCCAGTGACAGAGGCTGCGTCCCCAAGATCAGGGAAGGTATTTCTCGGACTTCCCCGAACAGGGCACACCTGTGACTGAAGAGAGCTGCGTGGAGTTTTCTCTCGAGCTCCCCCACGCACTGCCAATGGTTCCGGAATCCTGAGCGTGGGGAGGTTCCACCAACGGTCGGCAGCGCGTGGGTTCTAACGGAAAGCCTAATGTCGTCTCCTCTGAGGGTTTTCCTAATGTCTCTGTGCCAGGGAATGCTAGGGGGGTTTGCAGGATATCCCAGTGACAGAAGCTGCCTCCCCAAGGTCAGGGAAGTTATTTCTCGGACTTCTCCAAACAGGGAACACCTGTGAATGAAGAGAGATTCATGGAGTTGTCTCTCGAGCTCCCCCACGCATTGACAATGTTTCTGGAATCCTGAGCGTGGGGAGGTTCCACCAACAGTCGGCTGCGCGTGGGTTCTAACGTAATGCCTAAGTTGGTCTCCCCTGATTATTTTCCTAATGTCTCAGTGTCAGGGAATTCTAGGGTTGTTTGCAGGTATCCCTGTGACAGAGGCTGCCTCCCCAAGGTCAGGGAAGATATTTCTCGGACTTCCCCGAATAGGGAACACCTGTGACTGAAGAGAGCTGCGTGGAGTTGTCTCTCGAGCTCCCCCACGCACTGACAATGTTTCCGGAATCCTGAGCGTGGGGAGGTTCCACCAACGGTCGGCAGCGCGTGGGTTCTAACGGAATGCCTAAGCTCGTCTCCCCTGAAGATTTTCCTAATATCTCTGTGCCAGGGAATGCTAGGGGGGTTTGCAGGATATCCCAGTGACAGAGGCTGCCTCCCCAAGGTCAGGGAAGGTATTTCTCGGACTTCCCAGAACAGGGAACACCTGTGACTGAAGAGAGCTGCGTGGATTTGTCTCTCGAGGTCCCCCATGCACTGACAATGGTTCCGGAATCCTGAGCGTGGGGAGGTTCCACCAACGGTCGGCAGCGCGTGGGTTCTAACGGAAAGCCTATGCTCGTCTCCCCTGAGGGTTTTCCTAATTTCTCTGTGCCAGGGAATGCTAGGGGGGTTTGCAGGATATCCCAGTGACAGAGGCTTCCTCCCCAAGTTCAGGGAAGGTATTTCTCGGACTTCCCCGAACAGGGAACACCTGTGACTGCAGAGAGCTGCGTGGAGTTGTCTCTCGACCTCCCCCACGCACTGACAATGGTTCCGGAATCCTGAGCTTGGGGAGGTTCCACCAAAGGTCGGCAGCGCGTGGGTTCTAACGGAAAGCCTCAGCTCGTCTCCCCTGAGGGTTTTCCTAATTTCTATGTGCCAGGGATGCTAGGGGGGTTTGCAGGATATCCCAGTGACAGAGGCAGCCTCCCCAAGTTCAGGGAAGTTATTTCTCGGACTTCCCCGAACAGGGAACACCTGTGTCTGGAGAGAGCTGCGTGGAGTTGTCTCTCGACCTCCCCCACGCACTGACAATTGTTCCGAAATCCTGAGCGTGGGGAGGTGCCACCAACCGTCGGCAGAGCGTGGGTTCTAACTTAAAGCCTAAGCTCATCACCCCTGAGGATTTTCCTAATTTCTCTGTGCCAGCGAATGCTAGGGGGGTTTGCAGGATATCCCAGTGACAGAGGCTGTCTCCCCAAGTTCAGGGAAGGTATTTCTCGGACTTCCCCGAACAGGGAACACCTGTGACTGAAGAGAGTTGCGTGGAGTTGTCTCTCGAGCTCCCCCACGCACTGAAAATGGTTCCGGAATCCTGAGCGTGGGGAGGTTCCACCAACTGTCGGCAGCGCGTGGGTTCTAACGGAAAGCCTAAGCTCGTCTCCCCTGAGGGTTTTCCTAATGTCTCTGTGCCAGGGAATGCTAGGGGAGTTTGCAGGATATCCCAGTGACAGAGGCTGCATCCCCAAGGTCAGGGAAGGTATTTCTCGGACTTCCCAGAACAGGGAACACCTGTGAATGAAGAGAGCTGCGTGGAGTTGTCTCTCGAGCTCCCCCACGCACTGACAATTTTTCCGGAATCCTGAGCGTGGGGAGGTTCCACCAACGGTCGGCAGCGCGTGGGTTCTAACGGAATGCCTAAGCTCGTCTCCCCTGAGGGTTTTCCTAATATCTCTGTGCCAGGGAATGCTAGGGGGGTTTGCAGGATATCCCAGTGACAGAGGCTAACTCCCCAAGGTCAGGGAAGGTATTTCTCGGACTTCCCCGAACAGGGAACTCCTGTGACTGAAGAGAGCTGCGTGGAGTTGTCTCTCGAGCTCCCCCACGCACTGACAATGGTTCCGGAATCCTGAGCGTGGGGAGGTTCCACCAACGGTCGGCAGCGCGTGGGTTCTAACGGAAAGCCTAAGCTCATCAACCCTGAGGGTTTTCCTAATGTCTCTGTGCCAAGGAATGCTATGGGGGTTTGCAGGATATCCCAGTGACAGAGGCTGCCTCCCCAATTTCAGGGAAGTTATTTCTCGGACTTCCCCGAACATGGAACACCTGTGACTGAAGAGAGCTGCGTGGATTTGTCTCTCGACCTCCCTAACGCACTGACAATGTTTCCGGAATCCTGAGCGTGGGGAGGTTCCACCAACGGTCGGCAGCGCGTGGGTTCTAACGGAAAGCCTAAGCTCGTCTCCCCTAAGGATTTTCCTAATTTCTCTCTGCCAGGAAATGCTAGGGGCGTTTGCAGGATATCCCAGTGACAGAGGCTGCCTCCCCAAAGTCAGGGAAGGTATTTCTAGGGCTTTCCTGAACAGGGAACAGCTGTGACTGAAGAGAGCTGCGTGGAGTTGTCTCTCGAGCTCCCCCATGCACTGACAATTGTTCCGGAATCCTGAGCGTGGGGAGGTTCCACCAACGGTCGTCAGCACGTGGGTTTTAACGGAAAGCCTAAGCTCGTCTCCCCTGAGGGTTTTCCTAATATCTCTGTGCCATGGAATGCTAGGGGGGTTTGCAGGAAATCCCAGTGACAGAGCATGCCTCCCCAAGGTCAGGGAAGGTATTTCTCGGACTTCCCCGAACAGGGAACACCTGTGACTGAAGAGAGCTGCGTGGAGTTGTCTCTCGAGCTCCCCCACGCACTGACAATGGTTCCGGAATCCTGAGCGTGGGGAGGTTCCACCAACGGTCGGCAGCGCGTGGGTTCTAACGGAAAGCCTAAGCTCGTCTCCCCTAAGGGTTTTCCTAATTTCTCTGTGCCAGGAAATGCTAGGGGTGTTTGCAGGATATCCCAGTGACAGAGGCTGCCTCCCCAAGTTCAGGGAATGTATTTCTCGGACTTCCCCTAACAGGGAACACCTGTGACTGAAGAGAGCTGCGTGGAGTTGTCTCTCGAGCTCCCCCACGCACTGACAATGTTTCTGGAATCCTGAGCGTGGGGAGGTTCCACCAACGGTCGGCAGCGAGTGGGTTCAAACGGAAAGCCTAAGCTCGTCTCCCCTGAGGGTTTTCCTAATGTCTCTGTGCCAGGGAATGCTAGGGATGTTTGAAGGATATCCCAGTGACAGAGGCTGCCTCCCCAAGGTCAGGGAAGTTATTTCTTGGACTTCTCCGAACAGGGAACACCTGTGACTGAAGAGAGCTGCGTGGAGTTGTCTCTCGAGCTCCCCCATGCACTGACAATGGTTCCGGAATCCTGAGCGTGGGGATGTTCCACCAACGGTCGTCAGCACGTGGGTTAAAACGGAAAGCCTAAGCTCGTCTCCCCTGAGGGTTTTCCTAATATCTCTGTGCCAGGGAATTCTAGGGGGGTTTGCAGGATATCCCAGTGACAGAGCCTAACTCCACAAGTTAAGGCAAGGTATTTCTCGGACTTCCCCGAACAGGGAACACCTGTGAATGACGAGAGCTGCGTGGAGTTGTCTCTCGAGTTCTTCCACGCACTGACAATTGTTCCAGAATCCTGAGCGTGGGGAGGTTCCACCAACGGTCGGCAGGGCGTGGGTTCTAACGGAAAGCGTAACCTCGTCACCCCTGAGGGTTTTCTTAATGTCTATGTGCCAGGGAATGCTAGGGGGGTTTGCATGATATCCCAGTGTCAGAGGCTGCCTCCCCAAGTTCAGGGAGGGTATTTCTCGGACTTTCCCTAACAGGGAACTCCTGTGACTGAAGAGAGCTGCGTGGAGTTGTCTCTCGAGCTCCCCCATGCACTGACAATTGTTCCGGAATCCTGAGCGTGGGGAGGTTCCACCAACGGTCGTCAGCACGTGGGTTTTAACGGAAAGCCTAAGCTCGTCTCCCCTGAGGGTTTTCCAAATATCTCTGTGCCAGGGAATGCTAGGGGGGTTTGCAGGATATCCCAGTGACAGAGCATGCCTCCCCAAGGTCAGGGAAGGTATTTCTCGGACTTCCCCGAACAGGGAACACCTGTGACTGAAGAGAGCTGCGTGGAGTTGTCTCTCGAGCTCCCCCACGCACTGACAATGGTTCCGGAATCCTGAGCGTGGGGAGGTTCCACCAACGGTCGGCAGGGCGTGGGTTCTAACGGAAAGCGTAAGCTCGTCTCCCCTGAGGGTTTTCCTAATGTCTCTGTGCCAGGGAATGCTAGGGGGTTTTCAGGATATCCCAGTGACAGAGGCTGCCTCCCCAAGGTCAGGAAAGGTATTTCTCGGACTTCCCCGAACAGGGAACACCTGTGAGTTAAGAGAGCTGCGTGGAGTTGTCTCTCGAGCTCCCCCACGCACTGAAAATGGTTCCGGAATCCTGAGCGTGGGGAGGTTCCACCAACGGTCGGCAGCGCGTGGGTTCTAACGGAAAGCCTAAGCTCATCACACCTGAGGTTTTTCCTAATTTCTCTGTGCCAGGGAATGCAAGGGGTGTTTGCAGGATATCCCAGTGACAGAGGCTGACTCCCCAAGTTCAGGGAATGTATTTCTCGGACTTCCCCGAGCAGGGAACACCTGTGACTGAAGAGAGCTGCGTGGAGTTGTCTCTCGAGCTCCCCCACGCACTGACAATGCTTCCGGAATCCTGAGCGTGGGGAGGTTCCACCAACGTTCGGCAGCGCGTGGGTTCTAACGGAAAGCCTAAGCTCATCACCCCTGAGGGTTTTCCTAATTTCTCTGTGCCAGGGAAAGCTAGGGGTGTTGCAGTATATCCCAGTGACAGAGGCTGCCTTCCCAAGGTCAGGGAATGTATTTCTCGGACTTCCCCGAACAGGGAATACCTGTGACTGCAGAGAGATGCGTGGAGTTGTCTCTCGAGCTCCCCCACGCACTGACAATGTTTCCGGAATCCTGAGCGTGGGGAGATTCCAATAACGGTCGGCAGGGCGTGGGTTCTAACGGAAAGCGTACGCTCGTCTCCCCTGAGGGTTTTCCTAATGTATCTTTGCCAGGGAATGCTAGGGGGGTTTGCAGGATATCCCAGTGACAGAGGCTGCCTCCCTAAGGTCAGGGAAGTTATTTCTCGGACTTCCCCGTACAGGGAACACCTGTGACTGAAGAGAGCTGCGTGGAGTTGTCTCTCGAGCTCCCCCACGCACTGACAATGGTTCCGGAATCCTGAGCGTGGGGAGGTTCCACCAACGGTCGGCAGCGCGTGGGTTCTAACGGAAAGCCTAAGCTCGTCTCCCCTGAGGATTTTCCTAATATCTCTGTGCCAGGGAATGCTAGGGGGGTTTGCAGGATATAACAGTGACAGAGGCTGCCTCCCCAAGGTCAGGGAAGGTTTTTCTCGGACTTCCCTGAACAGGGAACACCTGTGACTGAAGAGAGCTGCGTGGAGTTGTCTCTCGAGCTCCCCCACGCACTGACAATGGTTCCATAATCCTGAGCGTGGGGAGGTTCCACCAAAAGTCGGCAGCGCGTGGGTTGTAACGGAAAGCCTAAGCTCGTCTCCCCTGAGGGTTTTCCTAATGTCTCTGTGCCAGGGAATGCTAGGGGGGTTTGCAGGGTATCCCAGTGACAAAGCTGCCTCCCCAAGGTCAGGGAATGTATTTTTCGGACTTCCCCGAACAGGGAACACCTGTGAATGCAGAGAGCTGCGTGGAGTTGTCTCTCGAGCTCCCACACGCACTGACAATGTTTCCGGAAACCTGAGCGTGTGTAGTTTCCACCAACGGTCAGCAGCGCGTGGGTTCTAACGGAAAGCCTAAGCTCGTCTCCTCTGAGGATTTTCCTACTGTCTATGTGCCAGGAAATGCTAAAGGGTTTGCAGGATATCCCAGTGTCAGAGGCTGCCTACCCAATTTCAGGGAATTTATTTCTCGGACTTACCCGAACAGGGAACACCTGTGACTGAAGAGAGCTGCGTGGAGTTGTCTCTCGAGCTCCCCCACGCACTGACAATGGTTCCGGAATCCTGAGCGTGGGGAGGTTCCACCAAGTGTCGGCAGCGCGTGGGTTCTAACGGAAAGCCTAAGCTCGTCTCCCCTGAGAGTTTTCCTAATGTCTCTGTGCCAGGGAATGCTAGGGGCGTTTGCAGGATATCCCAGTGACAGAGGCTACCTCCCCAAGGTCAGGGAAGTTATTTCTCGGACTTCCCCGAACAGGGAACACCTGTGACTGAAGAGAGCTGCGTGGAGTTGTCTCTCGAGCTCCCCCACGCACTGACAATGTTTCCGGAATCCTGAGTGTGGGGAGGTTCCACCAACGGTCGGCAGCGCTTGGGTTCTAACGTAAAGCTTAAGCTCATCACCCCTGGGGGTTTTCCTAATGTCTCTGTGCCAAGGAATGCTAGGGGGGTTTGCAGGATATCCCAGTGACAGAGGCTGCCTCCCCAAGTTCAGGGAAGTTATTTCTCGGACTTCCCCGAACAGGGAACACCTGTGACTGAAGAGAGCTGCGTGGAGTTGTCTCTCGAGCTCCCCCACGCACTGACAATGGTTCCGGAATCCTGAGCGTGGGGAGGTTCCACCAACGGTCGGCAGCGCGTGGGTTCTAACGGAAAGCCTAAGCTCATCACCCCTGAGGGTTTTCCTAATGTTTCTGTGCCAAGGAATGCTAGGGGGTTTTGCAGGATATCCCAATGACAGAGGCTGCCTCCCCAAGGTCAGGGAAGGTATTTCTCGGACTTCCCCGAACAGGGAACACCTGTGACTGAAGAGAGCTGCGTGGAGTTGTCTCTCGAGCTCCCCCACGCACTGACAATGGTTCGGTAATCCTGAGCGTGGGGAGTTTCCACCAAAGGTCGGCAGCGCGTGGGTTCTAACGGAAAGCATAAGCTCGTCTCCCCTGAGGGTTTTCCTAATGCCTCTGTGCCAGGGAATGGTAGGGGGGTTTGCAGGATATCGCAGTGACAGAGGCTGCCTCCCCAAGGTCAGGGAAGGTATTTCTCGGACTTCCCCGAACAGGGAACACCTGTGACTGAAGAGAGCTGCGTGGAGTTGTCTCTCGAGCTCCCCCACGCACTGACAATGGTTCCGGAGTCCTGAGCGTGGGGAGGTTCCACCAACGGTCGGCAGCGCGTGGGTTCTAACGGAAAGCCTAAGCTCGTCTCCCCTGAGGGTTTTCCTAATGTCTCTGTGCCAGGGAATGCTAGGGGGGTTTGCAGGATATCGCAGTGACAGAGGCTGCCTCCCCAAGTTCAGGGAAGTTATTTCTCGGACTTCCCCGAACAGGGAACACCTGTGACTGAAGAGAGCTGCGTGGAGTTGTCTCTCGAGCTCCCCCACGCACTGACAATGGTTCCGGAGTCCTGAGTGTGGGGAGGTTACACCAACGGTCGGCAGCGCGTGGGTTCTAACGGAACGCCTAAGCTCGTCTCCCCTGAGAATTTTCCTAATATCTCTGTGCCAGGGAATGCTAGGGGGGTTTGCAGGATATCCCAGTGACAAAGCTGCCTCCCCAAAGTCAGGGAATGTATTTCTCGGAATTCCCCGAACAGGGAACACCTTTGACTGCAGAGAGCTGCGTGGAGTTGTCTCTCGAGCTCCCACACGCAATGACAATTTTTCCGGAAACCTGAGCGTGGGTAGTTTCCACCAACGGTCGGCAGCGCGAGGGTTCTAACGGATAGCCTAAGCTCGTCTACCCTGAGGGTTTTCTTAATGTCTCTGTGCCAGGGAATGCAAGGGGGGTTTGCAGGATATCCCAGTGGCAGAGGCTGCCTCCCCAAGGTCAGGGAAGTTATTTCTCGGACTTCTCCGAACAGGGAACACCTGTGACTGAAGAGAGCTGCGTGGAGTTGTCTCTCGAGCTCCCCCACGCACTGACAATGGTTCCGGAATCCTGAGCGTGGGGAGGTTCCACCAACGGTCGGCAGCGCGTGGGTTCTAACGGAAAGCCTAAGCTCAACACCCCTGAGGTTTTTCCTAATGTCTCTGTGCCAAGGAATGCTAGGGGGGTTTGCAGGATATCACAGTGACAGAGGCTGCCTCCCCAAGTTCAGGGAAGTTATTTCTCGGACTTCCACGAACAGGGAACACCTGTGACTGAAGAGAGCTGCGTGGAGTTGTCTCTCGAGCTCCCCCAGGCACGGACAATGTTTCCGGAATCCTGAGCGTGGGGAGGTTCCACCAACGGTCGGCACCGCGTGGGTTCTAACTGAAAGCCTAAGCTCATCACCCCTGAGGGTTTTCCTAATGTCTCTGTGCCAAGGAATGCTAGGGGGGTTTGCAGGATATCCCAATAACAAAGGCTGCCACCCCAATGTCAGGGAAGGTATTTCTCGGACTTCCCCGAACAGGGAACACCTGTGACTGAAGAGAGCTGCGTGCAGTTGTCTCTCGAGCTCCCCCACGCACTGACAATGGTTCCGTAATCCTGAGCGTGGGGAGGTTCCACCAAAGGTCGGCAGCGCGTGGGTTCTAACCGAAAGCCTAAGCTCGTCTCCCCTGAGGGTTTTCCTATTGTCTCTGTGCCAGGGAAGGCTAGGGGGGTTTGCAGGATATAACAGTGACAGAGGCTGCCTCCCCAAGGTCAGGGAAGTTTTTTCTCGGAGTTCCCCGAACTGGGAACACCTGTGACTGAAGAGAGATGCGTGGAGTTGTCTCTCGAGCGCCCCCACGCACTGACAATGGTTCCGGAATCCTGAGTGTGGGGAGGTTCCACCAACGGTCGGCAGCGCGTGGGTTCTAACGGAACGCCTAAGCTCGTCTCCCCTGAGGATTTTCCTAATATCTCTGTGCCAGGGAATGCTAGGGGGGTTTGCATGATATCCCAGTGACAAAGCTGCCTCCCCAAAGTCAGGGAATGTATTTCTCGGACTTCCCCGAACAGGGAACACCTTTGACTGCAGAGAGCTGCGTGGAGTTGTCTCTCGAGCTCCCACACGCAATGACAATTTTTCCGGAAACCTGAGCGTGGGTAGTTTCCACCAACGGTCGGCAGCGCGTGGGTTCAAGCGGATAGCCTAAGCTCGTCTACCCTGAGGGTTTTCTTAATATCTCTGTGCCAGGGAATGCTAGGGGGGTTTGCAGTATATCCCAGTGGCAGAGGCTGCCTCCCCAAGGTCAGGGAAGGTATTTCTCGGACTTCCCCGAACAGGGAACACCTTTGACTGAAGAGAGCTGCGTGGAGTTGTCTCTCGAGGTCCCCCACGCACTGACAATTGTTCCGGAATCCTGAGCGTGGGGAGGTTCCACCAACGGTCGGCAGCGCGTGGGTTCTAACGGAAAGCCTAAGCTCGCCTCCCCTGAGGGTTTTCCTAATGTCTCTGTGCCAGGGAATGCTAGGGGGGTTTGCAGGATATCCCAGTGACAGAGGCTGCCTCCCCAAGTTCAGGAAAGGTATTTCTCGGACTTCCCCGAACAGGGAACACCTGTGACTGAAGAGAGCTGCGTGGAGATGTCTATCGAGCTCCCCCACGCACTGAAAATGTTTCCGGAATCCTGAGCGTGGGGAGGTTCCACCAACGGTCGGCAGCGCGTGGGTTCTAACGGAATGCCTAAGCTCGTCTCCCCTGAGTATTTTCCTAATATCTCTGTGCCAGGGAATGCTAGGGGTTTTGCAGGATATCCCAGTGACAGAGGCTGCCTCCCCAAAATCATGGAATGTATTTCTCGGTCTTCCCCGAAAAGGGAACACCTGTGACTGCAGACAGCTGCGTGGAGTCCTCTCTCGAGCTCCCCCAAGCACTGACAATGGTTCCGTAATCCTGAGCGTGGGGAGGTTCCACCAAAGGTCGGCAACGCGTGGGTTCTAACCGAAAGCCTAAGCTCGTCTCCCCTGAGGGTTTTCCTAATGTCTCTGTGCCAGGGAATGGTAGGGGGGTTTGCAGGATATCGCAGTGACAGAGGCTGCCTCCCCAAGTTCAGGGAAAGTATTTCTCGGACTTCCCCGTACAGGGAACACCTGTGACTGAAGAGAGCTGCGTGGATTTGTCTCTCGAGCTCCCCCACGCACTGACAATGGTTCCGGAATCCTGAGTGTGGGGAGGTTCCACCAACGGTCGGCAGCGCGTAGGTTCTAACGGAATGCCTAAGCTGGTCTCCCCTGAGAATTTTCCTAATATCTCTGTGCCAGGGAATGCTAGGGGGGTTTGCAGGATATCCCAGTTTCAAAGCTGCCTCCCCAAGGTCAGGAAATGTATTTCTCGGACTTCCCCGAACAGGGAACACCTGTGAATTCCGAGAGCTGCGTGGAGTTGTGTCTCGAGCTCCCACACGCAATGCCAATGGTTCCGGAATCCTGAGCGTGGTTAGTTTCCACCAACGGTCGGCAGCGCGTGGGTTCTAACGGATAGCCTAATCTCGTCTCCCCTGAGGGTTTTTCTAATGTCTCTGTGCCAGGGAATGCTAGGGGGGTTTGCAGGATATCCCAGTGGCAGAGGCTGCCTCCCCAAGGTCAGGGAAGTTTTTTCTCGGACTTCCCCGAACAGGGAACACCTGTGACTGAAGAGAGCTGCGTGAAGTTGTCTCTCGAGCTCCCCCACGCACTGACAATGGTTCCGGAATCCTGAGCGTGGGGAGGTTCCACCAAAGGTCGGCAGCGCGTGGGTTCTAACGGAAAGACTAAGCTCATCACCCCTGAGGTTTTTCCTAATTTCTCTGTGCCAGGGAATGCTAGGCGGGTTTGCAGGATATCCCAGTGACAGAGGCTGCCTCCCCAAGTTCAGGAAAGGTATTTCTCGGACTTCCCCGAACAGGGAACCCCTGTGACTGATGTGAGCTGCGTGGAGTTGTCTCTCGAGCTCCCCCACGCACTGACAATGGTTCCGGAATCCTGAGCGTGGGGAGGTTCCACCAACGGTCGGCAGAGCGTGGGTTTTAACGGAAAGCCTAAGCTCAACACCCCTGAGGGTTTTCCTAATTTTTCTGTGCCAAGGAATGCTAGGGGGGAGTGCAGGATATCCCAGTGACAGAGGCTGCCTCCCCAAGTTCAGGGAAGATATTTCTCGGACTTCCCCGAACAGGGAACACCTGTGACTGAAGAGAGCTGCGTGGAGTTGCCTCTCGAGCTCCCCCACGCACTGACAATGGTTCCATCATCCTGAGCGTGGGGAGGTTCCACCAAAGGTCGGCAGAGCGTGGGTTCTAACGGAAAGCCTAAGCTTGTCTCCCCTGAGGGTTTTCTATTGTCTCTGTGCCAGGGAAGGCTAGGGGGGTATGCAGGTTATAACAGTGACAGAGGCTGCCTCCCCAAGTTCAGGGAAGGTATTTCTCGGACTTCCCCGAACACGGAACACCTGTGACTGAAGAGAGCTGCGTGGAGTTGTCTCTCGAGCTCCCCCACGCACTGACAATGGTTCCGGAATCCTGAGCGTGGGGAGGTTCCACCAACGGTCGGCAGCGCGTGGGTTCTAACGGAAAGCCTAAGCTCGTCTCCCCTGAGGGTTTTCCTAATGTCTCTGTGCCAGGGAATGATAGGGGGGTTTTCAGGATACCCCAGTGTCAGAGGCTAACTCCCCAAGGTCAGGGAAGTTATTTCTCGGACTTCCCCGAACAGGGAACACCTGTGACTGAAGAGAGCTGCGTGGAGATGTCTCTCGAGCTCCCCAACGCACTGACAATGGTTCCGGAATCCTGAGCGTGGGGAGGTTCCACCAAATGTCGGCAGCGCGTGGGTTCTAACGTAAAGCCTAAGCTCATCACCCCTGAGGGTTTTCCTAATGTCTCTGTGTCAAGGAATGCTAGGGGGGTTTGCAGGATATCCCAGTGACAGAGGCTGCCTTCCCAAAATCATGGAATGTATTTCTCGGTCTTCCCCGAACAGGGAACACTTGTGAATGCAGACAGATGCGTGGAGTTGTGTCTCGAGCTCCCACACGCAATGCCAATTGTTCCGGAAACCTGAGCGTGGGTAGTTTCCACCAATGGTCGTCAGCGCGTGGGTTCTAACGGATAGCCTAAGCTCGTCTCCCCTGAGGGTTTTCCTAATGTCTCTGTGCCAGGGAATGCTAGGGGGGTTTGCAGGATATCCCAGTGGCAGAGGCTGCCTCCCCAAGTTCAGGGAAGTTTTTTCTCGGACTTCCCCGAACAGGGAACACCTGTGACTGAAGAGAGCTGCGTGGAGTTGTCTCTCGAGATCCCCCACGCACTCACAATGGTTCCGGAATCCTGAGCGTGTGGAGGTTCCACCAACGGTCGGCAGCGCGTGGGTTCTAACGGAAAGCCTAAGCTCATCACCCCTGAGGTTTTTCCTAATTTCTCTGTGCCAGGGAATGCTAGGGGGGTTTGCAGGATATCACAGTGACAGAGGCTGCCTCCCCAAGTTCAGGAAAGGTATTTCTCGGACTTCCCCGAACAGGGAACACCTGTGATTGAAGAGAGCTGCGTGGAGATGTCTATCGAGCTCCCCCACGCACTGAAAATGGTTCCGGAATCCTGAGCGTGGGGAGGTTCCACCAACGGTCGGCAGCGCGTGGGTTCTAACGGAATGCCTAAGCTCGTCTCCCCTGAGTATTTTCCTAATATCTCTGTGCCAGGGAATGCTAGGGGGTTTGCAGGATATCCCAGTGACAGAGGCTGCCTCCCCAAAATAATGGAATGTATTTCTCGGTCTTCCCCGAACAGGGAACACCTGTGACTGCAGACAGCTGCGTGGAGTCCTCTCTCGAGCTCCCCCACGCACTGACAATGGTTCCGTAATCCTGAGCGTGGGGAGGTTCCACCAAATGTCGGCAGCGCGTGGGTTCTAACCGAAAGCCTAAGCTCTCTCCCCTGAGGGTTTTCCTATTGTCTCTGTGCCAGGGAAGGCTAGGGGGGTTTGCAGGATATAACAGTGACAGAGGCTGCCTCCCCAAGGTCAGGGAAGTTTTTTCTCGGAGTTCCCCGAACTGGGAACACCTGTGACTGAAGAGAGCTGCGTGGAGTTGTCTCTCGAGCTCCCCCACGCACTGACAATGGTTCCGTAATCCTGAGCGTGGGGAGGTTCCACCAACGGTCGGCAGCGCGTGGGTTCTAACGGAAAGCCTAAGCTCGTCTCCCCTGAGTTTTTTCCTAATTTCTCTGTGCCAGGGAATGCTAGGGTGGTTTGCAGGATATAACAGTTACAGAGGCTGCCTCCCCAAGGTCAGGGAAGGTATTTCTCGGACTTCCCCGAACAGGGAACCCCTGTGACTGATGTGAGCTGCGTGGAGTTGTCTCTCGAGCTCCCCAACGCACTGACAATGGTTCCGGAATCCTGAGCGTGGGGAGGTTCCACCAACGGTCGGCAGCGCGTGGGTTCTAACGGAAAGCCTAAGCTCATCACCCCTGAGATTTTTCCTAATTTCTCTGTGCCAGGGAATGCTAGGGGGGTTTGCAGGATATCCCAGTGACAGAGGCTGCCTCCCCAATGTCAGGGAATGTATTTCTCGGACTTCCCCGAACAGGGAACACCTGTGACTGCAGAGAGATTCGTGGAGTTGTCTCTCGAGCTCCCCCACGCACTGACAATTTTTCCGGAATCCTGAGCGTGGGGAGGTTCCACCAACGGTCGGCAGCGCGTGGGTTCTAACGGAAAGCCTAAGCTCGTCTCCCCTGAGGGTTTTCGTAATGTCTCTGTGCCAGGGAATGCTAGGGGGGTTTGCAGGTTATCCCAGTGACAAAGCTGCCTCCCCAAGGTCAGGGAATGTATTTCTCGGACTTCCCCGAACAGGGAACATCTGTGAATTCAGAAAGCTGCGTGGAGTTGTCTCTCGAGCTCCCACACGCACTGACAATGGTTCCGGAAACCTGAGCGTGGGTAGTTTCCACCAACGGTCGGCAGCGCGTGGGTTCTAACGGAAAGCCTAAGCTCGCCTCCTCTGAGGATTTTCCTACACTCTATGTGCCAGGGAATGCTAGGGGGGTTTGCAGGATATCCCAGTGTCAGAGGCTGCCTACCCAAGTTCAGGGAAGTTATTTCTCGGACTTCCCCGAACAGGGAACACCTGTGACTGAAGAGAGCTGCGTGGAGTTGTCTCTCGAGCTCCCCCACGCACTGAAAATGGTTCCGGAATCCTGAGCGTGGGGAGGTTCCACCAAGTGACGGCAGCACGTGGGTTCTAACGGAAAGCCTAAGCTCGTCTCCCCTGAGGATTTTCCTAATGTCTCTGTGCCAGGGAATGCTAGGGGGGTTTGCAGGATACCCCAGTGACAGAGGCTGCCTCCCCAAGGTCAGGGAAGGTATTTCTAGGACTTCCCAGAACAGGGAACACCTGTGACTGAAGAGAGCTTCGTGGAGTTGTCTCTCGAGATCCCCCACGCACTGACAATGGTTCCGGAATCCTGAGCGTGGTGAGGTTCCACCAAAGGTCGTCAGCGCGTGGGTTCTAACGGAAAGCCTAAGCTCGTCTCCCCTGAGGGTTTTCCTAATGTCTCTGTGCCAGGGAATGCTAGGGGGGTTTGCAGGATATAACAGTGACAGTGGCTGCCTCGCCAAGGTTAGGGAAGTTATTTCTCGGACTTCCCCGATCAGGGAACACCTGTGACTGAAGAGAGCTGCGTGGAGTTGTCTCTCGATCTCCCCCACGCACTGACAATGGTTCCGGAATCCTGAGCGTGGGGAGGTTCCACCAACGGTCGGCAGAGCGTGGGTTCTAACGGAAAGCCTAAGCTCATCACCCCTGAGGGTTTTCCTAATGTCTCTGTGCCAAGGAATGCTAGGGGGGTTTGCAGGATATCCCAGTGACAGAGGCTGCCTCCCCAAGTTCAGGGAAGGTTTTTCTCGGACTTCCCCGAACAGGGAACACCTGTGACTGAAGAGAGCTGCGTGGAGTTGTCTCTCGAGCTCCTCCAGGCGCTGACAGTGTTTTCGGAATCCTGAGCGTGGGGAGGTTCCACCAACGGTCGTCACCGCGTGGGTTCTAACGGAAAGCCTAAGCTCATCACCCCTGAGGATTTTCCTAATGTCTCTGTGCCAAGGAATGCTAGGAGGGTTTGCAGGATATCCCAATGACAGAGGCTGCCTCCCCATGGTCAGGGAAGGTATTTCTCGAACTTCCCCGAACAGGGAACACCTGTGACTGAAGAGAGCTGCGTGGAGTTGTTTCTCGAGCTCCCCCACGCACTGACAATGGTTCTGTATTCCTGAGCGTGGGGAGGTTCCACCATAGGTCGACAGCGCGTTGGTTCTAACCGAAAGCCTAAGCTCGACTCCCCTGAGGGTTTTCCTATTGTCTCTGTGCCAGGGAAGGCTAGGGGGGTTTGCAGGATATAACAGTGTCAGAGGCTGCCTCCCCAAGATCAGGGAAGTTATTTCTCGGAGTTCCCCGAACAGGGAACACCTGTGACTGAAGAGAGCTGCGTGGAGTTGTCTTTCGAGCTCCCCCACGCACTGACAATGGTTCCGGAATCCTGAGCGTGGGGAGGTTCCACCAACGGTCGGCAGCGCGTGGGTTCTAACGGAAAGCCTAAGCTCGTCTCCCCTGAGGTTTTTCCTAATGTCTCTGTGCCAGGGAATGCTAGGGGGGTTTGCAGGATATCCCAGTGTCAGAGGCTGCCTACCCAAGTTCAGGGAAGTTATTTCTCGTACTTCCCCGAACAGTTAACACCTGTGACTGCAGAGAGCTGCGTGGAGTTGTCTCTCGACCTCCCCCACGCACTGACAATGGTTCCGGAATCCTGAGCGTGGGGAGGTTCCACCAACGGTCGGCAGCGCGTGGGTTCTAACGGAAAGCCTAAGCTCATCACCCCTGAGATTTTTCCTAATTTCTCTGTGACAGGGAATGCTAGGGGGGTTTGCAGGTTATCCCAGTGACAGAGGCTGCCTCCCCAATTTCAGGGAAGGTATTTCTTGGACTTCCCCGAACAGGGAACACATGTGACTGAAGAGAGCTGCGTGGAGTTGTCTCTCGAGCTCCCCCACGCACTGACAATGGTTCCGGAATCCTGAGCGTGGGGAGGTTACACCAACGGTCGGCAGCGCGTGGGTTCTAACCGAAAGCCTAAGCTCGTCTCCCCTGAGGGTTTTCCTAATGTCTCTGTGCCAGGGAATGCTAGGGGGGTTTGCAGGTTATAACAGTGACAGAGGCTGCCTCCCCAAGTTTAGGGAAGGTATTTCTCGGACTTCCCCGAACAGGGAACACCTGTGACTGAAGAGAGCTGCGTGGAGTTGTCTCTCGAGCTCCCCCACGCACTGACAATGGTTCCGGAATCCTGAGCGTGGGGAGGTTCCACCAACGGTCGGCAGCGCGTGGGTTCTAACGGAAAGCCTAAGCTCATCACCCCTGAGGGTTTTCCTAATGTCTCTGTGCCAAGGAATGCTAGGGGGGTTTGCAGGATATCCCAATGACAGAGGCTGCCTCCCCAAGGTCAGGGAAGGTATTTCTCGGACTTCCCCGAACAGGGAACACCTGTGACTGAAGAGAGCTGCGTGGAGTTGTTTCTCGAGCTCCCCCACGCACTGACAATGTTTCCGTAATCCTGAGCGTGTGGAAGTTCCACCAAAATTCGGCAGCGCGTTTGTTCTAACCGAAAGCCTAAGCTCGTCTCCCCTGAGGGTTTTCCTAATGTCTCTGTGCCAAGGAACGCTAGGAGGGTTTGCAGGATTTCCCAATGACAGAGGCTGCCTCCCCAAGTTCAGGGAAGGTATTTCTCGGACTTCCCCTAAGAGGGAACACCTGTGACTGAAGAGAGCTGCGTGGAGTTGTCTCTCGAGCTCCCCCATGCACTGACAATGGTTCCGGAATCCTGAGCGTGGGGAGGTTCCACCAACGGTCGGCAGCGCGTGGGTTCTAACCGAAAGCCTAAGCTCGTCTCCCCTGATGTTTTTCCTATTATCTTTGTGCCAGGGAAGGCTAGGGGGTTTTGCAGGATATAACAGTGACTGAGGCTGCCTCCCCAAGGTCAGGGAAGTTACTTCTCGGAGTTCCCCGAACAGGGAACACCTGTGACTGAAGAGAGATGCGTGGAGTTGTCTCTCGAGCTCCCCCACGCACTGACAATGGTACCGTAATCCTGAGCGTGGGGAGGTTCCACCAACGGTCGGCAGCGCGTGGGTTCTAACGGAAAGCCTTAGCTCGTCTCCCCTGAGGGTTTTCCTAATTTCTCTGTGCCAGGGAATGCTAGGGGGGTTTGCAGGATATAACAGTTACAGAGCCTGCCTCCCCAAGGTCAGGGAAGGTATTTCTCGGACTTCCCCGAACAGGGAACCCCTGTGACTGATGTGAGCTGCGTGGAGTTGTCTCTCGAGCTCCCCCACGCACTGACAATGGTTCCGCTATCCTGAGCGTGGGGAGGTTCCACCAACGGTCGGCAGAGCGTGGGTTTTAACGGAAAGCCTAAGCTCATCACCCCTGAGGGTTTTCCTAATGTTTCTGTGCCAAGGAATGCTAGGGGGGAGTGCAGGATATCCCTGTGACAGAGGCTGCCTCCCCAAGTTCAGGGAAGGTATTTCTCGGACTTCCCTGAACAGGGAACACCTGTGACTGAAGAGAGCTGCGTGGAGTTGTCTCTAGAGCTCACCCACGCACTGACAATGGTTCCATCATCCTGAGCGTGGGGAGGTACCACCAACGGTCGGCAGCGCGTGGGTTCTAACGTAAAGCCTAAGCTCAGCACCCCTGAGGGTTTTCCTAATGTCTCTGTGCCAAGGAATGCTAGGGGGGTTTGCAGGATATCCCAGTGACAGAGGCTGCCTCCCCAAGTTCAGGGAAGTTATTTCTCGGACTTCCCCTTACAGGGAACACCTGTGACTGAAGAGAGCTGCGTGGAGTTGTCTCTCGAGCTCCCCCAGGCACTGACAATGGTTCCGGAATCCTGAGCGTGGGGAGGTTCCACCAACGGTCGGAAGCGCGTGGGTTCTAACGGAAAGCTTAAGCTCATCACCCCTGAGTGTTTTCCTAATGTTTCTGTGCCAAGGAAAGCTAGGGGGGTTTGCAGGTTATCCCAATGACAGAGGCTGCCTCCCCAAGGTAAGGGAAGTTATTTCTCGGACTTCCCCGAACAGGGAACACCTGTGACTGAAGAGAGCTGCGTGGAGTTGTCTCTCGAGCTCCCCCACGCACTGACAATGATTCGGTAATCCTGAGCGTGGGGAGGTTCCACCAAATGTCGGCAGCGCGTGGGTTCTAACGGAAAGCCTAAGCTCGTCTCCCCTGAGGGTTTTCCTAATGCCTCCGTGCCAGGGAATGCTAGGGGGGTTTGCAGGATATCCCAGTGACAGAGGCTGCCTCCCCAAGTTCAGGGAAGGTATTTCTCGGACTTCCCCGAACAGGGAACACCTGTGACTGAAGAGAGCTGCGTGGAGATGTCTCTCGAGCTCCCCCATGCACTGACAATATTTCCGGAATCCTGAGTGTGGGGAGGTTCCACCAACGGTCGGCAGCGCGTGGGTTCTAACGGAAAGCCTAAGCTCGTCTCCCCTGAGGGTTTTCCTAATGTCTCTGTGCCAGGGAATGCTAGGGGGGTTTGCAGGATATCGCAGTGACAGAGGCTGCCTCCCCAAGTTCAGGGAAGTTATTTCTCGGACTTCCCCGAACAGGGAACACCTGTGACTGAAGAGAGCTGCGTGGAGTTGTCTCTCGAGCTCCCCCACGCACTGACAATGGTTCCGGAATCCTGAGTGTGGGGAGGTTCCACCAACGGTCGGCAGCACGTGGGTTCTAACGGAAAGCCTAAGCTCGTCTCCCCTGAGGGTTTTCCTAATGTCTCTGTGCCAGGGAATGCTAGGGGGGTTTGCAGGATATCGCAGTGACAGAGGATGCCTCCCCAAGTTCAGGGAAGGTATTTCTCGGACTTCCCCGAACAGGGAACACCTGTGACTGAAGAGAGCTGCGTGGAGTTGTCTCTCGAGCTCCCCCACGCACTGAAAATGGTTCCGGAATCCTGAGTGTGGGGAGGTTCCACCAACGGTCGGCAGCGCGTGGGTTCTAACGGAATGATTAAGCTCATCTCCCCTGAGGATTTTCCTAATATCTCTGTGCCAGGGAATGCTAGGGGGGTTTGCAGGATATCCCAGTGACAAAGCTGCCTCCCCAAGGTCAGGAAATGTATTTCTCGGACTTCCCCGAACAGGGAACACCTGTGACTGCCGAGAACTGCGTGGAGTTGTCTCTCGAGCTCCCACACGCAATGCCAATGGTTCCGGAAACCTGAGCGTGGGTAGTTTCCACCAACGGTCGGCAGCGCGTGGGTTCTAACGGATAGCCTAAGCTCGTCTCCCCTGAGGGTTTTCCTAATGTCTCTGTGCCAGGGAATGCTAGGGGGGTTTGCAGGATATCCCAGTGGCAGAGGCTGCCTCCCCAATGTCAGGGAAGTTTTTTCTCGGAATTCCCCGAACAGGGAACACCTGTGACTGCAGAGAGCTGCGTGGAGTTGTCTCTCGAGCTCCCCCACGCACTGACAATGGTTCCGGAATCCTGAGCGTGGGGAGGTTCCACCAACGGTCGGCAGTGCGTAGGTTCTAACGGAAAGCCTAAGCTCATCACCCCTGAGTTTTTTCCTAATTTCTCTGTGCCAGGGAATGCTAGGGGGGTTTGCAGGATATCCCAGTGACAGAGGCTGCCTCCCCAAGTTCAGGAAAGTTATTTCTCGGACTTCCCCGAACAGGGAACACCTGTGACTGAAGAGAGCTGCGTGGAGTCGCCTCTCGAGCTCCCCCACGCTCTGAAAATGGTTCCGGAATCCTGAGGGTGGGGAGGTTCCACCAACGGTCGGCAGCGCGTGGGTTCTAACGGAAAGCCTAAGCTCGTCTCCCCTGAGGGTTTTCGTAATGTCTCTGTGCCAGGGAATGCTAGGGGGTTTGCAGGATATCCCAGTGACAGAGGCTGCCTCCCCAAGGTCAGGGAAGGTATTTCTCGGACTTCCCCGAACAGGGAACACCTGTGACTGCAGAGAGCTGCGTGGAGTCGTCTCTCGAGCTACCCCACGCACTGACAATGTTTCTGGAATCCTGAGCGTGGGGAGGTTCCACCAACGGTCGGCAGCGCGTGGGTTCTAACGGAATGCCTAAGCTCGTCTCCCCTGAGGATTTTCCTAATGTCTCTGTGCCAGGGAATGCTAGGGGGGTTTGCAGGTATCCCAGTGACAGAGGCTGAAACCCCAAGGTCAGGGAAGATATTTCTCGGACTTCCCCGAACAGGGAACACCTGTGAATGCAGAGAGCTGCGTGGAGTTGTCTCTCGAGCTCCCCAACGCACTGACAATGGTTCCGGAATCCTGAGCGTGGGGAGGTTCCACTAACGGTCGGCAGGGCGTGGGTTCTAACGGAAAGCGTACGCTCGTCTCCCCTGAGGATTTTCCTAATGTCTCTGTGCCAGGGAATGCTAGGGGGGTTTGCAGGATATCCCAGTGACAGAGGCTGCCCTCCCCAAGGTCAGGGAAGGTATTTCTCGGACTTCCCCGAACAGGGAACACCTGTGACTGAAGAGAGCTGCGTGGAGTTGTCTCTCGAGCTCCCCCACGCACTGACAATGGTTCCGGAATCCTGAGCGTGGGGAGGTTCCACCAACGGTCGGCAGAGCGTGGGTTCTAACGGAAAGCCTAAGCTCATCACCCCTGAGGGTTTTCCTAATGTCTCTGTGCCAAGGAATGCTAGGGGGGTTTGCAGGATATCCCAGTGACAGAGGCTGCCTCCCCAAGTTCAGGGAAGGTATTTCTCGAACTTCCCCGAACAGGGAACACCTGTGACTGAAGAGAGCTGCGTTGAGTTGTCTCTCGAGCTCCCCCAGGCACTGAAAATGTATCAGGAATCCTGAGCGTGGGGAGGTTCCACCAACGGTCGTCACCGCGTGGGTTCTAACGGAAAGCCTAAGCTCATCACCCCTGAGGGTTTTCCTAATGTCTCTGTGCCAAGGAATGCTAGGGGGGTTTGCAGGATATCCCAATGACAGAGGCTGCCTCCCGAAGGTCAGGGAAGTTATTTCTCGGACTTCCCCGAACAGGGAACACCTGTGACTGAAGAGAGCTGCGTGGATTTGTTTCTCGAGCTCCCCCACGCACTGACAATGTTTCCGTAATCCTGAGCGTGGGGAGGTTCCACCAAAGGTCGGCAGCGGGTTGGTTCTAACCGAAAGCCTAAGCTCGCCTCCCCTGAGGGTTTTCCTAATGTCTCTGTGCCAGGGAAGGCTAGGGGGGTTTGCAGGATATAACAGTGACAGAGGCTGCCTCCCCAAGGTCAGGGAAGTTATTTCTCGGAGTTCCCCGAACAAGGAACACCTGTGACTGAAGAGAGATGCGTGGAGTTGTCTCTCGAGCTCCCCCACGCACTGACAATGGTTCCGGAATCCTGAGCGTTGGGAGGTTACACCAAAGGTCGGCAGAGCTTGGGTTCTAACGGAAAGCCTAAGCTCATCACCCCTGAGGGTTTTCCTAATGTTTCTGTGCCAAGAAATGCTAGGGGGGATTGCAGGATATCCCAGTGACAGAGGCTGCCTCCCCAAGGTCAGGGAAGGTTTTTCTCGGACTTCCCCGAAGAGGGAACACCTGTGATTGAAGAGAGCTGCGTGGAGTTGTCTCTCGAGCTCCCCCACGCACTGACAATTGTTCCGGAATCCTGAGCGTGGGGAGGTTCCACCAACGGTCGGCAGCGTGTGGGTTCTAACGGAAAGCCTAAGCTCGTATCCCCTGAGGGTTTTCCTAATTTCTCTGTGCCAGGGAATGCTAGGGGGATTTGCAGGATATAACAGTTACAGAGGCTGCCTCCCCAAGTTCAGGGAATGTATTTCTCGGTCTTCCCCGAACAGGGAACCCCTGTGACTGATGTGAGCTACGTGGAGTCGTCTCTCGAGCTCCCCCACGCACTGAGAATCGTTCCGGAATCCTGAGCGTGGGGAGGTTCCACTAACGGTCGGCAGGGCGTGGGTTCTAACGGAAAGCGTACGCTCGTCTCCCCTGAGGGTTTTCCTAATGTCTCTGTGCCAGGGAATGCTAGGGGGGTTTGCAGGATATCCCAGTGACAGAGGCTGCCTCCCCAAGGTCAGAGAAGATATTTCTCGGACTTCCCCGTACAGGGAACACCTATGACTGAAGAGAGCTGCGTGGAGTTGTCTCTCGAGATCCCCCACGCACTGACAATTGTTCCGGAATCCTGAGCGTGGGGAGGTTCCACTAACGGTCCGCAGGGCGTGGGTTCTAACGGAAATCCTAAGCTCATCACCCCTGAAGTTTTTCTTAATGTCTCTTTGCCAGGGAATGCTAGGGGGGTTTGCAGGATATAACAGTGACAGAGGCTGCCTCCCCAAGGTCAGGGAAGTTTTTTCTCGGACTTCCCCGAACAGGGAACACCTGTGACTGAAGAGAGCTGCGTGGAGTTGTCTCTCGAGCTCCCCAACGCACTGACAGTGGTTCCGGAATCCTGAGCGTGGGGAGGTTCCACCAACGTTCGGCAGAGCGTGGGTTCAAACGGAAAGCCTAAGCTCATCACCCCTGAGGGTTTTCCTAATGTCTCTGTGCCAAGGAATGCTAGGGGGGTTTGCAGGATATCCCAGTGACAGAGGCTGCCTCCCCAAGTTCAGGGAAGGTATTTCTCGGACTTCCCCGAACAGGGAACACCTGTGACTGAAGAGAGCTGCATGGAGTTGTCTCTCGAGCTCCCCCAGGCACTGACAATGGTTCCGGAATATTGAGCGTGGGGAGGTTCCACCAACGGTCGGCACCGCGTGGGTTCTAACGGAAAGCCTAAGCTCATCACCCCTGAGGGTTTTCCTAATGTCTCTGTGCCAAGGAATGCTAGGGGGGTTTGCAGGATATCCCAATGACAGAGGCTGCCTCCCCAAGTTCAGGGAAGGTATTTCTCGGACTTCCCCGAACAGGGAACACCTGTGACTGAAGAGAGCTGCGTGGAATTGTCTCTCGAGCTCCCCCACGCACTGACAATGGTTCCGGAATCCTGAGTGTGGGGAGGTTCCACCAACGGTGGCAGCGCGTGGGTTCTAACGGAAAGCCTAAGCTCGTCTCCCCTGAGGGTTTTCCTAATGTCTCTGTGCCAGGGAATGCTAGGGGGTTTGCAGGATATCCCAGTGACAGAGGCTGCCTCCCCAAGTTCAGGGAAGGTATTTCTCGGACTTCCCCGAACAGGGAACACCTGTGACTGAAGAGAGCTGCGTGGAGTTGTCTCTCGAGCTCCCCCACGCACTGACAATGGTTCCATAATCCTGAGCGTGGGGAGGTTCCACCAAAGGTCGGCAGCGCGTGGGTTCTAACGGAAAGCCTAAGCTCGTCTCCCCTGAGGGTTTTCCTAATGTCTCTGTGCCAGGGAATGCTAGGGGGGTTTGCAGGATATCCCAGTGACAAAGCTGCCTCCCCAAGGTCAGGGAATGTATTTCTCGGACTTCCCCGAACAGGGAACACCTGTGACTGCAGGGAGATTCGTGGAGTTGTCTCTCGAGCTCCCACAGGCACTGACAATGCTTCCGGAAACCTGAGCGTGGGTAGTTTCCACCAACGGTCGGCAGCGCGTGGGTTCTAACGGAAAGCGTAAGCTCGTCTCCTCTGAGGGTTTTCCTACTGTCCGTGTGCCAGGGAATGCTAGGGGGGTTTGCAGGATATCCCAGTGTCAGAGGCTGCCTACCCAAGTTCAGGGAATGTATTTCTCGGACTTCCCCGAACAGGGAACACCTGTGACTGAAGAGAGCTGCGTGGAGTTGTCTCTCGAGCTCCCTCACGCACTGACAATGTTTACGGAATTCTGAGCGTGGGGAGGTTCCACCAAGTGTCGGCTGCACGTGGGTTCTAACGGAAAGCCTAAGCTCGTCTCCCCTGAGGGTTTTCCTAATATCTCTGTGCCAGGGAATGCTAGGGGGGTTTGCAGGATATCCCAGTGACAGAGGCTGCCTCCCCAAGGTCAGGGAAGGTATTTCTTGGACTTCCCCGAACAGGGAACACCTGTGACTGAAGAGAGCTGCGTGGAGTTGTCTCTCGAGCTCCCCCACGCACTGACATTGGTTCCGGAATCCTGAGCGTGGGGAGGTTCCACTAACGGTCGGCAGGGCGTGGGTTCTAACGGAAAGCGTACGCTCGTCTCCCCTGAGGCTTTTCCTAATTTCTCTTTGCCAGGGAATGCTAGGGAGGTTTGCAGGATATCCCAGTGACAGAGGCTGCCTCCCCAAGTTCAGGGAAGTTATTTCTCGGACTTCCCCGTACAGGAAACACCTGTGACTGAAGAGAGCTGCGTGGAGTTGTCTCACGAGATCCCCCACGCACTGACAATGGTTCTGGAATCCTGAGCGTAGGGAGGTTCCACCAACGGTCGGCAGCGCGTGGGTTCTAACGGAAAGCCTCTGCTCATCACCCCTGAGGTTTTTCCTAATTTCTCTATGCCAGGGAATGCTGGGGGGGTTTGCAGGATATCCCAGTGACAGAGGCTGCCTCCCCAAGTTCAGGGAAGGTATTTCTCGGACTTCCCCGAACAGGGAACACCTGTGAATGAACAGAGCTGCGTGGAGTTGTCTCTCGAGCTCCCCCACGCACTGACAATGGTTCCGGAATCCTGAGCGTGGGGAGGTTCCACCAACGGTCGGCAGAGCGTGGGTTCTAACGGAAAGCCTAAGCTCATCACCCCTGAGTGTTTTCCTAATGTCTCTGTGCCAAGGAATGCTAGGGGGGTTTTCAGGATATCCCAGTGACAGGGGCTGCCTCCCCAAGTTCAGGGAAGTTATTTCTCGAACTTCCCCGAACAGGGAACACCTGTGACTGAAGAGAGCTGCGTGGAGATGTCTCTCGAGCTCCCCCACGCACTGACAATGGTTCCGTAATCCTGAGCGTGGGGAGGTTCCACCAAAGGTCGGCAGCGCGTGGGTTCTAACCGAAAGCCTAAGCTCGTCTCCCCTGAGGGTTTTCCTATTGTCTCTGTGCCAGGGAAGGCTAGGGGGGTTTACAGGATATAACAGTGACAGAGGCTGCCTCCCGAAGGTCAGGGAAGTTATTTCTCGGAGTTCCCCGAACAGGGAACACCTGTGACTGAAGAGAGATGCGTGGAGTTGTCTCTCGAGCTCCCCCACGCACTGACAATGGTTCCGTAATCCTGAGCGTGGGGAGGTTCCACCAAAGGTCGGCAGCGCGTGGGTTCTAACGGAAAGCCTAAGCTCGTCTCCCCTGAGGGTTTTCCTAATTTCTCTGTGTCAGGGAATGCTAGGGGGGTTTGCAGGATATAACAGTGACAGAGGCTGCCTCCCCAAGGTCAGGGAAGGTATTTCTCGGACTTCCCCGAACAGGGAACCCCTGTGACTGAAGTGAGCTGCGTGGAGTTGTCTCTCGAGCTCCCCCACGCACTGACAATGGTTCCGGAATCCTGAGCGTGGGGAGGTTCCACCAACGGTCGGCAGAGCGTGGGTATTAACGGAAAGCCTAAGCTCATCATACCTGAGCGTTTTCCTAATGTTTCTGTGCCAAGGAATCCTAGGGGGGATTGCAGGATATCCCAGTGACAGAGGCTGCCTCCCCAAGTTCAGTGAAGGTATTTCTCGGACTTCCCCGAACAGGGAACACCTGTGACTGAAGAGAGCTGCGTGGAGTTGTCTCTCGAGCTCCCCCACGCACTGACAATGGTTCCATAATCCTGAGTGTGGGGAGGTTCCTACAAAGGTCGGCAGCGCGTGGGTTCTAACGGAAAGCCTAAGCTCGTCTCCCCTGAGTGTTTTCCTATTGTCTCTGTGCCAGGGAAGGCTAGGGGGGTTTGCAGGTTACAACAGTGACAGAGGCTGCCTCCCCAAGGTCAGGGAAGGTATTTCTCGGAGTTCCCCGAACAGGGAACACCTGTGACTGAAGAGAGCTGCGTGGAGTTGTCTCTCGAGCTCCCCCACGCACTGACAATGTTTCCGGAATCCTGAGCGTGGGGAGGTTCCACCAACGTTCGGCAGCGCGTGGGTTCTAACGGAAAGCCTAAGCTCGTCTCCCCTGAGGGTTTTCCTAATATCTCTGTGCCAGGGAATGCTAGGGGGGTTTGCAGGATATCCCAGTGTCAGAGGCTACCTCCCCAAGGTCAGGGAAGGTATTTCTCGGACTTCCCCGAACAGGGAACACCTGTGACTGAAGAGAGCTGCTTGGAGTTGTCTCTCGAGCTCCCCCACGCACTGACAATGGTTCCGGAATCCTGAGCGTGGGGAGGTTCCACCAACGGTCGGCAGCGCGTGGGTTCTAACGTAAAGCCTAAGCTCATCACCCCTGAGGTTTTTCCTAATGTCTCTGTGCCAAGGAATGCTAGGGGGGTTTCCAGGATATCCCAGTGACAGAGGCTGCCTCCCCAAGTTCAGGGAAGTTATTTCTCGGACTTCCCCGAACAGGGAACACCTGTGACTGAAGAGAGCTGCGTGGAGTTGTCTCTCGAGCTCCCCCACGCACTGACAATGGTTCCGGAATCCTGAGCGTGGGGAGGTTCCACCAACGGTCGGCAGCGCGTGGGTTCTAACGGAAAGTCTAAGCTCATCACCCCTGAGGTTTTTCCTAATGTTTCTGTGCCAAGGATTGCTAGGGGGGTTTGCAGGATATCCCAATGACAGAGGCTGCCTCCCCAAGGTCAGGGAAGGTATTTCTCGGACTTCCCCGAACAGGGAACACCTGTGACTGAAGAGAGCTGCGTGGAGTTGTCTCTCGAGCTCCCCCTTGCACTGACAATGGTTCGGTAATCCTGAGCGTGGGGAGGTTCCACCAACGGTCGGCAGCGCGTGGGTTCTAACGGAAAGCCTAAGCTCGTCTCCCCTGGGGTTTTTCCTAATGCCTCTGTGCCAGGGAATGCTAGGGGGGTTTGCAGGATCTAACAGTTACAGAGGCTGCCTCCCCAAGGTCAGGGAAGGTATTTCTCGGACTTCCCCGAACAGGGAACACCTGTGACTGAAGAGAGGTGCGTGGAGTTGTCTCTCGAGCTCCCCCATGCACTGACAATGGTTCGGTAATCCTGAGCGTGGGGAGGTTCCACCAACGGTCGGCAGCGCGTGGGTTCTAACGGAAAGCCTAAGCTCGTCTCCCCTGAGGGTTTTCCTAATGCCTCTGTGCCAGGGAATGCTAGGGGGGTTTGCAGGATATCCCAGTGACAGAGGCTGCCTCCCCAAGGTCAGGGAAGGTATTTCTTGGACTTCCCCGAACAGGGAACACCTGTGACTGAAGAGAGCTGCGTGGAGTTGTCTCTCGAGCTCCCCCACGCACTGACAATGGTTCCGGAATCCTGAGCGTGGGGAGGTTCCACTAACGGTGGCAGGGCGTGGGTTCTAACGGAAAGCGTACGCTCGTCTCCCCTGAGGCTTTTCCTAATTTCTCTTTGCCAGGGAATGCTAGGGAGGTTTGCAGGATATTCCAGTGACAGAGGCTGCCTCCCCAAGTTCAGGGAAGTTATTTCTCGGACTTCCCCGTACAGGGAACACCTGTGACTGAAGAGAGCTGCGTAGAGTTGTCTCTCGAGATCCCCCACGCAATGACAATGGTTCTGGAATCCTGAGCGTGGGGAGGTTCCACCAACGGTCGGCAGCGCGTGGGTTCTAACGGAAAGCCTAAGCTCATCACCCCTGAGGTTTTTCCTAATTTCTCTTTGCCAGGGAATGCTAGGGGGGTTTGCAGGATATCCCAGTGACAGAGGCTGCCTCCCCAAGTTCAGGGAAGGTATTTCTCGGACTTCCCCGAACAGGGAACACCTGTGACTGAAGAGAGCTTCGTGGAGTTGTCTCTCGAGCTCCCCCACGCACTGACAATGGTTCCGGAATCCTGAGCGTGGGGAGGTTCCACCAACGGTCGGCAGCGCGTGGGTTCTAACGGAAAGCCTAAGCTCATCACCCCTGAAATTTTTTCTAATTTCTCTGTGACAGGGAATGCTAGGAGGGTTTGCAGGTTATCCCAGTGACAGAGGCTGCCTCCCCAAGTTCAGGGAAGGTATTTCTCGGACTTCCCCGAACAGGGAACACCTGTGACTGAAGAGAGCTGCGTGGAGTTGTCTCTCGAGCTCCCCCACGCACTGACAATGTTTCCGGAATCCTGAGCGTGGGGAGGTTCCACCAACGGTCGGCAGAACGTGGGTTCTATCGGAAAGCCTAAGCTAATCACCCCTGAGTGTTTTCCTAATGTCTCTGTGCCAAGGAATGCTAGGGGGGTTTGCAGGATATCCCAGTGACAGAGGCTGCCTCCCCAAGTTCAGGGAAGTTATTTCTCGGACTTCCCCGAACAGGGAACACCTGTGACTGAAGAGAGCTGCGTGGAGATGTCTCTCGAGCTCCCCCACGCACTGACAATGGTTCCGTAATCCTGAGCGTGGGGAGGTTCCACCAAAGGTCGGCAGCGCGTGGGTTCTAACCGAAAGCCTAAGCTCGTCTCCCCTGAGGGTTTTCCTATTGTCTCTGTGCCAGGGAAGGCTAGGGGGGTTTGCAGGATATAACAGTGACAGAGGCTGCCTCCCCAAGGTCAGGGAAGTTATTTCTCGGAGTTCCCCGAACAGGGAACACCTGTGACTGAAGAGAGATGCGTGGAGTTGTCTCTCGAGCTCCCCCACGCACTGACAATGGTTCCGTAATCCTGAGCGTGGGGAGGTTCCACCAAAGGTCGGCAGCGCGTGGGTTCTAACGGAAAGCCTAAGCTCGTCTCCCCTGAGGGTTTTCCTAATTTCTCTGTGTCAGGGAATGCTAGGGGGGTTTGCAGGATATAACAGTGACAGCGGCTGCCTCCCCAAGGTCAGGGAAGGTATTTCTCGGACTTCCCCGAACAGGGAACCCCTGTGACTGAAGTGAGCTGCGTGGAGTTGTCTCTCGAGCTCCCCCACGCACTGACAATGGTTCCGGAATCCTGAGCGTGGGGAGGTTCCACCAACGGTCGGCAGAGCGTGGGTTTTAACGGAAAGCCTAAGCTCATCATACCTTAGCGTTTTCCTAATGTTTCTGTGCCAAGGAATCCTAGGGGGGATTGCAGGATATCCCAGTGACAGAGGCTGCCACCCCAAGTTCAGGGAAGGTATTTCTCGGACTTCCCCGAACAGGGAACACCTGTGACTGAAGAGAGCTGCGTGGAGTTGTCTCTCGAGCTCCCCGAGGCACTGACAATGGTTCCGGAATCCTGAGCGTGGGGAGGTTCCACCAACTGTCGGTACCGCGTGGGTTCTAACGGAAAGCCTAAGCTCATCACCCCTGAGGGTTTTCCTAATGTCTCTGTGCCAAGGAATGCTAGGGGGGTTTGCAGGATATCCCAATGACAGAGGCTGCCACCCAAGGTCAGGGAAGGTATTTCTCGGACTTCCCCGAACAGGGAACACCTGTGACTGAAGAGAGCTGCGTGGAGTTGTCCCTCGAGCTCCCCCACGCACTGACAATGGTTCCATAATCCTGAGTGTGGGGAGGTTCCTACAAAGGTCGGCAGCGCGTGGGTTCTAACGGAAAGCCTAAGCTCGTCTCCCCTGAGGGTTTTCCTATTGTCTCTGTGCCAGGGAAGGCTAGGGGGGTTTGCAGGTTACAACAGTGACAGAGGCTGCCTCCCCAAGGTCAGGGAAGGTATTTCTCGGAGTTCCCCGAACAGGGAACACCTGTGACTGAAGAGAGCTGCGTGGAGTTGTCTCTCGAGCTCCCCCATGCACTGACAATGGTTCCGGAATCCTGAGTGTGGGGAGGTTCGACCAACGGTCGGCAGCGCGTGGGTTCTAACGGAAAGCTTAAGCTCGTCTCCCCTGAGGATTTTCCTAATGTCTCTGTGCCAGAGAATGCTAGGGGGGTTTGCAGGATATCGCAGTGTCAGAGGCTGCCTCCCCAAGTTCAGGGAAGTTATTTCTCGGACTTCCCCGAACAGGGAACACCTGTGACTGCAGAGAGCTGCGTGGAGTCGTCTCTCGAGCTCCCCCACGCACTGACAATGTTTCTGGAATCCTGAGCGTGGGGAGGTTCCACCAACAGTCGGCAGCACGTGGGTACTAACGGAATTCCTAAGCTCGTCTCCCCTAGGATTTTTCTAATGTCTCTGTGCCAGGGAATGCTAGGGGGGTTTGCAGGTATCCCAGTGACCGAGGCTGCCTCCCCAAGGTCAGGGAAGATATTTCTCGGACTTCCCCGAACAGGGAACACCTGTGACTGAAGAGAGCTGCGTGGAGATGTCTCTCGAGCTCCCCCACGCACTGAAAATGGTTCCGGAATCCTGAGCGTGGGGAGGTTCCACCAACGGTCGGCAGCGCGTGGGTTCTAACGGAAAGCCTTAGCTCGTCTCCCCTGAGGGTTTTCATAATGTCTCTGTGCCAGGGAATGCAAGGGTGGTTTGCAGGATATCCCAGTGTCAGAGGCTGCCTACCCAAATTCAGGGAAGTTATTTCTCGGACTTCCCCGAACCGGGAACACCTGTAACTGCAGAGAGCTGCGTGGAGTTGTCTCTCGACCTCCCCCACGCACTGACAAAGTTTTCGGAATCCTGAGCGTGGGGAGGTTCCACCAACAGTCGGCAGCGCGTGGGTTCTAACGGAAAGCCTAAGCTCGTCTCCCCTAAGTGTTTTCCTAATGTCTCTGTGCCAGGAAATGCTAGGGGAGTTTGCAGGATATCCCAGTGACAGAGGCTGCCTCCCCAAGGTCAGGGAAGGTATTTCTCGGACTTCCCCGAACAGGGAACACCTGTGACTGAAGAGAGCTGCATGGAGTTGTCTCTCGAGATCCCCCACGCACTGAAAATTGTTCCGGAATCCTGAGCGTGGGGAGGTTCCACCAACGGTCGGCAGCGCGTGGGTTCTAACGGAAAGCCTAAGCTCATCACCCCTGAGGTTTTTCCTAATTTCTCTGTGCCAGGGAATGCTAGGGGGATTTGCAGGATATCCCAGTAACAGAGGCTGCCTCCCCAAGTTCAGGGAAGGTATTTCTCGGACTTCCCCGAACAGGGAACACCTGTGACTGAAGAGAGCTGCGTGGAGTTGTCTCTCGAGCTCCCCCACGCACTGAAAATTGTTCCGGAATCCTGAGCGTGGGGAGGTTCCACCAACGGTCGGCAGCGCGTGGGTTCTAACGGAAAGCGTAAGCTCGTCTCCCCTGAGGGTTTTCGTAATTTCTCTGTGCCAGGGAAAGCTAGGGGGGTTTGCAGTTTATCCCAGTGTCAGAGGCTGCCTCCCCAAGTTCAGGGAATGTATTTCTCCGACTTCCCCGAACAGGGAACACCTGTAACTGCAGAGAGCTGCGTGGAGTTGTCTCTCGACCTCCCCCACGCACTGACAATGGTTCCGGAATCCTGAGCGTGGGGAGGTTCCACCAACTGTCGGCAGCGCGTGGGTTCTAACGGAAAGCCTAAGCTCGTCTCCCCTAAGTGTTTTCCTAATGTCTCTGTGCCAGGAAATGCTAGGGGAGTTTGCAGGATATCCCAGTGACAGAGGCTGCCTCCCCAAGGTCAGGGAAGGTATTTCTCGGACTTCCCCGAACAGGGCACACCTGTGACTGAAGAGAGCTGCGTGGAGTTGTCTCTCGAGCTCCCCCACGCACTGACAATGATTCCGGAATCCTGAGCGTGGGGTGGTTCCACCAACGGTCGGCAGCGCGTGGGTTCTAACGGAAAGCCTAAGCTCGTCTCCCCTGAGGGTTTTCCGAATATCTCTGTGCTAGGGAATGCTAGGGGTGTTTGCAGGATATCCCAGTGACAGAGGCTGCTTCCCCAAGGTCAGGGAAGGTATTTCTCGGACTTCTCCGAACAGGGAACACCTGTGACTGAAGAGAGCTGCATGGAGTTGTCTCTCGAGCTCCCCCACGCACTGACAATGTTTCTGGAATCCTGAGCGTGGGGAGGTTCCACCAACAGTCGGCAGCGCTTGGGTTGTAACGGAATGCCTAAGCTCGTCTCCCCTGAGGGTTTTCCTAATATCTCTGTGCCAGGGAATGCTAGGGGGGTTTGCAGGATATCCCAGTGACAGAGGCTGCCTCCCCAAGTTCAGGAAAGATATTTCTCGGATTTCCCCGAACAGGGAACACCTGTGACTGAAGAGAGCTGCTTGGAGTCGTCTCTCGAGCTCCCCCACGCACTGAAAATGTTTCCGGAATCCTGAGCTTGGGGAGGTTCCACAAACGGTCGGCAGCGCGTGGGTTCTAACGGAAAGCCTAATCTCGTCTCCCCTGAAGGTTTTCGTAATGTCTCTGTGCCAGGGAATGCTAGGGGGGTTGCAGGATATCCCAGTGACAGAGGCTGCCTCCCCAAGGTCAGGGAAGTTATTTCTCGGACTTCCCCGAACAGGGAACACCTGTGACTGCAGAGAGCTGCGTGGAGTCGTCTCTCGAGCTCCCCCACGCACTGACAATATTTCTGGAATCCTGAGCGTGGGGAGGTTCCACCAACAGTCGGCAGCGCGTGGGTTCTAACGGAATGCCTAAGCTCGTCTCCCCTGAGCATTTTCCTAATGTCTCAGTGCCAGGTAATGCTAGGGGGGTTTGCAGGTATCCCAGTGACAGAGGCTGCCACCCCAAGGTCAGGGAAGACTTTTCTCGGACTTCCCCGAACAGGGAAAACCTGTGATTGAAGAGAGCTGCGTGGAGATGTCTCTCGAGCTCCCCCACGCACTGAAAATGGTTCCGGAATTCTGAGCGTGGGGAGGTTCCACCAACGGTCGGCAGCGCGTGGGTTCTAACGGAATGCCTAAGCTCGACTCCCCTGAGCATTTTCGTAATATCTCTCTGCCAGGGAATGCTAGGGGTGTTTGCAGGATATCCCAGTGACAGAGGCTGCCTCCCCAAGGTCAGGGAAAGTATTTCTCGGACTTCCCCGAACAGGGAACACCTGTGACTGCAGAGAGCTGCGTGGAGTTGTCTCTCGAGCTCCCCCACGCACTTACAATGTTTCCAGAAACCTGAGCGTGGGTAGTTTCCACCAACGGTCGGCAGCGCTTGGGTTCTAACGGAAAGCCTAAGCTCGTTTCCCCTGAGGATTTTCATAATGTCTCTGTGCCAGGGAATGCTAGGGGGGTTTGCAGGATATCCCAGTGTCAGAGGCTGCCTCCCCAAGTTCAGGGAAGGTATTTCTCGGACTTCCCCGAACAGGGAACACCTGTAACTGCAGAGAGCTGCGTGGAGTTGTCTCTCGAACTCCCCCACCCACTGACAATGGTTCCGGAATCCTGAGCGTGGGGAGGTTCCACCAACGGTCGGCAGCGCGTGGGTTCTAACGGAAAGCCTAAGCTCGTCTCCCCTAAGTGTTTTCCTAATGTCTCTGTGCCAGGAAATGCTAGGGGAGTTTGCAGGATATCCCAGTGACAGAGGCTTCCTCCCCAAGGTCAGGGAAGGTATTTCTCGGACTTCCCCGAACAGGGAACACCTGTGACTGAAGAGAGCTGCGTGGAGTTGTCTCTCGTGTTCCCCCACGCACTGACAATGTTTCAGGAATCCTGAGCGTGGGGAGTTTCCACCAAAGGTCGGCAGCGCGTGGGTTCTAACAGAAAGCCTAAGCCCGTCTCCCCTGAGGGTTTTCGTAATGTCTCTGTGCCAGGGAATGCTAGGGGGGTTGCAGTATATCCCAGTGACAGAGGCTGCCTCCCCAAGGTCAGGGAAGGTATTTCTCGGACTTCCCCGAACAGGGAACACCTGTGACTGAAGAGAGCTGCGTGGAGTTGTCTCTCGAGCTCCCCCACGCACTGACAATGGTTCCGGAATCCTGAGCGTGGGGAGTTTACACCAAAGGTCGGCAGCGCGTGGGTTCTAACGGAATGCCTAAGCTCGCCTCCCCTGAGGATTTTCCTAATATCTCTGTGCCAGTGAATGCTAGGGGGGTTTGCAGGATATCCCAGTGACAGAGGCTGCCTCCCCAAGGTCAGGGAAAGTATTTCTCGGACTTCCCCGAACAGGGAACACCTGTGACTGCAGAGAGCTTCGTGGAGTTGTCTCTCGAGCTCCCCCACGCACTGAAAATGTTTCCAGAATCCTGAGCGTGGGGAGGTTCCACCAACGGTCGGCAGCGCGTGGGTTCTAACGGAAAGCCTAAGCTCGTCTCCCCTGAGGTTTTTCGTAATGTCTCTGTTCCAGGGAATGCTAGGGGGGTTGCAGTATATCCCAGTGACAGAGGCTGCCTCCCCAAGTTCAGGGAAGTTATTTCTCGGACTTCCCCGAACAGGGAACACCTGTGACTGCAGAGAGCTGCGTGGAGTCGTCTCTCGAGCTCCCCCACGCACTGACAATATTTCTGGAATCCTGAGCGTGGGGAGGTTCCACCAACAGTCGGCAGCGCGTGGGTTCTAACGGAATGCCTAAGCTCGTCTCCCCTGAGCATTTTCCTAATGTCTCTGTGCCAGGGAATGCTAGGGGGGTTTGCAGGTATCGCAGTGACAGAGGCTGCCTCCCCAAGGTCAGGGAAGATATTTCTCGGACTTCCCCGAACAGGGAACACCTGTGACTGCAGAGAGATGCGTGGAGTTGTCTCTCGAGCTCCCCCACGCACTGACAATGGTTCCGGAAACCTGAGCGTGGGTAGTTTCCACCAACGGTCGGCAGCGCGTGGGTTCTAACGGAAAGCCTAAGCTCGTCTCCCCTGAGGGTTTTCATAATGTCTCTGTGCCAGGGAATGCTAGGGGGGTTTGCAGGATATCCCAGTGTCAGAGGCTGCCTACCCAAGTTCAGGGAATGTAATTCTCGGACTTCCCCGAACAGGGAACACCTGTAACTGCAGAGAGATGCGTGGAGTTGTCTCTCGACCTCCCCCACGCACTGACAATGTTTCCGGAATCCTGAGCGTGGGGAGGTTCCAACAACGGTCGGCAGCGCGTGGGTTCTAACGGAAAGCCTAAGCTCGTCTCCCCTAAGTGTTTTCCTAATGTCTCTGTGCCAGGAAATGCTAGGGGAGTTTGCAGGGTATCGCAGTGACAGAGGCTGCCTCCCCAAGTTCAGGGAAGGTATTTCTCGGACTTCCCCGAACAGGGAACACCTGTGACTGCAGAGAGCTGCGTGGAGTTGTCTCTCGAGCTCCCCCACGCACTGACAATGGTTCCGGAATCCTGAGCGTGGGGTGGTTCCACCAACGGTCGGCAGCGCGTGGGTTCTCCCGGAAAGCTTAAGCTCGTCTCCCCTGAGTGTTTTCCTAATATCTCTGGGCCAGGGAATGCTAGGGGGTTTTGGAGGATATCCCAGTGACAGAGCCTGCCTCCCCAAGGTCAGGGAAGTTATTTCTCGGACTTCCCCGGACAGGGAACACCTGTGACTGAAGAGAGCTGTGTGGAGTTTTCTCTCGAGCTCCCCCACGCATTGACAATGGTTCCGGAATCCTGAGCGTGGGGAGGTTCTACCAACGGTCGGCAGGGCGTGGGTTCTAACGGAAAGCCTAAGCTCGTCTCCCCTGAGGGTTTTCCTAATGTCTCTGTGCCAGGGAATGCTAGGGGGGTTTGCAGGATATCCCAGTGATAGAGCCTGCCTCCCCAAGTTGAGGGAGGGTATTTCTCGGACTTCCCCGAACAGGGAACACCTGTGACTGAAGAGAGCTGCGTGGAGTTGTCTCTCGAGCTCCCCCACGCACTGACAATGGTTCCGGAATCCTGAGCGAGGGGAGGTTCCACCAACGGTCGGCAGCGCGTGGGTTCTAACGGAAAGCCTAAGCTAATCACCCCTGAGGTTTTCCCTAATTTCTCTGGGCCAGGGAATGCTAGGGTGGTTTGCAGGATATCCCAGTGACAGAGGATGCCTCCCCAAGGTCGGGAAAGTATTTCTCGGACTTCCCCGAACAGGGAACACCTGTGACTGAAGAGAGCTGCGTGGAGTCGTCTCTCGATCTCCCCCACGCTCTGAAAATGGTTCCGGAATCCTGAGCGTGGGGAGGTTCCACCATCGGTCGGCAGCGAGTGGGTTCTTACGGAAAGCCTAAGCTCGTCTCCCCGGAGGGTTTTCGTAATGTCTCTGTGCCAGGAAATGCTAGGGGAGATTGCAGGATATCCCAGTGACAGAGGCTGCATCCCCAAGGTCAATGAAGGTATTTCTCGGACTTCCCCGAACAGGGAACACCTGTGACTGAAGAGAGCTGCGTGGAGTTGTCTCTCGAGTTCCCCCACGCACTGACAATATTTCTGGAATCCTGAGCGTGGGGAGGTTCCACCAAAGGTCGGCAGGGCGTGGGTTCTAACGGAAAGCCTAAGCTCGTCTCCTCTGAGGGTTTTCCTAATGTCTCTGTGCCAGGGAATGCTAGGGGAGTTTGCAGGATATCCCAGTGACAGAGGCTGCCTCCCCAAGGTCAGGGAAGGTATTTCTAGGACTTCCCCGAACAGGGCACACCTATGACTGAAGAGAGCAGCGTGGAGTTGTCTCTCGAGCTCCCCCACGCACTGACAATGGTTCCGGAATCCTGAGCGTGGGGTGGTTCCACCAACGGTCGGCAGCGCGTGGGTTCTAACGGAAAGCCTAAGCTCGTCTCCCCTGAGGATTTTTCTAATGTCTCTCTGCCAGGGAATGCCAGGGTGGTTTGCAGGTATCCCAGTGACAGAGGCTGCCTCCACAAGGTCAGGGAAGATATTTCTCGGACTTCCCCGAAAAGGGAACACCTGTGACTGAAGAGAGCTTCGTGGAGTTGTCTCTCGAGCTCCCCCACGCACTGACAATGGTTCCGGAATCCTGAGCGTGGGGAGGTTCCACCAA
This sequence comes from Vicugna pacos, assembly GCF_048564905.1. Classification (NCBI taxonomy): domain Eukaryota; kingdom Metazoa; phylum Chordata; class Mammalia; order Artiodactyla; family Camelidae; genus Vicugna; species Vicugna pacos. The sequence goes on along the minus strand of NW_027328721.1, from coordinate 50,462,227 downwards.
CGGTCGGCAGCGCGTGGGTTCAAACGGAATGCCTAAGCTCGTCTCCCCTTAGGATTTTCCTAATATTTCTGTGCCAGGGAATGCTAGGGGGGTTTGCAGGATATCCCAGTGACAGAGGCTGCCCCCCCAAGGTCAGGGAATGTATTTCTCGGACTTCCCCGAACAGGGAACACCTGTGACTGAAGAGAGCTGCGTGGAGTTGTCTCTCGAGCTCCCCCACGCACTGACAATGGTTTCGAAATCCTGAGCGTGGGGAGGTTCCACCAACGGTCGGCAGCTCGTGGGTTCTAACGGAATGGCTAAGCTCGTCTCCCCTGAGGATTTTCCTAATATCTCTGTGCCAGGGAATGCTAGGGGGGTTGCAGGATATCCCAGTGACAGAGGCTGCCTCCCCAGGTCAGGGAATGTATTTCTCGGACTTCGCCGGACAGGGAACACCTGTGACTGCAGAGAGCTGCGTGGAGTTGTCTCTCGAGCTCCCCCATGCACTGACAGTGGTTCCGGAATCCTGAGCGTGGGGAGGTTCCACCAACGGTCGGCAGCGCGTGGGTTATTACAGAAAGCCTAAGCTCGTCTCCCCGGAGGGTTTTCGTAATGTCTCTGTGCCAGGGAATGCTAGGGGTGTTGCAGGATATCCCAGTGACAGAGGCTGCCTCCCCAAGTTCAGGAAAGGTATTTCTCGGACTTCCCCGAACAGGGAACACCTGTGACTGAAGAGAGCTGCGTGGAGTCGTCTCTCGAGCTCCCCCACGCACTGAAAATGTTTCCGGAATCCTGAGCGTGGGTAGTTTCCAACAACGGTCGGCAGCGCGTGGGTTCTAACGGAAAGCCTAAGCTCGTCTCCCCTGAGGGTTTTCGTAATGTCTCTGTGCCAGGGAATGCTAGGGGGGTTGCAGGATATCCCAGTGACAGAGGCTGCCTCCCCAAGGTCAGGGAAGGTATTTCTCGGACTTCCCCGAACAGGGAACACCTGTGAGTGCAGAGAGCTGCGTGGAGTCATCTCTCGAGCTCCCCCACGCACTGACAATGTTTCTGGAATCCTGAGCGTGGGGAGGTTCCACCAACATTCGGCAGCGCGTGGGTTATAACGGAAAGCCTAAGCTCGTCTCCCCTGAGGATTTTCCTAATGTCTCTGTGCCAGGGAATGCTAGGGGTGTTTGCAGGTATCCCAGTGACAGAGGCTGCCTCCCCAATGTCAGGGAATTTATTTCTCGGACTTCCCCGTACAGGGAACACCTGTGACTGAAGAGACCTGCGTGGAGATGTCTCTGGAGCTCCCCCACGAACTGAAAATGGTTCCGGAATCCTGAGCGTGGGGAGGTTCCACCAACGGTCGGCAGCGCGTGGGTTCTAACGGAATGCCTAAGCTCGTCTCCCCTGAGGATTTTCCTAATATCTCTGTGCCAGGGAATGCTAGCGGAGTTTGCAGGATATCCCAGTGACAGAGCCTGCCTCCCAAAGTTCAGGGAGTGTATTTCTCGGACTTCCCCGAACAGGGAACACCTGTGACTGAAGAGAGCTGCGCGGAGTTGTCTCTCGAGCCCCCCACGCACTGACAATTTTTCCGGAAACCTGAGCGTGGGTAGTTTCCACCAACGGTCGGCAGCGCGTGGGTTCTAACGGAAAGCCTATGCTCGTCTCCCCTGAGGGTTTTCCTAATGTCTCTGTGCCAGGGAATGCTAGGGGGGTTTGCTGGATATCCCAGTGTCAGAGGCTGCCTACCCAAGTTCAGGGAAGGTATTTCTCGGACTTCCCCGAACAGGGAACACCTGTGACTGCAGAGAGCTGCGTGGAGTTGTCTCTCGACCTCCCCCACGTACTGACAATGGTTCCGGAATCCTGAGCGTGGGGAGGTTCCACCAACGGTCGGCAGCGCGTGGGTTCTAACGGAAAGCCTAAGCTCGTCTCCCATGAGTTTTCCTAATGTCTCTGTGCCAGGAAATGCTAGGGGAGTTTGCAGGATATCCCAGTGACAGAGGCTGCCTCCCCAAGGTCAGGGAAGGTATTTCTCGGACTTCCCTGAACAGGGCACACCTGTGACTGAAGAGAGCTGCGTGGAGTTGTCTCTCGAGTTCCCCCACGCACTGACAATGTTTCTGGAATCCTGAGCGTGGGGAGGTTCCACCAAAGGTCGGCAGGGCGTGGGTTCTAACGGAAAGCCTAAGCTCGTATCCTCTGAGGGTTTTCCTAATGTCTCTGTGCCAGGGAATGCTAGGGGGGTTTGCAGGATATCCCAGTGTCAGAGGCTGCCTACCCAAGTTCAGGGAAGGTATTTCTCGGACTTCCCCGAACAGGGAACACCTGTGACCGAAGAGAGCTGCGTGGAGTTGTCTCTCGAGCTCCCCCATGCACTGACAATGGTTCCGGAATCTTGAGCGTGGGGAGGTTCCACCAACGGTCGTCAGCACGTGGGTTCCCCCGGAAAGCTTAAGCTCGTCTCCCCTGAGTGTTTTCCTAATATCTCTGGGCCAGGGAATGCTAGGGGGGTTTGCAGGATATCCCAGTGACAGAGGCTACCTCCCCAAGGTCAGGGAATGTATTTCTCGGACTTCCCCGGACAGGGAACACCTGTGACTGAAGAGAGCTGTGTGGAGTTGTCTCTCGAGCTCCCCCAAGCATTGACAATGGTTCCGGAATCCTGAGCGTGGGGAGGTTCCACCAACGGTCGGCAGGGCGTGGGTTCTAACGGAAAGCCTAAGCTCGTCTCCCCTGAGGGTTTTCCTAATGTCTCTGTGCCAGGGAATGCTAGGGGGATTTGCAGGATATCCCAGTGATAGAGGCTGCCTCCCCAAGTTGAGGGAGGGTATTTCTCGGACTTCCCCGAACAGGGAACACCTGTGACTGAAGAGAGCTGCGTGGAGTTGTCTCTCGAGCTCCCCCACGCACTGACAATGGTTCCGGAATCCTGAGCGTAGGGAGGTTCCACCAACGGTCGGCAGCGCGTGGGTTCTAACGGAAAGCATAAGCTCATCACCCCTGAGGTTTTTCCTAATTTCTCTGGGCCAGGGAATGCTAGGGTGGTTTGCAGGATATCCCAGTGACAGAGGCTGCCTCCCCAAGGTCAGGGAAGGTATTTCTCGGACTTCCCCGAACAGGGAACACCTGTGACTGAAGAGAGCAGCGTGGAGTTGTCTCTCGAGCTCCCCCACGCACTGAAAATGGTTCCGGAATCCTGAGCGTTGGGAGGTTCCACCAACGGTCGGCAGCGAGTGGGTTCTTACGGAAAGCCTAAGCTCGTCTCCCCGGAGGGTTTTCGTAATGTCTCTGTGCCAGGCAATGCTAGGGGGGTTGCAGGATATCCCAGTGACAGAGGCTGCCTCCCCAAGTTCAGGAAAGGTATTTCTCGGACTTCCCCGAACAGGGAACACCTGTGACTGAAGAGAGCTGCGTGGAGTCGTCTCTCGACCTCCCCAACGTACTGACAATGGTTCCGGAATCCTGAGCGTGGGGAGGTTCCACCAACGGTCGGCAGCGCGTGGGTTCTAAGGGAAAGCCTAAGCTCGTCTCCCATAAGTGTTTTCCTAATGTCTCTGTGCCAGGAAATGCTAGGGGAGTTTGCAGGATATCCCAGTGACAGAGGCTGCCTCCCCAAGGTCAATGAAGGTATTTCTCGGACTTCCCCGAACAGGGAACACCTGTGACTGAAGAGAGCTGCGTGGAGTTGTCTCTCGAGTTCCCCCACGCACTGACAATATTTCTGGAATCCTGAGCGTGGGGAGGTTCCACCAAAGGTCGGCAGGGCGTGGGTTCTAACGGAAAGCCTAAGCTCGTCTCCTCTGAGGGTTTTCCTAATGTCTCTGTGCCAGGGAAAGTTGGGGGGGTTTGCAGGATATCCCTGTGACAGAGGCTCCTCCCCAAGTCAGGGAATGTATTTCTCGGACTTCCCCGAACAGGGAACACCTGTGACTGAAGAGAGCTGCGCGGAGTTGTCTCTCGAGCTCCCCCACGCACTGACAATGTTTCCGGAAACCTGAGCGTGGGTAGTTTCCACCAACGGTCGGCAGCGCGTGGGTTCTAACGGAAAGCCTATGCTCGTCTCCCCTGAGGGTTTTCCTAATGTCTCTGTGCCAGGGAATGCTAGGGGGGTTTGCAGGATATCCCAGTGTCAGAGGCTGCCTACCCAAGTTCAGGGAAGGTATTTCTCGGACTTCCCCGAACAGGGAACACCTGTGACTGAAGAGACCTGCGTGGAGTTGTCTCTCGACCTCCCCCACGTACTGACAATGGTTCCGGAATCCTGAGCGTGGGGAGGTTCCACCAACGGTCGGCAGCGCGTGGGTTCTAACGGAAAGCCTAAGCTCGTCTCCCATAAGTGTTTTCCTAATGTCTCTGTGCCAGGAAATTCTAGGGGAGTTTGCAGGATATCCCAGTGACAGAGGCTGCCTCCCCAAGGTCAGGGAAGGTATTTCTCGGACTTCCCCGAACAGGGAACACCTGTGACTGAAGAGAGCTGCGTGGAGTTGTCTCTCGAGTTCCCCCACGCACTGACAATGTTTCTGGAATCCTGAGCGTGGGAGGTTCCACCAAAGGTCGGCAGGGCGTGGGTTCTAACGGAAAGCCTAAGCTCGTCTCCTCTGAGGGTTTTCCTAATGTCTCTGTGCCAGGGAATGCTAGGGGAGTTTGCAGGATATCCCAGTGACAGAGCCTGCCTTCCCAAGGTCAGGGAAGGTATTTCTAGGACTTCCCCGAACAGGGAACACCTGTGACTGAAGAGAGCTGCGTGGAGTTGTCTCTCGAGCTCCCCCACGCACTGACAATGGTTCCGGAATCCTGAGCGTGGGGTGGTTCCACCAACGGTCGGCAGCGCGTGGGTTCTAACGGAAAGCCTAAGCTCGTCTCCCCTGAGGTTTTTCCGAATATCTCTGTGCCAGGGAATGCAAGGGGTGTTTGCAGGATATCCCAGTGACAGAGTCTGCCTCCCCAAGGTCAGGGAAGTTATTTCTCGGACTTCTCCGAACAGGGAACACCTGTGAATGAAGAGAGCTGCATGGAGTTGTCTCACGAGCTTCCCCACGCACTGACAATGTTTCTGGAATCCTGAGCGTGGGGAGGTTCCACCAACAGTCGGCAGCGCGTGGGTTGTAACGGAATGCCTAAGCTCGTCTCCCCTGAGGATTTTCCTAATGTCTCTCTGCCAGGGAATGCTAGGGTGGTTTGCAGGTATCCCAGTGACAGAGGCTGCCTCCACAAGGTCAGGGAAGATATTTCTCGGACTTCCCCGTACAGGGAACACCTGTGACTGAAGAGAGCTTCGTGGAGTTGTCTCTCGAGCTCCCTCACGCACTGACAATGGTTCCGGAATCCTGAGCGTGGGGAGGTTCCACCAACGGTCGGCAGCGCGTGGGTTTTAACGGAATGCCTTAGCTCGTCTCCCCTTAGGATTTTCCTAATGTATCTGTGCCAGGGAATCCTAGGGGGGTTTGCAGGATATCCCAGTGACAGAGTCTGCCTCCCCAAGGTCAGGGAATGTATTTCTCGGACTTCCCCGAACAGGGAACACCTGTGACTGAAGAGAGCTGCGTGGAGTTGTCTCTCGAGCTCCCCCACGCACTGACAATGGTTCCGGAATCCTGAGCGTGGGGAGGTTCCACCAACTTTCGGCAGCGCGTGGGTTCTAACGGAAAGCCTAAGCTCGTCTGCCCTGAGGGTTTTCCTAATGTCTCTGTGCCAGGGAATGCTAGGGGGGTTCGCAGGATATCCCAGAGACAGAGGCTGCCTCCCCAAGTTAAGGGAAGTTATTTCTCGGACTTCCCCGAACAGGGAACACCTGTGACTGAAGAGAGCTGCGTGGAGTTGTCTCTCGAGCTCCCCCACGCACTGACAATGGTTCCGGAATCCTGAGCGTGGTGAGGTTCCACCAACGGTCGGCAGAGCGTGGGTTCTAACGGAAAGCGTAAGCTCGTCTCCCCTGAGTGTTTTCCTAATGTCTCTGTTCCAGGGAATGCTAGGGGGGTTTGCAGGATATCCCAGTGACAGAGGCTGCCTCCCCAAGGTCAGGGAGGGTTTTTCTCGGACTTCCCCGAACAGGGAACACCTGTGACTGAAGAGAGCTGCGTGGAGTTGTCTCTCGAGCTCCCCCACGCACTGACAATGGTTCCGGAATCCTGAGCGTGGGGAGGTACCACCAACGGTCGGCAGCGCGTGGGTTCTAACGGATAGCCTAAGCTCGTCTGCCCTGAGGGTTTTCCTAATGTCTCTGTGCCAGGGAATGCTAGGGGGGTTTGCAGGATATCCCAGAGACAGAGGCTGCCTCCCGAAGTTCAGGGAAGTTATTTCTCGGACTTCCCCGAACAGGGAACACCTGTGACTGAAGAGAGCTGCGTGGAGTTGTCTCTCGAGTTCCCCCATGCACTGACAATGGTTCCGGAATCCTGAGCGTGGGGAGGTTCCACCAACGGTCGTCAGCACGTGGGTTCTAACGGAAAGCTTAAGCTCGTCTCCCCTGAGTATTTTCCTAAAATCTCTGGGCCAGGGAATGCTAGGGGGGTTTGCAGGATATCCCAGTGACAGAGCCTGCCTCCACAAGATCAGGTAGGATATTTCTCGGACTTCCCCGAACAGGGAACACCTGTGACTGAAGAGAGCTGCGTGGAGTTGTCTCTCGAGGTCCCCCACGCACTGACAATGGTTCCGGAATCCTGAGCGTGGGGAGGTTCCACCAACGTTCGGCAGGGCGTGGGTTCTAACGGAAAGCATAAGCTCGTCTCCCCTGAGGGTTTTCCTAATGTGTCTGTGCCAGGGAATGCTAGGGGGGTTTGCAGATTATCCCAGTGACAGAGGCTGCCTCCCCAAGGTGAGGGAGGGGATTTCTCGGACTTCCCCGAACAGGGAACACCTGTGACTGAAGAGAGCTGCGTGGAGTTGTCTCTCGAGCTCCCCCACGCACTGACAATTTTTCCGGAATCCTGAGCGAGGGGAGGTTCCACCAACAGTCGGCAGCGCGTGGGTTCTAACGGAATGCCTAAGCTCGTCTCCCCTGAGGATTTTCCTAATGTCTCTGTGCCAGGGAATGCTAGGGGCGTTTGCAGGTATCCCAGTGACAGAGGCTGCCTCCCCAAGGTCAGGGAAGATATTTCTCAACTTCCCCGAACAGGGAACACCTGTGACTGAAGAGAGCTGCGTGGAGATGTCTCTCGAGCTCCCCCACGCACTGACAATGGTTCCGGAATCCTGAGCGTTGGGAGGTTCCACCAACGGTCGGCAGCGCGTGGGTTCTAACGGAATGCCTAAGCTCGTCTCCCGTGAGGATTTTCCTAATATCTCTGTGCCAGGCAATGCTAGGGGGGTTTCCAGGATATCCCAGTGACAGAGGCTGCCTCCCCAATTTCATGAAATGTATTTCTCGGACTTCCCCGAACACGGAACACCTGTGACTGCAGAGAGCTGCGTGGAGTTGTCTCTCGACCTCCCCCACGCACTGACAATGGTTCCGGAATCCTGAGCGTGGGGAGGTTCCACCAACGGTCGGCAGCGCGTGGGTTCTAACGGAAAGCCTATGCTCGTCTCCCCTAAGTGTTTTCCTAATGTCTCTGTGCCAGGAAATGCTAGGGGAATTTGCAGGATATCCCAGTGACAGAGGCTGCTTCCCCAAGGTCAGGGAAGGTATTTCTCGGACTTCCCCAAACAGGGAACACCTGTGAATGCAGAGAGCTGCGTGGAGTCGTCTCTCGACCTCCACCACGCACTGAAAATTTTTCTGGAATCCTGAGCGTGGGGAGGTTCCACCAACAGTCGGCAGCGCGTGGGTTCTAACGGAATGCCTAAGCTCGTCTCCCCTGAGGATTTTCCTAATGTCTCTGTGCCAGGGAATGCTAGGGGGGTTTGCAGGTATCCCAGTGACATAGGCTGCCTCCCCAAGGTCAGGGAAGATATTTCTCGGATTTCCCCGAACAGGGAACACCTGTGACTTAAGAGAGCTGCGTGGAGATGTCTCTCGAGCTCCCCCACGCACTGAAAATGGTTCCGGAATCCTGAGCGTGGGGAGGTTCCACCAACTGTCGGCAGCGCGTGGGTTCTAACGGAATGCCTAAGCTCGTCTCCCCTGAGGATTTTCCTAATATCTCTGTGCCAGGGAATGCTAGGGGGGTTTCCAGGATATCCCAGTGACAGAGGATGGCTCCCCAAGTTCATGAAATGTATTTCTCGGACTTCCCCGAACAGGGAACACCTGTGACTGCAGAGAGCTGCGTGGATTTGTCTCTCGAGCTCCCCCACGCACTGACAATGGTTCGGAATCCTGAGCGTGGTGAGGTTCCACCAACGGTCGGCAGGGCGTGGGTTCTAACGGAAAGCGTAAGCTCGTCTCCCCTGAGGGTTTTCCTAATGTCTCTGTTCCAGGGAATGCTAGGGGGGTTTGCAGGATATCCCAGTGACAGAGGCTGCCTCCCCAAGGTCAGGGAGTGTTTTTCTCGGACTTCCCCGAACAGGGAACACCTGTGACTGAAGAGAGCTGCGTGGAGTTGTCTCTCGAGCTCCCCCACGCACTGACAATGGTTCCGGAATCCTGAGCGTGGGGAGGTTCCACCAACGGTCGTCAGCACGTGGGTTCTAACAGAAAGCTTAAGCTCGTCTCCCCTGAGTGTTTTCCTAATATCTCTGGGCCAGGGAATGCTAGGGGGGTTTGCAGGATATCCCAGTGACAGAGCCTGCCTCCCCAAGGTCAGGGAAGATATTTCTCGGACTTCCCCGAACAGGGAACACCTGTGACTGAAGAGAGCTGCGTGGAGTCGTCTCTCGACCTCCCACACGTACTGACAGTGGTTCCGGAATCGTGAGCGTGGGGAGTTTCCACCAACGGTCGGCAGCGCGTGGGTTCTTACGGAAAGCCTAAGCTCGTCTCCCCGGAGGGTTTTCGTAATGTCTCTGTGCCAGGGAATGCTAGGGGGATTGCAGGATATTCCAGTGACAGAGGCTGCCTCCCCAAGGTCAGGGAAGATATTTCTCGGACTTCCCCGAACAGGGAACACCTGTGACCAAAGAGAGATGCGTGGAATTGTCTCTCGAACTCCCACATGCACTGACAATGGTTCCGGAATCCTGAGCGTGGGGAGGTTCCACCAACGGTCGTAAGCACGTGGGTTCTAACGGAAAGCTTAAGCTCGTCTCCCCTGAGGGTTTTCCTAATATCTCTGTGCCAGGGAATGCTAGGGGGTTTGCAGGATATCCCAGTGACAGAGCCTGCCTCCCCAAGGTCAGGGAATGTGTTTCTCGGACTTCCCCGAACAGGGAACACCTGTGACTGAAGAGAGCTGTGTGGAGTTGTCTCTCGAGCTCCCCCACGCACTGACAATGGTTCCGGAATCCTGAGCGTGGGGAGGTTCCACCAACGGTCGGCAGGGCTTGAGTTCTAACGGAAAGCCTAAGCTCGTCTCCCCTGAGGGTTTTCCGAATGTCTCTGTACCAGGGAATGCTAGGGGGGTTTGCAGGATATCCCAGTGACAGAGGCTGCCTCCCCAAGGTCAGGGAAGTTATTTCTCGGACTTCTCCGAACAGGGAACACCTGTGACTGAAGAGAGCTGCATGGAGTTGTCTCTCGAGCTCCCCCACGCACTGACAATCTTTCTGGAATCCTGAGCGTGGGGAGGTTCCACCAACAGTCGGGAGCGCGTGGGTTCTAACGGAATGCCTAAGCTCGTCTCCCCTGAGGATTTTCCAAATGTCTCTGTGCCAGGGAATGCTAGGGTTGTTTGCATGTATCCCAGTGACAGAGGCTGCCTGCCCAAAGTCAGGGAAGATATTTCTCGGACTTCCCCGAACAGGGAACACCTGTGACTGAAGAGAGATGCGTGGAGTTGTCTCTCGAGCTCCCCCACGCACTGACAATGGTTCCGGAATCCTGAGCGTGGGGAGGTTCCACCAACGGTCGGCAGCGCGTGGGTTCTAACGGAATGCCTAAGCTCGTCTCCCCTGAGGATTTTCCTAATATCTCTGTGCCAGGGAATGCTAGGGGGGTTTTCAGTATATCCCAGTGACAGAGGCTGCCTCCCCAAGGTCAGGGAATGTATTTCTCGGACTTCCCCGAACAGGGAACACCTGTGAATGCAGAGAGCTGCGTGGAGTTGTCTCTCGAGCTCCCCCACGCACTGAAAATGGTTCCGGAATCCTGAGCGTGGGGAGGTTCCACCAACGGTCGGCAGCGCGTGGGTTCTAACGGAAAGCCTAAGCTCGTCTGCCCTGAGTGTTTTCCTAATGTCTCTGTGCCAGGGAATGCTAGGGGGGTGTGCAGGATATCCTAGTGACAGAGGCTGCCTGCCTAAGGTCAGGGAAGTTATTTCTCGGACTTTCCAGAACAGGGAACACCTGTGACTGAAGAGAGCTGCGTGGAGTTGTCTCTCGAGCTCCCCCATGCACTGACAATGGTTCTGGAATCCTGTGTGTGGGGAGGTTCCACCAACGGTCGTCAGCACGTGGGTTCTAACGGAAAGCCTAAGCTCGTCTGCCCTGAGTGTTTTCCTAATGTCTCTGTGCCAGGGAATGCTAGGGGGGTTTGTAGAATATCCCAGTGACAGAGCCTGCCTCCCCAAGGTCAGGGAATGTATTTCTCCGACTTCCACGAACAGGGAACACCTGTGACTGAAGAGAGCTGCGTGGAGTTGTCTCTCAATCTCCCCCACGCACTGACAATGGTTCCGGAATCCTGAGCGTGGGGAGGTTCCACCAACGGTCGGCAGGGCGTGGGTTCTAACGGAAAGCGTTAGCTCGTCTCCCCTGAGGTTTTTCTTAATGTCTCTGTGCCAGGGAATGCTAGGGGGGTTGGCAGGATATCCCAGTGACAGAGGCTGCCTCCCCAAGGTCAGGGAGTGTATTTCTCGGACTTCCCCGAACAGGGAACACCTGTGACTGAAGAGAGCTGCGTGGAGTTGTCTCTCGAGCTCCCCCACGCACTGACAATGGTTCCGGAATCCTGAGCGTGGGGAGGTTCCACCAACGGTCGGCAGCGCTTTGGTTCTAACGGAAAGCCTAAGCTCATCACCCCTGAGTTTTTTCCTAATTTCTCTGTGCCAGGAAATGCTAGGGGGTTTTTCAGGATATCCCAGAAACAGAGGCTGCCTCCCCAAGTTCAGGGAAGGTATTTCTCGGACTTCCCCGAACAGGGAACACCTGTGACTGAAGAGAGATTCGTGGAGTTGTCTCTCGAGCTCCCCCACGCACTGACAATGGTTCCGGAATCCTGAGCGTGGGGAGGTTCCACCAACGGTCGGCAACGCGTGGGTTCTAACGGAAAGCCTAAGCTCGTCTGCCCTGAGTTTTTTCCTAATGTCTCTGTGCCAGGGAATGCTAGGGGGGTTTGCAGGATATCCCAGTGACAGAGCTTGCCTCCCCAAGTTCAGGGAATGTATTTCTCGGACTTCCCCGAACAGTGAACACCTGTGACTGAAGAGAGCTGCGTGGAGTCGTCTCTCGAGCTCCCCCATGCACTGACAATGGTTCCGGAATCCTGAGCGTGGGGAGGTTCCACCAACGGTCGTCAGCACGTGGGTTCTAACGGAAAGCCTAAGCTCGTCTCCCCTGAGGATTTTCCTAATATCTCTGTGCCAGGGATTACTAGGGGTGTTTGCAGGATATCCCAGTGACAGAGCCTGCCTCCCAAAGTTCAGGGAGGGTATTTCTCGGACTTCCCCGAACAGGGAACACCTGTGACTGAAGAGAGCTGCGTGGAGTTGTCTCTCGAGCTCCCCCACGCACTGACAATGGTTCCGGAATCCTGAGCGTGGGGAGGTTCCACCAACGGTCGTCAGGGCGTGGGTTCTAACGGAAAGCGTAAGCTCGTCTCCCCTGAGGGTTTTCCTAATGTCTCTGTGCCAGGGAATGCTAGGGGAGTTTGCAGGATATCCCAGTGACAGAGGATGCCTCCCCAAGGTCAGGGAGGGTTTTTCTCGGACTTCCCCGAACAGGGAACACCTGTGACTGAAGAGAGCTGCGTGGATTTGTCTCTCGAGCTCCCCCACGCACTGACAATGGTTCCGGAATCCTGAGCGTGGGGAGGTTCCACCAACGTTCGACAGCGCGTGGGATCTAACGGAAAGCCTAAGCTCGTCTGCCCTGAGTGTTTTCCGAATGTCTCTGTGCCAGAGAATGCTAGGGGGGTTTGCAGGATATCCCAGTGACAGAGGCTGCCTCCCCAAGGTCAGGGAAGGTATTTCTCGGACTTACCCGAACAGGGAACACCTGTGACTGAAGAGAGCTGCGTGGAGATTTCTCTCGAGCTCCCCCACGCACTGACAATGGTTCCGGAATCCTGAGCGTGGGGAGGTTCCACCAACGGTCGGCAGCGCGTGGGTTTTAACGGAAAGCCTAAGCTCGTCTCCCCTGAGGGTTTTCCTAATATCTCTGTGCCAGGGAATGCTAGGGGGGTTTTCAGTATATCCCAGTGACAGAGGCTGCCTCCCCAAGATCAGGGAAGTTATTTCTAGGACTTCCCCGAACAGGGAACACCTGTGACTGAAGAGAGCTGCGTGGAGTTGTCTCTCGAGGTCCCCCACGCACTGACAATGGTTCCGGAATCCTGAGCGTGTGGAGGTTCCACCAACGGTCGGCAGCGAGTGGGTTCTAACTGAATGCCTAAGATTGTCTCCCCTGAGGATTTTCCTAATATCTCTGTGCCAGGGAATGCTAGGGGGGATTGCAGTATATCCCTATGGCAGAGGCTGCCTCCCAAAGTTAAGTAAATGTATTTCTCAGAATTCCCCGAACAGGGAACACCTGTGACTGCAGAGAGCTGCGTGGAGTTGTCTCTCGAGCTACCCCACGCACTGACAATTTTTCCGGAAACCTGAGCGTGGGTAGTTTCCACCAACGGTCGGCAGCGCGTGGGTTCTAACGGAAAGCCAAGCTCGTCTCCCCTGAGGATTTTCCTAATGTCTCTGTGCCAGGGAATGCTAGGGGGGTTTGCAGGTTATCCCAGTGACAGAGGCTGCCTCCCCAAGTTCAGGGAATGTATTTCTCGGACTTCCCCGAACAGGGAACACCTGTGACTGAAGAGAGCTGCGTGGAGTTGTCTCTCGAGCTCCCCGATGCACTGACAATGGTTCCGGAATCCTGAGCGTGGGGAGGTTCCACCAACGGTCGGCAGCGCGTGGGTTCTAACGGAATGCCTAATCTCGTCTCCCCTGAGGGTTTTCCTAATATCTCTGTGCCAGGGAATGCTAGGGGGGTTTGCAGGATATCCCAGTGACAGAGGCTGCCTCCCCAAGGTCAGGGAATGTATTTCACCGACTTCCCCGAACAGGGAACACCTGTGACTGCAGAGAGCTGCGTGGAGTTCTCTCTCGAGCTCCCCCACCCACTGACAATGGTTCCGGAATCCTGAGCGTGGGGAGGTTCCACTAACGGTCGGCAGCGCGTGGGTTCTACCGGAAAGCCTAAGCTCGTCTGACCTGAGTGTTTTCCTAATGTCTCTGTGCCAGGGAATGCTAGGGGGGTTTGCATTATATCCCAGTGACAGAGGCTGCCTCCCCAATGTCAGGGAAGGTATTTCTCGGACTTCCCAGAACAGGGAACACCTGTGACTGAAGAGAGCTGCGTGGAGTCGTCTCTCGAGCTCCCCCATGCACTGACATTGGTTCCGGAATCCTGAGCGTGGGGAGGTTCCACCAACGGTCGTCAGCACGTGGGTTCTAACGGAAAGCCTAAGCTCGTCTCCCCTGAGGATTTTCCTAATATCTCTGTGCCAGGGAATACTAGGGGGGTTTGCAGGATATCCCAGTGACAGAGCCTGCCTCCACATGTTCAGGGAGGGTATTTCTCGGACTTCCGCGAACAGGGAACAACTGTGACTGAAGAGAGCTGCCTGGAGTTGTCTCTCGAGATCCCCCACGCACTGACAATGGTTCCGGAATCCTGAGCGTGGGGAGGTTCCACCAACGGTCGGCAGGGCGTGGGTTCTAACGGAAAGCGTAAGCTCGTATCCCCTGAGGGTTTTCCTAATGTCTCTGTGCCAGGGAATGCTAGGGGCGTTTGCAGGATATCCCAGTGTCAGAGGCTGCCTCCTCAAGGTCAGGGAGGGTTTTTCTCGGACTTCCCCGAACAGGGAACACCTGTGACTGCAGAGAGCTGCGTGGAGTTGTCTCTCGAGCTCCCCCACGCACTGACAATGGTTCCGGAATCCTGAGCGTGGGGAGGTTCCACCAACGGTCGGCAGCGCGTGGGTTCTAACGGAAAGCCTAAGCTCATAACCCCTGAGGTTTTTGCTAATTTCTCTGTGCCAGGGAATGCTAGAGGGTTTTGTAGGATATCCCAGTGACAGAGGCTGCCTCCCCAAGTTCAGGGAAGGTATTTCTCGGACTTCCCCGAACAGGGAACACCTGTGACTGCTGAGAACTGCGTGGAGTTGTCTCTCGAGCATCCCCACGCACTGACAATGGTTCCGGAAACCTGAGTGTGGGTAGTTTTCACCAACGGTCGGCAGCGCGTGGGTTCTAACGGAAAACCTAAGCTCGTCTCCCCTGAGGGTTTTCCAAATGTCTCTGTGCCAGGGAATGCTAGGGGTTTTTGCAGGTTATCCCAGTGACAGAGGCTGCCTCCCCAAGGTCAGGGAATGTATTTCTCGGACTTCCCCGAACAGGGAACACCTGTGACTGAAGAGAGCTGCGTGGAGTTGTCTCTCGAGCTCCCCCACGCACTGACAATGTTTCCGGAATCCTGAGCGTGGGGAGGTTACATCAACGGTCGGCAGCGCGTGGGTTCTAACGGAAAGCCTAAGCTCGCCTCCCCTGAGGGTTTTCCTAATGTCTCTGTGCCAGGAAATGCTATGGGAATTTGCATTATATCCCAGTGACAGAGGCTGCCTCCCCAAGGTCAGGGAAGTTATTTCTCGGACTTCCCCGAACAGGGAAAACCTGTGATTGAAGAGAGCTACGTGGAGTTGTCTCTCGAGCTCCCCCACGCACTGACAATGTTTCTGGAATCCTGAGCGTGGGGAGGTTCCACCAACGGTCGGCAGCGCGTGGGTTCTATCGGAAAGCCTAAGCTCGTCTCCCCTGAGGATTTTCCAAATGTCTCTGTGCCAGGGAATGCTAGGGTTGTTTGCATGTATCCCAGTGACAGAGGCTGCCTGCCCAAAGTCAGGGAAGATATTTCTCGGACTTCCCCGAACAGGGAACACCTGTGACTGAAGAGAGATGCGTGGAGTTGTCTCTCGAGCTCCCCCACGCACTGACAATGGTTCCGGAATCCTGAGCGTGGGGAGGTTCCACCAACGGTCGGCAGCGCGTGGGTTCTAACGGAATGCCTAAGCTCGTCTCCCCTGAGGATTTTCCTAATATCTCTGTGCCAGGGAATGCTAGGGGGGTTTTCAGTATATCCCAGTGACAGAGGCTGCCTCCCCAAGGTCAGGGAATGTATTTCTCGAACTTCCCCGAACAGGGAACACCTGTGAATGCAGAGAGCTGCGTGGAGTTGTCTCTCGAGCTCCCCCACGCACTGAAAATGGTTCCGGAATCCTGAGCGTGGGGAGGTTCCACCAACGGTCGGCAGCGCGTGGGTTCTAACGGAAAGCCTAAGCTCGTCTGCCCTGAGTGTTTTCCTAATGTCTCTGTGCCAGGGAATGCTAGGGGGGTGTGCAGGATATACTAGTGACAGAGGCTGCCTGCCTAAGGTCAGGGAAGTTATTTCTCGGACTTTCCAGAACAGGGAAAACCTGTGACTGAAGAGAGCTGCGTGGAGTTGTCTCTCGAGCTCCCCCATGCACTGACAATGGTTCTGGAATCCTGTGTGTGGGGAGGTTCCACCAACGGTCGTCAGCACGTGGGTTCTAACGGAAAGCCTAAGCTCGTCTGCCCTGAGTGTTTTCCTAATGTCTCTGTGCCAGGGAATGCTAGGGGGGTTTGCAGAATATCCCAGTGACAGAGCCTGCCTCCCCAAGGTCAGGGAATGTATTTCTCCGACTTCCACGAACAGGGAACACCTGTGACTGAAGAGAGCTGCGTGGAGTCGTCTCTCGAGCTCCCCCATGCACTGACAATGGTTCCGGAATCCTGAGCGTGGGGAGGTTCCACCAACGGTCGGCAGGGCGTGGGTTCTAACGGAAAGCGTTAGCTCGTCTCCCCTGAGGGTTTTCTTAATGTCTCTGTGCCAGGGAATGCTAGGGGGGTTGGCAGGATATCCCAGTGACAGAGGCTGCCTCCCCAAGGTCAGGGAGTGTATTTCTCGGACTTCCCCGAACAGGGAACACCTGTGACTGAAGAGAGCTGCGTGGAGTTGTCTCTCGAGCTCCCCCACGCACTGACAATGGTTCCGGAATCCTGAGCGTGGGGAGGTTCCACCAACGGTCGGCAGCGCTTTGGTTCTAACGGAAAGCCTAAGCTCATCACCCCTGAGTTTTTTCCTAATTTCTCTGTGCCAGGAAATGCTAGGGGGTTTTTCAGGATATCCCAGAAACAGAGGCTGCCTCCCCAAGTTCAGGGAAGGTATTTCTCGGACTTCCCCGAACAGGGAACACCTGTGACTGAAGAGAGATGCGTGGAGTTGTCTCTCGAGCTCCCCCACGCACTGACAATGGTTCCGGAATCCTGAGCGTGGGGAGGTTCCACCAACGGTCGGCAACGCGTGGGTTCTAACGGAAAGCCTAAGCTCGTCTGCCCTGAGTTTTTTCCTAATGTCTCTGTGCCAGGGAATGCTAGGGGGGTTTGCAGGATATCCCAGTGACAGAGCTTGCCTCCCCAAGTTCAGGGAATGTATTTCTCGGACTTCCCCGAACAGTGAACACCTGTGACTGAAGAGAGCTGCGTGGAGTCGTCTCTCGAGCTCCCCCATGCACTGACAATGGTTCCGGAATCCTGAGCGTGGGGAGGTTCCACCAACGGTCGTCAGCACGTGGGTTCTAACGGAAAGCCTAAGCTCGTCTCCCCTGAGGATTTTCCTAATATCTCTGTGCCAGGGATTACTAGGGGGGTTTGCAGGATATCCCAGTGACAGAGCCTGCCTCCCAAAGTTCAGGGAGGGTATTTCTCGGACTTCCTCGAACAGGGAACACCTGTGACTGAAGAGAGCTGCGTGGAGTTGTCTCTCGAGCTCCCCCACGCACTGACAATGGTTCCGGAATCCTGAGCGTGGGGAGGTTCCACCAACGGTCGTCAGGGCGTGGGTTCTAACGGAAAGCGTAAGCTCGTCTCCCCTGAGGGTTTTCCTAATGTCTCTGTGCCAGGGAATGCTAGGGGAGATTGCAGGATATCCCAGTGACAGAGGCTGCCTCCCCAAGGTCAGGGAGGGTTTTTCTCGGACTTCCCCGAACAGGGAACACCTGTGACTGAAGAGAGCTGCGTGGATTTGTCTCTCGAGCTCCCCCACGCACTGACAATGGTTCCGGAATCCTGAGCGTGGGGAGGTTCCACCAACGTTCGGCAGCGCGTGGGATCTAACGGAAAGCCTAAGCTCGTCTGCCCTGAGTGTTTTCCGAATGTCTCTGTGCCAGAGAATGCTAGGGGGGTTTGCAGGATATCCCAGTGACAGAGGCTGCCTCCCCAAGGTCAGGGAAGGTATTTCTCGGACTTACCCGAACAGGGAACACCTGTGACTGAAGAGAGCTGCGTGGAGATTTCTCTCGAGCTCCCCCACGCACTGACAATGGTTCCGGAATCCTGAGCGTGGGGAGGTTCCACCAACGGTCGGCAGCGCGTGGGTTTTAACGGAAAGCCTAAGCTCGTCTCCCCTGAGGGTTTTCCTAATATCTCTGTGCCAGGGAATGCTAGGGGGGTTTTCAGTATATCCCAGTGACAGAGGCTGCCTCCCCAAGATCAGGGAAGTTATTTCTAGGACTTCCCCGAACAGGGAACACCTGTGACTGAAGAGAGCTGCGTGGAGTTGTCTCTCGAGGTCCCCCACGCACTGACAATGGTTCCGGAATCCTGAGCGTGTGGAGGTTCCACCAACGGTCGGCAGCGAGTGGGTTCTAACTGAATGCCTAAGATTGTCTCCCCTGAGGATTTTCCTAATATCTCTGTGCCAGGGAATGCTAGGGGGGATTGCAGTATATCCCTATGGCGGAGGCTGCCTCCCAAAGTTAAGTAAATGTATTTCTCAGAATTCCCCGAACAGGGAACACCTGTGACTGCAGAGAGCTGCGTGGAGTTGTCTCTCGAGCTACCCCACGCACTGACAATTTTTCCGGAAACCTGAGCGTGGGTAGTTTCCACCAACGGTCGGCAGCGCGTGGGTTCTAACGGAAAGCCAAGCTCGTCTCCCCTGAGGGTTTTCCTAATGTCTCTGTGCCAGGGAATGCTAGGGGGGTTTGCAGGTTATCCCAGTGACAGAGGCTGCCTCCCCAAGTTCAGGGAATGTATTTCTCGGACTTCCCCGAACAGGGAACACCTGTGACTGAAGAGAGCTGCGTGGAGTTGTCTCTCGAGCTCCCCGATGCACTGACAATGGTTCCGGAATCCTGAGCGTGGGGAGGTTCCACCAACGGTCGGCAGCGCGTGGGTTCTAACGGAATGCCTAAGCTCGTCTCCCCTGAGGGTTTTCCTAATATCTCTGTGCCAGGGAATGCTAGGGGGGTTTGCAGGATATCCCAGTGACAGAGGCTGCCTCCCCAAGGTCAGGGAATTTATTTCACCGACTTCCCCGAACAGGGAACACCTGTGACTGCAGAGAGCTGCGTGGAGTTCTCTCTCGAGCTCCCCCACCCACTGACAATGGTTCCGGAATCCTGAGCGTGGGGAGGTTCCACTAACGGTCGGCAGCGCGTGGGTTCTACCGGAAAGCCTAAGCTCGTCTGACCTGAGTGTTTTCCTAATGTCTCTGTGCCAGGGAATGCTAGGGGGGTTTGCATTATATCCCAGTGACAGAGGCTGCCTCCCCAATGTCAGGGAAGGTATTTCTCGGACTTCCCAGAACAGGGAACACCTGTGACTGAAGAGAGCTGCGTGGAGTCGTCTCTCGAGCTCCCCCATGCACTGACATTGGTTCCGGAATCCTGAGCGTGGGGAGGTTCCACCAACGGTCGTCAGCACGTGGGTTCTAACGGAAAGCCTAAGCTCGTCTCCCCTGAGGATTTTCCTTATATCTCTGTGCCAGGGAATACTAGGGGGGTTTGCAGGATATCCCAGTGACAGAGCCTGCCTCCACATGTTCAGGGAGGGTATTTCTCGGACTTCCCTTAACAGGGAACACCTGTGACTGCAGAGAGCTGCGTGGAGTTGTCTCTCGACCTCCCCCACGCACTGACAATGGTTCCGGAATCCTGAGCGTGGGGAGGTTCCACCAAAGGTCGGCAGCGCGTGAGTTCTAACGGAAAGCATAAGCTCGTCTCCCCTGAGGGTTTTCCTATTGTCTCTGTGCCAGGGAATGCTAGGGGGGTTTGCAGGATATCCCAGTGACAGAGGCTGCCTCCCCAAGGTCAGGGAAGGTATTTCTCGGACTTCCCCGAACAGGGAACACCTGTGACTGAAGAGAGCTGCGTGGAGTTGTCTCTCGAGCTCCCCCACGCACTGACAATGGTTCCGGAATCCTGAGCTTGTGGAGGTTTCACCAACGGACGGCAGCGCGTGTGTTCTAACGGAAAGCATAAGCTCGTATCCCCTGAGGTTTTTCCAAATTTCTCTGTGCCAGGGAATGCTAGGGGGGTTTGCAGGATATCCCAGTGACAGAGGCTGCCTCCCCAAGGTCAGGGAATGTATTTCTCGGACTTCCCCGAACAGGGAACACCTGTGACTGCAGAGAGCTTCGTGGAGTTGCCTCTCGAGCTCCCCCACGCCCTGACAATTGTTCCGGAATCCTGAGCGTGGGGAGGTTTCACCAAATGTCGGCAGCGCGTAGGATCTAACGGAAAGCCGAAGCTCGTCTACCCTGAGGGTTTTCCTAATGTCTCTGTGCCAGGGAATGCTAGGGGGGTTTGCAGGATATCCCAGTGACAGACGCTGCCTCCCCAAGGTCAGAGAATGTTTTTCTCGGACTTCCCCGTACAGGGAACACCTGTGACTGAAGAGAGCTCCGTGGAGTTGTCTCTCGAGCTCCTCCACGCATTGACATTGTTTCTGGAATCCTGAGCGTGGGGAGGTTCCACCAAAAGTCGGCACCGCGTGGGTTCTAACGGAATGCCTAAGCTCGTCTCCCCTAAGGATTTTCCTAATGTCTCTGTGCCAGGGAATGCTAGGGTGGTTTGCAGGTATCCCAGTGACAGAGGCTGCCTTCCCAAGTTCAGGGAAGATATTTCTCGGACTTCCCCGAACAGGGAACACCTGTGAATGAAGAGAGCTGCGTGGAGATGTCTCTCGAGCTCCCCCACGCACTGACAATGTTTCCGGAATCCTGAGCGTGGGGAGGTACCACCAACGTTCGACAGCGCGTGGGTTCTAACGGAAAGCGTAAGCTCGTCTCCCCTGAGGGTTTTCCTTATGTCTCTGTGCCAGGGAATGCTAGTGGGGTTTGCAGGGTATCCCAGTGACAGAGGCTGCCTCCCCAAGGTCAGGGAAGGTATTTCTCGGACTTCTCTGTACAGGGAACACCTGCGACTGAAGAGAGCTGCATGGAGTTGTCTCTCGAGCTCCCCCACGCACTGACAATGTTTCTGGAATCCTGAGCGTGGGGAGGTTCCACCAACAGTCGGCAGCGCGTGGGTTCTAACGGAATGCCTAAGCTCGTCTCCCCTGAGATTTTTCCTAATGTCTCTGTGCCAGGGAATTCTAGGGTGGTTTGCAGGAATCCCAGTGACAGAGGCTGCCTCCCTAAGGTCAGGGAAGATATTTCTCGGACTTCCCCGAACAGGGAACACCTGTGAATGAAGAGAGCTGCGTGGAGTTGTCTCTCGAGCTCCCCCACGCACTGACAATGGTTCCGGAATCCTGAGCGTGGGGAGGTTCCACAAACGTTCGTCAGCACGTGGGTTCTAACGGAAAGCCTAAGCTCGTCTCCCCTGAGGGTTTTCCTAATGTCTCTGTGCCAGGGAATGCTAGGGGGGTTTGCAGGATATCCCAGTGACTGAGGCTGCCTCCCCAAGGTCAGGGAAGGTATTTCTCGGACTTCCCCGAACAGGGAACACCTGTGATTGAAGAGAGCTGCGTGGAGTTGTCTCTCGAGCTCCCCCACGCACTGACAATGTTTCTGGATTCCTGAGCGTGGGGAGGTTTCACCAACGGTCGGCAGCGCGTGGGTTCTAACGGAAAGCCTAAGCTCGTCTCCACTGAGGGTTTTACTAATGTCTCTGTGCCAGGGAATGCTAGGGGGGTTTGCAGGATATCCCAGTGACAGAGGCTGCCTCCCCAAGATCAGGGAAGGTATTTCTCGGACTTCCCCGAATAGGGCACACCTGTGACTGAAGAGAGCTGCGTGGAGTTGTCTCTCGAGCTCCCCCACGCACTGACAATGGTTCCGGAATCCTGAGCGTGGGAAGGTTCCACCAACGGTCGGCAGCGCGTGGGTTCTAACGGAAAGCCTAATGTCGTCTCCCCTGAGGGTTTTCCTAATGTCTCTGTGCCAGGGAATGCTAGGGGGGTTGCAGGATATTCCAGTGACAGAGGCTGCCTCCTCAAGGTCAGGGAAGTTATTTCTCGGACTTCCCCGAACAGGGAACACCTGTGACTGAAGAGAGCTGCGTGGAGTTGTCTCTCGAGCTCCCCCACGCACTGACAATGGTTCCGGAATCCTGAGCGTGGGGAGGTTCCACCAACGGTCGGCAGCGCGTGGGTTCTAACGGAAAGCCTAAGCTCGTCTCCCCTGATGGTTTTCCTAATGTCCCTGTGCCAGGGAATGCTAGGGGTGCTTGCAGGATATCCCAGTGACCGAGGCTGCCTCCCCAAGGTCAGGGAAGAATTTTCTCGGACTTCCCCGAACAGGGAACACCTGTGACTGAAGAGAGCTGCATGGAGTTGTCTCTCGAGCTCCCCCACGCACTGACAATGGTTCCGGAATCCTGAGCGTGTGGAAGTTCCACCAACGGTCGGCAGCGCGTGGTTTCTAACGGAATGCCTAAGCTCGTCTCCCCTGAGGGTTTTCCGAATGTCTCTGTGCCAGGGAATGCTAGGGGTGTTTGCAGGATATCCCAGTGACGGAGGCTGACTCCCCAAGGTCAGGGAAGGTATTTCTCGTACTTCCCCGAACAGGGAACACCTGTGACTGAAGAGAGCTGCGTGGAGTTGTCTCTCGAGCTCCCCCACGCCCTGACAATGGTTCCGGAATCCTGAGCGTGGGGAGGTTTCACCAAATGTCGGCAGCGCGTAGGATCAAACGGAAAGCCGAAGCTCGTCTCCCCTGAGGGTTTTCCTAATTTCTCTGTGCCAGGGAATGCTAGGGGGGTTTGCAGGATATCCCAGTGACAGACGCTGCCTCCCCAAGGTCAGGGAGGTTATTTCTCGGACTTCCCCGTACAGGGAACACCTGTGACTGAAGAGAGCTCCGTGGAGTTGTCTCTCGAGCTCCCCCACGCATTGACAATGTTTCTGGAATCCTGAGCGTGGGGAGGTTCCACCAACAGTCGGCAGCGCGTGGGTTCTAACGGAATGCCTAAGCTCGTCTCCCCTGAGGATTTTCCTAATGTCTCTGTGCCAGGGAATGCTAGGGTGTTTTGCAGGTATCCCAGTGACAGAGGCTGCCTTCTCAAGGTCAGGGAAGATATTTCTCGGACTTCCCCGAACAGGGAACACCTGTGAATGAAGAGAGCTGCGTGGAGTTGTCTCTCGAGCTCCCCCACGCACAGACAATGGTTCCGGAATCCTGAGCGTGGGGAGGTTCCACCAACGTTCGACAGCGCGTGGGTTCTAACGGAAAGCATAAGCTCGTCTCCCCTGAGGGTTTTCCTAATGTCTCTGTGCCAGGGAATGCTAGGGGGGTTTGCAGGATATCCCAGTGACAGAGGCTGCCTCCCCAAGTTCAGGGAATGTATTTCTCGGACTTCCCCGAACAGGGAACAGCTGTGACTGAAGAGAGCCGCGTGGAGTTGTCTCTCGAGCTCCCCCATGCACTGACAATGGTTCCGGAATCCTGAGCGTGGGGAGGTTCCACCAACGGTCGGCAGCACATGGGTTCTAACGGAAAGCCTAAGCTCGTCTCCCCTGAGGGTTTTCCTAATATCTCTGTGCCAGGGAATGCTAGGGGGGGTTGCAGGATATCCCAGTGCCAGAGGCTGCCTCCCCAAGGTCAGGGAAGGTATTTTTCGGACTTCCCCGAACAGGGAACACCTGTGACTGAAGAGAGCTGCGTGGAGATGTCTCTCGATCTCCCCCACGCACTGAAAATTGTTCCGGAATCCTGAGCGTGGGGAGGTTCCACCAACGGTCTGCAGCGCGTGGGTTCAAACGGAAAGCCTCAGCTCGTCTCCCCTGAGGGTTTTCGTAATGTCTCTGTGCCAGGGAATGCTAGGGGGGTTGCAGGATATCTCAGTGACAGAGGCTGCCTCCCCAAGGTCAGGGAAGGTATTTCTCGGACTTCCCCGAACAGGGAACACCTGTGACTGAAGAGAGCTGCGTGGAGTTGTCTCTCTAGCTCCCCAACGCACTGACAATGGTTTCGGAATCCTGAGCGTGGGGAGGTTCCACCAACGGTCGGCAGCACGTGGGTTCTAACGGAAAGCCTAAGCTCGTCTCCCCTGAGGGTTTTCCTAATGTCTCTGTGCCAGGAAATGCTAGGGGAGTTTGCAGGATATCCCAGTGCCTGAGGCTGCCTCCCCAAGGTCAGGGAAAGTGTTTAGCGGACTTCCCCGAACAGGGAACACCTGTGATTGAAGAGAGCTGCGTGGAGTTTTCTCTCGAGATCCCCCACGCACTGACAATTTTTCTGGAATCCTGAGCGTGGGGAGGTTCCACCAACGGTCGGCAGCGCGTGGGTGCTAACGGAAAGCCTAAGCTCGTCTCCCCTGAGTGTTTTCCTAATTTCTCTGTGCCAGGGAATTCTAGGGGTGTTTGCAGGATATCCCAGTGACAGAGGCTGCCTCCCCAAGGTCAGGGAAGGTATTTCTCGGACTTCCCCGAACAGGGCACACCTGTGACTTAAGAGAGCTGCGTGGAGTTGTCTCTCGGGCTCCCCCACGCACTGACAATGGTTCCGGAATCCTGAGCGTGGGGAGGTTCCACCAACGGTCGGCAGCGCGTGGGTTCTAACGGAAAGCCTAAGCTCGTCTCCCCTGAGGGTTTTCCTCATGTCTCTGTGCCAGGGAAGTCTAGGGGTTTTGCAGGTGTCCCAGTGACAGAGGCTGCCTCCCCAAGGTCAGGGAAGATATTTCTCGGACTTCCCCGCACAGGGAACACCTGTGACTGAAGAGAGCTGCGTGGAGTTGTCTCTCGAGCTCCCCCACGCACTGACAATGTTTCCGGAAACCTGAGCGTGGGTAGTTTCCACCAACGTTCGGCAGCGCCTGGGTTCTAACGGAAAGCCTAAGCTCTTCTCCCCTGATGGTTTTCCTAATGTCTCTGTACCAGGGAATTCTAGGGGGGTTTGCAGGATATCCCAGTGTCAGAGGCTGCCTACCCAAGGTTAGGGAATTTATTTCTCGGACTTCCCCGAACAGGGAACACCTGTGACTGCAGAGAGCTTCGTGGAGTTGTCTCTCGACTTCCCCCACGCACTGACAATGGTTCCGGATTCCTGAGCGTGGGGAGGTTCCACCAACGATCGGCAGCGCGTGGGTTCAAACGGAAACCCTAAGCTCGTCTCCCCTGAGGGTTTTCCTAATGTCTCTGTACCAGGGAATGCTAGGGGGGTTTGCAGGATATCCCAGTGACAGAGGCTGCCTCCCCAAGGTCAGGGAAGATATTTCTCGGACTTCCCCGAACAGGGAACACCTGTGACCGAAGAGAGCTGCGTGGAGTTGTCTCTCGAGCTCCCCCACGCACTGACAATGGTTCCGGAATCCTGAGCGTGGGGAGGTTCCACCAAGGGTCGGCAGCGCGTGGGTTCTAACGGAAAGCCTAAGCTCGTCTCCCCTGAGGGTTTTCCTAATATCTCTGTGCCAGGGAATGCTAGGTGGGTTTGCAGGATATCCCAGTGACAGAGTCTGCCTCCCCAAAGTCAGGGAAGGTATTTCTCGGACTTCCCGGAACAGAGAACACCTGTGACTGAAGAGAGCTGCGTGGAGTTGTCTCTCGAGCTCCCCCATGCACTGACAATGTTTCCGGAATCCTGAGCGTGGGGAGGTTCCACCAACGGTCGTCAGCACGTGGGTTCTAACGGAAAGCCTAAGCTCGTCTCCCCTGAGGGTTTTCCTAATATCTCTGTGCCAGGGAATGCTAGGGGGGTTTGCAGGATATCCCAGTGACAGAGACTGCCTCCCCAAGGTCAGGCAATGTATTTCTCGGACTTCCCAGAACAGGGAACACCTTTGACTGAAGAGAGCTGCGTGGAGTTATCTCTCGAGCTCCCCCACGCACTGACAATGGTTCCGGAATCCTGAGCTTGGGGAGGTTCCACCAACGGTCGGCAGGGCGTGGGTTCTAACGGAAAGCGTAAGCTCGTCACCCCTGAGGGTTTTCCGAATGTCTCTGTGCCAGGGAATGCTATGGGGGTTTGCAGGATATCCCAGTGACAGAGGCTGCCTCCCCAAGTTCAGGGAGGGTATTACTCGGACTTCCCCGTACATGGAACACCTGTGACTGAAGAGAGATGCGTGGAGTTGTCTCTCGAGTTCTCCCACGCACTGACAATGGTTCCGGAATCCTGAGCGTGGGGAGGTTCCACCAACCTTCGGCAGCGCGTGGGTTCTAACGGAAAGCATAAGCTCATCACCCCTGAGGATTTTCCTTATTTCTCTGTGCCAGGGAATGCTAGGGGGGTTTGCAGGATATCCGAGAGACAGAGGCTGCCTCCCCAAGTTCAGGGAAGGTATTTCTCGGACTTCCCCGAACAGGGAACACCTGTGACTGAAGAGAGCTTCGTGGAGTTGTCTCTCGAGGTCCCCCACGCACTGAAAATGGTTCCGGAATCCTGAGCGTGGGGAGGTTAGACCAACTGTCGGCAGTGCGTTGGTTCTAACGGAAAGCCTAAGCTCGTCTCCGCTGAGGGTTTTCCTAATGTCTCTGTACTAGGGAATGCTAGGGGGGTTTGCAGGATATCCCAGTGACAGAGGATGCCTCCCCAAGGTCAGGGAAGGTATTTCTCGGGCTTCCCAGAACAGGGAACAGCTGTGACTGAAGAGAGCTGCGTGGAGTTGTCTCTCGAGCTCCCCCACGCACTGACAATGTTTCCGGAATCCTGAACGTGGGGAGGTTCCACCAACGGTCGGCAGCGCGTGGGTTCTAACGGAATGCCTAATCTCGTCTCCCCTGAGGGTTTTCCTAATATCTCTGTGCCAGGGAATGCTAGGGGGGTTTGCAGGATATCCCAGTGACAGAGGCTACCTCCACAAGGTCAGGGAAGGTATTTCTCGGACTTCCCCGAACAGGGAACTCCTGTGAATGAAAAGAGCTGCGTGGAGTTGTCTCTCGAGCTCCCCCACGCACTGACAATGGTTCCGGAATCCTGAGCGTGGGGAGGTTCCTGCAACAGTCGGCAGCGCGTGGGTTCTAACGGAAAGCCTAAGCTCATCACCCCTGAGGGTTTTCCTAATGTCTCTGTGCCAAGGAATGCTAGGGGGATTTTCAGGATATCCCAGTGACAGAGGCTGCCTCCCCAAGTTCAGGGAATGTATTTCTCGGACTTCCCAGAACAGGGAACACCTGTGACTGAAGAGAGCTGCGTGGAGTTGTCTCTCGAGATCTCCCACGCACTGACAATGGTTCCGGAATCCTGAGCGTGGGGAGGTTCCACCAACCTTCGGCAGCGCGTGGGTTCTAACGGAAAGCCTAAGCTCATCACCCCTGAGGATTTTCCTTATTTCTCTGTGCCAGGGAATGCTAGGGGGGTTTGCAGGAATCCCAGTGACAGAGGCTGCCTCCCCAAAGTCAGGGAAGGTATTTCTCGGACTTCCCAGAACAGGGAACACCTGTGACTGAAGAGAGCTGCGTGGAGTTGTCTCTCGAGCTCCCCCATGCACTGACAATGGTTCCGGAATCCTGAGCGTGGGGAGGTTCCACCAACGGTCGTCAGCACGTGGGTTCTAACGGAAAGCCTAAGCTCGTCTCCCCTGAGGGTTTTCCTAATATCTCTGTGCCAGGGAATGCTAGGGGTGTTTGCAGGATATCCCAGTGACCGAGACTGCCTCCCCAAGGTCAGGCAATGTATTTCTCAGACTTCCCAGAACAGGGAACACCTTTGAATGAAGAGAGCTGCGTGGAGTTATCTCTCGAGCTCCCCCACGCACTGACAATGGTTCCGGAATCCTGAGCGTGCGGAGGTTCCACCAACGGTCGGCAGGGCGTGGGTTCTAACGGAAAGCGTAAGCTAGTCACCCCTGAGTGTTCTCCGAATGTCTCTGTGCCAGGGAATGCTATGGGGGTTTGCAGGATATCCCAGAGACAGAGGCTGCCTCCCCAAGTTCAGGGAGGGTATTACTCGGACTTCCCCGAACAGGGAACACCTGTGAATGAAGAGAGCTGCGTGGAGTTGTCTCTCGAGTTCTCCCACGCACTGACAATGGTTCCGGAATCCTGAGCGTGGGGAGGTTCCACCAACCTTCTACAGCGCGTGGGTTCTAACGGAAAGCCTAAGCTCATCACCCCTGAGGATTTTCCTTATTTCTCTGTGCCAGGGAATGCTAGGGGGGTTTGCAGGATATCCGAGAGTCAGAGGCTGTCTCCCCAAGTTCAGGGAAGGTATTTCTCGGAATTCCCCGAACAGGGAACACCTGAGACTGAAGAGAGCTGCGTGGAGTTGTCTCTCGAGCTTCCCCACGCACTGAAAATGGTTCCGGAATCCTGAGCGTGGGGAGGTTCCACCAACTGTCGGCAGTGCGTGGGTTCTAACGGAAAGCCTAAGCTCGTCTCCCCTGAGGATTTTCCTAATTTCTCTGTGCCAGGGAATGCTAGGGGGGTTTGCAGGATATCCGAGAGACAGAGGCTGCCTCCCCAAGTTCAGGGAAGGTATTTCTCGGACTTCCCCGAACAGGGAACACCTGTGACTGAAGAGAGCTGCGTGGAGTTGTCTCTCGAGCTCCCCCACGCACTGAAAATGGTTCCGGAATCCTGAGCGTGGGGAGGTTCCACCAACTGTCGGCAGTGCGTGGGTTCTAACGGAAAGCCTAAGCTCGTCTCCCCTGAGGGTTTTCCTAATGTCCCTGTACCAGGGAATGCTAGGGGGGTTTGCAGGATATCCCAGTGACAGAGGCTGCCTCCCCAAGGTCAGGGAAGGTATTTCTCGGACTTCCCAGAACAGGGAACAGCTGTGACTGAAGAGAGCTGCGTGGAGTTGTCTCTCGAGCTCCCCAAGCACTGACATTGGTTCCGGAATCCTGAGCGTGGAGAGGTTCCACCAACGGTCGGCAGCGCGTGGGTTCTAACGGAATGCCTAAGCTGGTCTCCCCTGAGGGTTTTCCTAATATCTCTGTGCCAGGGAATGCTAGGGGGATTTGCAGGATATCCCAGTGACAGAGGCTACCTCCACAAGGTCAGGGAAGATATTTCTCGGACTTCCCCGAACAGGGAACTCCTGTGAATGAAGAGAGCTGCGTGGAGTTGTCTCACGAGCTCCCCCACGCACTGACAATGGTTCCGGAATCCTGAGCGTGGGGAGGTTCCTCCAACGGTCGGCAGCGCGTGGGTTCTAACGGAAAGCCTAAGCTCACCACCCCTGAGGTTTTTCCTAATGTCTCTGTGCCAAGGAATGCTAGGGGGGTTTTCAGGATATCCCAGTGACAGAGGCTGCCTCCCCAAGTTCAGGGAGGGTATTTCTCGGACTTCCCAGAACAGGGAACACCTGTGACTGAAGAGAGCTGCGTGGAGTTGTCTCTCGAGTTCTCCCACGCACTGACAATGGTTCCGGAATCCTGAGCGTGGGGAGGTTCCACCAACCTTCGGCAGCGCGTGGGTTCTAACGGAAAGCCTATGCTCATCACCCCTGAGGATTTTCCTTATTTCTCTGTGCCAGGGAATGCTAGGTGGGTTTGCAGGATATCCCAGTGACAGAGGCTGCATCCCCAAAGTCAGGGAAGGTATTTCTCGGACTTCCCAGAACAGGGAACACCTGTGACTGAAGAGAGCTGCGTGGAGTTGTCTCTCGACCTCCCCCACGCACTGACAATGGTTCCGGAATCCTGAGCGTGGGGTAGTTCCACCAACGGTCGGCAGCGCGTGGGTTCTAACGGAAAGCCTAAGCTCGTCTCCCCTGAGGTTTTTCCTAATGTCTCTGTGCCAGGGAATTCTAGGGGGGTTTGCAGGATATCCCAGGGACAGAGGCTGCCTCCCCAAGTTCAGGAAAGGTATTTCTCGGACTTCCCCGAACAGGGAACACCTGTGACTGAAGAGAGCTGCGTGGAGTCGTCTCTCGAGCTCCCCCACGCACTGAAAATGGTTCCGGAATCCTGAGCGTGGGGAGGTTCCACCAACGGTCGGCAGCGCGTGGGTTCTAACGGAAAGCCTAAGCTCGTCTCCCCTGAGGGTTTTCGTAATGTCTCCTTGCCAGGGAAAGCTAGGGGGGTTGCAGGATATCCCAGTGTCAGAGGCTGCCTCCCCAAGGTCAGGGAAGGTATTTCTCGGACTTCCCCGAACAGGGAACACCTGTGACTGCAGAGAGATGCGTGGAGTCGTCTCTCGAGCTCCCCAACGCACTGACAATGTTTCTGGAATCCTGAGCGTGGGGAGGTTCCACCAACATTCGGCAGCGCGTGGGTTCTAACGGAATGCCTAAGCTCGTCTCCCCTGAGGATTTTCCTAATGTCTCTGTGCCAGGGAATGCTAGGGGGGTTTGCAGGTATCCCAGTGACAGAGGCTGTCTCCCCAAGGTCAGGGAAGATATTTCTCGGTCTTCCCCGAACAGGGAACACCTGTGACTGAAGAGAGCTGCGTGGAGATGTCTCTCGAGCTCCCCCACGCACTGACAATGGTTCCAGAATCCTGAGCGTGGGGAGGTTCCACCAACGGTCGGCAGCGCGTGGGTTCTAACGGAATGCCTAATTTCGTCTCCCCTGAGGATTTTCCTAATATCTCTGTGCCAGGGAATGCCAGGGGGTTTTGCAGGATATCCCAGTGAAAGAGGCTGCCTCCCCAAAATCATGGAATGTATTTCTCGGACTTCCCTGAACAGGGAAAACCTGTGACTGCAGAGAGCTGCGTGGAATTGTCTCTCGAGCTCCCCCACGCACTGACAATGTTTCCGGAAACCTGAGCGTGGGTAGTTTCCACCAACGGTCGGCACCGCGTGGGTTCTAACGGAAAGCCTAAGCTCGTTTCCCCTCAGGGTTTTCCTAATGTCTCTGTGCCAGGGAATGCTAGGGGGGTTTGCAGGATATCCCAGTGTCAGAGGCTGACTACCCAAGTTCAGGGAAGGTATTTCTCGGACTTCCCCGAACAGGGAACACCTGTGACTACAGAGAGCTGCGTGGAGTTGTCTCTCGACCTCCCCCACGCACTGACAATGATTCCGGAATCCTGAGCGTGGGGAGGATCCACCAACTGTCGGCAGCGCGTTGGTTCTAACGGAAAGCCTAAGCACGTCACCCCTAAGTGTTTTCCTAATGTCTCTGTGCCAGGAAATGCTTGGGGAGTTTGCAGGTTATCCCAGTGACAGAGGCTGCCTCCCCAAGGTCAGGGAAGGTATTTCTCGGACTTCCCCGAACAGGGAACACCTGTGACTGAAGAGAGCTGCGTGGAGTTGTCTCTCGACCTCCCCCACGCACTGACAATGGTTCCGGAATCCTGAGCGTGGGGTAGTTCCACCAACGGTCGGCAGCGCGTGGGTTCTAACGGAAAGCCTAAGCTCGTCTCCCCTGAGGGTTTTCTGAATATCTCTGTGCCAGGGAATTCTAGGGGGGTTTGCAGGATATCCCAGTGACAGAGGCTGCCTCCCCAAGTTCAGGGAAGTTATTTC
Source organism: Vicugna pacos (assembly GCF_048564905.1). Taxonomy (NCBI): domain Eukaryota; kingdom Metazoa; phylum Chordata; class Mammalia; order Artiodactyla; family Camelidae; genus Vicugna; species Vicugna pacos. Next base: position 50,431,408 of record NW_027328721.1, on the reverse strand, counting down.
TCGGAATTCTCCGAACAGGGAACACCTGTGACTGAAGAGAGCTGCATGGAGTTGTCTCTCGAGCTCCCCCACGCACTGACAATGGTTCCGGAATCCTGAGCGTGGGGAGGTTCCACCAACGGTCGGCAGCGCGTGGGATCTAACGGAATGCCTAATTTCGTCTCCCCTGAGGATTTTCCTAATATCTCTGTGCCAGGGAATGCTAGGGGGGTTTGCAGGATATCCCAGTGACAGAGGCTGCCTCCCCAAGGTCAGGGAATTTATTTCTCGGACTTCCCCGAACAGGGAGCACCTGTGACTGCAGAGAGCTTCGTGGAGTTGTTTCTCGAGCTCCCCAACGCACTGACAATGTTTCCGAAATCCTGAGCGTGGGGAGGTTCCACCAACGGTCGGCAGCGCTTGGGTTCTAACGGAATGCCTAAGCTCGTCTCCCCTGAGGATTTTCCTAATATCTCTGTGCCAGGGAATGCTAGGGGGGTTTGCAGGATATCCCAGAGACAGAGGCTGCCTCCCGAAGGTCAGGGAAATTATTTCTCGGACTTCCCCGCACAGGGAAAACTTGTGACTACAGAGAGCTGCGTGGAGTTGTCTCTCGAGCTCCCCCACGCACTGACAATGGTTCCGGAATCCTGAGCGTGGGGAGTTTCCACCAACGGTCGGCAGCGCGTGGGTTCTAACGGAAAGCCTAAGCTCGTCTGCCCTGAGTGTTTTCCTAATGTCTCTGTGCCAGGGAATACTAGGGGGGTTTGCAGGATATCCCAGTGACAGAGCCTGCCTCCCCAAGGTCAGGGAGGGTATTTCTCGGACTTCCCCGAACAGGGAACACCTGTGACTGAAGAGAGATGCGTGGAGTTGTCTCTCGAGCTCCCCCACGCACTGACAATGGTTCCGGAATCCTGAGCGTGGGGAGGTTCCACCAACGGTCGGCAGGGCGTGGGTTCTAACGGAAAGCGTAAGCTCGTCTCCCCTGAGGGTTTTCCTAATGTCTCTGTTCCAGGGAATGCTAGGGGGGTTTGCAGGATATCCCAGTGACAGAGGCTGCCTCCCCAAGGTCAGGGAGGGTTTTTCTCGGACTTCCCCGAACAGGGAACACCTGTGACTGAAGAGAGCTGCGTGGAGTTTTCTCTCGAGCTCCCCCACGCACTGACAATGGTTCCGGAATCCTTAGCGTGGGGAGGTTCCACCAACGGTCGGCAGCGCGTGGGTTCTAACGGAAAGCCTAAGCTCGACTGCCCTGAGTGTTTTCCTAATGTCTCTGTGCCAGGGAATGCTAGGGGGGTTTGCAGGATATCCCAGTGACAGAGGTTGCCTCCCCAAGTTCAGGGAAGTTATTTCTCGGACTTCCCCGAACAGGGAACACCTGTGACTGAAGAGAGCTGCGTGGAGTCGTCTCTCGAGCTCCCCCACGCACTGAAAATGGTTCCGGAATCCTGAGCGTGGGGAGGTTCCACCAACGGTCGGCAGCGCGTGGGTTCTAACGGAAAGCCTAAGCTTGTCTCCCCTGAGGTTTTTCGTAATGTCTCTGTGCCAGGGAATGCTAGGGGTGTTGCAGGATATCCCAGTGACAGAGGCTGCCTCCCCAAGGTCAGGAAAGATATTTCTCGGACTTCCCCGAACAGGGAACACCTGTGACCGAAGAGAGCTGCGTGGAGTTGTCTCTCGAGCTCCCCCATGCACTGACAATGGTTCCGGAATCCTGAGCGTGGGGAGGTTCCACCAACGGTCGTCAGCACGTGGGTTCTAACGGAAAGCTTAAGCTCGTCTCCCCTGAGTGTTTTCCTAATATCTCTGAGCCAGGGAATGCTAGGGGGGTTTGCAGGATATCCCAGTGACAGAGCCTGCCTCCTCAAGGTCAGGGAAGGTATTTCTCGGACTTCCCCGAACAGGGAACACCTGTGACTGAAGAGAGCTGCGTGGAGTTGTGTCTCGAGCTCCCCCACGCACTGACAATGGTTCCGGAATCCTGAGCGTGGGGAGGTTCCACCAACGGTCGGCAGCGCGTGGGTTCTAACGGAAAGCCTAAGCTCGTCTCCCCTGAGGGTTTTCCTAATGTCTCTGTGCCAGGGAATGCTAGGGGGGTTTGCAGGATATTCCAGTGACAGAGGCTGCCTCCCCAAGGTCAGGGAAGATATTTCTCGGACTTCCCCGAACAGGGAACACCTGTGACCAAAGAGAGATGCGTGGAATTGTCTCTCGAACTCCCACATGCACTGACAATGGTTCCGGAATCCTGAGCGTGGGGAGGTTCCACCAACGGTCGTAAGCACGTGGGTTCTAACGGAAAGCTTAAGCTCGTCTCCCCTGAGGGTTTTCCTAATATCTCTGTGCCAGGGAATGCTAGGGGGTTTGCAGGATATCCCAGTGACAGAGCCTGCCTCCCCAAGGTCAGGGAATGTGTTTCTCGGACTTCCCCGAACAGGGAACACCTGTGACTGAAGAGAGCTGTGTGGAGTTGTCTCTCGAGCTCCCCCACGCACTGACAATGGTTCCGGAATCCTGAGCGTGGGGAGGTTCCACCAACGGTCGGCAGGGCTTGAGTTCTAACGGAAAGCCTAAGCTCGTCTCCCCTGAGGGTTTTCCGAATGTCTCTGTACCAGGGAATGCTAGGGGGGTTTGCAGGATATCCCAGTGACAGAGGCTGCCTCCCCAAGGTCAGGGAAGTTATTTCTCGGACTTCTCCGAACAGGGAACACCTGTGACTGAAGAGAGCTGCATGGAGTTGTCTCTCGAGCTCCCCCACGCACTGACAATCTTTCTGGAATCCTGAGCGTGGGGAGGTTCCACCAACAGTCGGGAGCGCGTGGGTTCTAACGGAATGCCTAAGCTCGTCTCCCCTGAGGATTTTCCAAATGTCTCTGTGCCAGGGAATGCTAGGGTTGTTTGCATGTATCCCAGTGACAGAGGCTGCCTGCCCAAAGTCAGGGAAGATATTTCTCGGACTTCCCCGAACAGGGAACACCTGTGACTGAAGAGAGATGCGTGGAGTTGTCTCTCGAGCTCCCCCACGCACTGACAATGGTTCCGGAATCCTGAGCGTGGGGAGGTTCCACCAACGGTCGGCAGCGCGTGGGTTCTAACGGAATGCCTAAGCTCGTCTCCCCTGAGGATTTTCCTAATATCTCTGTGCCAGGGAATGCTAGGGGGGTTTTCAGTATATCCCAGTGACAGAGGCTGCCTCCCCAAGGTCAGGGAATGTATTTCTCGGACTTCCCCGAACAGGGAACACCTGTGAATGCAGAGAGCTGCGTGGAGTTGTCTCTCGAGCTCCCCCACGCACTGAAAATGGTTCCGGAATCCTGAGCGTGGGGAGGTTCCACCAACGGTCGGCAGCGCGTGGGTTCTAACGGAAAGCCTAAGCTCGTCTGCCCTGAGTGTTTTCCTAATGTCTCTGTGCCAGGGAATGCTAGGGGGGTGTGCAGGATATCCTAGTGACAGAGGCTGCCTGCCTAAGGTCAGGGAAGTTATTTCTCGGACTTTCCAGAACAGGGAACACCTGTGACTGAAGAGAGCTGCGTGGAGTTGTCTCTCGAGCTCCCCCATGCACTGACAATGGTTCTGGAATCCTGTGTGTGGGGAGGTTCCACCAACGGTCGTCAGCACGTGGGTTCTAACGGAAAGCCTAAGCTCGTCTGCCCTGAGTGTTTTCCTAATGTCTCTGTGCCAGGGAATGCTAGGGGGGTTTGTAGAATATCCCAGTGACAGAGCCTGCCTCCCCAAGGTCAGGGAATGTATTTCTCCGACTTCCACGAACAGGGAACACCTGTGACTGAAGAGAGCTGCGTGGAGTTGTCTCTCAATCTCCCCCACGCACTGACAATGGTTCCGGAATCCTGAGCGTGGGGAGGTTCCACCAACGGTCGGCAGGGCGTGGGTTCTAACGGAAAGCGTTAGCTCGTCTCCCCTGAGGTTTTTCTTAATGTCTCTGTGCCAGGGAATGCTAGGGGGGTTGGCAGGATATCCCAGTGACAGAGGCTGCCTCCCCAAGGTCAGGGAGTGTATTTCTCGGACTTCCCCGAACAGGGAACACCTGTGACTGAAGAGAGCTGCGTGGAGTTGTCTCTCGAGCTCCCCCACGCACTGACAATGGTTCCGGAATCCTGAGCGTGGGGAGGTTCCACCAACGGTCGGCAGCGCTTTGGTTCTAACGGAAAGCCTAAGCTCATCACCCCTGAGTTTTTTCCTAATTTCTCTGTGCCAGGAAATGCTAGGGGGTTTTTCAGGATATCCCAGAAACAGAGGCTGCCTCCCCAAGTTCAGGGAAGGTATTTCTCGGACTTCCCCGAACAGGGAACACCTGTGACTGAAGAGAGATTCGTGGAGTTGTCTCTCGAGCTCCCCCACGCACTGACAATGGTTCCGGAATCCTGAGCGTGGGGAGGTTCCACCAACGGTCGGCAACGCGTGGGTTCTAACGGAAAGCCTAAGCTCGTCTGCCCTGAGTTTTTTCCTAATGTCTCTGTGCCAGGGAATGCTAGGGGGGTTTGCAGGATATCCCAGTGACAGAGCTTGCCTCCCCAAGTTCAGGGAATGTATTTCTCGGACTTCCCCGAACAGTGAACACCTGTGACTGAAGAGAGCTGCGTGGAGTCGTCTCTCGAGCTCCCCCATGCACTGACAATGGTTCCGGAATCCTGAGCGTGGGGAGGTTCCACCAACGGTCGTCAGCACGTGGGTTCTAACGGAAAGCCTAAGCTCGTCTCCCCTGAGGATTTTCCTAATATCTCTGTGCCAGGGATTACTAGGGGTGTTTGCAGGATATCCCAGTGACAGAGCCTGCCTCCCAAAGTTCAGGGAGGGTATTTCTCGGACTTCCCCGAACAGGGAACACCTGTGACTGAAGAGAGCTGCGTGGAGTTGTCTCTCGAGCTCCCCCACGCACTGACAATGGTTCCGGAATCCTGAGCGTGGGGAGGTTCCACCAACGGTCGTCAGGGCGTGGGTTCTAACGGAAAGCGTAAGCTCGTCTCCCCTGAGGGTTTTCCTAATGTCTCTGTGCCAGGGAATGCTAGGGGAGTTTGCAGGATATCCCAGTGACAGAGGATGCCTCCCCAAGGTCAGGGAGGGTTTTTCTCGGACTTCCCCGAACAGGGAACACCTGTGACTGAAGAGAGCTGCGTGGATTTGTCTCTCGAGCTCCCCCACGCACTGACAATGGTTCCGGAATCCTGAGCGTGGGGAGGTTCCACCAACGTTCGACAGCGCGTGGGATCTAACGGAAAGCCTAAGCTCGTCTGCCCTGAGTGTTTTCCGAATGTCTCTGTGCCAGAGAATGCTAGGGGGGTTTGCAGGATATCCCAGTGACAGAGGCTGCCTCCCCAAGGTCAGGGAAGGTATTTCTCGGACTTACCCGAACAGGGAACACCTGTGACTGAAGAGAGCTGCGTGGAGATTTCTCTCGAGCTCCCCCACGCACTGACAATGGTTCCGGAATCCTGAGCGTGGGGAGGTTCCACCAACGGTCGGCAGCGCGTGGGTTTTAACGGAAAGCCTAAGCTCGTCTCCCCTGAGGGTTTTCCTAATATCTCTGTGCCAGGGAATGCTAGGGGGGTTTTCAGTATATCCCAGTGACAGAGGCTGCCTCCCCAAGATCAGGGAAGTTATTTCTAGGACTTCCCCGAACAGGGAACACCTGTGACTGAAGAGAGCTGCGTGGAGTTGTCTCTCGAGGTCCCCCACGCACTGACAATGGTTCCGGAATCCTGAGCGTGTGGAGGTTCCACCAACGGTCGGCAGCGAGTGGGTTCTAACTGAATGCCTAAGATTGTCTCCCCTGAGGATTTTCCTAATATCTCTGTGCCAGGGAATGCTAGGGGGGATTGCAGTATATCCCTATGGCAGAGGCTGCCTCCCAAAGTTAAGTAAATGTATTTCTCAGAATTCCCCGAACAGGGAACACCTGTGACTGCAGAGAGCTGCGTGGAGTTGTCTCTCGAGCTACCCCACGCACTGACAATTTTTCCGGAAACCTGAGCGTGGGTAGTTTCCACCAACGGTCGGCAGCGCGTGGGTTCTAACGGAAAGCCAAGCTCGTCTCCCCTGAGGATTTTCCTAATGTCTCTGTGCCAGGGAATGCTAGGGGGGTTTGCAGGTTATCCCAGTGACAGAGGCTGCCTCCCCAAGTTCAGGGAATGTATTTCTCGGACTTCCCCGAACAGGGAACACCTGTGACTGAAGAGAGCTGCGTGGAGTTGTCTCTCGAGCTCCCCGATGCACTGACAATGGTTCCGGAATCCTGAGCGTGGGGAGGTTCCACCAACGGTCGGCAGCGCGTGGGTTCTAACGGAATGCCTAATCTCGTCTCCCCTGAGGGTTTTCCTAATATCTCTGTGCCAGGGAATGCTAGGGGGGTTTGCAGGATATCCCAGTGACAGAGGCTGCCTCCCCAAGGTCAGGGAATGTATTTCACCGACTTCCCCGAACAGGGAACACCTGTGACTGCAGAGAGCTGCGTGGAGTTCTCTCTCGAGCTCCCCCACCCACTGACAATGGTTCCGGAATCCTGAGCGTGGGGAGGTTCCACTAACGGTCGGCAGCGCGTGGGTTCTACCGGAAAGCCTAAGCTCGTCTGACCTGAGTGTTTTCCTAATGTCTCTGTGCCAGGGAATGCTAGGGGGGTTTGCATTATATCCCAGTGACAGAGGCTGCCTCCCCAATGTCAGGGAAGGTATTTCTCGGACTTCCCAGAACAGGGAACACCTGTGACTGAAGAGAGCTGCGTGGAGTCGTCTCTCGAGCTCCCCCATGCACTGACATTGGTTCCGGAATCCTGAGCGTGGGGAGGTTCCACCAACGGTCGTCAGCACGTGGGTTCTAACGGAAAGCCTAAGCTCGTCTCCCCTGAGGATTTTCCTAATATCTCTGTGCCAGGGAATACTAGGGGGGTTTGCAGGATATCCCAGTGACAGAGCCTGCCTCCACATGTTCAGGGAGGGTATTTCTCGGACTTCCGCGAACAGGGAACAACTGTGACTGAAGAGAGCTGCCTGGAGTTGTCTCTCGAGATCCCCCACGCACTGACAATGGTTCCGGAATCCTGAGCGTGGGGAGGTTCCACCAACGGTCGGCAGGGCGTGGGTTCTAACGGAAAGCGTAAGCTCGTATCCCCTGAGGGTTTTCCTAATGTCTCTGTGCCAGGGAATGCTAGGGGCGTTTGCAGGATATCCCAGTGTCAGAGGCTGCCTCCTCAAGGTCAGGGAGGGTTTTTCTCGGACTTCCCCGAACAGGGAACACCTGTGACTGCAGAGAGCTGCGTGGAGTTGTCTCTCGAGCTCCCCCACGCACTGACAATGGTTCCGGAATCCTGAGCGTGGGGAGGTTCCACCAACGGTCGGCAGCGCGTGGGTTCTAACGGAAAGCCTAAGCTCATAACCCCTGAGGTTTTTGCTAATTTCTCTGTGCCAGGGAATGCTAGAGGGTTTTGTAGGATATCCCAGTGACAGAGGCTGCCTCCCCAAGTTCAGGGAAGGTATTTCTCGGACTTCCCCGAACAGGGAACACCTGTGACTGCTGAGAACTGCGTGGAGTTGTCTCTCGAGCATCCCCACGCACTGACAATGGTTCCGGAAACCTGAGTGTGGGTAGTTTTCACCAACGGTCGGCAGCGCGTGGGTTCTAACGGAAAACCTAAGCTCGTCTCCCCTGAGGGTTTTCCAAATGTCTCTGTGCCAGGGAATGCTAGGGGTTTTTGCAGGTTATCCCAGTGACAGAGGCTGCCTCCCCAAGGTCAGGGAATGTATTTCTCGGACTTCCCCGAACAGGGAACACCTGTGACTGAAGAGAGCTGCGTGGAGTTGTCTCTCGAGCTCCCCCACGCACTGACAATGTTTCCGGAATCCTGAGCGTGGGGAGGTTACATCAACGGTCGGCAGCGCGTGGGTTCTAACGGAAAGCCTAAGCTCGCCTCCCCTGAGGGTTTTCCTAATGTCTCTGTGCCAGGAAATGCTATGGGAATTTGCATTATATCCCAGTGACAGAGGCTGCCTCCCCAAGGTCAGGGAAGTTATTTCTCGGACTTCCCCGAACAGGGAAAACCTGTGATTGAAGAGAGCTACGTGGAGTTGTCTCTCGAGCTCCCCCACGCACTGACAATGTTTCTGGAATCCTGAGCGTGGGGAGGTTCCACCAACGGTCGGCAGCGCGTGGGTTCTATCGGAAAGCCTAAGCTCGTCTCCCCTGAGGATTTTCCAAATGTCTCTGTGCCAGGGAATGCTAGGGTTGTTTGCATGTATCCCAGTGACAGAGGCTGCCTGCCCAAAGTCAGGGAAGATATTTCTCGGACTTCCCCGAACAGGGAACACCTGTGACTGAAGAGAGATGCGTGGAGTTGTCTCTCGAGCTCCCCCACGCACTGACAATGGTTCCGGAATCCTGAGCGTGGGGAGGTTCCACCAACGGTCGGCAGCGCGTGGGTTCTAACGGAATGCCTAAGCTCGTCTCCCCTGAGGATTTTCCTAATATCTCTGTGCCAGGGAATGCTAGGGGGGTTTTCAGTATATCCCAGTGACAGAGGCTGCCTCCCCAAGGTCAGGGAATGTATTTCTCGAACTTCCCCGAACAGGGAACACCTGTGAATGCAGAGAGCTGCGTGGAGTTGTCTCTCGAGCTCCCCCACGCACTGAAAATGGTTCCGGAATCCTGAGCGTGGGGAGGTTCCACCAACGGTCGGCAGCGCGTGGGTTCTAACGGAAAGCCTAAGCTCGTCTGCCCTGAGTGTTTTCCTAATGTCTCTGTGCCAGGGAATGCTAGGGGGGTGTGCAGGATATACTAGTGACAGAGGCTGCCTGCCTAAGGTCAGGGAAGTTATTTCTCGGACTTTCCAGAACAGGGAAAACCTGTGACTGAAGAGAGCTGCGTGGAGTTGTCTCTCGAGCTCCCCCATGCACTGACAATGGTTCTGGAATCCTGTGTGTGGGGAGGTTCCACCAACGGTCGTCAGCACGTGGGTTCTAACGGAAAGCCTAAGCTCGTCTGCCCTGAGTGTTTTCCTAATGTCTCTGTGCCAGGGAATGCTAGGGGGGTTTGCAGAATATCCCAGTGACAGAGCCTGCCTCCCCAAGGTCAGGGAATGTATTTCTCCGACTTCCACGAACAGGGAACACCTGTGACTGAAGAGAGCTGCGTGGAGTCGTCTCTCGAGCTCCCCCATGCACTGACAATGGTTCCGGAATCCTGAGCGTGGGGAGGTTCCACCAACGGTCGGCAGGGCGTGGGTTCTAACGGAAAGCGTTAGCTCGTCTCCCCTGAGGGTTTTCTTAATGTCTCTGTGCCAGGGAATGCTAGGGGGGTTGGCAGGATATCCCAGTGACAGAGGCTGCCTCCCCAAGGTCAGGGAGTGTATTTCTCGGACTTCCCCGAACAGGGAACACCTGTGACTGAAGAGAGCTGCGTGGAGTTGTCTCTCGAGCTCCCCCACGCACTGACAATGGTTCCGGAATCCTGAGCGTGGGGAGGTTCCACCAACGGTCGGCAGCGCTTTGGTTCTAACGGAAAGCCTAAGCTCATCACCCCTGAGTTTTTTCCTAATTTCTCTGTGCCAGGAAATGCTAGGGGGTTTTTCAGGATATCCCAGAAACAGAGGCTGCCTCCCCAAGTTCAGGGAAGGTATTTCTCGGACTTCCCCGAACAGGGAACACCTGTGACTGAAGAGAGATGCGTGGAGTTGTCTCTCGAGCTCCCCCACGCACTGACAATGGTTCCGGAATCCTGAGCGTGGGGAGGTTCCACCAACGGTCGGCAACGCGTGGGTTCTAACGGAAAGCCTAAGCTCGTCTGCCCTGAGTTTTTTCCTAATGTCTCTGTGCCAGGGAATGCTAGGGGGGTTTGCAGGATATCCCAGTGACAGAGCTTGCCTCCCCAAGTTCAGGGAATGTATTTCTCGGACTTCCCCGAACAGTGAACACCTGTGACTGAAGAGAGCTGCGTGGAGTCGTCTCTCGAGCTCCCCCATGCACTGACAATGGTTCCGGAATCCTGAGCGTGGGGAGGTTCCACCAACGGTCGTCAGCACGTGGGTTCTAACGGAAAGCCTAAGCTCGTCTCCCCTGAGGATTTTCCTAATATCTCTGTGCCAGGGATTACTAGGGGGGTTTGCAGGATATCCCAGTGACAGAGCCTGCCTCCCAAAGTTCAGGGAGGGTATTTCTCGGACTTCCTCGAACAGGGAACACCTGTGACTGAAGAGAGCTGCGTGGAGTTGTCTCTCGAGCTCCCCCACGCACTGACAATGGTTCCGGAATCCTGAGCGTGGGGAGGTTCCACCAACGGTCGTCAGGGCGTGGGTTCTAACGGAAAGCGTAAGCTCGTCTCCCCTGAGGGTTTTCCTAATGTCTCTGTGCCAGGGAATGCTAGGGGAGATTGCAGGATATCCCAGTGACAGAGGCTGCCTCCCCAAGGTCAGGGAGGGTTTTTCTCGGACTTCCCCGAACAGGGAACACCTGTGACTGAAGAGAGCTGCGTGGATTTGTCTCTCGAGCTCCCCCACGCACTGACAATGGTTCCGGAATCCTGAGCGTGGGGAGGTTCCACCAACGTTCGGCAGCGCGTGGGATCTAACGGAAAGCCTAAGCTCGTCTGCCCTGAGTGTTTTCCGAATGTCTCTGTGCCAGAGAATGCTAGGGGGGTTTGCAGGATATCCCAGTGACAGAGGCTGCCTCCCCAAGGTCAGGGAAGGTATTTCTCGGACTTACCCGAACAGGGAACACCTGTGACTGAAGAGAGCTGCGTGGAGATTTCTCTCGAGCTCCCCCACGCACTGACAATGGTTCCGGAATCCTGAGCGTGGGGAGGTTCCACCAACGGTCGGCAGCGCGTGGGTTTTAACGGAAAGCCTAAGCTCGTCTCCCCTGAGGGTTTTCCTAATATCTCTGTGCCAGGGAATGCTAGGGGGGTTTTCAGTATATCCCAGTGACAGAGGCTGCCTCCCCAAGATCAGGGAAGTTATTTCTAGGACTTCCCCGAACAGGGAACACCTGTGACTGAAGAGAGCTGCGTGGAGTTGTCTCTCGAGGTCCCCCACGCACTGACAATGGTTCCGGAATCCTGAGCGTGTGGAGGTTCCACCAACGGTCGGCAGCGAGTGGGTTCTAACTGAATGCCTAAGATTGTCTCCCCTGAGGATTTTCCTAATATCTCTGTGCCAGGGAATGCTAGGGGGGATTGCAGTATATCCCTATGGCGGAGGCTGCCTCCCAAAGTTAAGTAAATGTATTTCTCAGAATTCCCCGAACAGGGAACACCTGTGACTGCAGAGAGCTGCGTGGAGTTGTCTCTCGAGCTACCCCACGCACTGACAATTTTTCCGGAAACCTGAGCGTGGGTAGTTTCCACCAACGGTCGGCAGCGCGTGGGTTCTAACGGAAAGCCAAGCTCGTCTCCCCTGAGGGTTTTCCTAATGTCTCTGTGCCAGGGAATGCTAGGGGGGTTTGCAGGTTATCCCAGTGACAGAGGCTGCCTCCCCAAGTTCAGGGAATGTATTTCTCGGACTTCCCCGAACAGGGAACACCTGTGACTGAAGAGAGCTGCGTGGAGTTGTCTCTCGAGCTCCCCGATGCACTGACAATGGTTCCGGAATCCTGAGCGTGGGGAGGTTCCACCAACGGTCGGCAGCGCGTGGGTTCTAACGGAATGCCTAAGCTCGTCTCCCCTGAGGGTTTTCCTAATATCTCTGTGCCAGGGAATGCTAGGGGGGTTTGCAGGATATCCCAGTGACAGAGGCTGCCTCCCCAAGGTCAGGGAATTTATTTCACCGACTTCCCCGAACAGGGAACACCTGTGACTGCAGAGAGCTGCGTGGAGTTCTCTCTCGAGCTCCCCCACCCACTGACAATGGTTCCGGAATCCTGAGCGTGGGGAGGTTCCACTAACGGTCGGCAGCGCGTGGGTTCTACCGGAAAGCCTAAGCTCGTCTGACCTGAGTGTTTTCCTAATGTCTCTGTGCCAGGGAATGCTAGGGGGGTTTGCATTATATCCCAGTGACAGAGGCTGCCTCCCCAATGTCAGGGAAGGTATTTCTCGGACTTCCCAGAACAGGGAACACCTGTGACTGAAGAGAGCTGCGTGGAGTCGTCTCTCGAGCTCCCCCATGCACTGACATTGGTTCCGGAATCCTGAGCGTGGGGAGGTTCCACCAACGGTCGTCAGCACGTGGGTTCTAACGGAAAGCCTAAGCTCGTCTCCCCTGAGGATTTTCCTAATATCTCTGTGCCAGGGAATACTAGGGGGGTTTGCAGGATATCCCAGTGACAGAGCCTGCCTCCACATGTTCAGGGAGGGTATTTCTCGGACTTCCCTTAACAGGGAACACCTGTGACTGCAGAGAGCTGCGTGGAGTTGTCTCTCGACCTCCCCCACGCACTGACAATGGTTCCGGAATCCTGAGCGTGGGGAGGTTCCACCAAAGGTCGGCAGCGCGTGAGTTCTAACGGAAAGCATAAGCTCGTCTCCCCTGAGGGTTTTCCTATTGTCTCTGTGCCAGGGAATGCTAGGGGGGTTTGCAGGATATCCCAGTGACAGAGGCTGCCTCCCCAAGGTCAGGGAAGGTATTTCTCGGACTTCCCCGAACAGGGAACACCTGTGACTGAAGAGAGCTGCGTGGAGTTGTCTCTCGAGCTCCCCCACGCACTGACAATGGTTCCGGAATCCTGAGCTTGTGGAGGTTTCACCAACGGACGGCAGCGCGTGTGTTCTAACGGAAAGCATAAGCTCGTATCCCCTGAGGTTTTTCCAAATTTCTCTGTGCCAGGGAATGCTAGGGGGGTTTGCAGGATATCCCAGTGACAGAGGCTGCCTCCCCAAGGTCAGGGAATGTATTTCTCGGACTTCCCCGAACAGGGAACACCTGTGACTGCAGAGAGCTTCGTGGAGTTGCCTCTCGAGCTCCCCCACGCCCTGACAATTGTTCCGGAATCCTGAGCGTGGGGAGGTTTCACCAAATGTCGGCAGCGCGTAGGATCTAACGGAAAGCCGAAGCTCGTCTACCCTGAGGGTTTTCCTAATGTCTCTGTGCCAGGGAATGCTAGGGGGGTTTGCAGGATATCCCAGTGACAGACGCTGCCTCCCCAAGGTCAGAGAATGTTTTTCTCGGACTTCCCCGTACAGGGAACACCTGTGACTGAAGAGAGCTCCGTGGAGTTGTCTCTCGAGCTCCTCCACGCATTGACATTGTTTCTGGAATCCTGAGCGTGGGGAGGTTCCACCAAAAGTCGGCACCGCGTGGGTTCTAACGGAATGCCTAAGCTCGTCTCCCCTAAGGATTTTCCTAATGTCTCTGTGCCAGGGAATGCTAGGGTGGTTTGCAGGTATCCCAGTGACAGAGGCTGCCTTCCCAAGTTCAGGGAAGATATTTCTCGGACTTCCCCGAACAGGGAACACCTGTGAATGAAGAGAGCTGCGTGGAGATGTCTCTCGAGCTCCCCCACGCACTGACAATGTTTCCGGAATCCTGAGCGTGGGGAGGTACCACCAACGTTCGACAGCGCGTGGGTTCTAACGGAAAGCGTAAGCTCGTCTCCCCTGAGGGTTTTCCTTATGTCTCTGTGCCAGGGAATGCTAGTGGGGTTTGCAGGGTATCCCAGTGACAGAGGCTGCCTCCCCAAGGTCAGGGAAGGTATTTCTCGGACTTCTCTGTACAGGGAACACCTGCGACTGAAGAGAGCTGCATGGAGTTGTCTCTCGAGCTCCCCCACGCACTGACAATGGTTCCGGAATCCTGAGCGTGGGAAGGTTCCACCAACGGTCGGCAGCGCGTGGGTTCTAACGGAAAGCCTAATGTCGTCTCCCCTGAGGGTTTTCCTAATGTCTCTGTGCCAGGGAATGCTAGGGGGGTTGCAGGATATTCCAGTGACAGAGGCTGCCTCCTCAAGGTCAGGGAAGTTATTTCTCGGACTTCCCCGAACAGGGAACACCTGTGACTGAAGAGAGCTGCGTGGAGTTGTCTCTCGAGCTCCCCCACGCACTGACAATGGTTCCGGAATCCTGAGCGTGGGGAGGTTCCACCAACGGTCGGCAGCGCGTGGGTTCTAACGGAAAGCCTAAGCTCGTCTCCCCTGATGGTTTTCCTAATGTCCCTGTGCCAGGGAATGCTAGGGGTGCTTGCAGGATATCCCAGTGACCGAGGCTGCCTCCCCAAGGTCAGGGAAGAATTTTCTCGGACTTCCCCGAACAGGGAACACCTGTGACTGAAGAGAGCTGCATGGAGTTGTCTCTCGAGCTCCCCCACGCACTGACAATGGTTCCGGAATCCTGAGCGTGTGGAAGTTCCACCAACGGTCGGCAGCGCGTGGTTTCTAACGGAATGCCTAAGCTCGTCTCCCCTGAGGGTTTTCCGAATGTCTCTGTGCCAGGGAATGCTAGGGGTGTTTGCAGGATATCCCAGTGACGGAGGCTGACTCCCCAAGGTCAGGGAAGGTATTTCTCGTACTTCCCCGAACAGGGAACACCTGTGACTGAAGAGAGCTGCGTGGAGTTGTCTCTCGAGCTCCCCCACGCCCTGACAATGGTTCCGGAATCCTGAGCGTGGGGAGGTTTCACCAAATGTCGGCAGCGCGTAGGATCAAACGGAAAGCCGAAGCTCGTCTCCCCTGAGGGTTTTCCTAATTTCTCTGTGCCAGGGAATGCTAGGGGGGTTTGCAGGATATCCCAGTGACAGACGCTGCCTCCCCAAGGTCAGGGAGGTTATTTCTCGGACTTCCCCGTACAGGGAACACCTGTGACTGAAGAGAGCTCCGTGGAGTTGTCTCTCGAGCTCCCCAACGCACTGACAATGGTTCCGGAATCCTGAGCGTGGGGAGGTTCCACCAACGTTCGACAGCGCGTGGGTTCTAACGGAAAGCATAAGCTCGTCTCCCCTGAGGGTTTTCCTAATGTCTCTGTGCCAGGGAATGCTAGGGGGGTTTGCAGGATATCCCAGTGACAGAGGCTGCCTCCCCAAGGTCAGGGAAGGTATTTCTCGGACTTCTCTGAACAGGGAACACCTGTGACTGAAGAGAGCTGCATGGAGTTGTCTCTCGAGCTCCCCCACGCATTGACAATGTTTCTGGAATCCTGAGCGTGGGGAGGTTCCACCAACAGTCGGCAGCGCGTGGGTTCTAACGGAATGCCTAAGCTCGTCTCCCCTGAGGATTTTCCTAATGTCTCTGTGCCAGGGAATGCTAGGGTGTTTTGCAGGTATCCCAGTGACAGAGGCTGCCTTCTCAAGGTCAGGGAAGATATTTCTCGGACTTCCCCGAACAGGGAACACCTGTGAATGAAGAGAGCTGCGTGGAGTTGTCTCTCGAGCTCCCCCACGCACAGACAATGGTTCCGGAATCCTGAGCGTGGGGAGGTTCCACCAACGTTCGACAGCGCGTGGGTTCTAACGGAAAGCATAAGCTCGTCTCCCCTGAGGGTTTTCCTAATGTCTCTGTGCCAGGGAATGCTAGGGGGGTTTGCAGGATATCCCAGTGACAGAGGCTGCCTCCCCAAGTTCAGGGAATGTATTTCTCGGACTTCCCCGAACAGGGAACAGCTGTGACTGAAGAGAGCCGCGTGGAGTTGTCTCTCGAGCTCCCCCATGCACTGACAATGGTTCCGGAATCCTGAGCGTGGGGAGGTTCCACCAACGGTCGGCAGCACATGGGTTCTAACGGAAAGCCTAAGCTCGTCTCCCCTGAGGGTTTTCCTAATATCTCTGTGCCAGGGAATGCTAGGGGGGGTTGCAGGATATCCCAGTGCCAGAGGCTGCCTCCCCAAGGTCAGGGAAGGTATTTTTCGGACTTCCCCGAACAGGGAACACCTGTGACTGAAGAGAGCTGCGTGGAGATGTCTCTCGATCTCCCCCACGCACTGAAAATTGTTCCGGAATCCTGAGCGTGGGGAGGTTCCACCAACGGTCTGCAGCGCGTGGGTTCAAACGGAAAGCCTCAGCTCGTCTCCCCTGAGGGTTTTCGTAATGTCTCTGTGCCAGGGAATGCTAGGGGGGTTGCAGGATATCTCAGTGACAGAGGCTGCCTCCCCAAGGTCAGGGAAGGTATTTCTCGGACTTCCCCGAACAGGGAACACCTGTGACTGAAGAGAGCTGCGTGGAGTTGTCTCTCTAGCTCCCCAACGCACTGACAATGGTTTCGGAATCCTGAGCGTGGGGAGGTTCCACCAACGGTCGGCAGCACGTGGGTTCTAACGGAAAGCCTAAGCTCGTCTCCCCTGAGGGTTTTCCTAATGTCTCTGTGCCAGGAAATGCTAGGGGAGTTTGCAGGATATCCCAGTGCCTGAGGCTGCCTCCCCAAGGTCAGGGAAAGTGTTTAGCGGACTTCCCCGAACAGGGAACACCTGTGATTGAAGAGAGCTGCGTGGAGTTTTCTCTCGAGATCCCCCACGCACTGACAATTTTTCTGGAATCCTGAGCGTGGGGAGGTTCCACCAACGGTCGGCAGCGCGTGGGTGCTAACGGAAAGCCTAAGCTCGTCTCCCCTGAGTGTTTTCCTAATTTCTCTGTGCCAGGGAATTCTAGGGGTGTTTGCAGGATATCCCAGTGACAGAGGCTGCCTCCCCAAGGTCAGGGAAGGTATTTCTCGGACTTCCCCGAACAGGGCACACCTGTGACTTAAGAGAGCTGCGTGGAGTTGTCTCTCGGGCTCCCCCACGCACTGACAATGGTTCCGGAATCCTGAGCGTGGGGAGGTTCCACCAACGGTCGGCAGCGCGTGGGTTCTAACGGAAAGCCTAAGCTCGTCTCCCCTGAGGGTTTTCCTCATGTCTCTGTGCCAGGGAAGTCTAGGGGTTTTGCAGGTGTCCCAGTGACAGAGGCTGCCTCCCCAAGGTCAGGGAAGATATTTCTCGGACTTCCCCGCACAGGGAACACCTGTGACTGAAGAGAGCTGCGTGGAGTTGTCTCTCGAGCTCCCCCACGCACTGACAATGTTTCCGGAAACCTGAGCGTGGGTAGTTTCCACCAACGTTCGGCAGCGCCTGGGTTCTAACGGAAAGCCTAAGCTCTTCTCCCCTGATGGTTTTCCTAATGTCTCTGTACCAGGGAATTCTAGGGGGGTTTGCAGGATATCCCAGTGTCAGAGGCTGCCTACCCAAGGTTAGGGAATTTATTTCTCGGACTTCCCCGAACAGGGAACACCTGTGACTGCAGAGAGCTTCGTGGAGTTGTCTCTCGACTTCCCCCACGCACTGACAATGGTTCCGGATTCCTGAGCGTGGGGAGGTTCCACCAACGATCGGCAGCGCGTGGGTTCAAACGGAAACCCTAAGCTCGTCTCCCCTGAGGGTTTTCCTAATGTCTCTGTACCAGGGAATGCTAGGGGGGTTTGCAGGATATCCCAGTGACAGAGGCTGCCTCCCCAAGGTCAGGGAAGATATTTCTCGGACTTCCCCGAACAGGGAACACCTGTGACCGAAGAGAGCTGCGTGGAGTTGTCTCTCGAGCTCCCCCACGCACTGACAATGGTTCCGGAATCCTGAGCGTGGGGAGGTTCCACCAAGGGTCGGCAGCGCGTGGGTTCTAACGGAAAGCCTAAGCTCGTCTCCCCTGAGGGTTTTCCTAATATCTCTGTGCCAGGGAATGCTAGGTGGGTTTGCAGGATATCCCAGTGACAGAGTCTGCCTCCCCAAAGTCAGGGAAGGTATTTCTCGGACTTCCCGGAACAGAGAACACCTGTGACTGAAGAGAGCTGCGTGGAGTTGTCTCTCGAGCTCCCCCATGCACTGACAATGTTTCCGGAATCCTGAGCGTGGGGAGGTTCCACCAACGGTCGTCAGCACGTGGGTTCTAACGGAAAGCCTAAGCTCGTCTCCCCTGAGGGTTTTCCTAATATCTCTGTGCCAGGGAATGCTAGGGGGGTTTGCAGGATATCCCAGTGACAGAGACTGCCTCCCCAAGGTCAGGCAATGTATTTCTCGGACTTCCCAGAACAGGGAACACCTTTGACTGAAGAGAGCTGCGTGGAGTTATCTCTCGAGCTCCCCCACGCACTGACAATGGTTCCGGAATCCTGAGCTTGGGGAGGTTCCACCAACGGTCGGCAGGGCGTGGGTTCTAACGGAAAGCGTAAGCTCGTCACCCCTGAGGGTTTTCCGAATGTCTCTGTGCCAGGGAATGCTATGGGGGTTTGCAGGATATCCCAGTGACAGAGGCTGCCTCCCCAAGTTCAGGGAGGGTATTACTCGGACTTCCCCGTACATGGAACACCTGTGACTGAAGAGAGATGCGTGGAGTTGTCTCTCGAGTTCTCCCACGCACTGACAATGGTTCCGGAATCCTGAGCGTGGGGAGGTTCCACCAACCTTCGGCAGCGCGTGGGTTCTAACGGAAAGCATAAGCTCATCACCCCTGAGGATTTTCCTTATTTCTCTGTGCCAGGGAATGCTAGGGGGGTTTGCAGGATATCCGAGAGACAGAGGCTGCCTCCCCAAGTTCAGGGAAGGTATTTCTCGGACTTCCCCGAACAGGGAACACCTGTGACTGAAGAGAGCTTCGTGGAGTTGTCTCTCGAGGTCCCCCACGCACTGAAAATGGTTCCGGAATCCTGAGCGTGGGGAGGTTAGACCAACTGTCGGCAGTGCGTTGGTTCTAACGGAAAGCCTAAGCTCGTCTCCGCTGAGGGTTTTCCTAATGTCTCTGTACTAGGGAATGCTAGGGGGGTTTGCAGGATATCCCAGTGACAGAGGATGCCTCCCCAAGGTCAGGGAAGGTATTTCTCGGGCTTCCCAGAACAGGGAACAGCTGTGACTGAAGAGAGCTGCGTGGAGTTGTCTCTCGAGCTCCCCCACGCACTGACAATGTTTCCGGAATCCTGAACGTGGGGAGGTTCCACCAACGGTCGGCAGCGCGTGGGTTCTAACGGAATGCCTAATCTCGTCTCCCCTGAGGGTTTTCCTAATATCTCTGTGCCAGGGAATGCTAGGGGGGTTTGCAGGATATCCCAGTGACAGAGGCTACCTCCACAAGGTCAGGGAAGGTATTTCTCGGACTTCCCCGAACAGGGAACTCCTGTGAATGAAAAGAGCTGCGTGGAGTTGTCTCTCGAGCTCCCCCACGCACTGACAATGGTTCCGGAATCCTGAGCGTGGGGAGGTTCCTGCAACAGTCGGCAGCGCGTGGGTTCTAACGGAAAGCCTAAGCTCATCACCCCTGAGGGTTTTCCTAATGTCTCTGTGCCAAGGAATGCTAGGGGGATTTTCAGGATATCCCAGTGACAGAGGCTGCCTCCCCAAGTTCAGGGAATGTATTTCTCGGACTTCCCAGAACAGGGAACACCTGTGACTGAAGAGAGCTGCGTGGAGTTGTCTCTCGAGATCTCCCACGCACTGACAATGGTTCCGGAATCCTGAGCGTGGGGAGGTTCCACCAACCTTCGGCAGCGCGTGGGTTCTAACGGAAAGCCTAAGCTCATCACCCCTGAGGATTTTCCTTATTTCTCTGTGCCAGGGAATGCTAGGGGGGTTTGCAGGAATCCCAGTGACAGAGGCTGCCTCCCCAAAGTCAGGGAAGGTATTTCTCGGACTTCCCAGAACAGGGAACACCTGTGACTGAAGAGAGCTGCGTGGAGTTGTCTCTCGAGCTCCCCCATGCACTGACAATGGTTCCGGAATCCTGAGCGTGGGGAGGTTCCACCAACGGTCGTCAGCACGTGGGTTCTAACGGAAAGCCTAAGCTCGTCTCCCCTGAGGGTTTTCCTAATATCTCTGTGCCAGGGAATGCTAGGGGTGTTTGCAGGATATCCCAGTGACCGAGACTGCCTCCCCAAGGTCAGGCAATGTATTTCTCAGACTTCCCAGAACAGGGAACACCTTTGAATGAAGAGAGCTGCGTGGAGTTATCTCTCGAGCTCCCCCACGCACTGACAATGGTTCCGGAATCCTGAGCGTGCGGAGGTTCCACCAACGGTCGGCAGGGCGTGGGTTCTAACGGAAAGCGTAAGCTAGTCACCCCTGAGTGTTCTCCGAATGTCTCTGTGCCAGGGAATGCTATGGGGGTTTGCAGGATATCCCAGAGACAGAGGCTGCCTCCCCAAGTTCAGGGAGGGTATTACTCGGACTTCCCCGAACAGGGAACACCTGTGAATGAAGAGAGCTGCGTGGAGTTGTCTCTCGAGTTCTCCCACGCACTGACAATGGTTCCGGAATCCTGAGCGTGGGGAGGTTCCACCAACCTTCTACAGCGCGTGGGTTCTAACGGAAAGCCTAAGCTCATCACCCCTGAGGATTTTCCTTATTTCTCTGTGCCAGGGAATGCTAGGGGGGTTTGCAGGATATCCGAGAGTCAGAGGCTGTCTCCCCAAGTTCAGGGAAGGTATTTCTCGGAATTCCCCGAACAGGGAACACCTGAGACTGAAGAGAGCTGCGTGGAGTTGTCTCTCGAGCTTCCCCACGCACTGAAAATGGTTCCGGAATCCTGAGCGTGGGGAGGTTCCACCAACTGTCGGCAGTGCGTGGGTTCTAACGGAAAGCCTAAGCTCGTCTCCCCTGAGGATTTTCCTAATTTCTCTGTGCCAGGGAATGCTAGGGGGGTTTGCAGGATATCCGAGAGACAGAGGCTGCCTCCCCAAGTTCAGGGAAGGTATTTCTCGGACTTCCCCGAACAGGGAACACCTGTGACTGAAGAGAGCTGCGTGGAGTTGTCTCTCGAGCTCCCCCACGCACTGAAAATGGTTCCGGAATCCTGAGCGTGGGGAGGTTCCACCAACTGTCGGCAGTGCGTGGGTTCTAACGGAAAGCCTAAGCTCGTCTCCCCTGAGGGTTTTCCTAATGTCCCTGTACCAGGGAATGCTAGGGGGGTTTGCAGGATATCCCAGTGACAGAGGCTGCCTCCCCAAGGTCAGGGAAGGTATTTCTCGGACTTCCCAGAACAGGGAACAGCTGTGACTGAAGAGAGCTGCGTGGAGTTGTCTCTCGAGCTCCCCAAGCACTGACATTGGTTCCGGAATCCTGAGCGTGGAGAGGTTCCACCAACGGTCGGCAGCGCGTGGGTTCTAACGGAATGCCTAAGCTGGTCTCCCCTGAGGGTTTTCCTAATATCTCTGTGCCAGGGAATGCTAGGGGGATTTGCAGGATATCCCAGTGACAGAGGCTACCTCCACAAGGTCAGGGAAGATATTTCTCGGACTTCCCCGAACAGGGAACTCCTGTGAATGAAGAGAGCTGCGTGGAGTTGTCTCACGAGCTCCCCCACGCACTGACAATGGTTCCGGAATCCTGAGCGTGGGGAGGTTCCTCCAACGGTCGGCAGCGCGTGGGTTCTAACGGAAAGCCTAAGCTCACCACCCCTGAGGTTTTTCCTAATGTCTCTGTGCCAAGGAATGCTAGGGGGGTTTTCAGGATATCCCAGTGACAGAGGCTGCCTCCCCAAGTTCAGGGAGGGTATTTCTCGGACTTCCCAGAACAGGGAACACCTGTGACTGAAGAGAGCTGCGTGGAGTTGTCTCTCGAGTTCTCCCACGCACTGACAATGGTTCCGGAATCCTGAGCGTGGGGAGGTTCCACCAACCTTCGGCAGCGCGTGGGTTCTAACGGAAAGCCTATGCTCATCACCCCTGAGGATTTTCCTTATTTCTCTGTGCCAGGGAATGCTAGGTGGGTTTGCAGGATATCCCAGTGACAGAGGCTGCATCCCCAAAGTCAGGGAAGGTATTTCTCGGACTTCCCAGAACAGGGAACACCTGTGACTGAAGAGAGCTGCGTGGAGTTGTCTCTCGACCTCCCCCACGCACTGACAATGGTTCCGGAATCCTGAGCGTGGGGTAGTTCCACCAACGGTCGGCAGCGCGTGGGTTCTAACGGAAAGCCTAAGCTCGTCTCCCCTGAGGTTTTTCCTAATGTCTCTGTGCCAGGGAATTCTAGGGGGGTTTGCAGGATATCCCAGGGACAGAGGCTGCCTCCCCAAGTTCAGGAAAGGTATTTCTCGGACTTCCCCGAACAGGGAACACCTGTGACTGAAGAGAGCTGCGTGGAGTCGTCTCTCGAGCTCCCCCACGCACTGAAAATGGTTCCGGAATCCTGAGCGTGGGGAGGTTCCACCAACGGTCGGCAGCGCGTGGGTTCTAACGGAAAGCCTAAGCTCGTCTCCCCTGAGGGTTTTCGTAATGTCTCCTTGCCAGGGAAAGCTAGGGGGGTTGCAGGATATCCCAGTGTCAGAGGCTGCCTCCCCAAGGTCAGGGAAGGTATTTCTCGGACTTCCCCGAACAGGGAACACCTGTGACTGCAGAGAGATGCGTGGAGTCGTCTCTCGAGCTCCCCAACGCACTGACAATGTTTCTGGAATCCTGAGCGTGGGGAGGTTCCACCAACATTCGGCAGCGCGTGGGTTCTAACGGAATGCCTAAGCTCGTCTCCCCTGAGGATTTTCCTAATGTCTCTGTGCCAGGGAATGCTAGGGGGGTTTGCAGGTATCCCAGTGACAGAGGCTGTCTCCCCAAGGTCAGGGAAGATATTTCTCGGTCTTCCCCGAACAGGGAACACCTGTGACTGAAGAGAGCTGCGTGGAGATGTCTCTCGAGCTCCCCCACGCACTGACAATGGTTCCAGAATCCTGAGCGTGGGGAGGTTCCACCAACGGTCGGCAGCGCGTGGGTTCTAACGGAATGCCTAATTTCGTCTCCCCTGAGGATTTTCCTAATATCTCTGTGCCAGGGAATGCCAGGGGGTTTTGCAGGATATCCCAGTGAAAGAGGCTGCCTCCCCAAAATCATGGAATGTATTTCTCGGACTTCCCTGAACAGGGAAAACCTGTGACTGCAGAGAGCTGCGTGGAATTGTCTCTCGAGCTCCCCCACGCACTGACAATGTTTCCGGAAACCTGAGCGTGGGTAGTTTCCACCAACGGTCGGCACCGCGTGGGTTCTAACGGAAAGCCTAAGCTCGTTTCCCCTCAGGGTTTTCCTAATGTCTCTGTGCCAGGGAATGCTAGGGGGGTTTGCAGGATATCCCAGTGTCAGAGGCTGACTACCCAAGTTCAGGGAAGGTATTTCTCGGACTTCCCCGAACAGGGAACACCTGTGACTACAGAGAGCTGCGTGGAGTTGTCTCTCGACCTCCCCCACGCACTGACAATGATTCCGGAATCCTGAGCGTGGGGAGGATCCACCAACTGTCGGCAGCGCGTTGGTTCTAACGGAAAGCCTAAGCACGTCACCCCTAAGTGTTTTCCTAATGTCTCTGTGCCAGGAAATGCTTGGGGAGTTTGCAGGTTATCCCAGTGACAGAGGCTGCCTCCCCAAGGTCAGGGAAGGTATTTCTCGGACTTCCCCGAACAGGGAACACCTGTGACTGAAGAGAGCTGCGTGGAGTTGTCTCTCGACCTCCCCCACGCACTGACAATGGTTCCGGAATCCTGAGCGTGGGGTAGTTCCACCAACGGTCGGCAGCGCGTGGGTTCTAACGGAAAGCCTAAGCTCGTCTCCCCTGAGGGTTTTCTGAATATCTCTGTGCCAGGGAATTCTAGGGGGGTTTGCAGGATATCCCAGTGACAGAGGCTGCCTCCCCAAGTTCAGGGAAGTTATTTCTCGGAATTCTCCGAACAGGGAACACCTGTGACTGAAGAGAGCTGCATGGAGTTGTCTCTCGAGCTCCCCCACGCACTGACAATGGTTCCGGAATCCTGAGCGTGGGGAGGTTCCACCAACGGTCGGCAGCGCGTGGGATCTAACGGAATGCCTAATTTCGTCTCCCCTGAGGATTTTCCTAATATCTCTGTGCCAGGGAATGCTAGGGGGGTTTGCAGGATATCCCAGTGACAGAGGCTGCCTCCCCAAGGTCAGGGAATTTATTTCTCGGACTTCCCCGAACAGGGAGCACCTGTGACTGCAGAGAGCTTCGTGGAGTTGTTTCTCGAGCTCCCCAACGCACTGACAATGTTTCCGAAATCCTGAGCGTGGGGAGGTTCCACCAACGGTCGGCAGCGCTTGGGTTCTAACGGAATGCCTAAGCTCGTCTCCCCTGAGGATTTTCCTAATATCTCTGTGCCAGGGAATGCTAGGGGGGTTTGCAGGATATCCCAGAGACAGAGGCTGCCTCCCGAAGGTCAGGGAAATTATTTCTCGGACTTCCCCGCACAGGGAAAACTTGTGACTACAGAGAGCTGCGTGGAGTTGTCTCTCGAGCTCCCCCACGCACTGACAATGGTTCCGGAATCCTGAGCGTGGGGAGTTTCCACCAACGGTCGGCAGCGCGTGGGTTCTAACGGAAAGCCTAAGCTCGTCTGCCCTGAGTGTTTTCCTAATGTCTCTGTGCCAGGGAATACTAGGGGGGTTTGCAGGATATCCCAGTGACAGAGCCTGCCTCCCCAAGGTCAGGGAGGGTATTTCTCGGACTTCCCCGAACAGGGAACACCTGTGACTGAAGAGAGCTGCGTGGAGTTGTCTCTCGAGCTCCCCCACGCACTGACAATGGTTCCGGAATCCTGAGCGTGGGGAGGTTCCACCAACGGTCGGCAGGGCGTGGGTTCTAACGGAAAGCGTAAGCTCGTCTCCCCTGAGGGTTTTCCTAATGTCTCTGTTCCAGGGAATGCTAGGGGGGTTTGCAGGATATCCCAGTGACAGAGGCTGCCTCCCCAAGGTCAGGGAGGGTTTTTCTCGGACTTCCCCGAACAGGGAACACCTGTGACTGAAGAGAGCTGCGTGGAGTTTTCTCTCGAGCTCCCCCACGCACTGACAATGGTTCCGGAATCCTTAGCGTGGGGAGGTTCCACCAACGGTCGGCAGCGCGTGGGTTCTAACGGAAAGCCTAAGCTCGACTGCCCTGAGTGTTTTCCTAATGTCTCTGTGCCAGGGAATGCTAGGGGGGTTTGCAGGATATCCCAGTGACAGAGGTTGCCTCCCCAAGTTCAGGGAAGTTATTTCTCGGACTTCCCCGAACAGGGAACACCTGTGACTGAAGAGAGCTGCGTGGAGTCGTCTCTCGAGCTCCCCCACGCACTGAAAATGGTTCCGGAATCCTGAGCGTGGGGAGGTTCCACCAACGGTCGGCAGCGCGTGGGTTCTAACGGAAAGCCTAAGCTTGTCTCCCCTGAGGTTTTTCGTAATGTCTCTGTGCCAGGGAATGCTAGGGGTGTTGCAGGATATCCCAGTGACAGAGGCTGCCTCCCCAAGGTCAGGAAAGATATTTCTCGGACTTCCCCGAACAGGGAACACCTGTGACCGAAGAGAGCTGCGTGGAGTTGTCTCTCGAGCTCCCCCATGCACTGACAATGGTTCCGGAATCCTGAGCGTGGGGAGGTTCCACCAACGGTCGTCAGCACGTGGGTTCTAACGGAAAGCTTAAGCTCGTCTCCCCTGAGTGTTTTCCTAATATCTCTGAGCCAGGGAATGCTAGGGGGGTTTGCAGGATATCCCAGTGACAGAGCCTGCCTCCTCAAGGTCAGGGAAGGTATTTCTCGGACTTCCCCGAACAGGGAACACCTGTGACTGAAGAGAGCTGCGTGGAGTTGTGTCTCGAGCTCCCCCACGCACTGACAATGGTTCCGGAATCCTGAGCGTGGGGAGGTTCCACCAACGGTCGGCAGCGCGTGGGTTCTAACGGAAAGCCTAAGCTCGTCTCCCCTGAGGGTTTTCCTAATGTCTCTGTGCCAGGGAATGCTAGGGGGGTTTGCAGGATATCCCAGTGACAGAGGCTGCCTCCCCAAGTTCAGGAAAGGTATTTCTCGGACTTCCCCGAACAGGGAACACCTGTGAATGAAGAGACCTGCGTGGAGTCGTCTCTCGTGTTCCCCCACGCACTGAAAATGGTTCCGGAATCCTGAGCGTGGGGAGGTTCCACCAACGGTCGGCAGCGCGTGGGTTCTAACGGAAAGCCTAAGCTCGTCTCCCCTGAGGGTTTTCGTAATGTCTCTGTGCCAGGGAATGCTAGTTGGGTTGCAGGATATCCCAGTGAAAAAGGCTGCCTCCCCAAGGTCAGGGAATGTATTTCTCGGACTTCCCCGTACAGGGAACACCTGTGACTGCAGAGAGCTGCGTGGAGTCCTCTCTTGAGCTCCCCCACGCACTGACAATTTTTCTGGAATCCTGAGCGTGGGGCGGTTCCACCAACAGTCGGCAGCGCGTGGGTTCTAACGGAATGCCTAAGCTCGTCTCCCCTAAGTGTTTTCCTAATGTCTCTGTGTCAGGAAATGCTAGGGGAGTTTGCAGGTTATCCCAGTGACAGAGGCTGCTTCCCCAAGGTCAGGGAAGGTATTTCTCGGACTTCCCCGAACAGGGAACACCTGTGACTGAAGAGAGCTGCGTGGAGTTGTCTCTCATGCTCCCCCACGCACTGACAATGTTTCTGGAATCCTGAGCGTGGGGAGGTTCCACCAACGGTCGGCAGCGCGTGGGTTCTAACGGAAAGCCTAAGATCGTCTACCCTGAGGGTTTTCCTAATGTCTCTGTTCCAGGGAATGCTAGGGTGGTTTACATGTATCCCAGTGACAGAGGCTGCCTCCCCAAGGTCAGGGAAGATTTTTCTCGGACTTCCCCGAACAGGGAACACCTGTGACTGAAGAGAGCTGCATGGAGTTGTCTCTCGAGCTCCCCCACGCACTGACAATGGTTCCGGAATCCTGAGCGTGGGGAGGTTCCACCAACGGTCGGCAGCGCGTGGGTTCTAACGGAATGCCTAAGCTCGTCTCCCCTTAGGATTTTCCTAATATATCTGTGCCAGGGAATGCTAGGGGGGTTTGCAGGATATCCCAGTGACAGAGGCTGCCTCCCCAAGTTCAGGGAATGTATTTCTCGGACTTCCCCGAACAGGGAGCACCTGTGACTGCAGAGAGCTGCGTGGAGTTGTCTCTCGAGCTCCCCCACGCACTGACAATGGTTCCGAAATCCTGAGCGTGGGGAGGTTCCACCAACGGTCGTCAGCGCTTGGGTTCTAACGGAATGCCTAAGCTCGTCTCCCCTGAGGATTTTCCTAATATGTCTGTGCCAGGGAATGCTAGGGGGGTTTGCATGATATCCCAGTGACAGAGGCTGCCTCCCGAAGTTCAGGGAAATTATTTCTCGGACTTCCCCACACAGGGAACACTTGTGAATGCAGAGAGCTGCGTGGAGTTGTCTCTCGAGCTCCCCCACGCACTGACAATGTTTCCGGAATCCTGAGCGTGGGGAGTTTCCACCAAAGGTCGGCAGCGCGTGGGTTCTAACGGAAAGCCTAAGCTCGTCTTCCCTGAGAGTTTTCCTAATGTCTCTGTGTCAGGAAATGCTAGGGGAGATTGCAGGATATCCCAGTGACAGAGGCTGCTTCCCCAAGGTCAGGGAAGGTATTTCTCGGACTTCCCCGAACAGGGAACACCTGTGACTGAAGAGAGCTGCGTGGAGTTGTCTCTCGAGCTCCCCTACGCACTGACAATGGTTCCGGAATCATGAGCGTGGGGAGGTTCCACCAACGGTCGTCAGCGCGTGGGTTCTGACGGAAAGCCTAAGCTCGTCTCCCCTGAGGATTTTCCTAATATCACTGTGCCAGGGAATACTAGGGGGGTTTGCAGAATATCCCAGTGACAGAGCCTGCCTCCCCAAGGTCAGGGAAGGTATTTCTCGGACTTCCCCGAACAGGGAACACCTGTGACTGAAGAGAGTTCCGTGGAGTTGTCTCTCAAGCTCCCCCACGCACTGACAATGGTTCCGGAATCCTGAGCGTGGGGAGGTTCCACCAACGGTCGGCAGGGCGTGGGTTCTAACGGAAAGCGTTATCTCGTCTCCCCTGAGGGTTTTCCTAATTTCTCTGTGCAAGGGAATGCTAGGGGGGTTTGCAGGATATCCCAGTGACAGAGGCTGCCTCCCCAAGGTCAGGGAGGGTATTTCTCGGACTTCCCCGTACAGGGAACACCTGTGACTGAAGAGAGCTGCGTGGAGTTGTCTCTCGAACTCCCCCACGCACTGACAATGGTTCCGGAATCCTGAGCGTGGGGAGGTTCCACCAACGGTCGGCAGCGCGTGGGTTCTAACGGAAAGCCTAAGCTCGTCTCCCCTGAGGTTTTTCGTAATGTCTCTGTGCCAGGGAATGCTAGGGGTGTTGCAGGATATCCCAGTGACAGAGGCTGCCTCCCCAAGGTCAGGAAAGATATTTCTCGGACTTCCCCGAACAGGGAACACCTGTGACCGAAGAGAGCTGCGTGGAGTTGTCTCTCGAGCTCCCCCATGCACTGACAATGGTTCCGGAATCCTGAGCGTGGGGAGGTTCCACCAACGGTCGTCAGCACGTGGGTTCTAACGGAAAGCTTAAGCTCGTCTCCCCTGAGTGTTTTCCTAATATCTCTGAGCCAGGGAATGCTAGGGGGGTTTGCAGGATATCCCAGTGACAGAGCCTGCCTCCTCAAGGTCAGGGAAGGTATTTCTCGGACTTCCCCGAACAGGGAACACCTGTGACTGAAGAGAGCTACGTGGAGTTGTGTCTCGAGCTCCCCCACGCACTGACAATGGTTCCGGAATCCTGAGCGTGGGGAGGTTCCACCAACGGTCGGCAGCGCGTGGGTTCTAACGGAAAGCCTAAGCTCGTCTCCCCTGAGGGTTTTCCTAATGTCTCTGTGCCAGGGAATGCTAGGGGGGTTTGCAGGATATCCCAGTGACAGAGGCTGCCTCCCCAAGTTCAGGAAAGGTATTTCTCGGACTTCCCCGAACAGGGAACACCTGTGAATGAAGAGAGCTGCGTGGAGTCGTCTCTCGTGTTCCCCCACGCACTGAAAATGGTTCCGGAATCCTGAGCGTGGGGAGGTTCCACCAACGGTCGGCAGCGCGTGGGTTCTAACGGAAAGCCTAAGCTCGTCTCCCCTGAGGGTTTTCGTAATGTCTCTGTGCCAGGGAATGCTAGTTGGGTTGCAGGATATCCCAGTGAAAAAGGCTGCCTCCCCAAGGTCAGGGAATGTATTTCTCGGACTTCCCCGTACAGGGAACACCTGTGACTGCAGAGAGCTGCGTGGAGTCCTCTCTCGAGCTCCCCCACGCACTGACAATTTTTCTGGAATCCTGAGCGTGGGGCGGTTCCACCAACAGTCGGCAGCGCGTGGGTTCTAACGGAATGCCTAAGCTCGTCTCCCCTAAGTGTTTTCCTAATTTCTCTGTGTCAGGAAATGCTAGGGGAGTTTGCAGGTTATCCCAGTGACAGAGGCTGCTTCCCCAAGGTCAGGGAAGTTATTTCTCGGACTTCCCCGAACAGGGAACACCTGTGACTGAAGAGAGCTGCGTGGAGTTGTCTCTCATGCTCCCCCACGCACTGACAATGTTTCTGGAATCCTGAGCGTGGGGAGGTTCCACCAACGGTCGGCAGCGCGTGGGTTCTAACGGAAAGCCTAAGATCGTCTACCCTGAGGGTTTTCCTAATGTCTCTGTTCCAGGGAATGCTAGGGTGGTTTACAGGTATCCCAGTGACAGAGGCTGCCTCCCCAAGGTCAGGGAAGATTTTTCTCGGACTTCCCCGAACAGGGAACACCTGTGACTGAAGAGAGCTGCATGGAGTTGTCTCTCGAGCTCCCCCACGCACTGACAATGGTTCCGGAATCCTGAGCGTGGGGAGGTTCCACCAACGGTCGGCAGCGCGTGGGTTCTAACGGAATGCCTAAGCTCGTCTCCCCTTAGGATTTTCCTAATATATCTGTGCCAGGGAATGCTAGGGGGGTTTGCAGGATATCCCAGTGACAGAGGCTGCCTCCCCAAGTTCAGGGAATGTATTTCTCGGACTTCCCCGAACAGGGAGCACCTGTGACTGCAGAGAGCTGCGTGGAGTTGTCTCTCGAGCTCCCCCACGCACTGACAATGGTTCCGAAATCCTGAGCGTGGGGAGGTTCCACCAACGGTCGGCAGCGCTTGGGTTCTAACGGAATGCCTAAGCTCGTCTCCCCTGAGGATTTTCCTAATATGTCTGTGCCAGGGAATGCTAGGGGGGTTTGCATGATATCCCAGTGACAGAGGCTGCCTCCCGAAGTTCAGGGAAATTATTTCTCGGACTTCCCCACACAGGGAACACTTGTGAATGCAGAGAGCTGCGTGGAGTTGTCTCTCGAGCTCCCCCACGCACTGACAATGTTTCCGGAATCCTGAGCGTGGGGAGTTTCCACCAAAGGTCGGCAGCGCGTGGGTTCTAACGGAAAGCCTAAGCTCGTCTTCCCTGAGAGTTTTCCTAATGTCTCTGTGTCAGGAAATGCTAGGGGAGTTTGCAGGATATCCCAGTGACAGAGGCTGCTTCCCCAAGGTCAGGGAAGGTATTTCTCGGACTTCCCCGAACAGGGAACACCTGTGACTGAAGAGAGCTGCGTGGAGTTGTCTCTCGAGCTCCCCTACGCACTGACAATGGTTCCGGAATCATGAGCGTGGGGAGGTTCCACCAACGGTCGTCAGCGCGTGGGTTCTGACGGAAAGCCTAAGCTCGTCTCCCCTGAGGATTTTCCTAATATCACTGTGCCAGGGAATACTAGGGGGGTTTGCAGAATATCCCAGTGACAGAGCCTGCCTCCCCAAGGTCAGGGAAGGTATTTCTCGGACTTCCCCGAACAGGGAACACCTGTGACTGAAGAGAGTTCCGTGGAGTTGTCTCTCAAGCTCCCCCACGCACTGACAATGGTTCCGGAATCCTGAGCGTGGGGAGGTTCCACCAACGGTCGGCAGGGCGTGGGTTCTAACGGAAAGCGTTATCTCGTCTCCCCTGAGGGTTTTCCTAATTTCTCTGTGCAAGGGAATGCTAGGGGGATTTGCAGGATATCCCAGTGACAGAGGCTGCCTCCCCAGGTCAGAGAATGTATTTCTCGGACTTCCCCGTACAGGGAACACCTGTGACTGAAGAGAGCTGCGTGGAGTTGTCTCTCGAGCTCCCCCACGCACTGACAATGGTTCCGGAATCCTGAGCGTGGGGAGGTTCCACCAACGGTCGACAGCGCGTGGGTTCTAACGGAAAGCCTAAGCTCATCACCCCTGAGGTTTTTCCTAATTTCTCTGTGCCAGGAAATGCTAGGGGGGTTTGCAGGTTATCCCAGTGACAGAGGCTGCATCCCCATGTTCAGGGAAGGTATTTCTCGGACTTCCCCTAAGAGGGAACACCTGTGACTGAAGAGAGCTGCGTGGAGTCGTCTCTCGAGCTCCCCCACTCACTGAAAATGATTCCGGAATCCTGAGCGTGGGGAGGTTCCACCAACGGTCGGCAGCGCGTGGGTTCTAACGGAAAGCCTAAGCTCATCACCCCTGAGGTTTTTCCTAATTTCTCTGTGCCAGGAAATGCTAGGGGGGTTTGCAGGATATCCCAGTGACAGAGGCTGCCTCCCCAAGGTCAGGGAAGGGATTTCTCGGACTTCCCCGAACAGGGAAACCCTTTGACTGAAGAGAGCTGCATGGAGTCGTCTCTCGAGCTCCCCCACTCACTGAAAATGGTTCCGGAATCCTGAGTGTGGGGAGGTTCCACCAACGGTCGGCAGCGCGTGGGTTCTAACGGAAAGCGTAAGCTCGTCTCCCCTGAGGTTTTTCGTAATGTCTCTGTGCCAGGGAATGCTAGGGGGGTTGTAGGATATCCCAGTGACAGAGGCTGCCTCCCCAAGGTCAGGAAATGTATTTCTCGGACTTCCCCGAACAGGGAACACCTGTGACCGAAGAGATCTGCGTGGAGTTGTCTCTCGAGCTCCCCCATGCACTGACAATGGTTCCGGAATCCTGAGCGTGGGGAGGTTCCACCAACAGTCGGCAGCGCGTGAGTTCTAATGGATTGCCTAAGCTCGTCTCCCCTGAGGATTTTTCAAATATCTCTGTGCCAGGGAATGCTAGGGTGGTTTGCAGTTATCCCAGTGACAGAGGCTGCCTCCCCAAAGTCAGTTAAGATATTTCTCGGACTTCCCCGATCAGGGAACACCTGTGATTTTAGAGAGCTGCGTGGAGTTGTCTCTCGAGCTCCCCCATTCACTGACAATGTTTCCGGAATCCTGAGCGTGGGGAGGTTCCACCAACGGTCGGCAGCGCGTGGGTTTTAACGGAATGCCTAAGCTCGTCTCCCCTGAGGATTTTCCTAATATCTCTGTGCCAGGGAATGCTAGGGGGGTTTGCAGGATATCCCAGTTACAGAGGCTGCCTCCCCAAGGTCAGGGAATGTATTTCTCCGAATTCCCCGAACAGGGAACACCTGTGAATTCAGAGAGCTGCGTGGAGTTGTCTCTCGAGCTCCCCCACGCACTGACAATGTTTCCGGAATCCTGAGCGTGGGGAGGTTCCACCAACGGTCGGCAGCGCGTGGGTTCTAACGGAAAGCCTAAGCTCGTCTCCCCTGAGGGTTTTCCTAATGTCTCTCTGCTACGGAATGCTAGGGGTTTTGCAGGATATCCCAGTGACAGAGGCTGCCTGCACAAGTCAGGGAAGGTTTTTCTCGGACTTCCCCAAACAGGGAACACCTGTGACCGAAGAGAGCTGCGTGGAGTTGTCTCTCGAGCTCCCCCATGCACTGACAATGGTTCCGGAATCCTGAGCGTGGGGAGGTTCCACCAACGGTCGTCAGCACGTGGGTTCTAACGTAAAGCCTAAGCTCGTCTCTCCTGAGGTTTTTCCTAATATCTCTGTGCCAGGGAATGCTAGGGGGGTTTGCAGGATATCCCAGTGAGAGAGCCTGCCACCCCAAGGTCAGGGAATGTATTTCTCGGACTTCCCCTAACAGGGAACACCTGTGAATGAAGAGAGCTGCGTGGAGTTGTCTCTCGAGCTCCCCCACTCACTGAAAATGGTTCCGGAATCCTGAGCGTTGGGAGGTTCCACCAACGGTCGGCAGCGCGTGGGTTCTAACGGAAAGCGTAAGCTCGTCTCCCCTGAGGGTTTTCGTAATGTCTCTGTGCCAGGGAATGCTAGGGGTGTTGCAGGACATCCCAGTGACCGAGGATGCCTCCCCAAGGTCAGGGAAGGTAATTCTCGGACTTCCCCGAACAGGGAACACCTGTGACTGAAGAGATCTGCGTGGAGTTGTCTCTCGAGCTCCCCCATGCACTGACAATTGTTCCGGAATCCTGAGCGTGGGGAGGTTCCACCAACGGTCGGCAGCGCGTGGGTTCTAACGGAAAGCCTAAGCTGGTCTGCCCAGATTGTTTTCCTAATGTCTCTGTGCCAGGGAATGCTAGGGGGGTTTGCAGGATATCCCAGTGACAGAGGCTGCCTCCCCAAGTTCAGGGAAGCTATTTCTTGGACTTCCCCGAACAGGGAACACCTGTGACTGAAGAGAGCTGCGTGGAGTCGTCTCTCGAGCTCCCACACGCACTGAAAATGCTTCCGGAATCCTGAGCGTGGGGAGGTTCCACCAACGGTCGGCAGCGCGTGGGTTCAAACGGAAAGCCTAAGCTAGTCTCCCCTGAGGGTTTTCGTAATGTCTCTGTGCCAGGGAATGCTGGGGGGGTTGCAGGATATCCCAGTGACAGAGGCTGCCTCCACAAGGTCAGGAAAGCTATTTCTCGGACTTCCCCGAACAGGGAACACCTGTGACCGAAGAGAGCTGCGTGGAGTTGTCTCTCGAGCTCCCCCATGCACTGAAAATGGTTCCGGAATCCTGAGCTTGGGCAGGTTCCACCAACGGTCGTCAGCACGTGGATTCTAACGGAAAGATTAAGCTCGTCTCCCCTGAGTGTTTTCCAATTATCTCTGGGCCAGGGAATGCTAGGTGGGATTGCAGGATATCCCAGTGACAGAGCCTGCCTCCCCAAGGTAATGGAAGGTATTTCTCGGACTTCCCCGAACAGGGAACACCTGTGAATTAAGAGAGATGTGTGGAGTTGTCTCTCGAGCTCCCCCACGCCCTGACAATTGTTCCGGAATCCTGAGCGTGGGGAGGTTCCACCAACGGTCGGCAAGGCGTGGGTTCTAACGGAAAGCCTAAGCTCATCACCCCTGAGCTTTTTCCTAATTTCTCTGTGCCAGGGAATGCTAGAGGGGTTTGCAGGTTATCCCAGTGACAGAGGCTGACTCCCCAAGGTCAGGGAAGGTATTTCTCGGACTTCCCCGTACAGGGAACACCTGTGACCGAAGAGAGCTGCGTGGAGTCTTCTCTCGAGCTCCCCCACGCACTGACAATTTTTCCGGAATCCTGAGCGTGGGAAGGTTCCACCAACGGTCTTCAGGGCGTGGATTCTAACGGAAAGCGTAAGCTCGTCTCCCCTGAGGGTTTTCCTAATGTCTCTGTGCCAGGGAATGCTAGGGGTGTTTGCAGGATATCCTAGTGACAGAGGCTGCCTCCCCAAGGTGAGGGAGCGTATTTCTCGGAATTCCCCGAACAGGGAACACCTGTGACTGAAGAGAGCTGCGTGGAGTTGTCTCTCGAGTTCCCCAACCCACTGACAATGGTTCCGGATTCCTGAGCGTGGGGAGGTTCCACCAACGGTCGGCACCGCGTGGGTTCTAACGGAAAGCCTAAGCTCATCACCCCTGAGATTTTTCCTAATTTCTCTGTGCCAGGGAATGCTAGGGGGGCTTGCAGGATATCCCAGTGACAGAGGCTGCCTCCCCAAGTTCAGGGAAGGTATTTCTCGGACTTCCGCGAAAAGGGAACCCCTGTGACTGAAGAGAGCTGCGTGGAGTCGTCTCCCGAACTCCCCCACGCACTGAAAATGGTTCCGGAATCCTGAGCTTGGGGAGGTTCTACCAACGGTCGGCAGCGCGTGTGTTCTAACGGAAAGTCTAAGCTCGTCTCCCCTGAGTGTTTTCGTAATGTCTCTGTGCCAGGAAATGCTAGGGGTGTTGCAGGATATCCCAGTGACAGAGGCTGCCTCCCCAAGGTCAGGGAAGTTATTTCTCGGACTTCCCCGAACAGGGAACACCTGTGACTGAAGAGAGCTGCGTGGAGTTGTCTCTCGAGCTCCCACACGCACTGACAATGGTTCCGGAATCCTGAGCGTGGGGAGGTTCCACCAACGGTCGGCAGCGCGTGGGTTCTAACGGAAAGCCTAAGCTCATCGCCCCTGAGGGTTTTCCTAATGTCTCTTTGCCAAGGAATTCTAGGGGGTTTGCAGGATATCCCAGTGACAGAGGCTGCCTCCCCAAGTACAGGGAAGGTATTTCTCGGACTTCCCCGAACAGGGAACACCTGTGACTGAAGAGAGCTGCGTGGAGTTTTCTCTCGAGCTCCCCCACGCACTGACAATGGTTCCGGAATCCTGAGTGTGGGGAGGTTCCACCATCGGTTGGCAGCGCGTGGGTTCTAACGGAAAGCCTAAGCTCATCACCCCTGAGGGTTTTTCTAATGTCTCTGTGCCAAGGAATGCTAGGGGGTTTTGCAGGATATCCCAGTGACAGAGGCTGCCTCCCCAAGTTCAGGGAAGGTATTTCTCAGACTTCCCCGAACAGGGAACACCTGTGACTGAAGAGAGCTGCGTGGAGTTGTCTCTCGAGCTCCCCCACGCACTGACAATGGTTCAGTAATCTTGAGCGTGGGGAGGTTCCACCAAAGTTCGGCAGCGCATTGGTTCTAACGGAAAGCCTAAGCTCGTCTCCCCTGAGGATTTTCCTAATGTCTCTGTGCCAGGGAATGCTAGGTGGGTTTGCAGGATATCCCAGTGAAAGAGGCTGCCTCCCCAAGGTCAGGGAAGGTATTTCTCGGACTTCCCCGAACAGGGAACACCTGTGACTGAAGAGAGCTGCATGGAGTTGTCTCTCGAGCTCCCCCACGCACTGACAATGGTTCCGTATTCCTGAGCGTGTGGAGGTTACACCAACGGTCGGCAGCGCGTGGGTTCTAACGGAAAGCCTAAGCTCGTCTCCCCTGAGGGTTTTCCTAATGTCTCTGTGCCAGGGAATGCTAGGGGTGTTTGCAGGATATCCCAGTGACAGAGGCTGCCTCCCAAGTTCAGGGAAGGTATTTCTCGGACTTCCCCGAACAGGGAACACATGTGACTGAAGAGAGCTGCGTGGAGTTGTCTCTCGAGCTCCCCCACGCACTGACAATGGTTCCGGAATCCTGAGCGTGGGGAGGTTCCACCAACGGTCGGCAGCGCGTGGGTCCTAACGGAAAGCTTAAGCTCGTCTCCCCTGAGGTTTTTTCGAATGACTCTGTGCCAGGGAATGCTTGGGGGGTTTGCAGGATATCCCAGTGACAGAGGCTGCCTCCCCAAGTTCAGGGAATGTATTTCTCGGACTTCCCCGAACAGGGAACACCTGTGACTGAAGAGAGCTGCGTGGAGTTGTCTCTCGAGCTCCCCCACGCACTGACAATGGTTCAGTAATCCTGAGCGTGGGGAGGTTCCACCAAAGGTCGGCAGCGCATGGGTTCTAACGGAAAGCCTAAGCTCGTCTCCCCTGAGGGTTTTCCTAATGTCTCTGTGCCAGGGAATGCTAGGGGGGTTTGCAGGATATAACAGTGGCAGAGGCTGCCTCCCCAAGGTCAGGGAAGATTTTTCTCGGACTTCCCCGAACAGGGAACACCTGTGACTGAAGAGAGCTGCGTGGAGATTTCTCTCGAGCTCCCCCACGCACTGACAATGGTTCCGGAATCCTGAGCGTGGGGAGGTTCCACCAACGGTCGGCAGCGCGTGGGTTCAAACGGAAAGCCTAAGCTCATCACCCCTGAGGGATTTCCTAATGTCTCTGTGCCAAGGATGCTAGGGGGTTTTGCAGGATATCCCAGTGACAGAGGCTGCCTCCCCAAGTTCAGGGAAGGTATTTCTCGGACTTCCCCGAACAGGGAACACCTGTGACTGAAGAGAGCTTCGTGGAGTCGTCTCTTGAGCTCCCCCACGCACTGAAAATGGTTCCGGAATCCTGAGCGCGGGGAGGTTCCACCAAAGGTCGGCAGCGCGTGGGTTCTAACGGAAAGCCTAAGCTCGTCTCCCCTGAGGGTTTTCCTAATGTCTCTGTGTTAGGGAATGCTAGGGGGTTTGCAGGATATCCCAGTGACAGAGGCTGCCTCCCCAAAATCAGGGAAGGTTTTTCTCGGACTTCCCCGAACAGGGAACACCTGTGACCGAAGAGAGCTGCATGGAGTTGTCTCTCGAGCTCCCCCACGCACTGACAATGGTTCCGGAATCCTGAGCGTGGGGAGGTTCCACCAAATTTCGGCAGCTCGTGGGTTCTAACGGAAAGCCTAAGCTCGTCTCCCCTGAGGGTTTTCCTAATGTCTCTCTTCTAGGGAATGCTAGGGGGTTTGCAGGATATCCCAGTGACTGAGGCTGCCTCCCCAAGTCAGGGAAGGTTTTTCTCGGACTTCCCCGAACAGGGAACACCTGTGACCGAAGAGAGCTGCATGGAGTTGTCTCTCGAGCTCCCCCACGCACTGACAATGGTTCCGGAATCCTGAGCGTGGGGAGGTTCCACCAAATTTCGGCAGCTCGTGGGTTCTAACGGAAAGCCTAAGCTCGTCTCCCCTGAGGGTTTTCCTAATGTCTCTCTTCTAGGGAATGCTAGGGGGTTTGCAGGATATCCCAGTGACTGAGGCTGCCTCCCCAAGTCAGGGAAGGTTTTTCTCGGACTTCCCCGAACAGGGAACACCTGTGACCGAAGAGAGCTGCATGGAGTTGTCTCGCGAGCTCCCGCAACACTGAAAATGTTTCCGGAATCCTGAGCGTGTGGAGGTTCCACCAACGGTCGGCAGCGCGTGGGTTCTAACAGAAAGCCTATGCTCGTCTGCCCAGAGTGTTTTCCTAATGTCTCCGTGCCAGGGAATGCTAGGGTGGTTTGCAGGATATCCCAGTGACAGAGGCTGCCTCCCCAAGTTAAGTTAATGTATTTCTAAGACTTCCCCGAACAGGGAACACCTGTGACTGCAGAGAGCTGCGTGGAGTTGTCTCTCGAGCTCCCCCACTCACTGACAATTGTTCCGGAAACCTGAGCGTGGGTAGTTTCCAACAATGGTCGGCAGCGCGTGGGTTCTAACGGAAAGCCAAGCTCGTCTCCCCTGAGGTTTTTCCTAATGTCTCTGTGCCAGGGAATGCTAGGGGGGTTTGCAGGATATCCCACTGTCAGAGGCTGCTTACCCATGTTCAGGGAAGTTATTTCTCAGACTTCCCCGAACAGGGAACACCTGTGACTGAAGAGATCTGCGTGGATTTGTCTCTCGAGCTCCCCCACACACTGACAATGGTTCCAGAATCCTGAGCGTGGGGAGGTTCCACCAACGTTCGGCAGCGCGTGAGTTCTAACGGAAAGCCTAAGCTCGTCTCCCCTGAGGGTTTTCCTAATATGTCTGTGCCAGGGAATGCTCGGGGGGTTTGCAGGATATCCCAGTGACAGAGGCTACCTCCCCAAGGTCAGGGAAGTTATTTCTCGGACTTCCCAGAACAGGGAACACCTGTGACTGAAGAGAGCTGCGTGGAGTTGTCTCTCGAGCTCCCCCACGCACTGACAATGGTTCCGGAATCCTGAGCGTGGGGAGGTTCCACCAACGGTCGGCAGCGCGTGGGTTCTAACGGAATGTGTAAGCTCGTCTCCCCTGAGGATTTTCCTAATATCTCTGTGCCAGGGAATGCTAGGGGAGTTTGCAGTATATCCCTATGACAAAGGCTGCCTCCCCAAGTTAAGTTAATGTATTTCTAAGACTTCCCCGAACAGGGAACACCTGTGACTGCAGAGAGCTGCGTGGAGTTGTCTCTCGAGGTCCCCCAAGCACTGACAATTGTTCCGGAAACCTGAGCGTGGGTAGTTTCCACCAACGGTCGGCAGCGCGTGGGTTCTAACGGAAAGCCAAGCTCGTCTCCCCTGAGGTTTTTCCTAATGTCTCTGTGCCAGGGAATGCTAGGGGTTTTGCAGGATATCCCAGGGTCAGAGGCTGCTTACCCATGTTCAGGGAAGGTATTTCTCAGACTTCCCCGAACAGGGAACACCTGTGACTGAAGAGAGCTGCGTGGATTTGTCTCTCGAGCTCCCCCACGCACTGACAATTGTTCCGGAATCCTGAGCGTGGGGAGGTTCCACAAACGTTCGGCAGCGCGTGAGTTCTAACGGAAAGCCTAAGCTCGTCTCCTCTGAGGGTTTTCCTAATATGTCTGTGCCAGGGAATGCTAGGGGTGTTTGCAGGATATCCCAGTGACAGAGGCTGCCTCCCCAAGGTCAGGGAAGTTATTTCTCGGACTTCCCCGAACAGGGAACACCTGTGACTGAAGAGAGCTGCGTGGAGTTGTCTATCGAGCTCCCCCACGCACTGACAATGGTTTCGGAACCCTGAGCGTGGGGAGGTTCCACCAACGGTCGGCAGCGCGTGGGTTCTAACGGAAAGCCTAATCTCGTCTCCCCTGAGGGTTTTCCTAATGTCTCTGTGCCAGGAAATGCTAGGGGGGTTTGCAGGATATCCCAGTGACAGAGGCTGCCTCCCCAAGGTCAGGGAAGTTATTTCTCGGACTTTCCAGAACAGGGAACACCTGTGACTGAAGAGAGCTGCGTGGAGTTGTCTCTCGAGCTCCCCCATGCACTGACAATGGTTCCGGATACCTGAGCGTGGGGAGGTTCCACCAACGGTCGGCAGCGCGTGGGTTCTAACGGAATGCCTAAGCTCGTCTCCCCTGAGGATTTTCCTAATATCTCTGGGCCAGGGAATGCTAGGGGTGTTTGCAGGATATCCCAGTGACAGAGGTGGCCTCCCCAAGGTCAGGGAATGTATTTCTCGGACTTCCCCGAACAGGGAACACCTGTGAATGCAGAGAGCTGCGTGGAGTTGTCTCTCGAGCTCCCCAACGCACTGACAATTGTTCCGGAAACCTGAGCGTGGGTAGTTTTCACCAACGGTCGGCAGCGCGTGGGTTCTAACGGAAAGCCTAAGCTCGTCTCCCCTGAGGGTTTTCCTAATGTCTCTGTGCCAGGAAATGCTAGGGGGGTTTGCAGGATATCCCAGTGACAGAGGCTGCCTCCCCAAGTTCAGGGAATTTATTTCTCGGACTTCCCAGAACAGGGAACACCTGTGACTGAAGAGAGCTGCGTGGAGTTGTCTCTCGAGCTCCCCCATGCACTGACAATGGTTCCGGATTCCTGAGCGTGGGGAGGTTCCACCAACGGTCGGCAGCGCGTGGGTTCAAACGGAATGCCTAAGCTCGACTCCCCTGAGGATTTTCCTAATATCTCTAGGCCAGGGAATGCTAGGGGGGTTTGCAGGATATCCCAGTGACAGAGGCTGCCTCCCCAAGGTCAGGGAATGTATTTCTCGGACGTCCCCGAACAGGGAACACCTGTGAATGCAGAGAGCTGCGTGGAGTTGTCTCTCGAGCTCCCCCACGCACTGACAATGGTTCCGGAAACCTGAGCGTGGGGAGGTTCCACCAACGGTCGGCAGCGCGTGGGTTCTAACGGAATGCTTAAGCTCGTCTCCCCTGAGGATTTTCCTAATATCTCTGTGCCAGGTAATGCTAGGGGGGTTTGCAGTATATCCCTATGACATAGACTGCCTCCCCAAGTTAAGTTAATGTATTTCTAAGACTTCCCCGAACAGGGAACACCTGTGACTGCAGAGAGCTGCGTGGAGTTGTCTCTCGAGCTCCCCCACGCACTGACAATTGTTCCGGAAACCTGAGCGTGGGTAGTTTCCACCAACGGTCGGCAGCGCGTGGGTTCTAACGGAAAGCCAAGCTCGTCTCCCCTGAGGTTTTTCCTAATGTCTCTGTGCCAGGGAATGCTAGGGGGGTTTGCAGGATATCCCACTGTCAGAGGCTGCTTACCCATGATCAGGGAAGTTATTTCTCAGACTTCCCCGAACAGGGAACACCTGTG
Source organism: Vicugna pacos (assembly GCF_048564905.1). Taxonomy (NCBI): domain Eukaryota; kingdom Metazoa; phylum Chordata; class Mammalia; order Artiodactyla; family Camelidae; genus Vicugna; species Vicugna pacos. The sequence goes on along the minus strand of NW_027328721.1, from coordinate 50,390,837 downwards.
ACTGAAGAGAGCTGCGTGGAGTTTTCTCTCGAGCTCCCCCACGCACTGACAATGGTTCCGGAATCCTGAGCGTGGGGAGGTTCCACCAAAGGTCGGCAGCGCGTGGGTTCTAACGGAAAGCCTAAGCTCGTCTCCCCTGAGGGTTTTCCTAATATCTCTGTGCCAGGGAATGCTAGGGGGTTTTGCAGGATATCCCAGGGACAGAGGCTGCCTCCCCAAGTTCAGGGAGGGTATTTCTCGGACTTCCCCGAACAGGGAACACCTGTGACTGATGAGAGCTCCGTGGAGTTGTCTCTCGAGCTCCCCCAAGCACTGACAATGGTTCCGGAATCCTGAGCGTGCGGAGGTTCCACCAAAGGTCGGCAGCGCGTGGGTTCTAACGGAAAGCCTAAGCTCCTCTCCCCTGAGGGTTTTCCTAATGTCTCTGTGTTAGGGAATGCTAGGGGGTTTGCAGGATATCCCAGTGACAGAGGCTGCCTCCCCAAGGTAAGGGAAGGTATTTCTCGGACTTCCCCGAACAGGGAACACCTGTGACTGAAGAGAGCTGCGTGGAGTTGTCTCTCGAGCTCCCCCACGCACTGACAATGGTTCCGGAATCCTGAGCGTGGGGAGGTTCCACCAACGGTCGGCAGCGCGTGGGTTCTAACGGAATGTCTAAGCTCGTCTCCCCTGAGGATTTTCCTAATATCTCTGTGCCAGGGAATGCTAGGGGAGTTTGCAGTATAACCCTATGACAGAGGCTGCCTCCCCAAGTTAAGTTAATGTATTTCTAAGACTTCCCCGAACAGGGAACAACTGTGACTGCAGAGAGCTGCGTGGAGTTGACTCTCGAGCTCCCCCAAGCACTGACAATTGTTCCGGAAACCTGAGCGTGGGTAGTTTACACCAACGGTCGGCAGCGCGTGGGTTCTAACGGAAAGCCAAGCTCGTCTCCCCTGAGGTTTTTCTTAATGTCTCTGTGCCAGGGAATGCTAGGGGGGTTTGCAGGATATCCCAGGGTCAGAGGCTGCTTACCCATGTTCAGGGAAGGTATTTCTCAGACTTCCCCGAACAGGGAACACCTGTGACTGAAGAGAGCTGCGTGGATTTGTCTCTCGAGCTCCCCCACGCACTGACAATTGTTCCGGAATCCTGAGCGTGGGGAGGTTCCACAAACGTTCGGCAGCACGTGAGTTCTAACGGAAAGCCTAAGCTCGTCTCCCCTGAGGGTTTTCCTAATATGTCTGTGCCAGGGAATGCTAGGGGGGTTTGCAGGATATCCCAGTGACAGAGGCTGCCTCCCCAAGGTCAGGGAAGTTATTTCTCGGACTTCCCCGAACAGGGAACACCTGTGACTGAAGAGAGCTGCGTGGAGTTGTCTATCGAGCTCCCCCACGCACTGACAATGGTTTCGGAACCCTGAGCGTGGGGAGGTTCCACCAACGGTCGGCAGCGCGTGGGTTCTAACGGAAAGCCTAAGCTCGTCTCCCCTGAGGGTTTTCCTAATGTCTCTGTGCCAGGAAATGCTAGGGGGGTTTGCAGGATATCCCAGTGACAGAGGCTGCCTCCCCAAGGTCAGGGAAGTTATTTCTCGGACTTTCCAGAACAGGGACCACCTGTGACTGAAGAGAGCTGCGTGGAGTTGTCTCTCGAGCTCCCCCATGCACTGACAATGGTTCCGGATTCCTGAGCGTGGGGAGGTTCCACCAACGGTCGGCAGCGCGTGGGTTCTAATGGAATGCCTAAGCTCGTCTCCCCTGAGGATTTTCCTAATATCTCTGGGCCAGGGAATGCTAGGGGTGTTTGCAGGATATCCCAGTGACAGAGGTTGCCTCCCCAAGGTCAGGGAATGTATTTCTCGGACTTCCCCGAACAGGGAACACCTGTGAATGCAGAGAGCTGCGTGGAGTTGTCTCTCGAGCTCCCCAACGCACTGACAATTGTTCCGGAAACCTGAGCTTGGGTAGTTTTCACCAACGGTCGGCAGCGCGTGGGTTCTAACGGAAAGCCTAAGCTCGTCTCCCCTGAGGGTTTTCCTAATGTCTCTGTGCCAGGAAATGCTAGGGGGGTTTGCAGGATATCCCAGTGACAGAGGCTGCCTCCCCAAGTTCAGGGAAGTTATTTCTCGGACTTCCCAGAACAGGGAACACCTGTGACTGAAGAGAGCTGCGTGGAGTTGTCTCTCGAGCTCCCCCATGCACTGACAATGGTTCCGGATTCCTGAGCGTGGGGAGGTTCCACCAACGGTCGGCAGCGCGTGGGTTCTAACTGAATGCCTAAGCTCGTCTCCCCTGAGGATTTTCCTAATATCTCTGGGCCAGGGAATGCTAGGGGGGTTTGCAGGATATCCCAGTGACAGAGGCTGCCTCCCCAAGGTCAGGGAATGTATTTCTCGGACGTCCCCGAACAGGGAACACCTGTGAATGCAGAGAGCTGCGTGGAGTTGTCTCTCGAGCTCCCCCACGCACTGACAATGGTTCCGGAAACCTGAGCGTGGGTAGTTTTCACCAAAGGTCGGCAGCGCGTGGGTTCTAACGGAAAACCTAAGCTCGTCTCCCCTGAGAGTTTTCCTAATGTCTCTGTGCCAGGGAATGCTAGGGGGGTTTGCAGGATATCCCAGTGACAGAGGCTGCCTCCCCAAGGTCAGGGAAGTTATTTCTCGGACTTCCCTGAACAGGGAACACATGTGACTGAAGAGAGCTGCGTGGAGTTGTCTCTCGACCTCCCCCAAGCACTGACAATTGTTCCGGAATCATGAGCGTGGGGAGGTTCCACCAACGGTCGGCAGCGCGTGGGTTCTAACGGAAAGCCTAAGCTCGTCTCCCCTAAGGGTTTTCCTAATCTCTCTGTGCCAGGAATTGCTAGGGGGGTTTGCAGGATATCCCAGTGACAGAGGCTGCCTCCCCAAGGTCAGGGAAGGTATTTCTCGGACTTCCCCGAACAGGGAACACCTGTGACTGAAGAGAGCTGCGTGGAGTTGTCTCTCGAGCTCCCCCACGCACTGACAATGGTTCCGGAATCCTGAGCGTGGGGAGGTTCCACCAAAGGTCGGCAGCGCGTGGGTTCTAACGGAAAGCCTAAGCTCGTCTCCCCTGAGGGTTTTCCTAATATCTCTGTGCCAGGGAATGCTAGGGAGTTTTGCAGGATATCCCAGTGACAGAGGCTGCCTCCCCAAGGACAGGGAGGGTATTTCTCGGACTTCCCCGAACAGGGAACACCTGTGATTGATGAGAGCTCCGTGGAGTTGTCTCTCGAGCTACCCCACGCACTGACAATGTTTCCGGAATCCTGAGCTTGGGGAGGTTCCACCAACGGTCGGCAGCGCGTGGGTTCTAACGTAAAGCCTAAGCTCATCGCCCCTGAGGGTTTTCCTAATGTCTCTGTGCCAAGGAATGCTAGGGGGGTTTGCAGGATATCCCAGTGACAGAGGCTGCCTCCCCAAGTTCAGGGAAGGTATTTCTCAGACTTCCCCGAACAGGGAACACCTGTGACTGAAGAGAGCTGCGTGGAGTTGTCTCTCGAGCTCCCCCACGCACTGACAATGGTTCAGTAATCCTGAGCGTGGGGAGGTTCCACCAAAGGTCGGCAGCGCGTGGGTTCTAACGGAAAGCCTAAGCTCGTCTCCCCTGAGGGTTTTCCTAATGTCTCTGTGCCAGGGAATGCTAGGGGGGTTTGCAGGATATAACAGTGACAGAGGCTGCATCCCCAAGGTCAGGGAAGATTTTTCTCAGACTTCCCCGAACAGAGAACACCTGTGACTGAAGAGAGCTGCGTGGAGATTTCTCTCGAGCTCCCCCACGCACTGACAATGGTTCCGGAATCCTTAGCGTGGGGAGGTTCCACCAACGGTCGGCAGCGCGTGGGTTCTAACGGAAAGCCTAAGCTCATCACCCCTGAGGGTTTTCCAAATGTCTCTGTGCCAAGGAATTTTAGGGGGTTTTGCAGGATATCCCAGTGACAGAGGCTGCCTCCCCAAGTTCAGGGAAGATATTTCTCGGACTTCCCCGAACAGGGAACACCTGTGACTGAAGAGAGCTTCGTGGAGTCGTCTCTTGAGCTCCCCCACGCGATGAAAATGGTTCCGGAATCCTGAGCGTGGGGAGGTTCCACCAACGGTCGGCAGCGCGTGGGTTCTAACGGAAAGCCTAATCTCGTCTCCCCTGAGGGTTTTCCTAATGTCTCTGTGTTAAGGAATGCTAGGGGTTTTGCAGGATATCCCAGTGACAGAGGCTGCCTCCCCAAGGTCAGGGAAGTTTTTTCTCGGACTTCCCCGAACAGGGAACACCTGTGACCGAAGAGAGCTGCATGGATTTGTCTCTCGAGCTCCCCCACGCACTGACAATGGTTCCGGAATCCTGAGCGTGGGGAGGTTCCACCAACTTTCGGCAGCTCGTGGGTTCTAACGGAAAGCCTAAGCTCGTCTCCCCTGAGGGTTTTCCTAATGTCTCTCTTCTAGGGAATTCTAGGGGGATTGCAGTATATCCCAGTGACTGAGGCTGCCTCCCCAAGTCAGGGAAGGTTTTTCTCGGACTTTCCCGAACAGGGAACACCTGTGACCGAAGAGAGCTGCATGGAGTTGTCTCTCGAGCTCCCCCAAGCACTGACAATGGTTCCGGAATCCTGAGCGTGTGGAGGTTCCACCAACGGTCGGCAGCGCGTGGGTTCTAACAGAAAGCCTAAGCTCGTCTCCCCTGAGGGTTTTCCTAATGTCTCTGTGCCAGGGAATGCTAGGGGGGTTTACAGGATATCCCAGTGACAGAGGCTGCCTCCCCAAGTTCAGGGAAGTTATTTCTAGGACTTCTCCGAACAGGGAACACCTGTGACTGAAGAGAGCTGCGTGGAGTTGTCTCACGAGCTCCCCCACGCACTGACAATGGTTTCGGAAACCTGAGCGTGGGTATGTTCCACCAACGGTCGGCAGCGCGTGGGTTCTAACGGAAAGCCTAAGCTCGTCTCCCCTGAGGTTTTTCCTAATGTCCTGTGCCAGGGAATGCTAGGGGAGTTTGCAGGATATCCCAGTGACAGAGGCTGCCTCCCCAAGGTCAGGGAAGGTATTTCTCGGACTTCCCCGAACAGGGAACACATGTGACTGAAGAGAGCTGCGTGGAGTTGTCTCTCGAGATCCCCCACGCACTGACAATGGTTCCGTAATCCTGAGCGTGTGGAGGTTCCACCAACGGTCGGCAGCGCGTGGGTTCTAACTGAAAGCCTAAGCTCGTCTCCCCTGAGGGTTTTCCTAATGTCTCTGTGCCAGGGAATGCTAGGGGTGTTTGCAGGATATCCCAGTGTCAGAGGCTGCCTCCCCAAGTTCAGGGAAGGTATTTCTCGGACTTCCCCGAACAGGGAACACCTGTGACTGAAGAGAGCTGCGTGGAGTTGTCTCTCGAGCTCCCACACGCACTGACAATGGTTCCGGAATCCTGAGCGTGGGGAGGTTCCACCAACGGTCGGCAGCGCGTGGATTCTAACGGAAAGCTTAAGCTCGTCTCCCCTGAGGGTTTTTCGAATGACTCTGTGCCAGGGAATGCTAGGGGGGTTTGCAGGATATCCCAGTGACAGAGGCTGCCTCCCCAAGTTCAGGGAAGGTATTTCTCGGACTTCCCCGAACAGGGAACACCTGTGAATGAAGAGAGCTGCGTGGAGTTGTCTCTCGAGCTCCCGCACGCACTGACAATGGTTCCGGAAACCTGAGCGTGGGTATGTTCCACCAAATGTCGGCAGCGCGTGGGTTCTAACGAAAAGCATAAGCTCGTCTCCCCTGAGGGTTTTCCTAATGTCTCTGTGCCAGGGAATGCTAGGGGGGTTTGCAGGATATCCCAGTGACAGAGGCTGCCTCCCCAAGGTCAGGGAAGGTATTTCTCGGACTTCCCGGTACAGGGCACACCTGTGACTGAAGAGAGCTTCGTGGAGTTGTCTCTCGAGCTCCCCCACGCACTGACAATGGTTCCGGAATCCTGAGCGTGGGGAGGTTCCACCAACGGTCGGCAGCGCGTGGGTTCTAACGGAAAGCTTAAGCTCGTCTCCCCTGAGGGTTTTTCGAATGACTCTGTGCCAGGGAATGCTAGAGGGGTTTGCAGGATATCCCAGTGACAGAGGCTGCCTCCCCAAGTTCAGGGAAGGTATTTCTCGGACTTCCCCGAACAGGGAACACCTGTGACTGAAGAGAGCTGCGTGGAGTTGTCTCTCGAGCTCCCCCACGCACTGACAATGGTTCAGTATTCCTGAGCGTGGGGAGGTTCCACCAAAGGTCGGCAGCGCATGGGTTCTAACGGATAGCCTAAGCTCGTCTCCCATGAGGGTTTTCCTAATGTCTCTGTGCCAGGGAATGCTAGGGGGGTTTGCAGGATATAACAGTGACAGAGGCTGCCTCCCCAAGTTCAGGGAAGGTATTTCTCGGACTTCCCCGAACAGGAAACACCTGTGACTGAAGAGAGTTGCGTGGAGTTGTCTCTCGAGCTCCCCCACGCACGGAAAATGGTTCCGGAATCCTGAGCGTGGGGAGGTTCCACCAACTGTCGGCAGCTCGTGGGTTCTAACGGAAAGCCTAAGCTCGTCTCCCCTGAGGGTTTTCCTAATGTCTCTGTGCCAGGGAATGCTAGGGGAGTTTGCAGGATATCCCAGTGACAGAGGCTGCCTCCCCAAGGTCAGGGAAGGTATTTCTCGGACTTCCCAGAACAGGGAACACCTGTGACTGAAGAGAGCTGCGTGGAGTTGTCTCTCGAGCTCCCCCACGCACTGACAATGGTTCCGGAATCCTGAGCGTGGGGAGGTTCCACCAACGGTCGGCAGCGCGTGGGTTCAAACGGAAAGCCTAAGCTATTCACCCCTGAGGGTTTTCCTAATGTCTCTGTGCCAAGGAATGCTAGGGGGGTTTGCAGGATATCCCAGTGACAGAGGCTGCCTCCCCAAGTTCAGGGAAGTTATTTCTCGGACTTCCCCGAATATGGAACACCTGTGACTAAAGAGAGCTGCGTGGAGTTGTCTCTCGAGCTCCCCCACACACTGACAATGGTTCCGGAATCCTGAGCGTGGGGAGGTTCCACCAACGGTCGGCAGCGCGTGGGTTCTAACGGAAAGCATAAGCTAATCACCCCTGAGGTTTTTCCTAATTTCTCTGTGCCAGGGAATGCTAGGGGGGTTTGCAGGTTATCCCAGTGACAGAGGCTGCCTCCCCAAGGTCAGGGAAGGTATTTCTCGGACTTCCCCGAACAGGGAACACCTGTGACTGCAGAGAGATGCGTGGAGTTGTGTCTCGAGCTCCCCCACGCACTGACAATTGTTCCGGAATCCTGAGCTTGGGGATGTTCCACCAACGGGCGGCAGGGCGTGAGTTCTAACGGAAAGCGTAAGCTCGTCTCCCCTGAGGTTTTTCCTAATGTCTCTGTGTCAGGGAATGCTAGGGTTGTTTGCAGGATATCCCAGTGACCGAGGCTGCCTCCCCAAGGTCAGGGAAGGTATTTCTCGGACTTCCCTGAACAGGGAACACCTGTGACTGAAGAGAGCTGCGTGGAGATGTCTCTCGAGCTCCCCCACGCACTGACATTGATTCCGGAATCCTGAGCGTGGGGAGGTTCCACCAACGGTCGGCAGCGCGTGGGTTCTAACGGAATGCCTAAGCTCGTCTCCCCTGAGGATTTTCCTAATATCTCTGTGCCAGGGAATGCTAGGGGGGTTTGCAGGTTATCCCAGTGACAGAGGCTGCCTCCCCAAGTTCAGGGAAGGTATTTCTCGGACTTCCCCGAACAGGGAACACCTGTGACTGAAGAGAGCTGCGTGGAGTTGTCTCTCGAGCTCCCCCACGCACTGACAATGGTTCCGGAATCCTGAGCGTGGGGATGTTCCACCAACGGGCGGCAGGGCGTGGGTGCTAACGGAAAGCGTAAGCTCGTCTCCCATGAGGTTTTTCCTAATGTCTCTGTGGCAGGGAATGCTAGGGGTGTTTGCAGGTTATCCCAGTGACCGAGGCTGCCTCCCCAAGGTCAGGGAAGATATTTCTCGGACTTCCCCTAACAGGGAACACCTGTGACTGCAGAGAGCTGCGTGGAGTTGTCTCTCGAGGTCCCCCACGCACTGACAATGGTTCCGGAAACCTGAGCGTGGGTAGTTTCCACCAACGGTCGGCAGCGCGTGGGTTCTAACGGAAAGCCTAAGCTCGTCTCCCCTGAGGGTTTTCCTAATATCTCTGTGCCAGGGAATGCTAGGGGGGTTTGCAGGATATCCCAGTGTCAGAGGCTGCCTACCCAAGTTCAGGGAAGGTATTTTTCGGACTTCCCCGAACAGGGAACACCTGTGACTGAAGAGAGCTGCGTGGAGTTGTCTCTCGAGCTCCCCCATGCACTGCTAATTGTTCCGGAATCCTGAGCGTGGGGAGGTTCCACCAACGGTAGGCAGCGGGTGAGTTCTAACGCAAAGCCTAAGCTCGTCTCCCCTGAAGGATTTCCTAATATCTCTGTGCCAGGGAATGCGAGGGTTGTTTGCAGGTATCCCAGTGAAAGAGGCTGCCTCCCCAAGTTCAGGGAAGTTATTTCTTGGACTTCTCCAAACAGGGAACACCTGTGAATGAAGAGAGCTGCATGGAGTTGTCTCTCGAGCTCCCCCACGCACTGACAATATTTCTGGAATCATGAGCGTGGGGAGGTTCCACCATCAGTCTGCTGCACGTGGGTTCTAACGGAATGCCTAAGCTCGTCTCCCCTGAGGATTTTCCTAATGTCCCTGTGCCAGGGGATGCTAGGGGTTTTGCAGGTATCCCAGTGAAAGAGGGTGCCTCCCCAAGGTCAGGGAAGTTATTTCTCGGACCTCCCCGAATAGGGAACACCTGTGACTGAAGAGAGCTGCGTGGAGTTGTCTCTCGAGCTCCCCCACGCACTGACAATGGTTCCGGAATCCTGAGCGTGGGGAGGCTCCACCAACGGTCGGCAGCGCGTGGGTTCTAACGGAATGCCTAAGCTCGTCTCCCCTGAGGATTTTCCTAATATCTCTGTGCCAGGGAATGCTAGGGGGGTTTGCAGGTTATCCCAGAGACAGAGGCTGCCTCCCCAAGGTCAGGGAAGGTATTTCTCTGACTTCCCCGTACAGGGAACACCTGTGACTTAAGAGAGCTGCGTGGAGTTGTCTCTCGAGCTCCCCCAAGCACTGACAATGGTTCCGGAATCCTGAGCGTGGGGAGGTTCCACCAACGGTCGGCAGCGCGTGGGTTCTAACGGAATGCCTAAGCTCGTCCCCCCTGAGTATTTTCCTAATATCTCTGTGCCAGGGAATGCTAGGGGGGTTTGCAGGATATCCCAGTGACAGAGGCTGCCTCCCCAAGGTCAGGGAATGTATTTCTCGGACTTCCCCGAACAGGGAACACCTGTGACTGCAGAGAGCTGCGTGGAGTTGTCTCTCGAGCTCCCCCACGCTGTGACAATGGTTCCGGAAACCTGAGCGTGGGTAGTTTCCACCAACGGTCGGCAGCGCGTGGGTTCTAACGGAAAGCCTAAGCTCGTCTCCCCTGAGGGTTTTCCTAATGTCTCTGTGCCAGGGAATGCTAGGGGGGTTTGCAGGATATCCCAGTGTCAGAGGCTGCCTACCCAAGTTCAGGGAAGGTATTTTTCGGACTTCCCCGAACAGGGAACACCTGTGACTGAAGAGAGCTGCGTGGAGTTGTCTCTCGAGCTCCCCCACGCACTGACAATGGTTCCGGAATCCTGAGCGTGGGGAGGTTCCACCAACGGTCGGCAGCGCGTGGGTTCTAACGGAATGCCTAAGCTCGTCTCCCCTGGGGATTTTCCTAATATCTCTGTGCAAGGGAATGCAAGGGGGGTTTGCAGGATATCCCAGTGACAGAGGCTGCCTTCCCAAGGTCAGGGAAGTTATTTCTCGGACTTCCCCGAACAGGGAACACCTGTGACTGCAGAGAGCTGCGTGGAGATGTCTCTCGAGCTCCCCCAAGCACTGACAATGGTTCCGGAAACCTGAGCGTGGGTAGTTTCCACCAACGGTCGGCAGCTCGTGGGTTCTAACGGAAAGCCTATGCTCGTCTCCCCTGAGGGTTTTCCTAATGTCTCTGTGCCAGGGAATGCTAGGGGTGTTTGCAGGATATCCCTGTGACAGAGGCTGCCTCCCCAAGGTCAGGGAATTTATTTCTCGGACTTCTCCGAACAGGGAACACCTGTGAATGAAGAGAGATGCATGGAGTTGTCTCTCGAGCTCCCCAACGCACTTACAATGTTTCTGGAATCCTGAGCGTGGGAAGGTTCCACCAACATTCGGCAGCGCGTGGGTTCAAACGGAATTCCTAAGCTCGTCTCCCCTGAGGATTTTCCAAATATCTCTTTGCCAGGAAATGCTAGGGTGGTTTGCAGGTATCCCAGTGACAGAGGCTGCCTCCACAAGGTCAGGGAAGATATTTCTCGGACTTCCCCGAACAGGGAACACCTGTGACTGCAGAGAGCTGCGTGGAGTTGTCTCTCGAGCTCCCCGACGCACTGACAATGGTTCCGAATTCCTGAGCGTGGGGAGGTTCCACCAACGGTCGGCAGGGCGTGGGTTCTAACGGAATGCCTAAGCTCGTCTCCCCTGAGGATTTTCCTAATATCTCTGTGCCAGGGAATGCTAGGGGGGTTTGCAGGATATCCCAGTGACAGAGGCTGCCTCCCCAAGGTCAGGGAATGTATTTCTCGGACTTCCCCGAACAGGGAACAACTGTGACTGCAGAGAGCTGCGTGGAGTTGTCTCTCGAGCTCCCCCACGCACTGACAATTTTTCCGGAATCCTGAGCGTGGGGAGGTTCCAACAAGGGTCGGCAGCGCGTGGGTTCTAACGGAAAGCCTAAGCTCGTCTCCCCTGAGGGTTTTCCTAATTTCTCTGTGCCAGGGAATGCTAGGGGGGTTTGCAGGATATCCCAGTGACAGAGGCTGCCTCCCCAAGGTCAGGGAATGTATTTCTCGGACTTCCCAGAACAGGGAACAGCTGTGACTGAAGAGAGCTGTGTGGAGTTGTCTCTCGAGCTCCCCCATGCACTGACAATGCTTCCGGAATCCTGAGCGTGGGGAGGTTCCACCAACGGTCGTCAGCACGTGGGTTCTAACGGAAAGCCTAAGCTCGTCTCCCCTGAGGGTGTTCCTAATATCTCTGTGCCAGGGAATGCTAGGGGGGTTTGCAGGATATCCCAGTGACAGAGCCTGCCTCCCAAGATCAGGGAAGTTATTTCTTGGACTTCCCCGAACAGGGAACACCTGTGACTGCAGAGAGCTGCGTGGAGCTGTCTCTCGAGCTCCCCCACGCACTGACAATGGTTCCGGAAACCTGAGCGTGGGTAGTTTCCACCAACGGTCGGCAGCAAGTGGGTTATAACGGAAAGCCTAAGCTCGTCTCCCCTGAGGGTTTTCCTAATGTCTCTGTGCCAGGGAATGCTAGGGGTGTTTGCAGGATATCCCTGTGACAGAGGCTGCCTCCCCAAGGTCAGGGAATTTATTTCTCGGACTTCTCCGAATAGGGAACACCTGTGAATGAAGAGAGATGCATGGAGTTGTCTCTCGAGCTCCCCAACGCACTGACAATGTTTCTGGAATCCTGAGCGTGGGAAGGTTCCACCAACATTCGGCAGCGCGTGGGTTCAAACGGAATTCCTAAGCTCGTCTCCCCTGAGGATTTTCCAAATATCTCTTTGCCAGAAAATGCTAGGGTGGTTTGCAGGTATCCCAGTGACAGAGGCTGCCTCCACATGGTCAGGGAAGATATTTCTCGGACTTCCCCGAACAGGGAACACCTGTGACTGCAGAGAGCTGCGTGGAGTTGTCTCTCGAGCTCCCCGACGCACTGACAATGGTTCCGAATTCCTGAGCGTGGGGAGGTTTCACCAACGGTCGGCAGAGCGTGGGTTCTAACGGAATGCATAAGCTCGTCTCCCCTGAGGATTTTCCTAATATCTCTGTGCCAGGGATTGCTAGGGGGGTTTGCAGGATATCCCAGTGACAGAGGCTGCCTCCCCAAGGTCAGGGAATGTATTTCTCGGACTTCCCCGTACAGGGAACAACTGTGACTGCAGAGAGCTGCGTGGAGTTGTCTCTCGAGCTCCCCCACGCACTGACAATGTTTCCGGAATCCTGAGCGTGGGGAGGTTCCAACAAGGGTCGGCAGCGCGTGGGTTCTAACGGAAAGCCTAAGCTCGTCTCCCCTGAGGGTTTTCCTAATGTCTCTGTGCCAGGGAATGCTAGGGGGGTTTGCAGGATATCCCAGTGACAGAGGCTGCCTCCCCAAGGTCAGGGAAAGTATTTCTCGGACTTCCCAGAACAGGGAACAGCTGTGACTGAAGAGAGCTGTGTGGAGTTGTCTCTCGAGCTCCCCCATGCACTGACAATGCTTCCGGAATCCTGAGCGTGGGGAGGTTCCACCAACGGTCGTCAGCACGTGGGTTCTAACGGAAAGCCTAAGCTCGTCTCCCCTGAGGGTTTTCCTAATATCTCTGTGCCAGGGAATGCTAGGGGGATTTGCAGGATATCCCAGTGACAGAGCCTGCCTCCCAAGATCAGGGAAGTTATTTCTTGGACTTCCCCGAACAGGGAACACCTGTGACTGAAGAGAGCTGCGTGGAGCTGTCTCTCGAGCTCCCCCACGCACTGACAATGGTTCCGGAAACCTGAGCGTGGGTAGTTTCCACCAACGGTCGGCAGCGCGTGGGTTCTAAAGGAAAGCCTAAGCTCGTCTCCCCTGAGGGTTTTCCTAATGTCTCTGTGCCAGGGATTGCTAGGGGGGTTTGCAGGATAACCCAGTGTCAGAGGCTGCCTACACAAGTTCAGGGAAGGTATTTCTAGGACTTCCCCAAACAGGGAACACCTGTGACTGAAGAGAGCTGCGTGGAGTTGTCTCTCGATCTCCCCCATGCACTGCTAATTGTTCCGGAATCCTGAGCGTGGGGAGGTTCCACCAACGGTAGGCAGCGCGTGAGTTCTAACGGAAAGCCTAAGCTCGTCTCCCCTGAGGGTTTTCCTAATGTCTCTGTGCCAGGGAATGCTAGGGGGGTTTGCAGGATATCCCAGTGACAGAGGCTGCCTCCCCAAGGTCAGGGAAGTTATTTCTCTGACTTCCCCGAACAGGGAACACCTGTGACTGAAGAGAGCTGCCTGGAGTTGTCTCTCGTGCTCCCCCACGCACTGAAAACGGTTCCGGAATCCTGAGCGTGGGGAGGTTCCACCAACGGTCGGCAGCGCGTGGGTTCTAACGGAAAGCCTAAGCTCGACTCCCCTGAGGGTTTTCCTAATGTCTCTGTGCCAGGGTATGCTAGGGGATTTGCAGGATATCCCAGTGACAGCGGCTGCCTCCCCAAGGTCAGGGAAGTTATTTCTCGGGCTTCCCCGAAAAGGGAACATCTGTGACTGTAGAGAGCTGCGTGGAGTTGTCTCTCGACCTCCCCCACGCACTGACAATGGTTCCGGAATCCTGAGCGTGGGGAGGTTCCACCAAAGGTCGGCATCGCGTGGGTTCTAACGGAAAGCCTAAGCTCGTCTCCCCTAAGGGTTTTCCTAATGTCTCTGTGCCAGGAAATGCTAGGGGAGTTTACAGGTTATCCCAGTGACAGAGGCTGCCTCCCCAAGGTCAGGGAAGGTATTTCTCGGACTTCCCCGAACAGGGAACACCTGTGACTGAAGAGAGCTGCGTGGATTTGTCTCTCGAGCTCCCCCACGCACTGACAATGGTTCCGGAATCCTGAGCTTGGGGAGGTTCCACCAACGGTCGGCAGGGCGTGGGTTCTACGGAAAGCCTACGCTCGTTTCCCCTGAGGGTTTTCCTAATGTCTCTGTGCCAGGGTATGCTAGGGGTGATTGCAGGATATCCCAGTGACCGAGGCTGCCTCCCCAAGGTCAGGGAATGTATTTCTCGGACTTCTCCGAACAGGGAACACCTGTGACTGCAGAGAGCTGCGTGGAGTTGTCTCTCGAGCTCCCCCACGCACTGACAATGGTTCCGAATTCCTGAGCGTGGGTAGGTTCCACCAACGGTCGGCAGAGCGTGGGTTCTAACGGAATGCCTAAGCTCGTCTCCCCTGAGGGTTTTCCTAATGTCTCTGTGCCATGGAATGCTAGGGGGGTTTGCAGGATATCCCCGTGTCAGAGGCTGCCTACCGAATTTCAGGGAAGGTATTTCTCGGACTTCCCCGAACAGGGAACACCTGTGACTGCAGAAAGCTGCGTGGAGTTGTCTCTCGACCTCCCCCACGCACTGACAATGGTTCCGGAATCCTGAGCGTGGGGAGGTTCCACCAACGGTCGGCAGCGCGTGGGTTCTAACGGAAAGCCTATGCTCGTCTCCCCTAAGGATTTTCCTAATGTCTCTGTGCCTGGAAATGCTAGGGGTGTTTGCAGAATATCCCAGTGACAGAGGCTGCCTCCCCAAGGTCAGGGAAGTTATTTCTCGGACTTCCTCGAACAGGGAACACCTGTGACTGCAGAGAGCTGCGTGGAGTTGTCTCTCGAGCTCCCCACGCACTGACAATGGTTCCGGAATCCTGAGCGTGGGGAGGTTCCACCAAGGGTCGGCAGCGCGTGGGTTCTAACGGAAAGCCTAAGCTCGTCTCCCCTGAGGGTTTTCCTAATATCTCTGTGCCAGGGAATGCTAGGGGGGTTTGCAGGATATCCCAGTGACAGAGGCTGCCTCCCCAAGGTCAGGGAAGGTATTTCTCGGACTTCCCCGAACAGGGAACACCTGTGACTGAAGAGAGCTGCGTGGAGTTTTCTCTCCAGCTCCCCCACGCACTGACAATGGTTCCCGAATCCTGAGCGTGGGGAGGCTCCACCAACGGTCGGAAGCGCGTGGGTTCTAAGGGAATGCATAAGCCCGTCTCCCCTGAGGGTTTTCCTAATGTCTCTGTGCCAGGGAATGCTAGGGGTGCTTCCAGGATATCCCAGTGACCGAGGCTGCCTCCACAAGGTCAGGGAAGGTATTTCTCGGACTTCCCCGAACAGGGAACACCTGTGACTGCAGAGAGCTGCGTGGAGTTGTCTCTCGAGCTCCCCCACGCACTGACAATGGTTCCGGAATCCTGAGCGTGGGGAGGTTCCACCAAAGGTCGGCAGCGCGTGGGTTCAAACGGAAAGCCTAAGTTCGTCTCCCCTGAGGTTTTTCCAAATTTCCCTGTACCAGGGAATGCTAGGGGGGTTTGCAGGATATCCCAGTGACAGAGGCTGCCTCCCCAAGTTCAGGGAAGTTATTTCTCGGACTTTCCCGAACAGGGAACACCTGTGACTGAAGAGAGCTGCGTGGAGTTGTCTCTCGAGGTTCCCTAAGCACTGACAATGGTTCCGGAATCCTGAGCTTGTGGAGGTTCCACCAACGGACGGCAGCGCGTGGGTTCTAACGGAAAGCCTAAGCTCGTCTCCCCTGAGTTTTTTCCAAATTTTCTGTGCCAGGGAATGCTAGGGGGGTTTGCAGGATATCCCAGTGACAGAGGCTGCCTCCCCAAGTTCAGGGAAGATATAACTCGGACTTCCCCGAACAGGGAACACCTTTGACTGAAGAGAGCTGCGTGGAGTTTTCTCTCGAGCTCCCCCACGCACTGACAATGGTTCCGGAATCCTGAGCGTGGGGAGGTTCCACAAACGGTCGGCAGCGCGTGGGTTCTAACGGAAAACATAAGCTCGTCTCCCCTGAGGGTTTTCCTAATATCTCTGTGCCAGGGAATGCTAGGGGGTTTGCAGGATATTCCAGTGACAGAGGCTGCCTCCCCAAGGTCAGGGAAGGTATTTCTCAGACTTCCCCGAACAGGGAACACCTGTGATTGAAGAGAGCTGCGTGGAGTTGTCTCTCGAGCTACCCCACGCACTGACAATATTTCTGGAATCCTGAGCGTGGGGAGGTTCCACCAACGGTCGGCAGCGCGTGGGTTCTAACGGAAACCTAAGCTTGTCTCCCCTGAGGATTTTACTAATGTCTCTGTGCCAGGGAATGCTAGGGGGGTTTGCAGGATATACCAGTGACAGAGGCTGCCTCCCCAAGATCAGGGAAGGTATTTCTCGGACTTCTCCGAATAGGGAACACCTGTGAATGAAGAGAGATGCATGGAGTTGTCTCTCGAGCTCCCCAACGCACTGACAATGTTTCTGGAATCCTGAGCGTCGGAAGGTTCCACCAACATTCGGCAGCGCGTGGGTTCAAACGGAATTCCTAAGCTCGTCTCCCCTGAGGATTTTCCAAATATCTCTTTGCCAGGAAATGCTAGGGTGGTTTGCAGGTATCCCAGTGACAGAGGCTGCCTCCACATGGTCAGGGAAGATATTTCTCGGACTTCCCCGAACAGGGAACACCTGTGACTGCAGAGAGCTGCGTGGAGTTGTCTCTCGAGCTCCCCGACGCACTGACAATGGTTCCGAATTCCTGAGCGTGGGGAGGTTTCACCAACGGTCGGCAGAGCGTGGGTTCTAACGGAATGCATAAGCTCGTCTCCCCTGAGGATTTTCCTAATATCTCTGTGCCAGGGAATGCTAGGGGGGTTTGCAGGATATCCCAGTGACAGAGGCTGCCTCCCCAAGGTCAGGGAATGTATTTCTCGGACTTCCCCGTACAGGGAACAACTGTGACTGCAGAGAGCTGCGTGGAGTTGTCTCTCGAGTTCCCCACGCACTGACAATGTTTCCGGAATCCTGAGCGTGGGGAGGTTCCAACAAGGGTCGGCAGCGCGTGGGTTCTAACGGAAAGCCTAAGCTCGTCTCCCCTGAGGGTTTTCCTAATGTCTCTGTGCCAGGGAATGCTAGGGGGTTTTGCAGGATATCCCAGTGACAGAGGCTGCCTCCCCAAGGTCAGGGAAAGTATTTCTCGGACTTCCCAGAACAGGGAACAGCTGTGACTGAAGAGAGCTGTGTGGAGTTGTCTCTCGAGCTCCCCCATGCACTGACAATGCTTCCGGAATCCTGAGCGTGGGGAGGTTCCACCAACGGTCGTCAGAACGTGGGTTCTAACGGAAAGCCTAAGCTCGTCTCCCCTGAGGGTTTTCCTAATATCTCTGTGCCAGGGAATGCTAGGGGGATTTGCAGGATATCCCAGTGACAGAGCCTGCCTCCCAAGATCAGGGAAGTTATTTCTTGGACTTCCCCGAACAGGGAACACCTGTGACTGAAGAGAGCTGCGTGGAGCTGTCTCTCGAGCTCCCCCACGCACTGACAATGGTTCCGGAAACCTGAGCGTGGGTAGTTTCCACCAACGGTCGGCAGCGCGTGGGTTCTAAAGGAAAGCCTAAGCTCGTCTCCCCTGAGGGTTTTCCTAATGTCTCAGTGCCAGGGATTGCTAGGGGGGTTTGCAGGATAACCCAGTGTCAGAGGCTGCCTACACAAGTTCAGGGAAGTTATTTCTAGGACTTCCCCAAACAGGGAACACCTGTGACTGAAGAGAGCTGCGTGGAGTTGTCTCTCGATCTCCCCCATGCACTGCTAATTGTTCCGGAATCCTGAGCGTGGGGAGGTTCCACCAACGGTAGGCAGCGCGTGAGTTCTAACGGAAAGCCTAAGCTCGTCTCCCCTGAGGGTTTTCCTAATGTCTCTGTGCCAGGGAATGCTAGGGGGGTTTGCAGGATATCCCAGTGACAGAGGCTGCCTCCCCAAGGTCAGGGAAGTTATTTCTCTGACTTCCCCGAACAGGGAACACCTGTGACTGAAGAGAGCTGCCTGGAGTTGTCTCTCGTGCTCCCCCACGCACTGAAAACGGTTCCGGAATCCTGAGCGTGGGGAGGTTCCACCAACGGTCGGCAGCGCGTGGGTTCTAACGGAAAGCCTAAGCTCGACTCCCCTGAGGGTTTTCCTAATGTCTCTGTGCCAGGGTATGCTAGGGGATTTGCAGGATATCCCAGTGACAGCGGCTGCCTCCCCAAGGTCAGGGAAGTTATTTCTCGGGCTTCCCCGAAAAGGGAACATCTGTGACTGTAGAGAGCTGCGTGGAGTTGTCTCTCGACCTCCCCCACGCACTGACAATGGTTCCGGAATCCTGAGCGTGGGGAGGTTCCACCAAAGGTCGGCATCGCGTGGGTTCTAACGGAAAGCCTAAGCTCGTCTCCCCTAAGGGTTTTCCTAATGTCTCTGTGCCAGGAAATGCTAGGGGAGTTTACAGGTTATCCCAGTGATAGAGGCTGCCTCCCCAAGGTCAGGGAAGGTATTTCTCGGACTTCCCCGAACAGGGAACACCTGTGACTGAAGAGAGCTGCGTGGATTTGTCTCTCGAGCTCCCCCACGCACTGACAATGGTTCCGGAATCCTGAGCTTGGGGAGGTTCCACCAACGGTCGGCAGGGCGTGGGTTCTACGGAAAGCCTACGCTCGTTTCCCCTGAGGGTTTTCCTAATGTCTCTGTGCCAGGGTATGCTAGGGGTGATTGCAGGATATCCCAGTGACCGAGGCTGCCTCCCCAAGGTCAGGGAATGTATTTCTCGGACTTCTCCGAACAGGGAACACCTGTGACTGCAGAGAGCTGCGTGGAGTTGTCTCTCGAGCTCCCCCACGCACTGACAATGGTTCCGAATTCCTGAGCGTGGGTAGGTTCCACCAACGGTCGGCAGAGCGTGGGTTCTAACGGAATGCCTAAGCTCGTCTCCCCTGAGGGTTTTCCTAATGTCTCTGTGCCATGGAATGCTAGGGGGGTTTGCAGGATATCCCCGTGTCAGAGGCTGCCTACCGAATTTCAGGGAAGGTATTTCTCGGACTTCCCCGAACAGGGAACACCTGTGACTGCAGAAAGCTGCGTGGAGTTGTCTCTCGACCTCCCCCACGCACTGACAATGGTTCCGGAATCCTGAGCGTGGGGAGGTTCCACCAACGGTCGGCAGCGCGTGGGTTCTAACGGAAAGCCTATGCTCGTCTCCCCTAAGGATTTTCCTAATGTCTCTGTGCCTGGAAATGCTAGGGGTGTTTGCAGAATATCCCAGTGACAGAGGCTGCCTCCCCAAGGTCAGGGAAGTTATTTCTCGGACTTCCTCGAACAGGGAACACCTGTGACTGCAGAGAGCTGCGTGGAGTTGTCTCTCGAGCTCCCCACGCACTGACAATGGTTCCGGAATCCTGAGCGTGGGGAGGTTCCACCAAGGGTCGGCAGCGCGTGGGTTCTAACGGAAAGCCTAAGCTCGTCTCCCCTGAGGGTTTTCCTAATATCTCTGTGCCAGGGAATGCTAGGGGGGTTTGCAGGATATCCCAGTGACAGAGGCTGCCTCCCCAAGGTCAGGGAAGGTATTTCTCGGACTTCCCCGAACAGGGAACACCTGTGACTGAAGAGAGCTGCGTGGAGTTTTCTCTCCAGCTCCCCCACGCACTGACAATGGTTCCCGAATCCTGAGCGTGGGGAGGCTCCACCAACGGTCGGAAGCGCGTGGGTTCTAAGGGAATGCATAAGCCCGTCTCCCCTGAGGGTTTTCCTAATGTCTCTGTGCCAGGGAATGCTAGGGGTGCTTCCAGGATATCCCAGTGACCGAGGCTGCCTCCACAAGGTCAGGGAAGGTATTTCTCGGACTTCCCCGAACAGGGAACACCTGTGACTGCAGAGAGCTGCGTGGAGTTGTCTCTCGAGCTCCCCCACGCACTGACAATGGTTCCGGAATCCTGAGCGTGGGGAGGTTCCACCAAAGGTCGGCAGCGCGTGGGTTCAAACGGAAAGCCTAAGTTCGTCTCCCCTGAGGTTTTTCCAAATTTCCCTGTACCAGGGAATGCTAGGGGGGTTTGCAGGATATCCCAGTGACAGAGGCTGCCTCCCCAAGTTCAGGGAAGTTATTTCTCGGACTTTCCCGAACAGGGAACACCTGTGACTGAAGAGAGCTGCGTGGAGTTGTCTCTCGAGGTTCCCTAAGCACTGACAATGGTTCCGGAATCCTGAGCTTGTGGAGGTTCCACCAACGGACGGCAGCGCGTGGGTTCTAACGGAAAGCCTAAGCTCGTCTCCCCTGAGTTTTTTCCAAATTTCTCTGTGCCAGGGAATGCTAGGGGTGTTTGCAGGATATCCCAGTGACAGAGGCTGCCTCCCCAAGTTCAGGGAAGATATAACTCGGACTTCCCCGAACAGGGAACACCTTTGACTGAAGAGAGCTGCGTGGAGTTTTCTCTCGAGCTCCCCCACGCACTGACAATGGTTCCGGAATCCTGAGCGTGGGGAGGTTCCACAAACGGTCGGCAGCGCGTGGGTTCTAACGGAAAACATAAGCTCGTCTCCCCTGAGGGTTTTCCTAATATCTCTGTGCCAGGGAATGCTAGGGGGTTTGCAGGATATTCCAGTGACAGAGGCTGCCTCCCCAAGGTCAGGGAAGGTATTTCTCAGACTTCCCCGAACAGGGAACACCTGTGATTGAAGAGAGCTGCGTGGAGTTGTCTCTCGAGCTACCCCACGCACTGACAATATTTCTGGAATCCTGAGCGTGGGGAGGTTCCACCAACGGTCGGCAGCGCGTGGGTTCTAACGGAAACCTAAGCTCGTCTCCCCTGAGGATTTTACTAATGTCTCTGTGCCAGGGAATGCTAGGGGGGTTTGCAGGATATACCAGTGACAGAGGCTGCCTCCCCAAGATCAGGGAAGGTATTTCTCGGACTTCCCCGAACAGGGCACACCTGTGACTGAAGAGAGCTGCGTGGAGTTGTCTCTCGAGCTCCCCCACGCACTGACAATGTTTCCGGAATCCTGAGAGTGGGGAGGTTCCACCAACGGTCGGCAGCGCGTGGGTTCTAACGGAAAGCCTAATGTCGTCTCCTCTGAGGGTTTTCCTAATGTCTCTGTGCCAGGGAATGCTAGGGGGGTTTGCAGGATATCCCAGTGACAGAGGCTGCCTCCCCAAAGTCAGGGAAGTTATTTCTCGGACTTCTCCAAACAGGGAAAACCTGTGACTGAAGAGAGATTCATGGAGTTGTCTCTCGAGCTCCCCCACGCAGTTACAATATTTCTGGAATCCTGAGCGTGGGGAGGTTCCACCAACAGTCGGCTGCGTGTGGGTTCTAACGTAATGCCTAAGTTCGTCTCCCCTGAGTATTTTCCTAATGTCTCTGTGTCAGGGAATTCTAGGGTTGATTGCAGGTATCCCAGTGACAGAAGCTGACTCCCCAAGGTCAGGGAAGATATTTCTCGGACTTCCCCGAATAGGGAACACCTGTGACTGAAGAGAGCTGCGTGGAGTTGTCTCTCGAGCTCCCCCACGCACTGACAATTGTTCCGGAATCCTGAGCGTGGGGAGGATCCACCAACGGTCGGCAGCGCGTGGGTTCTAACGGAATGCCTAAGCTCGTCTCCCCTGAAGATTTTCCTAATATCTCTGTGCCAGGGAATGCTAGGGGGGTTTGCAGGATATCCCAGTGACAGAGGCTGCATCCCCAAGGTCAGGGAAGGTATTTCTCGGACTTCCCAGAACAGGGAACACCTGTGACTGAAGAGAGCTGCGTGGAGTTGTCTCTCGAGGTCCCCCATGCACTGACAATGGTTCCGGAATCCTGAGCGTGGGGAGGTTCCACCAACGGTCGGCAGCGCGTGGGTTCTAACGGAAAGCCTATGCTCGTCTCCCCTGAGGGTTTTCCTAATTTCTCTGTGCCAGGGAATGCTAGGGGGGTTTGCAGGATATCCCAGTGACAGAGGCTTCCTCCCCAAGTTCAGGGAAGGTATTTCTCGGACTTCCCCGAACAGGGAACACCTGTGACTGCAGAGAGCTGCGTGGAGTTGTCTCTCGAGCTCACCCACGCACTGACAATGGTCCGGAATCCTGAGCGTGGGGAGGTTCCACCAAGGGTCGGCAGCGCGTGGGTTCTAACGGAAAGCCTCAGCTCGTCTCCCCTGAGGGTTTTCCTAATTTCTCTGTGCCAGGGATGCTAGGGGGGTTTGCAGGATATCCCAGTGGCAGAGGCTGCCTCCCCAAGTTCAGGGAAGGTATTTCTCGGACTTCCCCGAACAGGGAACACCTGTGTCTGAAGAGAGCTGCGTGGAGTTGTCTCTCGACCTCCCCCACGCATTGACATTTTTTCCGGAATCCTGAGCATGGGGATGTTCCACCAACGGTCGGCAGCGCGTGGGTTCTAACGGAAAACATAAGCTCGTCTCCCCTGAGGGTTTTCCTAATATCTCTGTGCCAGGGAATGCTAGGGGGGTTGCAGGATATTCCAGTGACAGAGGCTGCCTCCCCAAGGTAAGGGAAGGTATTTCTCGGACTTCCCCGAACAGGGAACACCTGTGACTGAAGAGAGCTGCGTGGAGTTGTCTCTCGAGCTCCCCCACGCACTGACAATGTTTCCGGAATCCTGAGCGTGGGGAGGTTCCACCAACGGTCGGCAGAGCGTGGGTTCTAACGGAAAGCCTAAGCTCGTCTCCCCTGAGGGTTTTCCTAATGTCTCTGTGCCAGGGAATGCTAGGGGGGTTTGCAGGATATCCCAGTGACAGAGGCTGCCTCCCCAAGGTCAGGGAAGGTCTTTCTCGGACTTCCCCGAACAGGGAACACCTGTGACTGAAGAGAGCTGCGTGGAGTTGTCTCTCGAGGTCCCCCACGCACTGACAATGGTTCCGGAATCCTGAGCTTGTGGAGGTTCCACCAACGGACGGCAGCGCGTGGGTTCTAACGGAAAGCCTAAGCTCGTCTCCCTTGAGGTTTTTCCAAATTTCTCTGTGCCAGGGAATGCTAGGGGGGTTTGCAGGATATCCCAGTGACAGAGGCTGCCTCCCCAAGTTCAGGGAAGCTATTTCTCGGACTTCCCCGAACAGGGAACACCTGTGACAAAAGAGAGCTGCGTGGAGTTGTCTCTCCAGCTCCCCCACGCACTGACAATGGTTCCGGAATCCTTAGCGTGGGGAGGCTCCACCAACGGTCGGAAGCGCGTGGGTTCTAACGGAATGCATAAGCTCGTCTCCCCTGAGGATTTTCCTAATTTCTCTGTGCCAGGGAATGCTAGGGGGGTTTGCAGTATATCCCAGTGACAGAAGCTGCCTCCCCAAGGTCAGGGAAGATATTTCTCGGACTTCCCCGAACAGGGAACACCTGTGACTGAAGAGAGCTTCGTGGAGTTGTCTCTCGAGCTCCCATAGCACTGACAATGGTTCCGGAATGCTGAGCGTGGGGAGGTTCCACCAACGGTCGGCAGCGCGTGGGTTCTAACGGAATGCATAAGCTCGTCTCCCCTTAGGGTTTTCCTAATGTCTCTGTGCCAGGGAATGCTAGGGGTGTTTGCAGGATATCCCAGTGACAGAGGCTGACTCCCCAAGGTCAGGGAATGTATTTCTCGGACTTCCCCGAACAGGGAACACCTGTGACTGAATAGAGCTGCGTGGAGTTGTCTCTCGAGCTCCCCCACGCCCTGACAATGGTTCCGGAATCCTGAGCGTGGGGAGCTTTCACCAAATGTCGGCAGCACGTAGGATCTAACGGATAGCCGAAGCTCGTCTCCCATGAGGGTTTTCCTAATGTCTCTGTGCCAGGGAATGCTAGGGGGGTTTGCAGGATATCCCAGTGACAGACGCTGCCTCCCCAAGGTCAGGGAATGTATTTCTCGGACTTCCCCGTACAGGGAACACCTGTGACTGAAGAGAGCTCCGTGGAGTTGTCTCTCGAGCTCCCCCACGCACTGACAATGGTTCCGGAATCCTGAGCGTGGGGAGGTTCCACCAAGGGTCGGCAGCGCGTGGGTTCTAACGGAAAGCCTCAGCTCTTCTCCCCTGAGGGTTTTCCTAATTTCTCTGTGCCAGGGATGCTAGGGGGGATTGCAGGATATCCCAGTGACTGAGGCTGCCTCCCCAAGTTCAGGGAAGGTATATCTCGGACTTCCCCGAACAGGGAACACCTGTGACTGAAGAGAGCTGCGTGGAGTTGTCTCTCGAGCTCCCCCACGCATTGACAATGGTTCCGGAATCCTGAGCGTGGGGAGGTTCCACCAACGGTCGGCAGCGCGTGGGTTCTAACGGAAAACGTAAGCTCGTCTCCCCTGAGGGTTTTCCTAATATCTCTGTGCCAGGGAATGCAAGGGGGGTTGCAGGATATTCCAGTGACAGAGGCTGCCTCCCCAAGGTCAGGGAAGGTATTTCTCGGACTTCCCCGAACAGGGAACACCTGTCATTGAAGAGAGATGCGTGGAGTTGTCTCTCGAGCTCCCCCACGCACTGACAATGTTTCTGGAATCCTGAGCGTGGGGAGGTTCCACCAGCGGTCGGCAGCGCGTGGGTTCTAACGGAAAGCCTAAGCTCGTCTCCCCTGAGGATTTTACTAATGTCTCTTTGCCAGGGAATGCTAGGGGGGTTTTCAGGATATCCCAGTGACAGAGGCTGCCTCCCCAAGATCAGGGAAGGTATTTCTCAGACTTCCCCGAACAGGGCACACCTGTGACTGAAGAGAGCTGCGTGGAGTTGTCTCTCGAGCTCCCCCACGCACTGACTATGATTCCGGAATCCTGAGCGTGGGGAGGTTCCACCAACGGTCGGCAGCGCGTGGGTTCTAACGGAAAGCCTAATGTCGTCTCCTCTGAGGGTTTTCCTAATGTCTCTGTGCCAGGGAATGCTAGGGGGGTTTGCAGGATATCCCAGTGAAAGAGGCTGCTTCCCCAAGGTCAGGGAAGTTATTTCTCGGACTTCTCCGAACAGGGAACACCTGTGACTGAAGAGAGATTCATGGAGTTGTCTCTCGAGCTCCCCCACGCAGTGAAAATGTTTCTGGAATCCTGAGCGTGGGGAGGTTCCACCAACAGTCGGCTGCGCGTGGGTTCTAACGTAATGCCTAAGCTCGTCTCCCCTGAGGATTTTCCTAATGTCTCTGTGTCAGGGAATTCTAGGGTTGTTTGCAGGTATCCCAGTGACAGAGGCTGCCTCCCCAAGGTCAGGGAAGGTATTTCTCGGACTTCCCCGAACAGGGAACACCTGTGACTGAAGAGAGCTGCGTGGAGTTGTCTCTCGAGCTCCCCCACGCACTGACAATGGTTCCGGAAACATGAGCGTGGGTAGTTTCCACCATCGGTCGGCAGCGCGTGGGTTCTAACGGAAAGCCTAAGCTCGTCTCCCCTGAGGGTTTTCCTAATGTCCCTGTGCCAGGTAATGCTAGGGGTGCTTGCAGGATATCCTATTGACCGAGGCTGCCTCCCCAAGGTCAGGGAAGGTATTTCTCGGACTTCCCCGAACAGGGAACACCTGTGACTGAAGAGAGCTGCGTGGAGTTGTCTCTCGAGCTCCCCCACGCACTGACAATGGTTCCGGAATCCTGAGCGTGGGGAGGTTCCACCAAAGGTCGGCAGCGCGTGAGTTCTAACGGAAAGCCTAAGCTCGTCTCCCCTGAGGATTTTCCTAATGTCTCTGTGCCAGGGAATGCTAGGGGGGTTTGCAAGATATCCCAGTGACAGAGGCTGCCTCCCCAAGGTCAGGGAAGGTATTTCTCGGACTTCCCCGAATAGGGAACACCTGTGAGTGAAGAGAGCTGCGTGGAGTTGTCTCTCGAGGTCCCCCACGCACTGACACTGGTTCCGGAATCCTGAGCTTGTGGAGGTTCCACCAACGGACGGCAGCGCGTGCGTTCTAACGGAAAGCCTAAGCTCGTCTCCCCTGAGGTTTTTCCAAATTTCTCTGTGCCAGGGAATGCTAGGGGGGTTTGCAGGATATCCCAGTGACAGAGGCTGCCTCCCCAAGGTCAGGGAAGGTATTTCTCGGACTTCCCCGAACAGGGAACACCTGTGACTGAAGAGAGCTGCGTGGAGTTGTCTCTCGAGCTCCCCCACGCACTGACAATGGTTCCAGAATCCTGAGCGTGGGGAGGTTCCACCAACCGTCGGCAGCGCGTGGGTTCTAACGGAAAGCCTAAGCTCGTCTCCCCTGAGGGTTTTCCTAATGTCTCTGTGCCAGGGAATGCTAGGGGGGTTTGCAGGATATCCCAGTGACAGAGGCTGCCTCCCCAAGGTCACGGAAGGTATTTCTCGGACTTCCCTGAACAGGGAACACCTGTGACTGAAGAGAGCTGCGTGGAGTTGTCTCTCCAGCTCCCCCACGCCCTGACAATGGTTCCCGAATCCTGAGCGTGGGGAGGTTCCACCAAAGGTCGGAAACGCTTGGGTTCTAACGGAATGCATAAGCTCGTCTCCCCTGAGGATTTTCCTAATTTCTCTGTGCCAGGGAATGCTAGGGGTGCTTGCAGGATATCCCAGTGACCGAGGCTGCCTCCCCAAGTTCAGGGAAGGTATTTCTCGGACTTCCCCGAACAGGGAACACCTGTGATTGAAGAGAGCTGCGTGGAGTTGTCTCTCGAGCTCCCCCACGCACTGACAATGTTTCTGGAATCCTGAGCTTGGGGAGGTTCCACCAACGGTCGGCAGCGCGTGGGTTCTAACGGAAAGCCTAAGCTCGTCTCCCCTGAGGATTTTACTAATGTCTCTGTGCCAGGGAATGCTAGGGGGGTTTTCAGGATATCCCAGTGACAGAGGCTGCCTCCCCAAGATCAGTGAAGGTATTTCTCGGACTTCCCCGAACAGGGCACACCTGTGACTGAAGAGAGCTGCGTGGAGTTGTCTCTCGAGCTCCCCCACGCACTGACAATGGTTCCGGAATCCTGAGCGTGGGGAGGTTCCACCAACGGTCGGCAGCGCGTGGGTTCTAACGGAAAGCCTAATGTCGTCTCCTCTGAGGGTTTTCCTAATGTCTCTGTGCCAGGGAATGCTAGGGGGGTTTGCAGGATATCCCAGTGACAGAGGCTGCCTCCCCAAGGTCAGGGAAGTTATTTCTCGGACTTCTCCGAACAGGGAACACCTGTGACTGAAGAGAGATTCATGGAGTTGTCTCTCGAGCTCCCCCACGCAGTGACAATGTTTCTGGAATCCTGAGCGTGGGGAGGTTCCACCAACAGTCGGCTGCGCGTGGGTTCTAACGTAATGCCTAAGCTCGTCTCCCCTGAGGATTTTCCTAATATCTCTGTGTCAGGGAATTCTAGGGTTGTTTGCAGGTATCCCAGTGACAGAGGCTGCCTCCCCAAGGTCAGGGAAGATATTTCTCGGACTTCCCCGAATAGGGAACACCTGTGACTGTAGAGAGCTTCGTGGAGTTGTCTCTCGAGATCACCCACGCACTGACAATGGTTCCGGAATCCTGAGCGTGGGGAGGTTCCACCAACGGTCGGCAGCGCGTGGGTTCTAACGGAAAGCCTTAGCTCGTCTCCTCTGAGGGTTTTCCTAATGTCCCTGTGCCAGGGAATGCTAGGGGTCCTTGCAGGATATCCCAGTGACCGAGGCTGCCTCCCCAAGGTCAGGGAAGGAATTTCTCGGACTTCCCCGAACAGGGAACACCTGTGACTGAAGAGAGCTGCGTGGAGTTGTCTCTCGAGCTCCCCCACGCACTGAAAATGGTTCCGGAATCCTGAGCGTGGGGAGGTTCCACCAAAGGTCGGCAGCGCGTGAGTTCTAACGGAAAGCCTAAGCTCGTCTATCCTGAGGATTTTCCTAATGTCTCTGTGCCAGGGAATGCTAGGGGGGTTTGCAGGATATCCCAGTGACAGAGGCTGCCTCCCCAAGGTCAGGGAAGGTATTTCTCGGACTTCCCCGAACAGGGAACACCTGTGAGTGAAGAGAGCTGCGTGGAGTTGTCTCTCGAGGTCCCCCACGCACTGACACTGGTTCCGGAATCCTGAGCTTGTGGAGGTTCCACCAACGGACGGCAGCGCGTGCGTTCTAACGGAAAGCCTAAGCTCGTCTCCCCTGAGGTTTTACCAAATTTCTCTGTGCCAGGGAAGGCTAGGGGGGTTTGCAGGATATCCCAGTGACAGAGGCTGCCTCCCCAAGGTCAGGGAAGGTGTTTCTCGAAATTCTCTGAACAGGGAACACCTGCGACTGAAGAGAGCTGCATCGAGTTGTCTTTCGAGCTCCCCCACGCACTGACAATGTTTCTGGAATCCTGAGCGTGGGGAGGTTCCACCAACAGTCGGCAGCGCGTTGGTTCAAACGGAATGCCTAAGCTCGTCTCCCCTGAGGATTTTCCTAATGTCTCTGTGCCAGGGAATGCTAGGGTGGTTTGCAGGTATCCCAGTGACAGAGGCTGCCTCCCTAAGGTCAGGGAAGATATTTCTCGGACTTCCCCGAACAGGGAACACCTGTGACTGAAGAGAGCTGCGTGGAGTTGTCTCTCGAGCTCCCCCACGCACTGACAATGGTTCCGGAATTCTGAGCGTGGGGAGGTTCCACCAACGGTCGTTAGCGCGTGGGTTCTACCGGAATGCCTAAGCTCGTCTCCCCTGAGTATTTTCCTAATATCATTGTGCCAGGGAATGCTAGGGGGGTTTGCAGGATATCCCAGTGACAGAGGCTGCCTCCCCAAGGTCAGGGAAGGTATTTCTCGGACTTCCTCGAACAGGGAACACCTGTGACTGCAGAGAGCTGCGTGGAGGTGTCTCTCGAGCTCCCCCACGCACTGACAATTGTTCCAGAATCCTGAGCGTGAGGAGGTTCCACCAAGGGTCGTCAGCGCGTGGGTTCTAACGGAAAGCCTAAGCTCGTCTCCCCTGAGGGTTTTCCTAATTTCTCTGTGCCAGGGAATGCTAGGGGGTTTGCAGGATATCCCAGTGACAGAGGCTGCCTCCCCAAGGTCAGGGAAGTTATTTCTCGGACTTCCCCGAACAGGGAACACCTGTGACTGAAGAGAGCTGCGTGGAGTTGTCTCTCGAGCTCCCCCACGCACTGACAATGGTTCCGGAATCCTGAGCGTGGGGAGGTTCCACCAAGGGTCGGCAGCGCGTGGGTTCTAACGGAAAGCCTAAGCTCGTCTCCCCTGAGGGTTTTCCTAATATCTCTGTGCCAGGGAATGCTAGGGGTGTTTGCAGGATATCCCAGTGACAGAGGCTGCCTCCCCAAGGTCAGGAAATGTATTTCTCGGACTTCCCAGAACAGGGAACACCTGTGACTGAAGAGAGCTGCGTGGAGTTGTCTCTCGAGCTCCCCCATGCACTGACAATGGTTCCGGAATCCTGAGCGTGGGGAGGTTCCACCAACGGTCGTCAGCACGTGGGTTCTAACGGAAAGCCTATGCTCGTCTCCCCTGAGGGTTTTCCTAATGTCTCTGTGCCAGGGAATGCTAGGGGGGTTTGCAGGATATCCCAGTGACAGAGGCTGCCTCCCCAAGGTCACGGAAGGTATTTCTCGGACTTCCCCGAACAGGGAACACCTGTGACTGAAGAGAGCTGCGTGGAGTTGTCTCTCCAGCTCCCCCACGCACTGACAATTGTTCCGGAATCCTGAGCGTGGGGAGGTTCCACCAACGGTCGGCAGCGCGTGGGTTCTAACGGAAAGCCTAAGCTCGTCTCCCCTGAGGGTTTTCCTAATGTCCCTGTGCCAGGGAATGCTAGGGGTGCTTGCAGGATATCCCAGTGACCGAGGCTGCCTCCCAAGGTCAGGGAAGGTATTTCTCGGACTTCCCCGAACAGGGAACACCTGTGACTGAAGAGAGCTGCGTGGAGTTGTCTCTCGAGCTCCCCCACGCACTGACAATGGTTCCGGAATCCTGAGCGTGGGGAGGTTCCACCAAAGGTCGGCAGCGCGTGAGTTCTAACGGAAAGCCTAAGCTCGTCTCCCCTGAGGATTTTCCTAATGTCTCTGTGCCAGGGAATGCTAGGGGGGTTTGCAGGATATCCCAGTGACAGAGGCTGCCTCCCCAAGGTCAGGGAAGATATTTCTCGGACTTCCCCGAGCAGGGAACACCTGTGACTGAAGAGAGCTGCGTGGAGTTGTCTCTCGAGGTCCCCCACGCACTGACAATGGTTCCGGAATCCTGAGCTTGTGGAGGTTCCACCAACGGACGGCAGCGCGTGCGTTCTAACGGAAAGCCTAAGCTCGTCTCCCCTGAGGTTTTTCCAAATTTCTCTGTGCCAGGGAATGCTAGGGGGGTTTGCAGGATATCCCAGTGACAGAGGCTGCCTCCCCAAGGTCAGGGAAGGTATTTCTCAGACTTCCCCGAAAAGGGAACTCCTGTGACTGAAGAGAGCTGCGTGGAGTTGTCTCTCGAGCTCCCCCACGCACTAACAATGGTTCCGGAATCCTGAGCGTGGGGAGTTTCCACCAACGGTCGGCAGCGCGTGGGTTCTAACGGAAAGCCTAAGCTCGTCTCCCCTGAGGGTTTTCCTAATGTCTCTGTTCCAGGGAATGCTAGGGGGGTTTGCAGGATATCCCAGTGACAGAGGCTGCCTCCCCAAGGTCAGGGAAGGTATTTCACGGACTTCCTCGAACAGGGAACACCTGTGACTGAAGAGAGCTGCGTGGAGTTGTCTCTCGAGCTCCCCCACGCACTGACAATGGTTCCGGAATCCTGAGCGTGGAGAGCTTTCACCAAATGTCGGCAGCACGTAGGATCTAACGGAAAGCCGAAGCTCGTCTCCCTTGAGGGTTTTCCTAATGTCTCTGTGCCAGGGAATGCTAGGGGGGTTTGCAGGATATCCCAGTGACAGACGCTGCCTCCCCAAGGTCAGGGAATGTATTTCTCGGACTTCCCCGTACAGGGAACACCTGTGACCGAAGAGAGCTCCGTGGAGTTGTCTCTCGAGCTCCCCCACGCAGTGACAATGGTTCCGGAATCCTGAGCGTGGGGAGGTTCCACCAACGGTCGACAGCGCGTGGGTTCTAACGGAAAGCATAAGCTCGTCTCCCCGGAGGGTTTTCCTAATGTCTCTGTGCCAGGGAATGCTAGGGGGGTTTGCAGGATATCCCAGTGACAGAGGCTGCCTCCCCAAGTTCAGGGAAGGTTTTTCTCGGATTTCTCCGAACAGGGAACACCTGTGACTGAAGAGAGCTGCATCGAGTTGTCTCACGAGCTCCCCCACGCACTGACAATGTTTCTGGAATCCTGATCGTGGGGAGGTTCCACCAACATTCGGCAGCGCGTGGGTTCAAACGGAATGCCTAATCTCGTCTCCCCTGAGGATTTTCCTAATGTCTCTGTGCCAGGGAATGCTAGGGTGGTTTGCAGGTATCCCAGTGACAGAGGCTGCCTCCCTAAGGTCAGGGAAGATATTTCTCGGACTTCCCCAAACAGGGAACACCTGTGACTGAAGAGAGCTGAGTGGAGTTGTCTCTAGAGCTCCCCCACGCACTGACAATGGTTCCGGAATCCTGAGCGTGGGGAGGTTCCACCAACGGTCGTCAGCGCGTGGGTTCTAACGGAATGCCTAAGCTCGTTCCCCTGAGTATTTTCCTAATATCACTGTGCCAGGGAATGCTAGGGGGGTTTGCAGGATATCCCAGTGACAGAGGCTGCCTGCCCAAGGTCAGGGAATGTATTTCTCGGACTTCCCCGAACAGGGAACACCTGTGACTGCAGAGAGCTGCGTGGAGTTGTCTCTCGAGATCCCCCACGCACTGACAATGGTTGCAGAATCCTGAGCGTGGGGAGGTTCCACCAAGGGTCGGCAGCGCGTGGGTTCTAACGGAAAGCCTAAGCTCGTCTCCCCTGAGGGTTTTCCTAATGTCTCTGTGCCAGGGAATGCTAGGGGGTTTGCAGGATATCCCAGTGACAGAGGCTGCCTCCCCAAGGTCAGGGAAGTTATTTCTCGGACTTCCACGAACAGGGAACACCTGTGACTGAAGAGAGCTGCGTGGAGTTGTCTCTCGAGCTCCCCCACGCACTGACAATGTTTTCGGAATCCTGAGCTTGTGGAGGTTCCACCAACGGACGGCAGCGCGTGGGTTCTAACAGAAAGCCTAAGCTCGTCTCCCCTGAGGTTTTTCCAAATTTCTCTGTGCCACGGAAAGCTAGGGGTGTTTGCAGGATATCCCAGTGACAGAGGCTGCCTCCCCAAGGTCAGGGAAGTTATTTCTCGGACTTCCCCGAACAGGGAACACCTGTGACTGAAGAGAGCTGCGTGGAGTTGTCTCTCGAACTCCCCCACGCACTGACAATGGTTCCGGAATCCTGAGCGTGGGGAGGTTCCACAAACGGTCGGCAGCACGTGGGTTCTAACGGAAAGCCTAAGCTCGTCTCCCCTGAGGGTTTTCCTAATGTCTCTGTGCCAGGGAATGCTAGGGGGGTTTGCAGGATATCCCAGTGACAGAGGCTGCCTCCCCAAGGTCAGGGAAGGTATTTCTCGGACTTCCCCGAACAGGGAACACCTGTGACTGCAGAGAGCTGCGTGGAGTTGTCTCTCGAGCTCCCCCACGCACTGACAATGTTTCCGGAATCCTGAGTATGGGGAGGTTCCACCAAGGGTCGGCAGGGCGTGGGTTCTAACGGAAAGCCTCAGCTCTTCTCCCCTGAGGGTTTTCCAAATTTCTCTGTGCCAGGGATGCTAGGGGGGTTTGCAGGATATCCCAGTGACAGAGGCTGCCTCCCCAAGTTCAGGGAAGGTATTTCTCGGACTTCCCCGAACAGGGAACACCTGTGACTGAAGAGAGCTGCGTGGAGTTGTCTCTCGACCTCCCCCACGCATTGACAATGGTTCCGGAATCCTGAGCGTGGGGAGGTTCCACCAACGGTCGGCAGCGCGTGATTTCTAACGGAAAACATAAGCTCGTCTCCCCTGAGGGTTTTCCTAATTTCTCTGTGCCAGGGAATGCTAGGGGGGTTGCAGGATATTCCAGTGACCGAGGCTGCCTCCCCAAGGTCAGGGAAGGTATTTCTCGGACTTCCCCGAACAGGGAACACCTGTGACTGAAGAGAGCTGCGTGGAGTTGTCTCTCGAGCTCCCCCACGCACTGACAATGTTTCCGGAATCCTGAGCGTGGGGAGGTTCCACCAACGGTCGGCAGCGCGTGGGTTCTAACGGAAAGCCTAAGCTCGTCTCCCCTGAGGGTTTTCCTAATGTCCCTGTGCCAGGGAATGCTAGGGGTGCTTGCAGGATATCCCAGTGACCGAGGCTGCCTCCCCAAGGTCAGGGAAGGTATTTCTCGGACTTCCCCGAACAGGGAACACCTGTGACTGAAGAGAGCTGCGTGGAGTTGTCTCTCGAGCTCCCCCACGCACTGACAATGGTTCCGGAATCCTGAGCGTGGGGAGGTTCCACCAAAGGTCGGCAGCGCGTGAGTTCTAACGGAAAGCCTAAGCTCGTCTCCCCTGAGGATTTTCCTAATGTCTCTGTGCCAGGGAATGCTAGGGGGGTTTGCAGGATATCCCAGTGACAGAGGCTGCCTCCCCAAGGTCAGGGAAGGTATTTCTCGGACTTCCCCGAGCAGGGAACACCTGTGACTGAAGAGAGCTGCGTGGAGTTGTCTCTCGAGGTCCCCCACGCACTGACAATGGTTCCGGAATCCTGAGCTTGTGGAGGTTTCACCAACGTACGGCAGCGCGTGCGTTCTAACGGAAAGCCTAAGCTCGTCTCCCCTGAGGTTTTTCCAAATTTCTCTGTGCCAGGGAATGCTAGGGGTGCTTGCAGGATATCCCAGTGACCGAGGCTGCCTCCCCAAGGTCAGGGAAGGTATTTCTCGGACTTCCCCGAACAGGGAAAACCTGTGACTGAAGAGAGCTGCGTGGAGTTGTCTCTCGAGCTCCCCCACGCACTGACAATGGTTCCGGAATCCTGAGCGTGGGGAGGTTCCACCAAAGGTCGGCAGCGCGTGAGTTCTAACGGAAAGCCTAAGCTCGTCTTCCCTGAGGATTTTCCTAATGTCTCTGTGCCAGGGAATGCTAGGGGGGTTTGCAGGATATCCCAGTGACAGAGGCTGCCTCCCCAAGGTCAGGGAAGGTATTTCTCGGACTTCCCCGAGCAGGAAACACCTGTGACTGAAGAGAGCTGCGTGGAGTTGTCTCTCCAGCTCCCCCACGCACTGACAATGGTTCCCGAATCCTGAGCGTGGGGAGGCTCCACCAAAGGTCGGAAGCCCGTGGGTTCTAACGGAATGCATAAGCTCGTCTCCCCTGAGGATTTTCCTAATTTCTCTGTGCCAGGGAATGCTAGGGGTGCTTGCAGGATATCCCAGTGACCGAGGCTGCCTCCCCAAGGTCAGGGAAGGTATTTCACGGACTTCCTCGAACAGGGAACACCTGTGACTGAAGAGAGCTGCGTGGAGTTGTCTCTCGAGCTCCCCCACGCACTGACAATGGTTCCGGAATCCTGAGCGTGGGGAGCTTTCACCAAATGTCGGCAGCACTTAGGATCTAACGGAAAGCCGAAGCTCGTCTCCCCTGAGGGTTTTCCTAATGTCTCTGTGCCAGGGAATGCTAGGGGGGTTTGCAGGATATCCCAGTGACAGACGCTGCCACCCCAAGGTCAGGGAATGTATTTCTCGGACTTCCACGTACAGGGAACACCTGTGACTGAAGAGAGCTCCGTGGAGTTGTCTCTCGAGCTCCCCCACGCACTGACAATGGTTCCGGAATCCTGAGCGTGGGGAGGTTCCACCAACGGTCGACAGCGCGTGGGTTCTAACGGAAAGCATAAGCTCGTCTCCCCGGAGGGTTTTCCTAATGTCTCTGTGCCAGGGAATGCTAGGGGGGTTTGCAGGATATCCCAGTGACAGAGGCTGCCTCCCCAAGGTCAGGGAAGGTATTTCTCGGAATTCTCCGAACAGGGAACACCTGTGACTGAAGAGAGCTGCATCGAGTTGTCTCACGAGCTCCCCCACGCACTGACAATGTTTCTGGAATCCTGATCGTGGGGAGGTTCCACCAACAGTCGGCAGCGCGTGGGTTCAAACGGAATGCCTAATCTCGTCTCCCCTGAGGATTTTCCTAATGTCTCTGTGCCAGGGAATGCTAGGGTGGTTTGCAGGTATCCCAGTGACAGAGGCTGCCTCCCTAAGGTCAGGGAAGATATTTCTCGGACTTCCCCAAACAGGGAACACCTGTGACTGAAGAGAGCTGAGTGGAGTTGTCTCTCGAGCTCCCCCACGCACTGACAATGGTTCCGGAATCCTGAGCGTGGGGAGGTTCCACCAACGGTCGTCAGCGCGTGGGTTCTAACGGAATGCCTAAGCTCGTCTCCCCTGAGTATTTTCCTAATATCACTGTGCCAGGGAATGCTAGGGGGGTTTGCAGGATATCCCAGTGACAGAGGCTGCCTCCCCAAGGTCAGGGAATGTATTTCTCGGACTTCCCCGAACAGGGAACACCTGTGACTGCAGAGAGCTGCGTGGAGTTGTCTCTCGAGCTCCCCCACGCACTGACAATGGTTCCAGAATCCTGAGCGTGGGGAGGTTCCACCAAGGGTCGGCAGCGCGTGGGTTCTAACGGAAAGCCTAAGCTCGTCTCCCCTGAGGGTTTTCCTAATGTCTCTGTGCCAGGGAATGCTAGGGGGTTTGCAGGATATCCCAGTGACAGAGGCTGCCTCCCCAAGGTCAGGGAAGTTATTTCTCGGACTTCCACGAACAGGGAACACCTGTGACTGAAGAGAGCTGCGTGGAGTTGTCTCTCGATCTCCCCCACGCACTGACAATGTTTTCGGAATCCTGAGCTTGTGGAAGTTCCATCAACGGACGGCAGCGCGTGGGTTCTAACAGAAAGCCTAAGCTCGTCTCCCCTGAGGTTTTTCCAAATTTCTCTGTGCCACGGAAAGCTAGGGGGGTTTGCAGGATATCCCAGTGACAGAGGCTGCCTCCCCAAGGTCAGGGAAGTTATTTCTCGGACTTCCCCGAACAGGGAACACCTGTGAATGAAGAGAGCTGCGTGGAGTTGTCTCTCGAACTCCCCCACGCACTGACAATGGTTCCGGAATCCTGAGCGTGGGGAGGTTCCACAAACGGTCGGCAGCACGTTGGTTCTAACGGAAAGCCTAAGCTCGTCTCCCCTGAGGGTTTTCCTAATGTCTCTGTGCCAGGGAATGCTAGGGTGGTTTGCAGGATATCCCAGTGACAGAGGCTGCCTCCCCAAGGTCACGGAAGGTATTTCTCGGACTTCCCCGAACAGGGAACACCTGTGACTGAAGAGAGCTGCGTGGAGTTGTCTCTCGAGCTCCCCCACGCACTGACAATGGTTCCGGAATCCTGAGCGTGGGGAGGTTCCACCAACGGTCGGCAGCGCGTGGGTTCTAACGGAATGCCTAAGCTCGTCTCCCCTGAGGGTTTTCCTAATGTCTCTGTGCCAGGGAATGCTAGGGGTGTTTGCAGGATATCCCAGTGACAGAGGCTGACTCCCCAAGGTCAGGGAAGGTATTTCTCGGACTTCCCCGAACAGGGAACACCTGTGACTAAAGAGAGCTGCGTGGAGTTGTCTCTCGAGCTCCCCCACGCACTGACAATGGTTCCGGAATCCTGAGCGTGGGGAGGTTTCACCAAATGTCGGCAGCGCGTAGGATCTAACGGAAAGCCGAAGCTCGTCTCCCCTGAGTTTTTTCCTAATGTCTCTTTGCCAGGGAATGCTAGGGGTGTTTGCAGGATATCCCAGTGACAGACGCTGCCTCCCCAAGGTCAGGGAATGTATTTCTCGGACTTCCCCAAACAGGGAACACCTGTGACTGAAGAGAGCTCCGTTGAGTTGTCTCTCGAGCTCCCCCACGCACTGACAATGGTTCCGGAATCCTGAGCGTGGGGAGATTCCACCAACGGTCGACAGCGCGTGGGTTCTAACGGAAAGCAGAAGCTCGTCTCCCCTGAGGGTTTTCCTATTGTCTCTGTGCCAGGGAAGCTAGGGGTGTTTGCAGGATATCCCAGTGGCAGAGGCTGCCTCCCCAAGTTCAGGGAAGGTATTTCTCGGACTTCTCTGAACAGGGAACACCTGTGACTGAAGAGAGCTGCATGGAGTTGTCTCTCGAGCTCCCACACGCACTGACAATGTTTCTGGAATCCTGAGCGTGGGGAGGTTCCACCAACAGTCGGCAGCGCGTGGGTTCTAACGGAATGCCTAAGCTCGTCTCCCCTGAGGATTTTCCTAATGTCTCTGTGCCAGGGAATGCTAGGGTTGTTTGCAGGTATCCCAGTGACAGAGGCTGCATCCCAAAGGTCAGGGAAGATATTTTTCGGACTTCCCCGAACAGGGAACACCTGTGACTGAAGAGAGCTGCGTGGAGTTGTCTCTCGAGCTCCCCCACGCACTGACAGTGGTTCCGGAATCCTGAGCGTGGGGAGGTTCCATCAACGGTCGGCAGCGCGTGGGTTCTAACGGAATGCCTAAGCTCGTCTCCCCTGAGTATTTTCCTAATATCTCTGTGCCAGGGAATGCTAGGGGGGTTTGTAGGATATCCCAGTGACAGAGGCTGCCTCCCCAAGGTCAGGGAATGTATTTCTCGGACTTCCCCGAACAGGGAACACCTGTGACTGCAGAGAGCTGCGTGGAGTTTTCTTTCGAGCTCCCCCACGCACTGACAATGGTTCCAGAATCCTGAGCGTGGGGATGTTCCACCAAGGGTCGGCAGCGCGTGGGTTCTAACGGAAAGCCTAAGCTCGTCTTCCCTGAGGGTTTTCCTAATGTCTCTATTCCAGGGAATGCTAGGGGGGTTTGCAGGATATCCCAGTGACAGAGGCTGCCTCCCCAAGGTCAGGGAAGGTATTTCTCGGACTTCCCAGAACAGGGAACAGCTGTGACTGAAGAGAGCTGCGTGGAGTTTTCTCTCGAGCTCCCCCATGCACTGACAATGGTTCCGGAATCCTGAGCGTGGGGAGGTTCCACAAACGGTCGTCAGCACGTGGGTTCTAACGGAAAGTCTAAGCTCGTGTCCCCTGAGGGTTTTCCTAATATCTCTGTGCCAGGGAATGCTAGGGGGGTTTGCAGGATATCCCAGTGACAGAGCCTGCCCCCACAAGATCAGGGAATGTATTTCTCGGACTTCCCCAAACAGGGAACACCTGTGACTGAAGAGAGCTGCGTGGAGTTGTCTCTCGATCTCCCCCACGCACTGAAAATTTTTCCGGAATCCTGAGCGTGGGGAGGTTCCACCAACGGTCGGCAGCGCGTGGGTTCTAACGGAAAGCATAAGCTCGTCTCCCCTGAGGTTTTTCGTAATATCTCTGTGCCAGGGAATGCTAGGGGTGTTGCAGGATATCCCAATGACAGAGGCTGCCTCCCCAAGGTCAGGGAAGGTATTTCTCGGACTTCCCCGAACAGGGAACACCTGTGACTGAAGAGAGCTGCGTGGAGTTGTCTCCTGAGATCCCCCACGCACTGTCAATGTTTCTGGAATCCTGAGCGTGGGGAGGTTCCACCAACGGTCGGCAGCGCTTGGGTTTTAACGGAAAGCCTAAGCTCGTCTCCCCTGAGTGTTTTCCTAATGTCTCTGTGCCAGGGAATTCTAGGGGAGTTTGCAGGATATCCCAGTGACAGAGGCTGACTCCCCAAGGTCAGGGAAGGTATTTCTCGGACTTCCCCGAACAGGGAACACCTGTGACTGAAGAGAGCTGCGTGGAGTTGTCTCTCGAGCTCCCCCACGCACTGACAATGGTTCCGGAATCCTGAGCGTGGGGAGGTTTCACCAAATGTCGGCAGCGCGTAGGATCTAACGGAAAGCCGAAGCTCGTCACCCCTGAGGGTTTTCCTAATGTCTCTGTGCCAGGGAATGCTAGGGGTGTTTGCAGGATATCCCAGTGACAGACGCTGCCTCCCCAAGGTCAGGGAATGTATTTCTCGGACTTCCCCAAACAGGGAACACCTGTGACTGAAGAGAGCTGCGTGGAGTTGTCTCTCGATCTCCCCCACGCACTGAAAATTTTTCCGGAATCCTGAGCGTGGGGAGGTTCCACCAACGGTCGGCAGCGCGTGGGTTCTAACGGAAAGCATAAGCTCGTCTCCCCTGAGGTTTTTCGTAATATCTCTGTGCCAGGGAATGCTAGGGGGGTTGCAGGATATCCCAATGACAGAGGCTGCCTCCCCAAGGTCAGGGAAGGTATTTCTCGGACTTCCCCGAACAGGGAACACCTGTGACTGAAGAGAGCTGCGTGGAGTTGTCTCCTGAGATCCCCCACGCACTGTCAATGTTTCTGGAATCCTGAGCGTGGGGAGGTTCCACCAACGGTCGGCAGCGCTTGGGTTTTAACGGAAAGCCTAAACTCGTCTCCCCTGAGTGTTTTCCTAATGTCTCTGTGCCAGGGAATTCTAGGGGAGTTTGCAGGATATCCCAGTGACAGAGGCTGACTCCCCAAGGTCAGGGAAGGTATTTCTCGGACTTCCCCGAACAGGGAACACCTGTGACTGAAGAGAGCTGCGTGGAGTTGTCTCTCGAGCTCCCCCACGCACTGACAATGGTTCCGGAATCCTGAGCGTGGGGAGGTTTCACCAAATGTCGGCAGCGCGTAGGATCTAACGGAAAGCCGAAGCTCGACTCCCCTGAGGGTTTTCCTAATGTCTCTGTGCCAGGGAATGCTAGGGGTGTTTGCAGGATATCCCAGTGACAGACGCTGCCTCCCCAAGGTCAGGGAATGTATTTCTCGGACTTCCCCAAACAGGGAACACCTGTGACTGAAGAGAGCTGCGTGGAGTTGTCTCTCGAGCTCCCCCACGCACTGACAATGGTTCCGGAATCCTGAGCGTGGGGAGGTTCCACCAACGGTCGGCAGCGCGTGGGTTCTAACGGAAAGCATAAGCTCGTCTCCCCTGAGGTTTTTCGTAATATCTCTGTGCCAGGGAATGCTAGGGGGGTTGCAGGATATCCCAATGACAGAGGCTGCCTCCCCAAGGTCAGGGAAGGTATTTCTCGGACTTCCCCGAACAGGGAACACCTGTGACTGAAGAGAGCTGCGTGGAGTTGTCTCCTGAGATCCCCCACGCACTGTCAATGTTTCTGGAATCCTGAGCGTGGGGAGGTTCCACCAACGGTCGGCAGCGCTTGGGTTTTAACGGAAAGCCTAAGCTCGTCTCCCCTGAGTGTTTTCCTAATGTCTCTGTGCCAGGGAATTCTAGGGGAGTTTGCAGGATATCCCAGTGACAGAGGCTGACTCCCCAAGGTCAGGGAAGGAATTTCTCGGACTTCCCCGAACAGGGAACACCTGTGACTGAAGAGAGCTGCGTGGAGTTGTCTCTCGAGCTCCCCCACGCACTGACAATGGTTCCGGAATCCTGAGCGTGGGGAGGTTTCACCAAATGTCGGCAGCGCGTAGGATCTAACGGAAAGCCGAAGCTCGTCTCCCCTGAGGGTTTTCCTAATGTCTCTGTGCCAGGGAATGCTAGGGGTGTTTGCAGGATATCCCAGTGACAGACGCTGCCTCCCCAAGGTCAGGGAATGTATTTCTCGGACTTCCCCAAACAGGGAACACCTGTGACTGAAGAGAGCTCCGTTGAGTTGTCTCTCGAGCTCCCCCACGCACTGACAATGGTTCCGGAATCCTGAGCGTGGGGAGGTTCCAACAACGGTCGACAGCGCGTGGGTTCTAACGGAAAACAGAAGCTCGTCTCCCCTGAGGTTTTTCGTAATATCTCTGTGCCAGGGAATGCTAGGGGGGTTGCAGGTATCCCAATGACAGAGGCTGCCTCCCCAAGGTCAGGGAAGGTATTTCTCGGACTTCCCCGAACAGGGAACACCTGTGACTGAAGAGAGCTGCGTGGAGTTGTCTCCTGAGATCCCCCACGCACTGTCAATGTTTCTGGAATCCTGAGCGTGGGGAGGTTCCACCAACGGTCGGCAGCGCGTGGGTTCTAACGGAAAGCATAAGCTCGTCTCCCCTGAGGTTTTTCGTAATATCTCTGTGCCAGGGAATGCTAGGGGGGTTGCAGGATATCCCAATGACAGAGGCTGCCTCCCCAAGGTCAGGGAAGGTATTTCTCGGACTTCCCCGAACAGGGAACACCTGTGACTGAAGAGAGCTGCGTGGAGTTGTCTCCTGAGATCCCCCAGGCACTGTCAATGTTTCTGGAATCCTGAGCGTGGGGAGGTTCCACCAACGGTCGGCAGCTCTTGGGTTTTAACGGAAAGCCTAAGCTCGTCTCCCCTGAGTGTTTTCCTAATGTCTCTGTGCCAGGGAATTCTAGGGGAGTTTGCAGGATATCCCAGTGACAGAGGCTGACTCCCCAAGGTCAGGGAAGGTATTTCTCGGACTTCCCAGAACAGGGAACACCTGTGACTGAAGAGAGCTGCGTGGAGTTGTCTCTCGAGCTCCCCCACGCACTGACAATGGTTCCGGAATCCTGAGCGTGGGGAGGTTTCACCAAATGTCGGCAGCGCGTAGGATCTAACGGGAAGCCGAAGCTCGTCTCCCCTGAGGGTTTTCTTAATGTCTCTGTGCCAGGGAATGCTAGGGGTGTTTGCAGGATATCCCAGTGACAGACGCTGCCTCCCCAAGGTCAGGGAATGTATTTCTCGGACTTCCCCAAACAGGGAACACCTGTGACTGAAGAGAGCTGCGTGGAGTTGTCTCTCGAGCTCCCCCACGCACTGAAAATTTTTCCGGAATCCTGAGCGTGGGGAGGTTCCACCAACGGTCGGCAGCGCGTGGGTTCTAACGGAAAGCATAAGCTCGTCTCCCCTGAGGTTTTTCGTAATATCTCTGTGCCAGGGAATGCTAGGGGGGTTGCAGGATATCCCAATGACAGAGGCTGCCTCCCCAAGGTCAGGGAAGGTATTTCTCGGACTTCCCCGAACAGGGAACACCTGTGACTGAAGAGAGCTGCGTGGAGTTGTCTCCTGAGATCCCCCACGCACTGTCAATATTTCTGGAATCCTGAGCGTGGGGAGGTTCCACCAACGGTCGGCAGCGCTTGGGTTTTAACGGAAAGCCTAAGCTCGTCTCCCCTGAGTGTTTTCCTAATGTCTCTGTGCCAGGGAATTCTAGGGGAGTTTGCAGGATATCCCAGTGACAGAGGCTGCCTCCCCAAGTTCAGGGAAGGTATTTCTCGGACTTCCCCGAACAGGGAACACCTGTGACTGAAGAGAGCTGCGTGGAGTTGTCTCTCGAGCTCCCCCACGCACTGACAATGGTTCCGGAATCCTGAGCGTGGGGAGGTTTCACCAAATGTCGGCAGCGCGTAGGATCGAACGGAAAGCCGAAGCTCGTCTCCCCTGAGGGTTTTCCTAATGTCTCTGTGCCAGGGAATGCTAGGGGTGTTTGCAGGATATCCCAGTGACAGACGCTGCCTCCCCAAGGTCAGGGAATGTATTTCTCGGACTTCCCCAAACAGGGAACACCTGTGACTGAAGAGAGCTCCGTTGAGTTGTCTCTCGAGCTCCCCCACGCACTGACAATGGTTCCGGAATCCTGAGCGTGGGGAGGTTCCACCAACGGTCGACAGCGCGTGGGTTCTAACGGAAAGCAGAAGTTCGTCTCCCCTGAGGGTTTTCCTAATGTCTCTGTGCCAGGGAAGCTAGGGGGGTTTGCAGGATATCCCAGTGGCAGAGCTGCCTCCCCAAGGTCAGGGAAGGTATTTCTCGGACTTCTCTGAACAGGGAACACCTGTGACTGAAGAGAGCTGCATGGAGTTGTCTCTCGAGCTCCCACACGCACTGACAATGTTTCTGGAATCCTGAGCGTGGGGAGGTTCCACCAACAGTCGGCAGCGCGTGGATTCTAACGGAATGCCTAAGCTCGTCTCCCCTAAGGATTTTCCTAATGTCTCTGTGCCAGGGAATGCTAGGGTTGTTTGCAGGTATCCCAGTGACAGAGGCTGCATCCCAAAGGTCAGGGAAGATATTTCTCGGACTTCCCGAACAGGGAACACCTGTGACTGAAGAGAGCTGCGTGGAGTTGTCTCTCGAGCTCCCCCACGCACTGACAGTGGTTCCGGAATCCTGAGCGTGGGGAGGTTCCATCAACGGTCGGCAGCGCGTGGGTTCTAACGGAATGCCTAAGCTCGTCTCCCCTGAGTATTTTCCTAATATCTCTGTGCCAGGGAATGATAGGGGGGTTTGTAGGATATCCCAGTGACAGAGGCTGCCTCCCCAAGGTCAGGGAATGTATTTCTCGGACTTTCCCGAACAGGGAACACCTGTGACTGCAGAGAGCTGCGTGGAGTTTTCCTTCGAGCTCCCCCACGCACTGACAATGGTTCCAGAATCCTGAGCGTGGGGAAGTTCCACCAAGGGTCGGCAGCGCGTGGGTTCTAACGGAAAGCCTAAGCTCGTCTCCCCTGAGGGTTTTCCTAATGTCTCTATTCCAGGGAATGCTAGGGGGGTTTGCAGGATATCCCAGTGACAGAGGCTGCCTCCCCAAGGTCAGGGAAGGTATTTCTCGGACTTCCCAGAACAGGGAACAGCTGTGAC
Organism: Vicugna pacos; assembly: GCF_048564905.1. Taxonomy (NCBI): domain Eukaryota; kingdom Metazoa; phylum Chordata; class Mammalia; order Artiodactyla; family Camelidae; genus Vicugna; species Vicugna pacos. Next base: position 50,347,907 of record NW_027328721.1, on the reverse strand, counting down.
TGAAGAGAGCTGCGTGGAGTTTTCTCTCGAGCTCCCCCATGCACTGACAATGGTTCCGGAATCCTGAGCGTGGGGAGGTTCCACAAACGGTCGTCAGCACGTGGGTTCTAACGGAAAGCCTAAGCTCGTGTCCCCTGAGGGTTTTCCTAATATCTCTGTGCCAGGGAATGCTAGGGGGGTTTGCAGGATATCCCAGTGACAGAGCCTGCCTCCCCAAGATCAGGGAAGGTATTTCTCGGACTTCCCCAAACAGGGAACACCTGTGACTGAAGAGAGCTGCGTGGAGTTGTCTCTCGATCTCCCCACGCACAGAAAATTTTTCCGGAATCCTGAGCGTGGGGAGGTTCCACCAACGGTCGGCAGCGCGTGGGTTCTAACGGAAAGCATAAGCTCGTCTCCCCTGAGGTTTTTCGTAATATCTCTGTGCCAGGGAATGCTAGGGGGGTTGCAGGATATCCCAATGACAGAGGCTGCCTCCCCAAGGTCAGGGAAGGTATTTCTCGGACTTCCCCGAACAGGGAACACCTGTGACTTAAGAGAGCTGCGTGGAGTTGTCTCCTGAGATCCCCCACGCACTGTCAATGTTTCTGGAATCCTGAGCGTGGGGAGGTTCCACCAACGGTCGGCAGCGCTTGGGTTTTAACGGAAAGCCTAAGCTCGTCTCCCCTGAGTGTTTTCCTAATGTCTCTGTGCCAGGGAATTCTAGGGGAGTTTGCAGGATATCCCAGTGACAGAGGATTCCTCCCCAAGGTCAGGGAAGGTATTTCTCGGATTTCCCCGAACATGGCACACCTGTGACTTAAGAGAGCTGCGTGGAGTTGTCTCTCGAGCTCCCCCACGCACTGACAATGGTTCCGGAATCCTGAGCGTGGGGAGGTTCCACCAACGGTCGGCAGCGCGTGGGTTCTAACGGAAAGCCTAAGCTCGTCTCCCCTGAGGGTTTTCCTAATATCTCTGTGCCAGGGAATGTTAGGGGGGTTTGCAGGATATCCCAGTGACAGAGCCTAACTCCACAAGTTCAGGCAAGGTATTTCTCGGACTTCCCCGAACAGGGAACACCTGTGACTGACGAGAGCTTCGTGGAGTTATCTCTCGAGCTCCCCCACGCACTGACAATGGTTCCGGAATCCTGAGCGTGGGGAGGTTCCACCAACGGTCGGCAGGGCGTGGGTTCTAACGGAAAGCGTAACCTCGTCTCCCCTGAGGGTTTTCCTAATGTCTATGTGCCAGGGAATGCTAGGGGGGTTTGCAGGATATCCCAGTGACAGAGGCTGCCTCCCCAAGTTCAGGGAGGGTATTTCTCGGACTTTCCCGAACAGGGAACACCTGTGACTGAAGAGAGCTGCGTGGAGTTGTCTCTCGAGTTCCCCCACGCACTGACAATTGTTCCGGAATCCTGAGCGTGGGGAGGTGCCACCAACCGTCGGCAGAGCGTGGGTTCTAACGGAAAGCCTAAGCTCATCACCCCTGAGGATTTTCCTAATTTCTCTGTGCCAGGGAATGCTAGGGGGGTTTGCAGGCTATTCCAGTGACAGAGGCTGCCTCCCCAAGTTCAGGGAAGGTATTTCTCGGACTTCCCCGAACAGGGAACACCTGTGACTGAAGAGAGTTGCGTGGAGTTGTCTCTCGAGCTCCCCCACGCACGGAAAATGGTTCCGGAATCCTGAGCGTGGGGAGGTTCCACCAACTGTCGGCAGCGCGTGGGTTCTAACGGAAAGTCTAAGCTCGTCTCCCCTGAGGGTTTTCCTAATGTCTCTGTGCCAGGGAATGCTAGGGGAGTTTGCAGGATATCCCAGTGACAGAGGCTGCCTCCCCAAGGTCAGGGAAGGTATTTCTCGGACTTCCCAGAACAGGGAACACCTGTGACTGAAGAGAGCTGCGTGGAGTTGTCTCTCGAGCTCCCCCACGCACTGACAATGGTTCCGGAATCCTGAGCGTGGGGAGGTTCCACCAACGGTCGGCAGCGCGTGGGTTCTAACGGAATGCCTAAGCTCGTCTCCCCTGAGGGTTTTCCTAATATCTCTGTGCCAGGGAATGCTAGGGGGGTTTGCAGGATATCCCAGTGACAGAGGCTAACTCCCCAAAGTCAGGGAAGGTATTTCTCGGACTTCCCCGAACAGGGAACAACTGTGACTGAAGAGAGCTGCGTGGAGTTGTCTCCTGAGATCCCCCACGCACTGTCAATGTTTCTGGAATCCTGAGCGTGGGGAGGTTCCACCAACGGTCGGCAGCGCTTGGGTTTTAACGGAAAGCCTAAGCTCGTCTCCCCTGAGTGTTTTCCTAATGTCTCTGTGCCAGGGAATTCTAGGGGAGTTTGCAGGATATCCCAGTGACAGAGGCTGACTCCCCAAGGTCAGGGAAGGTATTTCTCGGACTTCCCCGAACAGGGAACACCTGTGACTGAAGAGAGCTGCGTGGAGTTGTCTCTCGAGCTCCCCCACGCACTGACAGTGGTTCCGGAATCCTGAGCGTGGGGAGGTTCCATCAATGGTCGGCAGCGCGTGGGTTCTAACGGAATGCCTAAGCTCGTCTCCCCTGAGTATTTTCCTAATATCTCTGTGCCAGGGAATGCTAGGGGGGTTTGTAGGATATCCCAGTGACAGAGGCTGCCTCCCCAAGGTCAGGGAATGTATTTCTCGGACTTTCCTGAACAGGGAACACTTGTGACTGCAGAGAGCTGCGTGGAGTTTTCTTTCGAGCTCCCCCACGCACTGACAATGGTTCCAGAATCCTGAGCGTGGGGATGTTCCACCAAGGGTCGGCAGCGCGTGGGTTCTAACGGAAAGCCTAAGCTCGTCTCCCCTGAGGGTTTTCCTTATGTCTCTATTCCAGGGAATGCTAGGGGGGTTTGCAGGATATCCCAGTGACAGAGGCTGCCTCCCCAAGGTCAGGGAAGTTATTTCTCGGACTTCCCAGAACAGGGAACAGCTGTGACTGAAGAGAGCTGCGTGGAGTTGTCTCTCGATCTCCCCCACGCACTGAAAATTTTTCCGGAATCCTGAGCGTGGGGAGGTTCCACCAACGGTCGGCAGCGCGTGGTTCTAACGGAAAGCATAAGCTCGTCTCCCCTGAGGTTTTTCGTAATATCTCTGTGCCAGGGAATGCTAGGGGGGTTGCAGGATATCCCAATGACAGAGGCTGTCTCCCCAAGGTCAGGGAAGGTATTTCTCGGACTTCCCCGAACAGGGAACACCTGTGACTGCCGAGAGCTGCGTGGAGTTGTGTCTCGAGCTCCCACACGCAATGCCAATGGTTCCGGAAACCTGAGCGTGGTTAGTTTCCACCAAAGGTCGGCAGCGCGTGGGTTCTAACGGATAGACTAATCTCGTCTCCCCTGAGGGTTTTTCTAATGTCTCTGTGCCAGGGAATGCTAGGGGGGTTTGCAGGATATCCCAGTGGCAGAGGCTGCCTCCCCAAGGTCAGGGAAGTTTTTTCTCGGACTTCCCCGAACAGGGAACACCTGTGACTGAAGGGAGCTGCGTGGAGTTGTCTCTCGAGCTCCCCCACGCACTGACAATGGTTCCGGAATCCTGAGCGTGGGGAGGTTCCACCAACGGTCGGCAGCGCGTGGGTTCTAACGGAAAGACTAAGCTCATCACCCCTGAGATTTTTCCTAATTTCTCTGTGCCAGGGAATGCTAGGGGGGTTTGCAGGATATCCCAGTGACAGAGGCTAACTCCCCAAGGTCAGGGAAGGTATTTCTCGGACTTCCCCGAACAGGGAACAACTGTGACTGAAGAGAGCTGCGTGGAGTTGTCTCCTGAGATCCCCCACGCACTGTCAATGTTTCTGGAATCCTGAGCGTGGGGAGGTTCCACCAACGGTCGGCAGCGCTTGGGTTTTAACGGAAAGCCTAAGCTCGTCTCCCCTGAGTGTTTTCCTAATGTCTCTGTGCCAGGGAATTCTAGGGGAGTTTGCAGGATATCCCAGTGACAGAGGCTGCCTCCCCAGGTCAGGGAAGGTATTTCTCGGACTTCCCCGAACAGGGAACACCTGTGACTGAAGAGAGCTGCGTGGAGTTGTCTCTCGAGCTCCCCCACGCACTGACAGTGGTTCCGGAATCCTGAGCGTGGGGAGGTTCCATCAATGGTCGGCAGCGCGTGGGTTCTAACGGAATGCCTAAGCTCGTCTCCCCTGAGTATTTTCCTAATATCTCTGTGCCAGGGAATGCTAGGGGGGTTTGTAGGATATCCCAGTGACAGAGGCTGCCTCCCCAAGGTCAGGGAATGTATTTCTCGGACTTTCCTGAACAGGGAACACTTGTGACTGCAGAGAGCTGCGTGGAGTTTTCTTTCGAGCTCCCCCACGCACTGACAATGGTTCCAGAATCCTGAGCGTGGGGATGTTCCACCAAGGGTCGGCAGCGCGTGGGTTCTAACGGAAAGCCTAAGCTCGTCTCCCCTGAGGGTTTTCCTTATTTCTCTATTCCAGGGAATGCTAGGGGGGTTTGCAGGATATCCCAGTGACAGAGGCTGCCTCCCCAAGGTCAGGGAAGTTATTTCTCGGACTTCCCAGAACAGGGAACAGCTGTGACTGAAGAGAGCTGCGTGGAGTTTTCTCTCGAGCTCCCCCATGCACTGACAATGGTTCCGGAATCCTGAGCGTGGGGAGGTTCCACAAACGGTCGTCAGCACGTGGGTTCTAACGGAAAGCCTAAGCTCGTGTCCCCTGAGGTTTTTCCTAATATCTCTGTGCCAGGGAATGCTAGGGGGGTTTGCAGGATATCCCAGTGACAGAGCCTGCCTCCCCAAGATCAGGGAAGGTATTTCTCGGACTTCCCCAAACAGGGAACACCTGTGACTGAAGAGAGCTGCGTGGAGTTGTCTCTCGATCTCCCCCACGCACTGAAAATTTTTCCGGAATCCTGAGCGTGGGGAGGTTCCACCAACGGTCGGCAGCGCGTGGGTTTTAATGGAATGCCTAAGCTCGTCTCCCCTGAGGATTTTCCTAATATCTCTGTGCCAGGGAATGCTAGGGGGGTTTGCAGGATATCCCAGTGACAGAGGCTGCCTCCCCAAAATCATGGAATGTATTTCTCGGTCTTCCCCGAACAGGGAACACCTGTGACTGCAGACAGCTGCGTGGAGTTGTCTCTCGAGCTCCCACACGCAATCCCAATGGTTCCGGAAACCTGAGCGTGGGTAGTTTCCACCAACGGTCGGCAGCGCGTGGGTTCTAACGGATAGCCTAAGCTCGTCTCCCCTGAGGGTTTTCCTAATGTCTCTGTGCCAGGGAATGCTAGGGGGTTTTGCAGGATATCCCAGTGGCAGAGGCTGCCTCCATAAGGTCAGGGAAGTTTTTTCTCGGACTTCCCCGAACAGGGAACACCTGTGACTGAAGAGAGCTGCATGGAGTTGTCTCTCGAGCTCCCCCACGCACTCACAATGGTTCCGGAATCCTGAGCGTGGGGAGGTTCCACCAACGGTCGGCAGCGAGTGGGTTCTAACGGAAAGCCTAAGCTCGTCTCCCCTGAGTTTTTTCCTAATTTCTCTGTGCCAGGGAATGCTAGGGGGGTTTGCAGGATATCCCAGTGACAGAGGCTGCCTCCCCAAGTTCAGGAAAGGTTTTTCTCGGACTTCCCCGAACAGGGAACACCTGTGACTGAAGAGAGCTGCGTGGAGTCGTCTCTCGAGCCCCCCCATGCACTGAAAATGGTTCCGGAATCCTGAGCGTGGGGAGGTTCCACCAACGGTCGGCAGAGCGTGGGTTCTAACGGAAAGCCTAAGCTCGTCTCCCCTAAGGATTTTCCTAATGTCTCTGTGCCAGGAAATGCTAGGGGAGTTTGCAGGATATCCCAGTGTCAGAGGCTGCCTCCCCAAGGTCAGGGATGTTATTTCTTGGACTTCCCCGAACAGGGAACACCTGTGACTGAAGAGAGCTGCGTGGAGTTGTCTCTCGAGCTCCCCCACGCACTGACAATTGTTCCGGAATCCTGAGCGTGGGGAGGTTCCACCAACTGTCGGCAGGGCGTGGGTTAAACGGAAAGCGTACGCTTGTCTCCCCTGAGGGTTTTCCTAATGTCTCTGTGCCAGGGAATGCTAGGGGGTTTGCAGGATATCCCAGTGACAGAGGCTGCCTCCCCAAGGTCAGGGAAGTTATTTCTCGGACTTCCCCGAACAGGGAACACCTGTGACTGAAGAGAGCTGCGTGGAGTTGTCTCTCGAGCTCCCCCACGCACTGACAATTGTTCCGGAATCCTGAGCGTGGGGAGGTTCCACCAACGGTCGGCAGCGCTTGGGTTTTAACGGAAAGCCTAAGCTCGTCTCCCCTGAGTGTTTTCCTAATGTCTCTGTGCCAGGGAATTCTAGGGGAGTTTGCAGGATATCCCAGTGACAGAGGCTGCCTCCCCAAGTTCAGGGAAGGTATTTCTCGGACTTCCCCGAACAGGGAACACCTGTGACTGAAGAGAGCTGCGTGGAGTTGTCTCTCGAGCTCCCCCACGCACTGACAATGGTTCCGGAATCCTGAGCGTGGGGAGTTTTCACCAAATGTCGGCAGCGCGTAGGATCTAACGGAAAGCCGAAGCTCGTCTCCCCTGAGGGTTTTCCTAATGTCTCTGTGCCAGGGAATGCTAGGGGTGTTTGCAGGATATCCCAGTGACAGACGCTGCCTCCCCAAGGTCAGGGAATGTATTTCTCGGACTTCCCCAAACAGGGAACACCTGTGACTGAAGAGAGCTCCGTTGAGTTGTCTCTCGAGCTCCCCCACGCACTGACAATGGTTCCGGAATCCTGAGCGTGGGGAGGTTCCACCAACGGTCGACAGCGCGTGGGTTCTAACGGAAAGCAGAAGCTCGTCTCCCCTGAGGGTTTTCCTAATGTCTCTGTGCCAGGGAAGCTAGGGGGGTTTGCAGGATATCCCAGTGGCAGAGGCTGCCTCCCCAAGGTCAGGGAAGGTATTTCTCGGACTTCTCTGAACAGGGAACACCTGTGACTGAAGAGAGCTGCATGGAGTTGTCTCTCGAGCTCCCACACGCACTGACAATGTTTCTGGAATCCTGAGCGTGGGGAGGTTCCACCAACAGTCGGCAGCGCGTGGGTTCTAACGGAATGCCTAAGCTCGTCTCCCCTAAGGATTTTCCTAATGTCTCTGTGCCAGGGAATGCTAGGGTTGTTTGCAGGTATCCCAGTGACAGAGGCTGCATCCCAAAGGTCAGGGAAGATATTTCTCGGACTTCCCGAACAGGGAACACCTGTGACTGAAGAGAGCTGCGTGGAGTTGTCTCTCGAGCTCCCCCACGCACTGACAGTGGTTCCGGAATCCTGAGCGTGGGGAGGTTCCATCAACGGTCGGCAGCGCGTGGGTTCTAACGGAATGCCTAAGCTCGTCTCCCCTGAGTATTTTCCTAATATCTCTGTGCCAGGGAATGACAGGGGGGTTTGTAGGATATCCCAGTGACAGAGGCTGCCTCCCCAAGGTCAGGGAATGTATTTCTCGGACTTTCCCGAACAGGGAACACCTGTGACTGCAGAGAGCTGCGTGGAGTTTTCCTTCGAGCTCCCCCACGCACTGACAATGGTTCCAGAATCCTGAGCGTGGGGAAGTTCCACCAAGGGTCGGCAGCGCGTGGGTTCTAACGGAAAGCCTAAGCTCGTCTCCCCTGAGGGTTTTCCTAATGTCTCTATTCCAGGGAATGCTAGGGGGGTTTGCAGGATATCCCAGTGACAGAGGCTGCCTCCCCAAGGTCAGGGAAGGTATTTCTCGGACTTCCCAGAACAGGGAACAGCTGTGACTGAAGAGAGCTGCGTGGAGTTTTCTCTCGAGCTCCCCCATGCACTGACAATGGTTCCGGAATCCTGAGCGTGGGGAGGTTCCACAAACGGTCGTCAGCACGTGGGTTCTAACGGAAAGCCTAAGCTCGTGTCCCCTGAGGGTTTTCCTAATATCTCTGTGCCAGGGAATGCTAGGGGGGTTTGCAGGATATCCCAGTGACAGAGCCTGCCTCCCCAAGATCAGGGAAGGTATTTCTCGGACTTCCCCAAACAGGGAACACCTGTGACTGAAGAGAGCTGCGTGGAGTTGTCTCTCGATCTCCCCACGCACAGAAAATTTTTCCGGAATCCTGAGCGTGGGGAGGTTCCACCAACGGTCGGCAGCGCGTGGGTTCTAACGGAAAGCATAAGCTCGTCTCCCCTGAGGTTTTTCGTAATATCTCTGTGCCAGGGAATGCTAGGGGGGTTGCAGGATATCCCAATGACAGAGGCTGCCTCCCCAAGGTCAGGGAAGGTATTTCTCGGACTTCCCCGAACAGGGAACACCTGTGACTTAAGAGAGCTGCGTGGAGTTGTCTCCTGAGATCCCCCACGCACTGTCAATGTTTCTGGAATCCTGAGCGTGGGGAGGTTCCACCAACGGTCGGCAGCGCTTGGGTTTTAACGGAAAGCCTAAGCTCGTCTCCCCTGAGAGTTTTCCTAATGTCTCTGTGCCAGGGAATTCTAGGGGAGTTTGCAGGATATCCCAGTGACAGAGGATTCCTCCCCAAGGTCAGGGAAGGTATTTCTCGGATTTCCCCGAACAGGGCACACCTGTGACTTAAGAGAGCTGCGTGGAGTTGTCTCTCGAGCTCCCCCACGCACTGACAATGGTTCCGGAATCCTGAGCGTGTGGAGGTTCCACCAACGGTCGGCAGCGCGTGGGTTCTAACGGAAAGCCTAAGCTCGTCTCCCCTGAGGGTTTTCCTAATATCTCTGTGCCAGGGAATGTTAGGGGGGTTTGCAGGATATCCCAGTGACAGAGCCTAACTCCACAAGTTCAGGCAAGGTATTTCTCGGACTTCCCCGAACAGGGAACACCTGTGACTGACGAGAGCTTCGTGGAGTTATCTCTCGAGCTCCCCCACGCACTGACAATGGTTCCGGAATCCTGAGCGTGGGGAGGTTCCACCAACGGTCGGCAGGGCGTGGGTTCTAACGGAAAGCGTAACCTCGTCTCCCCTGAGGGTTTTCCTAATGTCTATGTGCCAGGGAATGCTAGGGGGGTTTGCAGGATATCCCAGTGACAGAGGCTGCCTCCCCAAGTTCAGGGAGGGTATTTCTCGGACTTTCCCGAACAGGGAACACCTGTGACTGAAGAGAGCTGCGTGGAGTTGTCTCTCGAGTTCCCCCACGCACTGACAATTGTTCCGGAATCCTGAGCGTGGGGAGGTGCCACCAACCGTCGGCAGAGCGTGGGTTCTAACGGAAAGCCTAAGCTCATCACCCCTGAGGATTTTCCTAATTTCTCTGTGCCAGGGAATGCTAGGGGGGTTTGCAGGCTATTCCAGTGACAGAGGCTGCCTCCCCAATTTCAGGGAAGGTATTTCTCGGACTTCCCCGAACAGGGAACACCTGTGACTGAAGAGAGTTGCGTGGAGTTGTCTCTCGAGCTCCCCCACGCACGGAAAATGGTTCCGGAATCCTGAGCGTGGGGAGGTTCCACCAACTGTCGGCAGCGCGTGGGTTCTAACGGAAAGTCTAAGCTCGTCTCCCCTGAGGGTTTTCCTAATGTCTCTGTGCCAGGGAATGCTAGGGGAGTTTGCAGGATATCCCAGTGACAGAGGCTGCCTCCCCAAGGTCAGGGAAGGTATTTCTCGGACTTCCCATAACAGGGAACACCTGTGACTGAAGAGAGCTGCGTGGAGTTGTCTCTCGAGCTCCCCAACGCACTGACAATGGTTCCGGAATCCTGAGCGTGGGGAGGTTCCACCAACGGTCGGCAGCGCGTGGGTTCTAACGGAATGCCTAAGCTCGTCTCCCCTGAGGGTTTTCCTAATATCTCTGTGCCAGGGAATGCTAGGGGGGTTTGCAGGATATCCCAGTGACAGAGGCTGCCTCCCCAAGGTCAGGGAATGTATTTCTCGGACTTTCCTGAACAGGGAACACTTGTGACTGCAGAGAGCTGCGTGGAGTTTTCTTTCGAGCTCCCCCACGCACTGACAATGGTTCCAGAATCCTGAGCGTGGGGATGTTCCACCAAGGGTCGGCAGCGCGTGGGTTCTAACGGAAAGCCTAAGCTCGTCTCCCCTGAGGGTTTTCCTTATGTCTCTATTCCAGGGAATGCTAGGGGGGTTTGCAGGATATCCCAGTGACAGAGGCTGCCTCCCCAAGGTCAGGGAAGTTATTTCTCGGACTTCCCAGAACAGGGAACAGCTGTGACTGAAGAGAGCTGCGTGGAGTTTTCTCTCGAGCTCCCCCATGCACTGACAATGGTTCCGGAATCCTGAGCGTGGGGAGGTTCCACAAACGGTCGTCAGCACGTGGGTTCTAACGGAAAGCCTAAGCTCGTGTCCCCTGAGGGTTTTCCTAATATCTCTGTGCCAGGGAATGCTAGGGGGGTTTGCAGGATATCCCAGTGACAGAGCCTGCCTCCCCAAGATCAGGGAAGGTATTTCTCGGACTTCCCCAAACAGGGAACACCTGTGACTGAAGAGAGCTGCGTGGAGTTGTCTCTCGATCTCCCCCACGCACTGAAAATTTTTCCGGAATCCTGAGCGTGGGGAGGTTCCACCAACGGTCGGCAGCGCGTGGTTCTAACGGAAAGCATAAGCTCGTCTCCCCTGAGGTTTTTCGTAATATCTCTGTGCCAGGGAATGCTAGGGGGGTTGCAGGATATCCCAATGACAGAGGCTGTCTCCCCAAGGTCAGGGAAGGTATTTCTCGGACTTCCCCGAACAGGGAACACCTGTGACTGCCGAGAGCTGCGTGGAGTTGTGTCTCGAGCTCCCACACGCAATGCCAATGGTTCCGGAAACCTGAGCGTGGTTAGTTTCCACCAAAGGTCGGCAGCGCGTGGGTTCTAACGGATAGACTAATCTCGTCTCCCCTGAGGGTTTTTCTAATGTCTCTGTGCCAGGGAATGCTAGGGGGGTTTGCAGGATATCCCAGTGGCAGAGGCTGCCTCCCCAAGGTCAGGGAAGTTTTTTCTCGGACTTCCCCGAACAGGGAACACCTGTGACTGAAGGGAGCTGCGTGGAGTTGTCTCTCGAGCTCCCCCACGCACTGACAATGGTTCCGGAATCCTGAGCGTGGGGAGGTTCCACCAACGGTCGGCAGCGCGTGGGTTCTAACGGAAAGACTAAGCTCATCACCCCTGAGATTTTTCCTAATTTCTCTGTGCCAGGGAATGCTAGGGGGGTTTGCAGGATATCCCAGTGACAGAGGCTGCCTCCCCAAGTTCAGCAAAGGTATTTCTCGGACTTCCCCGAACAGGGAACACCTGTGACTGAAGAGAGCTGCGTGGAGATGTCTCTCCAGCTCCCCCACGCACTGACAATGGTTCCGGAATCCTGAGCGTGGGGAGGTTCCACCAACGGTCGGCAGCGCGTGGGTTTTAATGGAATGCCTAAGCTCGTCTCCCCTGAGGATTTTCCTAATATCTCTGTGCCAGGGAATGCTAGGGGGGTTTGCAGGATATCCCAGTGACAGAGGCTGCCTCCCCAAAATCATGGAATGTATTTCTCGGTCTTCCCCGAACAGGGAACACCTGTGACTGCAGACAGCTGCGTGGAGTTGTGTCTCGAGCTCCCACACGCAATCCCAATGGTTCCGGAAACCTGAGCGTGGGTAGTTTCCACCAACGGTCGGCAGCGCGTGGGTTCTAACGGATAGCCTAAGCTCGTCTCCCCTGAGGGTTTTCCTAATGTCTCTGTGCCAGGGAATGCTAGGGGGTTTTGCAGGATATCCCAGTGGCAGAGGCTGCCTCCACAAGGTCAGGGAAGTTTTTTCTCGGACTTCCCCGAACAGGGAACACCTGTGACTGAAGAGAGCTGCATGGAGTTGTCTCTCGAGCTCCCCCACGCACTCACAATGGTTCCGGAATCCTGAGCGTGGGGAGGTTCCACCAACGGTCGGCAGCGAGTTGGTTCTAACGGAAAGCCTAAGCTCGTCTCCCCTGAGTTTTTTCCTAATTTCTCTGTGCCAGGGAATGCTAGGGGGGTTTGCAGGATATCCCAGTGACAGAGGCTGCCTCCCCAAGTTCAGGAAAGGTTTTTCTCGGACTTCCCCGAACAGGGAACACCTGTGACTGAAGAGAGCTGCGTGGAGTCGTCTCTCGAGCCCCCCCATGCACTGAAAATGGTTCCGGAATCCTGAGCGTGGGGAGGTTCCACCAACGGTCGGCAGAGCGTGGGTTCTAACGGAAAGCCTAAGCTCGTCTCCCCTAAGGATTTTCCTAATGTCTCTGTGCCAGGAAATGCTAGGGGAGTTTGCAGGATATCCCAGTGTCAGAGGCTGCCTCCCCAAGGTCAGGGATGTTATTTCTTGGACTTCCCCGAACAGGGAACACCTGTGACTGAAGAGAGCTGCGTGGAGTTGTCTCTCGAGCTCCCCCACGCACTGACAATTGTTCCGGAATCCTGAGCGTGGGGAGGTTCCACCAACTGTCGGCAGGGCGTGGGTTCAACGGAAAGCGTACGCTTGTCTCCCCTGAGGGTTTTCCTAATGTCTCTGTGCCAGGGAATGCTAGGGGGTTTGCAGGATATCCCAGTGACAGAGGCTGCCTCCCCAAGGTCAGGGAAGTTATTTCTCGGACTTCCCCGAACAGGGAACACCTGTGACTGAAGAGAGCTGCGTGGAGTTGTCTCTCGAGCTCCCCCACGCACTGACAATTGTTCCGGAATCCTGAGCGTGGGGAGGTTCCACCAACGGTCGGCAGCGCGTGGGTTCTAACGGAAAGCCTAAGCACATCACACCTGAGGTTTTTTCTAATTTCTCTGTGCCAGGGAATGCTAGGGGTGTTTGCAGGTTATCCCAGTGACAGAGGCTGCCTCCCCAAGTTCAGGGAATGTATTTCTCGGACTTCCCCGAGCAGGGAACACCTGTGACTGAAGAGAGCTGCGTGGAGTTGTCTCTCGAGCTCCCCCACGCACTGAAAATGGTTCCGGAATCCTGAGCGTGGGGAGGTTCCACCAACGGTCGGCAGCGCGTGGGTTCTAACGGAAAGCCTAAGCTCATCACCCCTGAGATTTTTCCTAATTTCTCTGTGCCAGGGAATGCTAGGGAGGTTTGCAGGATATCCCAGTGACAGAGGCTGCCTCCCCAATGTCAGGGAATGTATTTCTCGGACTTCCCCGAACAGGGAACACCTGTGACTGCAGAGAGATGCGTGGAGTTGTCTCTCGAGCTCCCCCACGCACTGACAATTGTTCCGGAATCCTGAGCGTGGGGAGGTTCCACCAACGGTCGGCAGCGCGTGGGTTCTAACGGAAAGCCTAAGCTCGTCTCCCCTGAGGGTTTTCGTAATGTCTCTGTGCCAGGGAATGCTAGGGGTGTTTGCAGGGTATCCCAGTGACAAAGCTGCCTCCCCAAGGTCAGGGAATGTATTTCTCGGACTTCCCCGAACAGGGAACATCTGTGAATGCAGAAAGCTGCGTGGAGTTGTCTCTCGAGCTCCCACACGCACTGACAATGGTTCCGGAAACCTGACCGTGGGTAGTTTCCACCAACGGTCGGCAGCGCGTGGGTTCTAACGGAAAGCCTAAGCTCGCCTCCTCTGAGGATTTTCCTACTCTCTATGTGCCAGGGAATGCTAGGGGGGTTTGCAGGATATCCCAGTGTCAGAGGCTGCCTACCCAAGTTCAGGGAAGTTATTTCTCTGACTTCCCCGAACAGGGAACACCTGTGACTGAAGAGAGCTGCGTGGAGTTGTCTCTCGAGCTCCCCCACGCACTGACAATGGTTCCGGAATCCTGAGCGTGGGGAGGTTCCACCAAGTGTCGGCAGCGCGTGGGTTCTAACGGAAAGCCTAAGCTCGTCTCCCCTGAGGATTTTCCTAATGTCTCTGTGCCAGGGAATGCTAGGGGGGTTTGCAGGATATCCCAGTGACAGAGGCTGCCTCCCCAAGGTCAGGGAAGGTATTTCTCGGACTTCCCCGAACAGGGAACACCTGTGACTTAAGAGAGCTTCGTGGAGTTGTCTCTCGAGCTCCACCACGCACTGACAATGGTTCCGGAATCCTGAGCGTGGGGAGGTTCCACTAACGGTCGGCAGGTCGTGGGTTCTAACGGAAAGCGTACGCTCGTCTCCCCTGAGGATTTTCCTAATGTCTCTGTGCCAGGGAATTCTAGGGGTGTTTGCAGGATATCCCAGTGACAGAGGCTGCCTCCCCAAGGTTAGGGAAGGTATTTCTCGGACTTCCCCGATCAGGGAACACCTGTGACTGAAGAGAGCTGCGTGGAGTTGTCTCTCGAGCTCCCCCACGCACTGACAATGGTTCCGGAATCCTGAGCGTGGGGAGGTTCCACCAACGGTCGGCAGCGCGTGGGTTCTGACGGAAAGCCTAAGCTCATCACCCCTGAGGTTTTTCCTAATTTCTGTATGCCAGGGAATGCTAGGGGGGTTTGCAGGATATCCCATTGACAGAGGCTGCCTCCCCAAGTTCAGGGAAGGTGTTTCTCGGACTTCCACGAACAGGGAACACCTGTGACTGAAGAGAGCTTCGTGGAGTTGTCTCTCCAGCTCCCCCACGCACTGACAATGGTTCTGGAATCCTGAGCGTGGGGAGGTTCCACCAAAGGTCGTCAGCGCGTGGGTTCTAACGGAAAGCCTAAGCTCGTCTCCCCTGAGGGTTTTCCTAATGTCTCTGTACCAGGGAATGCTAGGGGGGTTTGCAGGATATAACAGTGACAGAGGCTGCCTCCCCAAGTTTAGGGAAGGTATTTCTCGGACTTCCCCGATCAGGGAACACCTGTGACTGAAGAGAGCTGCGTGGAGTTGTCTCTCGATCTCCACCACGCACTGACAATGGTTCCGGAATCCTGAGCGTGGGGAGGTTCCACCAACGGTCGGCAGAGCGTGGGTTCTAACGGAAAGCCTAAGCTCATCACCCCTGAGGGTTTTCCTAATGTCTCTTTGCCAAGGAATGCTAGGGGGATTTGCAGGATATCCCAGTGACAGAGGCTGCCTCCCCAAGTTCAGGGAAGGTATTTCTCGGACTTCCCCGAACAGGGAACACCTGTGACTGAAGAGAGCTGCGTGGAGTTGTCTCTCGAGCTCCTCCAGGCACTGACAATATTTCTGGAATCCTGAGCGTGGGGAGGTACCACCAACGGTCGTCACCGCGTGGGTTCTAACGGAATGCCTAAGCTCGTCTCCCCTGAGGGTTTTCCTAATATCTCTCTGCCAGGGAATGCTAGGGGGGTTTGCAGGATATCCCAGTGACAGAGGCTAAATCCCCAAGGTCAGGGAAGGTATTTCTCGGACTTCCCCGAACAGGGAACTCCTGTGACTGAAGAGAGCTGCGTGGAGTTGTCTCTCGAGCTCCCCCACGCACTGACAATGGTTCCGGAATCCTGAGCGTGGGGAGGTTCCACCAACGGTCGGCAGCGCGTGGGTTCTAACGGAAAGCCTAAGCTCATCACCCCTGAGGGTTTTCCTAATGTCTCTGTGCCAAGGAATGCTAGGGGGGTTTGCAGGATATCCCAGTGACAGAGGCTGCCTCCCCAAGTTCAGGGAAGGTATTTCTCGGACTTCCCCGAACAGGGAACACCTGTGACTGAAGAGAGCTGCGTGGATATGTCTCTCGACTTCCCTAACGCACTGACAATGTTTCCGGAATCCTGAGCGTGGGGAAGTTCCACCAACGGTCGGCAGCGCGTGGGGTCTAACGGAAAGCCTAAGCTCGTCTCCCGTAAGGATTTTCCTAATTTCTCTGTGCCAGGAAATGCTAGGGGAGTTTGCAGGATATCCCAGTGACAGAGGCTGCCTCCCCAAGGTCAGGGAAGGTTTTTCTAGAACTTCCCCGAACAGGGAACAGCTGTGACTGAAGAGAGCTGCGTGGAGTTGTCTCTCGAGCTCCCCCATGCACTGACAATTGTTCCGGAATCCTGAGCGTGGGGAGGTTCCACCAACGGTCGTCAGCACGTAGGTTTTAACGGAAAGCCTAAGCTCGTCTCCCCTGAGGGTTTTCCTAATATCTCTGTGCCAGGGAATGCTAGGGGGGTTTGCAGGATATCCCAGTGACAGAGCATGCCTCCCCAAGGTCAGGGAAGATTTTTCTCGGACTTCCCCGAACAGGGAACACCTGTGACTGAAGAGAGCTGCGTGGAGTTGTCTCTCGAGCTCCCCCACGCACTGAAAATTTTTCTGGAATCCTGAGCATGGGGAGGTTCCACCAACAGTCGGCATCGCGTGGGTTCTAACGGAATGCCTAAGCTCGTCTCCCTGAGGGTTTTCCTAATATCTCTGTGCCAGGGAATGCTAGGGGGGTTTGCAGAATATCGCAGTGACAGAGGCTGCTTCCCCAAGGTCAGGGAATTTATTTCTCGGACTTCCCCGAACAGGGAACACCTGTGACTGCAGAGAGATGCGTGGAGTTGTCTCTCGAGCTCCCCCACGCACTGAAAATGATTCGGTAATCCTGAGCGCGGGGAGGTTCCACCAACGGTCGGCAGCGCGTGGGTTCCAACGGAAAGCCTAAGCTCGTCTCCCCTGAGGGTTTTCGTAATGTCTCTGTTCCAGGGAATGCTAGGGGGGTTTGCAGGGTATCCCAGTGACAAAGCTGCCTCCCCAAGGTCAGGGAATGTATTTCTCGGACTTCCCCGAACAGGGAACATCTGTGAATTCAGAAAGCTGCGTGAAGTTGTCTCTCGAGCTCCCACACGCACTGACAATGGTTCCGGAAACCTGAGCGTGGGTAGTTTCCAGCAACGGTCGGCAGCGCGTGGGTTCTAACGGAAAGCCTAAGCTCGTCTCCTCTGAGGATTTTCCTACACTCCATGTGCCAGGGAATGCTAGGGGGGTTTGCAGGATATCCCAGTGTCAGAGGCTGCCTACCCAAGTTCAGGGAAGTTATTTCTCGGACTTCCCCGAACAGGGAACACCTGTGACTGAAGAGAGCTGCGTGGAGTTGTCTCTCGAGCTCCCCCACGCACTGACAATGGTTCCGGAATCCTGAGCGTGGGGAGGTTCCACCAACGGTCGGCAGCGCGTGGGTTCTGACGGAAAGCCTAAGCTCATCACCCCTGAGGTTTTTCCTAATTTCTCTATGCCAGGGAATGCTGGGGGGGTTTGCAGGATATCCCATTGACAGAGGCTGCCTCCCCAAGTTCAGGGAAGGTATTTCTCGGACTTCCCCGAACAGGGAACACCTGTGACTGAAGAGAGCTGCGTGGAGTTGTTTCTCGAGCTCCCCCACGCACTGACAATGGTTCTGTAATCCTGAGCGTGGGGAGGTTCCACCATAGGTCGGCAGCGCGTTGGTTCTAACCGAAAGCCTAAGCTCGTCTCCCCTGAGGGTTTTCCTATTGTCTCTGTGCCAGGGAAGGCTAGGGGGGTTTGCAGGATATAACAGTGACAGAGGCTGCCTCCCCAAGGTCAGGGAAGATATTTCTCGGAGTTCCCCGAACAGGGAACACCTGTGACTGAAGAGAGCTGCGTGGAGTTGTCTCTCGAGCTCCCCAACGCACTGACAATGGTTCCGGAATCCTGAGTGTGGGGAGGTTCCACCAACGTTCGGCAGAGCGTGGGTTCTAACCGAAAGCCTAAGCTCATCACCCCTGAGGGTTTTCCTAATGTTTCTGTGCCAAGGAATGCTAGGGGGGATTGCAGGATTTCACAGTGTCAGAGGCTGCCTCCCCAAGTTCAGGGAAGGTATTTCTCAGACTTCCCCGAAGAGGGAACACCTGTGATTGAAGAGAGCTGCGTGGAGTTGTCTCTCGAGCTCCCCCACGCACTGACAATGGTTCCGGAATCCTGAGCGTGGGGAGGTTCCACCAACGGTCGGCACCGCGTGGGTTATAACGGAAAGCCTAAGCTCATCACCCCTGAGGGTTTTCCTAATGTCCCTGTGCCAAGGAATGCTAGGGGGGATTACAGGATATCCAGTGACAGAGGCTGCCTCCCCAAGGTCAGGGAAGGTATTTCTCGGACTTCCCCGAACAGGGAACACCTGTGACTGAAGAGAGCTGCGTGGAGTTGTCTCTCGAGCTCCCCCATGCACTGACAATGGTTCCGGAATCCTGAGCGTGGGGAGGTTCCACCAACGGTCGGCAGCGCGTGGGTTCTAACGGAATGCCTAAGCTCGTCTCCCCTGAGGTTTTTCCTAATATCTCTCTGCCATGAACTGCTAGGGGGGTTTGCAGGATATCCCAGTGACAGAGGCTAACTCCCCAAGGTCAGGGAAGTTATTTCTCGGACTTCCCCATACAGGGAACCCCTGTGACTGAAGAGAGCTGCGTGGAGTTGTCTCTCGAGCTCCCCCACGCACTGACAATGGTTCCGGAATCCTGAGCGTGGGGAGGTTCCACCAACGGTCGGCAGCGCGTGGGTTCTAACGGAAAGCCTAAGCTCATCACCCCTGAGGGTTTTCCTAATGTCTGTGTGCCAAGGAATGCTAGGGGGGTTTGCAGGATATCCCAGTGACAGTGGCTTCCTCCCCAAGTTCAGGGAAGTTATTTCTCGGACTTCCCCGAACAGGGAACACCTGTGACTGAAGAGAGCTGCGTGGATATGTCTCTCGACTTCCTTAACGCACTGACAATGTTTCCGGAATCCTGAGCGTGGGGAGGTTCCACCAACGGTCGGCAGCGCGTGGGGTCTAACGGAAAGCCTAAGCTCGTCTCCCGTAAGGATTTTCCTAATTTCTCTGTGCCAGGGAAAGCTAGGGGGGTTTGCAGGATATCCCAGTGACAGAGGCTGCCTTCCCAAGGTCAGGGAATGTATTTCTCGGACTTCCCCGAACAGGGAACACCTGTGACTGCAGAGAGATGCGTGGAGTTGTCTCTCGAGCTCCCCCACGCACTGAAAATTTTTCTGGATTCCTGAGCGTGGGGAGGTTCCACCAACAGTCGGCATCGCGTGGGTTCTAACGGAATGCCTAAGCTCGTCTCCCTGAGGGTTTTCCTAATATCTCTGTGCCAGGGAATGCTAGGGGGGTTTGCAGGATATCCCAGTGACAGAGGCTGCCTCCACAAGGTCAGGGAATTTATTTCTCGGACTTCCCCGAACAGGGAACACCTGTGACTGCAGAGAGATGCGTGGAGTTGTCTATCGAGCTCCCCCATGCACTGACAATTGTTCCGGAATCCTGAGCGTGGGGAGGTTCCACCAACGGTCGGCAGCGCGTGGGTTCTAACGGAAAGCCTAAGCTCGTCTCCCCTGAGGGTTTTCCTAATGTCTCTGTGCCAGGGAATGCTAGGGGGGTTTGCAGGATATCCCAGTGACAGAGCCTGCCTCCCCAAGGTCAGGGAAGGTATTTCCCGGACTTCCCAGAACAGGGAACACCTGTGACTGAAGAGAGCTGCGTGGAGTTGTCTCTCGAGCTCCCCCACGCACTGAAAATGGTTCCGGAATCCTGAGCGTGGGGAGGTTCCACTAACGGTCGTCAGGGCTTGGGTTCTAACGGAAAGCGTACGCTCGTCTCCCCTGAGGTTTTTCCTAATGTCTCTGTGCCAGGGAATGCTAGGGGGGTTTGCAGGATATCCCAGTGACAGAGGCTGCCTCCCCAAGTTCAGGGAAGTTATTTCTCGGACTTCCCCGAACAGTGAACACCTGTGACTGAAGAGAGCTGCGTGGAGTTGTCTCTCGAGCTCCCCCAGTCACTGACAATGGTTCCGGAATCCTGAGCGTGGGGAGGTTCCACCAACGGTCGGCAGCGCGTGGGTTCTAACGGAAAGCCTAAGCTCATCACCCCTGAGGGTTTTCCTAATGTTTCTGTGCCAAGGAATGCTAGGGGGGTTTGCAGGATATCCCAATGACAGAGGCTGCCTCCCCAAGGTCAGGGAAGTTATTTCTCGGACTTACCCGAACAGGGAACACCTGTCACTGAAGAGAGCTGCGTGGAGTTGTCTCTCGAGCTCCCCAACGCACTGAAAATGATTCGGTAATCCTGAGCGCGGGGAGGTTCCACCAAAGGTCGGCAGCGCGTGGGTTCTAACGGAAAGCCTAAGCTCGTCTCCCCTGAGGGTTTTCCTAATGCCTCTGTGCCAGGGAATTCTAGGGGGGTTTGCAGGATATCCCAGTGACAGACGCTGCCTCCCCAAGGTCAGGGAAGGTATTTCTCGGACTTCCCCGAACAGGGAACACCTGTGACTGCCGAGAGCTGCGTGGAGTTGTGTCTCGAGCTCCCACACGCAATGCCAATGATTCCGGAAATCTGAGCGTGGGTAGTTTCCACCAACGGTCGGCAGCGCGTGGGTTCTAACGGATAGCCTAAGCTCGCCTCCCCTGAAGGTTTTCCTAATGTCTCTGTGCCAGGGAATGCTAGGGGGGTTTGCAGGATATCCCAGTGGCAGGGGCTGCCTCCCCAAGGTCAGGGAAGTTTTTTCTTGGACTTCCCCGAACAGGGAACACCTGTGACTGAAGAGAGCTGCGTGGAGTTGTCTCTTGAGCTCCCCCACGCACTGACAATGGTTCCGGAATCCTGAGCGTGGGGAGGTTCCACCAACGGTCGGCAGCGCGTGGGTTCTAACGGAAAGCCTAAGCTCATCACCCCTGAGGTTTTTCCTAATTTCTCTGTGCCAGGGAATGCTAGGGGGGTTTGCAGGATATCCCAGTGACAGAGGCTGCCTCCCTAAGTTCAGGAAAGGTATTTCTCGGCCTTCCCCGAACAGGGAACACCTGTGACTGAAGAGAGCTGCGTGGAGATGTCTCTCGAGCTCCCCCACGCACTGAAAATGGTTCCGGAATCCTGAGCGTGGGGAGGTTCCACCAACGGTCGGCAGCGCGTGGGTTCAAACGGAATGCCTAAGCTCGTCTCCCCTGAGGATTTTCCTAATATCTCTGTGCCAGGAAATGCTAGGGGTGTTTGCAGGATATCCCAGTGACAGAGGCTGCCTCCCCAAAATAATGGAATGTATTTTTCGGTCTTCCCCGAACAGGGAACACCTGTGACTGCAGACAGCTGCGTGGAGTTCTCTCTCGAGCTCCCCCACGCACTGACAATGGTTCCTGAAACCTGAGCGTGGGTAGTTTCCACCAACGGTCGGCAGCGCGTGGGTTCTAACGGAAAGCCTAAGCTCGTCTCCCCTGAGGTTTTTCCTAATGTCTCTGTGCCAGGGAATGCTAGGGGGGTTTGCAGGATATCCCAGTGTCAAAGGCTGCCTACCCAAGTTCAGGGAAGGTATTTCTCGGACTTCCCCGAACAGGGAACACCTGTGACCGAAGAGAGCTGCGTGGAGTTGTCTCTCGAGCTCCCCCATTCACTGAAAATTGTTTCGGAATCCTGAGCGTGGGGAGGTTCCGCCAACGGTCGTCAGCACGTGGGTTCTAACTGAAAGCTTAAGCTCGTCTCCCCTGAGTGTTTTCCTAATATCTCTGGGCCAGGGAATGCTAGGGGGGTTTGCAGGATATCCCAGTGACAGAGCCTGCCTCCCCAAGGTCAGGGAATGTATTTCTCGGACTTCCCCGAACAGGGAACACCTGTGACTGAAGAGAGCTGCGTGGAGATGTCTCTCGAGCTCCCCCACGCACTGACAATGGTTCCGGAATCCTGAGCGTGGGGAGGTTCCACCAACGGTCGGCAGCGCGTGGGTTCTGACGGAAAGCCTAAGCTCATCACCCCTGAGGTTTTTCCTAATTTCTCTATGCCAGGGAATGCTGGGGGGGTTTGCAGGATATCCCATTGACAGAGGCTGCCTCCCCAAGTTCAGGGAAGTTATTTCTCGGACTTCCCCGAACAGGGAACACCTGTTACTGAAGAGAGCTTCGTGGAGTTGTCTCTCGAGCTAACCCCACGCACTGACAATGGTTCCGGAATCCTGAGCGTGGGGAGGTTCCACCAACGGTCGGCAGCGCGTGGGTTCTAACGGAAAGCCTAAGCTCATCACCCCTGAGATTTTTCCTAATTTCTCTGTGACAGGGAATGCTAGGGGGGTTTGCAGGTTATCCCAGTGACAGAGGCTGCCTCCCCAATTTCAGGGAAGGTATTTCTCGGACTTCCCCGAACAGGGAACACCTGTGACTGAAGAGAGCTGCGTGGAGTTGTCTCTCGAGCTCCCCCACGCACTGACAATGGTTCCGGAATCCTGAGCGTGGGGAGGTTCCACCAACGGTCGGCAGCGCGTGGGTTCTAACCGAAAGCCTAATCTCGTCTCCCCTGAGGGTTTTCCTAATGTCTCTGTGCCAGGGAATGCTAGGGGGGTTTGCAGGATATAACAGTGCAGAGCCTGCCTCCCCAAAGTTAGGGAAGGTATTTCTCGGACTTCCCCGAACAGGGAACACCTGTGACTGAAGAGAGCTGCGTGGAGTTGTCTCTCGAGCTCCCCCACGCACTGACAATGGTTCCGGAATCCTGAGCGTGTGGAGGTTCCACCAACGGTCGGCAGAGCGTGGGTTCTAACGGAAAGCCTAAGCTCATCACCCCTGAGGGTTTTCCTAATGTCTCTGTGTCAAGGAATGCTAGGGGGGTTTGCAGGATATCCCAGTGACAGTGGCTGCCTCCCCAAGTTCAGGGAAGTTATTTCTCGGACTTACCCGAACAGGGAACACCTGTGACTGAAGAGAGCTTCGTGGAGTTGTCTCTCGAGCTCCCCCACGCACTGAAAATGATTCGGTAATCCTGAGCGCGGGGAGGTTCCACCAAATGTCGGCAGAGCGTGGGTTCTAACGGAAAGCCTAAGCTCGTCTCCCCTGAGGGTTTTCCTAATGCCTCTGTGCCAGGGAATTCTAGGGGGGTTTGCAGGATATCCCAGTGAAAGACGCTACCTCCCCAAGGTCAGGGAAGGTATTTCTCGGACTTCCGCGAACAGGGAACACCTGTGACTGAAGAGAGCTGCGTGGAGTTGTCTCTCGAGCTCCCCCATGCACTGACAATGGTTCCGGAATCCTGAGTGTGGGGAGGTTCCACCAAAGGTCGGCAGCGCGTGGGTTCTAACGGAAAGCCTAAGCTCGTCTCCCCTGAGGGTTTTCCTAATGTCTCTGTGCCAGGGAATGCTAGGGGGGTTTGCAGGATATCCCAGTGACAAAGCTGCCTCCCCAAGGTCAGGAAATGTATTTCTCGGACTTCCCCGAACAGGGAACACCTGTGACTGCCGAGAGCTGCGTGGAGTTGTGTCTCGAGCTCCCACACGCAATGCCAATGGTTCCGGAAATCTGAGCGTGTGTAGTTTCCACCAACGGTCGGCAGCGCGTGGGTTCTAACGGATAGCCTAAGCTCGTCTCCCCTGAAGGTTTTCCTAATGTCTCCGTGCCAGGGAATGCTAGGGGGGTTTGCAGGATATCCCAGTGGCAGGGGCTGCCTCCCCAAGGTCAGGGAAATTTTTTCTCGGACTTCCCCGAACAGGGAACACCTGTGACTGAAGAGAGCTGCGTGGAGTTGTCTCTTGAGCTCCCCCACGCACTGACAATGGTTCCGGAATCCTGAGCGTGGGGAGGTTCCACCAACGGTCGGCAGCGCGTGTGTTCTAACGGAAAGCCTAAGCTCGTCTCCCCTGAGGTTTTTCCTAATGTCTCTGTGCCAGGGAATGCTAGGGGGGTTTGCAGGATATCCCAGTGTCAGAGGCTGCCTACCCAAGTTCAGGGAAGGTATTTCCCGGACTTCCCCGTACAGGGAACACCTGTGACCTAAGAGAGCTGCGTGGAGTTGTCTCTCGAGCTCCCCCATTCACTGAAAGTGGTTTCGGAATCCTGAGCGTGGGGAGGTTCCACCAACGGTCGTCAGCACGTGGGTTCTAACGGAAAGCTTAAGCTCGTCTCCCCTGAGTGTTTTCCTAATATCTCTGGGCCAGGGAATGCTAGGGGGGTTTGCAGGATATCCCAGTGACAGAGCCTGCCTCCCCAAGGTCAGGGAATGTATTTCTCGGACTTCCCCGAACAGGAAACAGCTGTGACTGAAGAGAGCTGCGTGGAGTTGTCTCTCGAGCTCCCCCACGCACTGACAATGGTTCCGGAATCCTGAGCGTGGGGAGGTTCCACTAACGGTCGGCAGGGCGTGGGTTCTAACGGAAAGCGTACGCTCGTCTCCCCTGAAGATTTTCCTAATGTCTCTGTGCCAGGGAATTCTAGGGTGGTTTGCAGGATATCCCAGTGACAGAGGCTGCTTCCACAAGGTCAGGGAAGGTATTTCTCGGACTTCCCCGAACAGGGAACACCTGTGAGTGAAGAGAGCTGCGTGGAGTTGTCTCTCGAGATCCCACCCGCACTGACAATGGTTCCGGAATCCTGAGCGTGGGGAGGTTCCACCATCGGACGGCAGCGCGTGGGTTCTGACTGAAAGCCTAAGCTCATCACCCGTGACGTTTTTCCTAATTTCTCTATGTCAGGGAATGCTGGGGGGGTTTGCAGGATATCCCATTGACAGAGGCTGCCTCCCCAAGTTCAGGGAAGTTATTTCTCGGACTTCCCCGAGCAGGGAACACCTGTGACTGAAGAGAGCTGCGTGGAGTTGTCTCTCGAGCTCCCCCACGCACTGACAATGGTTCCGGAATCCTGAGCGTGGGGAGGTTCCACCAACGGTCGGCAGCGCGTGGGTTCTAACGGAAAGCCTAAGCTCATCACCCCTGAGATTTTTCCTAATTTCTCTGTGACAGGGAATGCTAGGGGGGTTTGCAGGTTATCCCAGTGACAGAGGCTGCCTCCCCAAGTTCAGCAAAGGTATTTCTCGGACTTCCCCGAACAGGGAACATCTGTGACTGAAGAGAGCTGCGTGGAGTTGTCTCTCGAGCTCCCCCACGCACTGACAATGTTTCCGGAATCCTGAGCGTGGGGAGGTTCCACCAACGGTCGTCACAGCGTGGGTTCTAACGGAAAGCCTAAGCTCATCACCCCTGATGGTTTTCCTAATGTCTCTGTGCCAAGGAATGCTAGGGGGGTTTGCAGGATATCCCAATGACAGAGGCTGCCTCCCCAAGGTCAGGGAAGTTATTTCTCGGACTTCCCCGAACAGGGAACACCTGTGACTGAAGAGAGCTGCGTGGAGTTGTTTCTCGAGCTCCCCCACGCACTGACAATGGTTCCGTAATCCTGAGCGTGGGGAGGTTCCACCAAAGGTCGGCAGTGCGTTGGTTCTAACCGAAAGCCTAAGCTCGTCTCCCCTGAGGGTTTTCCTATTGTCTCTGTGCCAGGGAAGGCTAGGGGGGTTTGCAGGATATAACAGTGACAGAGGCTGCCTCCCCAAGGTCAGGGAAGTTATTTCTCGGAGTTCCCCGATCAGGGAACCCCTGTGACTGAAGAGAGATGCGTGGAGTTGTCTCTCGAGCTCCCCCACGCACTGACAATGGTTCCGGAATCCTGAGCGTGGGGAGGTTCCACCAACGGTCGGCAGAGCGTGGGTTCTAACGGAAAGACTAAGCTCATCACCCCTGAGGGTTTTCCTAATGTTTCTGTGCCAAGGAAT
Source organism: Vicugna pacos (assembly GCF_048564905.1). Lineage (NCBI taxonomy): Eukaryota > Metazoa > Chordata > Mammalia > Artiodactyla > Camelidae > Vicugna > Vicugna pacos. The sequence goes on along the minus strand of NW_027328721.1, from coordinate 50,322,662 downwards.
GCTAGGGGGGATTGCAGGATATCCCAGTGACAGAGGCTGCCTCCCCAAGTTCAGGGAAGTTATTTCTCGGACTTCCCCGAAGAGGGAACACCTGTGATTGAAGAGAGCTGCGTGGAGTTTTCTCTCGAGTTCCCCCACGCACTGACAATGGTTCCGGAATCCTGAGCGTGGGGAGGTTCGACCAACTGTCGGCACCGCGTGGGTTATAACGGAAAGCCTAAGCTCATCACCCCTGAGGGTTTTCCTAATGTCTCTGTGCCAAGGAATGCTAGGGGGGTTTGCAGGATATCCCAATGACAGAGGCTGCCTCCCCAATGTCAGGGAATGTATTTCTCGGACTTCCCCGAACAGGGAACACCTGTGACTGAAGAGAGCTGCGTGGATTTGACTCTCGAGCTCCCCCACGCACTGACAATTTTTCCGGAATCCTGAGCGTGGGGAGGTTCCACCAACGGTCGGCAGCGCGTGGGTTCTAACGGAAAGCCTAAGCTCATCACCCCTGAGGGTTTTCCTAATGTCTCTGTGCCAAGGAATGCTAGGGGGGTTTGAGGATATCCCAGTGACAGAGGCTGCCTCCCCAAGGTCAGGGAAGGTATTTCTCGAACTTCCCCGAACAGGGAACACCTGTGACTGAAGAGAGCTGCGTGGATATGTCTCTCGACCTCCCTAACGCACTGACAATATTTCCGGAATCCTGAGCGTGGGGAGGTTCCACCAACCGTCGGCAGCGCGTGGGGTCTAACGGAAAGCCTAAGCTCGTCTCCCGAAAGGATTTTCCTAATTTCTCTGTGCCAGGAAATGCTAGGGGAGTTTGCAGGATATCCCAGTGACAGAGGCTGCCTCCCCAAGGTCAGGGAAATTATTTCTAGGACTTCCCCGAACAGGAAACTGCTGTGACTGAAGAGAGCTGCGTGGAGTTGCCTCTCGAGATCCCCCACGCACTGAAAATGGTTGCGGAATCCTGAGCGTGGGGAGGTTCCACCAACCGTCGGCAGCGCGTGGGTTCTAACGGAAAGCCTAAGCTCATCACCCCTGAGGATTTTCCTAATTTCTCTGTGCCAGGGGATGCTAGGGGGGTTTGCAGGATATCCCAGTGACAGAGGCTGCCTCCCCAAGGTCAGGGAAGGTATTTCTCGGACTTCCCAGAACAGGGAACACCTGTGACTGAAGAGAGCTGCGTGGAGTTGTCTCTCGAGCTCCCCCACGCACTGACAATGTTTCCGGAATCCTGAGCGTGGGGAGGTTCCACTAACGGTCGGCAGCGCGTGGGTTCTAACGGAATGCCTAAGCTCGTCTCCCCTGAGGGTTTTCCTAATATCTCTGTGCCAGGGAATGCTAGGGGGGTTTGCAGGATATCCCAGTGACAGAGGCTAACTCCCCAAGGTCAGGGAAGCTATTTCTCGGACTTCCCCGAACAGGGAACTCCTGTGACTGAAGAGAGCTGCGTGGATTTGTCTCTCGAGCTCCCCCAGGCACTGACAATGGTTCCGGAATCCTGAGCGTGGGGAGGTTCCACCAACGGTCGGCAGCGCGTGGGTTCTAACGGAAAGCCTAAGCTCATCACCCCTGAGGGTTTTCCTAATGTCTCTGTGCCAAGGAATGCTAGGGGTGTTTGCAGGATATTCCAGTGACAGAGGCTGCCTCCCCAAGTTCAGGGAAGATATTTCTCGGACTTCCCCGAACAGGGAACACCTGTGACTGAAGAGAGCTGCGTGGATATGTCTCTCGACCTCCCTAATGCACTGACAATGTTTCCGGAATCCTGAGCGTGGGGAGGTTCCACCAACGGTCGGCAGCGCGTGGGGTCTAACGGAAAGCCTAAGCTCGTCTCCCGTAAGGATTTTCCTAATTTCTCTGTGCCAGGAAATGCTAGGGGAGTTTGCAGGATATCCCAGTGACAGAGGCTGCCTCCCCAAGGTCAGGGAAATTATTTCTAGGACTTCCCCGAACAGGAAACAGCTGTGACTGAAGAGAGCTGCGTGGAGTTGCCTCTCGAGATCCCCCACGCACAGAAAATAGTTCCGGAATCCTGAGCGTGGGGAGGTTCCACCAACGGTCGGCAGCGCGTGGGTTCTAACGGAAAGCCTAAGCTCATCACACCTGAGGTTTTTCCTAATTTCTCTGTGCCAGGGAATGCTAGGGGTGTTTGCAGGATATCCCAGTGACAGAGGCTGACTCCCCAAGTTCAGGGAATGTATTTCTCGGACTTCCCCGAGCAGGGAACACCTGTGACTGAAGAGAGCTGCGTGGAGTTGTCTCTCGAGCTCCCCCACGCACTGACAATGGTTCCGGAATCCTGAGCGTGGGGAGGTTCCACCAACGGTCGGCAGCGCGTGGGTTCTAATGGAAAGCCTAAGCTCATCACCCCTGAGGGTTTTTCTAATTTCTCTGTGCCAGGGAAAGCTAGGGGGGTTTGCAGGATATCCCAGTGACAGAGGCTGCCTTCCCAAGTTCAGGGAATGTATTTCTCGGACTTCCCCGAACAGGGAACACCTGTGACTGCAGAGAGATGCGTGGAGTTGTCTCTCGAGCTCCCCCACGCACTGACAATTGTTCCGGAATCCTGAGCGTGGGGAGGTTCCACCAACGGTCGGCAGCGCGTGGGTTCTAACGGAAAGCAGAAGCTCGTCTCCCCTGAGGGTTTTCCTGATGTCTCTGTGCCAGGGAATGCTAGGGGGGTTTGCAGGATATCCCAGTGACAGAGGCTGCCTCCCTAAGGTCAGGGAAGGTATTTCTCGGACTTCCCCGTACAGGGAACACCTGTGACTGAAGAGAGCTGCGTGGAGTTGTCTCTCGAGATCCCCCACGCACTGACAATGGTTCCGGAATCCTGAGCGTGGGGAGGTTCCACCAACGGTCGGCAGCACGTTTGTTCTAACGGAAAGCCAAAGCTCATCACCCCTGAAGTTTTTCCTAATTTCTCTGTGCCAGGGAATGCTAGGGGGGTTTGCAGGATATCCCAGTGACAGAGGCTGCCTCCCCAAGTTCAGGGAAGATATTTCTCGGACTTCCCCGAACAGGGAACACCTGTGTCTGAAGAGAGCTGCGTGGAGTTGTCTCTCGAGCTACCCCACGCACTGACAAGATTTCCGGAATCCTGAGCGTGGTGAGGTTCCACCAACGGTCGGCAGCGCGTGGGTTCTAACGGAAAGCCTAAGCTCATCACCCCTGAGATTTTTCCTAATTTCTCTGTGACAGGGAATGCTAGGGGGGTTTGCAGGATATCCCAGTGTCAGAGGCTGCCTCCCCAAGTTCAGGGAAGTTATTTCTCGGACTTCCCCGAACAGGGAACACCTGTGACTGAAGAGAGCTGCGTGGAGTTGTCTCTCGAGCTCCCCCACGCACTGACATTTTTTCCGGAATCCTGAGCGTGGGGAGGTTCCACCAAATGTCGGCAGCGTGTGGGTTCTAACGGAAAGCCTAAGCTCGTCTCCCCTGAGAGTTTTCCTAATGTCTCTGTGCCAGGGAATGCTAGGGGGGTTTGCAGGATATAACAGTGACAGAGGCTGCCTTCCCAAGGTCAGGGAAGGTATTTCTCGGACTTCCCCGAACAGGGAACCCCTGTGACTGAAGTGAGCTGCGTGGAGTTGTCTCTCGAGCTCCCCCACGCACTGACAATGGTTCCGGAATCCTGAGCGTGGGGAGGTTCCACCAACGGTCGGCAGAGCGTGGGTTCTAACGGAAAGCCTAAGCTCATCACCCCTGAGGGTTTTCCTAATGTTTCTGTGCCAAGGAATGCTAGGGGGGAGTGCAGGATATCCCAGTGACAGAGGCTGCCTCCACAAGTTCAGGAAAGTTATTTCTCGGACTTCCCCGAACAGGGAACACCTGTGACTGAAGAGAGCTGCGTGGAGTTGTCTCTCGAGCTCCTCCACGCACTGACAATTTTTCCGGAATCCTGAGCGTGGGGAGGTTCCACCAAGTGTCGGCAGCGCGTGGGTTCAAACGGAAAGCCTAAGCTCGTCTCCCCTGTGGATTTTCCTAATGTCTCTGTGCCAGGGAATGCTAGGGGGGTTTGCAGGATATCCCAGTGACAGAGGCTGCCTCCCCAAGGTCAGGGAAGGTATTTCTCGGACTTCCCCGAACAGGGAACACCTGTGACTGAAGAGAGCTGCGTGGAGTTGTCTCTCGAGCTCCCCCACGCACTGACAATGTTTCCGGAATCCTGAGCGTGGGGAGGTTCCACTAACGGTCGGCAGCGCGTGGGTTCTAACGGAAAGCGTACGCTCGTCTCCCCTGAGGATTTTCCTAATGTCTCTGTGCCAGGGAATGCTAGGGGGGTTTGCAGGATATCCCAGTGACAGAGGCTGTCTCCCCAAGTTCAGGGAAGATATTTCTCGGACTTCCCCGAACAGGGAACACCTGTGACTGAAGAGAGCTGCGTGGATATGTCTCTCGACCTCCCTAACGCACTGACAATGTTTCCGGAATCCTGAGCGTGGGGAGGTTCCACCAACGGTCGGCAGCGCGTGGGGTCTAACGGAAAGCCTAAGCTCGTCTCCCGTAAGGATTTTCCTAATTTCTCTGTGCCAGGGAATGCTAGGGGAGTTTGCAGGATATCCCAGTGACAGAGGCTGCCTCCCCAAGGTCAGGGAAGGTATTTCTAGGACTTCCCCGAACAGGGAACAGCTGTGACTGAAGAGAGCTGCTTGGAGTTGCCTCTCGAGCTCCCCCACGCACTGAAAATGGTTCCGGAATCCTGAGCGTGGGGAGGTTCCACCAACGGTCGGCAGCGCGTGGGTTCTAACGGAAAGCCTAAGCTCATCACACATGAGGTTTTTCCTAATTTCTCTGTGCCAGGGAATGCTAGGGGTGTTTGCAGGATATCCCAGTGACAGAGGCTGACTCCCCAAGTTCAGGGAATATATTTCTCGGACTTCCCCGAGCAGGGAACACCTGTGACTGAAGAGAGCTGCGTGGAGTTGTCTCTCGAGCTCCCCCACGCACTGACAATGGTTCCGGAATCCTGAGCGTGGGGAGGTTCCACCAACGGTCGGCAGCGCGTGGGTTCTAACGGAAAGCCTAAGCTCATCACCCCTGAGTGTTTTCCTAATTTCTCTGTGCCAGGGAAATCTAGGGGTGTTTGCAGGATATCCCAGTGACAGAGGCTGCCTTCCCAAGTTCAGGGAATGTATTTCTCGGACTTCCCCGAACAGGGAACACCTGTGACTGCAGAGAGATGCGTGGAGTTGTCTCTCGAGCTCCCCCACGCACTGACAATTGTTCCGGAATCCTGAGCGTGGGGAGGTTCCACCAACGGTCGGCAGCGCGTGGGTTCTAACGGAAAGCAGAAGCTCGTCTCCCCTGAGGTTTTTCCTGATCTCTCTGTGCCAGGGAATGCTAGGGGGGTTTGCAGGATATCCCAGTGACAGAGGCTGCCTCCCTAAGGTCAGGGAAGGTATTTCTCGGATTTCCCCGTACAGGGAACACCTGTGACTGAAGAGAGCTGCGTGGAGTTGTCTCTCGAGATCCCCCACGCACTGACAATGGTTCCGGAATCCTGAGCGTGGGGAGGTTCCATCAACGGTCGGCAGCGCGTGGGTTCTAACGGAAAGCCTAAGCTCATCACCCCTGAGGTTTTTCCTAATTTCTCTGTGCCAGGGAATGCTAGGGGGGTTTGCAGGATATCCCAGTGACAGAGGCTGCCTCCCCAAGTTCAGGGAAGGTATTTCTCGGACTTCCCCGAACAGGGAACACCTGTGACTGAAGAGAGCTGCGTGGAGTTGTCTCTCGAGCTACCCCACGCACTGACAATATTTCCGGAATCCTGAGCGTGGGGAGGTTCCACCAACGGTCTTCAGCGCGTGGGTTCTAACGGAAAGCCTAAGCTCATCACCCCTGAGATTTTTCCTAATTTCTCTGTGACAGGGAATGCTAGGGGGGTTTGCAGGGTATCCCAGTGACAGAGGCTGCCTCCCCAAGTTCAGGGAATTTATTTCTCGGACTTCCCCGAACAGGGAACACCTGTGACTGAAGAGAGCTGCGTGGAGTTGTCTCTCGAGCTCCCCCACGCACTGACAATTGTTCCGGAATCCTGAGCGTGGGGAGGTTCCACCAAAGGTCGGCAGCGTGTGGGTTCTAACGGAAAGCCTAAGCTCGTCTCCCCTGAGGGTTTTCCTAATGTCTCTGTGCCAGGGAATGCTAGGGGGGTTTGCAGGATATAACAGTGACAGAGGCTGCCTCCCCAAGGTCAGGGAAGGTATTTCTCGGACTTCCCCGAACAGGGAACCCCTGTGACTGATGTGAGCTGCGTGGAGTTGTCTCTCGAGCTCCCCCACGCACTGACAATGGTTCCGGAATCCTGAGCGTGGGGAGGTTCCACCAACGGTCGGCAGAGCGTGGGTTCTAACGGAAAGCCTAAGCTCATCACCCCTGAGGGTTTTCCTAATATTTCTGTGCCAAGGAATGCTAGGGGGGAGTGCAGGATATCCCAGTGTCAGAGGCTGCCTCCCCAAGTTCAGGGAAGGTATTTCTCGGACTTCCCCGAACAGGGAACACCTGTGACTGAAGAGAGCTGCGAGGAGTTGTCTCTCGAGCTCCCCCACGCGCTGACAATTGTTCCGGAATCCTGAGCGTGGGGAGGTTCCACCAAGTGTCGGCAGCGCGTGGGTTCTAACGGAAAGCCTAAGCTCGTCTCCCCTGAGGATTTTCCTAATGTCTCTGTGCCAGGGAATGCTAGGGGGGTTTGCAGGATATCCCAGTGACAGAGGCTGCCTCCCCAAGGTCAGGGAAGCTATTTCTCGGACTTCCCCGAACAGGGAACACCTGTGACTGAAGAGAGCTGCGTGGAGTTGTCTCTCGAGCTCCCCCACGCACTGACAATGTTTCCGGAATCCTGAGCGTGGGGAGGTTCCACTAACGGTCGGCAGCGCGTGGGTTCTAACGGAAAGCGTACGCTCGTCTCCCCTGAGGATTTTCCTAATGTCTCTGTGCCAGGGAATGCTAGGGGGGTTTGCAGGATATCCCAGTGACAGAGGCTGCCTCCACAAGGTCAGGGAAGGTATTTCTCAGACTTCCCCGAACAGGGAACACCTGTGACTGAAGAGATCTGCGTGGAGTTGTCTCTCGAGATCCCCCACGCACTGACAATTTTTCCGGAATCCTGAGCGTGGGGACGTTCCACCAACGGTCGGAAGCGCGTGGGTTCTGACGGAAAGCCTAAGCTCATCACCCCTGAGGTTTTTCCTAATTTCTCTATGCCAAGGAATGCTGGGGGGGTTTGCAGGATATCCCATTGACAGAGGCTGCCTCCCCAAGTTCAGGGAAGGTATTTCTCGGACTTCCCAGAACAGGGAACACCTGTGACTGAAGAGAGCTGCGTGGAGTTGTCTCTCGAGCTCCCCCACGCACTGACAATGGTTCCGGAATCCTGAGCGTGGGGAGGTTCCACCAACGGTCGGCAGAGCGTGGGTTCTAACGGAAAGCCTAAGCTCATCACCCCTGAGGTTTTTCCTAATTTCTCTGTGCCAAGGAATGCTAGGGGGGTTTGCAGGATATCCCAATGACAGAGGCTGCCTCCCCAAGGTCAGGGAAGTTATTTCTCGGACTTCCCCGAACAGGGAACACCTGTGACTGAAGAGAGCTGCGTGGAGTTGTCTCTCGAGCTCCCCCACGCACTGACAATGGTTCGGTAATCCTGAGCGTGGGGAGGTTCCACCAAAGGTCGGCAGCGTGTGGGTTCTAACGGAAAGCCTAAGCTCGTCTCCCCTGAGGGTTTTCCTAATGCCTCTGTGCCAGGGAATGCTAGGGGGTTTTGCAGGATATCGCAGTGACAGAGGCTGCCTCCCCAAGTTCAGGAAGGTATTTCTCGGACTTCCCCGAACAGGGAACACCTGTGACTGAAGAGAGCTGCGTGGAGTTGTCTCTCGAGCTCCCCCACGCATTGACAATGGTTCCGGAATCCTGAGCGTGGGGAGGTTCCACCAACGGTCGGCAGCGCGTGGGTTCTAACGGAAAGCCTAAGCTCGTCTCCCCTGAGGGTTTTCCTAATGTCTCTGTGCCAGGGAATGCTAGGGGGGATTGCAGGATATCCCAGTAACAGAGGCTGCCTCCCCAAGTTCAGGGAAGGTATTTCTCGGACTTCCCCGAACATGGAACACCTGTGACTGAAGAGAGCTGCGTGGAGTTGTCTCTCGATCTCCCCCACGCACTGAAAATTTTTCCGGAATCCTGAGCGTGGGGAGGTTCCACCAACGGTCGGCAGCGCGTGGGTTCTAACGGAAATCCTTAGCTCGTCTCCCCTGAGGTTTTTCGTAATGTCTCTGTGCCAGGGAATGCTAGGGGGGTTGCAGTATATCCCAGTGACAGAGGCTGCCTCCCCAAGGTCAGGGAAGGTATTTCTCGGACTTCCCCGAACAGGGAACACCTGTGACTGAAGAGAGCTGCGTGCAGTTGTTTCTCGAGCTCCCCCACGCACTGACAATGTTTCCGTAATCCTGAGCGTGGGGAGGTTCCACCAAAGGTCGGCAGCGCGTTGGTTCTAACCGAAAGCCTAAGCTCGTCTCCCCTGAGGGTTTTCCTAATGTCTCTGTGCCAGGGAATGCTAGGGGGCTTTGCAGGATATCCCAGTGACAGAGGCTACCTCCCCAAGGTCAGGGAAGGTATTTCTCGGACTTCCCCGAACAGGGAACACCTGTGACTGAAGAGAGCTGCGTGGAGTTGTCTCTCGAGCTCCCTCAGGCACTGACAATGGTTCCGGAATCCTGAGTGTGGGGAGGTTCCACCAACGGTCGGCAGCGCTTGGGTTCTAACGTAAAGCCTAAGCTCATCACCCCTGACGGTTTTCCTTATGTCTCTGTGCCAAGGAATGCTAGGGGGGTTTGCAGGATATCCCAGTGACAGAGGCTGCCTCCCCAAGTTCAGGGAAGTTATTTCTCGGACTTCCCCGAACAGGGAACACCTGTGACTGAAGAGAGCTGCGTGGAGTTGTCTCTCGAGCTCCCCCACGCACTGACAATGGTTCCGGAATCCTGAGCGTGGGGAGGTTCCACCAACGGTCGGCAGCGCGTTGGTTCTAACGGAAAACCTAAGCTCATCACCCCTGAGTGTTTTCCTAATGTTTCTGTGCCAAGGAATGCTTGGGGGGTTTGCAGGATATCCCAATGTCAGAGGCTGCCTCCCCAAGGTCAGGGAAGTTATTTCTCGGACTTCCCCGAACTGGGAACACCTGTGACTGAAGAGAGCTGCGTGGAGTTGTCTCTCGAGCTCCCCCACGCACTGACAATGGTTCGGTAATCCTGAGCGTGGGGAGGTTCCACCAAATTTCGGCAGCGCGTGGGTTCAAACGGAAAGCCTAAGCTCGTCTCCCCTGAGGGTTTTCCTAATTTCTCTGTGCCAGGGAATGCTAGGGGGATTTGCAGGATATAACAGTTACAGAGGCTGCCTCCCCAAGTTCAGGGAAGGTATTTCTCGGTCTTCCCCGAACAGGGAACCCCTGTGACTGATGTGAGCTGCGTGGAGTTGTCTCTCGAGCTCCCCCACGCACTGACAATGGTTCCGGAATCCTGAGCGTGGGGAGGTTCCACCAACGGTCGGCAGCGCGTGGGTTCTAACGGAAAGCCTAAGCTCATCACCCCTGAGGGTTTTCCTAATGTCTCTGTGCCAAGGAATGCTAGGGGGTTTTGCAGGATATCCCAATGGCAGAGGCTGCCTCCCCAAGTTCAGGGAAGATATTTCTCGGACTTCCCCGAACAGGAAACACCTGTGACTGAAGAGAGATGCGTGGAGTTGTCTCTCGAGCTCCCCCACGCACTGACAATGGTTCCGTAATATTGAGCGTGGGGAGGTTCCACCAAAGGTCGGCAGCGCGTGGGTTCTAACGGAAAGCCTAAGCTCGTCTCCCCTGAGGTTTTTCCGAATGTCTCTGTGCCAGGGAATGCTAGGGGGGTTTGCAGGATATAACAGTGACAGAGGCTGCCTCCCCAAGGTCAGGGAAGGTATTTCTCGGACTTCCCCGAACAGGGAACCCCTGTGACTGAAGTGAGCTTCGTGGAGTTGTCTCTCGAGCTCCCCCACGCACTGACAATGGTTCCGGAATCCTGAGCGTGGGGAGGTTCCACCAACGGTCGGCAGAGCGTGGGTTCTAACGGAAAGCCTAAGCTCATCACCCCTGAGGGTTTTCCTAATGTTTCTGTGCCAAGGAATGCTAGGGGGGAGTGCAGGATATCCCAGTGAAAGAGGCTGCCTCCCCAAGTTCAGGGAAGGTATTTCTCGGACTTCCCCGAACAGGGAACACCTGTGACTGAAGAGAGCTGCGTGGAGTTGTCTCTCGAGCTCCCCCACGCACTAACAATGGTTCCATAATCCTGAGTGTGGGGAGGTTCCACCAAAGGTCGGCAGCGCGTGCGTTCTAACGGAAAGCCTAAGCTCGTCTCCGCTGAGGGTTTTCCTAATGTCTCTGTGCCAGGGAATGCTAGGGGGGTTTGCAGGATATCCCAGTGACAAAGCTGCCTCCCAAAGGTCAGGGAATGTATTTCTCGGACTTCCCCGAACAGGGAACACCTGTGACTGAAGAGAGGTGCGTGGAGTTGTCTCTCGAGCTCCCCCATGCACTGACAATGGTTCGGTAATCCTGAGCGTGGGGAGGTTCCACCAACGGTCGGCAGCGCGTGGGTTCTAACGGAAAGCCTAAGCTCGTCTCCCCTGAGGGTTTTCCTAATGCCTCTGTGCCAGGGAATGCTAGGGGTGTTTGCAGGATCTAACAGTGACAGAGGCTGCCTCCCCAAGGTCAGGGAAGATATTTCTCGGACTTCCCCGAACAGGGAACACCTGTGACTGAAGAGAGCTGCGTGGAGTTGTCTCTCGAGCTCCCCCATGCACTGACAATGGTTCCGGAATCCTGAGTGTGGGGAGGTTCCACCAACGGTCGGCAGCGCGTGGGTTCTAACGGAATGCCTAAGCTCGTCTCCCCTGAGGATTTTCCTAATATCTCTGTGCCAGGGAATGCTAGGGGGGTTTGCAGGATATCCCAGTGACAAAGCTGCCTCCCCAAAGTCAGGGAATGTATTTCTCGGACTTCCCCGAACAGGGAACACCTGTGACTGCAGAGAGCTGCGTGGAGTTGTCTCTCGAGGTCCCACACGCAATGACAATGATTCCAGAAAACTGAGCGTGGGTAGTTTCCACCAACGGTCGGCAGCGCGTGGGTTCTAACGTAAAGCCTAAGCTCATCACCCCTGAGGGTTTTCCTAATGTCTCTGTGTCAAGGAATGCTAGGGGGGTTTGCAGGATATCCCAGTGTCAGAGGCTGAATCCCCAAGTTCAGGGAAGTTATTTCTCGGACTTCCCCGAACAGGGAACACCTGTGACTGAAGAGAGCTGCGTGGAGTTGTCTCTCGAGCTCCCCCAGGCACTGACAATGGTTCCGGAATCCTGAGCGTGGGGAGGTTCCACCAACGGTCGGCAGCGCGTGGGTTCTAACGGAAAGCCTAAGCTCATCACCCCTGAGGGTTTTCCTAATGTTTCTGTGCCAAGGAATGTTAGGGGGGTTTGCAGCATATCCCAATGACAGAGGCTGCCTCCCCAAGGTCAGGGAAGTTATTTCTCGGACTTCCCCGAACAGGGAACACCTGTGACTGAAGAGAGCAGCGTGGAGTTGTCTCTCGAGATCCCCCACGCACTGACAATGGTTCGGTAATCCTGAGCGTGGGGAGGTTCCACCAAACGTCGGCAGCGCGTGGGTTCTAACGGAAAGCCTAAGCTCGTCTCCCCTGAGGGTTTTCCTAATGCCTCTGTGCCAGGGAATGCTAGGGGGGTTTGCAGGATATAACAGTGACAGAGGCTGCCTCCCCAAGGTGAGGGAAGGTATTACTCGGACTTCCCCGAACAGGGAACACCTGTGACTGAAGAGAGCTGCGTGGAGTTGTCTCTCGAGCTCCCCCATGCACTGACAATGGTTCCGGAATCCTGAGTGTGGGGAGGTTCGACCAACGGTCGGCAGCGCGTGGGTTCTAACGGAAAGCCTAAGCTCGTCTCCCCTGAGGGTTTTCCTAATGTCTCTGTGCCAGGGAATGCTAGGGGGGTTTGCAGGATATCGCAGTGTCAGAGGCTGCCTCCCCAAGTTCAGGGAAGTTATTTCTCGGACTTCCCCGAACAGGGAACACCTGTGACTGCATAGAGCTGCGTGGAGTCGTCTCTCGAGCTCCCCCACGCACTGACAATGTTTCTGGAATCCTGAGCGTGGGGAGGTTCCACCAACAGTCGGCAGCACGTGGGTTCTAACGGAATGCCAAAGCTCGTCTCCCCTAGGATTTTCCTAATGTCTCTGTGCCAGGGAATGCTAGGGGGGTTTGCAGGTATCCCAGTGACAGAGGCTGCCTCCCCAAGGTCAGGGAAGATATTTCTCGGACTTCCCCGAACAGGGAACACCTGTGTCTGAAGAGAGCTGCGTGGAGATGTCTCTCGAGCTCCCACACGCACTGAAAATGGTTCCGGAATATTGAGCGTGGGGAGGTTCCACCAACGGTCGGCAGCGCGTGGGTTCTAACGGAAAGCCTAAGCTCGTCTCCCCTAAGTGTTTTCCTAATGTCTCTGTGCCAGGAAATGCTAGGGGAGTTTGCAGGATATCCCAGTGACAGAGGTTGCCTCCCCAAGGTCAGGGAAGGTATTTCTCGGACTTCCCCGAACAGGGAACACCTGTGACTGAAGAGAGCTGAGTGGAGTTGTCTCTCGAGTTCCCCCACGCACTGACAATGTTTCTGGAATCCTGAGCGTGGGAAGGTTCTACCAAAGGTCGGCAGCGCGTGGGTTCTAACGGAAAGCCTAAGCTCGTCTCCCCTGAGGGTTTTCCTAATATCTCTGTGCCAGGGAATGCTAGGGGAGTTTGCAGGATATCCCAGTGACAGAGGCTGCCTCCCCAAGGTCAGGGAAGGTTTTTCTCGGTCTTCCCCGAACAGGGAACACCTGTGACTGAAGAGAGCTGCGTGGAGTTGTCTCTCGAGCTCCCCCACGCACTGAAAATTGTTCCGGAATCCTGAGCGTGGGGAGGTTCCACCAACGGTCGGCAGCGCGTGGGTTCTAACGGAAAGCCTAAGCTCATCACCCCTGAGGTTTTTCCTAATTTCTCTGTGCCAGGGAATGCTAGGGGTATTTGCAGGATATCCCAGTAACAGAGGCTGCCTCCCCAAGTTCAGGGAAGGTATTTCTCGGACTTCCCCGAACAGGTAACACCTGTGACTGAAGAGAGCTGCGTGGAGTTGTCTCTCGAGCTCCCCCACGCACTGAAAATTGTTCCGGAATCCTGAGCGTGGGGAGGTTCCACCAACGGTCGGCAGCGCGTGGGTTCTAACGGAAAGCCTAAGCTCGTCTCCCCTGAGGGTTTTCGTAATGTCTCAGTGCCAGGGAATGCTAGGGGGGTTGCAGTATATCCCAGTGACAGAGGCTGCCTCCTCAAGGTCAGGGAAGGTATTTCTCTGACTTCCCAGTACAGGGAACACCTGTGAATGAAGAGAGCTTCGTGGAGTTGTCTCTCGAGCTCCCCAACGCACTGACAATTGTTCCGGAATCCTGAGCGTGGGGAGGTTCCACCAAAGGTCGGCAGCGCGTGGGTTCTACCGGAAAGCCTAAGCTCGTCTCCCCTGAGGGTTTTCCTATTGTCTCTGTGCCAGGGAATGCTAGGGGAGTTTGCAGGATATCCCAGTGACAGAGGCTGCCTCCCCAAGTTCAGGAAAGGTTTTTCTCGGACTTCCCCAAACAGGGAACACCTGTGACTGAAGAGAGCTGCGTGGAGTCGTCTCTCGAGGTCCCCCACGCACTGAAAATGGTTCCGGAATCCTGAGCTTGGGGAGGTTCCACCAACGGTCGGCAGCGCGTGGGTTCTAATGGAAAGCCTAAGCTCGTCTCCCCTGAGGGTTTTCGTAATGTCTCTGTGCCAGGGAATGCTAGGGGGGTTGCAGGATATCCCAGTGACAGAGGCTGCCTCCCCAAGGTCAGGGAAGTTATTTCTCGGACTTCTCCGAACAGGGAACACCTGTGACTGCAGAGAGCTGCGTGGAGTCGTCTCTCGAGCTCCCCCACGCACTGACAATGTTTCTGGAATCCTGAGCGTGGGGAGGTTCCACCAACAGTCGGCAGCGCGTGGGTTCTAACGGAATGCCTAAGCTCGTCTCCCCTGAGCATTTTCCTAATGTCTCTGTGCCAGGGAATGCTAGGGGGGTTTGCAGGTATCCCAGTGACAGAGGCTGCCTCCCCAAGGTCAGGGAAGATATTTCTCGGACTTCCCCGAACAGGGAACACCTGTGACTGAAGAGAGCTGCGTGGAGATGTCTCTCGAGCTCCCCCACGCACTGAAAATGGTTCCGGAATCCTGAGCGTGGGGAGGTTCCACCAACGGTCGGCAGCGCGTGGGTTCTAACGGAATGCCTAAGCTCGTCTCCCCTGAGGGTTTTCCTAATGTCTCTGTGCCAGTGAATGCTAGGGGGGTTTGCAGGATATCCCAGTGACAGAGGCTGCCTCCCCAAGGTCAGGGAAAGTATTTCTCGGACTTCCCCGTACAGGGAACACCTGTGACTGCAGAGAGCTGCGTGGAGTTGTCTCTCGAGGTCCCCCACGCACTGACATTGGTTCCGGAAACCTGAGCGTGGGTAGTTTCCTCCAACGTTCGGCAGCGCGTGGGTTCTAACGGAAAGCCTAAGCTCGTCTCCCCTGATGGTTTTCATAATGTCTCTGTGCCAGGGAATGCTAGGGGGTTTTGCAGGATATCCCAGTGTCAGAGGCTGCCTACCCAAGTTCAGGGAAGGTATTTCTCGGACTTCCCCGAACAGGGAACACCTGTAACTGCAGAGAGCTGCGTGGAGTTGTCTCTCGACCTCCCCCACGCACTGACAATGGTTCCGGAATCCTGAGCGTGGGGAGGTTCCACCAACGGTCGGCAGCGCGTGGGTTCTAACGGAAAGCCTAAGCTCGTCTCCCCTAAGTGTTTTCCTAATGTCTCTGTGCCAGGAAATGCTAGGGGAGTTTGCAGGATATCCCAGTGACAGAGGCTGCTTCCCCAAGGTCAGGGAAGTTATTTCTCGGACTTCTCCGAACAGGGAACACCTGTGACTGAAGAGAGCTGCATGGAGTTGTCTCTCGAGCTAGCCCACGCAGTGACAATGTTTCTGGAATCCTGAGCGTGGGGAGGTTCCACCAACAGTCGGCAGCGCTTGGGTTGTAACGGAATGTCTAAGCTCGTCTCCCCTGAGGGTTTTCCTAATATCTCTGTGCCAGGGAATGCTAGGGGGGTTTGCAGGATATCCCAGTGACAGAGGCTGCCTCCCCAAGTTCAGGAAAGGTATTTCTCGGACTTCCCCGAACAGGGAACACCTGTGACTGAAGAGAGCTGCGTGGAGTCGTCTCTCGAGCTCCCCCACGCACTGAAAATGTTTCCGGAATCCTGAGCGTGGGGAGGTTCCACAAACGGTCGGCAGCGCGTGGGTTCTAACGGAAAGCCTAAGCTCGTCTCCCCTGAATGTTTTCGTAATATCTCTGTGCCAGGGAATGCTAGGGGGGTTGCAGGATATCCCAGTGACAGAGGCTGCCTCCCCAAGGTCAGGGAAGTTATTTCTCGGACTTCCCCGAACAGGGAACACCTGTGACTGCAGAGAGCTGCGTGGAGTCGTCTCTCGAGCTCCCCCACGCACTGACAATATTTCTGGAATCCTGAGCGTGGGGAGGTTCCACCAACAGTCGGCAGCGCGTGGGTTCTAACGGAATGCCTAAGCTCGTCTCCACTGAGCATTTTCCTAATGTCTCAGTGCCAGGTAATGCTAGGGGGGTTTGCAGGTATCCCAGTGACAGAGGCTGCCTCCCCAAGGTCAGGAAAGATATGTCTCGTACTTCCCCGAACAGGGAACAACTGTGATTGAAGAGAGCTGTGTGGAGATGTCTCTCGAGCTCCCCCACGCACTGAAAATGGTTCCGGAATTCTGAGCGTGGTGAGGTTCCACCAACGGTCGGCAGCGCGTGGGTTCTAACGGAATGCCTAAGCTCGTCTCCCCTGAGGATTTTCGTAATATCTCTGTGCCAGGGAATGCTAGGGGGGTTTGCAGGATATCCCAGTGACAGAGGCTGCCTCCCCAAGGTCAGGGAAAGTATTTCTCGGACTTCCCCGAACAGGGAACACCTGTGACTGCAGAGAGCAGCGTGGAGTTGTCTCTCGTGCTCCCCCACGCACTGACAATGGTTCCAGAAACCTGAGCGTGGGTAGTTTCCACCAACGGTCGGCAGCGCGTGGGTTTTAACGGAAAGCCTAAGCTCGTCTCCCCTGAGGGTTTTCATAATGTCTCTGTGCCAGGAATGCTAGGGGGGTTTGCAGGATATCCCAGTGTCAGAGGCTGCCTACCCAAGTTTAGGGAAGTTATTTCTCGGACTTCCCCGAACAGGGAACACCTGTAACTGCAGAGAGCTGCGTGGAGTTGTCTCTCGACCTCCCTCACGCACTGACAATGGTTCCGGAATCCTGAGCGTGGGGAGGATCCACCAACGGTCGGCAGCGCGTGGGTTCTAACGGAAAGCCTAAGCTCGTCTCCCCTAAGTGTTTTCCTAATGTCTCTGTGCCAGGAAATGCTAGGGGAGTTTGCAGGATATCCCAGTGACAGAGGCTGCCTCCCCAAGGTCAGGGAAGGTATTTCTCGGACTTCCCCGAACAGGGAACACCTGTGACTGAAGAGAGCTGCGTGGAGTTGTCTCTCGTGTTCCCCCACGCACTGACAATGTTTCAGGAATCCTGGGCGTGGGGAGGTTCCACCAACGGTCGGCAGCGCGTGGGTTCTAACGGAAAGCATAAGCTCGTCCCCCCTGAGGGTTTTCCTAATGTCTCTGTGCCAGGGAATGCTAGGGGAATTTGCAGGATATCCCAGTGACAGAGGCTGCCTCCCCAAGGTCAGGGAAGGTATTTCTCGGACTTCCCCGAACAGGGCACACCTGTGACTGAAGAGAGCTGCGTGGATTTGTCTCTCGAGCTCCCCCACGCAATGACAATGATTCCGGAATCCTGAGCGTGGGTAGTTTCCACCAACGGTCGGCAGCGCGTGGGTTCTAACGGAAAGCCTAAGCTCGTCTCCCCTGAGGGTTTTCATAATGTCTCTGTGCCAGGGAATGCTAGGGGGGTTTGCAGGATATCCCAGTGTCAGAGGCTGCCTCCCCAAGTTCAGGGAAGGTATTTCTCGGACTTCCCCGAACAGGGAACACCTGTAACAGCAGAGAGCTGCGTGGAGTTGTCTCTCGACATCCCCCACGCACTGACAATGGTTCCGGAATCCTGAGCGTGGGGAGGTTCCACCAACGGTCGGCAGCGCGTGGGTTCTAACGGAAAGCCTAAGCTCGTCTCCCCTAAGTGTTTTCCTAATGTCTCTGTGCCAGGAAATGCTAGGGGAGTTTGCAGGGTATCCCAGTGACAGAGGCTGCCTCCCCAAGTTCAGGGAAGGTATTTCTCGGACTTCCCCGAACAGGGAACACCTGTGACTGCAGAGAGCTGCGTGGAGTTGTCTCTCGAGCTCCCCCACGCACTGACAATGGTTCCGGAATCCTGAGCGTGGGGAGGTTCCACCAACGGTCGTCAGCACGTGGGTTCTAACGGAAAGCCTAAGCTCGTCTCCCCTGAGGATTTTCCTAATATCTCTGTGCCAGGGAATACTAGGGGGGTTTGCAGGATATCCCAGTGACAGAGCCTGCCTCCCCAAGGTCAGGGAGGGTATTTCTCGGACTTCCCCGAACAGGGAACACCTGTGACTGAAGAGAGCTGCGTGGAGTTGTCTCTCCAGCTCCCCCTCGCACTGACAATGGTTCCCGAATCCTGAGCGTGGGAAGGCTCCACCAACGGTCGAAAGCGCGTGGGTTCTAACGGAATGCATAAGCTCGTCTCCCCTGAGGATTTTCCTAACTTCTCTGTGCCAGGGAATGCTAGGGGTGCTTGCAGGTTATCCCAGTGACCGAGGCTGCCTCCCCAAGGTCAGGGAAGGTATTTCTCGGACTTCCCCGAACAGGGAACACCTGTCACTGAAGAGAGCTGCGTGGAGTTGTCTCTCGAGCTCCCCCACGCATTGACAATGGTTCCGGAATCCTGAGCGTGGGGAGGTTCCACCAAAGGTCGGCAGCGCGTGAGTTCTAACGGAAAGCCTTAGCTCGCCTCCCCTGAGGGTTTTCCTAATGTCTCTGTGCCAGGGAATGCTAGGGGGGTTTGCAGGATATCCCAGTGACAGAGGCTGCCTCCCCAAGGTCAGGGAAGTTATTTCTCGGACTTCCCCGAACAGGGAACACCTGTGACTGCATAGAGCTGCGTGGAGTCGTCTCTCGAGCTCCCCCACGCACTGACAATGTTTCTGGAATCCTGAGCGTGGGGAGGTTCCACCAACAGTCGGCAGCACGTGGGTTCTAACGGAATGCCAAAGCTCGTCTCCCCTAGGATTTTCCTAATGTCTCTGTGCCAGGGAATGCTAGGGGGGTTTGCAGGTATCCCAGTGACAGAGGCTGCCTCCCCAAGGTCAGGGAAGATATGTCTCGGACTTCCCCGAACAGGGAACACCTGTGTCTGAAGAGAGCTGCGTGGAGATGTCTCTCGAGCTCCCACACGCACTGAAAATGGTTCCGGAATATTGAGCGTGGGGAGGTTCCACCAACGGTCGGCAGCGCGTGGGTTCTAACGGAAAGCCTAAGCTCGTCTCCCCTAAGTGTTTTCCTAATGTCTCTGTGCCAGGAAATGCTAGGGGAGTTTGCAGGATATCCCAGTGACAGAGGTTGCCTCCCCAAGGTCAGGGAAGGTATTTCTCGGACTTCCCCGAACAGGGAACACCTGTGACTGAAGAGAGCTGAGTGGAGTTGTCTCTCGAGTTCCCCCACGCACTGACAATGTTTCTGGAATCCTGAGCGTGGGAAGGTTCTACCAAAGGTCGGCAGCGCGTGGGTTCTAACGGAAAGCCTAAGCTCGTCTCCCCTGAGGGTTTTCCTAATATCTCTGTGCCAGGGAATGCTAGGGGAGTTTGCAGGATATCCCAGTGACAGAGGCTGCCTCCCCAAGGTCAGGGAAGGTTTTTCTCGGACTTCCCCGAACAGGGAACACCTGTGACTGAAGAGAGCTGCGTGGAGTTGTCTCTCGAGCTCCCCCACGCACTGAAAATTGTTCCGGAATCCTGAGCGTGGGGAGGTTCCACCAACGGTCGGCAGCGCGTGGGTTCTAACGGAAAGCCTAAGCTCATCACCCCTGAGGTTTTTCCTAATTTCTCTGTGCCAGGGAATGCTAGGGGTATTTGCAGGATATCCCAGTAACAGAGGCTGCCTCCCCAAGTTCAGGGAAGGTATTTCTCGGACTTCCCCGAACAGGTAACACCTGTGACTGAAGAGAGCTGCGTGGAGTTGTCTCTCGAGCTCCCCCACGCACTGAAAATTGTTCCGGAATCCTGAGCGTGGGGAGGTTCCACCAACGGTCGGCAGCGCGTGGGTTCTAACGGAAAGCCTAAGCTCGTCTCCCCTGAGGGTTTTCGTAATGTCTCAGTGCCAGGGAATGCTAGGGGGGTTGCAGTATATCCCAGTGACAGAGGCTGCCTCCCCAAGGTCAGGGAAGGTATTTCTCTGACTTCCCAGTACAGGGAACACCTGTGAATGAAGAGAGCTTCGTGGAGTTGTCTCTCGAGCTTCCCAACGCACTGACAATTGTTCCGGAATCCTGAGCGTGGGGAGGTTCCACCAAAGGTCGGCAGCGCGTGGGTTCTACCGGAAAGCCTAAGCTCGTCTCCCCTGAGGGTTTTCCTATTGTCTCTGTGCCAGGGAATGCTAGGGGAGTTTGCAGGATATCCCAGTGACAGAGGCTGCCTCCCCAAGTTCAGGAAAGGTTTTTCTCGGACTTCCCCAAACAGGGAACACCTGTGACTGAAGAGAGCTGCGTGGAGTCGTCTCTCGAGGTCCCCCACGCACTGAAAATGGTTCCGGAATCCTGAGCTTGGGGAGGTTCCACCAACGGTCGGCAGCGCGTGGGTTCTAATGGAAAGCCTAAGCTCGTCTCCCCTGAGGGTTTTCGTAATGTCTCTGTGCCAGGGAATGCTAGGGGGGTTGCAGGATATCCCAGTGACAGAGGCTGCCTCCCCAAGGTCAGGGAAGTTATTTCTCGGACTTCTCCGAACAGGGAACACCTGTGACTGCAGAGAGCTGCGTGGAGTCGTCTCTCGAGCTCCCCCACGCACTGACAATGTTTCTGGAATCCTGAGCGTGGGGAGGTTCCACCAACAGTCGGCAGCGCGTGGGTTCTAACGGAATGCCTAAGCTCGTCTCCCCTGAGCATTTTCCTAATGTCTCTGTGCCAGGGAATGCTAGGGGGGTTTGCAGGTATCCCAGTGACAGAGGCTGCCTCCCCAATGTCAGGGAAGATATTTCTCGGACTTCCCCGAACAGGGAACACCTGTGACTGAAGAGAGCTGCGTGGAGATGTCTCTCGAGCTCCCCCACGCACTGAAAATGGTTCCGGAATCCTGAGCGTGGGGAGGTTCCACCAACGGTCGGCAGCGCGTGGGTTCTAACGGAATGCCTAAGCTCGTCTCCCCTGAGGGTTTTCCTAATGTCTCTGTGCCAGTGAATGCTAGGGGGGTTTGCAGGATATCCCAGTGACAGAGGCTGCCTCCCCAAGGTCAGGGAAAGTATTTCTCGGACTTCCCCGTACAGGGAACACCTGTGACTGCAGAG
Source organism: Vicugna pacos (assembly GCF_048564905.1). NCBI lineage: Eukaryota > Metazoa > Chordata > Mammalia > Artiodactyla > Camelidae > Vicugna > Vicugna pacos. Next base: position 50,302,016 of record NW_027328721.1, on the reverse strand, counting down.
AGCTGCGTGGAGTTGTCTCTCGAGGTCCCCCACGCACTGACATTGGTTCCGGAAACCTGAGCGTGGGTAGTTTCCTCCAACGTTCGGCAGCGCGTGGGTTCTAACGGAAAGCCTAAGCTCGTCTCCCCTGATGGTTTTCATAATGTCTCTGTGCCAGGGATTGCTAGGGGGTTTTGCAGGATATCCCAGTGTCAGAGGCTGCCTACCCAAGTTCAGGGAAGGTATTTCTCGGACTTCCCCGAACAGGGAACACCTGTAACTGCAGAGAGCTGCGTGGAGTTGTCTCTCGACCTCCCCCACGCACTGACAATGGTTCCGGAATCCTGAGCGTGGGGAGGTTCCACCAACGGTCGGCAGCGCGTGGGTTCTAACGGAAAGCCTAAGCTCGTCTCCCCTAAGTGTTTTCCTAATGTCTCTGTGCCAGGAAATGCTAGGGGAGTTTGCAGGATATCCCAGTGACAGAGGCTGCTTCCCCAAGGTCAGGGAAGTTATTTCTCGGACTTCTCCGAACAGGGAACACCTGTGACTGAAGAGAGCTGCATGGAGTTGTCTCTCGAGCTCCCCCACGCAGTGACAATGTTTCTGGAATCCTGAGCGTGGGGAGGTTCCACCAACAGTCGGCAGCGCTTGGGTTGTAACGGAATGTCTAAGCTCGTCTCCCCTGAGGGTTTTCCTAATATCTCTGTGCCAGGGAATGCTAGGGGGGTTTGCAGGATATCCCAGTGACAGAGGCTGCCTCCCCAAGTTCAGGAAAGGTATTTCTCGGACTTCCCCGAACAGGGAACACCTGTGACTGAAGAGAGCTGCGTGGAGTCGTCTCTCGAGCTCCCCCACGCACTGAAAATGTTTCCGGAATCCTGAGCGTGGGGAGGTTCCACAAACGGTCGGCAGCGCGTGGGTTCTAACGGAAAGCCTAAGCTTGTCTCCCCTGAATGTTTTTGTAATATCTCTGTGCCAGGGAATGCTAGGGGGGTTGCAGGATATCCCAGTGACAGAGGCTGCCTCTCCAAGGTCAGGGAAGTTATTTCTCGGACTTCCCCGAACAGGGAACACCTGTGACTGCAGAGAGATGCGTGGAGTCGTCTCTCGAGCTCCCCCACGCACTGACAATATTTCTGGAATCCTGAGCGTGGGGAGGTTCCACCAACAGTCGGCAGCGCGTGGGTTCTAACGGAATGCCTAAGCTCGTCTCCCCTGAGCATTTTCCTAATATCTCTGTGCCAGGGAATACTAGGGGGGTTTGCAGGATATCCCAGTGACAGAGCCTGCCTCCCCAAGGTCAGGGAGGGTATTTCTCGGACTTCCCCGAACAGGGAACACCTGTGACTGAAGAGAGCTGCGTGGAGTTGTCTCTCGAGCTCCCCCACGCACTGACAATGGTTCCGGAATCCTGAGCGTGGGGAGGTTCCACCAACGGTCGGCAGCGCGTGTGTTCTAACGGAAAGCCTAAGCTCGACTCCCCTGAGGGTTTTCCTAATGTCCCTGTGCCAGGGAATGCTAGGGGTGCTTGCAGGATATCCCAGTGACCGAGGCTGCCTCCCCAAGGTCAGGGAAGTTATTTCTCGGACTTCCCCGAACAGGGAACACCTGTCACTGAAGAGAGTTGCGTGGAGTTGTCTCTCGAGCTCCCCCACGCATTGACAATGGTTCCGGAATCCTGAGCGTGGGGAGGTTCCACCAAAGGTCGGCAGCGCGTGAGTTCTAACGGAAAGCCTAAGCTCGTCTCCCCTGAGGGTTTTCCTAATGTCTCTGTGCCAGGGAATGCTAGGGGTGTTTGCAGGATATCCCAGTGACAGAGGCTGCCTCCCCAAGGTCAGGGAAGGTATTTCTCGGACTTCCCCGAACAGGGAACACCTGTGACTGAAGAGAGCTGCGTGGAGTTGTCTCTCGAGGTCCCCCACGCACTGACAATGGTTCCGGAATCCTGAGCTTGTGGAGGTTCCACCAACGGACGGCAGCGCGTGGGTTATAACGGAAAGCCTAAGCTCGTCTCCCCTGAGGTTTTTCCAAATTTCTCTGTTCCAGGGAATGCTAGGGGGGTTTGCAGGATATCCCAGTGGCAGAGGCTGCCTCCCCAAGGTCAGGGAAAGTATTTCTCGGACTTCCCCGAACAGGGAACACCTGTGACTGAAGAGAGCTGCGTGGAGTTGTCTCTCGAGATCCCCCACGCACTGACAATTGTTCCGGAATCCTGAGCGTGGGGAGGTTCCACCAACGGTCGGCAGCGCGTGGGTTCAAACGGAAAGCCTAAGCTCGTCTCCCCTGAGGGTTTTCCTAATGTCTCTGTGCCAGGGAATGCTAGGGGTGTTTGCAGGATATCCCAGTGACAGAAGCTGCCTCCCCAAGGTCAGGGAAGGTATTTCTCGGACTTCCCCGAACAGGGAACACCTGTGACTGAAGAGAGCTGCGTGGAGTTGTCTCTCCAGCTCCCCCTCGCACTGACAATGGTTCCCGAATCCTGAGCGTGGGAAGGCTCCACCAACCGTCGAAAGCGCGTGGGTTCTAACGGAATGCATAAGCTCGTCTCCCCTGAGGATTTTCCTAACTTCTCTGTGCCAGGGAATGCTAGGGGTGCTTGCAGGATATCCCAGTGCCCGAGGCTGCCTCCCCAAGGTCAGGGAAGGTATTTCTCGGACTTCCCCGAACAGGGAACACCTGTCACTGAAGAGAGCTGCGTGGAGTTGTCTCTCGAGCTCCCCCACGCATTGACAATGGTTCCGGAATCCTGAGCGTGGGGAGGTTCCACCAAAGGTCGGCAGCGCGTGAGTTCTAACGGAAAGCCTTAGCTCGCCTCCCCTGAGGGTTTTCCTTATGTCTCTGTGCCAGGGAATGCTAGGGGGGTTTGCAGGATATCCCAGTGACAGAGGCTGCCTCCCCAAGGTCAGGGAAGGTTTTTCTCGGACTTCCCCGAACAGAGAACACCTGTGACTGAAGAGAGCTGCGTGGAGTTTTCTCTCGAGGTCCCCCACGCACTGACAATGGTTCTGGAATCCTGAGCTTGTGGAGGTTCCACCAACGGACGGCAGCGCGTGGGTTCTAACGGAAAGCCTAAGCTCGTCTCCCCTGAGGGTTTTCCTAATGTCTCTGTGCCAGGGAATGCTAGGGGGGTTTGCAGGATATCCCAGTGACAGAGGCTGCCTCCCCAAGGTCAGGGAAGTTATTTCTCGGACTTCCCCGAACAGGGAACACCTGTGACTGAAGAGAGCTGCGTGGAGTTGTCTCTCCATCTCCCCCACGCACTGACAATGGTTCCCGAATCCTGAGCGTGGGGAGGCTCCACCAACGGTCGGAAGCGCGTGGGTTCTAACGGAATGCATAAGCTCGTCTCCCCTGAGGATTTTCCTAATTTCTCTGTGCCAGGGAATGCTAGGGGTGCTTCCAGGATATCCCAGTGACCGAGGCTGCCTCCCCAAGGTCAGGGAAGGTATTTCTCGGACTTCCCCCAACAGGGAACACCTGTGACTGAAGAGAGCTGCGTGGAGTTGTCTCTCGAGCTCCCCCACGCACTGACAATGGTTCCGGAATCCTGAGCGTGGGGAGGTTCCAACAAGGGTCGGTAGCGCGTGGGTTCCAACGGAAAGCCTCAGCTCGTCTCCCCTGAGGGTTTTCCTAATTTCTCTGTGCCAGGGATGCTAGGGGGGTTTGCAGTATATCCCAGTGACAGAGGCTGCCTCCCCAAGTTCAGGGAAGGTATATCTCGAACTTCCCCGAACAGGGAACACCTTTGACTGAAGAGAGCTGCGTGGAGTTGTCTCTCGAGTTCCCCACGCACTGACAATGGTTCCGGAATCTTGAGCGTGGGGAGGTTCCACCAACGGTCGGCAGCGCGTGGGTTCAAACGGAAAACATAAGCTCGTCTCCCCTGAGGGTTTTCCTAATGTCTCTGTGCCAGGGATTGCTAGGGGGGTTGCAGGATATTCCAGTGACAGAGGCTGCCTCCCCAATGTCAGGGAAGGTATTTCTCGGACTTCCCCGAACAGGGAACACCTGTGATTGAAGAGAGCTGCGTGGAGTTCTCTCTCGAGCTCCCCCACACACTGACAATGTTTCTGGAATCCTGAGCGTGGGGAGGTTCCACCAACGGTCGGCAGCGCGTGGGTTCTAACGGAAAGCCTAAGCTCGTCTCCCCTGAGGATTTTACTAATGTCTCTGTGCCAGGGAATGCTAGGGGGGTTTGCAGGATATCCCAGTGACAGAGGCTGCCTCCCCAAGATCAGGGAAGGTATTTCTCGGACTTCCCCGAACAGGGCACACCTGTGACTGAAGAGAGCGGCGTGGAGTTTTCTCTCGAGCTCCCCCACGCACTGACAATGGTTCCGGAATCCTGAGCGTGGGGAGGTTCCACAAACGGTCGGCAGCGCGTGGGTTCTAACGGAAAGCCTAAGCTAGTCTCCCCTGAAGGTTTTCGTAATGTCTCTGTGCCAGGGAATGCTAGGGGGGTTGCAGGATATCCCAGTGACAGAGGCTGCCTCCCCAAGCTCAGGGAAGTTATTTCTCGGACTTCCCCGAACAGGGAACACCTGTGACTGCAGAGAGCTGCGTGGAGTCGTCTCTCGAGCTCCCCCACGCACTGACAATATTTCTGGAATCCTGAGCGTGGGGAGTTTCCACCAACAGTCGGCAGCGCGTGGGTTCTAACGGAATGCCTAAGCTCGTCTCCCCTGAGCATTTTCCTAATGTCTCAGTGCCAGGTAATGCTAGGGGGGTTTGCAGGTATCCCAGTGAAAGAGGCTGCCTCCCCAAGGTCAGGGAAGATATTTCTCGGACTTCCCCGAACAGGGAACACCTGTGATTGAAGAGAGCTGCGTGGAGATGTCTCTCGAGCTCCCCCACGCAGTGAAAATGGTTCCGGAATTCTGAGCGTGGGGAGGTTCCACCAACGGTCGGCAGCGCGTGGGTTCTAACGGAATGCCTAAGCTAGTCTCCCCTGAGGATTTTCGTAATATCTCTGTGCCAGGGAATGCTAGGGGGGTTTGCAGGATATCCCAGTGACAGAGTCTGCCTCCCCAAGGTCAGGGAAAGTATTTCTCGGACTTCCCCGAATAGGGAACACCTGTGACTGTAGAGAGCTGCGTGGAGTTGTCTCTCGAGCTCCCCCACGCACTGACAATGGTTCCAGAAACCTGAGCGTGGGTTGTTTCCACCAACGGTCGGCAGCGCGTGGGTTCTAACGGAAAGCCTAAGCTCGTCTCCCCTGAGGGTTTTCATAATGTCTCTGTGCCAGGGAATGCTAGGGGGGTTGCAGGATATTCCAGTGACTGAGGCTGCCTCCCCAAATTCAGGGAAGGTATTTCTCGGACTTCCCCGAACAGGGAACACCTGTGATTGAAGAGAGCTGCGTGGAGTTCTCTCTCGAGCTCCCCCACGCACTGACAATGTTTCTGGAATCCTGAGCGTGGGGAGGTTCCACCAACGGTCGGCAGTGCGTGGGTTCTAACGGAAAGCCTAAGCTCGTCTCCCCTGAGGATTTTACTAATGTCTCTGTGCCAGGGAATGCTAGGGGGGTTTGCAGGATATCCCAGTGACAGAGGATGCGTCCCCAAGATCAGGGAAGGTATTTCTCGGACTTCCCCGAACCGGGCACACCTGTGACTGAAGAGAGCTACGTGGAGTTTTCTCTCGAGCTCCCCCACGCACTGCCAATGGTTCCGGAATCCTGAGCGTGGGGAGGTTCCACCAACGGTCGTCAGCACGTGGGTTCTAACGGAAAGCCTAAGCTCGTCTCCCCTGAGGATTTTCCTAATGTCTCTGTGCCAGGGAATGCTAGGGGAGTTTGCAGGATATCCCAGTGACAGAGGCTGCCTCCCCAAGGTCAGGGAAGGTATTTCTCGGACTTCCCCGAACAGGGCACACCTGTGACTGAAGAGAGCTGCGTGGAGTTGTCTCTCGAGCTCCCCCACGCAATGACAATGATTCCGGAATCCTGAGCGTGGTGTGGTTCCACCAACGGTCGGCAGCGCGTGGGTTCTAACGGAAAGCCTAAGCTCGTCTCCCCTGAGGGTTTTCCGAATATCTCTGTGCCAGGGAATGCTAGGGGGGTTTGCAGGATATCCCAGTGACAGAGGCTGCCTCCCCAAGGTCAGGGAAGTTATTTCTCGGACTTCCCCGAACAGGGAACACCTGAGACTGAAGAGAGCTGCGTGGAGTTGTCTCTCGAGCTCCCCCACGCACTGACAATGGTTCCGGAATCCTGAGCGTGGGGAGGTTCCACCAACGGTCGGCAGCGCGTGTGTTCTAACGGAAAGCCTTAGCTCGACTCCCCTGAGGGTTTTCCTAATGTCCCTGTGCCAGGGAATGCTAGGGGTGCTTGCAGGATATCCCAGTGACCGAGGCTGCCTCCCCAAGGTCAGGGAAGTTATTTCTCGGACTTCCCCGAACAGGGAACACCTGTGACTGAAGAGAGTTGCGTGGAGTTGTCTCTCGAGGTCCCCCACGCACTGACAATGGTTCCGGAATCCTGAGCTTGTGGAGGTTCCACCAACGGACGGCAGCGCGTGGGTTATAACGGAAAGCCTAAGCTCGTCTCCCCTGAGGTTTTTCCAAATTTCTCTGTTCCAGGGAATGCTAGGGGGGTTTGCAGGATATCCCAGTGACAGAGGCTGCCTCCCCAAGGTCAGGGAAAGTATTTCTCGGACTTCCCCGAACAGGGAACACCTGTGACTGAAGAGAGCTGCGTGGAGTTGTCTCTCGAGATCCCCCACGCACTGACAATTGTTCCGGAATCCTGAGCGTGGGGAGGTTCCACCAACGGTCGGCAGCGCGTGGGTTCAAACGGAAAGCCTAAGCTCGTCTCCCCTGAGGGTTTTCCTAATGTCTCTGTGCCAGGGAATGCTAGGGGTGTTTGCAGGATATCCCAGTGACAGAAGCTGCCTCCCCAAGGTCAGGGAAGGTATTTCTCGGACTTCCCCGAACAGGGAACACCTGTGACTGAAGAGAGCTGCGTGGAGTTGTCTCTCCAGCTCCCCCTCGCACTGACAATGGTTCCCGAATCCTGAGCGTGGGAAGGCTCCACCAACCGTCGAAAGCGCGTGGGTTCTAACGGAATGCATAAGCTCGTCTCCCCTGAGGATTTTCCTAACTTCTCTGTGCCAGGGAATGCTAGGGGTGCTTGCAGGATATCCCAGTGACCGAGGCTGCCTCCCCAAGGTCAGGGAAGGTATTTCTCGGACTTCCCCGAACAGGGAACACCTGTCACTGAAGAGAGCTGCGTGGAGTTGTCTCTCGAGCTCCCCACGCATTGACAATGGTTCCGGAATCCTGAGCGTGGGGAGGTTCCACCAAAGGTCGGCAGCGCGTGAGTTCTAACGGAAAGCCTTAGCTCGCCTCCCCTGAGGGTTTTCCTTATGTCTCTGTGCCAGGGAATGCTAGGGGGGTTTGCAGGATATCCCAGTGACAGAGGCTGCCTCCCCAAGGTCAGGGAAGGTTTTTCTCGGACTTCCCCGAACAGAGAACACCTGTGACTGAAGAGAGCTGCGTGGAGTTTTCTCTCGAGGTCCCCCACGCACTGACAATGGTTCTGGAATCCTGAGCTTGTGGAGGTTCCACCAACGGACGGCAGCGCGTGGGTTCTAACGGAAAGCCTAAGCTCGTCTCCCCTGAGGGTTTTCCTAATGTCTCTGTGCCAGGGAATGCTAGGGGGGTTTGCAGGATATCCCAGTGACAGAGGCTGCCTCCCCAAGGTCAGGGAAGTTATTTCTCGGACTTCCCCGAACAGGGAACACCTGTGACTGAAGAGAGCTGCGTGGAGTTGTCTCTCCATCTCCCCCACGCACTGACAATGGTTCCCGAATCCTGAGCGTGGGGAGGCTCCACCAACGGTCGGAAGCGCGTGGGTTCTAACGGAATGCATAAGCTCGTCTCCCCTGAGGATTTTCCTAATTTCTCTGTGCCAGGGAATGCTAGGGGTGCTTCCAGGATATCCCAGTGACCGAGGCTGCCTCCCCAAGGTCAGGGAAGGTATTTCTCGGACTTCCCCCAACAGGGAACACCTGTGACTGAAGAGAGCTGCGTGGAGTTGTCTCTCGAGCTCCCCCACGCACTGACAATGGTTCCGGAATCCTGAGCGTGGGGAGGTTCCAACAAGGGTCGGTAGCGCGTGGGTTCCAACGGAAAGCCTCAGCTCGTCTCCCCTGAGGGTTTTCCTAATTTCTCTGTGCCAGGGATGCTAGGGGGGTTTGCAGTATATCCCAGTGACAGAGGCTGCCTCCCCAAGTTCAGGGAAGGTATATCTCGAACTTCCCCGAACAGGGAACACCTTTGACTGAAGAGAGCTGCGTGGAGTTGTCTCTCGAGTTCCCCACGCACTGACAATGGTTCCGGAATCTTGAGCGTGGGGAGGTTCCACCAACGGTCGGCAGCGCGTGGGTTCAAACGGAAAACATAAGCTCGTCTCCCCTGAGGGTTTTCCTAATGTCTCTGTGCCAGGGATTGCTAGGGGGGTTGCAGGATATTCCAGTGACAGAGGCTGCCTCCCCAATGTCAGGGAAGGTATTTCTCGGACTTCCCCGAACAGGGAACACCTGTGATTGAAGAGAGCTGCGTGGAGTTCTCTCTCGAGCTCCCCCACACACTGACAATGTTTCTGGAATCCTGAGCGTGGGGAGGTTCCACCAACGGTCGGCAGCGCGTGGGTTCTAACGGAAAGCCTAAGCTCGTCTCCCCTGAGGATTTTACTAATGTCTCTGTGCCAGGGAATGCTAGGGGGGTTTGCAGGATATCCCAGTGACAGAGGCTGCCTCCCCAAGATCAGGGAAGGTATTTCTCGGACTTCCCCGAACAGGGCACACCTGTGACTGAAGAGAGCGGCGTGGAGTTTTCTCTCGAGCTCCCCCACGCACTGACAATGGTTCCGGAATCCTGAGCGTGGGGAGGTTCCACAAACGGTCGGCAGCGCGTGGGTTCTAACGGAAAGCTTAAGCTAGTCTCCCCTGAAGGTTTTCGTAATGTCTCTGTGCCAGGGAATGCTAGGGGGGTTGCAGGATATCCCAGTGACAGAGGCTGCCTCCCCAAGCTCAGGGAAGTTATTTCTCGGACTTCCCCGAACAGGGAACACCTGTGACTGCAGAGAGCTGCGTGGAGTCGTCTCTCGAGCTCCCCCACGCACTGACAATATTTCTGGAATCCTGAGCGTGGGGAGTTTCCACCAACAGTCGGCAGCGCGTGGGTTCTAACGGAATGCCTAAGCTCGTCTCCCCTGAGCATTTTCCTAATGTCTCAGTGCCAGGTAATGCTAGGGGGGTTTGCAGGTATCCCAGTGAAAGAGGCTGCCTCCCCAAGGTCAGGGAAGATATTTCTCGGACTTCCCCGAACAGGGAACACCTGTGATTTAAGAGAGCTGCGTGGAGATGTCTCTCGAGCTCCCCCACGCAGTGAAAATGGTTCCGGAATTCTGAGCGTAGGGAGGTTCCACCAACGGTCGGCAGCGCGTGGGTTCTAACGGAATGCCTAAGCTAGTCTCCCCTGAGGATTTTCGTAATATCTCTGTGCCAGGGAATGCTAGGGGGGTTTGCAGGATATCCCAGTGACAGAGGCTGCCTCCCCAAGGTCAGGGAAAGTATTTCTCGGACTTCCCCGAATAGGGAACACCTGTGACTGTAGAGAGCTGCGTGGAGTTGTCTCTCGAGCTCCCCCACGCACTGACAATGGTTCCAGAAACCTGAGCGTGGGTTGTTTCCACCAACGGTCGGCAGCGCGTGGGTTCTAACGGAAAGCCTAAGCTCGTCTCCCCTGAGGGTTTTCATAATGTCTCTGTGCCAGGGAATGCTAGGGGGGTTGCAGGATATTCCAGTGACTGAGGCTGCCTCCCCAAATTCAGGGAAGGTATTTCTCGGACTTCCCCGAACAGGGAACACCTGTGATTGAAGAGAGCTGCGTGGAGTTCTCTCTCGAGCTCCCCCACGCACTGACAATGTTTCTGGAATCCTGAGCGTGGGGAGGTTCCACCAACGGTCGGCAGTGCGTGGGTTCTAACGGAAAGCCTAAGCTCGTCTCCCCTGAGGATTTTACTAATGTCTCTGTGCCAGGGAATGCTAGGGGGGTTTGCAGGATATCCCAGTGACAGAGGATGCGTCCCCAAGATCAGGGAAGGTATTTCTCGGACTTCCCCGAACCGGGCACACCTGTGACTGAAGAGAGCTACGTGGAGTTTTCTCTCGAGCTCCCCCACGCACTGCCAATGGTTCCGGAATCCTGAGCGTGGGGAGGTTCCACCAACGGTCGTCAGCACGTGGGTTCTAACGGAAAGCCTAAGCTCGTCTCCCCTGAGGATTTTCCTAATGTCTCTGTGCCAGGGAATGCTAGGGGAGTTTGCAGGATATCCCAGTGACAGAGGCTGCCTCCCCAAGGTCAGGGAAGGTATTTCTCGGACTTCCCCGAACAGGGCACACCTGTGACTGAAGAGAGCTGCGTGGAGTTGTCTCTCGAGCTCCCCCACGCAATGACAATGATTCCGGAATCCTGAGCGTGGTGTGGTTCCACCAACGGTCGGCAGCGCGTGGGTTCTAACGGAAAGCCTAAGCTCGTCTCCCCTGAGGGTTTTCCGAATATCTCTGTGCCAGGGAATGCTAGGGGGGTTTGCAGGATATCCCAGTGACAGAGGCTGCCTCCCCAAGGTCAGGGAAGTTATTTCTCGGACTTCCCCGAACAGGGAACACCTGAGACTGAAGAGAGCTGCGTGGAGTTGTCTCTCGAGCTCCCCCACGCACTGACAATGGTTCCGGAATCCTGAGCGTGGGGAGGTTCCACCAACGGTCGGCAGCGCGTGTGTTCTAACGGAAAGCCTTAGCTCGACTCCCCTGAGGGTTTTCCTAATGTCCCTGTGCCAGGGAATGCTAGGGGTGCTTGCAGGATATCCCAGTGACCGAGGCTGCCTCCCCAAGGTCAGGGAAGTTATTTCTCGGACTTCCCCGAACAGGGAACACCTGTGACTGAAGAGAGTTGCGTGGAGTTGTCTCTCGAGGTCCCCCACGCATTGACAATGGTTCCAGAATCCTGAGCGTGGGGAGGTTCCACCAAAGGTCGGCAGCGCGTGAGTTCTAACGGAAAGCCTAAGCTCGTCTCCCCTGAGGGTTTTCCTAATGTCTCTGTGCCAGGGAATGCTAGGGGTGTTTGCAGGATATCCCAGTGACAGAGGCTGCCTCCCCAAGGTCAGGGAAGGTATTTCTCGGACTTCCCCGAACAGGGAACACCTGTGACTGAAGAGAGCTGCGTGGAGTTGTCTCTCGAGCTCCCCCACGCACTGACAATGGTTCCGGAATCCTGAGCTTGTGGAGGTTCCACCAACGGACGGCAGCGCGTGGGTTCTAACGGAAAGCCTAAGCTCGTCTCCCCTGAGATTTTTCCAAATTTCTCTGTGCCAGGGAATGCTAGGCGGGTTTGCAGGATATCCCAGTGACAGAGGCTGCCTCCCCAAGTTCAGGGAAGGTATTTCTCGGACTTCCCCGAACAGATAACACCTGTGACTGAAGAGAGCTGCGTGGAGTTGTCTCTCGAGATCCCCCACGCACTGACAATGGTTCCGGAATCCTGAGCGTGGGGAGGTTCCACCAACGGTCGGCAGCGCGTGGGTTCTAACGGAAAGCCTAAGCTCGTCTCCCCTGAGGGTTTTCCTAATGTCTCTGTGCCAGGGAATGCTAGGGGGGTTTGCAGGATATCCCAGTGACAGAGGCTGCCTCCCCAAGGTCAGGGAAGGTATTTCTCGGACTTCCCCGAACAGGGAACACCTGTGACTGAAGAGAGCTGCGTGGAGTTGTCTCTCCAGCTCCCCCACGCACTGACAATGGTTCCCGAATCCTGAGCGTGGGAAGGCTCCACCAACGGTCGAAAGCGCGTGGGTTCTAACGGAATGCATAAGCTCGTCTCCCCTGAGGATTTTCCTAAATTCTCTGTGCCAGGGAATGCTAGGGGTGCTTGCAGGATATCCCAGTGACCGAGGCTGCCTCCCCAAGGTCAGGGAAGGTATTTCTCGGACTTCCCCGAACAGGGAACACCTGTGACTGAAGAGAGCTGCGTGGAGTTGTCTCTCGAGTTCCCCCACGCATTGACAATGGTTCCGGAATCCTGAGCGTGGGGAGGTTCCACCAAAGGTCGGCAGCGCGTGAGTTCTAACGGAAAGCCTTAGCTCGTCTCCCCTGAGGGTTTTCCTAATTTCTCTGTGACAGGGAATGCTAGGGGGGTTTGCAGGATATCCCAGTGACCGAGGCTGCCTCCCCAAGGTCAGGGAAGGTATTTCTCGGACTTCCCCGAACAGGGAACACCTGTGACTGAAGAGAGCTGCGTGGAGTTGTCTCTCGAGCTCCCCCACGCACTGACAATGGTTCCGGAATCCTGAGCGTGGGGAGGTTCCAACAAGGGTCGGCAGCGCGTGGGTTCCAACGGAAAGCCTCAGCTCGTCTCCCCTGAGGTTTTTCCTAATTTCTCTGTGCCAGGGATGCTAGGGGGGTTTGCAGTATATCCCAGTGACAGAGGCTGCCTCCCCAAGTTCAGGGAAGGTATATCTCGGACTTCCCAGAACAGGGAACACCTTTGACTGAAGAGAGCTGCGTGGAGTTGTCTCTCGAGCTCCCCCACGCACTGACAATGGTTCCGGAATCCTGAGCGTGGGGAGGTTCCACCAACGGTCGGCAGCGCGTGGGTTCTAACGGAAAACATAAGCTCGTCTCCCCTGAGGGTTTTCCTAATGTCTCTGTGCCAGGGAATGCTAGGGGGGTTGCAGGATATTCCAGTGACTGAGGCTGCCTCCCCAAGGTCAGGGAAGGTATTTCTCGGACTTCCCCGAACAGGGAACACCTGTGATTGAAGAGAGCTGCGTGGAGTTCTCTCTCGAGATCCCCCACGCACTGACAATGTTTCTGGAATCCTGAGCGTGGGGAGGTTCCACCAACGGTCGGCAGCGCGTGGGTTCTAACGGAAAGCCTAAGCTCGTCTCCCCTGAGGATTTTACTAATGTCTCTGTGCCAGGGAATGCTAGGGGGCTTTGCAGGATATCCCAGTGACAGAGGCTGCGTCCCCAAGATCAGGGAAGGTATTTCTCGGACTTCCCCGAACAGGGCACACCTGTGACTGAAGAGAGCTGCGTGGAGTTTTCTCTCGAGCTCCCCCACGCACTGCCAATGATTCCGGAATCCTGAGCGTGGGGAGGTTCCACCAACGGTCGGCAGCGCGTGGGTTCTAACGGAAAGCCTAATGTCGTCTCCTCTGAAGGTTTTCCTAATGTCTCTGTGCCAGGGAATGCTAGGGGGGTTTGCAGGATATCCCAGTGACAGAAGCTGCCTCCCCAAGGTCAGGGAGGTTATTTCTCGGACTTCTCCATACAGGGAACACCTGTGACTGAAGAGAGATTCATGGAGTTGTCTCTCGAGCTCCCCCACGCATTGACAATGTTTCTGGAATCCTGAGCGTGGGGAGGTTCCACCAACAGTCGGCTGCGCGTTGGTTCTAACGTAATGCCTAAGTTCGTCTCCCCTGAGTATTTTCCTAATGTCTCAGTGTCAGGGAATTCTAGGGTTGTTTGCAGGTATCCCTGTGACAGAGGCTGCCTCCCCAAGGTCAGGGAAGATATTTCTCGGACTTCCCCGAATAGGGAATACCTGTGACTGAAGAGAGCTGCGTGGAGTTGTCTCTCGAGCTCCCCCACGCACTGACAATGGTTCCGGAATCCTGAGCGTGGGGAGGTTCCACCAACGGTCGGCAGCGCGTGGGTTCTAACGGAATGCCTAAGCTCGTCTCCCCTGAAGATTTTCCTAATATCTCTGTGCCAGGGAATGCTAGGGGGGTTTGCAGGATATCCCAGTGACAGAGGCTGCCTCCCCAAGGTCAGGGAAGTTATTTCTCGGAATTCCCAGAACACTGAACACATGTGACTGAAGAGAGCTGCGTGGAGTTGTCTCTCGAGGTCCCCCATGCACTGACAATGGTTCCGGAATCCTGAGCGTGGGGAGGTTCCACCAACGGTCGGCAGCGCGTGGGTTCTAACGGAAAACATAAGCTCGTCTCCCCTGAGGGTTTTCCTAATTTCTCTGTGCCAGGGAATGCTAGGGGGGTTTGCAGGATATCCCAGTGACAGAGGCTTCCTCCCCAAGTTCAGGGAAGGTATTTCTCGGACTTCCCCGAACAGGGAACACCTGTGACTGCAGAGAGCTGCGTGGAGTTGTCTCTCGAGCTCCCCCACGCACTGACAATGGTTCCGGAATCCTGAGCGTGGGGAGGTTCCAGAAACGGTCGGCAGCGCGTGGGTTCTAACGGAAAACATAAGCTCGTCTCCCCTGAGGGTTTTCCTAATGTCTCTGTGCCAGGGAATGCTAGGGGGGTTGCAGGATATTCCAGTGACTGAGGCTGCCTCCCCAAGGTCAGGGAAGGTATTTCTCGGACTTCCCCGAACAGGGAACACCTGTGATTGAAGAGAGCTGCGTGGAGTTCTCTCTCGAGCTCCCCCACGCACTGACAATGTTTCTGGATTCCTGAGCGTGGGGAGGTTCCACCAACGGTCGGCAGCGCGTGGGTTCTAACGGAAAGCCTAAGCTCGTCTCCCCTGAGGATTTTACTAATGTCTCTGTGCCAGGGAATGCTAGGGGGCTTTGCAGGATATCCCAGTGACAGAGGCTGCGTCCCCAAGATCAGGGAAGATATTTCTCGGACTTCCCCGAACAGGGCACACCTGTGACTGAAGAGAGCTGCGTGGAGTTTTCTCTCGAGCTCCCCCACGCACTGCCAATGGTTCCGGAATCCTGAGCGTGGGGAGGTTCCACCAACGGTCGGCAGGGCGTGGGTTCTAACGGAAAGCCTAATGTTGTCTCCTCTGAGGGTTTTCCTAATGTCTCTGTGCCAGGGAATGCTAGGGGGGTTTGCAGGATATCCCAGTGACAGAAGCTGCCTCCCCAAGGTCAGGGAAGTTATTTCTCGGACTTCTCCAAACAGGGAACACCTGTGACTGAAGAGAGATTCATGGAGTTGTCTCTCGAGCTCCCCCACGCATTGACAATGTTTCTGGAATCCTGTGCGTGGGGAGGTTCCACCAACAGTCGGCTACGCGTGGGTTCTAACGTAATGCCTAAGTTCGTCTCCCCTGAGTATTTTCCTAATGTCTCAGTGTCAGGGAATTCTAGGGTTGTTTGCAGGTATCCCTGTGACAGAGGCTGCCTCCCCAAGGTCAGGGAAGATATTTCTCGGACTTCCCCGAATAGGGAACACCTGTGACTGAAGAGAGCTGCGTGGAGTTGTCTCTCGAGCTCCCCCACGCACTGACAATGGTTCCGGAATCCTGAGCGTGGGGAGGTTCCACCAACTGTCGGCAGCGCGTGGGTTCTAACGGAATGCCTAAGCTCGTCTCCCCTGAAGATTTTCCTAATATCTCTGTGCCAGGGAATGCTAGGGGGGTTTGCAGGATATCCCAGTGACAGAGGCTGCCTCCCCAAGGTCAGGGAAGGTATTTCTCGGACTTCCCAGAACAGGGAACACCTGTGACTGAAGAGAGCTGCGTGGAGATGTTTCTTGAGCTCCCCCACGCACTGACAATGGTTCCGGAATCCTGAGCGTGGGGAGGTTCCACCAACGGTCGGCAGAGCGTGGGTTCTAACGGAATGCCTAAGCTCGTCTCCCCTGACGGTTTTCCTAATATCTCTGTGCCAGGGAAAGCTAGGGGGTTTGCAGGATATCCCAGTGACAGAGGCTGCCTCCCCAAGGTCAGGGAATGTTTTTCTCGGACTTCCGCGAACAGGGAACACCTGTGACTGAAGATAGCTGCGTGGAGTTGTCTCTCGAGCTCCCCCACGCACTGACAATGCTTCCGGAATCATGAGCGTGGGGAGGTTCCACCAACGGTCGGCAGCGCGTGGGTTCTAACGGAAAGCCTAAGCTTGTCTCCCCTGAGGTTTTTCCTAATTTCTCTGTGCCAGGGAATGCTAGGGGGATTTGCAGGATATCCCAGTGACAGAGGCTGCCTCCCCCAGGTCAGGGAAAGTATTTCTCGGACTTCCCAGAACAGGAAACACCTGTTACTGAAGACAGCTGCGTGGAGATGTTTCTTGAGCTCCCCCACGCACTGACAATGGTTCCGGAATCCTGAGCGTGGGGAGGTTCCACCAACGGTCGGCAGAGCGTGGGTTCTAACGGAATGCCTAAGCTCGTCTCCCCTGAGTGTTTTCCTAATGTCTCTGTGCCAGGGAAAGCTAGGGGGATTTGCAGCTTTTCCCAGTGACAGAGGCTGCCTCCCCAAGGTCAGGGAAGTTATTTCTCGGGCTTCCCCGAACAGGGAACACCTGTGACTGAAGAGAGCTGCGTGGAGTTGTCTCTCGAGCTCCCCCACGCACTGACAATGGTTCCGGAATCCTAAGGGTGGGGAGGTTCCACCAACGGGAGGCAGCCCGTTGTTTCTAACGGAATACCTAAGCTCGTCTCCCCTGAGGGTTTTCCTAATATCTCTCTACCACGGAATGCTAGGTGGGTTTGCAAGATATCCCAGTGACAGAGGCTGCCTCCCCTAGGTCAGGGAAGGTATTTCTCGGACAACCCGAACAGGGAACACCTGTGACTGAAGAGAGCTGCGTGGAGATGTTTCTTGAGCTCCCCCACGCACTGACAATGGTTCCGGAATCCTGAGCGTGGGGAGGTTCCACCAACGGTCGGCAGAGCGTGGGTTCTAACGGAATGCCTAAGCTCGTCTCCCCTGACGGTTTTCCTAATGTCTCTGTGCCAGGGAATGCTAGGGGGCTTTGCAGGATATCCCAGTGACAGAGGCTGCGTCCCCAAGATCAGGGAAGGTATTTCTCGGACTTCCCCGAACAGGGCACACCTGTGACTGAAGAGAGCTGCGTGGAGTTTTCTCTCGAGCTCCCCCACGCACTGCCAATGTTTCCGGAATCCTGAGCGTGGGGAGGTTCCACCAACGGTCGGCAGCGCGTGGGTTCTAACGGAAAGCCTAATGTCGTCTCCTCTGAGGGTTTTCCTAATGTCTCTGTGCCAGGGAATGCTAGGGGGGTTTGCAGGATATCCCAGTGACAGAAGCTGCCTCCCCAAGGTCAGGGAAGTTATTTCTCGGACTTCTCCAAACAGGAAACACCTGTGACTGAAGAGAGATTCATGGAGTTGTCTCTCGAGCTCCCCCACGCATTGACAATGTTTCTGGAATCCTGAGCGTGGGGAGGTTCCACCAACAGTCGGCTGCGCGTGGGTTCTAACGTAATGCCTAAGTTCGTCTCCCCTGAGTATTTTCCTAATGTCTCAGTGTCAGGGGATTCTAGGGTTGTTTGCAGGTATCCCTGTGACAGAGGCTGCCTCCCCAAGGTCAGGGAAGATATTTCTCGGACTTCCCCGAATAGGGAATACCTGTGACTGAAGAGAGCTGCGTGGAGTTGTCTCTCGAGCTCCCCCACGCACTGACAATGGTTCCGGAATCCTGAGCGTGGGGAGGTTCCACCAACGGTCGGCAGCGCGTGGGTTCTAACGGAATGCCTAAGCTCGTCTCCCCTGAAGATTTTCCTAATATCTCTGTGCCAGGGAATGCTAGGGGGGTTTGCAGGATATCCCAGTGACAGAGGCTGCCTCCCCAAGGTCAGGGAAGTTATTTCTCGGAATTCCCAGAACAGGGAACACATGTGACTGAAGAGAGCTGCGTGGAGTTGTCTCTCGAGGTCCCCCATGCACTGACAATGGTTCCGGAATCCTGAGCGTGGGGAGGTTCCACCAACGGTCGGCAGCGCGTGGGTTCTAACGGAAAGCCTATGCTCGTCTCCCCTGAGGGTTTTCCTAATTTCTCTGTGCCAGGGAATGCTAGGGGGGTTTGCAGGATATCCCAGTGACAGAGGCTTCCTCCCCAAGTTCAGGGAAGTTATTTCTCGGACTTCCCCGAACAGGGAACACCTGTGACTGCAGAGAGCTGCGTGGAGTTGTCTCTCGAGCTCCCCCACGCACTGACAATGGTTCCGGAATCCTGAGCGTGGGGAGGTTCCACCAACGGTCGGCAGCGCGTGGGTTCTAACGGAAAACATAAGCTCGTCTCCCCTGAGGGTTTTCCTAATGTCTCTGTGCCAGGGAATGCTAGGGGGGTTGCAGGATATTCCAGTGACTGAGGCTGCCTCCCCAAGGTCAGGGAAGGTATTTCTCGGACTTCCCCGAACAGGGAACACCTGTGATTGAAGAGAGCTGCGTGGAGTTCTCTCTCGAGCTCCCCCACGCACTGACAATGTTTCTGGATTCCTGAGCGTGGGGAGGTTCCACCAACGGTCGGCAGCGCGTGGGTTCTAACGGAAAGCCTAAGCTCGTCTCCCCTGAGGATTTTACTAATGTCTCTGTGCCAGGGAATGCTAGGGGGCTTTGCAGGATATCCCAGTGACAGAGGCTGCGTCCCCAAGATCAGGGAAGGTATTTCTCGGACTTCCCCGAACAGGGCACACCTGTGACTGAAGAGAGCTGCGTGGAGTTTTCTCTCGAGCTCCCCCACGCACTGCCAATGGTTCCGGAATCCTGAGCGTGGGGAGGTTCCACCAACGGTCGGCAGGGCGTGGGTTCTAACGGAAAGCCTAATGTTGTCTCCTCTGAGGGTTTTCCTAATGTCTCTGTGCCAGGGAATGCTAGGGGGGTTTGCAGGATATCCCAGTGACAGAAGCTGCCTCCCCAAGGTCAGGGAAGTTATTTCTCGGACTTCTCCAAACAGGGAACACCTGTGACTGAAGAGAGATTCATGGAGTTGTCTCTCGAGCTCCCCCACGCATTGACAATGTTTCTGGAATCCTGTGCGTGGGGAGGTTCCACCAACAGTCGGCTACGCGTGGGTTCTAACGTAATGCCTAAGTTCGTCTCCCCTGAGTATTTTCCTAATGTCTCAGTGTCAGGGAATTCTAGGGTTGTTTGCAGGTATCCCTGTGACAGAGGCTGCCTCCCCAAGGTCAGGGAAGATATTTCTCGGACTTCCCCGAATAGGGAACACCTGTGACTGAAGAGAGCTGCGTGGAGTTGTCTCTCGAGCTCCCCCACGCACTGACAATGGTTCCGGAATCCTGAGCGTGGGGAGGTTCCACCAACTGTCGGCAGCGCGTGGGTTCTAACGGAATGCCTAAGCTCGTCTCCCCTGAAGATTTTCCTAATATCTCTGTGCCAGGGAATGCTAGGGGGGTTTGCAGGATATCCCAGTGACAGAGGCTGCCTCCCCAAGGTCAGGGAAGTTATTTCTCGGACTTCCCAGAACAGGGAACACCTGTGACTGAAGAGAGCTGCGTGGAGATGTTTATTGAGCTCCCCCACGCACTGACAATGGTTCCGGAATCCTGAGCGTGGGGAGGTTCCACCAACGGTCGGCAGAGCGTGGGTTCTAACGGAATGCCTAAGCTCGTCTCCCCTGACGGTTTTCCTAATATCTCTGTGCCAGGGAAAGCTAGGGGGTTTGCAGGATATCCCAGTGACAGAGGCTGCCTCCCCAAGGTCAGGGAATGTTTTTCTCGGACTTCCGCGAACAGGGAACACCTGTGACTGAAGATAGCTGCGTGGAGTTGTCTCTCGAGCTCCCCCACGCACTGACAATGCTTCCGGAATCATGAGCGTGGGGAGGTTCCACCAACGGTCGGCAGCGCGTGGGTTCTAACGGAAAGCCTAAGCTTGTCTCCCCTGAGGGTTTTCCTAATTTCTCTGTGCCAGGGAATGCTAGGGGGATTTGCAGGATATCCCAGTGACAGAGGCTGCCTCCCCCAGGTCAGGGAAAGTATTTCTCGGACTTCCCAGAACAGGAAACACCTGTTACTGAAGACAGCTGCGTGGAGATGTTTCTTGAGCTCCCCCACGCACTGACAATGGTTCCGGAATCCTGAGCGTGGGGAGGTTCCACCAACGGTCGGCAGAGCGTGGGTTCTAACGGAATGCCTAAGCTCGTCTCCCCTGAGTGTTTTCCTAATGTCTCTGTGCCAGGGAAAGCTAGGGGGATTTGCAGCATTTCCCAGTGACAGAGGCTGCCTCCCCAAGGTCAGGGAAGTTATTTCTCGGGCTTCCCCGAACAGGGAACACCTGTGACTGAAGAGAGCTGCGTGGAGTTGTCTCTCGAGCTCCCCCACGCACTGACAATGGTTCCGGAATCCTAAGGGTGGGGAGGTTCCACCAACGGGAGGCAGCCCGTTGTTTCTAACGGAATACCTAAGCTCGTCTCCCCTGAGGGTTTTCCTAATTTCTCTCTACCACGGAATGCTAGGTGGGTTTGCAAGATATCCCAGTGACAGAGGCTGCCTCCCCTAGGTCAGGGAAGGTATTTCTCGGACAACACGAACAGGGAACACCTGTGACTGAAGAGAGCTGCGTGGAGATGTTTCTTGAGCTCCCCCACGCACTGACAATGGTTCCGGAATCCTGAGCGTGGGGAGGTTCCACCAACGGTCGGCAGAGCGTGGGTTCTAACGGAATGCCTAAGCTCGTCTCCCCTGACGGTTTTCCTAATATCTCTGTGCCAGGGAAAGCTAGGGGGGTTTGCAGGATATCCCAGTGACAGAGGCTGCCTCCCCAAAGTCAGGGAAGGTATTTCTCGGTCTTCCCCGAACAGGGAACACCTGTGACGAAGAGAGCTGCATGGAGTTGTCTCTCGAGCTCTCCCACGCACTGACAATGTTTCCGGAATCCTGAGCGTGGGGAGGTTCCACCAACGGTCGGCAGCGCATGGGTTCTAACGGAAAGCCTAAGCTCGTCTCCCCTGAGGGTTTTCCTAATGTCTCTGTGCCAGGGAATGCTAGGGGGTTTTGCAGGATATCCCAGTGACAGAGGCTGCCTCCCCAAGGTCAGGGAAGGTATTTCTCGGACTTCCCCGAACAGGGAAAAACTGTGACTGAAGAGAGCTGCATGGAGTTGTCTCTCGAGGTCCCCCACGCACTGACAATGGTTCCGGAATCCTGTGCGAGGGGAGGTTCCACCAACGGTCGTCACGCGTGGGTTCTAACGTAATGCCTAAGCTCGTCTCCCCTGATGCTTTTCCTAATGTCTCTGTGCCAGGGAATGCTAGGGGTGTTTGCAGGATATCCCAGGGACAGAGGCTGCCTCCCCAAAGGTCAGGGAAGTTATTTCTCGGACATCCCCGAACAGGGAACACCTGTGCCTTAAGAGAGATGCGTGGAGTTGTCTCTCGAGCTCCCCCACGCACTGACATTGGTTCCGGAATCCAGAGCGTGGGGAGGTTCCACCAACGGTCGTCAGCGCGTGGGTTCTAACGGAATGCCTAAGCTCGTCTCCCCTGAGGATTTTCCTAATATCTCTGTGCCAGGGAATGCTAGGGGGGTTGGCAGGATATCCCAGTGTCAGAGGCTGCCACCCCAAGGTCAGGAAGGTATTTCGCGGACTTCCCCGAAGAGGGACCACCTGTGACTGAGGAGAGCTGCGTGGAGATGTCTCTCGATTTCCCCACGCACTGATAATGGTTCCGGAATCCTGAGCGTGGGGAGGTTCCACCAACGGTCGGCAGCGCGTGGGTTCTAACGGAAAGCCTAAGCTCGTCTCCCCTGAGGGTTTTCCTAATGTCTCTGTGCCAGGGAATGCTAGGGGGGTTTGCAGGATATCCCAGTGACAGAGGCTGCCTCCCCTAGGTCACGGAAATTATTTCTCGGACTTCCCCGAACAGGGAACACCTGTGACTGAAGAGAGCTGCGTGGAGTTGTCTCTCGAGCTCCCCCACGCACTGACAATGGTTCCGGAATCCTAAGGGTGGGGAGGTTCCACCAACGGGAGGCAGCCCGTTGTTTCTAACGGAATACCTAAGCTCGTCTCCCCTGAGGGTTTTCCTAATTTCTCTCTACCACGGAATGCTAGGTGGGTTTGCAAGATATCCCAGTGACAGAGGCTGCCTCCCCTAGGTCAGGGAAGGTATTTCTCGGACAACACGAACAGGGAACACCTGTGACTGAAGAGAGCTGCGTGGAGATGTTTCTTGAGCTCCCCCACGCACTGACAATGGTTCCGGAATCCTGAGCGTGGGGAGGTTCCACCAACGGTCGGCAGAGCGTGGGTTCTAACGGAATGCCTAAGCTCGTCTCCCCTGACGGTTTTCCTAATATCTCTGTGCCAGGGAAAGCTAGGGGGGTTTGCAGGATATCCCAGTGACAGAGGCTGCCTCCCCAAAGTCAGGGAAGGTATTTCTCGGTCTTCCCCGAACAGGGAACACCTGTGACGAAGAGAGCTGCATGGAGTTGTCTCTCGAGCTCTCCCACGCACTGACAATGTTTCCGGAATCCTGAGCGTGGGGAGGTTCCACCAACGGTCGGCAGCGCATGGGTTCTAACGGAAAGCCTAAGCTCGTCTCCCCTGAGGGTTTTCCTAATGTCTCTGTGCCAGGGAATGCTAGGGGGTTTTGCAGGATATCCCAGTGACAGAGGCTGCCTCCCCAAGGTCAGGGAAGGTATTTCTCGGACTTCCCCGAACAGGGAAAAACTGTGACTGAAGAGAGCTGCATGGAGTTGTCTCTCGAGGTCCCCCACGCACTGACAATGGTTCCGGAATCCTGTGCGAGGGGAGGTTCCACCAACGGTCGTCACGCGTGGGTTCTAACGTAATGCCTAAGCTCGTCTCCCCTGATGCTTTTCCTAATGTCTCTGTGCCAGGGAATGCTAGGGGTGTTTGCAGGATATCCCAGGGACAGAGGCTGCCTCCCCAAAGGTCAGGGAAGTTATTTCTCGGACATCCCCGAACAGGGAACACCTGTGCCTTAAGAGAGATGCGTGGAGTTGTCTCTCGAGCTCCCCCACGCACTGACATTGGTTCCGGAATCCAGAGCGTGGGGAGGTTCCACCAACGGTCGTCAGCGCGTGGGTTCTAACGGAATGCCTAAGCTCGTCTCCCCTGAGGATTTTCCTAATATCTCTGTGCCAGGGAATGCTAGGGGGGTTGGCAGGATATCCCAGTGTCAGAGGCTGCCACCCCAAGGTCAGGAAGGTATTTCGCGGACTTCCCCGAAGAGGGACCACCTGTGACTGAGGAGAGCTGCGTGGAGATGTCTCTCGATTTCCCCACGCACTGATAATGGTTCCGGAATCCTGAGCGTGGGGAGGTTCCACCAACGGTCGGCAGCGCGTGGGTTCTAACGGAAAGCCTAAGCTCGTCTCCCCTGAGGGTTTTCCTAATGTCTCTGTGCCAGGGAATGCTAGGGGGGTTTGCAGGATATCCCAGTGACAGAGGCTGCCTCCCCTAGGTCACGGAAATTATTTCTCGGACTTCCCCGAACAGGGAACACCTGTGACTGAAGAGAGCTGCGTGGAGTTTTCTCTCGAACTCCCCCACGCACTGACAATGGTTCCGGAATCAAGAGCGTGGGGAGGTTCCACCAACGGTCGGCAGCACGTGTGTTCTAACGGAAAGCCTAAGCTCGTCTCCCCTGAGGGTTTTCCTAATGTCTCTGTTCCAAGGGAATTCTCGGGGTGTTTGCAGGATATCCCAGTGACAGAGTCTGCCTCCCCAAGTTCAGGGAAGGTTTTTCTCGGACTTCCCCGAACAGGGAACACCTGTGACTGAAGAAAGCTGCGTGGAGTTTTCTCTCGAGCTCCCCCACGCACTGACAATGTTTCCGGAATCCTGAGCGTGGGGAGGTTCCACCAACGGTCGGCAGCGCGTGGGTTCTAACGGAAAGCCGAAGCTCGTCTCCCCTGAGGATTTTCCTAATGTCTCTGTGCCAGGGAATGCTAGGGGGGTTTGAAGGATATCCCAGTGACATAGGCTGCCTCCCTAAGGTCAGGGAAGATATTTCTCGGACTTCCCCAAACAGGAAACACCTGTGACTGAAGAGAGCTGCGTGGAGTTGCCTCTCGAGCTCCCCCACTCACTGACAATGGTTCCGGAATCCTGAGCGTGGGGAGGTTTCACCAACGGTCGGCAGCGCGTCGGTTCAAACGGAAAGCCTAAGCTCGTCTCCCCTGAGGGTTTTCCTAATTTCTCTGTGCCAGGGAATGCTAGGGGGTTTTGCAGGATATCCCAGTGACAGAGGCTGCCTCCCCATGGTCAGGTAAGTTATTTCTCGGACTTCCCCGAACAGGGTACACCTGTGACTGAAGAGAGCTGCGTGGAGTTGTCTCTCGAGCTCCCCCACGCTCTGACAATGTTTCCAGAATCCTGAGCGTGGGGATGTTCCACCAACGGTCGGCAGCGCGTGGGTTCAAATGGAAAGCCTAAGCTCGTCTCCCCTGAAGTTTTTCTTAATGTCTCTTAGCCAGGGAATGCTAGGGGGGTTTGCAGGATATCCCAATGACAGAGGCTGCCTCCCCAAGGTCAGGGAAGTTATTTCGCGGTCTTCCACGAACAGGGAACACCTGTGACTGAAGAGAGCTGCGTGGAGTTTTCTCTCGAGCTTCCCCACGCACTGACAATGGTTCCGGAATCCTGAGCGTGGGGAGGTTCCTCCATCGGTAGGCAGCGCGTGGGTTCTAACGGAAAGCCTAAGCTCATCTCCCCTGAGTGTTTTCCTAATATCTCTGTGCCAGGGAATGCTAGGGGTGTTTGCAGGATATCCCAGTGTCAGAGGCTGCTTCCCCAAGGTCAGGGAATTTATTTCGCGGACTTCCCCGAACAGGGAACACCTGTGACTGAAGAGAGCTGCGTGGAGTTTTCTCTCGAGCTCCCCCACGCACTGACAATGGTTCCGGAATCCTGAGCGTGGGGAGGTTCCACCAACGGTCGGCAGCGCGTGGGTTCTAACGGAAAGCCTAATCTCGTCTACCCTGAGGGTTTTCCTAATGTCTCTGTGCCACGGAATGCTATGGGGGTTTGCAGGATATCCCAGTGACAGAGGTTGCCTCCCCAAGGTCAGGGAAGTTATTTCTCGGACTTCCCCGAACAGGGATCACCTGTGACTGAAGAGAGCTGCGTGGAGTTGTCTCTCGAGCTCCCCCACGCAATGACAATGGTTCCGGAATCCTGAGCGTGGGGAGGTTCCACCAAAGGTCCGCAGCGCGTGTGTTCTAACGGAAATCCTAAGATAGTCTCCCCTGAGGTTTTTCCTAATGTCTCTGTGCCAGGGAATGCTCGGGGGGTTTGCAGGATATCCCATTGACAGAGGCTGCCTCCCCAAGATCAGGGAAGTTATTTCTCGGACTTCCCCGAACAGGGAACACCTGTGACTGAAGAGAGCTGCGTGGAGTTGTCTCTCGAGCTCCCCCACGCACTGACAATTGTTCCGGAATACTGAGCGTGGGGAGGTTCCACCAACGGTCGGCAGCGCGTGGGTTCTAACGGAAAGCCTAAGCTCATCTCCCCTGAGTGTTTTCCTAATTTCTCTGTGCCAGGGAATTATACGGGGTTTTGCAGGATATCCCAGTGACAGAGGCTGCCTCCCCAAAATCAGGGTAGGTATTTCTCGGACTTCCCCGAACAGGGAACACCTGTGACTGAAGAGAGCTGCGTGGAGTTGTCTCTCGAGCTCCCTCACGCATTGACTATGGTTCCGGAATCCTGAGCGTGGGGAGGTTCCACCAACGGTCGGCAGCGCGTGGGTTCTAACGGAAAGCCTAAGCTCGTCTCCTCTGAGGTTTTTCCTAATGCCTCTGTGCCAGGGAATGCTAGGGGTGTTTACAGGGTATCCCAGTGAAAAAGGCTGCATCCCCAAGGTCAGGGAAGTTATTTCTCGGACTTCCCCCTACAGGGAACACCTGTGACTGAAGAGAGCTTCGTGGAGTTGTCTCTCGAGCTCCCCCACGCACTGACAATGATTCCGGAAGCCTGAGCGTGGTGAGGTTCCACCAACGGTCGGCAGCGCGTGGGTTCTAACGGAAAGCCTAAGCTCGACACCCCTGAGGGTTTTCCTAATGTCTCTGTGCCAGGGAATGCTAGGGGGGTTTGCAGGATATCCCAGTGACAGAGGCTGCCTCCCCAAGGTCAGGGAAGGTATTTCTCGGACTTCCCCGTACAGGGAACACCTGTGACTGAAGAGAGCTGCGTCGAGTTGTCTCTCGAGCTCCCCCACGCACTGACAATTGTTCCGGAATCCTGAGCGTGGGGAGGTTCCACCAACGGTCGGCAGCGCGTGGGGTCTATCGGAAAGCCTAAGCTCGTGTCCCCTGAGGGTTTTCCTAATGTCTCTGTGCCAGGGAATTCTACGGGGGTTTGCAGGATATCCCAGTGACAGAGGCTACCTCCTCCAAGGTTAGGGAAGTTTTTTATCGGACTTCCCCGAACAGGGAACACCTGTGACTGAAGAGAGCTGCGTGGAGTTGTCTCTGGAGCTCCCCCACGCACTGACAATGGTTCCGGAATCTTGAGCGTGGGGAGGTTCCACCAACGGTCGGCAGCGCGTGGGTTCTAACGGAAAGCATAAGTTCGCCTCCCCTGAGGGTTTTCCTAATGTCTCTGTGCCAGGGTATGCTAGGGGGGTTTGCAGGATATCCCAGTGACAGAGGCTGCCTCCCCAAGTTCAGGGAAGTTATTTCTCGGACTTCCCCGAACAGGGAACACCTGTGACTGAAGATAGCTGCGTGGAGTTGTCTCTCGAGCTCCCCCACGCACTGACAATGGTTCCGGATCCCTGAGCGTGGGGAGGTTCCACCAACAGTCGGCAGCGCTTGGGTTCTAAATGAAAGCCTAATCTCGTCTCCCCTGAGGGTTTTCCTAATGTCTCTGTGCCAGGGAATGCTAGGTGTGATTGCAGGATATCCCAGTGACCAAGGCTGCCTCCCCAATTTCAGGGAAGATATTTCTCCGAATTCCCCAACAGGGAACACCTGTGAATGAAGAGAGCTTCGTGGATTTGTGTCTCGAGCTCCCCCACGCACTGACAATTGTTCCGGAATCCTGAGCGTGGGGAGGTTCCACCAACGGTCGGCAGCGCGTGGTTTCTAACGGAAATCCTAAGCTCGCATCCCCTGATGGTTTTCCTAATGTCTCTGTGCCAGGGAACGCTTGGGGGTTTTGCAGGTTATCCCAGTGACAGAGGCTGCCTCACCATGGTCAGGGAATGTATTTCTCGGACTTCCCCGAACAGGGAACACCTGTGACTGAAGACAGCTGCGTGGAGTTGTCTCTCGAGCTCCCCCACGCACTGACAATGTTTCCGGAATCCTGAGCGTGGGGAGGTTCCACCAACGGTCGGCAGCGCGTGGGTTCTAACGGAAAGCCTAAGCTCGTCTCCCCTGAGGATTTTCCTAAATTCTCTGTGCCAGGGAATGCTAGGGGGGTTTGCAGGATATCCCAGTGACAGAGGCTGCCTCCCCATGTTCAGGGAAAGTATTTCTCGGACTTCCCCGAACAGGAAACACCTGTGACTGAAGAGAGCTGCGTGGAGTTGTCTCTCGAGCTCCCCCACGCACTGAAAATTGTTTCGGAATACTGAGCGTGGGTAGGTTCCACCAACGGTCGGCAGCGCGTGGGTTCTAACGGAAAGCCTAAGCTCGTCTCCCCTGAGTGTTTCCCTAATGTCTCTGTGCCAGGGTATTCTACGGGGGTTTGCATGATATCCCAGTGTCATAGGCTGCATCCCAAAGGTCAGCGAAGTTATTTCCGGACTTCCCCGAAGAGGGAACACCTGTTACTGAAGAGAGCTGCGTGGAGTTGTCTCTCGAGCTCCCCCACGCACTGAGAATGTTTCCGGAATCCTGAGCGTGGGGAGGTTCCACCAACGGTCGGCAGCGCATGGGTTCTAACGGAAAGCCTAAGCTCGTGTCCCCTGAGGGTTTTCCTAATGTCTCTGTGCCAGGGAATTCTACGGGGGTTTGCAGGATATCCCAGTGGCAGAGGCTGTCTCCCCAAGGTCAGGGAAGTTATTTCTCAGACTTCCCCGGACAGGGAACACCTGTGACTGAAGAGAGCTGCGTGGAGTTGTCTCTCGAGCTCCCCCACCCACTGACAATGGTTCCGGAATCCTGAGCGTGGGGAGGTTCCACCAACGGTCGGCAGCGCGTGGGTTCTAACGGAAAGCCTAAGCTGGTGTCCCCTGAGGTTTTTCCTAATGTCTCTGTGCCAGGAAATTCTACGGGGTTTTGCAGGATATCCAGTTACAGAGGCTGCCTCCCCAAGGTCAGGGAAGGTATTTCTCGGACTTCCCAGAACAGGGAACACTTGTGACTGAAGAGAGATGCGTGGAGTTGTCTCTCGAGCTCCCCCACGCACTGACAATGGTTCCGGAATCCTGAGCGTGGGGAGGTTCCACCAACTGTCGGCAGCGCGTGGGTTCTAACGGAAAGCCTAAGCTCGTCTCCCCTGAGGGTTTTCCTAATGTCTCTGTGCCAGGGAATTCTACGGGGGTTTGCAGGATATCCCAGTGACAGAGGCTGCCTCCCCAAGGTCAGGGAAGGTATTTCTCGGACTTCCTCGAACAGGGAACACCTGTGACTGAAGAGAGCTGCGTGGAGTTGTCTCTCGAGCTCCCCCACGCACTGACAATGGTTCCGGAATCCTGAGCGTGGGGAGGTTCCACCAACGGTCGGCAGCGCGTGGGTTCTAACGGAAAGCCTAAGTTCGCCTCCCCTGAGGGTTTTCCTAAATTCTCTGTGCCAGGGAATGCTTGGGGTGTTTGCAGGATATCCCAGTGACAGAGGCTGCCTCCCCTTGTTCAGGGAAGTTATTTCTCGGACTTCCCCGAACAGGAAACATCTGTGACTGAAGAGAGCTGCGGGGAGTTGTCTCTCGAGCTCCCCCACGCACTGAAAATTGTTCCGGAATCCTGAGCGTGGGGAGGTTCCACCAACGGTCGGTAGAGCGTGGGATCTAACGGAAAGCCTAAGCTCGTCTCCCCTGAGGGTTTTCCTAATATCTCTGTGCCAGGGAATGCTAGGGGGGTTTGCAGGATATCCCAGTGAAAGAGGCTGCCTCCCCAAGGTCAGGGAAGTTATTTCTCGGACTTCCGCGAACAGGGAACACCTGTGACTGAAGAGAGCTTCGTGGAGTTTTCTCTCGAGCTCCCCCACGCACTGACAATGTTTCCGGAATCCTGAGCGTGGGGAGGTTCCACCAACGGTCGGCAGCGCGTGGGTTCTAACGGAAAGCCTAAGCTCGACTCCCCTGAGGGTTTTCCTAATGTCTCTGTGCCAGGGAATGCTAGGGGTGTTTGCAGGATATCCCAGTGACAGAGGCTGCCTCCCCAAGTTCAGGGAAGGTATTTCTCGGACTTCCCCGAACAGTGAACACCTGTGACTGAAGAGAGCTGCGTGGAGTTGTCTCTCGAGCTCCCCCACGCACTGACAATGGATCCGGATTCCTGAGCGTGGGGAGGTTCCACCAACAGTCGGCAGCGCGTGGGTTCTAACAGAAAGCCTAAGCTCGTCTCCCCTGAGTGTTTTCCTAATGTCTCTGTGCCAGGGAATTCTACGGGGGTTTGCAGGATATCCCAGTGACAGAGGCTGCCTCCCCTTGGTCAGGGAAGGTATTTCTCGGACTTCCCCAAACAGGGAACACCTGTGACTGAAGAGAGCTACATGGAGTTGTCTCTCGAGCTCCCCCACGCAGTGACAATGGTTCCGGAATCCTGAGCGTGGGGAGGTTCCACCAACAGTCGGTAGCGCGTTGCTTCTAACCGAAAGCCTAAGCTCGTCTCCCCTGAGGGTTTTCCTAATGTCTCTATGCCAGGGAATGCTAGGTGTGATTGCAGGATATCCCAGTGACCGAGGCTGCCTCCCCAATTTCAGGGAAGTTATTTCTCCGACTTCCCCAACAGGGAACACCTGTGAATGAAGAGAGCTTCGTGGAGTTGTCTCTCGAGCTCCCCCACCCACTGACAATGGTTCCGGAATCTTGAGCGTGGGGAGGTTCCACCAACGGTCGGCAGCGCGTGGGTTCTAACGGAAATCCTAAGCTCGCATCCCCTGATGGTTTTCCTAATGTCTCTGTGCCAGGGAACGCTAGGGGGTTTTGCAGGATATCCCAGTGACAGAGGCTGCCTCCCCATGGTCAGGGAATGTATTTCTCGGACTTCCCCGAACAGGGAACACCTGTGACTGAAGACAGCTGCGTGGAGTTGTCTCTCGAGATCCCCCACGCACTGACAATTGTTCTGGAATCCTGAGCGTGGGGAGGTTCCACCAACGGTCGTCAGCGCGTGGGTTCTAACGGAATGCCTAAGCTCGTCTCCCCTGAGGGTTTTCCTAATATCTCTTTGCCAGGGAATGCTAGGGGGGTTTGCAGGATATCCCAGTGACAGGTGCTGCCTCCCCAAGGTCAGGGAAGGTATTTCTCGGACTTCCCCGTACAGGGAACACCTGTGACTGAAGAGAGCTTCGTGGAGTTGTCTCTCGTGCTCCCCCACGCACTGACAATGGTTCCGGAATCCTGAGCGTGGGGAGGTTCCACCAACGGTCGGCAGCGCGTGGGTTCTAACGGAAAGCCTAAGCTCGTCTCCCCTGAGGATTTTCCTAAATTCTCTGTGCCAGGGAATGCTAGGGGGGTTTGCAGGATATCCCAGTGACAGAGGCTGCCTCCCCATGTTCAGGGAATGTATTTCTCGGACTTCCCCGAACAGGAAAAACCTGTGACTGAAGAGAGCTGCGTGGAGTTGTCTCTCGAGCTCCCCCACGCACTGAAAATATTTTCGGAATACTGAGAGTGGGGAGGTTCCACCAACGGTCGGTAGCGCGTGGGTTCTAACGGAAAGCCTAAGCTCGTCTCCCCTGAGGGTTTCCCTAATGTCTCTGTGCCAGGGTATTCTACGGGGGTTTGCATGATATCCCAGTGTCAGAGGCTGCATCCCAAAAGTCAGCGAAGTTATTTCCGGACTTCCCCGAACAGGGAACACCTGTTACTGAAGAGAGCTGCGTGGAGTTATCTCTCGAGCTCCCCCACGCACTGACAATGGTTCCGGAATCCTGAGCGTTGGGAGGTTCCACCAACGGTCGGCAGCGCGTGGGTTCTAATGGAAATCCTAAGCTCGCATACCCTGATGGTTTTCCTAATTTCTCTGTGCCAGGGAACGCTAGGGGGGTTTGCAGGCTATCCCAGTGACAGAGGCTGCCTCCCCAAGGTCAGGGAAGTTATTTCTCGGACTTCTCCAAACAGGGAACACCTGTGACTGAAGACAGCTGCGTGGAGTTGTCTCTCGAGATCCCCCACGCACTGACAATGGTTCCGGAATCCTGAGCGTGGGGAGGTTCCACCAACGGTCGGCAGCACGTGGGTTCAAACGGAATGCCTAAGCTCGTCTCACCTAAGGGTTTTCCTAATTTCTCTGTGCCAGGGAATGCTAGGGGGGTTTGCAGGATATCCCAGTGACAGAGTCTGCCTCCCCAAGGTCAGGGAAGGTATTTCTCGGACTTCCCCGAACAGGGAACACCTGTGACTGAAGAGAGCTGCGTGGAGTTGTCTCTCGAGCTCCCCCACGCACTGACAATGGTTCCGGAATCCTGAGTGTTGGGAGGTTCCACCAACGGTCGGCAGCGTGTGGGTTCTAACTGAAAGCCTAAGCTCGCCTCCCTTGAGAGTTTTCCTAATGTCTCTGTGCCAGGGAATGCTAGGGGTCTTTGCAGAATATCCCAGTGTCAGAGGTTGTCTCCCCAAGGTCAGGGAAGGTATTTCTTGGAATTCCCCGAACAGGGAACACCTGTGACTGAAGAGAGCTGCGTGGAGTTGTCTCTCGAGCTCCCCCACGCACTGACAATGGTTCCGGAATCCTGAGCGTGGGGAGGTTCCACCAACGGTCGGCAGTGCGTGGGTTCTAACGGAATGCCTAAGCTCGTCTCCCCTGAGGCTTTTCCTAATGTCTCTGTGCCAGGGAAAGCTAGGAGTCTTTGCAGGATATCCCAGTGTCAGAGGCTGCCTCCCCAAGGTCAGGGAAGGTATTTCTCGGACTTCCCCTTACAGGGAACACCTGTGACTGAAGAGAGCTGCGTGGAGTTTTCTCTCGAGCTCCCCCAAGCACTGACAATCGTTCCGGAATCCTGAGCGTGAGGAGGTTCCACCAACGGTCGGCAGAGCGTGGGTTCTAACGGAAAGCCTAAGCTCGACTCCCCTGAGGGTTTTCCTAATGTCTCTGTGCCAGGGAATGCTCGGATGGTTTGCAGGCTATCCCAGTGACAGAGGCTGCCTCAACAAAGTCAGGGAAGGTATTTCTCGGACTTCCCCGAACAGGGAACACCTGTGACTGAAGAGAGCTGCGTGGAGTTGTCTCTCGAGCTCCCCCACGCACTGACAATATTTCCGGAATCCTGAGCGTGGGGAGGTTCCACCAACGGTCGGCAGCGCGTGGGTTCTAACGGAAAGCCTAAGTTCGCCTCCCCTGAGGTTTTTCCTTATTTCTCTGTGCCAGGGAATACTAGTGGTGTTTGCAGGATATCCCAGTGACAGAGGCTGCCTCCCCTTGTTCAGGGAAGGTATTTCTCGGACTTCCCCGAACAGGGAACACCTGTGACTGAAAAGTGCTGCGTGGAGTTTTCTCTCGAGCTCCCCCACTCAGTGACAATGGTTCCGGAATCCTGAGCGTGGGGAGGTTCCACCAACGGTCGGCAGCGCGTGGGTTCTAACGGAAAGCCTAAGCTCGTCTCCCCTGAGGGTTTTCCTAATGTCTCTGTGCCAGGGAATGCTAGGGGTGTTTGCAGGATATCCCAGAAAATGAGGCTGCCTCCCCAAGGTAAGGGAAGTTATTTCTCGGACTTCCCCGTACAGGGAACACCTGTGACTGAAGAGAGCTGCGTGGAGTTGTCTCTCGAGCTCCCCCACGCACTGACAAAGGTTCCGGAATCCTGAGCGTGGGGAGGTTCCACCAACGGTCGTCATCGCGTGGATTCTAACGGAAAGCCAAACTCGTCTCCCCTGAGGGTTTTCCTAATGTCTCTGTGATACGGAATGCTAGGGGGGTTTGCAAGATATCCCAGTGACAGAGGCTGCCTCCCCATGGTCAGGGAAGTTATTTCTCGGACTTCCCCGAACAGGGAACACCTGTGACTGAAGAGAGCTGCGTGGAGTTGTCTCTCGAGCTCCCCCACGCACTGACAATTGTTCCGGAATCCTGAGCGTGGGGAGGTTCCACCAACGGTCGGCAGCGCGTGGGTTCTAACGGAAAGCCTACGTTCGCCTCCCCTGATGGTTTTCCTAACTTCTCTGTGCCAGGGAATGCTAGGGGTGTTTGCAGGATATCCCAGTGTCAGAGGCTGCCTCCCCAAGGTCAGGGAAGGTATTTCGCGGACTTCCCTGAACAGGGAACACCTGTGAATGAAGAGAGCTTCGTGGAGTTGTCTCTCGAGCTCCCCCACGCACTGACAATGGTTCCGGAATCCTGAGCGTGGGGAGGTTCCACCAACGGTCGGCAGCGCGTGGGTTCTAACGGAAAGCCTTAGCTCGTCTCCCCTGAGGGTTTTCCTAATGTATCTGTGCCAGGGAATGCTAGGGGGGTTTTCAGTATATCCCAGTGTCAGAGGCTGCTTCCCCAAGGTCAGGGAAATTATTTCTCGGACTTCCCCGAACAGGAAACACCTGTGACTAAAGAGACTTGCGTGGAGTTTTCTCTTGAGCTTCCCCACGCACTGACAATGGTTCCGGTATCCTGAGCATGGGGAGGTTCCACCAACGGTCGGCAGCACTTGTGTTCTAACGGAAAGCCTAAGCTCGTCTCCCCTGAGGGTTTTCCTAATTTCTCTGTGCCAGGGAATGCTCGGGGTGTTTGCAGGATATCCCAGTGGCAGAGGCTGCCTCCCCAAGGTCAGGAAGGTATTTCTAGGACTTCCCCGAACAGGGAACACCTGTGACTGAAGAGAGCTGCGTGGAGTTGACTCTCGAGCTCCCCCACGCACTGACAATGGTTCCGGAATCCTGAGCGTGGGGAGGTTTCACCAACGGTCGACAGCGCGTGGATTATAACGGAAAGCTTAAGCTCGTCTCCCCAGAGGTTTTTCCTAATGTTTCTGTGCCAGGGAATGCTAGGGGTGTTTGCAGGATATCCCAGTGACAGAGGCGGCATCCCCAAGGTCAGGGAAGTTATTTCTCGGACTTCCCTGAACAGGGAACACCTGTGACAGAAAAGAGCTACGTGGAGTTGTCTCTCGAGCTCCCCCACGCACTGACAATGGTTCCGGAATCCTGAGCGTGGGGAGGTTCCTCCAACGGTCGACAGCGCGTGGGTTCTAACGGAAAGCCTAAGCTCGCCTCCCCTGAGAGTTTTCCTAATGTCTCTGTGCCAGGGAATGCTAGGGGGGTTTGCAAGATATCCCAGTGACAGAAGCTGCCTCCCCAAGGTCAGGGAAGTTATTTCTCGGACTTCCACGAACAGGGAACACCTGTGACTGAAGAGAGCTGCGTGGAGTTGTCTCTCGAGCTCCCCCACGCACTGACAATTTTTCCGGAATCCTGAGCGTGGGGAGGTTCCACCAACGGTCGGCTGCGCGTGGGTTCTAACGGAAAGCCTAAGCTCATCTCCCCTGAGTGTTTTCCTAATTTCTCTGTGCCAGGGAATTCTACGGGGGTTTGCAAGATATCCCAGTGACAGAGGCTGCATCCCCAAGGTCAGGGAAGGTATTTCTCGAACTTCCCGGAACAGGGAACACCTGTGACTGAAGAGAGCTGCGTGGATTTGTCTCTCGAGCTCCCCCACGCACTGACAATGGTTCCGGAATCCTGAGCGTGGGGTGGTTCCACCAAAGATCGGCAGCGCGTGGGTTCTAACGGAGAGCCTAAGCTCGTCTCCCCTGAGGGTTTTCGTATTGTCTCTGTGCCAGGGAATGCTAGGGGGATTTGCTGGATATCCCAGTGACAGAGGCTGCCTCCCCAATTTCAGGGAAGGTATTTCTCGGACTTCCCCGAACAGGGAACACCTGTGACTGAAGAGAGCTGAGTGGAGTTGTCTCTCGAGCTCCCCCACGCACTGACAATGGTTCCGGAATCCTGAGCGTGGGGAGGTTCCACCAACGGTCGGCAGCGTGTGGGTTCTAACGGAAAGCCTAAGCTCGTCTCCCCTGACGGTTTTCCTAATATCTCTGTGCCAGGGAATTCTACGGTGGTTTGCAGAATATCCCAGTGACAGAGGCTGCCTCCCCAAGTTCAGGGAAGGTATTTCTCGGACTTCCCCGAACAGGGAACACCTGTGACTGAAGAGAGCTGCGTGGAGTTGTCTCTCGAGCTCCCCCACGCACTGACAATGGATCCGGATTCCTGAGCGTGGGGAGGTTCCACCAACAGTCGGCAGCGCGTGGGTTCTAACAGAAAGCCTAAGCTCGTCTCCCCTGAGTGTTTTCCTAATGTCTCTGTGCCAGGGAATTCTACGGGGGTTTGCAGGATATCCCAGTGACAGAGGCTGCCTCCCCTTGGTCAGGGAAGGTATTTCTCGGACTTCCCCAAACAGGGAACACCTGTGACTGAAGAGAGCTACGTGGAGTTGTCTCTCGAGCTCCCCCACGCACTGACAATGGTTCCGGAATCCTGAGCGTGGGGAGGTTCCACCAACAGTCGGTAGAGCGTTGCTTCTAACCGAAAGCCTAAGCTCGTCTCCCCTGAGGGTTTTTCTAATGTATCTGTGCCTGGGAATGCTAGGGGGGTTTGCAGGATATCCCAGTGTCAGAGGCTGCCTCCCCAAGGTGAGAGAAGTTATTTCTCGGACTTCCCCAAACAGGGAACACCTGTGACTGTAGAGAGCTACGTGGAGTTGTCTCTCGAGCTCCCCCACGCACTGACAATGGTTCCGGAATCCTGAGCGTGGGGAGGTTCCACCAACAGTCGGTAGAGCGTTGCTTCTAACCGAAAGCCTAAGCTCGTCTCCCCTGAGGGTTTTTCTAATGTCTCTGTGCCAGGGAATTCTACGGGGTTTTGCAGGATATCCAGTTACACAAGCTGCCTCCCCAAGGTCAGGGAAGTTATTTCTCGGACTTCCCAGAACAGGGAACACCTGTGACTGAAGAGAGCTGCGTGGAGTTGTCTCTCGAGCTCCCCCACGCACTGACAATGGTTCCGGAATCCTGAGCGTGGGGAGGTTCCACCAACGGTCGGCAGCGCGTGGGTTCTAACGGAAAGCCTAAGCTCGTCTCCCCTGAGGGTTTTCCTAATGTCTCTGTGCCAGGGAATTCTACGGGGGTTTGCAGGATATCCCAGTGACAGAGGCTGCCTCCCCAAGGTCAGGGAAGGTATTTCTCGGACTTCCCCGAACAGGGAACACCTGTGACTGAAGAGAGCTGCGGGGAGTTGTCTCTCGAGCTCCCCCACGCACTGAAAATTGTTCCGGAATCCTGAGCGTGGGGAGGTTCCACCAATGGTCGGTAGAGCGTGGGATCTAACGGAAAGCCTAAGCTCGTCTCCCCTGAGGGTTTTCCTAATATCTCTGTGCCAGGGAATGCTAGGGGGGTTTGCAGGATATCCCAGTGACAGAGGCTGCCTCCCCAAGTTCAGGGAAGGTATTTCTCGGACTTCCCCGAACAGGGAACACCTGTGACTGAAGATAGCTGCGTGGAGTTGTCTCTCGAGCTCCCCCACGCACTGACAATGGTTCCGGATCCCTGAGCGTGGGGAGGTTCCACCAACAGTCGGCAGCGCTTGGGTTCTAAATGAAAGCCTAATCTCGTCTCCCCTGAGGGTTTTCCTAATGTCTCTGTGCCAGGGAATGCTAGGTGTGATTGCAGGATATCCCAGTGACCAAGGCTGCCTCCCCAATTTCAGGGAAGATATTTCTCCGAATTCCCCAACAGGGAACACCTGTGAATGAAGAGAGCTTCGTGGATTTGTGTCTCGAGCTCCCCCACGCACTGACAATTGTTCCGGAATCCTGAGCGTGGGGAGGTTCCACCAACGGTCGGCAGCGCGTGGTTTCTAACGGAAATCCTAAGCTCGCATCCCCTGATGGTTTTCCTAATGTCTCTGTGCCAGGGAACGCTTGGGGGTTTTGCAGGTTATCCCAGTGACAGAGGCTGACTCACCATGGTCAGGGAATGTATTTCTCGGACTTCCCCGAACAGGGAACACCTGTGACTGAAGACAGCTGCGTGGAGTTGTCTCTCGAGATCCCCCACGCACTGACAATGGTTCTGGAATCCTGAGCGTGGGGAGGTTCCACCAACGGTCGGCAGCGCGTGAGTTCTAACGGAATGCCTAAGCTCATCTCCCCTGAGGGTTTTCCTAATATTTCTGTGCCAGGGAATGCTAGGGGGGTTTGCAGGATATCCCAGTGACAGATGATGCCTCCCCAAGTTCAGGGAAGGTATTTCTCAGACTTCCCCGTACAGGGAACACCTGTGACTGAAGAGAGCTTCGTGGAGTTGTCTCTCGTGCTCCCCCACGCACTGACAATGTTTCCGGAATCCTGAGCGTGGGGAGGTTCCACCAACGGTCGGCAGCGCGTGGGTTCTAACGGAAAGCCTAAGCTCGTCTCCCCTGAGGATTTTCCTAAATTCTCTGTGCCAGGGAATGCTAGGGGGGTTTGCAGGATATCCCACTGACAGAGGCTGCCTCCCCATGTTCAGGGAAAGTATTTCTCGGACTTCCCCGAACAGGAAACACCTGTGACTGAAGAGAGCTGCGTGGAGTTGTCTCTCGAGCTCCCCCACGCACTGAAAATAGTTTCGGAATACTGAGCGTGGGTAGGTTCCACCAACGGTCGGCAGCGCGTGGGTTCTAACGGAAAGCCTAAGCTCGTCTCCCCTGAGGATTTCCCTAATGTCTCTGTGCCAGGGTATTCTACGGGGGTTTGCATGATATCCCAGTGTCAGAGGCTGCATCCCAAAGGTCAGCGAAGTTATTTCCGGACTTCCCCGAAGAGGGAACACCTGTTACTGAAGAGAGCTGCGTGGAATTGTCTCTCGAGCTCCCCCACGCACTGAGAATGGTTCCGGAATCCTGAGCGTGGGGAGGTTCCACCAACGGTCGGCAGCGCATGGGTTCTAACGGAAAGCCTAAGCTCGTGTCCCCTGAGGGTTTTCCTAATGTCTCTGTGCCAGGGAATTCTACGGGGGTTTGCAGGATATCCCAGTGGCAGAGGCTGCCTCCCCAAGGTCAGGGAAGTTATTTCTCAGACTTCCCCGGACAGGGAACACCTGTGACTGAAGAGAGCTGCGTGGAGTTGTCTCTCGAGCTCCCCCACCCACTGACAATGGTTCCGGAATCCTGAGCGTGGGGAGGTTCCACCAACGGTCGGCAGCGCGTGGGTTCTAACGGAAAGCCTAAGCTGGTGTCCCCTGAGGTTTTTCCTAATGTCTCTGTGCCAGGAAATTCTACGGGGTTTTGCAGGATATCCAGTTACAGAGGCTGCCTCCCCAAGGTCAGGGAAGGTATTTCTCGGACTTCCTCGAACAGGGAACACCTGTGACTGAAGAGAGCTGCGTGGAGTTGTCTCTCGAGCTCCCCCACGCACTGACAATGGTTCCGGAATCCTGAGCGTGGGGAGGTTCCACCAACGGTCGGCAGCGCGTGGGTTCTAACGGAAAGCCTAAGTTCGCCTCCCCTGAGGGTTTTCCTAAATTCTCTGTGCCAGGGAATGCTTGGGGTGTTTGCAGGATATCCCAGTGACAGAGGCTGCCTCCCCTTGTTCAGGGAAGGTATTTTTCGGACTTCCCCGAACAGGGAACACCTGTAACTGAAGAGAGCTGCGTGGAGTTTTCTCTCGAGGTCCCCCACGCACTGACAATGGTTCCGGAATCCTGAGCGTGGGGAGGTTCCACCAACGGTCGGCAGCGCTTGGGTTCTAACGAAAGCCTAAGCTCGTCTCCCCTGAGGGTTTTCCTAAATTCTCTGTGCCATGGAATGCTAGGGGCGTTTGCAGGATATCCCAGTGACAGAGGCTGCCTCCCCAAGGTCAGGGAAGTTATTTCTCGGACTTCCCTGAACAGGAAACATCTGTGACTGAAGAGAGCTGCGGGGAGTTGTCTCTCGAGCTCGCCCACGCACTGAAAATTGTTCCGGAATCCTGAGCGTGGGGAGGTTCCACCAACGGTCGGTAGAGCGTGGGATCTAACGGAAAGCCTAAGCTCGTCTCCCCTGAGGGTTTTCCTAATATCTCTGTGCCAGGGAATGCTAGGGGGGTTTGCAGGATATCCCAGTGACAGAGGCTGCCTCCCCAAGGTCAGGGAAGTTATTTCTCGGACTTCCGCGAACAGGGAACACCTGTGACTGAAGAGAGCTTCGTGGAGTTTTCTCTCGAGCTCCCCCACGCACTGACAATGTTTCCGGAATCCTGAGCGTGGGGAGGTTCCACCAACGGTCGGCAGCGCGTGGGTTCTAACGGAAAGCCTAAGCTCGACTCCCCTGAGGGTTTTCCTAATGTCTCTGTGCCAGGGAATGCTAGGGGTGTTTGCAGGATATCCCAGTGACAGAGGCTGCCTCCCCAAGTTCAGGGAAGGTATTTCTCGGACTTCCCCGAACAGTGAACACCTGTGACTGAAGAGAGCTGCGTGGAGTTGTCTCTCGAGCTCCCCCACGCACTGACAATGGATCCGGATTCCTGAGCGTGGGGAGGTTCCACCAACAGTCGGCAGCGCGTGGGTTCTAACAGAAAGCCTAAGCTCGTCTCCCCTGAGTGTTTTCCTAATGTCTCTGTGCCAGGGAATTCTACGGGGGTTTGCAGGATATCCCAGTGACAGAGGCTGCCTCCCCTTGGTCAGGGAAGGTATTTCTCGGACTTCCCCAAACAGGGAACTCCTGTGACTGAAGAGAGCTACGTGGAGTTGTCTCTCGAGCTCCCCCACGCACTGACAATGGTTCCGGAATCCTGAGCGTGGGGAGGTTCCACCAACAGTCGGTAGCGCGTTGCTTCTAACCGAAAGCCTAAGCTCGTCTCCCCTGAGGGTTTTTCTAATATATCTGTGCCAGGGAATGCTAGGGGTGTTTGCAGGATTTCCCAGTGTCAGAGGCTGCCTCCCCAAGGTGAGAGAAGTTATTTCTCGGACTTCCCCAAACAGGGAACACCTGTGACTGTAGAGAGCTGCGTGGAGTTGTCTCTCGTGCTCCCCGAAGCACTGACAATCATTCCGGAATCCTGAGCGTGGGGAGGTTCCACCAAAGGTCGGCAGCGCATTGGTTCTAACGGAAAGCCTAATCTCGTCTCCCCTGAGGGTTTTCCTAATGTCTCTATGCCAGGGAATGCTAGGTGTGATTGCAGGATATCCCAGTGACCGAGGCTGCCTCCCCAATTTCAGGGAAGTTATTTCTCGGACTTCTCCAAACAGGGAACACCTGTGACTGAAGACAGCTGCGTGGAGTTGTCTCTCGAGATCCCCCACGCACTGACAATGGTTCCGGAATCCTGAGCGTGGGGAGGTTCCACCAACGGTCGGCAGCACGTGGGTTCAAACGGAATGCCTAAGCTCGTCTCACCTAAGGGTTTTCCTAATTTCTCTGTGCCAGGGAATGCTAGGGGGGTTTGCAGGATATCCCAGTGACAGAGGCTGCCTCCCCAAGGTCAGGGAAGTTATTTCTCGGACTTCCCCGAACAGGGAACACCTGTGACTTAAGAGAGCTGCGTGGAGTTGTCTCTCGAGCTCCCCCACGCACTGACAATGGTTCCGGAATCCTGAGTGTTGGGAGGTTCCACCAACGGTCGGCAGCGTGTGGGTTCTAACTGAAAGCCTAAGCTCGCCTCCCTTGAGAGTTTTCCTAATGTCTCTGTGCCAGGGAATGCTAGGGGTCTTTGCAGAATATCCCAGTGTCAGAGGTTGTCTCC
Source organism: Vicugna pacos (assembly GCF_048564905.1). Taxonomy (NCBI): domain Eukaryota; kingdom Metazoa; phylum Chordata; class Mammalia; order Artiodactyla; family Camelidae; genus Vicugna; species Vicugna pacos. The sequence goes on along the minus strand of NW_027328721.1, from coordinate 50,261,536 downwards.
CCAAGGTCAGGGAAGGTATTTCTTGGAATTCCCCGAACAGGGAACACCTGTGACTGAAGAGAGCTGCGTGGAGTTGTCTCTCGAGCTCCCCCACGCACTGACAATGGTTCCGGAATCCTGAGCGTGGGGAGGTTCCACCAACGGTCGGCAGTGCGTGGGTTCTAACGGAATGCCTAAGCTCGTCTCCCCTGAGGCTTTTCCTAATGTCTCTGTGCCAGGGAAAGCTAGGAGTCTTTGCAGGATATCCCAGTGTCAGAGGCTGCCTCCCCAAGGTCAGGGAAGGTATTTCTCGGACTTCCCCTTACAGGGAACACCTGTGACTGAAGAGAGCTGCGTGGAGTTTTCTCTCGAGCTCCCCCAAGCACTGACAATCGTTCCGGAATCCTGAGCGTGAGGAGGTTCCACCAACGGTCGGCAGAGCGTGGGTTCTAACGGAAAGCCTAAGCTCGACTCCCCTGAGGGTTTTCCTAATGTCTCTGTGCCAGGGAATGCTCGGATGGTTTGCAGGATATCCCAGTGACAGAGGCTGCCTCAACAAAGTCAGGGAAGGTATTTCTCGGACTTCCCCGAACAGGGAACACCTGTGACTGAAGAGAGCTGCGTGGAGTTGTCTCTCGAGCTCCCCCACGCACTGACAATATTTCCGGAATCCTGAGCGTGGGGAGGTTCCACCAACGGTCGGCAGCGCGTGGGTTCTAACGGAAAGCCTAAGTTCGCCTCCCCTGAGGTTTTTCCTAATTTCTCTGTGCCAGGGAATACTAGTGGTGTTTGCAGGATATCCCAGTGACAGAGGCTGCCTCCCCTTGTTCAGGGAAGGTATTTCTCGGACTTCCCCGAACAGGGAACACCTGTGACTGAAAAGTGCTGCGTGGAGTTGTCTCTCGAGCTCCCCCACTCAGTGACAATGGTTCCGGAATCCTGAGCGTGGGGAGGTTCCACCAACGGTCGGCAGCGCGTGGGTTCTAACGGAAAGCCTAAGCTCGTCTCCCCTGAGGGTTTTCCTAATGTCTCTGTGCCAGGGAATGCTAGGGGTGTTTGCAGGATATCCCAGAAAATGAGGCTGCCTCCCCAAGGTAAGGGAAGTTATTTCTCGGACTTCCCCGTACAGGGAACACCTGTGACTGAAGAGAGCTGCGTGGATTTGTCTCTCGAGCTCCCCCACGCACTGACAAAGGTTCCGGAATCCTGAGCGTGGGGAGGTTCCACCAACGGTCGTCATCGCGTGGATTCTAACGGAAAGCCAAACTCGTCTCCCCTGAGGGTTTTCCTAATGTCTCTGTGATACGGAATGCTAGGGGGGTTTGCAAGATATCCCAGTGACAGAGGCTGCCTCCCCATGGTCAGGGAAGTTATTTCTCGGACTTCCCCGAACAGGGAACACCTGTGACTGAAGAGAGCTGCGTGGAGTTGTCTCTCGTGCTACAACACGCACTGACAATGGTTCCGGAATCCTGAGCGTGGGGAAGTTCCACCATCGGTCCGCAGCGCGTGTGTTCTAACGGAAAGCCTAAGCTCGTCTCCCCTGAGGTTTTTCCTAATGTCTCTGTGCCAGGGAATTCTCGGGGGTTTTGCAGGATATCCCAGTGACAGAGGCTGCCTCCGCAATGTCAGGGAAGGTATTTCTCGGACTTCCCCGAACAGGGAACACCTGTGACTGAAGAGAGCTGCGTGGAGTTGTCTCTCGAGCTCCCCCACGCACTGACAATGGTTCCGGAATCCTGAGCATGGGGAGGATCCACCAACGGTCGGCAGCGCTTGGGTTCTAACGAAAGCCTAAGCTCGTCTCCCCTGAGGTTTTTCCTAATGTCTCTGTGCCAGGGAATGCTAGGGGGGTTTGCAGGATATCCCAGTGACAGAGGCTGCCTCCCCAAGTTCAGGGAAAATTTTTTCTCGGACTTCCCCGAACAGGAAACACCTGTGACTAAAGAGAGTTGCATGGAGTTTTCTCTCGAGCTTCCCCACGCACTGACAATGGTTCCGGTATCCTGAGCGTGGGGAGGTACCACCAACGGTCGGCAGCACGTGTGTTCTAACGGAAAGCCTAATCTCGTCTCCCCTGAGGGTTTTCCTAATGTCTCTGTGCCAGGGAATGCTCGGGGGGTTTGCAGGATATCCCAGTGACAGACGCTGCCCCCCCAATGTCAGGGAAGGTATTTCTCGGACTTCCCCGAACAGGGAACACCTGTGACTGAAGAGAGCTGCGTGGAGTTGTCTCTCGAGCTCCCCCACGCACTGACAATTGTTCCGGAATCCTGAGCGTGGGGAGGTTCCACCAACGGTCGGCAGCGCGTGGGTTCTAACGGAAAGCTTAAGCTCGTCTCCCCAGAGGTTTTTCCTAATGTTTCTGTGCCAGGGAATGCTAGGGGTGTTTGCAGGATATCCCAGTGACAGAGGCGGCATCCCCAAGGTCAGGGAAGTTATTTCTCGGACTTCCCTGAACAGGGAACACCTGTGACAGAAAAGAGCTACGTGGAGTTGTCTCTCGAGCTCCCCCACGCACTGACAATGGTTCCGGAATCCTGAGCGTGGGGAGGTTCCTCCAACGGTCGACAGCGCGTGGGTTCTAACGGAAAGCCTAAGCTCGCCTCCCCTGAGAGTTTTCCTAATGTCTCTGTGCCAGGGTATGCTAGGGGGGTTTGCAAGATATCCCAGTGACAGAAGCTGCCTCCCCAAGGTCAGGGAAGTTATTTCTCGGACTTCCACGAACAGGGAACACCTGTGACTGAAGAGAGCTGCGTGGAGTTGTCTCTCGAGCTCCCCCACGCACTGACAATTTTTCCGGAATCCTGAGCGTGGGGAGGTTCCACCAACGGTCGGCTGCGCGTGGGTTCTAACGGAAAGCCTAAGCTCATCTCCCCTGAGTGTTTTCCTAATTTCTCTGTGCCAGGGAATTCTACGGGGGTTTGCAAGATATCCCAGTGACAGAGGCTGCATCCCCAAGGTCAGGGAAGGTATTTCTCGAACTTCCAGGAACAGGGAACACCTGTGACTGAAGAGAGCTGCGTGGATTTGTCTCTCGAGCTCCCCCACGCACTGACAATGGTTCCGGAATCCTGAGCGTGGGGTGGTTCCACCAAAGATCGGCAGCGCGTGGGTTCAAACGGAGAGCCTAAGCTCGTCTCCCCTGAGGGTTTTCGTAATGTCTCTGTGCCAGGGAATGCTAATGGGGTTTGCAGGATATCCCAGTGACAGAGGCTGCCTCCCCAAGGACACGGAAGTTATTTCTCGGACTTCCCCAACAGGGAACACGTGTGAATGAAGAGAGATTCGTGGAGATGTCTCTCGAGCTCCCCCACGCACTGACAATGGTTCCGGATTCCTGAGCGTGGGGAGGTTCAACCAACGTTCGGCAGCGCGTGGGTTCTAATGGAAATCCTAAGCTCGCATACCCTGATGGTTTTCCTAATGTCTCTGTGCCAGGGAACGCTAGGGGGGTTTGCAGGCTATCCCAGTGACAGAGGCTGCCTCCCCAAGGTCAGGGAAGTTATTTCTCGGACTTCTCCAAACAGGGAACACCTGTGACTGAAGACAGCTGCGTGGAGTTGTCTCTCGAGATCCCCCACGCACTGACAATGTTTCCGGAATCCTGAGCGTGGGGAGGTTCCACCAACGGTCGGCAGCGCGTGGGTTCAAACGGAATGCCTAAGCTCGTCTCACCTAAGGGTTTTCCTAATTTCTCTGTGCCAGGGATTGCTAGGGGGGTTTGCAGGATATCCCAGTGACAGAGGCTGCCTCCCCAAGGTCAGGGAAGGTATTTCTCGGACTTCCCCGAACAGGGAACACCTGTGACTGAAGAGAGCTGCGTGGAGTTGTCTCTCGAGCTCCCCCACGCACTGACAATGGTTCCGGAATCCTGAGTGTTGGGAGGTTCCACCAACGGTCGGCAGCGTGTGGGTTCTAACTGAAAGCCTAAGCTCGCCTCCCTTGAGAGTTTTCCTAATGTCTCTGTGCCAGGGAATGCTAGGGGTCTTTGCAGAATATCCCAGTGACAGAGGTTGCCTCCCCAAGGTCAGGGAAGGTATTTCTTGGAATTCCCCGAACAGGGAACACCTGTGACTGAAGAGAGCTGCGTGGAGTTGTCTCTCGAGCTCCCCCACGCACTGACAATGGTTCCGGAATCCTGAGCGTGGGGAGGTTCCACCAACGGTCGGCAGTGCATGGGTTCTAACGGAATGCCTATGCTCGTCTCCCCTGAGGCTTTTCCTAATGTCTCTGTGCCAGGGAAAGCTAGGAGTCTTTGCAGGATATCCCAGTGTCAGAGGCTGCCTCCCCAAGGTCAGGGAAGGTATTTCTCGGACTTCCCCTTACAGGGAACACCTGTGACTGAAGAGAGCTGCGTGGAGTTGTCTCTCGAGCTCCCCACGCACTGACAATGGTTCCGGAATCGTGTGCGTGTGGAGGTTCCACCAACGGTCGGCAGCGCGTGGGTTCTAACGGAAAGCCTAAGTTCGTCTCCCCTGAGGGTTTTCCTAATTTCTCTGTGCCAGGGAATGCTAGGGGGGTTTGCAGGATATCCCAGTGACAGTGGCTGCATCCCCAAGATCAGGGAATGTATTTCTCGGTCTTCCCCGAACAGGGAACACCTGTGATTGAAGAGAGCTGCGTGGAGTTGTCTCCCGAGCTCCCCCACGCACTGACAATTGTTCCGGATTCCTGAGCGTGGGGAGGTTCCACCAACGGTCGGCAGCGCGTGGGTTCTAACGGAAAGCCTAAGCTCGTCTCCCCTGAGGGTTTTCCTAATGTCTCTGTGCCAGGGAATTCTACGGGGGTTTGCAGGATATCCCAGTGACAGAGGCTGCCTCCCCAAGGTCAGGGAAGATATTTCTCGGACTTCCCCGAACAGGGAACACCTGTGACTGAAGACAGCTGCGTGGAGTTGTCTCTCGAGCTCCGCCACGCACAGAAAATGTTTCCGGAATCCTGAGCGTGGGGAGGTTCCACCAACGGTCGGCAGCGCGTAGGTTCAAACGGAAAGCGGAAGCTCGTCTCCCCTGAGGGTTTTCCTAATGTCTCTTTGCCAGTGAATGCTAGGGGGGTTTTCAGGATATCCCAGTGACAGAGGTTGCCTCCCCAAGGTCAGGGAAGTTATTTCTCGGACTTCCCCGAACAGGGAACACCTGTGACTGAAGAGAGCTGCGTGGAGTTGTCTCTCGAGCTCCCCCATGCACTGACAATTGTTCCGGAATCCTGAGCGTGTTTAGGTTCCACCAACGGTCGGCAGCGCGTGGGTTCTAACGGAAAGCCTAAGTTTGTCTCCCCTGAGTGTTTTCCTAATGTCTCTTTGCCAGGGAATGCTAGGGGGGTTTGCAGGATATCCCAGTGACAGAGGCTGCCTCCCCAAGGTCAGGGAAGGTATTTCTTGGACTTTCCCGAACATGGAACACCTGTGACTGAAGAGAGATACGTGGAGTTGTCACTCGAGCTCCCCCACGCACTGACAATGGTTCCGGAATCCTGAGCGTGGGGAGGTTCCACTAACGGTCGGCAGCGCGTGGGTTCTAACGGAAAGCCTAAGCTCGACTCCCCTGAGGGTTTTCCTAATGTCTCTGTGCCAGGGAATGCTCGGGGTGTTTGCAGGATATCCCAGTGGCAGAGGCTGCTTCCCCAAGGTCAGGGAAGTTATTTCTCGGACTTCCCCGAACAGGGAAACCTGTGACTGAAGAGAGCTGCGTGGAGTTGTCTCTCGAGCTCCCCCACGCACTGACAATGGTTCCGGAATCCTGAGCGTGGGGAGGTTCCACCAACGGTCGGCAGCGCGTTGGTTCTAACGGAAAGCCTAAGTTCGCCTCCAATGAGGGTTTTCCAAATTTCTCTGTGCCAGGGAATGCTAGGGGTGTTTGCAGGATATCCCAGTGACAGAGGCTGCCTCCCCTTGTTCAGGGAAGGTATTTCTCGGACTTCCCCGAACAGGGAACACCTGTGACTGAAGAGAGCTGCGTGAAGTTTTCTCTCGAGCTCCCCCACGCACTGACAATGGTTCCGGAATACTGAGCGTGGGGAGGTTCCACCAACGGTCGGCAGCGCGTGGGTTCTAACGGAAAGCCTAAGCTCGTGTCCCCTGAGGGTTTTCCTAATGTCTCTGTGCCAGGGAATTATACGGGGGTTTGCAGGATATCCCAGTGACAGAGGCTGCCTCCCCAAGGTCAGGGAATGTATTTCTCGGACTTCCCCGAACAGGGAACACCTGTGACTGAAGAGAGCTGCGTGGAGTTGTCTCTCGAGCTCCCCCACGCACTGACAATGGTTCCGGAATCCTGAGCGTGGGGAGGTTCCACCAACGGTCGGCAGCGCGTGGGTTCTAACGGAAAGCCTAAGCTCGTCTCCCCTGAGGGTTTTCGTAATTTCTCTGTGCTAGGGAATGCTAGGGGGATTTGCAGGATATCCCAGTGACAGAGGCTGCCTCCCCAAGGTCAGGAAGGTATTTCTCGGACTTCCCCGAACAGGGAACACCTGTGACTGAAGAGAGCTGCGTGGAGTTGTCTCTCGAGCTCCCCCACGCACTGACAATGGTTCCGGAATCCTGAGCGTGGGGAAGTTCCACCAACGGTCGACAGCGCGTGGATTATAACGGAAAGCTTAAGCTCGTCTCCCCAGAGGGTTTTCCTAATGTTTCTGTGCCAGGGAATGCTAGGGGTTTTTGCAGGATATCCCAGTGACAGAGGCGGCCTACCCAAGGTCAGGGAAGGTATTTCTCGGACTTCCCTGAACAGGGAACACCTGTGACAGAAAAGAGTTACGTGGAGTTGTCTCTCGAGCTCCCCCACGCACTGACAATAGTTCCGGAATCCTGAGCGTGGGGAGGTTCCTCCAACGGTCGACAGCGCGTGGGTTCTATCGGAAAGCCTAAGCTCGCCTCCCCTGAGAGTTTTCCTAATGTCTCTGTGCCAGGGAATGCTAGGGGGGTTTGCAAGATATCCCAGTGACAGAGGCTGCCTCCCCAAGGTCAGGGAAGTTATTTCTCGGACTTCCACGAACAGGGAACACCTGTGACTGAAGAGAGCTGCGTGGAGTTGTCTCTCGAGCTCCCACACGCACTGACAATTTTTCCGGAATCCTGAGCGTGGGGAGGTTCCACCAACGGTCGGCTGCGCGTGGGTTCTAACGGAAAGCCTAAGCTCATCTCCCCTGAGTGTTTTCCTAATTTCTCTGTGCCAGGGAATTCTACGGGGGTTTGCAAGATATCCCAGTGACAGAGGCTGCATCCCCAAGGTCAGGGAAGGTATTTCTCGAACTTCCCCGAACAGGGAACACCTGTGACTGAAGAGAGCTGCGTGGAGTTGTCTCTCGAGCTCCCCCACGCACTGACAATGGTTCCGGAATCCTGAGCGTGGGGTGGTTCCACCAAAGATCGGCAGCGCGTGGGTTCTAACGGAGAGCCTAAGCTGGTCTCCCCTGAGGGTTTTCGTAATGTCTCTGTGCCAGGGATTGCTCGGGGGATTTGCAGGATATCCCAGTGACAGATGCTGCCTCCCCAAGGTCAGGGAAGGTATTTCTCGGACTTCCCCGAACAGGGAACACCTGTGACTGAAGAGAGCTGCATGGAGTTGTCTCTCGAGCTCCCCCACGCACTGACAATGGTTCCGGAATCCTGAGCGTGGGGAGGTTCCACCAACGGTCGGTAGCGTGTGGGTTCTAACGGAAAGCCTAAGCTCGTCTCCCCTGACGGTTTTCCTAATATCTCTGTGCCAGGGAATTCTACGGTTGTTTGCAGAATATCCCAGAGTCAGAGTCTGCCTCCCCAAGGTCAGGGAAGGTATTTCTCGGACTTCCCCGAACAGGGAACACCTGTGACTGAAGAGAGCTGCGTGGAGTTGTCTCTCGAGATCCCCCACGCACTGACAATGGTTCCGGAATCCTGAGCGTGGGGAGGTTCCACCAACGGTCGGCAGAGCGTGGGTTCAAACGGAAAGCCTAAGCTCGTGTCCCCTGAGGGTTTTCCTAATGTCTCTGTGCCAGGGAATTCTACGGGGGTTTGCAGGATATCCCAGTGACAGAGGGTGCCTCCCCAAGGTCAGGGAAGATTTTTATCGGACTTCCCCGAACAGGGAACACCTGTGACTGAAGAGAGCTGCGTGGAGTTGTCTCTCGAGCTCCCCCACGCACTGACTATGGTTCCGGAATCCTGAGCGTGGGGAGGTTCCACCAACGGTCGGCAGCGCGTGGGTTCTAACGGAAAGCCTAAGCTCATCTCCCCAGAGGTTTTTCCTAAATTCTCTGTGCCAGAAAATGCTAGGGTGGTTTGCAGGATATCCCAGTGACAGAGGCTGCCTCCCCATGTTCAGGGTAGATATTTCTCGGACTTTCCCGAATAGGAAACATCTGTGACTGAAGAGAGCTGCGTGGAGTTGTCTCTCGTGCTCCCCCACGCACTGACTATTTTTCCGGAATCCTGAGCGTGGGGAGGTTCCACCAACGGTCGGCAGCCCGTGGCTTCTAACGGAAAGACTAAGCTCGTCTCCCGTGAGGGTTTTCCTAATGTCTCTGTGCCAGGGAATTCTACAGGGGTTTGCCGGATATCCCAGAGTCAGAGGCTGCCTCCCCAAGGTCAGGGAAGGTATTTCTCAGACTTCCCCGAACAGGGAACACCTGTGACTGAAGAGAGCTGCGTGGAGTTTTCTCTCGAGCTCCCCCACGCACTGACAATGGTTCCGGAATCCTGAGCGTGGGGAGGTTCCACTAACGGTCGGCAGCGAGTGGGTTCTAACGGAAAGCCTATGTTCGCCTCCCCTGAGTATTTTCCTAATTTCTCTGTGCCAGGGAATGCTAGGGGGGTTTGCAGGATATCCCAGTGACAGAGGCTGCCTCCCCAAGTTCAGGGAAGGTATTTCTCGGACTTCCCCGAACAGGGAACACCTGTGACTGAAGAGAGCTGCGTGGAGTTGTCTCTCGAGCTCCCCCACGCACTGACAATGGTTCCGGAATCCTGAGCGTGGGGAGGTTCCACCAACGGTTGGCAGCGCGTGGGTTCTAACGGAAAGCATAAGTTCGCCTCCCCTGAGGGTTTTACTAATTTCTCTTTGCCAGGGAATGCTTGGGGTGTTTGCAGGATATCCCAGTGAAAGAGGCTGCCTCCCCTTGTTCAGGGAAGGTATTTCTCGGACTTCCCCGAACAGGGAACACCTGTGACTGAAGAGAGCTGCGTGGAGTTGTCTCTCGAGCTCCCCCACGCACTGACAATGGTTCCGGAATCTTGAGCGTGGGGAGGTTCCACCAACGGTCGGCAGCGCGTGGGTTCTAACGGAAAGCATAAGTTCGCCTCCCCTGAGGCTTTTCCTAATGTCTCTGTGCCAGGGTATGCTAGGGGGGTTTGCAGGATATCCCAGTGACAGATGCTGCCTCCCCAAAGTCAGGGAAGTTATTTCTCGGACTTCCCCTAACAGGGAACACCTGTGACTGAAGAGAGCTGCGTGGATTTGTCTCTCGAGCTCCCCCACGCACTGACAATGGTTCCGGAATCCTGAGCGTTTCGAGGTACCACCAACGGTCGGCAGCGCGTGGGTTATAACGGAAAGCCTATGCTCGTCTCCCCTGAGGGTTTCCCTAATATCTCTGTGCCAGGGAATTCTACGGGGATTTGCAGGATATCCCAGTGTCAGAGGCTGCATCCCCAAGGTCAGGGATGGTATTTCTCGGACTTCCCCGAACAGGGAACACCTGTGACTGAAGAGAGCTGCGGGGAGTTTTCTCTCGAGCTCCCCCACGCACTGACAATGGTTCCGGAATCCTGAGCGTTGGGAGGTTCCACCAACGGTCGGCAGCGCGTGGGTTCTAACGGAAAGCCTAAGCTCATCTCCTCTGAGGTTTTTCCTAAATTCTCTGTGCCAGGAAATGCTAGGGTGGTTTGCAGGATATCCCAGTGACAGAGGCTGCCTCCCCATGTTCAGGGTACATATTTCTCGGACTTCCCCGAATAGGAAACATCTGTGACTGAAGAGAGCTGCGTGGAGTTGTCTCTCGTGCTCCCCCACGCACTGACTATGTTTCCGGAATCCTGAGCGTGGGGAGGTTCCACCAACGGTCGGCAGCCCGTGGCTTCTAACGGAAAGACTAAGCTCGTCTCCCGTGAGGGTTTTCCTAATGTCTCTGAGCCAGGGAATTCTACAGGGGTTTGCCGGATATCCCAGAGTCAGAGGCTGCCTCCCCAAGGTCAGGGAAGGTATTTCTCGGACTTCCCCGAACAGGGAACACCTGTGACTGAAGAAAGCTGCGTGGAGTTTTCTCTCGAGCTCCCCCACGCACTGACAATGGTTCCGGAATCCTGAGCGTGGGGAGGTTCCACTAACGGTCGGCAGCGAGTGGGTTCTAACGGAAAGCCTATGTTCGCCTCCCCTGAGTATTTTCCTAATTTCTCTGTGCCAGGGAATGCTAGGGGGGTTTGCAGGATATCCCAGTGACAGAGGCTGCCTCCCCAAGTTCAGGGAAGGTATTTCTCGGACTTCCCCGAACAGGGAACACCTGTGACTGAAGAGAGTTGCGTGGAGTTGTCTCTCGAGCTCCCCCACGCACTGACAATGGTTCCGGAATCCTGGGCGTGGGGAGGTTCCACCATCGGTTGGCAGCGCGTGGGTTCTAACGGAAAGCATAAGTTCGCCTCCCCTGAGGGTTTTCCTAATTTCTCTTTGCCAGGGAATGCTTGGGGTGTTTGCAGGATATCCCAGTGAAAGAGGCTGCCTCCCCTTGTTCAGGGAAGGTATTTCTCGGACTTCCCCGAACAGGGAACACCTGTGACTGAAGAGAGCTGCGTGGAGTTGTCTCTCGAGCTCCCCCACGCACTGACAATGGTTCCGGAATCCTGAGCGTGGGGACGATCCACCAACGGTCGGCAGCGTGTGGGTTCTAACGGAAAGCCTAAGCTCGTTTCCCCTGAGGGTTTTCCTAATGTCTCTGTGCCAGGGAATGCTAGGGGGGTTTGAAGGATATCCCAGTGACAGAGGCTGCCTCCCCTTGTTTAGGGAAGTTATTTCACGGACTTCCCCGAACAGGGAACACCTGTGACTGAAGAGAGCTGCGTGGAGTTCCCTCTCGAGCTCCCCCACGCATTGACAATGGTTCCGGAATCCTGAGCGTGGGGAGGTTCAACCAACGGTCGGAAGCGCGTGGGTTCTAACGGAAAGCCTAAGCTCATCTCCCCTGAGTTTTTTCCTAAATTCTCTGTGCCAGGAAATGCTAGGGTGGTTTGCAGGATATCCCAGTGACAGAGGCTGCCTCCCCATGTTCAGGGAAGATAATTCTCGGACTTCCCCGAATAGGAAACATCTGTGACTGAAGAGAGCTGCGTGGAGTTGTCTCTCGTGCTCCCCCACGCACTGAATATGTTTCCGGAATCCTGAGCGTGGGGAGGTTCCACCAACGGTCGGCAGCCCGTGGCTTCTAACGGAAAGACTAAGCTCGTCTCCCGTGAGGGTTTTCCTAATGTCTCTGTGCCAGGGAATTCTACAGGGGTTTGCCGGATATCCCAGAGTCAGAGGCTGCCTCCCCAAGGTCAGGGAAGGTATTTCTCGGACTTCCCCGAACAGGGAACACCTGTGACTGAAGAGAGCTGCGTGGAGTTTTCTCTCGAGCTCCCCCACGCACTGACAATGGTTCCGGAATCCTGAGCGTGGGGAGGTTCCACCAACGGTTGGCAGCGCGTGGGTTCTAACGGAAAGCATAAGTTCGCCTCCCCTGAGGTTTTTCCTAATTTCTCTTTGCCAGGGAATGCTTGGGGTGTTTGCAGGATATCCCAGTGAAAGAGGCTGCCTCCCCTTGTTCAGGGAAGGTATTTCTCGGACTTCCCCGAACAGGGAACACCTGTGACTGAAGAGAGCTGCGTGGAGTTGTCTCTCGAGCTCCCCCACGCACTGACAATGGTTCCGGAATCCTGAGCGTGGGGACGATCCACCAACGGTCGGCAGCGTGTGGGTTCTAACGGAAAGCCTAAGCTCGATTCCCCTGAGGGTTTTCCTAATGTCTCTGTGCCAGGGAATGCTAGGGGGGTTTGAAGGATATCCCAGTGACAGAGGCTGCCTCCCCAAGGTGAGAGAAGGTATTTCTCGGACTTCCCCAAACAGGGAACACCTGTGACTGTAGAGAGCTGCGTGGAATTGTCTCTCGTGCTCCCCGAAGCACTGACAATCATTCCGGAATCCTGAGCGTGGGGAGGTTCCACCAACGGTCGGCAGCGCTTGGGTTCTAACGGAAAGCCTAATTTCGTCTCCCCTGAGGGTTTTCCAAATGTCTCTGTGCCAGGGAATGCTAGGTGTGATTGCAGGATATCCCAGTGACCGAGGCTGCCTCCCCATGTTCAGGGAAGTTATTTCTCCGACTTCCCCAACAGGGAACACCTGTGAAAGAAGAGAGCTTCGTGGAAATGTCTCTCGAGCTCCCCCACGCACTGACAATTGTTCCGGAATCCTGAGCGTGGGGAGGTTCCACCAACGGTCGGCAGCGCGTGGGTTCAAACGGAAATCCTAAGCTCGCATCCCCTGATGGTTTTCCTAATGTCTCTGTGCCAGGGAACGCTAGGGGTGTTTGCAGGATATCCCAGTGACAGAGGCTGCCTCCCCATGTTCAGGGAATGTATTTCTCGGACTTCCCCGAACAGGGAACACCTGTGATTGAAGTCAGCTGCGTGGAGTTGTCTCTCGAGATCCCCCACGCACTGACAATGGTTCCGGAAACCTGAGCGTGGGGAGGTTCCACCAACGTTCGGCAGCGCGTGGGTTCTAACGGAAAGCCTAAGCTCGTCTCCCCTGAGGGTTTCCCTAATGTCTCTGTGCCAGAAAATTCTACGGGGATTTGCAGGATATCCCAGTGTCAGAGGCTGCATCCACAAGGTCAGGGAAGGTATTTCCGGACTTCCCCGAACAGGGAACACCTGTGACTGAAGAGAGCTGCGTGGAGTTGTCTCTCGAGCTCCCCCACGCACTGACAATTATTCCGGAATACTGAGCGTGGGGAGGTTCCACCAACGGTCGGCAGCGCGTGGATTCTAACTTAAAGCTTAAGCTCGACTCCCCTGAGGGTTTTCCTAATGTCTCTGTGCCAGGGAATGCTAGGGGAATTTGCAGGATATCCCAGTGACAGAGGCTGCCTCCCCAAGATCAGGGAAGGTATTTCTCGGACTTCACCGAACAGGGAACACCTGTGACTGAAGAGAGCTGCGTGGAGTTGTCTCTCGTGCTCCCCCAAGCACTGACAATGATTCCGGAATCCTGAGGGTTGGGAGGTTCCACCAACGGTCGGCAGCGCGTGGGTTCTAACGGAAAGCCTAAGCTCGTCTCCCCTGAGGGTTTTCCTAATTTCTCTGTGCCATGGAATGCTAATGGGGTTTGCAGGATATCCCAGTGACAGAGGCTGCCTCCCCTTGGTTAGGGAAGTTATTTCACGGACTTCCCCGAACAGGGAACACCTGTGACTGAAGAGAGCTGCGTGGAGTTGTCTCTCGAGGTCCCCCACGCAGTGACAATGGTTCCGGAATCCTGAGCGTGGGGAGGTTCCACCAACGGTCGGCAGCGCGTGGGTTCTAACGGAAAGCGTAAGCTCATCTCCCCTGAGGGTTTTCCTAATATCTCTGTGGCAGGGAATGCTAGGGGTGATTGCAGGATATCCCAGTCACTGAGGCTGCCTCCCCAAGGTCAGGGAATGTATTTCTCGGACTTCCCCGAACAGGGAACACCTGTGAATGAAGAGAGCTGCGTGGAGTTGTCTTTCGATCTCCCCCACGCACTGACAATGGTTCCGGAATCCTGAGCGTGGGGAGGTTCATCCAACGGTCGGCAGCGCGTGGGTTCTAACGGAATGCATAAGCTCGTCTCCCCTGAGGGGTTTCCTAATATCTCTGTTCCAGGGTATGCTCGGATGGTTTGCAGGATATCCCAGGGACAGAGGCTGCCTCCCCATTGTCAGGGAAGGTATTTCTCGGACTTCCCCAAACAGGGAACACCTGTGACTGAAGAGAGCTGCGTGGAGTTTTCTCTCGAGCTCCCCCACGCACTGACAATGGTTCCGGAATCCTGAGCATGGGGAGGTTCCACCAACGGTCGGCAGCGCGTGGGTTCTAACGGAAAGCCTAAGCTCGTCTCCCCTGAGATTTTTCCTAATGTCTCTGTGCCTGGGAATGCTAGGGGGGTTTGCATGATATCCCAGTGACAGAGGCTGCTTCCCCAAGGTCAGGGAATGTATTTCTCAGACTTCCCCGAACAGGGAACACCTGTGACTGAAGAGAGCTGCTTGGAGTTGTCTCTCGAGCTCCCCCACGCACTGACAATATTTCCGGAATCCTGAGCGTGGGGAGGTTCCACCAACGGTCGGCAGCGCGTGGGTTCTAACAGAAAGCCTAAGCTCGTCTCCCCTGAGGGTTTTCCTAATGTCTCTGTGCCAGGGAATGCTAGGGGGTTTGCAGGATATCCCAGTGACAGAGGCTGCCTCCCCAAGGTCAGGGAAGGTTTTCCTTGGACTTCCCCGAACAGGGAACACCTGTGACTGAAGAGAGCTGCGTGGAGTTTTCTCTCGAGCTCCCCCACGCACTGACAATGTTTCCGGAATCCTGAGCGTGGGGAGGTTCCACCAACGGTTGGCAGCGCGTGGGTTCTAACGGAAAGCCTAAGCTCTTCTTCCCTGAGAGTTTTCCTAATGTCTCTGTGCCAGGGAATGCTTGGGGGGTTTGTAGGATATCCCAGTGACAGAGGCTGACTCCCCAAGGTCAGGGAAGTTATTTCTCGGACTTCCCCGAACAGGGAACACCTGTGAATGAAGAGAGCTGCGTGGAGTTGTCTTTCGATCTCCCCCACGCACTGACAATGGTTCCGGAATCCTGAGCGTGGGGAGGTTCCACCAACGGTCGGCAGCGCGTGGGTTCTAACGGAAAGCCTAAGCTCGTCTCCCCTGAGGGTTTTCCTAATGTCTCTGTGCCAGGGAATGCTAGGGGGATTTGCAGGATATCCCAGTGACAGAGGCTGCCTCCCCAAGTTCAGGGAAGGTATTCCTTGGACTTCCCCGAACAGGGAACACCTGTGACTGAAGAGAGCTGCGTGGAGTTTTCTCTCGAGCTCCCCCACGCACTGACAATGATTCCGGATTCCTGAGCGTGGGTAGGTTCCACCAACGGTTGGCAGCGCGTGGGTTCTAACGGAAAGCCTAAGCTCTTCTTCCCTGAGAGTTTTCCTAATGTCTCTGTGCCAGGGAATGCTTGGGGGGTTTGTAGGATATCCCAGTGACAGAGGCTGACTCCCCAAGTTCAGGGAAGTTATTTCTCGGACTTCCCCGAACAGGGAACACCTGTGAATGAAGAGAGCTGCGTGGAGTTGTCTCTCGAGCTCCCCCACGCACTGACAATGTTTCCGGAATCCTGAGCATGGGGAGGTTCCACCAACGGTCGGCAGCGCGTGGGTTCTTACGGAAAGCGTAAGCTCGTCTCCCCTGAGGTTTTTCCTTATATCTCTGTGCCAGGGAATGCTAGGGGGGTTTGCAGGATATCCCAGTGACAGAGGCTGCATCCCCAAGTCAGGGAAGATATTTCTCGGACTTCCCCGAACAGGGAACACCTGTGAATGAAGAGAGCTGCGTGGAGTTGTCTTTCGATCTCCCCCACGCACTGACAATGGTTCCGGAATCCTGAGCGTGGGGAGGTTCCACCAACGGTCGGCAGCGCGTGGGTTCTAACGGAAAGCCTAAGCTCGTCTCCCCTGAGGGGTTTCCTAATATCTCTGTGCCAGGGAATGCTCGGATGGTTTGCAGGATATCCCAGTGACAGAGGCTGCCTCCCCAAGGTCAGGGAAGGTATTTCTCGGACTTCCCCGAACAGGGAACACCTGTGACTGAAGAGAGCTGCGTGGAGTTGTCTCTCGAGCTCCCCCACGCACTGACAATGGTTCCGGAATCCTGAGCATGGGGAGGTTCCACCAACGGTCGGCAGCGCGTGGGTTCTAACGGAAAGCCTAAGCTCGTCTCCCCTGAGGGTTTTCCTAATATCTCTGTGCCTGGGAATGCTAGGGGGGTTTGCATGATATCCCAGTGACAGAGGCTGCTTCCCCAAGTTCAGGGAATGTATTTCTCCGACTTCCAGGAACAGGGAACACCTGTGACTGAAGAGAGCTGCGTGGAGTTGTCTCTCGAGCTCCCCCACGCACTGACAATATTTCCGGAATCCTGAGCGTGGGGAGGTTCCACCAACGGTTGGCAGCGCGTGGGTTCTAAGGGAAAGCCTAAGCTCTTCTTCCCTGAGAGTTTTCCTAATGTCTCTGTGCCAGGGAATGCTTGGGGGGTTTGTAGGTTATCCCAGTGACAGAGGCTGACTCCCCAAGGTCAGGGAAGTTATTTCTCGGACTTCCCCGAACAGGGAACACCTGTGAATGAAGAGTGCTGCGTGGAGTTGTCTTTCGAGCTCCCCCACGCACTGACAATGTTTCCGGAATCCTGAGCGTGGGGAGGTTCCACCAACGGTCGGCAGCGCGTGGGTTCTTACGGAAAGCGTAAGCTCGTCTCCCCTGAGGTTTTTCCTTATATCTCTGTGCCAGGGAATGCTAGGGGGGTTTGCAGGATATCCCAGTGACCGAGGCTGCATCCCCAAGTCAGGGAAGATATTTCTCGGACTTCCCCGAACAGGGAACACCTGTGACTGAAGAGAGCTGCGTGGAATTGTCTCTCGAGCTCCCACACGCACTGACAATGGTTCCGGAATCCTGAGCGTGGGGACGATCCACCAACGGTCGGCAGCGTGTGGGTTCTAACGGAAAGCCTAAGCTCGTTTCCCTGAGGGTTTTCCTAATGTCTCTGTGCCAGGGAATGCTAGGGCTGTTTGAAGGATATCCCAGTGACAGAGGCTGCCTCCCCTTGGTTAGGGAAGTTATTTCACGGACTTCCCCGAACAGGGAACACCTGTGACTGAAGAGAGCTGCGTGGAGTTCCCTCTCGAGCTCCCCCACGCACTGACAATGGTTCCGGAATCCTGAGCGTGGGGAGGTTCATCCAACGGTCGGCAGCGCGTGGGTTCTAACGGAAAGCCTAAGCTCGTCTCCCCTGAGTGTTTTCCTAATGTCTCTGTGCCAGGGAATGCTAGGTGTGATTGCAGGATATCCCAGTGACAGAGGCTGCCTCCCCATGGTCAGGGAAGGTATTTCTTGGACTTCCCCAAACAGGGAACACCTGTGAATGAAGAGAGCTGCGTGGAGTTGTCTTTCGATCTCCCCCACGCACTGACAATGGTTCCGGAATCCTGAGCATGGGGAGGTTCCACCAACGGTCGGCAGCGCGTGGGTTCTTACGGAAAGCCTAAGCTCGTCTCCCCTGAGGTTTTTCCTTATATCTCTGTGCCAGGGAATGCTAGGGGGGTTTGCAGGATATCCCAGTGACAGAGGCTGCATCCCCAAGTCAGGGAAGATATTTCTCGGACTTCCCCGAACAGGGAACACCTGTGAATGAAGAGAGCTGCGTGGAGTTGTCTTTCGATCTCCCCCACGCACTGACAATGGTTCCGGAATCCTGAGCGTGGGGAGGTTCCACCAACGGTCGGCAGCGCGTGGGTTCTAACGGAAAGCCTAAGCTCGTCTCCCCTGAGGGGTTTCCTAATATCTCTGTGCCAGGGAATGCTCGGATGGTTTGCAGGATATCCCAGTGACAGAGGCTGCCTCCCCAAGGTCAGGGAAGGTATTTCTCGGACTTCCCCAAACAGGGAACACCTGTGACTGAAGAGAGCTGCGTGGAGTTGTCTCTCGAGCTCCCCCACGCACTGACAATGGTTCCGGAATCCTGAGCGTGGGGAGGTTCCACCAACGGTCGGCAGCGCGTGGGTTCTAACGGAAAGCCTAAGCTCGTCTCCCCTGAGGGTTTTCCTAATATCTCTGTGCCTGGGAATGCTAGGGGGGTTTGCATGATATCCCAGTGACAGAGGCTGCTTCCCCAAGGTCAGGGAATGTATTTCTCAGACTTCCAGGAACAGGGAACACCTGTGACTGCAGAGAGCTGCGTGGAGTTGTCTCTCGAGCTCCCCCACGCACTGACAATATTTCCGGAATCCTGAGCGTGGGGAGGTTCCACCAACGGTTGGCAGCGCGTGGGTTCTAACGGAAAGCCTAAGCTCTTCTTCCCTGAGAGTTTTCCTAATGTCTCTGTGCCAGGGAATGCTTGGGGGGTTTGTAGGATATCCCAGTGACAGAGGCTGACTCCCCAAGGTCAGGGAAGTTATTTCTCGGACTTCCCCGAACAGGGAACACCTGTGAATGAAGAGTGCTGCGTGGAGTTGTCTTTCGAGCTCCCCCACGCACTGACAATGTTTCCGGAATCCTGAGCGTGGGGAGGTTCCACCAACGGTCGGCAGCGCGTTGGTTCTTACGGAAAGCGTAAGCTCGTATCCCCTGAGGTTTTTCCTTATATCTCTGTGCCAGGGAATGCTAGGGGGGTTTGCAGGATATCCCAGTGACCGAGGCTGCATCCCCAAGTCAGGGAAGATATTTCTCGGACTTCCCCGAACAGGGAACACCTGTGACTGAAGAGAGCTGCGTGGAATTGTCTCTCGAGCTCCCACACGCACTGACAATGGTTCCGGAATCCTGAGCGTGGGGACGATCCACCAACGGTCGGCAGCGTGTGGGTTCTAACGGAAAGCCTAAGCTCGTTTCCCTGAGGTTTTTCCTAATGTCTCTGTGCCAGGGAATGCTAGGGCTGTTTGAAGGATATCCCAGTGACAGAGGCTGCCTCCCCTTGGTTAGGGAAGTTATTTCACGGACTTCCCCGAACAGGGAACACCTGTGACTGAAGAGAGCTGCGTGGAGTTCCCTCTCGAGCTCCCCCACGCACTGACAATGGTTCCGGAATCCTGAGCGTGGGGAGGTTCATCCAACGGTCGGCAGCGCGTGGGTTCTAACGGAAAGCCTAAGCTCGTCTCCCCTGAGTGTTTTCCTAATGTCTCTGTGCCAGGGAATGCTAGGTGTGATTGCAGGATATCCCAGTGACAGAGGCTGCCTCCCCATGGTCAGGGAAGGTATTTCTTGGACTTCCCCAAACAGGGAACACCTGTGAATGAAGAGAGCTGCGTGGAGTTGTCTTTCGATCTCCCCCACGCACTGACAATGGTTCCGGAATCCTGAGCATGGGGAGGTTCCACCAACGGTCGGCAGCGCGTGGGTTCTTACGGAAAGCGTAAGCTCGTCTCCCCTGAGGTTTTTCCTTATATCTCTGTGCCAGGGAATGCTAGGGGGGTTTGCAGGATATCCCAGAGACAGAGGCTGCATCCCCAAGTCAGGGAAGATATTTCTCGGACTTCCCCGAACAGGGAACACCTGTGAATGAAGAGAGCTGCGTGGAGTTGTCTTTCGATCTCCCCCACGCACTGACAATGGTTCCGGAATCCTGAGCGTGGGGAGGTTCCACCAACGGTCGGCAGCGCGTGGGTTCTAACGGAAAGCCTAAGCTCGTCTCCCCTGAGGGGTTTCCTAATATCTCTGTGCCAGGGAATGCTCGGATGGTTTGCAGGATATCCCAGTGACAGAGGCTGCCTCCCCAAGGTCAGGGAAGGTATTTCTCGGACTTCCCCAAACAGGGAACACCTGTGACTGAAGAGAGCTGCGTGGAGTTGTCTCTCGAGCTCCCCCACGCACTGACAATGGTTCCGGAATCCTGAGCATGGGGAGGTTCCACCAACCTTCGGCAGCGCGTGGGTTCTAACGGAAAGCCTAAGCTCGTCTCCCCTGAGGGTTTTCCTAATATCTCTGTGCCTGGGAATGCTAGGGGGGTTTGCATGATATCCCAGTGACAGAGGCTGCTTCCCCAAGTTCAGGGAATGTATTTCTCAGACTTCCAGGAACAGGGAACACCTGTGACTGAAGAGAGCTGCGTGGAGTTGTCTCTCGAGCTCCCCCACGCACTGACAATATTTCCGGAATCCTGAGCGTGGGGAGGTTCCACCAACGGTTGGCAGCGCGTGGGTTCTAACGGAAAGCCTAAGCTCTTCTTCCCTGAGAGTTTTCCTAATGTCTCTGTGCCAGGGAATGCTTGGGGGGTTTGTAGGATATCCCAGTGACAGAGGCTGACTCCCCAAGGTCAGGGAAGTTATTTCTCGGACTTCCCCGAACAGGGAACACCTGTGAATGAAGAGTGCTGCGTGGAGTTGTCTTTCGAGCTCCCCCACGCACTGACAATGTTTCCGGAATCCTGAGCGTGGGGAGGTTCCACCAACGGTCGGCAGCGCGTGGGTTCTTACGGAAAGCGTAAGCTCGTATCCCCTGAGGTTTTTCCTTATATCTCTGTGCCAGGGAATGCTAGGGGGGTTTGCAGGATATCCCAGTGACCGAGGCTGCATCCCCAAGTCAGGGAAGATATTTCTCGGACTTCCCCGAACAGGGAACACCTGTGACTGAAGAGAGCTGCGTGGAATTGTCTCTCGAGCTCCCACACGCACTGACAATGGTTCCGGAATCCTGAGCGTGGGGACGATCCACCAACGGTCGGCAGCGTGTGGGTTCTAACGGAAAGCCTAAGCTCGTTTCCCTGAGGGTTTTCCTAATGTCTCTGTGCCAGGGAATGCTAGGGCTGTTTGAAGGATATCCCAGTGACAGAGGCTGCCTCCCCTTGGTTAGGGAAGTTATTTCACGGACTTCCCCGAACAGGGAACACCTGTGACTGAAGAGAGCTGCGTGGAGTTCCCTCTCGAGCTCCCCCACGCACTGACAATGGTTCCGGAATCCTGAGCGTGGGGAGGTTCATCCAACGGTCGGCAGCGCGTGGGTTCTAACGGAAAGCCTAAGCTCGTCTCCCCTGAGTGTTTTCCTAATGTCTCTGTGCCAGGGAATGCTAGGTGTGATTGCAGGATATCCCAGTGACAGAGGCTGCCTCCCCATGGTCAGGGAAGGTATTTCTTGGACTTCCCCAAACAGGGAACAACTGTGACTGAAGAGAGCTGCGTGAAGTTGTCTCTCGAGCTCCCCATCGCACTGATTATGTTTCCGGAATCCTGAGCGTGGTGAGGTTCCACCAACGGTCGGCAGTGCGTGGGTACTAACGGAATGCCTAAGCTCGTCTCCCCTGAGGGTTTTCCTAATGTCTCTGTGCCAGGGAATTCTACGGGGTTTGCAGGATATCCCAGTGACAGAGGCTGCCTCCCCTTGGACAGGGAAGGTATTTCTCGGACTTCCCCAAACAGGGAACACCTGTGACTGTAGAGAGCTGCGTGGAGTTGTCTCTCGTGCTCCCCGAAGCACTGACAATCATTCCGGAATCCTGAGCGTGGGGAGGTTCCACCAACGGTCGGCAGCGCATGGGTTCTAACGGAAAGCCTAATCTCGTCTCCCCTGAGGGTTTTCCTAATGTCTCTGTGCCAGGGAATGCTAGGTGTGATTGCAGGATATTCCAGTGACCGAGGCTGCCTCCCCAAGTTCAGGGAAGATATTTCTCCGACTTCCCCAACAGGGAACACCTGTGAAATAAGAGAGCTTCGTGGAAATGTCTCTCGAGCTCCCCCACGCACTGACAATTGTTCCGGAATCCTGAGCGTGGGGAGGTTCCACCAACGGTCGGCAGCGCGTGGGTTCTAACGGAAATCCTAAGCTCGCATCCCCTGATGGATTTCCTAATGTCTCTGTGCCAGGGAACGCTAGGGGGGTTTGCAGGATATCCCAGTGACCGAGGCTGCCTCCCCAAGTTCAGGGAAGATATTTCTCGGACTTCCCCAACAGGGAACACCTGTGAATGAAGAGAGCTGCGTGGAGCTGTCTCTCGAGCTCCCCCACGCACTGACAATGGTTCCGGAATCCTGAGCGTGGAGAGGTTCCACCAACGGTCGGTAGCGCGTGGGTTCTAACGGAAATCCTAAGCTCGCATCCCCTGATGGTTTTCCTAATGTCTCTGTGCCAGGGAATGCTAGGTGTGATTGCAGGATATCCCAGTGACCGAGGCTGCCTCCCCAAGTTCAGGGAAGATATTTCTCGGACATCCCCAACAGGGAACACCTGTGAATGAAGAGAGCTGCGTGGAGATGTCTCTCGAGCTCCCCCACGCATTGACAATGGTTTTGGAAGCCTGAGCGTTGGGAGGTTCCACCAACGGTCGGTAGCGCTTGGGTTCTAACGGAAAGCCTAATCTCGTCTCCCCTGAGGGTTTTCCTAATGTCTCTGTGCCAGGGAATGCTAGGTGTGATTGCAGGATATCCCAGTGACCAAGGCTGCCTC
Source organism: Vicugna pacos (assembly GCF_048564905.1). Classification (NCBI taxonomy): domain Eukaryota; kingdom Metazoa; phylum Chordata; class Mammalia; order Artiodactyla; family Camelidae; genus Vicugna; species Vicugna pacos. The sequence continues at coordinate 50,239,397 of NW_027328721.1, read as the reverse complement.
CCCAAGTTCAGGGAATTTATTTCTCCGACTTCCCCAACAGGGAACACCTGTGAAATAAGAGAGATTCGTGGAAATGTCTCTCGAGCTCCCCCACGCACTGACAATTGTTCCGGAATCCTGAGCGTGGGGAGGTTCCACCAACGGTCGGCAGCGCGTGGGTTCTAACTTAAAGCTTAAGCTCGTCTCCCCTGAGGGTTTTCCTAATGTCTCTGTGCCAGGGAATGCTAGGGGGATTTGCAGGATATCCCAGTGACAGAGGCTGCCTCCCCAAGTTCAGGGAAGGTATTTCTCGGACTTCCCCGAACAGGGAACACCTGTGACTGAAGAGAGCTGCGTGGAGTTGTCTCTCGTGCTCCCCCAAGCACTGACAATGATTCCGGAATCCTGAGCGTTGGGAGGTTCCACCAACGGTCGGCAGCGCGTGGTTTCTAACGGAAAGCCTAAGCTCGTCTCCCCTGAGGGTTTTCCTAATGTCTCTGTGCCAGGGAATGCTAGCGGGGTTTGCAGAATATCCCAGTGACCGAGGATGCCTCCCCAAGTTCAGGGAAGATATTTCTCCTACTTCCCCAACAGGGAACACGTGTGAATGAAGAGAGCTGCGTGGAGATGTCTCTCGAGCTCCCCCACGCACTGACAATGGTTCCGGATTCCTGAGCGTGGGGAGGTTCCACCAACGGTCGGCAGCGCGTGGGTTCTAATGGAAAACCTAAGCTCGCATCCCCTGATGGTTTTCCTAATGTCTCTGTGCCAGGGAACGCTAGGAGGGTTTGCAGGATATCCCAGTGACAGAGGCTGCCTCCCCAAGTTCAGGGAAGGTATTTGTCGGACTTCCACGAAAAGGGAACACCTGTGACTGAAGACAGCTGCGTGGAGTTGTCTCTCGAGATCCTCCACGCACTGACAATGGTTCCGGAATCCTGAGCGTGGGGAGGTTCCACCAACGGTCGGCAGCGCGTGGGTTCAAACGGAATGCCTAAGCTCGTCTCCCCTAAGGTTTTTCCTAATTTCTCTGTGCCAGGGAATGCTAGGGGGGTTTGCAGGATATCCCAGTGTCAGTTGCTGCCTCCCCAAGGTCAGGGAAGGTATTTCTCGGACTTACCCGAACAGGGAACACCTGTGAATGAAGAGAGCTGCGTGGAGTTGTCTCTCGAGCTCCCCCACGCACTGACAATGTTTCCGGAATCCTGAGTGTGGGGAGGTTCCACCAACGGTCGGCAGCGTGTGGGTTCTAACTGAAAGCCTAAGCTCGCCTCCCTTGAGGGTTTTCCTAATGTCTCTGTGCCAGGGAATGCTAGGGGCCTTTGCAGGATATCCCAGTGACAGAGGCTGCCTCCACAAGGTCATTGAAGGTATTTCACGGACTTCCCCGAACAGGGAACACCTGTGACTGAAGAGAGCTGCGTGGAGTTGTCTCTCGACCTCCCCCACGCACTGACAATGGTTCCGGAATCCTGAGCGTGGGGAGGTTCCACCAACGGTCGGCAGCGCCTGGGTTCATACGGAAAGCCTAAGCTCGTCTCCCCTGAGGATTTTCCTTATATCTCTGTGCCAGGGAATGCTAGGGGCGTTTGCAGGATATCCCAGTGTCAGAGGCTGGCTCCCCAAGGTCAGGGAATATATTTCTCGGACTTCCACGAACAGGGAACACCTGTGACTGAAGAGAGCTGCGTGGAGTTTTCTCTCGAGCTCCCCCACGCACTGACAATGGTTCCGGAATCCTGAGCGTGGGGAGGTTCCACCAACGGTCGGCAGCGCGTGGGTTCTAACGGAAAGCCTAAGCTTGTCTCCCCTGAGTGTTTTCCTAATGTCTCTGTGCCAGGGAATGCTAGGGGTGTTTGCAGGATATCCCAGTGACAGAGGCTGCCTCCCCAAGGTCAGGGAAGGTATTGCTCGGACTTCCCCGAACAGGGAACACCTGTGACTGAAGAGAGCTCCGTGGAGTTGTCTCTCGAGATCCCCCACGCACTGACAATGGTTCCGGAATCCTGAGCGTGGGGAGGTTCCACCAACGGTCGGCAGCGCGTGGGTGCTAACGGAAATCCTAAGCTCGTCTCCCCTGAGGGTTTTCCTAATGTCTATCTGCCAGGGAATGCTAGGGGGGTTTGCAGGATATCCCAGTGACAGAGGCTGCCTCCCCAAGGTCAGGGAAGGTATTTCTCGGACTTCCCCGAACAGGGAACACCTGTGACTGAAGAGAGCTGCGTGGAGTTGTTTCTCGAGCTCCCCCACGCACTGACAATGGTTCCGGAATCCTGAGCATGGGGAGGTTCCACCAACGGTCGGCAGCGCGTGGTTTCTAACGGAAAGCCTAAGCTCATCTCCCCTGAGGGTTTTCCTAATGTCTCTGTGCCAGGGAATGCTAGGGGAGTTTGCAGGATATCCCAGAGTCAGAGGCTGCCTCCCCAAGTACAGGGAAGATATTTCTCGGACTTCCCCGAACAGGGAACGCCTGTGACTGAAGAGAGCTGCGTGGAGTTGTCTCTCGAGCTCCCCCACGCACTGACAATGTTTCCGGATTCCTGAGCGTGGGGAGGTTCCACCAACGGTCGGCAGCGCGTGGGTTCTAACGGAAAGCCTAATCTCGTCTCCCCTGAGGGTTTTCCTAATGTCTCTGTGCCAGGGAAAGCTAGGGGGTTTTGCAGGATATCCCAGTGACAGAGGCTGGCTCCCCAAGGTCAGGGAATATATTTCTCGGACTTCCACGAACAAGGAACACCTGTGACTGAAGAGAGCTGCGTGGAGTTGTCTCTCGAGCTCCCCCAAGCACTGACAATATTTCCGGATCCTGAGCGTGGTGAGGTTCCACCAACGGTCGGCAGCGCGTGGGTCCTAACGGAAAGCCTAAGCTCGTCTCCCTGAGGGTTTTCCTAATGTCTCTGTGCCAGGGAATGCTAGGGGTTTTGCAGGATATCCCAGGGACAGAGGCTGCCTCCCCATCGTCAGGGAAGGTATTTCTCGGACTTCCCCGAACAGGGAACACCTGTGACTGAAGAGAGATCCGTGGAGTTGTCTCTCGAGATCCCCCACGCACTGACAATGGTTCCGGAATCCTGAGCATGGGGAGGTTCCACCAACGGTCGGCAGCGCGTGGGTGCTAACGGAAAGTCTAAGCTCGTCTCCCCTGAGGGTTTTCCTAATGTCTCTCTGCCAGGGAATGCTAGGGGGGTTTGCAGGATATCCCAGTGACAGAGGCTGCCTCCCCAAGGTCAGGGAAGGTATTTCTCGGACTTCCCCGTACAGGGAACGCCTGTGACTGAAGAGAGCTGCGTGGAGTTGTCTCTCGAGCTCCCCCACGCACTGAGAATGTTTCCGGAATCCTGAGCGTGGGGAGGTTCCACCAACGGCCGGCAGCGCATGGGTTCTAACGGAAAGCCTAAGCTCGTCTCCCCTGAGGGTTTTCCTAATGTCTCTGTGCCAGGGAATGCTTGGGGGGATTGCAGGATATCCCAGTGACAGGGGCTGCCTCCTCAATGTCAGGGAATGTATTTCTCGGACTTCCCCGAACAGGGAACACATGTGACTGAAGAGAGCTGCGTGGAGTTGTCTTTCGAGCTCCCCCACGCACTGACAATGGTTCCGGAATCCTGAGCATGGGGAGGATCCACCAACGGTCGGCAGCGCGTGGGTTCTAACGGAAAGCCTAAGCTCGTCTCCACTGAGAGTTTTCCTAATGTCTCTGTGCCAGGGAATGCTAGGGGGGTTTGCAGGATATCCCAGTGACAGAGGCTGCCTCCCCAAGGTCAGGGAAGGTATTTCTCGGACTTCCCCGAAAGGGAACACCTGTGATTGAAGAGAGCTCCGTGGAGTTGTCTCTCGAGCTCCCCAACGCACTGACAATGGTCCCGGAATCCTGAGCATGGGGAGGTTCCACCAAAGGTCGGCAACCCGAGGGTGCTAACGGAAAGCCTAAGCTCGTCTCCCCTGAGGGTTTTCCTAATATCTCTGTGTCAGGGATTGCTAGGGGGGTTTGCAGGATATCCCAGTGACAGAGGCTGCCTCCCCAAGGTCAGGGAAGATATTTCTCGGACTTCCCCGAACTGGGAACACCTGTGACTGAAGAGAGCTGCGTGGAGTTGTCTCTCGAGCTCCCCCACGCACTGACAATGTTTCCGGAATCCTGAGCATGGGGAGGTTCCACCAACGGTCGGCAGCGCATGGGTTCTAATGTAAAGCCTAAGCTCGTCTCCCCTGAGGTTTTCCCTAATGTCTCTGTGCCAGGGAATGCTAGGGGGTTTTGCAGAATATCCCAGTGTCACAGGCTGGTTCCCCAAGGTCAGGGAATATATTTCTCGGACTTCCACGAACAGAGAACACCTGTGACTGAAGAGAGCTGCGTGGAGTTGTCTCTCGAGCTCCCCCACGCACTGACAATGTTTCCGGAATCCTGAGCGTGGGGAGGTTCCACCAACGGCCGGCAGCGCATGGGTTCTAACGGAAAGCCTAAGCTCGACTCCCCTGAGGGTTTTCCTAATGTCTCTGTGCCAGGGAATGCTAGGGGTGTTTGCAGGATATCCCAGTGACAGAGGCTGCCTCCCCAAGTTCAGGGAAGGTATTTCTCGGACTTCCCCGAACAGGGAACACCTGTGAATGAAGAGAGTTCCGTGGAGTTGTCTCTCGAGATCCCCCACGCACTGACAATGGTTCCGGAATTCTGAGCATGGGGAGGTTCCACCAACGGTCGGCAGCGCGTGAGTGCAAACGGAAAGCCTAAGCTCGTCTTCCCTGTGGGTTTTCCTAATGTCTCTGTGCCAGGGAATGCTACGGGGGTTTGCAGGATATCCCAGTGACAGAGGCTGCCTCCCCAAGGTCAGGGAAGGTATTTCTCGGACTTCCCGGAAGAGGGAACACCTGTGACTGAAGAGAGCTGCGTGGAGTTGTCTCTCGAGCTCCCCCACGCACTGACAATTTTTTCGGAATCCTGAGCGTGGGGAGGTTCCACCAACGGTCGGCAGTGCGTGGGTTCAAACGGAATGCCTAAGCTCGTATCCCCTGAGGATTTTCCTAATGTCTCTGTGCCAGGGAATTCTAGGGGTGTTTGCAGGATATCCCAGTGACAGAGACTGCCTCCCCAAGTTCAGGGAAGTTATTTCTCGGACTTACCCGAAAGGGAACACCTGTGATTGAAGAGAGCTCCGTGGAGTTGTCTCTCGAGCTCCCCAACGCACTTACAATGGTTCCGGAATCCTGAGCATGGGGAGGTTCCACCAACGGTCGGCAACCCGAGGGTGCTAACGGAAAGTCTAAGCTCGTCTCCCCTGAGGGTTTTCCTAATGTCTCACTGCCAGGGAATGCTAGGGGGGTTTGCAGGATATCCCAGTGACAGAGGCTGCCTCCCCAAGGTCAGGGAAGGTATTTCTCGGACTTCCCCGTACAGGGAACACCTGTGACTGAAGAGAGCTGCGTGGAGTTGTCTCTCGAGCTCCCCCACGCACTGACAATGGTTCCGGAATCCTGAGCATGGGGAGGTTCCACCAATGGTCGGCAGTGCGTGGGTTCTAACGGAAAGCCTAAGCTCGTCTCCCCTGATGGTTTTCCTAATGTCTCTGTGCCAGGGAATGCTAGGGGAGTTTGCAGGATATCCCAGAGTCAGAGGCTGCCTCCCCAAGTACAGGGAAGATATTTCTCGGACTTCCCCGTACAGGGAACGCCTGTGACTGAAGAGAGCTGCGTGGAGTTGTCTCTCGAGCTCCCCCACGCACTGAGAATGTTTCCGGAATCCTGAGCGTGGGGAGGTTCCACCAACGGCCGGCAGCGCATGGGTTCTAACGGAAAGCCTAAGCTCGTCTCCCCTGAGGGTTTTCCTAATGTCTCTGTGCCAGGGAATGCTTGGGGGGTTTGCAGGATATCCCAGTGACAGGGGCTGCCTCCCCAAGGTCAGGGAAGGTATTTCTCGGACTTCCCCGAACAGGGAACACATGTGACTGAAGAGAGCTCCGTGGAGTTGTCTCTCGAGATCCCCCACGCACTGACAATTGTTCCGGAATCCTGAGCGTGGGGAGGTTCCACCAACGGCCGGCAGCGCATGGGTTCTAACGGAAAGCCTAAGCTCGACTCCCCTGAGGGTTTTCCTAATGTCTCTGTGCCAGGGAATGCTAGGGGTGTTTGCAGGATATCCCAGTGACAGAGGCTGCCTCCCCAAGTTCAGGGAAGGTATTTCTCGGACTTCCCCGAACAGGGAACACCTGTGAATGAAGAGAGTTCCGTGGAGTTGTCTCTCGAGATCCCCCACGCACTGACAATGGTTCCGGAATTCTGAGCATGGGGAGGTTCCACCAACGGTCGGCAGCGCGTGAGTGCAAACGGAAAGCCTAAGCTCGTCTTCCCTGTGGGTTTTCCTAATGTCTCTGTGCCAGGGAATGCTACGGGGGTTTGCAGGATATCCCAGTGACAGAGGCTGCCTCCCCAAAGTATGGGAAGTTATTTCTCGGACTTCCCCGTACTGGGAACACCTGTGACTGAAGAGAGCTGCGTGGAGTTGTCTCTCGAGCTCCCCCACGCACTGACAATGGTTCCGGAATCCTGAGCATTGGGAGGATCCACCAACGGTCGGCAGCGCATGGGTTCTAACGGAAAGCCTAAGCTCGTCTCCACTGAGGGTTTTCCTAATGTCTCTGTGCCAGGGAATGCTAGGGGGGTTTGCAGGATATCCCAGTGACAGAGGCTGCCTCCCCAAGGTCAGGGAAGGTATTTCTCGGACTTCCCGGAACAGGGAACACCTGTGACTGAAGAGAGCTGCGTGGAGTTGTCTCTCGAGCTCCCCCACGCACTGACAATTTTTTCGGAATCCTGAGCGTGGGGAGGTTCCACCAACGGTCGGCAGTGCGTGGGTTCAAACGGAATGCCTAAGCTCGTATCCCCTGAGGGTTTTCCTAATGTCTCTGTGCCAGGGAATTCTAGGGGTGTTTGCAGGATATCCCAGTGACAGAGACTGCCTCCCCAAGTTCAGGGAAGTTATTTCTCGGACTTACCCGAAAGGGAACACCTGTGATTGAAGAGAGCTCCGTGGAGTTGTCTCTCGAGCTCCCCAACGCACTTACAATGGTTCCGGAATCCTGAGCATGGGGAGGTTCCACCAACGGTCGGCAACCCGAGGGTGCTAACGGAAAGCCTAAGCTCGTCTCCCCTGAGGGTTTTCCTAATATCTCTGTGTCAGGGATTGCTAGGGGGGTTTGCAGGATATCCCAGTGACAGAGGCTGCCTCCCCAAGGTCAGGGAAGTTATTTCTCGGACTTCCCCGAACTGGGAACACCTGTGACTGAAGAGAGCTGCGTGGAGTTGTCTCTCGAGCTCCCCCACGCACTGACAATGTTTCCGGAATCCTGAGCGTGGGGAGGTTCCACCAACGGTCGGCAGCGCATGGGTTCTAACGGAAAGCCTAAGCTCGTCTCCCCTGAGGTTTTCCCTAATGTCTCTGTGCCAGGGAATGCTAGGGGGTTTTGCAGGATATCCCAGTGGCAGAGGCTGGTTCCCCAAGTTCAGGGAATTTATTTCTCGGACTTCCACGAACAGAGAACACCTGTGACTGAAGAGAGCTGCGTGGAGTTGTCTCTCGAGCTCCCCCACGCACTGACAATGTTTCCGGAATCCTGAGCGTGGGGAGGTTCCACCAACGGTCGGCAGCACGTGGGTTCTAACGGAAAGCCTAAGCTCGTCTCCCTGAGTTTTTTCCTAATGTCTCTGTGCCAGGGAATGCTAGGGGGGTTTGCAGGATATCCCAGTGACAGAGTCTGCCTCCCCAACGTCAGGGAAGTTATTACTCGGACTTCCCCGAACAGGGAACACTTGTGAGTGAAGAGAGCTGCGTGGAGTTGTCTCTCGAGCTCCTCCACGCACTGAAAATGGTTCTGGAATCCTGAGCGTGGGGAGGTTCCACCAACGGTCGGCAGCGCGTGGGTTCTTACGGAAAGCCTAAGCTCGTCTCCCCTGAGGGTTTTCCTAATGTCTCTGTGCCATGGAATGCTTGGGGGGTTTGCAGTACATCCCAATGACAGAGGCTGCCTCCCCAAGGTCAGGGAATGTATTTCTCGGACTTCCCCGAACAGGGAACACCTGTGACTGAAGAGAGCTGCGTGGAGTTGTCTCTCGAGCTCCCCCACGCACTGACAATGGTTCCGGAATCCTGAGCATGGGGAGGTTCCACCAACGGTCGGCAGCGCGTTGGTGCTAACGGAAAGCCTAAGCTCGTCTCCCCTGAGGGTTTTCCTAATGTCTCTGTGCCAGGGAATGCTAGGGGAGTTTGCAGGATATCCCAGAGACAGAGGCTGCCTCCCCAAGTACAGGGAAGATTTTTCTCGGACTTCCCCGAACAGGGAACGCCTGTGACTGAAGAGAGCTGCGTGGAGTTGTCTCTCGAGCTCCCCCACGCACTGAGAATGGTTCCGGAATCCTGAACGTGGGGAGGTTCCACCAACGGTCGGCAGCGCATGGGTTCTAACGGAAAGCCTAAGCTCGTCTACCCTGAGGGTTTTCCTAATGTCTCTGTGCCAGGGAATGCTTGGGGGGTTTGCAGGATATCCCAGTGACAGAGGCTGCCTCCCCAAGGTCAGGGAATGTTTTTCTCGAACTTCCCCGAACTGGGAACACCTGTGACTGAAGAGAGCTGCGTGGAGTTGTCTCACGAGCTCCCCCACGAACTGACAATTTTTCCGGAATCCTGAGCGTGGGGAGGTTCCACCAACGGTCGGCAGCGCGTGGGTTCTAACGGAAAGCCTAAGCTCGCCTTCCCTGAGGGTTTTCCTAATGTCTCTGTGCCAGGGAATGCTTGGGTGGTTTGCAGGATATCCCAGTGACAGAGGCTGCCTCCCCAAGGTCAGGGAAAGTATTTCTCGGTCTTCCCCGAACAGGGAACACCTGTGACTGAAGAGAGCTGCGTGGAGTTGTCTCTCGAGCTCCACCACGCACTGACAATGGTTCCGGAATCCTGAGCGTGGGGAGGTTCCACCAACGGTCGTCAGCGCATGGGTTCTAACGGAAAGCCTAAGCTCGTCTCCCCTGAGGGTTTTCCTAATGTCTCTGTGCCAGGGAATGCTAGGGGGTTTTGCAGGATATCTCAGTGACAGAAGTTGGCTCCCCAAGGTCAGGGAATGTATTTCTCGGACTTCCAAGAACAGGGAACACCTGTGACTGAAGAGAGCTGCGTGGAGTTTTCTCTCGAGCTCCTCCACGCACTGACAGTGGTTCCGGAATCCTGAGCGTGGGGAGGTTCCACCAACTGTCGGCAGCGCGTGGGTTCTAAAGGAAAGCCTAAGCTCGTCTCCCTGAGGGTTTTCCTAATGTCTCTGTGCCAGGGAATGCTAGGGGGGTTTGCTGGATATCCCAGTGACAGAGGCTGCCTCCCCAACGTCAGGGAAGTTATTTCTCGGACTTCCCCGAACAGGGATCAGCTGTGACTGAAGAGAGCTGCGTGGAGTTTTCTCTCGAGCTCCCCCACACACTGACAATGCTTCTGGAATCCTGAGCGTGGGGAGGTTCCACCACCGGTCGGCAGCGCGTGGGTTCTAACGGAAAGCCTAAGCTCGTCTCCCCTGAGGGTTTTGCTAATGTCTCTGTGCCAGGGAATGTTTGGGGGGTTTGCAGGATATCCCAGTGACAGAGGTTGCCTCCCCAAGATCAGGGAAGGTATTTCTCGGAATTCCCCGAACAGGGAACACCTGTGACTGAAGAGAGCTGCGTGGAGTTGTCTCTCGAGCTCCCCCACGCACTGACAATGGTTCCGGAATCCTGAGCGTGGGGAGGTTCCACCAACGGTCGGCAGCGCGTGGGTTCTAACGGAAAGCCTAAGCTCGTCTCCCCTGAGGGTTTTCCTAATATCTCTGTGCCAGGGAATGCTTGGGGGGTTTGCAGGATATCCCAGTGATAGAGGCTGCCTCCCCAAGGTCAGGGAAGATATTTCTCGGACTTCCCTGGACAGGGAACAACTGTGACTGAAGAGAGCTGCGTGGAGTTGTCTCTCGAGCTCCCCCACGCACTGACAATGGTTCCGGAATCCTGAGCGTGGGGAGGTTCCACCAACGGTCGGCAGCGCGTGGGTTCTAACGAAAAGCCTAAGCTCGTCTCCCCTGAGGGTTTTCCTAATGTCTCTGTGCCAGGGAATGCTAGGGGGGTTTGCAGGACATCCCAGTGACAGAGGCTGCCTCCCCAAGGACAGGGAAAGTATTTCTCGGACTTCCCCGAACTGGGAACGCCTGTGACTGAAGAGAGCTGCGTGGAGTTGTCTCACGAGCTCCCCCACGCACTGACAATGGATCCGGAATCCTGAGCGTGGGGAGCTTCCACCAACGGTCGGCAGCGCGTGGGTTCAAACGGATAGCATAAGCTCGTCTCCCCTGAGGGTTTTCCTAATATCTCTGTGACAGGGAATGCTAGGGGGATTTGCAGGATATCCCAGTGAAAGAGGCTGCCTCCCGAAGGTCAGGGAAGTTATTTCTCGGACTTCCCCGAACAGGGAACACCTGTGACTGAAGAGAGCTGCTTGGAGTTGTCTCTCGAGCTCCCCCACGCACTGACAATGATTCCGGAATCCTGAGCGTGGGGAGGTTCCACCAACGGTCGGCAGCGTGTGGGTTCTAACGGAAAGCCTAAGCTCGCCTCCCCTGAGGATTTTACTAATTTTTCTGTGTCACGGAATGCTAGGGGGGTTTGCAGGATATCCCAGTGTCAGAGGCTGCCTCCCCAAGAACAGGGAAGTTATTTCTCGGACTTCTCCGAACAGGGAACACCTGTGACTGAAGAGAGCTGCGTGGAGTTGTCTCTCGAGCTCCCCCACGCACTGACATTGGTTCCGCAATCCTGAGCGTGGGGAGGTTCCACCAACGGTCGGCAGCGCGTGGGTTCTAATGGAAAACCTAAGCTCGCATCCCCTGATGGTTTTCCTAATGTCTCTGTGCCAGGGAACGCTAGGAGGGTTTGCAGGATATCCCAGTGACAGAGGCTGCCTCCCCAAGGTCAGGGAAGGTATTTGTCGGACTTCCACGAAAAGGGAACACCTGTGACTGAAGACAGCTGCGTGGAGTTGTCTCTCGAGATCCTCCACGCACTGACAATGGTTCCGGAATCCTGAGCGTGGAGAGGTTCCACCAACGGTCGGCAGCGCGTGGGTTCTTACGGAAAGCCTAAGCTCGTCTCCCCTGAGGTTTTTCCTTATATCTCTGTGCCAGGGAATGCTAGGGGCGTTTGAAGGATATCCCAGTGACAGAGGCTGCATCCCCAAGGTCAGGGAAGATATTTCTCGGACTTCCCCGTACAGGGAACACCTGTGAATGAAGAGAGCTGCGTGAAGTTGTCTCTCGAGCTCCCCCACGCACTGACAATGGTTCCGGAATTCTGAGCGTGGGGAGGTTCCACCAGCGGTCGGCAGAGCGTGGGTTCTAACGGAAAGCCTAAGCTCGTCTCCCCTGAGGGGTTTCCTAAAATCTCTGTGCCAGGGAATGCTCGTATGGTTTGCAGGATATCCCAATGACAGAGGCTGCCTCCCCAAGGTCAGGGAAGGTATTTCTCGGACTTCCCCGAACATGGAACACCTGTGACTGAAGAGAGCTGCGTGGATTTGTCTCTCGAGCTCCCCCACGCACTGACAATGGTTCCGGAATCCTGAGCGTGGGGAGGTTCCACCAACGGTCGGCAGCGCATTGGTTCAAACGGAAAGCCTAAGCTCGTCTCCCCTGAGGGTTTTCCTAATGTCTCTGTGCCAGGGAATGCTAGGGGGGTTTGCAGGATATCCCAGTGACAGAGGCTTCATCCCCAAGGTCAGGGAAGTTATTTCTCGGACTTCCCCGAACAGGGAACACCTGTGACTGAAGAGAGCTGCGTGGAGTTGTCTCTCGAGCTCCCCCACGCACTGACAATGGTTCCGGAATCCTGAGCTTGGGGAGGTTCCACCAACGGTCGGCAGCGCGTGGGTTCTAACGGAAAGCCTAAGCTCGTCTCCCCTGAGTGTTTTCCTAATGTCTCTGTGCCAGGGAATGCTAGGGGGGTTTGCAGGATATCCCAGGGACAGAGGCTGCCTCCCCAAGTTCAGGGAAGGTATTTCTCGGACTTCCCCGAACAGGGAACACCTGTGACTGAAGAGAGCTGCGTGGAGTTGTCTCTCAAGCTCCCCCACGAAATGACAAAGTTTCCGGAATCCTGAGCGTGGGGAGGTTCCACCAACGGTCGGCAGCGCGTGGGTTCTAACGGAAAGCCTAAGCTCGTCTCCCCTGAGGGTTTTCCTAATGTCTCTGTGCCAGGGAATGCTAGGGGGGTTTGCAGGATATCCCAGTGACAGAGGCTGACTCCCCAAGGTCAGGGAAGGTATTTCTCGGACTTCCCCGAACAGGGAACACCTGTGACTGAAGAGAGCTGCGTGGAGTTGTCTCTCGAGCTCCCCCACGCACTGACAATGGTTCCGGAATCCTGAGCGTGGGGAGGTTCCACCAACGGTCGGCAGCGCGTGGGTTCTAACGGAAAGCTTAAGCTTGTCTCCCCTGAGGGTTTTCCTAATGTCTCTGTGCCAGGGAATTCTAGGGGAGTTTGCAGGATATCCCAGAGACAGAGGCTGCCTCCCCAAGGACAGGGAAGGTATTTCTCGGACTTCCCCGAACAGGGAACGCCTGTGACTGAAGAGAGCTGCGTGGAGTTGTCACTCGAGCTCCCCCACGCACTGACAATGGTTCCAGAATCCTGAGCGTGGGGAGGTTCCACCAACGGTCGGCAGCGCGTGGGTTCTAACGGAAAGCCTAAGCTCGTCTCCCCTGAGGGTTTTCCTAATGTCTCTGTGTCAGGGATTGCTAGGGGTGTTTGCAGGATATCCCAGTGACAGAGGCTGCCTCCCCAAGGTCAGGGAAGTTATTTCTCGGACTTCCCCGAACTGGGAACACCTGTGAATGAAGAGAGCTTCGTGGAGTTGTCTCTCGAGCTCCCCCACACACTGACAATGATTTCAGAATCCTGAGCGTGGGGAGGTTCCACCAACGGTCGGCAGCGCGTGGGTTCTAACGGAAAGCCTAAGCTCGTCTCCCCTGATGATTTTCCTAATGTCTCAGTGCCAGGGAATGCTAGGGGGGTTTGCAGGATATCCCAGTGACAGAGGCTGCCTCCCCAAGGTCAGGGAAGGTATTTCTCGGTCTTACCCGAACAGGGAACACCTGTGACTGAAGAGAGATCCGTGGAGTTGTCTCTCGAGATCCCCCACGCACTGACAATGGTTCCGGAATCCTGAGCATGGGGAGGTTCCACCAACGGTCGGCAGCGCGTGGGTGCTAACGAAAAGTCTAAGCTCGTCTCCCCTGAGGGTTTTCCTAATGTCTCTGTGCCAGGGAATTCTAGTGGAGTTTGCAGGATATCCCAGAGACAGAGGCTGCCTCCCCAAGGACAGGGAAGGTATTTCTCGGACTTCCCCGAACAGGGAACGCCTGTGACTGAAGAGAGCTGCGTGGAGTTGTCTCTCGAGCTCCCCCACGCACTGACAATGGTTCCGGAATCCGGAGCGTGGGGAGGTTCCACCAAGGGTCGGCAGTGCGTGGGTTCTAACGGAAAGCCTAAGCCCGTCTCCCCTGAGGGTTTTCCTAATGTCTCTGTGTCAGGGATTGCTAGGGGTGTTTGCAGGATATCCCAGTGACAGAGGCTGCCTCCCCAAGGTCAGGGAAGTTATTTCTCGGACTTCCCCGAACTGGGAACACCTGTGACTGAAGAGAGCTGCGTGGAGTTGTCTCTCGAGCTCCCCCACACACTGACAATGTTTTCAGAATCCTGAGCGTGGGGAGGTTCCACCAACGTTCGGCAGCGCGTGGGTTCTAACGGAAAGCCTAAGCTCGTCTCCCCTGAGGATTTTCCTAATGTCTCTGTGCCAGGGAATGCTAGGGGGGTTTGCAGGATATCCCAGTGACAGAGGCTGCCTCCCCAAGGTCAGGGAAGGTATTTCTCGGACTTCCCCGAACAGGGAACACCTGTGACTGAAGAGAGATCCGTGGAGTTGTCTCTCGAGATCCCCCACGCACTGACAATGGTTCCGGAATCCTGAGCATGGGGAGGTTCCACCAACGGTCGGCAGCGCGTGGGTGCTAACGGAAAGTCTAAGCTCGTCTCCCCTGAGGGTTTTCCTAATGTCTCTCTGCCAGGGAATGCTAGGGGGGTTTGCAGGATATCCCAGTGAGAGAGGCTGCCTCCCCAAGGTCAGGGAAGGTATTTCTCGGACTTCCCCGTACAGGGAACGCCTGTGACTGAAGAGAGCTTCGTGGAGTTGTCTCTCGAGCTCCCCCACGCACTGAGAATGTTTCCGGAATCCTGAGCGTGGGGAGGTTCCACCAACGGCCGGCAGCGCATGGGTTCTAACGGAAAGCCTAAGCTCGTCTCCCCTGAGGGTTTTCCTAATGTCTCTGTGCCAGGGAATGCTTGGGGGGATTGCAGGATATCCCAGTGACAGGGGCTGCCTCCCCAAGGTCAGGGAATGTATTTCTCGGACTTCCCCGAACAGGGAACACATGTGACTGAAGAGAGCTGCGTGGAGTTGTCTCTCGAGCTCCCCCACGCACTGACAATGGTTCCGGAATCCTGAGTATGGGGAGGATCCACCAACGGTCGGCAGCGCGTGGGTTCTAACGGAAAGCCTAAGCTCGTCTCCACTGAGGGTTTTCCTAATGTCTCTGTGCCAGGGAATGCTAGGGGGGTTTGCAGGATATCCCAGTGACAGAGGCTGCCTCCCCAAGGTCAGGGAAGGTATTTCTCGGACTTCCCCGAAAGGGAACACCTGTGATTGAAGAGAGCTCCGTGGAGTTGTCTCTCGAGCTCCCCAACGCACTGACAATGGTTCCGGAATCCTGAGCATGGGGAGGTTCCACCAACGGTCGGCAACCCGAGGGTGCTAACGGAAAGCCTAAGTTCGTCTCCCCTGAGGGTTTTCCTAATATCTCTGTGTCAGGGATTGCTAGGGGGGTTTGCAGGATATCCCAGTGACAGAGGCTGCCTCCCCAAGGTCAGGGAAGTTATTTTTCGGACTTCCCCGAACTGGGAACACCTGTGACTGAAGAGAGCTGCGTGGAGTTGTCTCTCGAGCTCCCCCACGCACTGACAATGTTTCCGGAATCCTGAGCGTGGGGAGGTTCCACCAACGGTCGGCAGCGCATGGGTTCTAATGGAAAGCCTAAGCTCGTCTCCCCTGAGATTTTCCCTAATGTCTCTGTGCCAGGGAATGCTAGGGGGTTTTGCAGGATATCCCAGTGACACAGGCTTTTTCCCCAAGGTCAGGGAATATATTTCTCGGACTTCCACGAACAGAGAACACCTGTGAATGAAGAGAGCTGCGTGGAGTTGTCTCTCGAGCTCCCCCACGCACTGACAATGTTTCCGGAATCCTGAGCGTGGGGAGGTTCCACCAACGGTCGGCAGCGCGTGGGTTCTAACGGAAAGCCTAAGCTCGTCTCCCCTGAGGCTTTTCCTAATGTCTCTGTGCCAGGGAATGCTAGGGGTGTTTGCAGGATATCCCAGTGACAGAGGCTGCCTCCCCTTGTTCAGGGAAGGTATTTCTCGGACTTCCCCGAACAGGGAACACCTGTGTCTGAAGAGAGGTGCGTGAAGTTATCTCTAGAGTTCCTCCACGCACTGACAATGGTTCCGGAATCCTGAGCATGGGGAGGTTCCACCAACGGTCGGCAGCGCGTGGGTTCTAACGGAAAGCTTAAGCTTGTCTCCCCTGAGGGTTTTCCTAATGTCTCTGTGCCAGGGAATTCTAGGGGAGTTTGCAGGATATCCCAGTGACAGAGGCTGCCTCCCCAAGGTCAGGGAAGGTATTTCTCGGACTTACCCGAACAGGGAACACCTCTGACTGAAGAGAGATCCGTGGAGTTGTCTCTCGAAATCCCCCACGCACTGACAATGGTTCCGGAATCCTGAGCATGGGGAGGTTCCACCAACGGTCGGCAGCGCGTGGGTTCTAACGGAAAGCCTAAGCTCGTCTCCCTTGAGGGTTTTCCTAATGTCTCTGTGTCAGGGATTGCTAGGGGTGTTTGCAGGATATCCCAGTGACAGAGGCTGCCTCCCCAAGGTCAGGGAAGTTAATTCTCGGACTTCCCCGTTCTGGGAACACCTGTGACTGAAGAGAGCTGCGTGGAGTTGTCTCTCGAGATCCCCCACGCACTGACAATGTTTCCGGAATCCTGAGCGTGGGGAGGTTCCACCAACGGTCGGCAGCGCATGGGTTCTAATGGAAAGCCTAAGCTCGTCTCCCCTGAGATTTTCCCTAATGTCTCTGTGCCAGGGAATGCTAGGGGGTTTTGCAGGATATCCCAGTGACACAGGCTGGTTCCCCAAGGTCAGGGAATATATTTCTCGGACTTCCACGAACAGAGAACACCTGTGACTGAAGAGAGCTGCGTGGAGTTGTCTCTCGAGCTCCCCCACGCACTGACAATGTTTCCGGAATCCTGAGCGTGGGGAGGTTCCACCAACGGTCGGCAGCGCGTGGGTTCTAACGGAAAGCCTAAGCTCGTCTCCCTTGGGGGTTTTCCTAATGTCTCTCTGCCGGGGAAAGCTTGGGGGCTTTACAGGATATCCCAGTGACAGAGGCTGCCTCCCCAAGGTCAGGGAAGATATTTCTCGGACTTCCCCGAACAGGGAACACCTGTGACTGAAGAGAGCTCCGTGGAGATGTCTCTCGAGATCCCCCACGCACTGAAAATGGTTCCGGAATCCTGAGCATGGGGAGGTTCCAGCAACGGTCGGCAGCGCGTGGGTTCTAACGGAAAGCCTAAGCTCGTCTCCCCTGAGGATTTTCCTAATGTCTCTGTGCCAGGGAATGCTAGGGGTGTTTGCATGATATCCCAGTGACAGAGGCTGCCTCCCCAAGGTCAGGGAAGGTTTTTCTCGGACTTCCCCGAACAGGGAACTCCTGTGACTGAAGAGAGCTCCGTGGAGTTGTCTCTCGAGATCCCCCACGCACTGACAATGATTCCGGAATCCTGAGCATGGGGAGGTTCCACCAACGGTCGGCAGCGCGTGGGTGCTAACGGAAAGTCTAAGCTCGTCTCCCCTGAGGGTTTTCCTAATGTCTCACTGCCAGGGAATGCTAGGGGGGTTTGCAGGATATCCCAGTGACAGAGGCTGCCTCCCCAAGGTCAGGGAAGTTATTTCTCGGACTTCCCCGTACAGGGAACACCTGTGACTGAAGAGAGCTGCGTGGAGTTGTCTCTCGAGCTCCCCCACGCACTGACAATGGTTCCGGAATCCTGAGCATGGGGAGGTTCCACCAATGGTCGGCAGCGCGTGGGTTCTCACGGAAAGCCTAAGCTCGTCTCCCCTGATGGTTTTCCTAATGTCTCTGTGCCAGGGAATGCTAGGGGAGTTTGCAGGATATCCCAGAGTCAGAGGCTGCCTCCCCAAGTACAGGGAAGATATTTCTCGGACTTCCCCGTACAGGGAACGCCTGTGACTGAAGAGAGCTGCGTGGAGTTGTCTCTCGAGCTCCCCCACGCACTGAGAATGTTTCCGGAATCCTGAGCGTGGGGAGGTTCCACCAACGGCCGGCAGCGCATGGGTTCTAACGGAAAGCCTAAGCTCGTCTCCCCTGAGGGTTTTCCTAATGTCTCTGTGCCAGGGAATGCTTGGGGGGTTTGCAGGATATCCCAGTGACAGGGGCTGCCTCCCCAAAGTCAGGGAAGGTATTTCTCGGACTTCCCCGAACAGGGAACACATGTGACTGACGAGAGCTCCGTGGAGTTGTCTCTCGAGATCCCCCACGCACTGACAATTGTTCCGGAATCCTGAGCGTGGGGAGGTTCCACCAACGGTCGGCAGCGCATGGGTTCTAACGGAAAGCCTAAGCTCGACTCCCCTGAGGGTTTTCCTAATGTCTCTGTGCCAGGGAATGCTAGGGGTGTTTGCAGGATATCCCAGTGACAGAGGCTGCCTCCCCAAGTTCAGGGAAGGTATTTCTCGGACTTCCCCGAACAGGGAACACCTGTGAATGAAGAGAGTTCCGTGGAGTTGTCTCTCGAGATCCCCCACGCACTGACAATGGTTCCGGAATTCTGAGCATGGGGAGGTTCCACCAACGGTCGGTAGCGCGTGAGTGCAAACGGAAAGCCTAAGCTCGTCTCCCCTGAGGGTTTTCCTAATGTCTCTGTGCCAGGGAATGCTACGGGGGTTTGCAGGATATCCCAGTGACAGAGGCTGCCTCCCCAAAGTATGGGAAGTTATTTCTCGGACTTCCCCGTACTGGGAACACCTGTGACTGAAGAGAGCTGCGTGGAGTTGTCTCTCGAACTCCCCCACGCACTGACAATGGTTCCGGAATCCTGAGCATTGGGAGGATCCACCAACGGTCGGCAGCGCGTGGGTTCTAACGGAAAGCCTAAGCTCGTCTCCACTGAGGGTTTTCCTAATGTCTCTGTGCCAGGGAATGCTAGGGGGGTTTGCAGGATATCCCAGTGACAGAGGCTGCCTCCCCAAGGTCAGGGAAGGTATTTCTCGGACTTCCCCGAACAGGGAACACCTGTGACTGAAGAGAGCTGCGTGGAGTTGTCTCTCGAGCTCCCCCACGCACTGACAATTTTTTCGGAATCCTGAGCGTGGGGAGGTTCCACCAACGGTCGGCAGTGCGTGGGTTCAAACGGAAAGCCTAAGCTCGTATCCCCTGAGGGTTTTCCTAATGTCTCTGTGCCATGGAATTCTAGGGGTGTTTGCAGGATATCCCAGTGACAGAGACTGCCTCCCCAAGTTCAGGGAAGTTATTTCTCGGACTTACCCGAAAGGGAACACCTGTGATTGAAGAGAGCTCCGTGGAGTTGTCTCTCGAGCTCCCCAACGCACTTACAATGGTTCCGGAATCCTGAGCATGGGGAGGTTCCACCAACGTTCGGCAACCTGAGGGTGCTAACGGAAAGCCTAAGCTCGTCTCCCCTGAGGGTTTTCCTAATATCTCTGTGTCAGAGATTGCTAGGGGGGTTTGCAGGATATCCCAGTGACAGAGGCTGCCTCCCCAAGGTCAGGGAAGTTATTTCTCGGACTTCCCCGAACTGGGAACACCTGTGACTGAAGAGAGCTGCGTGGAGTTGTCTCTCGAGCTCCCCCACGCACTGACAATGTTTCCGGAATCCTGAGCGTGGGGAGGTTCCACCAACGGTCGGCAGCGCTTGGGTTCTAACGGAAAGCCTAAGCTCGTCTCCCTGAGGTTTTTCCTAATGTCTCTGTGCCAGGGAATGCTAGGGGTGTTTGCAGGATATCCCAGTGACAGAGGCTGCCTCCCCAAGTTCAGGGAAGGTATTTCTCGGACTTCACCGAACAGGGAACGCCTGTGACTGAAGAGAGATGCGTGGAGTTGTCTCTCGAGCTCCCCCACGCACTGACAATGGTTTCGGAATCCTGAGCGTGGGGAGGTTCCACCAATGGTCGGCAGCGCGTGGGTTCAAACGGAAAACCTAAGCTCGTCTCCCCTGAGGGTTTTCCTAATGTCTCTGTGCCAGGGGATGCTAGGGGGGTTTGCAGGATATCCCAGTGACAGAGGCTGGCTCCCCAAGGTCAGGGAATGTATTTCTCGGACTTCCCCGTACAGGGAACACCTGTGACTGAAGAGAGCTGCCTGGAGTTGTCTCTCGAGCTCCCCCACTCACTGAAAATGGTTCCGGAATCCTGAGCGTGTGGATGTTCCACCAACGGTCGGCAGCGCATGGGTTCTAACGGAAAGCCTAAGCTCGTCTCCACTGAGGGTTTTCCTAATGTCTCTGTGCCAGGGAATGCTAGGGGGGTTTGCAGGATATCCCAGTGACAGAGGCTGCCTCCACAAGGTCAGGGAAGGTATTTCTCGGACTTCCCCGAACAGGGAACACCTGTGACTGAAGAGAGCTGCGTGGAGTTGTCTCTCGAGCTCCCCCACGCACTGACAATTTTTTCGGAATCCTGAGCGTGGGGAGGTTCCACCAACGGTCGGCAGTGCGTGGGTTCAAACGGAAAGCCTAAGCTCGTATCCCCTGAGGGTTTTCCTAATGTCTCTGTGCCATGGATTTCTAGGGGTGTTTGCAGGATATCCCAGTGACAGAGACTGCCTCCCCAAGTTCAGGGAAGTTATTTCTCGGACTTACCCGAAAGGGAACACCTGTGATTGAAGAGAGCTCCGTGGAGTTGTCTCTCGAGCTCCCCAACGCACTTACAATGGTTCCGGAATCCTGAGCATGGGGAGGTTCCACCAACGTTCGGCAACCCGAGGGTGCTAACGGAAAGCCTAAGCTCGTCTCCCCTGAGGGTTTTCCTAATATCTCTGTGTCAGAGATTGCTAGGGGGGTTTGCAGGATATCCCAGTGACAGAGGCTGCCTCCCCAAGGTCAGGGAAGTTATTTCTCGGACTTCCCCGAACTGGGAACACCTGTGACTGAAGAGAGCTGCGTGGAGTTGTCTCTCGAGCTCCCCCACGCACTGACAATGTTTCCGGAATCCTGAGCGTGGGGAGGTTCCACCAACGGTCGGCAGCGCTTGGGTTCTAACGGAAAGCCTAAGCTCGTCTCCCTGAGGTTTTTCCTAATGTCTCTGTGCCAGGGAATGCTAGGGGTGTTTGCAGGATATCCCAGTGACAGAGGCTGCCTCCCCAAGGTCAGGGAAGGTATTTCTCGGACTTCACCGAACAGGGAACGCCTGTGACTGAAGAGAGATGCGTGGAGTTGTCTCTCGAGCTCCCCCACGCACTGACAATGGTTTCGGAATCCTGAGCGTGGGGAGGTTCCACCAACGGTCGACAGCGCGTGGGTTCAAACGGAAAACATAAGCTCGTCTCCCCTGAGGGTTTTCCTAATGTCTCTGTGCCAGGGAATGCTTGGGGGCTTTGCAGGATATCCCAGTGACAGAGGCTGCCACCCCAAGGTCAGGGACGGTATTTCTCGGACTTCCCCGAACAGGGAACACCTGTGACTGAAGAGAGCTACGTGGAGTTGTCTCTCGAGCTCCCCCAAGCACTGAAAATATTTCCGGAATCCTGAGCATGGGGAGGTTCCACCAACGGTTGGCAGCGTGTGGGAGCTAAGGGAAAGCCTAAGCTCGCCTCCCCTGAGTTTTTACCTAATGTCTCTGTGCCAGGGAATGCTAGGGGTTTTTGCAGGATATCCCAGTGACAGAGGCTGCCTCCCAAAGGTCAGGGAAGTTATTTCTCGGACTTCCCCGTACTGGGAACACCTGTGACTGAAGAGAGCTGCGTGGAGTTGTCTCTCGAGCTCCCCCACGCACTGACAATGGTTCCGGAATCCTGAGCGTGTGGAGGTTCCACCAACGGTCGACAGCGCGTGGGGTCTAACGGAAAGCCTAAGCTCGTCTCCCCTGAGGATTTTCCTAATGTCTCTGTGCCAGGGAATGCTTGGGTGGTTTGCAGGATATCCCAGTGACAGAGGCTGCCTCCCCAAGGTCAGGGAAAGTATTTCTCGGTCTTCCCCAACAGGGAACACCTGTGACTGAAGAGAGCTGCGTGGAGTTGTCTCTCGAGCTCCCCCACGCACTGACAATTGTTCCGGAATCCTGAGCGTGGGGAGGTTCCACCAACGGTCGGCAGCGCATGGGTTCTAACGGAAAGCCTAAGCTCGCCTCCCCTGAGGGTTTTCTTAATGTCTCTGTGCCAGGGAATGCTTGGGTGGTTTGCAGGATATTCCAGTGACAGAGGCTGCCTCCCCAAGGTCAGGGAAAGTATTTCTCGGTCTTCCCCAACAGGGAACACCTGTGACTGAAGAGAGCTGCGTGGAGTTGTCTCTCGAGCTCCCCCACGCACTGACAATGTTTCCGGAATCCTGAGCGTGGGGAGGTTCCACCAACGCTCGGCAGCGCATGTGTTCTAACGGAAAGCCTAAGCTCGTCTCCCCTGAGGGTTTTCCTTATGTCTCTGTTCCAGGGAATGCTAGGGGGTTTTGCAGGATATCTCAGTGACAGAAGTTGGCTCCCCAAGGTCAGGGAATGTATTTCTCGGTCTTCCACGAACAGGGAACACCTGTGACTGAAGAGAGCTGCGTGGAGTTGTCTCTCGAGCTCCCCCACGCACTGACAATGTTTCCGGAATCCTGAGCGTGGGGAGGTTCCACCAACGGTCGGCAGCGCGTGGGTTCTAACGGAAAGCCTAAGCTCGTCTCCCTGAGGGTTTTCCAAATGTCTCTGTGCCAGGGAATGCTAGGGGGGTTTGCAGGATATCCCAGTGACAGAGGCTGCCTCCCCAACGTCAGGGAAGATATTTCTCGGACTTCCCCGAACAGGGAACACCTGTGACTGAAGAGAGTTGCGTGGAGTTTTCTCTCGAGCTCCCCCACACACTGACAATGGTTCTGGAATCCTGAGAGTGGGGAGGTTCCACCAACGGTCGGCAAATCCTGGGTTCTAACGGAAAGCCTAAGCTCGTCTCCCCTGAGGGTTTTCCTAATGTCTCTGGGCCAGGGAATGCTTGGGGGGTTTGCAGGATATCCCAGTGACAGAGGCTGCCTCCCCAAGGTCAGGGAAGGTATTTCTCGGACTTCCCCGAACAGGGAACACCTGTGACTGAAGAGAGCTGCGTGGAGTTGTCTCTCGAGCTCCCCCACGCACTGACAATTGTTCCGGAATCCTGAGAGTGGGGAGGTTCCACCAACGGTCGGCAGCGCGTGGGTTCTAACGGAAAGTATAAGCTCATCTCCCCTGAGGGTTTTCCTAATGTCTCTATGCCAGGGAATGCTAGGGGGGTTTGCAGGATATCCCAGTGACAGACGCTGCCTCCCCAAGGTCAGAGAAGTTATTTCTCGGGCTTCCCCGAACAGGGAACACCTGTGACTGAAGAGAGCTGCGTGGAGTTGTCTCTCGAGCTCCCCCACGCACTGACAATTGTTCCGGAATCCTGAGGGTGGGGAGGTTCCACCAACGGTCGGCAGCGCGTGGGTTCAAACGGAAAGCCTAAGCTCGTCTCCCCTGAGGGTTTTCCTAATGTCTCTGTGCCAGGGAATGCTAGGGGGTTTTGCAGGATATCCCAGTGACAGAGGATGGCTCCCCAAGGTCAGGGAATGTATTTCTCGGACTTCCAAGAACAGGGAACACCTAAGACTGGAGAGAGTTGCGTGGAGTTGTCTCTCGAGCTCCCCCACGCACTGACAATGGTTCCGGAATCCTGAGCGTGGGGAGGTTCCACCAAAGGTCGGCAGCGCGTGGGTTCTAACGGAAAGCCTAAGCTCGTCTCCTTGAGTTTTTTCCTAATGTCTCTGTGCCAGGGAATGCTAGGGGGGTTTGCAGGATATCCCAGTGACAGAGGCTGCCACACCAAGTTCAGGGAAGTTATTTCTCGGACTTCCCCGAACAGGGAACACCTGTGACTGAAGAGAGCTGCGTGGAGTTGTCTCTCGAGTTCCCCCACGGACTGAAAATGGTTCCGGAATCCTGTGCGTGGGGAGGTTCCACCAACGGTCGGCAGCGCGTGAGTTCTAACGGAAAGCCTAATCTCGTCTCCCCTGAGGGTTTTCCTAATATCTCTGTGCCAGGGAATGCTAGGGGGTTTTGCAGGATATCCCAGTGAAAGTGACTGCCTCCCCAAGGTCAGGGAAGGTATTTCTCTGACTTCCCCGAAAAGGGAACACCTGTGACTGAAGAGAGCTGCGTGGAGTTGTCTCTCGAGCTCCCCCACGCAATGACAATGGTTCCGGATTCATGAGCGTGGGGAGGTTTCATCAACGGTCGGCAGCGCGTGGGTTCTAACGGAAAGCCTAAGCTCGTCTCCCCTGAGGGATTTCCTAATGTCTCTGTGCCAGGGAATGCTAGGGGGGTTTGCAGGATATCCCAGTGACAGAGGCTGCCTCCCCAAGGTCAGGGAAGGTATTTCTCGGACTTCCCCGAACAGGGAACACCTGTGACTGAAGAGAGCTGCGTGGAGTTGTCTCTCGAGCTCCCCCACGCGCTGACAATGTTTCCAGAATCCTGAGCGTGGGGAGGTTTCACCAACGGTCGGCAGCGCGTGGGTTCTAACGGAAAGCCTAAGCTCGTCTCCCCTGAGGGTTTTCCTAATGTCTCTGTGCCAGGGAATGCTAGGGGGGTTTGCAGGATATCCCAGTGACAGAGGCTGCCTCCCCAAGGTCAGGGAAGGTATTTCTCGGACTTCCCCGAACAGGGAACACCTGTGACTGAAGAGAGCTGCGTGGAGTTGTCTCTCGAGGTCTCCCACGCACTGACAATGGTTCCGGAATCCTGAGCGTGGGGAGGTTCCACCAGCGGTCGGCAGTGCGTGGGTTCTAACGGAAAGCCTAAGCTCGACTCCCCTGAGGGTTTTCTTAATGTCTCTGTGCCAGGGAATGCTAGGGGTGTTTGCAGGATATCCCAGTGACAGAGGCTGCCTCCCCAAGGTAAGAGAAGTTATTTCTCGGACTTCCCCGAATAGGGAACACCAGTGACTGAAGAGAGCTGCGTGGAGTTGTCTCTCGAGCTCCCCCACGCACTGACAATGGTTCCGGAATGCTGACCGTGGGGAGGTTCCACCAACAGTCGGCAGCACGTGTGTTCTAACGGAAAGCCTAAGCTCGTCTCCCCTGAGGGTTTTCCTAATGTCTCTGTGCCAGGGAATGCTAGGGGGGTTTGCAGGATATCCCAGTGACAGAGGCTGCCTCCCCAAGGTCAGGGAAGGTATTTCTCGGACTTCCCCGAACAGGGAACACCTGTGACTGAAGAGAGCTGCGTGGAGTTGTCTCTCGAGCTCCCCCACGCACTGACAATGGTTCCGGAATCCTGAGCGTGGGGAGGTTCCACCAACGGTCGACAGCGCGTGCGTTCTAACGGAATACCTAAGCTCGTCTCCCCTGAGGGTTTTCCTAATGTCTCTGTGCCAGGGAATGCTATGGGGGTTTGCAGGATATCCCAATGACAGAGGCTGCCTCCCCAATGTCAGGGAAGGTATTTCTCGGACTTCCCTGTACAGGGAACACTTGTGACTGAAGAGAGCTTCGTGGAGTTGTCTCTCGAGCTCCCCCACGCACTGACAATGTTTCCGGAATCCTGAGCGTGGGGAGGTTCCACCAGCGGTCGGCAGTGCGTGGGTTCTAACGGAAAGCCTAAGCTCGTCTCCCCTGAGGGTTTTCTTAATGTCTCTGTGCCAGGGAATGCTAGGGGGGTTTGCAGGATATCCCAGTGACAGTGGCTGCCTCCCCAAGGTAAGGGAAGTTATTTCTCGGATTTCCCCGAACAGGGAACACCAGTGACTGAAGAGAGTTGCGTGTAGTTGTCTCTCGAGCTCCCCCACGCACTGACAATGGTTCCGTAATGCTGACCGTTGGGAGGTTCCACCAACAGTCGGCAGCGCGTCGGTTCTAACGGAAAGCCTAAGCTCGACTCCCCTGAGGTTTTTCCTAATGTCTCTGTGCCAGGGAATACTAGGGTGTTTTGCAGGATATCCCAGTGACAGAGGCTGGCTACCCAAGGTCAGGGAAGGTATTTCTCGGACTTCCCCGAACAGGGAACACCTGTGACTGAAGAGAGCTGTGTGGATTTGTGTCTCGAGCTCCCCCACGCACTGTCAATGGTTCCGAAATCCTGAGCGTGGGGAGGATCCACCAACGGTCGGCAGCGCGTGGGTTCTAACGGAAAGCATAAGCTCGTCTCCCCTGAGGGTTTTCCTAGAGTCTCTGTGCCAGGGAATGCTTGGGAGGTTTGCAGGATATCCCAGTGACAGAGGCTGCCTCCCCAAGGTCAGGGAAGGTATTTCTCGGACTTCCCCGAACAGGGAACACCTGTGACTGAAGAGAGCTGCGTGGAGTTGTCTCTCGAGCTCCCCCACGCACTGACAATAGTTCCGGAATCCTGAGCGTGGGGAGGTTCCACCAACGGTCGGCAGCGCGTGGGTTCTAACGGAAAGCCTAAGCTCGTCTCCCCTGAGGGTTTTCCTAATTTTTCTGTGCCAGGGAATGCTAGGTGGGTTTGCAGGATATCCCAGTGACAGAGGCTGCATCCCCAAGGTCAGGGAAGGTATTTCTCGGACTTCCCCGAACAGGGAACACCTGTGACTGAAGAGAGCTGCGTGGAGTTGTTTCTCGAGCTCCCCCACGCACTGAGAATTGTCCCGGAATCCTGAGCTTGGGGAGGATCCACCAACGGTCGGCAGCGCGTGGGTTCTAACGGAATGCCTAAACTAGTCTCCCCTGATGGTTTTCCTAATATCTCTGTGCCAGCGAATGCTAGGGGTGTTTGCAGGATATCCCAGTGACAGAGGCTGCCTCCCCAAGGTCAGGGAAGTTATTTCTCGAACTTCCACGAACAGGGAACACCTGTGACTGAAGAGAGCTGCGTGGAGTTGTCTCTCGAACTCCCCCACGCACTGACAATGGTTCCGGAATCCTGAGCGTGGGGAGGTTCCACCAACGGTCGGCAGCGCGTGGGTTCTAACGGAAAGCCTAAGCTCGTCTCCCCTGAGGGTTTTCCTAATGTCTCTGTGCCAGGGAATGCTAGGGGGGTTTGCAGGATATCCCAGTGACAGAGGCTGCCTCCCCAAGGACAGGGAAATTATTTCTCCTACTTCCCCGAACAGGGAACGCCTGTGACTGAAGAGAGCTGCGTGGAGTTGTCTCACGAGCTCCCCCACGCAATGACAATGATTCCGGAATCCTGAGAGTGGGGAGGTTCCACCAACGGTCGGCAGCGCGTGGGTTCTAACGGAAAGCCTAAGCTCGTCTCCCCTGAGGGTTTTCCTAATGTCTCTGTGCCAGGGAATGCTAGGGGTGTTTGCAGGATATCCCAGTGACAGAGGCTGCCTCCCCAAGGTCAGGGAAGGTTTTTCTCGGACTTCCCCGAACAGGGAACACCTGTGACTGAAGAGAGCTGCGTGGAGTTGTCTCTCGAGCTCCCCCACGCACTGACAATGATTCCGGAATCCTGAGAGTGGGGAAGTTCCACCAACGGTCGGCAGCGCGTGGGTTCTAACGGAAAGCCTTAGCTCGTCTCCCCTGAGGGTTTTCCTAATGTCTCTGTGCCAGGGAATGCTAGGGGCATTTGCAGGATATCCCAGTGACAGAGGCTGCCTCCCCAAGGACAGGGAAGTTATTTCACGGACTTCCCCGAACAGGGAACACCTGTGACGGAAGAGAGCGGCGTGGAGTTGTCTCTCGAGCTCCCCCACGCACTGACAATTATTCCGGAATCCTGAGCGTGGGGAGGTTCCACCAACGTTCGGCAGCGCATGGGTTCTAACGGAAAGCCTAAGCTCGCCTCCCCTGAGGATTTTTCTTATTTTTCTGTGTCAGGGAATGTTAGGGGGGTTTGCAGGTAATCCCAGTGTCAGAGGCTGCCTCCCCAAGAACAGGGAATTTATTTCTCGGACTTCTCCGAACAGGGAACACCTGTGATTGAAGAGAGCTGCGTGGAGTTGTCTCTCGTGCTCCCCCAGTCACTGACAATGGTTCCGGAATCCTGAGCGTGGGGACGTTCCACCAACGGTCGGTAGCGCGTGGGTTCAAACGGAAAGCCTAAGCTCGTCTCCCCTGAGGGTTTTCCTAATGTCTCTGTGCCAGGGAATGCTAGTTGTGTTTGCAGGATATCCCAGTGACAGAGGTTGCCTCCCCAAGTTCAGGGAAGGTATTTCTCGGACTTCCCCGAACAGGGAACACCTGTGACTGAAGAGAGCTCCGTGGAGTTGTCTCTCGAGCTCCCCCATGCACTGAAAATGGTTCCGGAATCCTGAGCATGGGGAGGTTCCACCAACGGTCGGCAGCGCGTGGGAGCTAACGGAAAGCCTAAGCTCGTCTCCCCTGAGGGTTTTCCTAATGTCTCTGTGCCAGGGAATGCTTGGGGGGTTTGCAGGTTATCCCAGTGACAGAGGCTGCCTCCCCAAGGTCAGGGAAGTTATTTCTCGGACTTCCCCGAACAGGGAACACCTGTGACTGAAGAGAGCTCCGTGGAGTTGTCTCTCGAGCTCCCCCACGCACTGACAATGGTTCCGGAATCCTGAGCATGGGGAGGTTCCAACAACGTTCGGCAGCGCGTGGGTGCTAACGGAGAGCCTAAGCTCGTCTCCCCTGAGGGTTTTCCTAATGTCTCTGTGCCAGGGAATGCTAGGTGGTTTTGAAGGATATCCCAGTGACAGAGGCTGCCGCCCCAAGGTCAGGGAAGTTATTTCACGGACTTCCCCGAACAGGGAACACCTGTGACTGAAGAGAGCTGCGTGGAGTTGTCTCTCGAGCTCCCCCACGCACTGACAATGTTTCCGGAATCCTGAGCGTGGGGAGGTTCCACCAACGGTCGGCAGCGCATGGGTTATAACGGATAGCCTAAACTCGTCTCCCCTGAGGGTTTTCCTAATGTCTCTGTGCCAGGGAATGCTAGGGGGTTTTGCAGGATATCCCAGTGACAGAGGCTGGCTCCCCAAGGTCAGGGAATGTATTTCTCGGACTTCCACGAACAGGGAACACCTGTGACTGAAGAGAGCTGCGTGGAGTTGTCTCTCGAGCTCCCCCACGCACTGACAATGTTTCCGGAATCCTGAGCTTGGGGAGGTTCCACCAACGGTCGGCAGCGCGTGGGTTCGAAAGGAAAGCCTAAGCTCGTCTCCCTGAGGTTTTTCCTTATGTCTCTGTTCCAGGGAATGCTAGGGGGGATTGCAGGATATCCCAGTGACAGAGGCTGGCTCCCCAAGGTCAGGGAATGTATTTCTCGGACTTCCCCGAACAGGGAACACCTGTGACTGAAGAGAGCTGCGTTGAGTTTTCTCTCGAGCTCCCCCACGCACTGACAATGTTTCCGGAATCCTGAGCGTGGGGAGGTTCCACAAACGGTCGGCAGCGCGTGGGTTCTAACGGAAAGCCTAAGCTCGTCTCCCCTGAGGGTTTTCCTAATGTCTCTGTGCCAGGGAATGCTTGGGGGTTTTGCAGGATTTCCCAGTGACAGAGGCTGCCTCCCCAAGGTCAGGGAAGGTATTTCTCGGACTTCCCCGAACAGGGAACACCTGTGGCTGAAGAGAGCTGCGTGGAGTTGTCTCTCGAGCTCCCCCACGCACTGACAATGGTTCCGGAATACTGAGCGTGGGGAGGATCCACCAACGGTAGGCAGCGCGTGTGTTCTAACGGAAAGCCTAAGCTCGTCTACCCTGAGGGTTTTCCTAATATTTCTGAGCCAGGGAATGCTTGGGTGGTTTGCAGGATATCCCAGTGTTAAAGGCTGCCTCCCCAAGGTCAGGGAATGTATTTCTCGGACTTCCCCGAACAGGGAACACCTGTGACTGAAGAGAGCTGCGTGGAGTTGTCTCTCGAGCTCCCCCACTCACTGACAATGGTTCCGGAATCCTGAGGGTGGGGAGGTTCCACCAACGGTCGGCAGCGCGTGGGTTCAAACGGAAAGCCTAAGCTCGTGTCCCCTGAGGGTTTTCCTAATGTCTCTGTGCCAGGGAATGCTAGGGGGTTTTGCAGGATATCCCAGTGACAGAGGCTGGCTCCCCAAGGTCAGGGAATGTATTTCTCGGACTTCCAAGAACAGGGAACACCTAAGAATGAAGAGAGCTGCGTGGAGTTGTCTCTCGAGCTCCCCCACGCACTGACAATTGTTCCGGAATCCTGAGCGTGGGGAGGTTCCACCAACGGTCGGCAGCGCGTGGGTTCAAACGGAAAGCCTAAGCTCGTGTCCCCTGAGGTTTTTCCTAATGTCTCTGTGCCAGGGAATGCTAGGGGGTTTTGCAGGATATCCCAGTGACAGAGGCTGGCTCCCCAAGGTCAGGGAATGTATTTCTCGGACTTCCAAGAACAGGGAACACCTAAGAATGAAGAGAGCTGCGTGGAGTTGTCTCTCGAACTCCCCCACGCACTGACAATGTTTCCGGAATCCTGAACGTGGGGAGGTTCCACCAAAGGTCGGCAGCGCGTGGGATCTAACGGAAAGCCTAAGCTCGTCTCCCTGAGGGTTTTCCTAATATCTCTGTGCCAGGGAATGCTAGGGGGGTTTGCAGGATATCCGAGTGACAGAGGCTGCCTCCCCAAGGTGAGGGAAGGTATTTCTCGGACTTCCCCGAACAGGGAACACCTGTGACTGAAGAGAGCTGCGTGGAGTTGTCTCTCGAGCTCCCCCACGCACTGACAATGGTTCCGGAATCCTGAGCATTGGGAGGTTCCACCAACGGTCGGCAGCGCGTGGGTTTTAACCGAAAGCCTAAGCTCGTCTACCCTGAGTTTTTTCCTAATGTCTCTGTGCCAGGGAATGCTAGGGGGGTTTGCAGGATATCCCAGTGACAGAGGCTGCCTCCCCATGTTCAGGGAAGGTATTTCTCGGACTTCCCCGAACAGGGAACACCTGTGACTGAAGAGAGCTGCGTGGAGTTGTCTCTAGAGTTCCCCCACGCACTGACAATGGTTCCAGAATCCTGAGCGTGGGGAGGTTCCACCAATGGTCGGCAGAGCGTGGGTTCTAACGGAAAGCCTAAGCTCGTCTCCCCTGAGGGTTTTCCTAATGTCTCTGTGCCAGGGAATGCTAGGGTGTTTTGCAGGATATCCCAGTGACAGAGGCTGCCTCCCCAAAGTCAGAGAAGTTATTTCTCGGACTTCCCCGAACAGGGAACACCTGTGACTGAAGAGAGCTGCGTGGAGTTTTCTCTCGAGCTCCACGACGCACTGACAATGGTTCTGGAATCCTGAGAGTGGGGAGGTTCCACCAACGGTCGGCAGCCCGTGGGTTCTAACGGAAAGCCTAAGCTCGTCTCCCCTGAGGATTTTCCTAATATCTCTGTGCCAGGGAATGCTTGGGGGCTTTGCAGGATATCCCAGTGACAGAGGCTGCCACCCCAAGGTCAGGGAAGGTATTTCTCGGACTTCCCCGAACAGGGAACAACTGTGACTGAAGAGAGCTGCTTGGAGTTGTCTCTCGAGCTCCCCCACGCACTGACAATGGTTCCGGAATCCTGAGCGTGGGGAGGTTCCACCAACGGTCGGCAGTGCGTGGGTTCTAACGGAAAGCCTAAGCTCGTCTCCCCTGAGGGTTTTCCTAATGTCTCTGTGCCAGGGAATGCTAGGGGCGTTTGCAGGATATCCCAGTGACAGAGGCTGCCTCCCAAAGGTCAGGGAAGTTATTTCTCGGACTTCCCCGAACAGGGAACACCTGTGACTGAAGAGAGCTCCGTGGAGTTGTCTCTCGAGCTCCCCCACGCACTGACAATGGTTCCGGAATCCTGAGCGTGGGGAGGTTCCACCAACGGTCGGCAGCGCGTGGGTTCTAACGGAAAGCCTAAGCTCGTCTCCCCTGATGGTTTTCCAAATGTCTCTGTGCCAGGGAATGCTAGGGGGGTTTGCAGGATATCCCAGTGACAGAGGCTGCCTCCCCAAGGTCAGGGAAGTTATTTCTCGGACTTCCCGAACAGGGAACACTTGTGACTGAAGAGAGCTCCGTGGAGTTGTCTCTCGAGCTCCCCCACGCACTGACAATGTTTCCGGAATCCTGAGCATGGGGAGGTTCCAACAACGGTCGGCAGCACGTGGGTGCTAACGGAAAGCCTAAGCTCGTCTCCCCTGAGTGTTTTCCTAATGTCTCTGTGCCAGGGAATGCTAGGTGGGTTTGAAGGATATCCTAGTGACAGAGGCTGCCGCCCCAAGGTCAGGGAAGTTATTTCACGGACTTCCCCGAACAGGGAACACCTGTGACTGAAGAGAGCTGCGTGGAGTTGTCTCTCGAGCTCCCCCACGCACTGACAATGTTTCCGGAATCCTGAGCGTGGGGAGGTTCCACCAACGGTCGGCAGCGCGTGGGTTCGAAAGGAAAGCCTAAGCTCGTCTCCCTGAGGGTTTTCCTAATGTCTCTGTGCCAGGGAATGCTAGGGGGGTTTGCAGGATATCCCAGTGATAGAGGCGGCCTCCCCAACGTCAGGGAAGGTATTTCTCGGTCTCCCCGAACAGGGAACACCTGTGACTGAAGAGAGCTGCGTGGAGTTGTCTCTCGAGCTCCCCCACGCACTGACAATGGTTCCGGAATCCTGAGCGTGGAGAGGTTCCACCATCGGTCAGCAGCGCGTGGGTTCTAACGGAAAGCCTAAGCTCGTCTCCCCTGAGGGTTTTCCTAATGTCCCTGTGCCAGGGAATGCTTGGGGGGTTTGCAGGATTTCCCAGTGACATAGGCTGCCTCCCCAATGTCAGGGAAGGTATTTCTCGGACTTCCCCGAACAGGGAACACCTGTGACTGAAGAGAGCTGCGTGGAGTTGTCTCTCGAGCTCCCCCACGCACTGACAATGGTTCCGGAATACTGAGCGTGGGGAGGATCCACCAACGGTCGGCAGCGCGTATGTTCTAACGGAAAGCCTAAGCTCGTCTACCCTGAGGGTTTTCCTAATATTTCTGTGCCAGGGAATGCTTGGGTGGTTTGCAGGATATCCCAGTGTTAAAGGCTGCCTCCCCAAGGTCAGGGAACGTATTTCTCGGACTTCCCCGAACAGGGAACACCTGTGACTGAAGAGAGCTGCGTGGAGTTCTCTCTCGAGCTCCCCACGCACTGACAATGGTTCCGAAATCCTGAGCGTGGGGAGGTTCCACCAACGGTCGGCAGCGCGTGGGTTCTAACGGAAAGCCTAAGCTTGTCTCCCCTGAGGATTTTCCTAATGTCTCTGTGCCAGGGAATGCTAGGGGGCTTTGCAGGATATCCCAGTGACAGAGGCTGCCTCCCCAAAGTCAGGGAAGTTTTTTCTCGGACTTCCCCGAAAAGGGAACACCTGTGACTGAAGAGAGCTGCGTGGAGTTGTCTCTCGAGCTCCCCCACGCACTGACAATTGTTCCGGAATCCTGAGGGTGGGGAGGTTCCACCAACGGTCGGCAGCGCGTGGGTTCAAACGGAAAGCCTAAGCTCGTGTCCCCTGAGGGTTTTCCTAATGTCTCTGTGCCAGGGAATGCTAGGGGGTTTTGCAGGATATCCCAGTGACAGAGGCTGGCTCCCCAAGGTCAGGGAATGTATTTCTCGGACTTCCAAGAACAGGGAACACCTAAGAATGAAGAGAGCTGCGTGGAGTTGTCTCTCGAACTCCCCCACGCACTGACAATGTTTCCGGAATCCTGAGCGTGGGGAGGTTCCACCAAAGGTCGGCAGCGCGTGGGATCTAACGGAAAGCCTAAGCTCGTCTCCCTGAGGGTTTTCCTAATGTCTCTGTGCCAGGGAATGCTAGGGGGGTTTGCAGGATATCCCAGTGACAGAGGCTGCCTCCCCAAGGTCAGGGAAGGTATTTCTGGGACTTCCCCGAACAGGGAACACCTGTGACTGAAGAGAGCTGCGTGGAGTTGTCTCTCGAGCTCCCCCACGCACTGACAATGGTTCCGGAATCCTGAGCATTGGGAGGTTCCACCAACGGTCGACAGCGCGTGGGTTCTAACCGAAAGCCTAAGCTCGTCTCCCCTGAGGGTTTTCCTAATGTCTCTGTGCCAGGGAATGCTAGGGGGGTTTGCAGGATATCCCAGTGACAGAGGCTGCCTCCCCATGTTCAGGGAAGGTATTTCTCGGACTTCCCCGAACAGGGAACACCTGTGACTGAAGAGAGCTCCGTGGAGTTGTCTCTCGAGCTCCCCCACGCACTGACAATGGTTCTGGAATCCTGAGCGTGGGGAGGTTCCACCAACGGTCGGCAGTGCGTGGGTTCTAACGGAATGCCTAAGCTCGTCTCCCCTGAGGGTTTTCCTAATGTCTCAGTGCCAGGGAATGCTAGGGGGGTTTGCAGGATATCCCAGTGACAGTGGCTGCCTCCCCAAGGTCAGGGAAGGTATTTCTCGGACTTCCCCGAACAGGGAACACCTGTGACTGAAGAGAGCTCCGTGGAGTTGTCTCTCGAGCTCCCACACGCACTGACAATGGTTCCGGAATCCTGAGCCTGGGGAGGTTCCAACAACGGTCGGCAGCGCGTGGGTGCTAACGGAAAGCCTAAGCTCGTCTCCCCTTAGTTTTTTCCTAATGTCTCTGTGCCAGGGAATGCTAGGTGGGTTTGAAGGATATCCTAGTGACAGAGGCTGCCGCCCCAAGGTCAGGGAAGTTATTTCACGGACTTCCCCGAACAGGGAACACCTGTGACTGAAGAGAGCTGCGTGGAGTTGTCTCTCGAGCTCCCCCACGCACTGACAATGTTTCCGGCATCCTGAGCGTGGGGAGGTTCCACCAACGGTCGGCAGCGCGTGGGTTATAACTGATAGCCTAAGCTCGTCTCCCCTGAGGGTTTTCCTAATGTCTCTGTGCCAGGGAATGCTAGGGGGTTTTGCAGGATATCCCAGTGACAGAGGCTGTCTCCCCAAGGTAAGGGAATGTATTTCTCGGACTTCCACGGACAGGGAACACCTGTGACTGAAGAGAGCTGCGTGGATTTGTCTCTCGAGCTCAACCACGCACTGACAATGTTTCCGGAATCCTGAGCGTGTGGAGGTTCCACCAACGGTCGGCAGAGCGTGGGTTCGAAAGGAAAGCCTAAGCTCGTCTCCCTGAGGGTTTTCCTAATGTCTCTGTGCCAGGGAATGCTAGAGGGGTTTGCAGGATATCCCAGTGACAGAGGCGGCCTCCCCAACGTCAGGGAAGGTATTTCTCGGACTTCCCCGAACAGGGAACACCTGTGACTGAAGAGAGCTGCGTGGAGTTGTCTCTCGAGCTCCCCCACGCACTGACAATGGTTCCGGAATCCTGAGCGTGGGGAGGTTCCACAAACGGTCGGCAGCACGTGGGTTCTAACGGAAAGCCTAAGCTCGTCTCCCCTGAGGGTTTTCCTAATGTCTCTGTGCCAGGGAATGCTTGGGGGGTTTGCAGGATATCCCAGTGACAGAGGCTGCCTCCCCAAGTCCAGGGAAGGTATTTCTCGGACTTCCCCGAATAGGGAACACCTCTGACTGAAGAGAGATGCGTGGAGTTGTCTCTCGAGCTCCCCCGCGCACTGACAATTGTTCCGGAATACTGAGCGTGGGGAGGATCCACCAACGGTCGGCAGCGCGTGTGTTCTAACGGAAAGCCTAAGCTCGTCTACCCTGAGGGTTTTCCTAATATTTCTGTGCCAGGGAATGCTTGGGTGTTTTGCAGGATATCCCAGTGTTAGAGGTTGCCTCCCCAAGGTCAGGGAACGTATTTCTCGGACTTCCCCGAACAGGGAACACCTGTGACTGAAGAGAGCTGCGTGGAGTTGTCTCTAGAGTTCCCCAACGCACTGACAATGGTTCCGGAATCCTGAGCGTGGGGAGGTTCCACCAATGGTCGGCAGAGCGTGGGTTCTAACGGAAAGCCTAAGATCGTCTCCCCTGAGGGTTTTCCTAATGTCTCTCTGCCAGGGAATGCTAGGGGGTTTTGCAGGATATCCCAGTGACAGAGGCTGCCTCCCCAAGTTCAGGGAAGTTATTTCTCGGACTTTCCCGAACAGGGAACACCTGTGACTGAAGAGAGCTGCGTGGATTTTTCTCTCGAGCTCCCCGACGCACTGACAATGGTTCTGGAATCCTGAGAGTGGGGAGGTTCCACCAACGGTCGGCAGCGCGTGGGTTCTAACGGAAAGCCTAAGCTCGTCTCCCCTGAGGATTTTCCTAATGTCTCTGTGCCAGGGAATGCTTGGGGGCTTTGCAGGATATCCCAGTGACAGAGGCTGCCACCCCAAGGTCAGGGACGGTATTTCTCGGACTTCCCCGAACAGGGAACACCTGTGACTGAAGAGAGCTGCGTGGAGTTGTCTCTCGAGCTCCCCCACGCACTGACAATGGTTCCGGAATCCTGAGCGTGGGGAGGTTCCACCAACGGTCGGCAGCGCGTGGGTTCTAACGGAAAGCCTAAGCTCGTCTCCCCTGAGGGTTTTCCTAATGTCTCTGTGCCAGGGAATGCTAGGGGCGTTTGCAGGATATCCCAGTGACAGAGGCTGCCTCCCAAAGGTCAGGGAAGGTATTTCTCGGACTTCCCCGAACAGGGAACACCTGTGACTGAAGAGAGCTCCGTGGAGTTGTCTCTCGAGCTCCCCCACGCACTGACAATGGTTCCGGATTCCTGAGCATGGGGAGGTTCCAACAACGGTCGGCAGCGCGTGGGTTCTAACGGAAAGCCTAAGCTCGTCTCCCCTGAGGGTTTTCCTAATGTCTCTGTGCCAGGGAATTCTAGGGGGGTTTGAAGGATATCCCAGTGACAGAGGATGCCTCCCCAAGGTCAGGGAAGTTATTTAACGGACTTCCCCGAACAGGGAACACCTGTGACTGAAGAGAGCTGCGTGGAGTTGTCTCTCGAGCTCCCCCACGCACTGACAATGTTTCCGGAACCCTGAGCGTAGGGAGGTTCCACCAATCGTCGGCAGCGCGTGGGTTCCAACGGAATGCCTGAGCTGGTATCCCCTGAGGGTTTTCCTAATGTCTCTGTGCCAGTGAATGCTAGGGGGGTTTGCAGGAAATCCCAGTGACAGAGGCTTCCCCCCCAAGGTCAGGGAAGGTATTTCTCGGACTTCCCCGTACAGGGAATACCTGTGACTGAAGAGAGCTGCGTGGAGCTGTCTTTCGAGCTCCCCCACGCACTGACAATGGTTCCGGAACCCTGAGCGTGGGGAGGTTCCACCAACGGTCGGCAGCGCGTTGGTTCCAACGGAATGCCTGAGCTGGTCTCCCCTGCGGGTTTTGCTAATATCTCTGTGCCAGGGAATGCTAGGGGGGTTTGCAGGAAATCCCAGTGACAGAGGCTGCCTCCCCAAGGTAAGGGAAGGTATTTCTCGGACTTCCCCGGACAGGGAACACCTGTCACTGAAGAGAGCTGCGTGGAGCTGTCCCTCGAGCTCCCCCACGCACTGACAATGGTTCCGGAACACTGAGCGTGGGGAGGTTACACCAAAGGTCGTCAGCGCTTGGGTTCCAACGGAATGCCTGAGCTGGACTCCCCTGAGTGTTTTCCTAATATCTCTTTGACAGGGAATGCGAGGGGGATTTGCAGGAATTCACAGTGACAGAGGCTCTCTCCCCAAGGTCAGGAAAGTTATTTCTCGGACTTCCCCGGACAGGGAACACCTGTGACTGAAGAGAGCTGCGTGGAGCTTTCTCTCGAGCTCCCCCACGCACTGACAATGTTTCCGGAACCCTGAGCGTGGGGAGGTACCACCAACGGTCGTCAGCGCGTGGGTTCCAACGGAATGCCTGAGCTGGTCTCCCCTGAGTGTTTTCCTAATGTCTCTGTGCCAGGGAATGCTAGGGGGTTTTGCAGGAAATCCCAGTGACAGAGGCTGCCTCCCCAAGTCAGGGAAGGAATTTCTCGGACTTCCCAGGACAGGGAACACCTGTGACTGAATAGAGCTGCGTGGAGCTGTCTCTCCAGCTCCCCCACGCACTGACAATGGTTCCGGAACACTGAGCGTGTGGAGGTTCCACCATCGGTCAGCAGCGTGTGAGTTCCAACGGAATGCCTGAGCTGGTCTCCCCTGAGGCTTTTCCTAATGTCTCTGTGACAGGGAATGCTAGGGGTGTTTGCCGGAATTCCCAGTGACAGAGGCTGCCTCCCCAACGTCAGGGAAAGTATTTCTCGGACTTCCCCGGACAGGGAACACCTGTGACTGAAGAGAGCTGCGTGGAGCTGTCTCTCGATATCCCCCACGCACTGACAATGGTTCCAGAACACTGAGCGTGGGGAGGTTCCACCAACGGTCGGCAGTGCGTTGGTTCCAACGGAATGCCTGAGCTGGTCTCCCCTGAGGCTTTTCCTAATGTCTCTCTGCTAGGGAATGCTAGGTGGGTTTGCAGGAAATCCCAGTGACAGAGGCTGCCTCCCCTAGGTCAGGGAAGTTATTTCTCGGACTTCCCCAGACAGGGAACACCTGTGACTGAAGAGAGCTGCGTGGAGCTGTCTCTCGAGCTCCCCCTCGCACTGACAATGGTTCCGGAACCGTGAGCGTAGGGAGGTTCCACCAACGGTCGACCACACTTGGGTTCCAACGGAATGCCTGAGCTGGTCTCCCCTGAGGGTTTTCCTAATTTCTTTGTGCCAGGGAATGATAGGGGGGTTTGCAGGAAATCCCAGTGACAGAAGATGCCTCCCCAAGGTCATGGAATTTTTTTCTCGGACTTCCCCGTACAGGGAACACCTGTGACTGAAGAGAGCTGCGTGGAGCTGTCTCTCGAGCTCCCCCACGCACTGACAATGGTTCAGGAACCCTGAGGGTGGGGAGGATCCACCAACGGTCGGCAGCGCGTGGGTTCCAACGGAATGCTAGGGCTGGCCTCCCCTGAGGGTTTTCCTAATGTCTCTGTGCCAGGGAATGCAAGGGGGGTTTTGCAGGAAATCCCAGTGACAGAGGCTTCCTCCCCAAGATCAGGGATTGTATTTCTCGGACTTCCCCGGACAGGGAACACCTGTGACTGAAGAGAGCTTCGTGGAACTGTCTCTCCAGCTCCCCCACGCACTGACAATGGTTCCGGAAACCTGAGGGTGGGGAGGTTCCACCCTCGGTCGGCAGCGCGTGGGTTCCAACGGAATTCCTGAGCTGGTCTCCCCTGAGGCTTTTCCTCATGTCTCTGTGCCAGGGAATGCTAGGGGGGTTTGCAGAAAATCCTAGTGACAGAGGCTGCCTCCCCAAGGTCAGGGAAGATATTTCTCGGACTTCCCCGGACAGGGAACACTTGTGACTGAAGAGAGCTTCGTGGAGCTGTTTCTCGAGCTCCCCCAAGCACTGACAATGGTTCCGGAAACCTGAGGGTGGGGAGGTTCCACCCTCGGTCGGCAGCGCGTGGGTTCCAACGGAATTCCTGAGCTGGTCTCCCCTGAGGCTTTTCCTCATGTCTCTGTGCCAGGGAATGCTAGGGGGGTTTGCAGGAAATCCTAGTGACAGAGGCTGCCTCCCCATGGTCAGGGAAGATATTTCTCGGACTTCCTGGAACAGGGAACACCTGTGACTGAAGAGAGCTGCGTGGAGTTGTCTCTCGAGCTCCCCCTCGCAATGAAAATTGTTCCGGATTCCTGAGCGTGGGGAGGTTCCACCAACTGTCGGCAGCGCGTGGGTCCTAACGGAATGCCTAACTCGCCTCCCCTGAGGGTTTTCCTAATGTCTCTGTGCCAGGGAATGCTAGGGGTGATTGCAGGATATCCCAGTGACCGAGGTTGACTCCACAAGTTTAGGGAATGTGTTTCCCGGACTTCCTGGAACAGGGAACACCTGTGACTGAAGAGAGCTGCGTGGAGTTGTCTCTCGAGCTCCCCCACGCACTGACAATGCTTCCGGAATCCTGAGCGTGGGGAGATTCCACCAACGGTCGGCAGCGCGTGGGTTCTAACGGAATGCCTAATCTCGTCTCCCCTGAGTTTTTTCCTAATGTCTCTGTGCCAGGGAATGCTAGGGGTGATTGCAGGATATCCCAGTGACCGAGGCTACCTCCCCAAGTTCAAGGAAAGTATTTCTCGGACTTCCACAAACAGGGAACACCTGTGACTGAAGAGAGCTGCGTGGAGTTGTCTCTTGAGCTCCCCCACGCACTGACAATGTTTCCGGAATCCTGAGCGTGGGGTGGT
The DNA here is from genome assembly GCF_048564905.1 of Vicugna pacos. Classification (NCBI taxonomy): domain Eukaryota; kingdom Metazoa; phylum Chordata; class Mammalia; order Artiodactyla; family Camelidae; genus Vicugna; species Vicugna pacos. The sequence goes on along the minus strand of NW_027328721.1, from coordinate 50,200,042 downwards.
TCCACCAACGGTCGGCAGCGCATGGGTTCTAACGGAATGCCTAAGCTCGTCTCCCCTGAGGGTTTTCCTAATATTTCTGTGCCAGGGAATGCTTGGGTGGTTTGCAGGATATCCCAGTGTTAAAGGCTGCCTCCCCAAGGTCAGGGAACGTATTTCTCGGACTTCCCCGAACAGGGAACACCTGTGACTGAAGAGAGCTGCGTGGAGTTCTCTCTCGAGCTCCCCACGCACTGACAATGGTTCCGAAATCCTGAGCGTGGGGAGGTTCCACCAACGGTCGGCAGCGCGTGGGTTCTAACGGAAAGCCTAAGCTTGTCTCCCCTGAGGATTTTCCTAATGTCTCTGTGCCAGGGAATGCTAGGGGGCTTTGCAGGATATCCCAGTGACAGAGGCTGCCTCCCCAAAGTCAGGGAAGTTTTTTCTCGGACTTCCCCGAAAAGGGAACACCTGTGACTGAAGAGAGCTGCGTGGAGTTGTCTCTCGAGCTCCCCCACGCACTGACAATTGTTCCGGAATCCTGAGGGTGGGGAGGTTCCACCAACGGTCGGCAGCGCGTGGGTTCAAACGGAAAGCCTAAGCTCGTGTCCCCTGAGGGTTTTCCTAATGTCTCTGTGCCAGGGAATGCTAGGGGGTTTTGCAGGATATCCCAGTGACAGAGGCTGGCTCCCCAAGGTCAGGGAATGTATTTCTCGGACTTCCAAGAACAGGGAACACCTAAGAATGAAGAGAGCTGCGTGGAGTTGTCTCTCGAACTCCCCCACGCACTGACAATGTTTCCGGAATCCTGAGCGTGGGGAGGTTCCACCAAAGGTCGGCAGCGCGTGGGATCTAACGGAAAGCCTAAGCTCGTCTCCCTGAGGGTTTTCCTAATGTCTCTGTGCCAGGGAATGCTAGGGGGGTTTGCAGGATATCCCAGTGACAGAGGCTGCCTCCCCAAGGTCAGGGAAGGTATTTCTGGGACTTCCCCGAACAGGGAACACCTGTGACTGAAGAGAGCTGCGTGGAGTTGTCTCTCGAGCTCCCCCACGCACTGACAATGGTTCCGGAATCCTGAGCATTGGGAGGTTCCACCAACGGTCGACAGCGCGTGGGTTCTAACCGAAAGCCTAAGCTCGTCTCCCCTGAGGGTTTTCCTAATGTCTCTGTGCCAGGGAATGCTAGGGGGGTTTGCAGGATATCCCAGTGACAGAGGCTGCCTCCCCATGTTCAGGGAAGGTATTTCTCGGACTTCCCCGAACAGGGAACACCTGTGACTGAAGAGAGCTCCGTGGAGTTGTCTCTCGAGCTCCCCCACGCACTGACAATGGTTCTGGAATCCTGAGCGTGGGGAGGTTCCACCAACGGTCGGCAGTGCGTGGGTTCTAACGGAATGCCTAAGCTCGTCTCCCCTGAGGGTTTTCCTAATGTCTCTGTGCCAGGGAATGCTAGGGGGGTTTGCAGGATATCCCAGTGACAGTGGCTGCCTCCCCAAGGTCAGGGAAGGTATTTCTCGGACTTCCCCGAACAGGGAACACCTGTGACTGAAGAGAGCTCCGTGGAGTTGTCTCTCGAGCTCCCACACGCACTGACAATGGTTCCGGAATCCTGAGCCTGGGGAGGTTCCAACAACGGTCGGCAGCGCGTGGGTGCTAACGGAAAGCCTAAGCTCGTCTCCCCTTAGTTTTTTCCTAATGTCTCTGTGCCAGGGAATGCTAGGTGGGTTTGAAGGATATCCTAGTGACAGAGGCTGCCGCCCCAAGGTCAGGGAAGTTATTTCACGGACTTCCCCGAACAGGGAACACCTGTGACTGAAGAGAGCTGCGTGGAGTTGTCTCTCGAGCTCCCCCACGCACTGACAATGTTTCCGGCATCCTGAGCGTGGGGAGGTTCCACCAACGGTCGGCAGCGCGTGGGTTATAACTGATAGCCTAAGCTCGTCTCCCCTGAGGGTTTTCCTAATGTCTCTGTGCCAGGGAATGCTAGGGGGTTTTGCAGGATATCCCAGTGACAGAGGCTGTCTCCCCAAGGTAAGGGAATGTATTTCTCGGACTTCCACGGACAGGGAACACCTGTGACTGAAGAGAGCTGCGTGGATTTGTCTCTCGAGCTCAACCACGCACTGACAATGTTTCCGGAATCCTGAGCGTGTGGAGGTTCCACCAACGGTCGGCAGAGCGTGGGTTCGAAAGGAAAGCCTAAGCTCGTCTCCCTGAGGGTTTTCCTAATGTCTCTGTGCCAGGGAATGCTAGAGGGGTTTGCAGGATATCCCAGTGACAGAGGCGGCCTCCCCAACGTCAGGGAAGGTATTTCTCGGACTTCCCCGAACAGGGAACACCTGTGACTGAAGAGAGCTGCGTGGAGTTGTCTCTCGAGCTCCCCCACGCACTGACAATGGTTCCGGAATCCTGAGCGTGGGGAGGTTCCACAAACGGTCGGCAGCACGTGGGTTCTAACGGAAAGCCTAAGCTCGTCTCCCCTGAGGGTTTTCCTAATGTCTCTGTGCCAGGGAATGCTTGGGGGGTTTGCAGGATATCCCAGTGACAGAGGCTGCCTCCCCAAGTCCAGGGAAGGTATTTCTCGGACTTCCCCGAATAGGGAACACCTCTGACTGAAGAGAGATGCGTGGAGTTGTCTCTCGAGCTCCCCCGCGCACTGACAATTGTTCCGGAATACTGAGCGTGGGGAGGATCCACCAACGGTCGGCAGCGCGTGTGTTCTAACGGAAAGCCTAAGCTCGTCTACCCTGAGGGTTTTCCTAATATTTCTGTGCCAGGGAATGCTTGGGTGTTTTGCAGGATATCCCAGTGTTAGAGGTTGCCTCCCCAAGGTCAGGGAACGTATTTCTCGGACTTCCCCGAACAGGGAACACCTGTGACTGAAGAGAGCTGCGTGGAGTTGTCTCTAGAGTTCCCCAACGCACTGACAATGGTTCCGGAATCCTGAGCGTGGGGAGGTTCCACCAATGGTCGGCAGAGCGTGGGTTCTAACGGAAAGCCTAAGATCGTCTCCCCTGAGGGTTTTCCTAATGTCTCTCTGCCAGGGAATGCTAGGGGGTTTTGCAGGATATCCCAGTGACAGAGGCTGCCTCCCCAAGTTCAGGGAAGTTATTTCTCGGACTTTCCCGAACAGGGAACACCTGTGACTGAAGAGAGCTGCGTGGATTTTTCTCTCGAGCTCCCCGACGCACTGACAATGGTTCTGGAATCCTGAGAGTGGGGAGGTTCCACCAACGGTCGGCAGCGCGTGGGTTCTAACGGAAAGCCTAAGCTCGTCTCCCCTGAGGATTTTCCTAATGTCTCTGTGCCAGGGAATGCTTGGGGGCTTTGCAGGATATCCCAGTGACAGAGGCTGCCACCCCAAGGTCAGGGACGGTATTTCTCGGACTTCCCCGAACAGGGAACACCTGTGACTGAAGAGAGCTGCGTGGAGTTGTCTCTCGAGCTCCCCCACGCACTGACAATGGTTCCGGAATCCTGAGCGTGGGGAGGTTCCACCAACGGTCGGCAGCGCGTGGGTTCTAACGGAAAGCCTAAGCTCGTCTCCCCTGAGGGTTTTCCTAATGTCTCTGTGCCAGGGAATGCTAGGGGCGTTTGCAGGATATCCCAGTGACAGAGGCTGCCTCCCAAAGGTCAGGGAAGGTATTTCTCGGACTTCCCCGAACAGGGAACACCTGTGACTGAAGAGAGCTCCGTGGAGTTGTCTCTCGAGCTCCCCCACGCACTGACAATGGTTCCGGATTCCTGAGCATGGGGAGGTTCCAACAACGGTCGGCAGCGCGTGGGTTCTAACGGAAAGCCTAAGCTCGTCTCCCCTGAGGGTTTTCCTAATGTCTCTGTGCCAGGGAATTCTAGGGGGGTTTGAAGGATATCCCAGTGACAGAGGATGCCTCCCCAAGGTCAGGGAAGTTATTTAACGGACTTCCCCGAACAGGGAACACCTGTGACTGAAGAGAGCTGCGTGGAGTTGTCTCTCGAGCTCCCCCACGCACTGACAATGTTTCCGGAACCCTGAGCGTAGGGAGGTTCCACCAATCGTCGGCAGCGCGTGGGTTCCAACGGAATGCCTGAGCTGGTATCCCCTGAGGGTTTTCCTAATGTCTCTGTGCCAGTGAATGCTAGGGGGGTTTGCAGGAAATCCCAGTGACAGAGGCTTCCCCCCCAAGGTCAGGGAAGGTATTTCTCGGACTTCCCCGTACAGGGAATACCTGTGACTGAAGAGAGCTGCGTGGAGCTGTCTTTCGAGCTCCCCCACGCACTGACAATGGTTCCGGAACCCTGAGCGTGGGGAGGTTCCACCAACGGTCGGCAGCGCGTTGGTTCCAACGGAATGCCTGAGCTGGTCTCCCCTGCGGGTTTTGCTAATATCTCTGTGCCAGGGAATGCTAGGGGGGTTTGCAGGAAATCCCAGTGACAGAGGCTGCCTCCCCAAGGTAAGGGAAGGTATTTCTCGGACTTCCCCGGACAGGGAACACCTGTCACTGAAGAGAGCTGCGTGGAGCTGTCCCTCGAGCTCCCCCACGCACTGACAATGGTTCCGGAACACTGAGCGTGGGGAGGTTACACCAAAGGTCGTCAGCGCTTGGGTTCCAACGGAATGCCTGAGCTGGACTCCCCTGAGTGTTTTCCTAATATCTCTTTGACAGGGAATGCGAGGGGGATTTGCAGGAATTCACAGTGACAGAGGCTCTCTCCCCAAGGTCAGGAAAGTTATTTCTCGGACTTCCCCGGACAGGGAACACCTGTGACTGAAGAGAGCTGCGTGGAGCTTTCTCTCGAGCTCCCCCACGCACTGACAATGTTTCCGGAACCCTGAGCGTGGGGAGGTACCACCAACGGTCGTCAGCGCGTGGGTTCCAACGGAATGCCTGAGCTGGTCTCCCCTGAGTGTTTTCCTAATGTCTCTGTGCCAGGGAATGCTAGGGGGTTTTGCAGGAAATCCCAGTGACAGAGGCTGCCTCCCCAAGTCAGGGAAGGAATTTCTCGGACTTCCCAGGACAGGGAACACCTGTGACTGAATAGAGCTGCGTGGAGCTGTCTCTCCAGCTCCCCCACGCACTGACAATGGTTCCGGAACACTGAGCGTGTGGAGGTTCCACCATCGGTCAGCAGCGTGTGAGTTCCAACGGAATGCCTGAGCTGGTCTCCCCTGAGGCTTTTCCTAATGTCTCTGTGACAGGGAATGCTAGGGGTGTTTGCCGGAATTCCCAGTGACAGAGGCTGCCTCCCCAACGTCAGGGAAAGTATTTCTCGGACTTCCCCGGACAGGGAACACCTGTGACTGAAGAGAGCTGCGTGGAGCTGTCTCTCGATATCCCCCACGCACTGACAATGGTTCCAGAACACTGAGCGTGGGGAGGTTCCACCAACGGTCGGCAGTGCGTTGGTTCCAACGGAATGCCTGAGCTGGTCTCCCCTGAGGCTTTTCCTAATGTCTCTCTGCTAGGGAATGCTAGGTGGGTTTGCAGGAAATCCCAGTGACAGAGGCTGCCTCCCCTAGGTCAGGGAAGTTATTTCTCGGACTTCCCCAGACAGGGAACACCTGTGACTGAAGAGAGCTGCGTGGAGCTGTCTCTCGAGCTCCCCCTCGCACTGACAATGGTTCCGGAACCGTGAGCGTAGGGAGGTTCCACCAACGGTCGACCACACTTGGGTTCCAACGGAATGCCTGAGCTGGTCTCCCCTGAGGGTTTTCCTAATTTCTTTGTGCCAGGGAATGATAGGGGGGTTTGCAGGAAATCCCAGTGACAGAAGATGCCTCCCCAAGGTCATGGAATTTTTTTCTCGGACTTCCCCGTACAGGGAACACCTGTGACTGAAGAGAGCTGCGTGGAGCTGTCTCTCGAGCTCCCCCACGCACTGACAATGGTTCAGGAACCCTGAGGGTGGGGAGGATCCACCAACGGTCGGCAGCGCGTGGGTTCCAACGGAATGCTAGGGCTGGCCTCCCCTGAGGGTTTTCCTAATGTCTCTGTGCCAGGGAATGCAAGGGGGGTTTTGCAGGAAATCCCAGTGACAGAGGCTTCCTCCCCAAGATCAGGGATTGTATTTCTCGGACTTCCCCGGACAGGGAACACCTGTGACTGAAGAGAGCTTCGTGGAACTGTCTCTCCAGCTCCCCCACGCACTGACAATGGTTCCGGAAACCTGAGGGTGGGGAGGTTCCACCCTCGGTCGGCAGCGCGTGGGTTCCAACGGAATTCCTGAGCTGGTCTCCCCTGAGGCTTTTCCTCATGTCTCTGTGCCAGGGAATGCTAGGGGGGTTTGCAGAAAATCCTAGTGACAGAGGCTGCCTCCCCAAGGTCAGGGAAGATATTTCTCGGACTTCCCCGGACAGGGAACACTTGTGACTGAAGAGAGCTTCGTGGAGCTGTTTCTCGAGCTCCCCCAAGCACTGACAATGGTTCCGGAAACCTGAGGGTGGGGAGGTTCCACCCTCGGTCGGCAGCGCGTGGGTTCCAACGGAATTCCTGAGCTGGTCTCCCCTGAGGCTTTTCCTCATGTCTCTGTGCCAGGGAATGCTAGGGGGGTTTGCAGGAAATCCTAGTGACAGAGGCTGCCTCCCCATGGTCAGGGAAGATATTTCTCGGACTTCCTGGAACAGGGAACACCTGTGACTGAAGAGAGCTGCGTGGAGTTGTCTCTCGAGCTCCCCCTCGCAATGAAAATTGTTCCGGATTCCTGAGCGTGGGGAGGTTCCACCAACTGTCGGCAGCGCGTGGGTCCTAACGGAATGCCTAACTCGCCTCCCCTGAGGGTTTTCCTAATGTCTCTGTGCCAGGGAATGCTAGGGGTGATTGCAGGATATCCCAGTGACCGAGGTTGACTCCACAAGTTTAGGGAATGTGTTTCCCGGACTTCCTGGAACAGGGAACACCTGTGACTGAAGAGAGCTGCGTGGAGTTGTCTCTCGAGCTCCCCCACGCACTGACAATGCTTCCGGAATCCTGAGCGTGGGGAGATTCCACCAACGGTCGGCAGCGCGTGGGTTCTAACGGAATGCCTAATCTCGTCTCCCCTGAGTTTTTTCCTAATGTCTCTGTGCCAGGGAATGCTAGGGGTGATTGCAGGATATCCCAGTGACCGAGGCTACCTCCCCAAGTTCAAGGAAAGTATTTCTCGGACTTCCACAAACAGGGAACACCTGTGACTGAAGAGAGCTGCGTGGAGTTGTCTCTTGAGCTCCCCCACGCACTGACAATGTTTCCGGAATCCTGAGCGTGGGGTGGTTCCACCAACGGTCGGCAGCGCATGGGTTCTAACGGAATGCCTAAGCTCGTCTCCCCTGAGGGTTTTCCTAATGTCTCTGTGCCAGGGAATGGTAGGGGTGACTGCAGGATATCCCAGTGACCGAGGCTGCCTCCCCAAGTTCAGGGAAAGTATTTCTCGGACTTCCACAAACAGGGAACACCTGTGACTTAAGAGAGCTGCGTGGAGCTGTCTTTCGAGCTCCCCCACTCACTGACAATTGTTCCGGAACCCTGAGCGTGGGGAGGTTCCACCAACGGTCGGCAGCGCTTGGGTTCCAACGGAATGCCTGAGCTGGTCTCCCCTGAGGCTTTTCCTAATATCTCTGTGCCAGGGTATGCTAGGGGGGTTTGCAGGAAATCCCAGTGACAGAGGCTGCTTCCCCAAGGTCAGGGAAGGTATTTCTCGGACTTCCCCGTACAGGGAACACGTGTGAAAGAAGAGAGCTGCGTGAAGCTGTCTCTCGAGTTCCCCACGCACTGACAATTTTTCCGGAACCCTGAGCGTGGGGAGGTTCCACCAACGGTCGGCAGCGCGTGGGTTCCAACGGAATGCCTGAGCTGGTCTCCCCTGAGGGTTTTCCTAATGTCTCCCTGCCAGGGAATGCTAGGGGGGTTTGCAGGAATCCCAGTGACCGATGCTGCCTCCCCAAGGTCAGGGAATGTATTTCTCGGACTTCACCGGACAGAGAACACGTGTGACTGAAGAGAGCTGCGTGGAGCTGTCTCTCGAGCTCCCCCACGCACTGACAATATTTCCGGAACCCTGAGCGTGGGGAGGTGCCACCAACGGTCGGCAGCGCGTGGGTTCCAACGGAATGCCTGAGCTGATCTCCCCTGAGGGTTTTCCTAATGTCTCTGTGCCAGGGAATTCTAGGGGGGTTTGCAGGAAATCCCAGTGACAGAGGCTGCCTCCCCAAGTTCAGGGAAGTTATTTCTCGGACTTCCCCGGACAGGGAACACCTGTGACTGAAGAGAGCTGCGTGGAGCTGTCTCTCGATATCCCCCACGCACTGACAATGGTTCCAGAACACTGAGCGTGGGGAGGTTCCACCAACGGTCGGCAGCGCGTTGGTTCCAACGGAATGCCTGAGCTGGTCTCCCCTGAGGCTTTTCCTAATGTCTCTGTGCTAGGGAATGCTAGGTGGGTTTGCAGGAAATCCCAGTGACAGAGGCTGCCTCCCCAAGGTCAGGGAAGTTATTTCTCGGACTTCCCCAGACAGGGAACACCTGTGACTGAAGAGAGCTGCGTGGAGCTGTCTCTCGAGCTCCCCCACACACTGACAATGTTTCCGGAACCGTGAGCGTAGGGAGGTTCCACCAACGGTCGACCACACTTGGGTTCCAACGGAATGCCTGAGCTGGTCTCCCCTGAGGGTTTTCCTAATTTCTTTGTGCCAGGGAATGATAGGGGGGTTTGCAGGAAATCCCAGTGATAGAAGATGCCTCCCCAAGGTCATGGAATTTATTTCTCGGACTTCCCCGTACAGGGAACACCTGTGACTGAAGAGAGCTGCGTGGAGCTGTCTCTCGAGCTCCCCCACGCACTGACAATGGTTCAGGAACCCTGAGCGTGGGGAGGATCCACCAACGGTCGGCAGCGCGTGGGTTCCAACGGAATGCTAGGGCTGGCCTCCCCTGAGGGTTTTCCTAATGTCTCTGTGCCAGGGAATGCAAGGGGGGTTTTGCAGGAAATCCCAGTGACAGAGGCTTCCTCCCCAAGATCAGGGAATGTATTTCTCGGACTTCCCCGGACAGGGAACACCTGTGACTGAAGAGAGCTGCGTGGAGTTGTCTCTAGAGTTCCCCCACGCAATGACAATTGTTCCGGAATCCTGAGCGTGGGGAGGTTCCACCAACGGTCGGCAGCGCGTGGGTTCTAACGGAATGCCTAACTCGTCTCCCCTGAGGGTTTTCCTAATGTCTCTGTGCCAGGGAATGCTAGGGGTGATTGCAGGATATCCCAGTGACCGAGGCTGCCTCCCCAAGTTCAGGGAATAAATTTCCCGGACTTCCTGGAACAGGGAACACCTGTGACTGGAGAGAGCTGCGTGGAGTTGTCTCTCGAGCTCCCCCACGCACTGACAATGGTTCCGGAATCCTGAGCGTGGGGAGATTCCACCAATGGTCGGCAGCGCGTGGGTTTTAACGGAATGCCTAAGCTCGTCTCCTCTGAGTGTTTTCCTAATGTCTCTGTGCCAGGGAATGCTTGGGGTGATTGCAGGATATCCCAGTGACCGAGTCTGCCTCCCCAAGTTCAAGGAAAATATTTCTCGGACTTCCACAAACAGGGAACACCTGTGACTGAAGAGAGCTGCGTGGAGTTGTCTCTCGAGCTCCCCCACGCACTGACAATGGTTCCGGAATCCTGAGCTTGGGGAGGTCCACCAACGGTCGGCAGCGCGTGGGTTCTAACGGAATGCCTAAACTCGTCTCCCCTGAGGGGTTTCCTAATGTCTCTGTGCCAGGGAATGCTAGGGGTGATTGCAGTATATCCCAGTGACCGAGGCTGCATCCCCAAGGTCAGGGAAGGTATTTCCCGGACTTCCTGGTACAGGGAACACCTGTGACTGAAGAGAGCTGCGTGGAGTTGTCCCTCGAGTTCCCCCACGCACTGACAATGTTTCCGGAATCCTGAGCGTGGGGTGGTTCCACCAACGGTCGGCAGCGCGTGGGTTCTAACGGAATGCCTAAGCTGGTCTCCCCTGAGGGTTTTCCAAATGTCTCTGTGCCAGGGAATGCTAGGGGTGATTGCAGGATATCCCAGTGACCGAGGCTGCATCCCGAAGGTAAGGGAAGGTATTTCCCGGACTTCCTGGAACAGGGAACACCTGTGACTGAAGAGAGCTGCGTGGAGTTGTCCCTCGAGTTCCCCCACACACTGACAATGTTTCGGGAATCCTGAGCGTGGGGTGGTTCCACCAACGGTCGGCAGCGCGTGGGTTCTAACGGAATGCCTAAGCTCGTCTCCCCTGAGGGTTTTCTTAATATCTCTGTGCCAGGGAATGCTAGGGGTGATTGCAGGATATCCCAGTGACCGAGGCTGCCTCCCCAAGGTCAGGGAATAAATTTCCCGGACCTCCTGGAACAGGGAACACCTGTGACTGGAGAGAGCTGCGTGGAGTTGTCTCTCGAGCTCCCCCACGCACTGACAATGGTTCCGAAATCCTGAGTGTGAGGAGGTTCCAGCAACGGTCGGCAGTGCGTGGGTTCCAACGGAATGCCAAAGCTCGTCTCCCCTGAGTGTTTTCCTAATGTCTCTGTGCCAGGGAATGCTAGGGGTGATTGCAGGATATCCCAGTAAACGAGGCTGCCTCCCCAAGGTCAGGGAAGTTATTTCTCGGACTTCCTGGAATAGGGAACACCTGTGACTGAAGAGAGCTGCGTGGAGTTGTCTCTCGAGCTCCCCCACGCACTGACAATGGTTCCGGAATCCTGAGCGTGGGGAGGTTCCACCGACGGTCGGCAGCGCTTGGGTTCTTACGGAATGCCTAAGCTCGCCTCCAATGAGGGGTTTCCTAATGTCTCTGTGCCAGGGAATGCTAGGGGTGATTGCAGGATATCCCAGTGACCGAGGCTACCTCCCCAAAATCAGGGAAGTTATTTCCCGGACTTTCTGGAACGGGGAACACCTGTGACTGAAGAGAGCTGCGTGGAGTTGTCTCTCGAGCTCCCCCACGCACTGACAATGGTTCCGGATTCCTGAGCGTGGGGAGATTCCACCAACGGTCGGCAGCGCGTTGGTTATAACGGAATGCCTAACTCGTCTCTCCTGAGGGTTTTCCTAATGTCTCTGTGCCAGGGAATGCTAGGGGTGACTGCAGGATATCCCAGTGAGCGAGGCTGCATCCCCAAAGTCAGGGAAGATATTTCTCGGACTTCCTGGAACAGGGAACACATGTGACTGAAGAGAGCTGCGTGGAGTTGTCTCTCGATCTCCCTACGCACTGACAATGGTTACGGAATCCTGAGCGTGGGGAGGTTCCACCAACGGTCGGCAGCGCGTCGGGTCTAACGGAATGCGTAAACTTGTCTCCCCTGAGTGTTTTCCTAATATCTATGTGCCAGGGAATGCTAGGGGTGATTGCAGGATATCCCAGTGACCGAGGCTGCCTCCCCAACGTCAGGGAAGGTATTTCCCGGACTTCCTGGAACAGGGAACACCTGTGAATGAAGAGAGCTGCGTGGAGTTGTCCCTCGAGCTCCCCCACGCACTGACAATGGTTCCGGAATCCTGAGCGTGGGGAGGTTCCACCAACGGTCGGCAGCGCGTGGGTTTTAACGGAATGCCTTAGCTCGTCTCCAATCAGGGTTTTCCTAATATCTCTGTGCCAGAGAATGCTAGGGGTGATTGCAGAATATCCCAGTGACCGAGGCTGCCTCCCCATGTTCAGGGAAGATATTTCTCGGACTTCCTGGAACAGGGAACACCTGTGACTGAAGAGAGCTGCGTGGAGTTGTCTCTCGAGCTCCCCCACGCACTGAAAATTGTTCCGGAATCCTGGGCGTGGCTAGGTTCCACCACCGGTCGGCAGCGCGTGGGTTCTAACGGAATGCCTAAGCTCGTCTCCCCTGAGTGTTTTCCTAATGTCTCCGTGCCAGGGAATGCTAGGGGTGATTGCAGGATATCCCAGTGACCGAGGCTGCCTCCCCAAGGTCAGGGAATATATTTATTGGACTTCCTGGAACAGGGAACACCTGTGACTGAAGAGAGCTGCGTGGAGTTGTCTCTCGAGCTCCCCCACGCACTGACAATGGTTCCGGTATCCTGAGCGTGGGGAGGTTCCACCAACGGTCTGCAGCGCGTGGGTTCTAACGGAAAGCCTAAGCTCGTCTCATCTGAGGGTTTTTCTAATGTCTCTGTGCCAGGGAATGGTCGGGGAGATTGCAGGATATCCCAGTGACCGAGGCTGCCTCCCCAAGTTCAGGGAAAGTATTTCTCGGACTTCCCCAAACAGGGAACACCTGTGACTGAAGAGAGCTGCGTGGAGTTATCTCTCGAGCTCCCCCACGCACTGACAATGGTTCCGGAATACTGAGCTTGGGGAGGTTCCACCAACGGTCGGCAGCGCGTCGGTTCTAACGGAATGCCTAAACTCGTCTCCCCTGAGTGTTTTCCTAATATCTATGTGCCAGGGAATGCTAGGGTTGATTGCAGGATATCCACGTGACCGAGGCTGCCTCCCCAAGGTCAGGGAAGATATTTCTCGGACTTCCTGGAACAGGGAACACCTGTGACTGAAGAGAGCTTCGTGGAGTTGTCTCTCGAGCTCCCCCACGCACTGACAATTGTTCCGGAATCCTGAGCGTGGGGAGGTTCCACCAACGGTCGGCAGCGCGTGGGTTCTAACGGAATGCCTAAGCTCGTCTCCCCTGACGGTTTTCCTAATGTCTTTGTGCCAGGGAATGCTAGGGGTGATTGCAGGATATCCCAGTGACCGAGGCTGCCTCCCCAAGTTCAGGGAAATTATTTCCCGGACTTCCCTAAACAGGGAACACCTGTGACTGAAGAGAGCTGCGTGGAGTTGTCTCTCGAGCTCCCCCACGCACTGACAATGGTTCCGGAATCCTGAGCGTGGGGAGGTTCCACCAACGGTCGGCAGCGCGTGGGTTCTAACGGAATGCCTAAGCTCGTCTCCCCTGAGGGTTTTCCTAATATCTCTGTGCCAGGGAATGCTAGGGGTGATTGCATGATATCCCAGTGACCGAGGCTGCATCCCCAAGTTCAGGGAAGGTATTTCCCGGACTTCCTGGAACAGGGAACACCTGTGACAGAAGAGAGCTTCGTGGAGTTGTCTCTCGAGTTCCCCCATGCACTGACAATTGATTCGGAATCCTGAGCGTGGGGAGGTTCCACCAACGGTCGGCAGCGCGTGGGTTCTAACCGAATGCCTAAGCTCGTATCCCCTGAGGGTTTTCCTAATGTCTCTGGGCCAGGGAATTGTAGGGGTGATTGCAGGATATCCCAGAGACCGAGGCTGCCTGCCCAAGGTCAGGGAAGGTATTTCCCGGTCTTCCTGGAACAGGGAACACCTGTGACTGAAGAGAGCTGCGTGGAGTTGCCTCTCGAGATCCCCCACGCACTGAGAAAGTTTCTGGAATCCTGAGCGTGATGAGGTTTCACCAACGGTCGGCAGCGCGTTGGTTCTAACGGAATGCCTAAGCTAGTCTCCCCTGGGGGTTTTCCTAATTTCTGGCTGCCAGGAAATGCTAGGGATCTGCGCTGCAATGCCCAGGGTCAGGTGCTGCCACCCCAAGTTCAGGGAATGTATTTCTCGGACTTCCCCCTAACAGGGAACACCTGTGACTGAAGAGAGCTGCGTGGAGTTGCCTCTCGAGCTCCCCCACGCACTGAGAATGGTTCCGGAATCCTGAAATTGGGGATGTTCCACCAACGGTTGGCAGCGCGTAGGTTCTAACGGAATGATTAAGCTCGCATCCCCTGAGGGTTTTCCTAATTTCTGGCTGCCAGGGAATGCTAGGGATCTCGCTGGAATGCCCAGGGTCAGGGGCTCACACCCCAAGTTCAGGGAATGTATTTCTAGGACTTCCCCGTAACAGGGAACACCTGTGACTGAAGAGAGCTGCGTGGAATTGCCTCTCGACCTCCACCACGCACTGAGAATTGTTCCGGAATCCTGAGCGTGGGGAGTTTCCACCAAAGATCGGAAGCGCGTGGGCTCTAACGGAATGCCAAAGCTATTCTCCCCTGAGTATTTTCCTAATATCTCTCTGCCAGGGAATGCTAGGTGGTTTTCAGGAAATCCCACTGACAGAGGTTGCTTTCCCAAGGCCAGGGAAGTTATTTCTCAGACTTCCCAGAACATGGAACACCTTTGACTGAAGAGAGCTGCGTGGAGTTGCCTCTCGAGCTCCCCCACGCACTGAGAATGGTTCCAGAATCCTGTTTTGGGGAGGTTCCACCAACGGTCGGCAGAATTTGGGTTCTAACGGAATGCCGAAGCTCATATCCCCTGATGGTTTTCCTAATTTCTGGCTGCCAGGGAATGCTAGGTTTCTACGCTGGAATGCCCAGGGCCAGAGTCTGCCACCCCAAGTTCAGGGAATATATTTCTCGGACTTACCCCTAACAGGGAACACCTGTGACTGAAGAGAGCTGCGTGGATTTGCCTCTCGAAATCCCCCACGCACTGAGAAAGGTACCGGAATCCTGAGCGTGCGGAGGTTCCACCAACGGTCGGCAGCGCGTGGGTTCTAACGGAATGCCTAAGCTCGTCTCCCCTGAGTGTTTTCCTAATTTCTGGCTGCCAGGGAATGCTAGGGATCTGCGCTGGAATGCCCAGGTTCAGGTGCTGCCACCCCAAGTTCAGGGAAAGTATTTCTAGGACTTCCCCCTATCAGGGAACACCTGTGACTGAAGAGAGCTGCGTGGAGTTACCTCTCCAGCTCCCCCACGCACTGAGAATTGTTCCGGAATCCTGAGCGTGGGGAGGTTCCACCAAAGGTCGGAAGCGCGTGAGCTCTAACCGAATGCCAAAGTTATTCTCCCCTGAGTATTTTCCTAATATCTCTCTGCCAGGGAATGCTAGGGGATTTTCAGGAAATCCCACTGACAGAGGTTGCCTTCCCAAGGCCAGGGAAGGTATTTCTCAGACTTCCCCGGACAGGGAACACCTGTGACTGAAGAGAGCTGCGTGGAGTTGCCTCTCGAGCTCCCCCACGCACTGAGAATGGTTCCGGAATCTTGAGCGTGTGGAGGCTACACCAACGGTCGGCAGCGCGTGGGCTCTAACGGAATGCCGAAGCTAGTCTCACCTGAGGATTTTCCTAATATCTCTCTGCCAGGGAATTCTAGGGGTGTTTCAGAAAATCCCAGTGAAAGAGGTTGCCTCCACAAGGCCAGGGAAGTTATTTCAAAGACTTCCCCGTACCGGGAACACCTGTGACTGAAGAGAGCTGCGTGGAGTTTCCTCTCGAGATCCCCCACGCCCTGAGAATTTTTCCGGAATCCTGAGAGTGGGGAGGTTCCACCAAATGTCGGCAGCGCGTGGGTTCTATCGGATTGCCTAAGACCGACTCCCCTGAGGGTTTTTCTAAGTTCTGGCTGCCAGGAAATGCTAGGGATCTGCGCTGGAATGCCCAGGGTCAGGGGCAGGCACCAGAAGTTCAGGGAATGTATTTCTCGGACTTCCCCCTAACAGGGAACACCTGTTACTGAAGAGAGCTGCGTGGAGTTGCCTCTCGAGCTCCCCCACGCAATGAGGATGGTTCCGGAATCCTTAGCGTGGGGAGGTTTCACCAACTGTCGGCAGCGCCTGGGTTTTAACGGGTTTTAACGGAATGCCTAAGCTCGTCTCCCCTGAGTATTTTCCTAATATCTCTATGCCAGGGAATGGTAGGGGGTTTTCAGGAAATCCCAGTGACAGAAGCTGCATCCCCAAGGCCAGGGAATTTATATGTCGGATCCCCCTAACAGGGAACTCCTTTTAATGAAGAGAGCTTCGTGGAGTTGCCTTTCAAGCTCCCCCACGCACTGAGAATGGTTCCGGAATCCTGAGCGTGGGGAGGTTCCACCAACGGTCGGCAGCGTGTGTGTTCTTACGGAATGCATAAGCTCGTCTCACCTGAGGGTTTCCCTAATGTCTCTGTGCCAGGGAATGCTACGGGTGATTGCAGGATATCCCAGTGTCAGAGGCTGCCTCCCCAAGGTCAGGCATGGTATTTCTCGGGCTTCCCCTAACAGGGAACACCTGTGACTGAAGAGAGCTGCCTGGAGTTGTCTCTCGAGCTCCCCCACGCACTGACAATGGTTCCGAAATCCTGAGCGTGGGGAGGTTCCACCAACGGTCGGCAGCGCGTGGGGTCTAACGGAATGCCTAAGCTCGTTTCACCTGAGGGTTTTCCTAATGTCTCTGTGCCAGGGAATGCTAGGGGTGACTGCAGGATATCCCAGTGTCAGAGGCTGCCTCCCCAAGTTCAGGGAAATTATTTCCCGGACTTCCCTAAACAGGAAACACCTGTGACTGCAGAGAGCTGCGTGGAGTTGTCTCTCGAGCTCCCCCACGCACTGACAATGGTTCCGGAATCCTGAGCGTGGGGAGGTTCCACCAACGGTCGGGAGTGCGTGGGTTCAAACGGAATGCCTAAGCTCGTCTCCCTGAGGGTTTTCCTAATGTCTCTGTGCCAGGGAGTGCTAGGGGGATTTGCAGGATATCCCAGTGTCAGAGGCTGCCTCCCCAAGGACAGGGAAGTTTTTTCTGGTACTTCCACGAACAGGGAACACCTGTGACTGAAGAGAGATGCGTGGAGTTGTCTCTCGAGCTCCCCCACGCACTGACAATGGTTCCGGAATCCTGAGCGTGGGGAGGTTCCACCAACGGTCGGTAGTGCGTGGGTTCTAACGGAAAGCGTAAGCTCGTCTACCCTGAGTATTTTCCTAATGTCTCTGTGCCAGGGAATGCTAGGGGGGTTTGCAGGATATCACAGTGACAGAGGCTGCCTCCCCAAGGTAAGGGAAGGTATTTCTCGGGCTTCCCCGAACAGGGAACACCTGTGATTGAAGAGAGCTGCATGGAGTTGTCTCTCGAGTTCCCCACGCACTGACAATGGTTCCGGAATCCTGAGCGTGGGGAGGTTCCACCAACGGTCGGCAGCGCGTGGGTTCTAACGAAATGCCTAAGCTCGTCTCCCCGGAGGGTTTTCCTAATTTCTGGCTGCCAGGGAATGACAGGGATATGCGCTGGAATGTCCAGAGACAGGGGCTGCCACCCCAAGTTCTGGGAATGTATTTCTCGGAATTCCCCCTAACAAGGAACACCTCAGAATGAAGAGAGTTGCGTGGAGATGCCTCTCGAGCTCCCCCACGCACTGAGAATGTTTCCGGAATCCTGAGCGTGGGGAGGTTCCACCAACGTTCGGCAGCGCATGGGTTCTAACGGAATGCCTAAGCTCGTCTCCCCGGAGGGTTTTCCTAATTTCTGGCTGCCAGGGAATGCTAGGGATCTGCGCTGGAATGCCCAGGGTCAGGGGCTGCCACCCCAAGTTCAGGGAATATATTTCTCGGACTTCCACAAAACAGGGAACACCTGTGACTATAGAGACTTGCGTGGAGTTGCCTCTCGAGCTCCCCCACGCACTGAGAATGGTTCTGGAATCCTGAGCGTGGGGAGGTTCCACCAACGGTCGCCAGCGCGTGGGTTCTAACGGAATGCATAAGCTCGTCTCCCCTGAGGGTTTTCCTAATTTCTGGCTGCCAGGGAATGCTAGGGCTCTGCACTGGAATGCCCAGGGTTAGGGGCTGCCACCCCACGTTAAGGGAATGTATTTCTCGGAATTCCCCCTAACAGGGAACACCTGTGACTTAAGAGAGCTGCGTGGAGTGGCCCCTCGAGCTCCCCCACGCACTGAGCATCGTTCCGGAATCCTGAGCGTGGGGAGGTCCACCAACGGTCGGTAGCGCGTGGGTTCAAACGGAATGCCTAAGCTCGTCTCCCCTGAGGATTTTCCTATTATCTCTCTGCCAGGGAAAGCTAGGGGGTTTTCAGGAAATCCCAGTGACCGAGGTTTCCTAACCAAGGCAAGGGAAGTTATTTCTCGGACTTCCCCGAACTGGGAACAACTCTGACGGAAGAGAGCTGCGTGGAGTTGCCTCTCGAGCTCCCCCACGCACTGAGTATTGTTCCGGAATCCTGAGCGTGGGGAGGTTCCACGAACGGTCGGCAGTGTTGTTTTCTAACGGAATGCCTAAGCTCGTCTCCTCTGAGGGTTTTCCTAATTTCTGGCTGCCAGGGTATGCTAGCAATCTGCGCTGGAATGCCCAGGGTCAGGGGCTGCCACCCCAAGTCCAGGGAATTTATTCCTCGGACTTCCCCCTAACAGGGAACACCTGTGACTGAAGAGAGCTGCGTGGAGTTGCCTCTCGAGCTCCCCCACGCACTGAGAATTTTACCGGAATCCTGAGCGTGGGGAGGTTAGACCAACGGTCGGCAGCGCGTGGGTTCTAACGGAATGCCTAAGCTCGTCTCCCCTGAGGGTTTTCCTAAAATCTCTGTGTCAGGGAATGCTAGGGGATTTTCAGTAAATCCCAGGGACTCAGGATGACTCCCCAAGGCAGGGGAAGGTATTTCTCGGACTTCCCCGTACAGGGAACACGTGTAAGTGTAGAGAGCTGCGTGGAGTTGCCTCTCGAGCTCCCCCACGCACTGAGAATGGTTCCAGAATCATGAGCGTGGGGAGGTCCACCAACGGTCGGCAGCGCGTGGGTTCTAACGGAATGCCTAAGCTCGTCTCCCCTGAGGGTTTTCCTAAAATCTCTGTGTCAGGGAATGCTAGGGGATTTTCAGTAAATCCCAGGGACTCAGGATGACTCCCCAAGGCAGGGGAAGGTATTTCTCGGACTTCCCCGTACAGGGAACACGTGTAAGTGTAGAGAGCTGCGTGGAGTTGCCTCTCGAGCTCCCCCACGCACTGAGAATGGTTCCAGAATCATGAGCGTGGGGAGGTCCACCAACGGTCGGCAGCGCGTGGGTTCTAACGGAATGCCTAAGCTCGTCTCCCCTGAGGATTTTCCTAATATCTCTCTGCCAGTGAAAGCTAGAAGATTTTCAGGAAATCACTGTGACCGAGTTTGCCTCCCCAAGGCCAGGGAAGTTATTTCTCGGACTTCCCCGAACAGGGAACACCTGTGACTGAGGAGAGCTGCGTGGATTTTCATCTCGAGCTCCCCCACCCTCTGAGAATTGTTCCGGAATCCTTAGCATGGGGAGGTTCCACCAACAGTCGGCAGCGCGTGGGTTCTAACGGAATGCCAAAGCTCGTCTCCCCTGAGGATTTTCCTAATTTCTGACTGCCAGGGAATGCCAGGGATCTGCGCTGGAATGCCCAGGGTCAGGGGCTGCCACCCCAATTTCGGGGAATATATTTCTCGGACTTCCCCAAACCAGGGAACACCTGTGACTATAGAGACTTGCGTGGAGTTGCCTCTCGAGATCCCCCACGCACTGAGAATGGTTCTGGAATACTGAGCGTGGGGAGGTTCCACGAACGATCGGCAGTGTTGGGTTCTAACGGAATGCCTAAGCTCGTCTCCTCTGAGGGTTTTCCTAATTTCTGGTTGCCAGGGAATGCTAGGAATCTGCGCTGGAATGCCCAGGGTCAGGGGTTGCCACCCCAAGTCCAGGGAATGTATTTCTCGGACTTCCCCCTAACAGGGAACACCTGTGACTGAAGAGAGCTGCGTGGAGTTGCCTCTCGAGCTCCCCCACGCACTGAGAATTGTACCGGAATCCTGAGCGTGGGGAGGTTAGACCAACGGTCGGCAGCGCGTGGGTTCTTACGTAATGCCTAATCTCGTCACCTCGGAGGGTTTTCCTAATATTTCTGTGTCAGGCAATGCTAGGGGGTTTTCAGGAAATCCTAGTGACACATGATGCCTCACCAATGCATGGGAAGATATTTCTCGGACTTCCCCGTACAGGTAACACGTGTAACTGAAGGGAGATGCGTGGAGTTGCCTCTCGAGCTCCCCCACCCAGTGAGAATCGTTCCAGAATCCTGAGCGTGTGGAGGTCCACCAACGTTCGGCAGCACTTGGGTTCTAACGGAAAGCCTAAGATCGTCTTCCCTGTGGATTTTTCTAATATCTCTCTGCCAGGGAATACTAGGGGGGTTTCAGGAAATCACAGTGACAGAGGCTGCCTCCCCAAGGCCAGGGAATGTATTTCTCAGACTTCCCCGAACAGGGAACACCTGTGACTGAAGGGAGATTAGTGGAGTTGCCTCTCGAGCTCCCCCACGCACTGAGAAAGATTCCGGAATCCTGAGCGTGGGGACGTTTCACCAACGGTCGGCAGGGCGTGGGTTCTAGCGGAATGCCTAAGCTCGTCTCCCCTGAGGGTTTTCCTAATTTCTGGCTGCCAGGGAATGCTAGGGATCTGCGCTGGAAAGCCCAGGGTCAGGGGATGCGACACCAAGTTCAGTGAAGGTATTTCTCGGACTTCCCCCTAACCGGGAACACCTGTGACTGAAGAGAGCTGCGTGGATTTGCCTCTCGAGCTCCCCCACGCACTGTGAATGGTTCCGGAATCCTGAGCGTGGGGAGGTACACCAACGGTCGGCAGCGCTTGTGTTCTAACGGAATGCATAAACTCGTCTCCCCTGAGGATTTTCCTAATATCTCTCTGCCAGGGAATGCTAGGGGATTTTCATAAAATCCCAGTGACAGAGGTTGCCTCACTAAGGCCAGGGAAGGTATTTCTCGGACTTCCCCAAACAGGGAACACATTTGACTGAAGAGAACTGCGTGGAGTTGCCTCTCGAGCTGCCACACGCACTGAGAATGGTTCCGGAATCCTGAGCGTGGGGATATTCCACCAACGGTCGGCAGCGCGTGGGTTCTAACGGAATGCCTAAGCTCGTCTACCCTGAGTATTTTCCTAATATCTCTGTGTCAGGGACTGCTAGGGGGTTTTCAGGAAATCCCAGGGACACAGGATGCCTCCCCAAGGCAGGGGAAGGAATTTCTCGGACTTCCCCGTACAGGGAACACGTGTAAGTGAAGAGAGCTGCGTGGAGTTGCCTCTCGAGCTCCCCCACGCACTGAGAATGGTTCCAGAATCCTGAGCGTGGGGAGGTTCCACCAACTGTCGGCAGCGCCTGGGTTTTAACGGGTTTTAACGGAATGCCTAAGCTCGTCTCCCCTGAGTATTTTCCTAATATCTCTATGCCAGGGAATGGTAGGGGGTTTTCAGGAAATCCAAGTGACAGAAGCTGCATCCCCAAGGCCAGGGAATTTATATGTCGGATCCCCCTAACAGGGAACTCCTTTTAATGAAGAGAGCTTCGTGGAGTTGCCTTTCGAGCTCCCCCACGCACTGAGAATGGTTCCGGAATCCTGAGCGTGGGGAGGTTCCACCAACGGTCGGCAGCGTGTGTGTTCTTACGGAATGCATAAGCTCGTCTCCCCTGAGGATTTTCCTAATTTCTGGCTGCCAGGGAAAGCTAGGGATCTGCACTGTTATTCCCAGGGTCAGGGACTGCCACCCCATGTTCAGGGAATGTATTTCTCGGACTTCCCCCTAACAATGAAAAACTGTGACTGAACAGAGCTGAGTGAAGTTGTCTCTCGTGCACCCCACGCACTGAGAATGGTTCCGGAATCCTGAGCGTGGGGAGGTTTACTAACGGTCGGTAGCGCTTGGGTTCTAACGGAATGCATAAGCTCGTCTCCCCTGAGGGTTTCCCTAATGTCTCTGTGCCAGGGAATGCTACGGGTGATTGCAGGATATCCCAGTGTCAGAGGCTGCCTCCCCAAGGTCAGGCATGGTATTTCTCGGGGTTCCCCTAACAGGGAACACCTGTGACTGAAGAGAGCTGCCTGGAGTTGTCTCTCGAGCTCCCCCACGCACTGAGAATGTTTCCGGAATCCTGAGCGTGGGGAGGTTCCACCAACGTTCGGCAGCACATGGGTTCTAACGGAATGCCTAAGCTCGTCTCCCCTGAGGGTTTTCCTAATTTCTGGCTGCCAGGGAATGCTAGGGATCTGCGCTGGAATGCCCAGGCTCAAGGGCTGCCACCCCAAGTTCAGGAAATATATTTCTCGGACTTCCACAAAACAGGGAACACCTGTGACTATAGAGACTTGCGTGGAGTTGCCTCTCGAGCTCCCCCACGCACTGAGAATGGTTCTGAAATCCTGAGCGTGGGGAGGTTCCACCAACGGTCGCCAGCGCGTGGGTTCTAACGGAATGCATAAGCTCGTCTCCCCTGAGGGTTTTCCTAATTTCTGGCTGCCAGGGAATGCTAGGGCTCTGCACTGGAATGCCCAGGGTTAGGGGCTGCCACCCCACGTTAAGGGAATGTATTTCTCGGAATTCCCCCTAACAGGGAACACCTGTGACTTAAGAGAGCTGCGTGGAGTGGCCCCTCGAGCTCCCCCACGCACTGAGCATCGTTCCGGAATCCTGAGCGTGGGGAGGTCCACCAACGGTCGGTAGCACGTGGGTTCAAACGGAATGCCTAAGCTCGTCTCCCCTGAGGATTTTCCTATTATCTCTCTGCCAGGGAAAGCTAGGGGGTTTTCAGGAAATCCCAGTGACCGAGGTTTCCTAACCAAGGCAAGGGAAGTTATTTCTCGGACTTCCCCGAACTGGGAACAACTCTGACGGAAGAGAGCTGCGTGGAGTTGCCTCTCGAGCTCCCCCACGCACTGAGTATTGTTCCGGAATCCTGAGCGTGGGGAGGTTCCACGAACGGTCGGCAGTGTTGTTTTCTAACGGAATGCCTAAGCTCGTCTCCTCTGAGGGTTTTCCTAATTTCTGGCTGCCAGGGTATGCTAGCAATCTGCGCTGGAATGCCCAGGGTCAGGGGCTGCCACCCCAAGTCCAGGGAATTTATTCCTCGGACTTCCCCCTAACAGGGAACACCTGTGACTGAAGAGAGCTGCGTGGAGTTGCCTCTCGAGCTCCCCCACGCACTGAGAATTTTACCGGAATCCTGAGCGTGGGGAGGTTAGACCAACGGTCGGCAGCGCGTGGGTTCTAACGGAATGCCTAAGCTCGTCTCCCCAGTGGGTTTTCCTAATATTTCTGTGTCAGGCAAAGCTAGGGGGTTTTCATGAACTCCTAGTGACACAGGAGGCCTCACCAATGCATGGGAAGATATTTCTCGGACTTCCCCGTACAGGGAACACGTGTAACTGAAGGGAGCTGCGTGGAGTTGCCTCTCGAGATCCCACACGCACTGAGAATGTTTCCGGAATCCTGAGCGTGGGGAGGTTCCACCAACGGTCGGCAGCGCGTGGGTTCTAACGGAATGCCTAAGCTCGTCTCCCCTGAGGGTTTTCCTAAAATCTCTGTGTCAGGGAATGCTAGGGGGTTTTCAGTAAATCCCAGGGACTCAGGATGACTCCCCAAGGCAGGGGAAGGTATTTCTCGGACTTCCCCGTACAGGGAACACGTGTAAGTGTAGAGAGCTGCGTGGAGTTGCCTCTCGAGCTCCCCCACGCACTGAGAATGGTTCCAGAATCATGAGCGTGGGGAGGTCCACCAACGGTCGGCAGCGCGTGGGTTCTAACGGAATGCCTAAGCTCGTCTCCCCTGAGGATTTTCCTAATATCTCTCTGCCAGTGAAAGCTAGAAGATTTTCAGGAAATCACTGTGACCGAGTTTGCCTCCCCAAGGCCAGGGAAGTTATTTCTCGGACTTCCCCGAACAGGGAACACCTGTGACTGAGGAGAGCTGCGTGGATTTTCATCTCGAGCTCCCCCACCCTCTGAGAATTGTTCCGGAATCCTTAGCATGGGGAGGTTCCACCAACGGTCGGCAGCGCGTGGGTTCTAACGGAATGCCAAAGCTCGTCTCCCCTGAGGATTTTCCTAATTTCTGACTGCCAGGGAATGCCAGGGATCTGCGCTGGAATGCCCAGGGTCAGGGGCTGCCACCCCAATTTCGGGGAATATATTTCTCGGACTTCCCCAAAACAGGGAACACCTGTGACTATAGAGACTTGCGTGGAGTTGCCTCTCGAGATCCCCCACGCACTGAGAATGGTTCTGGAATCCTGAGCGTGGGGAGGTTCCACGAACGATCGGCAGTGTTGGGTTCTAACGGAATGCCTAAGCTCGTCTCCTCTGAGGGTTTTCCTAATTTCTGGTTGCCAGGGAATGCTAGGAATCTGCGCTGGAATGCCCAGGGTCAGGGGTTGCCACCCCAAGTCCAGGGAATGTATTTCTCGGACTTCCCCCTAACAGGGAACACCTGTGACTGAAGAGAGCTGCGTGGAGTTGCCTCTCGAGCTCCCCCACGCACTGAGAATTCTACCGGAATCCTGAGCGTGGGGAGGTTAGACCAACGGTCGGCAGCGCGTGGGTTCTTACGTAATGCCTAATCTCGTCACCTCGGAGGGTTTTCCTAATATTTCTGTGTCAGGCAATGCTAGGGGGTTTTCAGGAAATCCTAGTGACACATGATGCCTCACCAATGCATGGGAAGATATTTCTCGGACTTCCCCGTACAGGTAACACGTGTAACTGAAGGGAGATGCGTGGAGTTGCCTCTCGAGCTCCCCCACCCAGTGAGAATCGTTCCAGAATCCTGAGCGTGTGGAGGTCCACCAACGTTCGGCAGCACTTGGGTTCTAACGGAAAGCCTAAGATCGTCTTCCCTGTGGATTTTTCTAATATCTCTCTGCCAGGGAATTCTAGGGGGGTTTCAGGAAATCACAGTGACAGAGGCTGCCTCCCCAAGGCCAGGGAATGTATTTCTCAGACTTCCCCGAACAGGGAACACCTGTGACTGAAGGGAGATTAGTGGAGTTGCCTCTCGAGCTCCCCCACGCACTGAGAAAGATTCCGGAATCCTGAGCGTGGGGACGTTTCACCAACGGTCGGCAGGGCGTGGGTTCTAGCGGAATGCCTAAGCTCGTCTCCCCTGAGGGTTTTCCTAATTTCTGGCTGCCAGGGAATGCTAGGGATCTGCGCTGGAAAGCCCAGGGTCAGGGGATGCGACACCAAGTTCAGTGAAGGTATTTCTCGGACTTCCCCCTAACCGGGAACACCTGTGGCTTAAGAGAGCTGCGTGGAGTGGCCCCTCGAGCTCCCCCACGCACTGAGCATCGTTCCGGAATCCTGAGCGTGGGGAGGTCCACCAACGGTCGGTAGCGCGTGGGTTCAAACGGAATGCCTAAGCTCGTCTCCCCTGAGGATTTTCCTATTAT
The DNA here is from genome assembly GCF_048564905.1 of Vicugna pacos. Classification (NCBI taxonomy): domain Eukaryota; kingdom Metazoa; phylum Chordata; class Mammalia; order Artiodactyla; family Camelidae; genus Vicugna; species Vicugna pacos. The sequence continues at coordinate 50,175,147 of NW_027328721.1, read as the reverse complement.
CTCTCTGCCAGGGAAAGCTAGGGGGTTTTCAGGAAATCCCAGTGACCGAGGTTTCCTAACCAAGGCAAGGGAAGTTATTTCTCGGACTTCCCCGAACTGGGAACAACTCTGACGGAAGAGAGCTGCGTGGAGTTGCCTCTCGAGCTCCCCCACGCACTGAGTATTGTTCCGGAATCCTGAGCGTGGGGAGGTTCCAACAACGGTCGGCAGCGCGTGGGTGCTAACGGAAAGCCTAAGCTCGTCTCCCCTTAGTTTTTTCCTAATGTCTCTGTGCCAGGGAATGCTAGGTGGGTTTGAAGGATATCCTAGTGACAGAGGCTGCCGCCCCAAGGTCAGGGAAGTTATTTCACGGACTTCCCCGAACAGGGAACACCTGTGACTGAAGAGAGCTGCGTGGAGTTGTCTCTCGAGCTCCCCCACGCACTGACAATGTTTCCGGCATCCTGAGCGTGGGGAGGTTCCACCAACGGTCGGCAGCGCGTGGGTTATAACTGATAGCCTAAGCTCGTCTCCCCTGAGGGTTTTCCTAATGTCTCTGTGCCAGGGAATGCTAGGGGGTTTTGCAGGATATCCCAGTGACAGAGGCTGTCTCCCCAAGGTAAGGGAATGTATTTCTCGGACTTCCACGGACAGGGAACACCTGTGACTGAAGAGAGCTGCGTGGATTTGTCTCTCGAGCTCAACCACGCACTGACAATGTTTCCGGAATCCTGAGCGTGTGGAGGTTCCACCAACGGTCGGCAGAGCGTGGGTTCGAAAGGAAAGCCTAAGCTCGTCTCCCTGAGGGTTTTCCTAATGTCTCTGTGCCAGGGAATGCTAGAGGGGTTTGCAGGATATCCCAGTGACAGAGGCGGCCTCCCCAACGTCAGGGAAGGTATTTCTCGGACTTCCCCGAACAGGGAACACCTGTGACTGAAGAGAGCTGCGTGGAGTTGTCTCTCGAGCTCCCCCACGCACTGACAATGGTTCCGGAATCCTGAGCGTGGGGAGGTTCCACAAACGGTCGGCAGCACGTGGGTTCTAACGGAAAGCCTAAGCTCGTCTCCCCTGAGGGTTTTCCTAATGTCTCTGTGCCAGGGAATGCTTGGGGGGTTTGCAGGATATCCCAGTGACAGAGGCTGCCTCCCCAAGTCCAGGGAAGGTATTTCTCGGACTTCCCCGAATAGGGAACACCTCTGACTGAAGAGAGATGCGTGGAGTTGTCTCTCGAGCTCCCCCGCGCACTGACAATTGTTCCGGAATACTGAGCGTGGGGAGGATCCACCAACGGTCGGCAGCGCGTGTGTTCTAACGGAAAGCCTAAGCTCGTCTACCCTGAGGGTTTTCCTAATATTTCTGTGCCAGGGAATGCTTGGGTGTTTTGCAGGATATCCCAGTGTTAGAGGTTGCCTCCCCAAGGTCAGGGAACGTATTTCTCGGACTTCCCCGAACAGGGAACACCTGTGACTGAAGAGAGCTGCGTGGAGTTGTCTCTAGAGTTCCCCAACGCACTGACAATGGTTCCGGAATCCTGAGCGTGGGGAGGTTCCACCAATGGTCGGCAGAGCGTGGGTTCTAACGGAAAGCCTAAGCTCGTCTCCCCTGAGGGTTTTCCTAATGTCTCTCTGCCAGGGAATGCTAGGGGGTTTTGCAGGATATCCCAGTGACAGAGGCTGCCTCCCCAAGTTCAGGGAAGTTATTTCTCGGACTTTCCCGAACAGGGAACACCTGTGACTGAAGAGAGCTGCGTGGATTTTTCTCTCGAGCTCCCCGACGCACTGACAATGGTTCTGGAATCCTGAGAGTGGGGAGGTTACACCAACGGTCGGCAGCGCGTGGGTTCTAACGGAAAGCCTAAGCTCGTCTCCCCTGAGGATTTTCCTAATGTCTCTGTGCCAGGGAATGCTTGGGGGCTTTGCAGGATATCCCAGTGACAGAGGCTGCCACCCCAAGGTCAGGGACGGTATTTCTCGGACTTCCCCGAACAGGGAACACCTGTGACTGAAGAGAGCTGCGTGGAGTTGTCTCTCGAGCTCCCCCACGCACTGACAATGTTTCCGGAACCCTGAGCGTAGGGAGGTTCCACCAATCGTCGGCAGCGCGTGGGTTCCAACGGAATGCCTGAGCTGGTCTCCCCTGAGGGTTTTCCTAATGTCTCTGTGCCAGTGAATGCTAGGGGGGTTTGCAGGAAATCCCAGTGACAGAGGCTTCCCCCCCAAGGTCAGGGAAGGTATTTCTCGGACTTCCCCGTACAGGGAATACCTGTGACTGAAGAGAGCTGCGTGGAGCTGTCTTTCGAGCTCCCCCACGCACTGACAATGGTTCCGGAACCCTGAGCGTGGGGAGGTTCCACCAACGGTCGGCAGCGCGTTGGTTCCAACGGAATGCCTGAGCTGGTCTCCCCTGCGGGTTTTGCTAATATCTCTGTGCCAGGGAATGCTAGGGGGGTTTGCAGGAAATCCCAGTGACAGAGGCTGCCTCCCCAAGGTAAGGGAAGGTATTTCTCGGACTTCCCCGGACAGGGAACACCTGTCACTGAAGAGAGCTGCGTGGAGCTGTCCCTCGAGCTCCCCCACGCACTGACAATGGTTCCGGAACACTGAGCGTGGGGAGGTTACACCAAAGGTCGTCAGCGCTTGGGTTCCAACGGAATGCCTGAGCTGGACTCCCCTGAGGGTTTTCCTAATATCTCTTTGACAGGGAATGCGAGGGGGATTTGCAGGAATTCACAGTGACAGAGGCTCTCTCCCCAAGGTCAGGAAAGTTATTTCTCGGACTTCCCCGGACAGGGAACACCTGTGACTGAAGAGAGCTGCGTGGAGCTTTCTCTCGAGCTCCCCCACGCACTGACAATGTTTCCGGAACCCTGAGCGTGGGGAGGTACCACCAACGGTCGTCAGCGCGTGGGTTCCAACGGAATGCCTGAGCTGGTCTCCCCTGAGTGTTTTCCTAATGTCTCTGTGCCAGGGAATGCTAGGGGGTTTTGCAGGAAATCCCAGTGACAGAGGCTGCCTCCCCAAGTCAGGGAAGGAATTTCTCGGACTTCCCCGGACAGGGAACACCTGTGACTGAAGACAGCTTCGTGGAGATGTCTCTCGAGCTCCCCCACGCACTGACAATGGTTCCGGAACCCTGAGCGTGGGGAGGTTCCACCAACGGTCGGCAGCGCGTGGGTTCAAAGGAATGCCTGAGCTGGTCTCCCCTGAGTGTTTTCCTAATGTCTCTGTGACAGGGAATGCTAGGGTGGTTTGCAGGAAATCCCAGTGACAGAGGCTGCCTCCCCAAGTTCAGGGAAGTTATTTCTCGGACTTCCCAGGACAGGGAACACCTGTGACTGAATAGAGCTGCGTGGAGCTGTCTCTCCAGCTCCCCCACGCACTGACAATGGTTCCGGAACACTGAGCGTGTGGAGGTTCCACCATCGGTCAGCAGCGTGTGAGTTCCAACGGAATGCCTGAGCTGGTCTCCCCTGAGGCTTTTCCTAATGTCTCTGTGACAGGGAATGCTAGGGGTGTTTGCCGGAATTCCCAGTGACAGAGGCTGCCTCCCCAACGTCAGGGAAAGTATTTCTCGGACTTCCCCGGACAGGGAACACCTGTGACTGAAGAGAGCTGCGTGGAGCTGTCTCTCGATATCCCCCACGCACTGACAATGGTTCCAGAACACTGAGCGTGGGGAGGTTCCACCAACGGTCGGCAGTGCGTTGGTTCCAACGGAATGCCTGAGCTGGTCTCCCCTGAGGCTTTTCCTAATGTCTCTCTGCTAGGGAATGCTAGGTGGGTTTGCAGGAAATCCCAGTGACAGAGGCTGCCTCCCCTAGGTCAGGGAAGTTATTTCTCGGACTTCCCCAGACAGGGAACACCTGTGACTGAAGAGAGCTGCGTGGAGCTGTCTCTCGAGCTCCCCCTCGCACTGACAATGGTTCCGGAACCGTGAGCGTAGGGAGGTTCCACCAACGGTCGACCACACTTGGGTTCCAACGGAATGCCTGAGCTGGTCTCCCCTGAGGGTTTTCCTAATTTCTTTGTGCCAGGGAATGATAGGGGGGTTTGCAGGAAATCCCAGTGACAGAAGATGCCTCCCCAAGGTCATGGAATTTTTTTCTCGGACTTCCCCGTACAGGGAACACCTGTGACTGAAGAGAGCTGCGTGGAGCTGTCTCTCGAGCTCCCCCACGCACTGAAAATGGTTCAGGAACCCTGAGGGTGGGGAGGATCCACCAACGGTCGGCAGCGCGTGGGTTCCAACGGAATGCTAGGGCTGGCCTCCCCTGAGGGTTTTCCTAATGTCTCTGTGCCAGGGAATGCAAGGGGGGTTTTGCAGGAAATCCCAGTGACAGAGGCTTCCTCCCCAAGATCAGGGATTGTATTTCTCGGACTTCCCCGGACAGGGAACACCTGTGACTGAAGAGAGCTTCGTGGAACTGTCTCTCCAGCTCCCCCACGCACTGACAATGGTTCCGGAAACCTGAGGGTGGGGAGGTTCCACCCTCGGTCGGCAGCGCGTGGGTTCCAACGGAATTCCTGAGCTGGTCTCCCCTGAGGCTTTTCCTCATGTCTCTGTGCCAGGGAATGCTAGGGGGGTTTGCAGAAAATCCTAGTGACAGAGGCTGCCTCCCCAAGGTCAGGGAAGATATTTCTCGGACTTCCCCGGACAGGGAACACTTGTGACTGAAGAGAGCTTCGTGGAGCTGTTTCTCGAGCTCCCCCAAGCACTGACAATGGTTCCGGAAACCTGAGGGTGGGGAGGTTCCACCCTCGGTCGGCAGCGCGTGGGTTCCAACGGAATTCCTGAGCTGGTCTCCCCTGAGGCTTTTCCTCATGTCTCTGTGCCAGGGAATGCTAGGGGGGTTTGCAGGAAATCCTAGTGACAGAGGCTGCCTCCCCAAGGTCAGGGAAGATATTTCTCGGACTTCCTGGAACAGGGAACACCTGTGACTGAAGAGAGCTGCGTGGAGTTGTCTCTCGAGCTCCCCATCGCAATGAAAATTGTTCCGGATTCCTGAGCGTGGGGAGGTTCCACCAAATGTCGGCAGCGCGTGGGTCCTAACGGAATGCCTAACTCGCCTCCCCTGAGGGTTTTCCTAATGTCTCTGTGCCAGGGAATGCTAGGGGTGATTGCAGGATATCCCAGTGACCGAGGTTGACTCCACAAGTTTAGGGAATGTGTTTCCCGGACTTCCTGGAACAGGGAACACCTGTGACTGAAGAGAGCTGCGTGGAGTTGTCTCTCGAGCTCCCCCACGCACTGACAATGCTTCCGGAATCCTGAGCGTGGGGAGATTCCACCAACGGTCGGCAGCGCGTGGGTTCTAACGGAATGCCTAATCTCGTCTCCCCTGAGTTTTTTCCTAATGTCTCTGTGCCAGGGAATGCTAGGGGTGATTGCAGGATATCCCAGTGACCGAGGCTACCTCCCCAAGTTCAAGGAAAGTATTTCTCGGACTTCCACAAACAGGGAACACCTGTGACTGAAGAGAGCTGCGTGGAGTTGTCTCTTGAGCTCCCCCACGCACTGACAATGTTTCCGGAATCCTGAGCTTGGGGTGGTTCCACCAACGGTCGGCAGCGCATGGGTTCTAACGGAATGCCTAAGCTCGTCTCCCCTGAGGGTTTTCCTAATGTCTCTGTGCCAGGGAATGGTAGGGGTGACTGCAGGATATCCCAGTGACCGAGGCTGCCTCCCCAAGTTCAGGGAAAGTATTTCTCGGACTTCCACAAACAGGGAACACCTGTGACTTAAGAGAGCTGCGTGGAGCTGTCTTTCGAGCTCCCCCACTCACTGACAATTGTTCCGGAACCCTGAGCGTGGGGAGGTTCCACCAACGGTCGGCAGCGCTTGGGTTCCAACGGAATGCCTGAGCTGGTCTCCCCTGAGGCTTTTCCTAATATCTCTGTGCCAGGGTATGCTAGGGGGGTTTGCAGGAAATCCCAGTGACAGAGGCTGCTTCCCCAAGGTCAGGGAAGGTATTTCTCGGACTTCCCCGTACAGGGAACACGTGTGAAAGAAGAGAGCTGCGTGAAGCTGTCTCTCGAGTTCCCCACGCACTGACAATTTTTCCGGAACCCTGAGCGTGGGGAGGTTCCACCAACGGTCGGCAGCGCGTGGGTTCCAACGGAATGCCTGAGCTGGTCTCCCCTGAGGGTTTTCCTAATGTCTCCCTGCCAGGGAATGCTAGGGGGGTTTGCAGGAATCCCAGTGACCGATGCTGCCTCCCCAAGGTCAGGGAATGTATTTCTCGGACTTCACCGGACAGAGAACACGTGTGACTGAAGAGAGCTGCGTGGAGCTGTCTCTCGAGCTCCCCCACGCACTGACAATATTTCCGGAACCCTGAGCGTGGGGAGGTGCCACCAACGGTCGGCAGCGCGTGGGTTCCAACGGAATGCCTGAGCTGATCTCCCCTGAGGGTTTTCCTAATGTCTCTGTGCCAGGGAATTCTAGGGGGGTTTGCAGGAAATCCCAGTGACAGAGGCTGCCTCCCCAAGTTCAGGGAAGTTATTTCTCGGACTTCCCCGGACAGGGAACACCTGTGACTGAAGAGAGCTGCGTGGAGCTGTCTCTCGATATCCCCCACGCACTGACAATGGTTCCAGAACACTGAGCGTGGGGAGGTTCCACCAACGGTCGGCAGCGCGTTGGTTCCAACGGAATGCCTGAGCTGGTCTCCCCTGAGGCTTTTCCTAATGTCTCTGTGCTAGGGAATGCTAGGTGGGTTTGCAGGAAATCCCAGTGACAGAGGCTGCCTCCCCAAGGTCAGGGAAGTTATTTCTCGGACTTCCCCAGACAGGGAACACCTGTGACTGAAGAGAGCTGCGTGGAGCTGTCTCTCGAGCTCCCCCACGCACTGACAATGTTTCCGGAACCGTGAGCGTAGGGAGGTTCCACCAACGGTCGACCACACTTGGGTTCCAACGGAATGCCTGAGCTGGTCTCCCCTGAGGGTTTTCCTAATTTCTTTGTGCCAGGGAATGATAGGGGGGTTTGCAGGAAATCCCAGTGATAGAAGATGCCTCCCCAAGGTCATGGAATTTATTTCTCGGACTTCCCCGTACAGGGAACACCTGTGACTGAAGAGAGCTGCGTGGAGTTGTCTCTCGAGCTCCCCCACGCACTGACAATGGTTCCGGAATCCTGAGCGTGGGGAGGTTCCACCGACGGTCGGCAGCGCTTGGGTTCTTACGGAATGCCTAAGCTCGCCTCCAATGAGGGGTTTCCTAATGTCTCTGTGCCAGGGAATGCTAGGGGTGATTGCAGGATATCCCAGTGACCGAGGCTACCTCCCCAAAATCAGGGAAGTTATTTCCCGGACTTTCTGGAACGGGGAACACCTGTGACTGAAGAGAGCTGCGTGGAGTTGTCTCTCGAGCTCCCCCACGCACTGACAATGGTTCCGGATTCCTGAGCGTGGGGAGATTCCACCAACGGTCGGCAGCGCGTTGGTTATAACGGAATGCCTAACTCGTCTCTCCTGAGGGTTTTCCTAATGTCTCTGTGCCAGGGAATGCTAGGGGTGACTGCAGGATATCCCAGTGAGCGAGGCTGCATCCCCAAAGTCAGGGAAGATATTTCTCGGACTTCCTGGAACAGGGAACACATGTGACTGAAGAGAGCTGCGTGGAGTTGTCTCTCGATCTCCCTACGCACTGACAATGGTTACGGAATCCTGAGCGTGGGGAGGTTCCACCAACGGTCGGCAGCGCGTCGGGTCTAACGGAATGCGTAAACTTGTCTCCCCTGAGTGTTTTCCTAATATCTATGTGCCAGGGAATGCTAGGGGTGATTGCAGGATATCCCAGTGACCGAGGCTGCCTCCCCAACGTCAGGGAAGGTATTTCCCGGACTTCCTGGAACAGGGAACACCTGTGAATGAAGAGAGCTGCGTGGAGTTGTCCCTCGAGCTCCCCCACGCACTGACAATGGTTCCGGAATCCTGAGCGTGGGGAGGTTCCACCAACGGTCGGCAGCGCGTGGGTTCTAACCGAATGCCTGAGCTCGTTTCCCCTGAGGGTTTTCCTTATATCTCTGTGCCAGGGAATGCTACGGGTGTTTGCTGGATATCCCAATGACCGAGGCTGACTCCCCAAGTTCAGGGAAGATATTTCTCGGACTTCCTGGAACAGGGAACAACTGTGACTGAAGAGAGCTGCGTGGAGTTGTCTCTCGAGCTCCCCCACGCACTGACAATGGTTCCGGAATCCTGAGCGTGGGGAGGTTCCACCAACGGTCGGCAGCGCGTGGGTTTTAACGGAATGCCTTAGCTCGTCTCCAATCAGGGTTTTCCTAATATCTCTGTGCCAGAGAATGCTAGGGGTGATTGCAGAATATCCCAGTGACCGAGGCTGCCTCCCCATGTTCAGGGAAGATATTTCTCGGACTTCCTGGAACAGGGAACACCTGTGACTGAAGAGAGCTGCGTGGAGTTGTCTCTCGAGCTCCCCCACGCACTGAAAATTGTTCCGGAATCCTGGGCGTGGCTAGGTTCCACCACCGGTCGGCAGCGCGTGGGTTCTAACGGAATGCCTAAGCTCGTCTCCCCTGAGTGTTTTCCTAATGTCTCCGTGCCAGGGAATGCTAGGGGTGATTGCAGGATATCCCAGTGACCGAGGCTGCCTCCCCAAGGTCAGGGAAGATATTTATTGGACTTCCTGGAACAGGGAACACCTGTGACTGAAGAGAGCTGCGTGGAGTTGTCTCTCGAGCTCCCCCACGCACTGACAATGGTTCCGGTATCCTGAGCGTGGGGAGGTTCCACCAACGGTCTGCAGCGCGTGGGTTCTAACGGAAAGCCTAAGCTCGTCTCATCTGAGGGTTTTTCTAATGTCTCTGTGCCAGGGAATGGTCGGGGAGATTGCAGGATATCCCAGTGACCGAGGCTGCCTCCCCAAGTTCAGGGAAAGTATTTCTCGGACTTCCCCAAACAGGGAACACCTGTGACTGAAGAGAGCTGCGTGGAGTTATCTCTCGAGCTCCCCCACGCACTGACAATGGTTCCGGAATACTGAGCTTGGGGAGGTTCCATCAACGGTCGGCAGCGCGTCGGTTCTAACGGAATGCCTAAACTCGTCTCCCCTGAGTGTTTTCCTAATATCTATGTGCCAGGGAATGCTAGGGTTGATTGCAGGATATCCACGTGACCGAGGCTGCCTCCCCAAGGTCAGGGAAGATATTTCTCGGACTTCCTGGAACAGGGAACACCTGTGACTGAAGAGAGCTTCGTGGAGTTGTCTCTCGAGCTCCCCCACGCACTGACAATTGTTCCGGAATCCTGAGCGTGGGGAGGTTCCACCAACGGTCGGCAGCGCGTGGGTTCTAACGGAATGCCTAAGCTCGTCTCCCCTGACGGTTTTCCTAATGTCTTTGTGCCAGGGAATGCTAGGGGTGATTGCAGGATATCCCAGTGACCGAGGCTGCCTCCCCAAGTTCAGGGAAATTATTTCCCGGACTTCCCTAAACAGGGAACACCTGTGACTGAAGAGAGCTGCGTGGAGTTGTCTCTCGAGCTCCCCCACGCACTGACAATGGTTCCGGAATCCTGAGCGTGGGGAGGTTCCACCAACGGTCGGCAGCGCGTGGGTTCTAACGGAATGCCTAAGCTCGTCTCCCCTGAGGGTTTTCCTAATATCTCTGTGCCAGGGAATGCTAGGGGTGATTGCATGATATCCCAGTGACCGAGGCTGCATCCCCAAGTTCAGGGAAGGTATTTCCCGGACTTCCTGGAACAGGGAACACCTGTGACAGAAGAGAGCTTCGTGGAGTTGTCTCTCGAGTTCCCCCATGCACTGACAATTGATTCGGAATCCTGAGCGTGGGGAGGATCCACCAACGGTCGGCAGCGCGTGGGTTCTAACCGAATGCCTAAGCTCGTATCCCCTGAGGGTTTTCCTAATGTCTCTGGGCCAGGGAATTGTAGGGGTGATTGCAGGATATCCCAGAGACCGAGGCTGCCTGCCCAAGGTCAGGGAAGGTATTTCCCGGTCTTCCTGGAACAGGGAACACCTGTGACTGAAGAGAGCTGCGTGGAGTTGCCTCTCGAGATCCCCCACGCACTGAGAAAGTTTCTGGAATCCTGAGCGTGATGAGGTTTCACCAACGGTCGGCAGCGCGTTGGTTCTAACGGAATGCCTAAGCTAGTCTCCCCTGGGGGTTTTCCTAATTTCTGGCTGCCAGGAAATGCTAGGGATCTGCGCTGCAATGCCCAGGGTCAGGTGCTGCCACCCCAAGTTCAGGGAATGTATTTCTCGGACTTCCCCCTAACAGGGAACACCTGTGACTGAAGAGAGCTGCGTGGAGTTGCATCTCGAGCTCCCCCACGCACTGAGAATGGTTCCGGAATCCTGATTTGGGGAGGTTCCACCAACGGTCGGCAGAACTTGAGTTCTAACGGAATGCCTAAGCTCGTCTCCTCTGAGGTTTTTCCTTATTTCTGGCTGCCAGGGAATGCTAGGGATCTGCGCTGGAATGCCCAGGGTCACGGGCTGCCACCCCAAGTTCAGGGAATGTATTTCTCGGACTTCCCCCTAACAGGGAACACCTGTGACTGAAGAGAGCTGCGTGGAGTTGCCTCTCGAGCTCCCCCACGCACTGAGAATGGTTCCGGAATCCTGAAATTGGGGATGTTCCACCAACGGTTGGCAGCGCGTAGGTTCTAACGGAATGATTAAGCTCGCATCCCCTGAGGGTTTTCCTAATTTCTGGCTGCCAGGGAATGCTAGGGATCTCGCTGGAATGCCCAGGGTCAGGGGCTCACACCCCAAGTTCAGGGAATGTATTTCTAGGACTTCCCCGTAACAGGGAACACCTGTGACTGAAGAGAGCTGCGTGGAATTGCCTCTCGACCTCCACCACGCACTGAGAATTGTTGCGGAATCCTGAGCGTGGGGAGTTTCCACCAAAGATCGGAAGCGCGTGGGCTCTAACGGAATGCCAAAGCTATTCTCCCCTGAGTATTTTCCTAATATCTCTCTGCCAGGGAATGCTAGGTGGTTTTCAGGAAATCCCACTGACAGAGGTTGCTTTCCCAAGGCCAGGGAAGTTATTTCTCAGACTTCCCAGAACATGGAACACCTTTGACTGAAGAGAGCTGCGTGGAGTTGCCTCTCGAGCTCCCCCACGCACTGAGAATGGTTCCAGAATCCTGTTTTGGGGAGGTTCCACCAACGGTCGGCAGAATTTGGGTTCTAACGGAATGCCGAAGCTCATATCCCCTGATGGTTTTCCTAATTTCTGGCTGCCAGGGAATGCTAGGTTTCTACGCTGGAATGCCCAGGGCCAGAGTCTGCCACCCCAAGTTCAGGGAATATATTTCTCGGACTTACCCCTAACAGGGAACACCTGTGACTGAAGAGAGCTGCGTGGATTTGCCTCTCGAAATCCCCCACGCACTGAGAAAGGTACCGGAATCCTGAGCGTGCGGAGGTTCCACCAACGGTCGGCAGCGCGTGGGTTCTAACGGAATGCCTAAGCTCGTCTCCCCTGAGTGTTTTCCTAATTTCTGGCTGCCAGGGAATGCTAGGGATCTGCGCTGGAATGCCCAGGTTCAGGTGCTGCCACCCCAAGTTCAGGGAAAGTATTTCTAGGACTTCCCCCTATCAGGGAACACCTGTGACTGAAGAGAGCTGCGTGGAGTTACCTCTCCAGCTCCCCCACGCACTGAGAATTGTTCCGGAATCCTGAGCGTGGGGAGGTTCCACCAAAGGTCGGAAGCGCGTGAGCTCTAACCGAATGCCAAAGTTTTTCTCCCCTGAGTATTTTCCTAATATCTCTCTGCCAGGGAATGCTAGGGGATTTTCAGGAAATCCCACTGACAGAGGTTGCCTTCCCAAGGCCAGGGAAGGTATTTCTCAGACTTCCCCGGACAGGGAACACCTGTGACTGAAGAGAGCTGCGTGGAGTTGCCTCTCGAGCTCCCCCACGCACTGAGAATGGTTCCGGAATCTTGAGCGTGTGGAGGCTACACCAACGGTCGGCAGCGCGTGGGCTCTAACGGAATGCCGAAGCTAGTCTCACCTGAGGATTTTCCTAATATCTCTCTGCCAGGGAATTCTAGGGGTGTTTCAGAAAATCCCAGTGAAAGAGGTTGCCTCCACAAGGCCAGGGAAGTTATTTCAAAGACTTCCCCGTACCGGGAACACCTGTGACTGAAGAGAGCTGCGTGGAGTTTCCTCTCGAGATCCCCCACGCCCTGAGAATTTTTCCGGAATCCTGAGAGTGGGGAGGTTCCACCAAATGTCGGCAGCGCGTGGGTTCTATCGGATTGCCTAAGACCGACTCCCCTGAGGGTTTTTCTAAGTTCTGGCTGCCAGGAAATGCTAGGGATCTGCGCTGGAATGCCCAGGGTCAGGGGCAGGCACCAGAAGTTCAGGGAATGTATTTCTCGGACTTCCCCCTAACAGGGAACACCTGTTACTGAAGAGAGCTGCGTGGAGTTGCCTCTCGAGCTCCCCCACGCAATGAGGATGGTTCCGGAATCCTTAGCGTGGGGAGGTTTCACCAACTGTCGGCAGCGCCTGGGTTTTAACGGGTTTTAACGGAATGCCTAAGCTCGTCTCCCCTGAGTATTTTCCTAATATCTCTATGCCAGGGAATGGTAGGGGGTTTTCAGGAAATCCCAGTGACAGAAGCTGCATCCCCAAGGCCAGGGAATTTATATGTCGGATCCCCCTAACAGGGAACTCCTTTTAATGAAGAGAGCTTCGTGGAGTTGCCTTTCAAGCTCCCCCACGCACTGAGAATGGTTCCGGAATCCTGAGCGTGGGGAGGTTCCACCAACGGTCGGCAGCGTGTGTGTTCTTACGGAATGCATAAGCTCGTCTCCCCTGAGGATTTTCCTAATTTCTGGCTGCCAGGGAAAGCTAGGGATCTGCACTGTTATTCCCAGGGTCAGGGACTGCCACCCCATGTTCAGGGAATGTATTTCTCGGACTTCCCCCTAACAATGAAAACCTGTGACTGAACAGAGCTGAGTGAAGTTGTCTCTCGAGCACCCCACGCACTGAGAATGGTTCCGGAATCCTGAGCGTGGGGAGGTTTACTAACGGTCGGTAGCGCTTGGGTTCTAACGGAATGCATAAGCTCGTCTCCCCTGAGGGTTTCCCTAATGTCTCTGTGCCAGGGAATGCTACGGGTGATTGCAGGATATCCCAGTGTCAGAGGCTGCCTCCCCAAGGTCAGGCATGGTATTTCTCGGGCTTCCCCTAACACGGAACACCTGTGACTGAAGAGAGCTGCCTGGAGTTGTCTCTCGAGCTCCCCCACGCACTGACAATGGTTCCGAAATCCTGAGCGTGGGGAGGTTCCACCAACGGTCGGCAGCGCGTGGGGTCTAACGGAATGCCTAAGCTCGTTTCACCTGAGGGTTTTCCTAATGTCTCTGTGCCAGGGAATGCTAGGGGTGACTGCAGGATATCCCAGTGTCAGAGGCTGCCTCCCCAAGTTCAGGGAAATTATTTCCCGGACTTCCCTAAACAGGAAACACCTGTGACTGCAGAGAGCTGCGTGGAGTTGTCTCTCGAGCTCCCCCACGCACTGACAATGGTTCCGGAATCCTGAGCGTGGGGAGGTTCCACCAACGGTCGGGAGTGCGTGGGTTCAAACGGAATGCCTAAGCTCGTCTCCCTGAGGGTTTTCCTAATGTCTCTGTGCCAGGGAGTGCTAGGGGGATTTGCAGGATATCCCAGTGTCAGAGGCTGCCTCCCCAAGGACAGGGAAGTTTTTTCTGGTACTTCCACGAACAGGGAACACCTGTGACTGAAGAGAGATGCGTGGAGTTGTCTCTCGAGCTCCCCCACGCACTGACAATGGTTCCGGAATCCTGAGCGTGGGGAGGTTCCACCAACGGTCGGTAGTGCGTGGGTTCTAACGGAAAGCGTAAGCTCGTCTACCCTGAGTATTTTCCTAATGTCTCTGTGCCAGGGAATGCTAGGGGGGTTTGCAGGATATCACAGTGACAGAGGCTGCCTCCCCAAGGTAAGGGAAGGTATTTCTCGGGCTTCCCCGAACAGGGAACACCTGTGATTGAAGAGAGCTGCATGGAGTTGTCTCTCGAGTTCCCCACGCACTGACAATGGTTCCGGAATCCTGAGCGTGGGGAGGTTCCACCAACGGTCGGCAGCGCGTGGGTTCTAACGAAATGCCTAAGCTCGTCTGCCCTGAGGGATTTCCTAATTTCTGGCTGCCAGGGAATGACAGGGATATGCGCTGGAATGTCCAGAGACAGGGGCTGCCACCCCAAGTTCTGGGAATGTATTTCTCGGAATTCCCCCTAACAAGGAACACCTCAGAATGAAGAGAGTTGCGTGGAGATGCCTCTCGAGCTCCCCCACGCACTGAGAATGTTTCCGGAATCCTGAGCGTGGGGAGGTTCCACCAACGTTCGGCAGCGCATGGGTTCTAACGGAATGCCTAAGCTCGTCTCCCCGGAGGGTTTTCCTAATTTCTGGCTGCCAGGGAATGCTAGGGATCTGCGCTGGAATGCCCAGGGTCAGGGGCTGCCACCCCAAGTTCAGGGAATATATTTCTCGGACTTCCACAAAACAGGGAACACCTGTGACTATAGAGACTTGCGTGGAGTTGCCTCTCGAGCTCCCCCACCCACTGAGAATGGTTCTGGAATCCTGAGCGTGGGGAGGTTCCACCAACGGTCGCCAGCGCGTGGGTTCTAACGGAATGCATAAGCTCGTCTCCCCTGAGGGTTTTCCTAATTTCTGGCTGCCAGGGAATGCTAGGGCTCTGCACTGGAATGCCCAGGGTTAGGGGCTGCCACCCCACGTTAAGGGAATGTATTTCTCGGAATTCCCCCTAACAGGGAACACCTGTGACTTAAGAGAGCTGCGTGGAGTGGCCCCTCGAGCTCCCCCACGCACTGAGCATCGTTCCGGAATCCTGAGCGTGGGGAGGTCCACCAACGGTCGGTAGCGCGTGGGTTCAAACGGAATGCCTAAGCTCGTCTCCCCTGAGGATTTTCCTATTATCTCTCTGCCAGGGAAAGCTAGGGGGTTTTCAGGAAATCCCAGTGACCGAGGTTTCCTAACCAAGGCAAGGGAAGTTATTTCTCGGACTTCCCCGAACTGGGAACAACTCTGACGGAAGAGAGCTGCGTGGAGTTGCCTCTCGAGCTCCCCCACGCACTGAGTATTGTTCCGGAATCCTGAGCGTGGGGAGGTTCCACGAACGGTCGGCAGTGTTGTTTTCTAACGGAATGCCTAAGCTCGTCTCCTCTGAGGGTTTTCCTAATTTCTGGCTGCCAGGGTATGCTAGCAATCTGCGCTGGAATGCCCAGGGTCAGGGGCTGCCACCCCAAGTCCAGGGAATTTATTCCTCGGACTTCCCCCTAACAGGGAACACCTGTGACTGAAGAGAGCTGCGTGGAGTTGCCTCTCGAGCTCCCCCACGCACTGAGAATTTTACCGGAATCCTGAGCGTGGGGAGGTTAGACCAACGGTCGGCAGCGCGTGGGTTCTAACGGAATGCCTAATCTCGTCTCCACAGTGGGTTTTCCTAATATTTCTGTGTCAGGCAAAGCTAGGGGGTTTTCATGAACTCCTAGTGACACAGGAGGCCTCACCAATGCATGGGAAGATATTTCTCGGACTTCCCCGTACAGGGAACACGTGTAACTGAAGGGAGCTGCGTGGAGTTGCCTCTCGAGCTCCCACACGCACTGAGAATGTTTCCGGAATCCTGAGCGTGGGGAGGTTCCACCAACGGTCGGCAGCGCGTGGGTTCTAACGGAATGCCTAAGCTCGTCTCCCCTGAGGGTTTTCCTAAAATCTCTGTGTCAGGGAATGCTAGGGGATTTTCAGTAAATCCCAGGGACTCAGGATGACTCCCCAAGGCAGGGGAAGGTATTTCTCGGACTTCCCCGTACAGGGAACACGTGTAAGTGTAGAGAGCTGCGTGGAGTTGCCTCTCGAGCTCCCCCACGCACTGAGAATGGTTCCAGAATCATGAGCGTGGGGAGGTCCACCAACGGTCGGCAGCGCGTGGGTTCTAACGGAATGCCTAAGCTCGTCTCCCCTGAGGATTTTCCTAATATCTCTCTGCCAGTGAAAGCTAGAAGATTTTCAGGAAATCACTGTGACCGAGTTTGCCTCCCCAAGGCCAGGGAAGTTATTTCTCGGACTTCCCCGAACAGGGAACACCTGTGACTGAGGAGAGCTGCGTGGATTTTCATCTCGAGCTCCCCCACCCTCTGAGAATTGTTCCGGAATCCTTAGCATGGGGAGGTTCCACCAACAGTCGGCAGCGCGTGGGTTCTAACGGAATGCCAAAGCTCGTCTCCCCTGAGGATTTTCCTAATTTCTGACTGCCAGGGAATGCCAGGGATCTGCGCTGGAATGCCCAGGGTCAGGGGCTGCCACCCCAATTTCGGGGAATATATTTCTCGGACTTCCCCAAACCAGGGAACACCTGTGACTATAGAGACTTGCGTGGAGTTGCCTCTCGAGATCCCCCACGCACTGAGAATGGTTCTGGAATACTGAGCGTGGGGAGGTTCCACGAACGATCGGCAGTGTTGGGTTCTAACGGAATGCCTAAGCTCGTCTCCTCTGAGGGTTTTCCTAATTTCTGGTTGCCAGGGAATGCTAGGAATCTGCGCTGGAATGCCCAGGGTCAGGGGTTGCCACCCCAAGTCCAGGGAATGTATTTCTCGGACTTCCCCCTAACAGGGAACACCTGTGACTGAAGAGAGCTGCGTGGAGTTGCCTCTCGAGCTCCCCCACGCACTGAGAATTGTACCGGAATCCTGAGCGTGGGGAGGTTAGACCAACGGTCGGCAGCGCGTGGGTTCTTACGTAATGCCTAATCTCGTCACCTCGGAGGGTTTTCCTAATATTTCTGTGTCAGGCAATGCTAGGGGGTTTTCAGGAAATCCTAGTGACACATGATGCCTCACCAATGCATGGGAAGATATTTCTCGGACTTCCCCGTACAGGTAACACGTGTAACTGAAGGGAGATGCGTGGAGTTGCCTCTCGAGCTCCCCCACCCAGTGAGAATCGTTCCAGAATCCTGAGCGTGTGGAGGTCCACCAACGTTCGGCAGCACTTGGGTTCTAACGGAAAGCCTAAGATCGTCTTCCCTGTGGATTTTTCTAATATCTCTCTGCCAGGGAATACTAGGGGGGTTTCAGGAAATCACAGTGACAGAGGCTGCCTCCCCAAGGCCAGGGAATGTATTTCTCAGACTTCCCCGAACAGGGAACACCTGTGACTGAAGGGAGATTAGTGGAGTTGCCTCTCGAGCTCCCCCACGCACTGAGAAAGATTCCGGAATCCTGAGCGTGGGGACGTTTCACCAACGGTCGGCAGGGCGTGGGTTCTAGCGGAATGCCTAAGCTCGTCTCCCCTGAGGGTTTTCCTAATTTCTGGCTGCCAGGGAATGCTAGGGATCTGCGCTGGAAAGCCCAGGGTCAGGGGATGCGACACCAAGTTCAGTGAAGGTATTTCTCGGACTTCCCCCTAACCGGGAACACCTGTGACTGAAGAGAGCTGCGTGGATTTGCCTCTCGAGCTCCCCCACGCACTGTGAATGGTTCCGGAATCCTGAGCGTGGGGAGGTACACCAACGGTCGGCAGCGCTTGTGTTCTAACGGAATGCATAAACTCGTCTCCCCTGAGGATTTTCCTAATATCTCTCTGCCAGGGAATGCTAGGGGATTTTCATAAAATCCCAGTGACAGAGGTTGCCTCACTAAGGCCAGGGAAGGTATTTCTCGGACTTCCCCAAACAGGGAACACATTTGACTGAAGAGAACTGCGTGGAGTTGCCTCTCGAGCTGCCACACGCACTGAGAATGGTTCCGGAATCCTGAGCGTGGGGATATTCCACCAACGGTCGGCAGCGCGTGGGTTCTAACGGAATGCCTAAGCTCGTCTACCCTGAGTATTTTCCTAATATCTCTGTGTCAGGGACTGCTAGGGGGTTTTCAGGAAATCCCAGGGACACAGGATGCCTCCCCAAGGCAGGGGAAGGAATTTCTCGGACTTCCCCGTACAGGGAACACGTGTAAGTGAAGAGAGCTGCGTGGAGTTGCCTCTCGAGCTCCCCCACGCACTGAGAATGGTTCCAGAATCCTGAGCGTGGGGAGGTTCCACCAACTGTCGGCAGCGCCTGGGTTTTAACGGGTTTTAACGGAATGCCTAAGCTCGTCTCCCCTGAGTATTTTCCTAATATCTCTATGCCAGGGAATGGTAGGGGATTTTCAGGAAATCCAAGTGACAGAAGCTGCATCCCCAAGGCCAGGGAATTTATATGTCGGATCCCCCTAACAGGGAACTCCTTTTAATGAAGAGAGCTTCGTGGAGTTGCCTTTCGAGCTCCCCCACGCACTGAGAATGGTTCCGGAATCCTGAGCGTGGGGAGGTTCCACCAACGGTCGGCAGCGTGTGTGTTCTTACGGAATGCATAAGCTCGTCTCCCCTGAGGATTTTCCTAATTTCTGGCTGCCAGGGAAAGCTAGGGATCTGCACTGTTATTCCCAGGGTCAGGGACTGCCACCCCATGTTCAGGGAATGTATTTCTCGGACTTCCCCCTAACAATGAAAAACTGTGACTGAACAGAGCTGAGTGAAGTTGTCTCTCGTGCACCCCACGCACTGAGAATGGTTCCGGAATCCTGAGCGTGGGGAGGTTTACTAACGGTCGGTAGCGCTTGGGTTCTAACGGAATGCATAAGCTCGTCTCCCCTGAGGGTTTCCCTAATGTCTCTGTGCCAGGGAATGCTACGGGTGATTGCAGGATATCCCAGTGTCAGAGGCTGCCTCCCCAAGGTCAGGCATGGTATTTCTCGGGGTTCCCCTAACAGGGAACACCTGTGACTGAAGAGAGCTGCCTGGAGTTGTCTCTCGAGCTCCCCCACGCACTGAGAATGTTTCCGGAATCCTGAGCGTGGGGAGGTTCCACCAACGTTCGGCAGCACATGGGTTCTAACGGAATGCCTAAGCTCGTCTCCCCTGAGGGTTTTCCTAATTTCTGGCTGCCAGGGAATGCTAGGGATCTGCGCTGGAATGCCCAGGCTCAAGGGCTGCCACCCCAAGTTCAGGAAATATATTTCTCGGACTTCCACAAAACAGGGAACACCTGTGACTATAGAGACTTGCGTGGAGTTGCCTCTCGAGCTCCCCCACGCACTGAGAATGGTTCTGAAATCCTGAGCGTGGGGAGGTTCCACCAACGGTCGCCAGCGCGTGGGTTCTAACGGAATGCATAAGCTCGTCTCCCCTGAGGGTTTTCCTAATTTCTGGCTGCCAGGGAATGCTAGGGCTCTGCACTGGAATGCCCAGGGTTAGGGGCTGCCACCCCACGTTAAGGGAATGTATTTCTCGGAATTCCCCCTAACAGGGAACACCTGTGACTTAAGAGAGCTGCGTGGAGTGGCCCCTCGAGCTCCCCCACGCACTGAGCATCGTTCCGGAATCCTGAGCGTGGGGAGGTCCACCAACGGTCGGTAGCGCGTGGGTTCAAACGGAATGCCTAAGCTCGTCTCCCCTGAGGATTTTCCTATTATCTCTCTGCCAGGGAAAGCTAGGGGGTTTTCAGGAAATCCCAGTGACCGAGGTTTCCTAACCAAGGCAAGGGAAGTTATTTCTCGGACTTCCCCGAACTGGGAACAACTCTGACGGAAGAGAGCTGCGTGGAGTTGCCTCTCGAGCTCCCCCACGCACTGAGTATTGTTCCGGAATCCTGAGCGTGGGGAGGTTCCACGAACGGTCGGCAGTGTTGTTTTCTAACGGAATGCCTAAGCTCGTCTCCTCTGAGGGTTTTCCTAATTTCTGGCTGCCAGGGTATGCTAGCAATCTGCGCTGGAATGCCCAGGGTCAGGGGCTGCCACCCCAAGTCCAGGGAATGTATTCCTCGGACTTCCCCCTAACAGGGAACACCTGTGACTGAAGAGAGCTGCGTGGAGTTGCCTCTCGAGCTCCCCCACGCACTGAGAATTTTACCGGAATCCTGAGCGTGGGGAGGTTAGACCAACGGTCGGCAGCGCGTGGGTTCTAACGGAATGCCTAAGCTCGTCTCCCCAGTGGGTTTTCCTAATATTTCTGTGTCAGGCAAAGCTAGGGGGTTTTCATGAACTCCTAGTGACACAGGAGGCCTCACCAATGCATGGGAAGATATTTCTCGGACTTCCCCGTACAGGGAACACGTGTAACTGAAGGGAGCTGCGTGGAGTTGCCTCTCGAGATCCCACACGCACTGAGAATGTTTCCGGAATCCTGAGCGTGGGGAGGTTCCACCAACGGTCGGCAGCGCGTGGGTTCTAACGGAATGCCTAAGCTCGTCTCCCCTGAGGGTTTTCCTAAAATCTCTGTGTCAGGGAATGCTAGGGGGTTTTCAGTAAATCCCAGGGACTCAGGATGACTCCCCAAGGCAGGGGAAGGTATTTCTCGGACTTCCCCGTACAGGGAACACGTGTAAGTGTAGAGAGCTGCGTGGAGTTGCCTCTCGAGCTCCCCCACGCACTGAGAATGGTTCCAGAATCATGAGCGTGGGGAGGTCCACCAACGGTCGGCAGCGCGTGGGTTCTAACGGAATGCCTAAGCTCGTCTCCCCTGAGGATTTTCCTAATATCTCTCTGCCAGTGAAAGCTAGAAGATTTTCAGGAAATCACTGTGACCGAGTTTGCCTCCCCAAGGCCAGGGAAGTTATTTCTCGGACTTCCCCGAACAGGGAACACCTGTGACTGAGGAGAGCTGCGTGGATTTTCATCTCGAGCTCCCCCACCCTCTGAGAATTGTTCCGGAATCCTTAGCATGGGGAGGTTCCACCAACGGTCGGCAGCGCGTGGGTTCTAACGGAATGCCAAAGCTCGTCTCCCCTGAGGATTTTCCTAATTTCTGACTGCCAGGGAATGCCAGGGATCTGCGCTGGAATGCCCAGGGTCAGGGGCTGCCACCCCAATTTCGGGGAATATATTTCTCGGACTTCCCCAAAACAGGGAACACCTGTGACTATAGAGACTTGCGTGGAGTTGCCTCTCGAGATCCCCCACGCACTGAGAATGGTTCTGGAATCCTGAGCGTGGGGAGGTTCCACGAACGATCGGCAGTGTTGGGTTCTAACGGAATGCCTAAGCTCGTCTCCTCTGAGGGTTTTCCTAATTTCTGGTTGCCAGGGAATGCTAGGAATCTGCGCTGGAATGCCCAGGGTCAGGGGTTGCCACCCCAAGTCCAGGGAATGTATTTCTCGGACTTCCCCCTAACAGGGAACACCTGTGACTGAAGAGAGCTGCGTGGAGTTGCCTCTCGAGCTCCCCCACGCACTGAGAATTCTACCGGAATCCTGAGCGTGGGGAGGTTAGACCAACGGTCGGCAGCGCGTGGGTTCTTACGTAATGCCTAATCTCGTCACCTCGGAGGGTTTTCCTAATATTTCTGTGTCAGGCAATGCTAGGGGGTTTTCAGGAAATCCTAGTGACACATGATGCCTCACCAATGCATGGGAAGATATTTCTCGGACTTCCCCGTACAGGTAACACGTGTAACTGAAGGGAGATGCGTGGAGTTGCCTCTCGAGCTCCCCCACCCAGTGAGAATCGTTCCAGAATCCTGAGCGTGTGGAGGTCCACCAACGTTCGGCAGCACTTGGGTTCTAACGGAAAGCCTAAGATCGTCTTCCCTGTGGATTTTTCTAATATCTCTCTGCCAGGGAATTCTAGGGGGGTTTCAGGAAATCACAGTGACAGAGGCTGCCTCCCCAAGGCCAGGGAATGTATTTCTCAGACTTCCCCGAACAGGGAACACCTGTGACTGAAGGGAGATTAGTGGAGTTGCCTCTCGAGCTCCCCCACGCACTGAGAAAGATTCCGGAATCCTGAGCGTGGGGACGTTTCACCAACGGTCGGCAGGGCGTGGGTTCTAGCGGAATGCCTAAGCTCGTCTCCCCTGAGGGTTTTCCTAATTTCTGGCTGCCAGGGAATGCTAGGGATCTGCGCTGGAAAGCCCAGGGTCAGGGGATGCGACACCAAGTTCAGTGAAGGTATTTCTCGGACTTCCCCCTAACCGGGAACACCTGTGGCTTAAGAGAGCTGCGTGGAGTGGCCCCTCGAGCTCCCCCACGCACTGAGCATCGTTCCGGAATCCTGAGCGTGGGGAGGTCCACCAACGGTCGGTAGCGCGTGGGTTCAAACGGAATGCCTAAGCTCGTCTCCCCTGAGGATTTTCCTATTATCTCTCTGCCAGGGAAAGCTAGGGGGTTTTCAGGAAATCCCAGTGACCGAGGTTTCCTAACCAAGGCAAGGGAAGTTATTTCTCGGACTTCCCCGAACTGGGAACAACTCTGACGGAAGAGAGCTGCGTGGAGTTGCCTCTCGAGCTCCCCCACGCACTGAGTATTGTTCCGGAATCCTGAGCGTGGGGAGGTTCCACGAACGGTCGGCAGTGTTGGGTTCTAACGGAATGCCTAAGCTCGTCTCCTCTGAGGGTTTTCCTAATTTCTGGCTGCCAGGGTATGCTAGCAATCTGCGCTGGAATGCCCAGGGTCAGGGGCTGCCACCCCAAGTCCAGGGAATGTATTCCTCGGACTTCCCCCTAACAGGGAACACCTGTGACTGAAGAGAGCTGCGTGGAGTTGCCTCTCGAGCTCCCCCACGCACTGAGAATTTTACCGGAATCCTGAGCGTGGGGAGGTTAGACCAACGGTCGGCAGCGCGTGGGTTCTAACGGAATGCCTAAGCTCGTCTCCCCAGTGGGTTTTCCTAATATTTCTGTGTCAGGCAAAGCTAGGGGGTTTTCATGAACTCCTAGTGACACAGGAGGCCTCACCAATGCATGGGAAGATATTTCTCGGACTTCCCCGTACAGGGAACACGTGTAACTGAAGGGAGCTGCGTGGAGTTGCCTCTCGAGATCCCACACGCACTGAGAATGTTTCCGGAATCCTGAGCGTGGGGAGGTTCCACCAACGGTCTGCAGCGCGTGGGTTCTAACGGAATGCCTAAGCTCGTCTCCCCTGAGGGTTTTCCTAAAATCTCTGTGTCAGGGAATGCTAGGGGGTTTTCAGTAAATCCCAGGGACTCAGGATGACTCCCCAAGGCAGGGGAAGGTATTTCTCGGACTTCCCCGTACAGGGAACACGTGTAAGTGTAGAGAGCTGCGTGGAGTTGCCTCTCGAGCTCCCCCACGACTGAGAATGGTTCCAGAATCATGAGCGTGGGGAGGTCCACCAACGGTCGGCAGCGCGTGGGTTCTAACGGAATGCCTAAGCTCGTCTCCCCTGAGTGTTTTCCTAATTTCTGGCTGCCAGGGAATGCTAGGGATCTGCGCTGGAATGCCCAGGTTCAGGTGCTGCCACCCCAAGTTCAGGGAAAGTATTTCTAGGACTTCCCCCTATCAGGGAACACCTGTGACTGAAGAGAGCTGCGTGGAGTTACCTCTCCAGCTCCCCCACGCACTGAGAATTGTTCCGGAATCCTGAGCGTGGGGAGGTTCCACCAAAGGTCGGAAGCGCGTGAGCTCTAACCGAATGCCAAAGTTATTCTCCCCTGAGTATTTTCCTAATATCTCTCTGCCAGGGAATGCTAGGGGATTTTCAGGAAATCCCACTGACAGAGGTTGCCTTCCCAAGGCCAGGGAAGGTATTTCTCAGACTTCCCCGGACAGGGAACACCTGTGACTGAAGAGAGCTGCGTGGAGTTGCCTCTCGAGCTCCCCCACGCACTGAGAATGGTTCCGGAATCTTGAGCGTGTGGAGGCTACACCAACGGTCGGCAGCGCGTGGGCTCTAACGGAATGCCGAAGCTAGTCTCACCTGAGGATTTTCCTAATATCTCTCTGCCAGGGAATTCTAGGGGTGTTTCAGAAAATCCCAGTGAAAGAGGTTGCCTCCACAAGGCCAGGGAAGTTATTTCAAAGACTTCCCCGTACCGGGAACACCTGTGACTGAAGAGAGCTGCGTGGAGTTTCCTCTCGAGATCCCCCACGCCCTGAGAATTTTTCCGGAATCCTGAGAGTGGGGAGGTTCCACCAAATGTCGGCAGCGCGTGGGTTCTATCGGATTGCCTAAGACCGACTCCCCTGAGGGTTTTTCTAAGTTCTGGCTGCCAGGAAATGCTAGGGATCTGCGCTGGAATGCCCAGGGTCAGGGGCAGGCACCAGAAGTTCAGGGAATGTATTTCTCGGACTTCCCCCTAACAGGGAACACCTGTTACTGAAGAGAGCTGCGTGGAGTTGCCTCTCGAGCTCCCCCACGCAATGAGGATGGTTCCGGAATCCTTAGCGTGGGGAGGTTTCACCAACTGTCGGCAGCGCCTGGGTTTTAACGGGTTTTAACGGAATGCCTAAGCTCGTCTCCCCTGAGTATTTTCCTAATATCTCTATGCCAGGGAATGGTAGGGGGTTTTCAGGAAATCCCAGTGACAGAAGCTGCATCCCCAAGGCCAGGGAATTTATATGTCGGATCCCCCTAACAGGGAACTCCTTTTAATGAAGAGAGCTTCGTGGAGTTGCCTTTCAAGCTCCCCCACGCACTGAGAATGGTTCCGGAATCCTGAGCGTGGGGAGGTTCCACCAACGGTCGGCAGCGTGTGTGTTCTTACGGAATGCATAAGCTCGTCTCCCCTGAGGATTTTCCTAATTTCTGGCTGCCAGGGAAAGCTAGGGATCTGCACTGTTATTCCCAGGGTCAGGGACTGCCACCCCATGTTCAGGGAATGTATTTCTCGGACTTCCCCCTAACAATGAAAACCTGTGACTGAACAGAGCTGAGTGAAGTTGTCTCTCGAGCACCCCACGCACTGAGAATGGTTCCGGAATCCTGAGCGTGGGGAGGTTTACTAACGGTCGGTAGCGCTTGGGTTCTAACGGAATGCATAAGCTCGTCTCCCCTGAGGGTTTCCCTAATGTCTCTGTGCCAGGGAATGCTACGGGTGATTGCAGGATATCCCAGTGTCAGAGGCTGCCTCCCCAAGGTCAGGCATGGTATTTCTCGGGCTTCCCCTAACAGGGAACACCTGTGACTGAAGAGAGCTGCCTGGAGTTGTCTCTCGAGCTCCCCCACGCACTGACAATGGTTCCGAAATCCTGAGCGTGGGGAGGTTCCACCAACGGTCGGCAGCGCGTGGGGTCTAACGGAATGCCTAAGCTCGTTTCACCTGAGGGTTTTCCTAATGTCTCTGTGCCAGGGAATGCTAGGGGTGACTGCAGGATATCCCAGTGTCAGAGGCTGCCTCCCCAAGTTCAGGGAAATTATTTCCCGGACTTCCCTAAACAGGAAACACCTGTGACTGCAGAGAGCTGCGTGGAGTTGTCTCTCGAGCTCCCCCACGCACTGACAATGGTTCCGGAATCCTGAGCGTGGGGAGGTTCCACCAACGGTCGGGAGTGCGTGGGTTCAAACGGAATGCCTAAGCTCGTCTCCCTGAGGGTTTTCCTAATGTCTCTGTGCCAGGGAGTGCTAGGGGGATTTGCAGGATATCCCAGTGTCAGAGGCTGCCTCCCCAAGGACAGGGAAGTTTTTTCTGGTACTTCCACGAACAGGGAACACCTGTGACTGAAGAGAGATGCGTGGAGTTGTCTCTCGAGCTCCCCCACGCACTGACAATGGTTCCGGAATCCTGAGCGTGGGGAGGTTCCACCAACGGTCGGTAGTGCGTGGGTTCTAACGGAAAGCGTAAGCTCGTCTACCCTGAGTATTTTCCTAATGTCTCTGTGCCAGGGAATGCTAGGGGGGTTTGCAGGATATCACAGTGACAGAGGCTGCCTCCCCAAGGTAAGGGAAGGTATTTCTCGGGCTTCCCCGAACAGGGAACACCTGTGATTGAAGAGAGCTGCATGGAGTTGTCTCTCGAGTTCCCCACGCACTGACAATGGTTCCGGAATCCTGAGCGTGGGGAGGTTCCACCAACGGTCGGCAGCGCGTGGGTTCTAACGAAATGCCTAAGCTCGTCTGCCCTGAGGGATTTCCTAATTTCTGGCTGCCAGGGAATGACAGGGATATGCGCTGGAATGTCCAGAGACAGGGGCTGCCACCCCAAGTTCTGGGAATGTATTTCTCGGAATTCCCCCTAACAAGGAACACCTCAGAATGAAGAGAGTTGCGTGGAGATGCCTCTCGAGCTCCCCCACGCACTGAGAATGTTTCCGGAATCCTGAGCGTGGGGAGGTTCCACCAACGTTCGGCAGCGCATGGGTTCTAACGGAATGCCTAAGCTCGTCTCCCCGGAGGGTTTTCCTAATTTCTGGCTGCCAGGGAATGCTAGGGATCTGCGCTGGAATGCCCAGGGTCAGGGGCTGCCACCCCAAGTTCAGGGAATATATTTCTCGGACTTCCACAAAACAGGGAACACCTGTGACTATAGAGACTTGCGTGGAGTTGCCTCTCGAGCTCCCCCACGCACTGAGAATGGTTCTGGAATCCTGAGCGTGGGGAGGTTCCACCAACGGTCGCCAGCGCGTGGGTTCTAACGGAATGCATAAGCTCGTCTCCCCTGAGGGTTTTCCTAATTTCTGGCTGCCAGGGAATGCTAGGGCTCTGCACTGGAATGCCCAGGGTTAGGGGCTGCCACCCCACGTTAAGGGAATGTATTTCTCGGAATTCCCCCTAACAGGGAACACCTGTGACTTAAGAGAGCTGCGTGGAGTGGCCCCTCGAGCTCCCCCACGCACTGAGCATCGTTCCGGAATCCTGAGCGTGGGGAGGTCCACCAACGGTCGGTAGCGCGTGGGTTCAAACGGAATGCCTAAGCTCGTCTCCCCTGAGGATTTTCCTATTATCTCTCTGCCAGGGAAAGCTAGGGGGTTTTCAGGAAATCCCAGTGACCGAGGTTTCCTAACCAAGGCAAGGGAAGTTATTTCTCGGACTTCCCCGAACTGGGAACAACTCTGACGGAAGAGAGCTGCGTGGAGTTGCCTCTCGAGCTCCCCCACGCACTGAGTATTGTTCCGGAATCCTGAGCGTGGGGAGGTTCCACGAACGGTCGGCAGTGTTGTTTTCTAACGGAATGCCTAAGCTCGTCTCCTCTGAGGGTTTTCCTAATTTCTGGCTGCCAGGGTATGCTAGCAATCTGCGCTGGAATGCCCAGGGTCAGGGGCTGCCACCCCAAGTCCAGGGAATTTATTCCTCGGACTTCCCCCTAACAGGGAACACCTGTGACTGAAGAGAGCTGCGTGGAGTTGCCTCTCGAGCTCCCCCACGCACTGAGAATTTTACCGGAATCCTGAGCGTGGGGAGGTTAGACCAACGGTCGGCAGCGCGTGGGTTCTAACGGAATGCCTAATCTCGTCTCCACAGTGGGTTTTCCTAATATTTCTGTGTCAGGCAAAGCTAGGGGGTTTTCATGAACTCCTAGTGACACAGGAGGCCTCACCAATGCATGGGAAGATATTTCTCGGACTTCCCCGTACAGGGAACACGTGTAACTGAAGGGAGCTGCGTGGAGTTGCCTCTCGAGCTCCCACACGCACTGAGAATGTTTCCGGAATCCTGAGCGTGGGGAGGTTCCACCAACGGTCGGCAGCGCGTGGGTTCTAACGGAATGCCTAAGCTCGTCTCCCCTGAGGGTTTTCCTAAAATCTCTGTGTCAGGGAATGCTAGGGGATTTTCAGTAAATCCCAGGGACTCAGGATGACTCCCCAAGGCAGGGGAAGGTATTTCTCGGACTTCCCCGTACAGGGAACACGTGTAAGTGTAGAGAGCTGCGTGGAGTTGCCTCTCGAGCTCCCCCACGCACTGAGAATGGTTCCAGAATCATGAGCGTGGGGAGGTCCACCAACGGTCGGCAGCGCGTGGGTTCTAACGGAATGCCTAAGCTCGTCTCCCCTGAGGATTTTCCTAATATCTCTCTGCCAGTGAAAGCTAGAAGATTTTCAGGAAATCACTGTGACCGAGTTTGCCTCCCCAAGGCCAGGGAAGTTATTTCTCGGACTTCCCCGAACAGGGAACACCTGTGACTGAGGAGAGCTGCGTGGATTTTCATCTCGAGCTCCCCCACCCTCTGAGAATTGTTCCGGAATCCTTAGCATGGGGAGGTTCCACCAACAGTCGGCAGCGCGTGGGTTCTAACGGAATGCCAAAGCTCGTCTCCCCTGAGGATTTTCCTAATTTCTGACTGCCAGGGAATGCCAGGGATCTGCGCTGGAATGCCCAGGGTCAGGGGCTGCCACCCCAATTTCGGGGAATATATTTCTCGGACTTCCCCAAACCAGGGAACACCTGTGACTATAGAGACTTGCGTGGAGTTGCCTCTCGAGATCCCCCACGCACTGAGAATGGTTCTGGAATACTGAGCGTGGGGAGGTTCCACGAACGATCGGCAGTGTTGGGTTCTAACGGAATGCCTAAGCTCGTCTCCTCTGAGGGTTTTCCTAATTTCTGGTTGCCAGGGAATGCTAGGAATCTGCGCTGGAATGCCCAGGGTCAGGGGTTGCCACCCCAAGTCCAGGGAATGTATTTCTCGGACTTCCCCCTAACAGGGAACACCTGTGACTGAAGAGAGCTGCGTGGAGTTGCCTCTCGAGCTCCCCCACGCACTGAGAATTGTACCGGAATCCTGAGCGTGGGGAGGTTAGACCAACGGTCGGCAGCGCGTGGGTTCTTACGTAATGCCTAATCTCGTCACCTCGGAGGGTTTTCCTAATATTTCTGTGTCAGGCAATGCTAGGGGGTTTTCAGGAAATCCTAGTGACACATGATGCCTCACCAATGCATGGGAAGATATTTCTCGGACTTCCCCGTACAGGTAACACGTGTAACTGAAGGGAGATGCGTGGAGTTGCCTCTCGAGCTCCCCCACCCAGTGAGAATCGTTCCAGAATCCTGAGCGTGTGGAGGTCCACCAACGTTCGGCAGCACTTGGGTTCTAACGGAAAGCCTAAGATCGTCTTCCCTGTGGATTTTTCTAATATCTCTCTGCCAGGGAATACTAGGGGGGTTTCAGGAAATCACAGTGACAGAGGCTGCCTCCCCAAGGCCAGGGAATGTATTTCTCAGACTTCCCCGAACAGGGAACACCTGTGACTGAAGGGAGATTAGTGGAGTTGCCTCTCGAGCTCCCCCACGCACTGAGAAAGATTCCGGAATCCTGAGCGTGGGGACGTTTCACCAACGGTCGGCAGGGCGTGGGTTCTAGCGGAATGCCTAAGCTCGTCTCCCCTGAGGGTTTTCCTAATTTCTGGCTGCCAGGGAATGCTAGGGATCTGCGCTGGAAAGCCCAGGGTCAGGGGATGCGACACCAAGTTCAGTGAAGGTATTTCTCGGACTTCCCCCTAACCGGGAACACCTGTGACTGAAGAGAGCTGCGTGGATTTGCCTCTCGAGCTCCCCCACGCACTGTGAATGGTTCCGGAATCCTGAGCGTGGGGAGGTACACCAACGGTCGGCAGCGCTTGTGTTCTAACGGAATGCATAAACTCGTCTCCCCTGAGGATTTTCCTAATATCTCTCTGCCAGGGAATGCTAGGGGATTTTCATAAAATCCCAGTGACAGAGGTTGCCTCACTAAGGCCAGGGAAGGTATTTCTCGGACTTCCCCAAACAGGGAACACATTTGACTGAAGAGAACTGCGTGGAGTTGCCTCTCGAGCTGCCACACGCACTGAGAATGGTTCCGGAATCCTGAGCGTGGGGATATTCCACCAACGGTCGGCAGCGCGTGGGTTCTAACGGAATGCCTAAGCTCGTCTACCCTGAGTATTTTCCTAATATCTCTGTGTCAGGGACTGCTAGGGGGTTTTCAGGAAATCCCAGGGACACAGGATGCCTCCCCAAGGCAGGGGAAGGAATTTCTCGGACTTCCCCGTACAGGGAACACGTGTAAGTGAAGAGAGCTGCGTGGAGTTGCCTCTCGAGCTCCCCCACGCACTGAGAATGGTTCCAGAATCCTGAGCGTGGGGAGGTTCCACCAACTGTCGGCAGCGCCTGGGTTTTAACGGGTTTTAACGGAATGCCTAAGCTCGTCTCCCCTGAGTATTTTCCTAATATCTCTATGCCAGGGAATGGTAGGGGGTTTTCAGGAAATCCAAGTGACAGAAGCTGCATCCCCAAGGCCAGGGAATTTATATGTCGGATCCCCCTAACAGGGAACTCCTTTTAATGAAGAGAGCTTCGTGGAGTTGCCTTTCGAGCTCCCCCACGCACTGAGAATGGTTCCGGAATCCTGAGCGTGGGGAGGTTCCACCAACGGTCGGCAGCGTGTGTGTTCTTACGGAATGCATAAGCTCGTCTCCCCTGAGGATTTTCCTAATTTCTGGCTGCCAGGGAAAGCTAGGGATCTGCACTGTTATTCCCAGGGTCAGGGACTGCCACCCCATGTTCAGGGAATGTATTTCTCGGACTTCCCCCTAACAATGAAAAACTGTGACTGAACAGAGCTGAGTGAAGTTGTCTCTCGTGCACCCCACGCACTGAGAATGGTTCCGGAATCCTGAGCGTGGGGAGGTTTACTAACGGTCGGTAGCGCTTGGGTTCTAACGGAATGCATAAGCTCGTCTCCCCTGAGGGTTTCCCTAATGTCTCTGTGCCAGGGAATGCTACGGGTGATTGCAGGATATCCCAGTGTCAGAGGCTGCCTCCCCAAGGTCAGGCATGGTATTTCTCGGGGTTCCCCTAACAGGGAACACCTGTGACTGAAGAGAGCTGCCTGGAGTTGTCTCTCGAGCTCCCCCACGCACTGAGAATGTTTCCGGAATCCTGAGCGTGGGGAGGTTCCACCAACGTTCGGCAGCACATGGGTTCTAACGGAATGCCTAAGCTCGTCTCCCCTGAGGGTTTTCCTAATTTCTGGCTGCCAGGGAATGCTAGGGATCTGCGCTGGAATGCCCAGGCTCAAGGGCTGCCACCCCAAGTTCAGGAAATATATTTCTCGGACTTCCACAAAACAGGGAACACCTGTGACTATAGAGACTTGCGTGGAGTTGCCTCTCGAGCTCCCCCACGCACTGAGAATGGTTCTGAAATCCTGAGCGTGGGGAGGTTCCACCAACGGTCGCCAGCGCGTGGGTTCTAACGGAATGCATAAGCTCGTCTCCCCTGAGGGTTTTCCTAATTTCTGGCTGCCAGGGAATGCTAGGGCTCTGCACTGGAATGCCCAGGGTTAGGGGCTGCCACCCCACGTTAAGGGAATGTATTTCTCGGAATTCCCCCTAACAGGGAACACCTGTGACTTAAGAGAGCTGCGTGGAGTGGCCCCTCGAGCTCCCCCACGCACTGAGCATCGTTCCGGAATCCTGAGCGTGGGGAGGTCCACCAACGGTCGGTAGCACGTGGGTTCAAACGGAATGCCTAAGCTCGTCTCCCCTGAGGATTTTCCTATTATCTCTCTGCCAGGGAAAGCTAGGGGGTTTTCAGGAAATCCCAGTGACCGAGGTTTCCTAACCAAGGCAAGGGAAGTTATTTCTCGGACTTCCCCGATCTGGGAACAACTCTGACGGAAGAGAGCTGCGTGGAGTTGCCTCTCGAGCTCCCCCACGCACTGAGTATTGTTCCGGAATCCTGAGCGTGGGGAGGTTCCACGAACGGTCGGCAGTGTTGTTTTCTAACGGAATGCCTAAGCTCGTCTCCTCTGAGGGTTTTCCTAATTTCTGGCTGCCAGGGTATGCTAGCAATCTGCGCTGGAATGCCCAGGGTCAGGGGCTGCCACCCCAAGTCCAGGGAATTTATTCCTCGGACTTCCCCCTAACAGGGAACACCTGTGACTGAAGAGAGCTGCGTGGAGTTGCCTCTCGAGCTCCCCCACGCACTGAGAATTTTACCGGAATCCTGAGCGTGGGGAGGTTAGACCAACGGTCGGCAGCGCGTGGGTTCTAACGGAATGCCTAAGCTCGTCTCCCCAGTGGGTTTTCCTAATATTTCTGTGTCAGGCAAAGCTAGGGGGTTTTCATGAACTCCTAGTGACACAGGAGGCCTCACCAATGCATGGGAAGATATTTCTCGGACTTCCCCGTACAGGGAACACGTGTAACTGAAGGGAGCTGCGTGGAGTTGCCTCTCGAGATCCCACACGCACTGAGAATGTTTCCGGAATCCTGAGCGTGGGGAGGTTCCACCAACGGTCGGCAGCGCGTGGGTTCTAACGGAATGCCTAAGCTCGTCTCCCCTGAGGGTTTTCCTAAAATCTCTGTGTCAGGGAATGCTAGGGGGTTTTCAGTAAATCCCAGGGACTCAGGATGACTCCCCAAGGCAGGGGAAGGTATTTCTCGGACTTCCCCGTACAGGGAACACGTGTAAGTGTAGAGAGCTGCGTGGAGTTGCCTCTCGAGCTCCCCCACGCACTGAGAATGGTTCCAGAATCATGAGCGTGGGGAGGTCCACCAACGGTCGGCAGCGCGTGGGTTCTAACGGAATGCCTAAGCTCGTCTCCCCTGAGGATTTTCCTAATATCTCTCTGCCAGTGAAAGCTAGAAGATTTTCAGGAAATCACTGTGACCGAGTTTGCCTCCCCAAGGCCAGGGAAGTTATTTCTCGGACTTCCCCGAACAGGGAACACCTGTGACTGAGGAGAGCTGCGTGGATTTTCATCTCGAGCTCCCCCACCCTCTGAGAATTGTTCCGGAATCCTTAGCATGGGGAGGTTCCACCAACGGTCGGCAGCGCGTGGGTTCTAACGGAATGCCAAAGCTCGTCTCCCCTGAGGATTTTCCTAATTTCTGACTGCCAGGGAATGCCAGGGATCTGCGCTGGAATGCCCAGGGTCAGGGGCTGCCACCCCAATTTCGGGGAATATATTTCTCGGACTTCCCCAAAACAGGGAACACCTGTGACTATAGAGACTTGCGTGGAGTTGCCTCTCGAGATCCCCCACGCACTGAGAATGGTTCTGGAATCCTGAGCGTGGGGAGGTTCCACGAACGATCGGCAGTGTTGGGTTCTAACGGAATGCCTAAGCTCGTCTCCTCTGAGGGTTTTCCTAATTTCTGGTTGCCAGGGAATGCTAGGAATCTGCGCTGGAATGCCCAGGGTCAGGGGTTGCCACCCCAAGTCCAGGGAATGTATTTCTCGGACTTCCCCCTAACAGGGAACACCTGTGACTGAAGAGAGCTGCGTGGAGTTGCCTCTCGAGCTCCCCCACGCACTGAGAATTCTACCGGAATCCTGAGCGTGGGGAGGTTAGACCAACGGTCGGCAGCGCGTGGGTTCTTACGTAATGCCTAATCTCGTCACCTCGGAGGGTTTTCCTAATATTTCTGTGTCAGGCAATGCTAGGGGGTTTTCAGGAAATCCTAGTGACACATGATGCCTCACCAATGCATGGGAAGATATTTCTCGGACTTCCCCGTACAGGTAACACGTGTAACTGAAGGGAGATGCGTGGAGTTGCCTCTCGAGCTCCCCCACCCAGTGAGAATCGTTCCAGAATCCTGAGCGTGTGGAGGTCCACCAACGTTCGGCAGCACTTGGGTTCTAACGGAAAGCCTAAGATCGTCTTCCCTGTGGATTTTTCTAATATCTCTCTGCCAGGGAATTCTAGGGGGGTTTCAGGAAATCACAGTGACAGAGGCTGCCTCCCCAAGGCCAGGGAATGTATTTCTCAGACTTCCCCGAACAGGGAACACCTGTGACTGAAGGGAGATTAGTGGAGTTGCCTCTCGAGCTCCCCCACGCACTGAGAAAGATTCCGGAATCCTGAGCGTGGGGACGTTTCACCAACGGTCGGCAGGGCGTGGGTTCTAGCGGAATGCCTAAGCTCGTCTCCCCTGAGGGTTTTCCTAATTTCTGGCTGCCAGGGAATGCTAGGGATCTGCGCTGGAAAGCCCAGGGTCAGGGGATGCGACACCAAGTTCAGTGAAGGTATTTCTCGGACTTCCCCCTAACCGGGAACACCTGTGGCTTAAGAGAGCTGCGTGGAGTGGCCCCTCGAGCTCCCCCACGCACTGAGCATCGTTCCGGAATCCTGAGCGTGGGGAGGTCCACCAACGGTCGGTAGCGCGTGGGTTCAAACGGAATGCCTAAGCTCGTCTCCCCTGAGGATTTTCCTATTATCTCTCTGCCAGGGAAAGCTAGGGGGTTTTCAGGAAATCCCAGTGACCGAGGTTTCCTAACCAAGGCAAGGGAAGTTATTTCTCGGACTTCCCCGAACTGGGAACAACTCTGACGGAAGAGAGCTGCGTGGAGTTGCCTCTCGAGCTCCCCCACGCACTGAGTATTGTTCCGGAATCCTGAGCGTGGGGAGGTTCCACGAACGGTCGGCAGTGTTGGGTTCTAACGGAATGCCTAAGCTCGTCTCCTCTGAGGGTTTTCCTAATTTCTGGCTGCCAGGGTATGCTAGCAATCTGCGCTGGAATGCCCAGGGTCAGGGGCTGCCACCCCAAGTCCAGGGAATGTATTCCTCGGACTTCCCCCTAACAGGGAACACCTGTGACTGAAGAGAGCTGCGTGGAGTTGCCTCTCGAGCTCCCCCACGCACTGAGAATTTTACCGGAATCCTGAGCGTGGGGAGGTTAGACCAACGGTCGGCAGCGCGTGGGTTCTAACGGAATGCCTAAGCTCGTCTCCCCAGTGGGTTTTCCTAATATTTCTGTGTCAGGCAAAGCTAGGGGGTTTTCATGAACTCCTAGTGACACAGGAGGCCTCACCAATGCATGGGAAGATATTTCTCGGACTTCCCCGTACAGGGAACACGTGTAACTGAAGGGAGCTGCGTGGAGTTGCCTCTCGAGATCCCACACGCACTGAGAATGTTTCCGGAATCCTGAGCGTGGGGAGGTTCCACCAACGGTCTGCAGCGCGTGGGTTCTAACGGAATGCCTAAGCTCGTCTCCCCTGAGGGTTTTCCTAAAATCTCTGTGTCAGGGAATGCTAGGGGGTTTTCAGTAAATCCCAGGGACTCAGGATGACTCCCCAAGGCAGGGGAAGGTATTTCTCGGACTTCCCCGTACAGGGAACACGTGTAAGTGTAGAGAGCTGCGTGGAGTTGCCTCTCGAGCTCCCCCACGCACTGAGAATGGTTCCAGAATCATGAGCGTGGGGAGGTCCACCAACGGTCGGCAGCGCGTGGGTTCTAACGGAATGCCTAAGCTCGTCTCCCCTGAGTGTTTTCCTAATTTCTGGCTGCCAGGGAATGCTAGGGATCTGCGCTGGAATGCCCAGGTTCAGGTGCTGCCACCCCAAGTTCAGGGAAAGTATTTCTAGGACTTCCCCCTATCAGGGAACACCTGTGACTGAAGAGAGCTGCGTGGAGTTACCTCTCCAGCTCCCCCACGCACTGAGAATTGTTCCGGAATCCTGAGCGTGGGGAGGTTCCACCAAAGGTCGGAAGCGCGTGAGCTCTAACCGAATGCCAAAGTTATTCTCCCCTGAGTATTTTCCTAATATCTCTCTGCCAGGGAATGCTAGGGGATTTTCAGGAAATCCCACTGACAGAGGTTGCCTTCCCAAGGCCAGGGAAGGTATTTCTCAGACTTCCCCGGACAGGGAACACCTGTGACTGAAGAGAGCTGCGTGGAGTTGCCTCTCGAGCTCCCCCACGCACTGAGAATGGTTCCGGAATCTTGAGCGTGTGGAGGCTACACCAACGGTCGGCAGCGCGTGGGCTCTAACGGAATGCCGAAG
Organism: Vicugna pacos; assembly: GCF_048564905.1. Lineage (NCBI taxonomy): Eukaryota > Metazoa > Chordata > Mammalia > Artiodactyla > Camelidae > Vicugna > Vicugna pacos. Next base: position 50,139,684 of record NW_027328721.1, on the reverse strand, counting down.
CTAGTCTCACCTGAGGATTTTCCTAATATCTCTCTGCCAGGGAATTCTAGGGGTGTTTCAGAAAATCCCAGTGAAAGAGGTTGCCTCCACAAGGCCAGGGAAGTTATTTCAAAGACTTCCCCGTACCGGGAACACCTGTGACTGAAGAGAGCTGCGTGGAGTTTCCTCTCGAGATCCCCCACGCCCTGAGAATTTTTCCGGAATCCTGAGAGTGGGGAGGTTCCACCAAATGTCGGCAGCGCGTGGGTTCTATCGGATTGCCTAAGACCGACTCCCCTGAGGGTTTTTCTAAGTTCTGGCTGCCAGGAAATGCTAGGGATCTGCGCTGGAATGCCCAGGGTCAGGGGCAGGCACCAGAAGTTCAGGGAATGTATTTCTCGGACTTCCCCCTAACAGGGAACACCTGTTACTGAAGAGAGCTGCGTGGAGTTGCCTCTCGAGCTCCCCCACGCAATGAGGATGGTTCCGGAATCCTTAGCGTGGGGAGGTTTCACCAACTGTCGGCAGCGCCTGGGTTTTAACGGGTTTTAACGGAATGCCTAAGCTCGTCTCCCCTGAGTATTTTCCTAATATCTCTATGCCAGGGAATGGTAGGGGGTTTTCAGGAAATCCCAGTGACAGAAGCTGCATCCCCAAGGCCAGGGAATTTATATGTCGGATCCCCCTAACAGGGAACTCCTTTTAATGAAGAGAGCTTCGTGGAGTTGCCTTTCAAGCTCCCCCACGCACTGAGAATGGTTCCGGAATCCTGAGCGTGGGGAGGTTCCACCAACGGTCGGCAGCGTGTGTGTTCTTACGGAATGCATAAGCTCGTCTCCCCTGAGGATTTTCCTAATTTCTGGCTGCCAGGGAAAGCTAGGGATCTGCACTGTTATTCCCAGGGTCAGGGACTGCCACCCCATGTTCAGGGAATGTATTTCTCGGACTTCCCCCTAACAATGAAAACCTGTGACTGAACAGAGCTGAGTGAAGTTGTCTCTCGAGCACCCCACGCACTGAGAATGGTTCCGGAATCCTGAGCGTGGGGAGGTTTACTAACGGTCGGTAGCGCTTGGGTTCTAACGGAATGCATAAGCTCGTCTCCCCTGAGGGTTTCCCTAATGTCTCTGTGCCAGGGAATGCTACGGGTGATTGCAGGATATCCCAGTGTCAGAGGCTGCCTCCCCAAGGTCAGGCATGGTATTTCTCGGGCTTCCCCTAACAGGGAACACCTGTGACTGAAGAGAGCTGCCTGGAGTTGTCTCTCGAGCTCCCCCACGCACTGACAATGGTTCCGAAATCCTGAGCGTGGGGAGGTTCCACCAACGGTCGGCAGCGCGTGGGGTCTAACGGAATGCCTAAGCTCGTTTCACCTGAGGGTTTTCCTAATGTCTCTGTGCCAGGGAATGCTAGGGGTGACTGCAGGATATCCCAGTGTCAGAGGCTGCCTCCCCAAGTTCAGGGAAATTATTTCCCGGACTTCCCTAAACAGGAAACACCTGTGACTGCAGAGAGCTGCGTGGAGTTGTCTCTCGAGCTCCCCAACGCACTGACAATGGTTCCGGAATCCTGAGCGTGGGGAGGTTCCACCAACGGTCGGGAGTGCGTGGGTTCAAACGGAATGCCTAAGCTCGTCTCCCTGAGGGTTTTCCTAATGTCTCTGTGCCAGGGAGTGCTAGGGGGATTTGCAGGATATCCCAGTGTCAGAGGCTGCCTCCCCAAGGACAGGGAAGTTTTTTCTGGTACTTCCACGAACAGGGAACACCTGTGACTGAAGAGAGATGCGTGGAGTTGTCTCTCGAGCTCCCCCACGCACTGACAATGGTTCCGGAATCCTGAGCGTGGGGAGGTTCCACCAACGGTCGGTAGTGCGTGGGTTCTAACGGAAAGCGTAAGCTCGTCTACCCTGAGTATTTTCCTAATGTCTCTGTGCCAGGGAATGCTAGGGGGGTTTGCAGGATATCACAGTGACAGAGGCTGCCTCCCCAAGGTAAGGGAAGGTATTTCTCGGGCTTCCCCGAACAGGGAACACCTGTGATTGAAGAGAGCTGCATGGAGTTGTCTCTCGAGTTCCCCACGCACTGACAATGGTTCCGGAATCCTGAGCGTGGGGAGGTTCCACCAACGGTCGGCAGCGCGTGGGTTCTAACGAAATGCCTAAGCTCGTCTGCCCTGAGGGATTTCCTAATTTCTGGCTGCCAGGGAATGACAGGGATATGCGCTGGAATGTCCAGAGACAGGGGCTGCCACCCCAAGTTCTGGGAATGTATTTCTCGGAATTCCCCCTAACAAGGAACACCTCAGAATGAAGAGAGTTGCGTGGAGATGCCTCTCGAGCTCCCCCACGCACTGAGAATGTTTCCGGAATCCTGAGCGTGGGGAGGTTCCACCAACGTTCGGCAGCGCATGGGTTCTAACGGAATGCCTAAGCTCGTCTCCCCGGAGGGTTTTCCTAATTTCTGGCTGCCAGGGAATGCTAGGGATCTGCGCTGGAATGCCCAGGGTCAGGGGCTGCCACCCCAAGTTCAGGGAATATATTTCTCGGACTTCCACAAAACAGGGAACACCTGTGACTATAGAGACTTGCGTGGAGTTGCCTCTCGAGCTCCCCCACGCACTGAGAATGGTTCTGGAATCCTGAGCGTGGGGAGGTTCCACCAACGGTCGCCAGCGCGTGGGTTCTAACGGAATGCATAAGCTCGTCTCCCCTGAGGGTTTTCCTAATTTCTGGCTGCCAGGGAATGCTAGGGCTCTGCACTGGAATGCCCAGGGTTAGGGGCTGCCACCCCACGTTAAGGGAATGTATTTCTCGGAATTCCCCCTAACAGGGAACACCTGTGACTTAAGAGAGCTGCGTGGAGTGGCCCCTCGAGCTCCCCCACGCACTGAGCATCGTTCCGGAATCCTGAGCGTGGGGAGGTCCACCAACGGTCGGTAGCGCGTGGGTTCAAACGGAATGCCTAAGCTCGTCTCCCCTGAGGATTTTCCTATTATCTCTCTGCCAGGGAAAGCTAGGGGGTTTTCAGGAAATCCCAGTGACCGAGGTTTCCTAACCAAGGCAAGGGAAGTTATTTCTCGGACTTCCCCGAACTGGGAACAACTCTGACGGAAGAGAGCTGCGTGGAGTTGCCTCTCGAGCTCCCCCACGCACTGAGTATTGTTCCGGAATCCTGAGCGTGGGGAGGTTCCACGAACGGTCGGCAGTGTTGTTTTCTAACGGAATGCCTAAGCTCGTCTCCTCTGAGGGTTTTCCTAATTTCTGGCTGCCAGGGTATGCTAGCAATCTGCGCTGGAATGCCCAGGGTCAGGGGCTGCCACCCCAAGTCCAGGGAATTTATTCCTCGGACTTCCCCCTAACAGGGAACACCTGTGACTGAAGAGAGCTGCGTGGAGTTGCCTCTCGAGCTCCCCCACGCACTGAGAATTTTACCGGAATCCTGAGCGTGGGGAGGTTAGACCAACGGTCGGCAGCGCGTGGGTTCTAACGGAATGCCTAATCTCGTCTCCACAGTGGGTTTTCCTAATATTTCTGTGTCAGGCAAAGCTAGGGGGTTTTCATGAACTCCTAGTGACACAGGAGGCCTCACCAATGCATGGGAAGATATTTCTCGGACTTCCCCGTACAGGGAACACGTGTAACTGAAGGGAGCTGCGTGGAGTTGCCTCTCGAGCTCCCACACGCACTGAGAATGTTTCCGGAATCCTGAGCGTGGGGAGGTTCCACCAACGGTCGGCAGCGCGTGGGTTCTAACGGAATGCCTAAGCTCGTCTCCCCTGAGGGTTTTCCTAAAATCTCTGTGTCAGGGAATGCTAGGGGATTTTCAGTAAATCCCAGGGACTCAGGATGACTCCCCAAGGCAGGGGAAGGTATTTCTCGGACTTCCCCGTACAGGGAACACGTGTAAGTGTAGAGAGCTGCGTGGAGTTGCCTCTCGAGCTCCCCCACGCACTGAGAATGGTTCCAGAATCATGAGCGTGGGGAGGTCCACCAACGGTCGGCAGCGCGTGGGTTCTAACGGAATGCCTAAGCTCGTCTCCCCTGAGGATTTTCCTAATATCTCTCTGCCAGTGAAAGCTAGAAGATTTTCAGGAAATCACTGTGACCGAGTTTGCCTCCCCAAGGCCAGGGAAGTTATTTCTCGGACTTCCCCGAACAGGGAACACCTGTGACTGAGGAGAGCTGCGTGGATTTTCATCTCGAGCTCCCCCACCCTCTGAGAATTGTTCCGGAATCCTTAGCATGGGGAGGTTCCACCAACAGTCGGCAGCGCGTGGGTTCTAACGGAATGCCAAAGCTCGTCTCCCCTGAGGATTTTCCTAATTTCTGACTGCCAGGGAATGCCAGGGATCTGCGCTGGAATGCCCAGGGTCAGGGGCTGCCACCCCAATTTCGGGGAATATATTTCTCGGACTTCCCCAAACCAGGGAACACCTGTGACTATAGAGACTTGCGTGGAGTTGCCTCTCGAGATCCCCCACGCACTGAGAATGGTTCTGGAATACTGAGCGTGGGGAGGTTCCACGAACGATCGGCAGTGTTGGGTTCTAACGGAATGCCTAAGCTCGTCTCCTCTGAGGGTTTTCCTAATTTCTGGTTGCCAGGGAATGCTAGGAATCTGCGCTGGAATGCCCAGGGTCAGGGGTTGCCACCCCAAGTCCAGGGAATGTATTTCTCGGACTTCCCCCTAACAGGGAACACCTGTGACTGAAGAGAGCTGCGTGGAGTTGCCTCTCGAGCTCCCCCACGCACTGAGAATTGTACCGGAATCCTGAGCGTGGGGAGGTTAGACCAACGGTCGGCAGCGCGTGGGTTCTTACGTAATGCCTAATCTCGTCACCTCGGAGGGTTTTCCTAATATTTCTGTGTCAGGCAATGCTAGGGGGTTTTCAGGAAATCCTAGTGACACATGATGCCTCACCAATGCATGGGAAGATATTTCTCGGACTTCCCCGTACAGGTAACACGTGTAACTGAAGGGAGATGCGTGGAGTTGCCTCTCGAGCTCCCCCACCCAGTGAGAATCGTTCCAGAATCCTGAGCGTGTGGAGGTCCACCAACGTTCGGCAGCACTTGGGTTCTAACGGAAAGCCTAAGATCGTCTTCCCTGTGGATTTTTCTAATATCTCTCTGCCAGGGAATACTAGGGGGGTTTCAGGAAATCACAGTGACAGAGGCTGCCTCCCCAAGGCCAGGGAATGTATTTCTCAGACTTCCCCGAACAGGGAACACCTGTGACTGAAGGGAGATTAGTGGAGTTGCCTCTCGAGCTCCCCCACGCACTGAGAAAGATTCCGGAATCCTGAGCGTGGGGACGTTTCACCAACGGTCGGCAGGGCGTGGGTTCTAGCGGAATGCCTAAGCTCGTCTCCCCTGAGGGTTTTCCTAATTTCTGGCTGCCAGGGAATGCTAGGGATCTGCGCTGGAAAGCCCAGGGTCAGGGGATGCGACACCAAGTTCAGTGAAGGTATTTCTCGGACTTCCCCCTAACCGGGAACACCTGTGACTGAAGAGAGCTGCGTGGATTTGCCTCTCGAGCTCCCCCACGCACTGTGAATGGTTCCGGAATCCTGAGCGTGGGGAGGTACACCAACGGTCGGCAGCGCTTGTGTTCTAACGGAATGCATAAACTCGTCTCCCCTGAGGATTTTCCTAATATCTCTCTGCCAGGGAATGCTAGGGGATTTTCATAAAATCCCAGTGACAGAGGTTGCCTCACTAAGGCCAGGGAAGGTATTTCTCGGACTTCCCCAAACAGGGAACACATTTGACTGAAGAGAACTGCGTGGAGTTGCCTCTCGAGCTGCCACACGCACTGAGAATGGTTCCGGAATCCTGAGCGTGGGGATATTCCACCAACGGTCGGCAGCGCGTGGGTTCTAACGGAATGCCTAAGCTCGTCTACCCTGAGTATTTTCCTAATATCTCTGTGTCAGGGACTGCTAGGGGGTTTTCAGGAAATCCCAGGGACACAGGATGCCTCCCCAAGGCAGGGGAAGGAATTTCTCGGACTTCCCCTTACAGGGAACACGTGTAAGTGAAGAGAGCTGCGTGGAGTTGCCTCTCGAGCTCCCCCACGCACTGAGAATGGTTCCAGAATCTTGAGCGTGGGGAGGTTCCACCAACTGTCGGCAGCGCCTGGGTTTTAACGGGTTTTAACGGAATGCCTAAGCTCGTCTCCCCTGAGTATTTTCCTAATATCTCTATGCCAGGGAATGGTAGGGGGTTTTCAGGAAATCCAAGTGACAGAAGCTGCATCCCCAAGGCCAGGGAATTTATATGTCGGATCCCCCTAACAGGGAACTCCTTTTAATGAAGAGAGCTTCGTGGAGTTGCCTTTCGAGCTCCCCCACGCACTGAGAATGGTTCCGGAATCCTGAGCGTGGGGAGGTTCCACCAACGGTCGGCAGCGTGTGTGTTCTTACGGAATGCATAAGCTCGTCTCCCCTGAGGATTTTCCTAATTTCTGGCTGCCAGGGAAAGCTAGGGATCTGCACGGTTATTCCCAGGGTCAGGGACTGCCACCCCATGTTCAGGGAATGTATTTCTCGGACTTCCCCCTAACAATGAAAAACTGTGACTGAACAGAGCTGAGTGAAGTTGTCTCTCGTGCACCCCACGCACTGAGAATGGTTCCGGAATCCTGAGCGTGGGGAGGTTTACTAACGGTCGGTAGCGCTTGGGTTCTAACGGAATGCATAAGCTCGTCTCCCCTGAGGGTTTCCCTAATGTCTCTGTGCCAGGGAATGCTACGGGTGATTGCAGGATATCCCAGTGTCAGAGGCTGCCTCCCCAAGGTCAGGCATGGTATTTCTCGGGGTTCCCCTAACAGGGAACACCTGTGACTGAAGAGAGCTGCCTGGAGTTGTCTCTCGAGCTCCCCCACGCACTGAGAATGTTTCCGGAATCCTGAGCGTGGGGAGGTTCCACCAACGTTCGGCAGCACATGGGTTCTAACGGAATGCCTAAGCTCGTCTCCCCTGAGGGTTTTCCTAATTTCTGGCTGCCAGGGAATGCTAGGGATCTGCGCTGGAATGCCCAGGCTCAAGGGCTGCCACCCCAAGTTCAGGAAATATATTTCTCGGACTTCCACAAAACAGGGAACACCTGTGACTATAGAGACTTGCGTGGAGTTGCCTCTCGAGCTCCCCCACGCACTGAGAATGGTTCTGAAATCCTGAGCGTGGGGAGGTTCCACCAACGGTCGCCAGCGCGTGGGTTCTAACGGAATGCATAAGCTCGTCTCCCCTGAGGGTTTTCCTAATTTCTGGCTGCCAGGGAATGCTAGGGCTCTGCACTGGAATGCCCAGGGTTAGGGGCTGCCACCCCACGTTAAGGGAATGTATTTCTCGGAATTCCCCCTAACAGGGAACACCTGTGACTTAAGAGAGCTGCGTGGAGTGGCCCCTCGAGCTCCCCCACGCACTGAGCATCGTTCCGGAATCCTGAGCGTGGGGAGGTCCACCAACGGTCGGTAGCACGTGGGTTCAAACGGAATGCCTAAGCTCGTCTCCCCTGAGGATTTTCCTATTATCTCTCTGCCAGGGAAAGCTAGGGGGTTTTCAGGAAATCCCAGTGACCGAGGTTTCCTAACCAAGGCAAGGGAAGTTATTTCTCGGACTTCCCCGAACTGGGAACAACTCTGACGGAAGAGAGCTGCGTGGAGTTGCCTCTCGAGCTCCCCCACGCACTGAGTATTGTTCCGGAATCCTGAGCGTGGGGAGGTTCCACGAACGGTCGGCAGTGTTGTTTTCTAACGGAATGCCTAAGCTCGTCTCCTCTGAGGGTTTTCCTAATTTCTGGCTGCCAGGGTATGCTAGCAATCTGCGCTGGAATGCCCAGGGTCAGGGGCTGCCACCCCAAGTCCAGGGAATTTATTCCTCGGACTTCCCCCTAACAGGGAACACCTGTGACTGAAGAGAGCTGCGTGGAGTTGCCTCTCGAGCTCCCCCACGCACTGAGAATTTTACCGGAATCCTGAGCGTGGGGAGGTTAGACCAACGGTCGGCAGCGCGTGGGTTCTAACGGAATGCCTAAGCTCGTCTCCCCAGTGGGTTTTCCTAATATTTCTGTGTCAGGCAAAGCTAGGGGGTTTTCATGAACTCCTAGTGACACAGGAGGCCTCACCAATGCATGGGAAGATATTTCTCGGACTTCCCCGTACAGGGAACACGTGTAACTGAAGGGAGCTGCGTGGAGTTGCCTCTCGAGATCCCACACGCACTGAGAATGTTTCCGGAATCCTGAGCGTGGGGAGGTTCCACCAACGGTCGGCAGCGCGTGGGTTCTAACGGAATGCCTAAGCTCGTCTCCCCTGAGGGTTTTCCTAAAATCTCTGTGTCAGGGAATGCTAGGGGGTTTTCAGTAAATCCCAGGGACTCAGGATGACTCCCCAAGGCAGGGGAAGGTATTTCTCGGACTTCCCCGTACAGGGAACACGTGTAAGTGTAGAGAGCTGCGTGGAGTTGCCTCTCGAGCTCCCCCACGCACTGAGAATGGTTCCAGAATCATGAGCGTGGGGAGGTCCACCAACGGTCGGCAGCGCGTGGGTTCTAACGGAATGCCTAAGCTCGTCTCCCCTGAGGATTTTCCTAATATCTCTCTGCCAGTGAAAGCTAGAAGATTTTCAGGAAATCACTGTGACCGAGTTTGCCTCCCCAAGGCCAGGGAAGTTATTTCTCGGACTTCCCCGAACAGGGAACACCTGTGACTGAGGAGAGCTGCGTGGATTTTCATCTCGAGCTCCCCCACCCTCTGAGAATTGTTCCGGAATCCTTAGCATGGGGAGGTTCCACCAACGGTCGGCAGCGCGTGGGTTCTAACGGAATGCCAAAGCTCGTCTCCCCTGAGGATTTTCCTAATTTCTGACTGCCAGGGAATGCCAGGGATCTGCGCTGGAATGCCCAGGGTCAGGGGCTGCCACCCCAATTTCGGGGAATATATTTCTCGGACTTCCCCAAAACAGGGAACACCTGTGACTATAGAGACTTGCGTGGAGTTGCCTCTCGAGATCCCCCACGCACTGAGAATGGTTCTGGAATCCTGAGCGTGGGGAGGTTCCACGAACGATCGGCAGTGTTGGGTTCTAACGGAATGCCTAAGCTCGTCTCCTCTGAGGGTTTTCCTAATTTCTGGTTGCCAGGGAATGCTAGGAATCTGTGCTGGAATGCCCAGGGTCAGGGGTTGCCACCCCAAGTCCAGGGAATGTATTTCTCGGACTTCCCCCTAACAGGGAACACCTGTGACTGAAGAGAGCTGCGTGGAGTTGCCTCTCGAGCTCCCCCACGCACTGAGAATTCTACCGGAATCCTGAGCGTGGGGAGGTTAGACCAACGGTCGGCAGCGCGTGGGTTCTTACGTAATGCCTAATCTCGTCACCTCGGAGGGTTTTCCTAATATTTCTGTGTCAGGCAATGCTAGGGGGTTTTCAGGAAATCCTAGTGACACATGATGCCTCACCAATGCATGGGAAGATATTTCTCGGACTTCCCCGTACAGGTAACACGTGTAACTGAAGGGAGATGCGTGGAGTTGCCTCTCGAGCTCCCCCACCCAGTGAGAATCGTTCCAGAATCCTGAGCGTGTGGAGGTCCACCAACGTTCGGCAGCACTTGGGTTCTAACGGAAAGCCTAAGATCGTCTTCCCTGTGGATTTTTCTAATATCTCTCTGCCAGGGAATTCTAGGGGGGTTTCAGGAAATCACAGTGACAGAGGCTGCCTCCCCAAGGCCAGGGAATGTATTTCTCAGACTTCCCCGAACAGGGAACACCTGTGACTGAAGGGAGATTAGTGGAGTTGCCTCTCGAGCTCCCCCACGCACTGAGAAAGATTCCGGAATCCTGAGCGTGGGGACGTTTCACCAACGGTCGGCAGGGCGTGGGTTCTAGCGGAATGCCTAAGCTCGTCTCCCCTGAGGGTTTTCCTAATTTCTGGCTGCCAGGGAATGCTAGGGATCTGCGCTGGAAAGCCCAGGGTCAGGGGATGCGACACCAAGTTCAGTGAAGGTATTTCTCGGACTTCCCCCTAACCGGGAACACCTGTGGCTTAAGAGAGCTGCGTGGAGTGGCCCCTCGAGCTCCCCCACGCACTGAGCATCGTTCCGGAATCCTGAGCGTGGGGAGGTCCACCAACGGTCGGTAGCGCGTGGGTTCAAACGGAATGCCTAAGCTCGTCTCCCCTGAGGATTTTCCTATTATCTCTCTGCCAGGGAAAGCTAGGGGGTTTTCAGGAAATCCCAGTGACCGAGGTTTCCTAACCAAGGCAAGGGAAGTTATTTCTCGGACTTCCCCGAACTGGGAACAACTCTGACGGAAGAGAGCTGCGTGGAGTTGCCTCTCGAGCTCCCCCACGCACTGAGTATTGTTCCGGAATCCTGAGCGTGGGGAGGTTCCACGAACGGTCGGCAGTGTTGGGTTCTAACGGAATGCCTAAGCTCGTCTCCTCTGAGGGTTTTCCTAATTTCTGGCTGCCAGGGTATGCTAGCAATCTGCGCTGGAATGCCCAGGGTCAGGGGCTGCCACCCCAAGTCCAGGGAATGTATTCCTCGGACTTCCCCCTAACAGGGAACACCTGTGACTGAAGAGAGCTGCGTGGAGTTGCCTCTCGAGCTCCCCCACGCACTGAGAATTTTACCGGAATCCTGAGCGTGGGGAGGTTAGACCAACGGTCGGCAGCGCGTGGGTTCTAACGGAATGCCTAAGCTCGTCTCCCCAGTGGGTTTTCCTAATATTTCTGTGTCAGGCAAAGCTAGGGGGTTTTCATGAACTCCTAGTGACACAGGAGGCCTCACCAATGCATGGGAAGATATTTCTCGGACTTCCCCGTACAGGGAACACGTGTAACTGAAGGGAGCTGCGTGGAGTTGCCTCTCGAGATCCCACACGCACTGAGAATGTTTCCGGAATCCTGAGCGTGGGGAGGTTCCACCAACGGTCTGCAGCGCGTGGGTTCTAACGGAATGCCTAAGCTCGTCTCCCCTGAGGGTTTTCCTAAAATCTCTGTGTCAGGGAATGCTAGGGGGTTTTCAGTAAATCCCAGGGACTCAGGATGACTCCCCAAGGCAGGGGAAGGTATTTCTCGGACTTCCCCGTACAGGGAACACGTGTAAGTGTAGAGAGCTGCGTGGAGTTGCCTCTCGAGCTCCCCCACGCACTGAGAATGGTTCCAGAATCATGAGCGTGGGGAGGTCCACCAACGGTCGGCAGCGCGTGGGTTCTAACGGAATGCCTAAGCTCGTCTCCCCTGAGGATTTTCCTAATATCTCTCTGCCAGTGAAAGCTAGAAGATTTTCAGGAAATCACTGTGACCGAGTTTGCCTCCCCAAGGCCAGGGAAGTTATTTCTCGGACTTCCCCGAACAGGGAACACCTGTGACTGAGGAGAGCTGCGTGGATTTTCATCTCGAGCTCCCCCACCCTCTGAGAATTGTTCCGGAATCCTTAGCATGGGGAGGTTCCACCAACGGTCGGCAGCGCGTGGGTTCTAACGGAATGCCAAAGCTCGTCTCCCCTGAGGATTTTCCTAATTTCTGACTGCCAGGGAATGCCAGGGATCTGCGCTGGAATGCCCAGGGTCAGGGGCTGCCACCCCAATTTCGGGGAATATATTTCTCGGACTTCCCCAAAACAGGGAACACCTGTGACTATAGAGACTTGCGTGGAGTTGCCTCTCGAGATCCCCCACGCACTGAGAATGGTTCTGGAATCCTGAGCGTGGGGAGGTTCCACGAACGATCGGCAGTGTTGGGTTCTAACGGAATGCCTAAGCTCGTCTCCTCTGAGGGTTTTCCTAATTTCTGGTTGCCAGGGAATGCTAGGAATCTGTGCTGGAATGCCCAGGGTCAGGGGTTGCCACCCCAAGTCCAGGGAATGTATTTCTCGGACTTCCCCCTAACAGGGAACACCTGTGACTGAAGAGAGCTGCGTGGAGTTGCCTCTCGAGCTCCCCCACGCACTGAGAATTCTACCGGAATCCTGAGCGTGGGGAGGTTAGACCAACGGTCGGCAGCGCGTGGGTTCTTACGTAATGCCTAATCTCGTCACCTCGGAGGGTTTTCCTAATATTTCTGTGTCAGGCAATGCTAGGGGGTTTTCAGGAAATCCTAGTGACACATGATGCCTCACCAATGCATGGGAAGATATTTCTCGGACTTCCCCGTACAGGTAACACGTGTAACTGAAGGGAGATGCGTGGAGTTGCCTCTCGAGCTCCCCCACCCAGTGAGAATCGTTCCAGAATCCTGAGCGTGTGGAGGTCCACCAACGTTCGGCAGCACTTGGGTTCTAACGGAAAGCCTAAGATCGTCTTCCCTGTGGATTTTTCTAATATCTCTCTGCCAGGGAATTCTAGGGGGGTTTCAGGAAATCACAGTGACAGAGGCTGCCTCCCCAAGGCCAGGGAATGTATTTCTCAGACTTCCCCGAACAGGGAACACCTGTGACTGAAGGGAGATTAGTGGAGTTGCCTCTCGAGCTCCCCCACGCACTGAGAAAGATTCCGGAATCCTGAGCGTGGGGACGTTTCACCAACGGTCGGCAGGGCGTGGGTTCTAGCGGAATGCCTAAGCTCGTCTCCCCTGAGGGTTTTCCTAATTTCTGGCTGCCAGGGAATGCTAGGGATCTGCGCTGGAAAGCCCAGGGTCAGGGGATGCGACACCAAGTTCAGTGAAGGTATTTCTCGGACTTCCCCCTAACCGGGAACACCTGTGGCTTAAGAGAGCTGCGTGGAGTGGCCCCTCGAGCTCCCCCACGCACTGAGCATCGTTCCGGAATCCTGAGCGTGGGGAGGTCCACCAACGGTCGGTAGCGCGTGGGTTCAAACGGAATGCCTAAGCTCGTCTCCCCTGAGGATTTTCCTATTATCTCTCTGCCAGGGAAAGCTAGGGGGTTTTCAGGAAATCCCAGTGACCGAGGTTTCCTAACCAAGGCAAGGGAAGTTATTTCTCGGACTTCCCCGAACTGGGAACAACTCTGACGGAAGAGAGCTGCGTGGAGTTGCCTCTCGAGCTCCCCCACGCACTGAGTATTGTTCCGGAATCCTGAGCGTGGGGAGGTTCCACGAACGGTCGGCAGTGTTGGGTTCTAACGGAATGCCTAAGCTCGTCTCCTCTGAGGGTTTTCCTAATTTCTGGCTGCCAGGGTATGCTAGCAATCTGCGCTGGAATGCCCAGGGTCAGGGGCTGCCACCCCAAGTCCAGGGAATGTATTCCTCGGACTTCCCCCTAACAGGGAACACCTGTGACTGAAGAGAGCTGCGTGGAGTTGCCTCTCGAGCTCCCCCACGCACTGAGAATTTTACCGGAATCCTGAGCGTGGGGAGGTTAGACCAACGGTCGGCAGCGCGTGGGTTCTAACGGAATGCCTAAGCTCGTCTCCCCAGTGGGTTTTCCTAATATTTCTGTGTCAGGCAAAGCTAGGGGGTTTTCATGAACTCCTAGTGACACAGGAGGCCTCACCAATGCATGGGAAGATATTTCTCGGACTTCCCCGTACAGGGAACACGTGTAACTGAAGGGAGCTGCGTGGAGTTGCCTCTCGAGATCCCACACGCACTGAGAATGTTTCCGGAATCCTGAGCGTGGGGAGGTTCCACCAACGGTCTGCAGCGCGTGGGTTCTAACGGAATGCCTAAGCTCGTCTCCCCTGAGGGTTTTCCTAAAATCTCTGTGTCAGGGAATGCTAGGGGGTTTTCAGTAAATCCCAGGGACTCAGGATGACTCCCCAAGGCAGGGGAAGGTATTTCTCGGACTTCCCCGTACAGGGAACACGTGTAAGTGTAGAGAGCTGCGTGGAGTTGCCTCTCGAGCTCCCCCACGCACTGAGAATGGTTCCAGAATCATGAGCGTGGGGAGGTCCACCAACGGTCGGCAGCGCGTGGGTTCTAACGGAATGCCTAAGCTCGTCTCCCCTGAGGATTTTCCTAATATCTCTCTGCCAGTGAAAGCTAGAAGATTTTCAGGAAATCACTGTGACCGAGTTTGCCTCCCCAAGGCCAGGGAAGTTATTTCTCGGACTTCCCCGAACAGGGAACACCTGTGACTGAGGAGAGCTGCGTGGATTTTCATCTCGAGCTCCCCCACCCTCTGAGAATTGTTCCGGAATCCTTAGCATGGGGAGGTTCCACCAACGGTCGGCAGCGCGTGGGTTCTAACGGAATGCCAAAGCTCGTCTCCCCTGAGGATTTTCCTAATTTCTGACTGCCAGGGAATGCCAGGGATCTGCGCTGGAATGCCCAGGGTCAGGGGCTGCCACCCCAATTTCGGGGAATATATTTCTCGGACTTCCCCAAAACAGGGAACACCTGTGACTATAGAGACTTGCGTGGAGTTGCCTCTCGAGATCCCCCACGCACTGAGAATTGTACCGGAATCCTGAGCGTGGGGAGGTTAGACCAACGGTCGGCAGCGCGTGGGTTCTTACGTAATGCCTAATCTCGTCACCTCGGAGGGTTTTCCTAATATTTCTGTGTCAGGCAATGCTAGGGGGTTTTCAGGAAATCCTAGTGACACATGATGCCTCACCAATGCATGGGAAGATATTTCTCGGACTTCCCCGTACAGGTAACACGTGTAACTGAAGGGAGATGCGTGGAGTTGCCTCTCGATCTCCCCCACCCAGTGAGAATCGTTCCAGAATCCTGAGCGTGTGGAGGTCCACCAACGTTCGGCAGCACTTGGGTTCTAACGGAAAGCCTAAGATCGTCTTCCCTGTGGATTTTTCTAATATCTCTCTGCCAGGGAATTCTAGGGGGGTTTCAGGAAATCACAGTGACAGAGGCTGCCTCCCCAAGGCCAGGGAATGTATTTCTCAGACTTCCCCGAACAGGGAACACCTGTGACTGAAGGGAGATTAGTGGAGTTGCCTCTCGAGCTCCCCCACGCACTGAGAAAGATTCCGGAATCCTGAGCGTGGGGACGTTTCACCAACGGTCGGCAGGGCGTGGGTTCTAGCGGAATGCCTAAGCTCGTCTCCCCTGAGGGTTTTCCTAATTTCTGGCTGCCAGGGAATGCTAGGGATCTGCGCTGGAAAGCCCAGGGTCAGGGGATGCGACACCAAGTTCAGTGAAGGTATTTCTCGGACTTCCCCCTAACCGGGAACACCTGTGACTGAAGAGAGCTGCGTGGATTTGCCTCTCGAGCTCCCCCACGCACTGTGAATGGTTCCGGAATCCTGAGCGTGGGGAGGTACACCAACGGTCGGCAGCGCTTGTGTTCTAACGCAATGCATAAACTCGTCTCCCCTGAGGATTTTCCTAATATCTCTCTGCCAGGGAATGCTAGGGGATTTTCATAAAATCCCAGTGACAGAGGTTGCCTCCCTAAGGCCAGGGAAGGTATTTCTCGGACTTCCCCAAACAGGGAACACCTTTGACTTAAGAGAACTGCGTGGAGTTGCCTCTTGAGCTGCCACACGCACTGAGAATGGTTCCAGAATCCTGGGCGTGGGGAGGTACACCAAGGGTCGGCAGCGCTTTTGTTCTAACGGAATGCATAAACTCGTCTCCCCTGAGGGTTTTCCTAATTTCTGGCTGCCAGGGAATGCTAGGGATCTGCGCTGGAAAGCCCAGGGTCAGGGGATGCGACACCAAGTTCAGTGAAGTTATTTCTCGGACTTCCCCCTAACCGGGAACACCTGTGACTGAAGAGAGCTGCGTGGATTTGCCTCTCGAGCTACCCCACGCACTGTGAATGGTTCCGGAATCCTGAGCGTGGGGAGGTACACCAACGGTCGGCAGCGCTTGTGTTCTAACGGAATGCATAAACTCGTCTCCCCTGAGGATTTTCCTAATATCTCTCTGCCAGGGAATGCTAGGGGATTTTCATAAAATCCCAGTGACAGAGGTTGCCTCACTAAGGCCAGGGAAGGTATTTCTCGGACTTCCCCAAACAGGGAACACATTTGACTGAAGAGAACTGCGTGGAGTTGCCTCTCGAGCTGCCACACGCACTGAGAATGGTTCCGGAATCCTGAGCGTGGGGATATTCCACCAACGGTCGGCAGCGCGTGGGTTCTAACGGAATGCCTAAGCTCGTCTACCCTGAGTATTTTCCTAATATCTCTGTGTCAGGGACTGCTAGGGGGTTTTCAGGAAATCCCAGGGACACAGGATGCCTCCCCAAGGCAGGGGAAGGTATTTCTCGGACTTCCCCGTACAGGGAACACGTGTAAGTGTAGAGAGCTGCGTGGAGTTGCCTCTCGAGCTCCCCCACGCACTGAGAATGGTTCCAGAATCCTGAGCGTGGGGAGGTCCACCAACGGTCGGCAGCGCGTGGGTTCTAACGGAATGCCTAAGCTCGTCTCCCCTGAGGATTTTCCTAATATCTCTCTGCCAGTGAAAGCTAGAAGATTTTCAGGAAATCACTGTGACCGAGTTTGCCTCCCCAAGGCCAGGGAAGTTATTTCTCGGACTTCCCCGAACAGGGAACACCTGTGACTGAGGAGAGCTGCGTGGATTTTCATCTCGAGCTCCCCCACCCTCTGAGAATTGTTCCGGAATCCTTAGCATGGGGAGGTTCCACCAACGGTCGGCAGCGCGTGGGTTCTAACGGAATGCCAAAGCTCGTCTCCCCTGAGGATTTTCCTAATTTCTGACTGCCAGGGAATGCCAGGGATCTGCGCTGGAATGCCCAGGGTCAGGGGCTGCCACCCCAATTTCGGGGAATATATTTCTCGGACTTCCCCAAAACAGGGAACACCTGTGACTATAGAGACTTGCGTGGAGTTGCCTCTCGAGATCCCCCACGCACTGAGAATGGTTCTGGAATCCTGAGCGTGGGGAGGTTCCACGAACGATCGGCAGTGTTGGGTTCTAACGGAATGCCTAAGCTCGTCTCCTCTGAGGGTTTTCCTAATTTCTGGTTGCCAGGGAATGCTAGGAATCTGCGCTGGAATGCCCAGGGTCAGGGGTTGCCACCCCAAGTCCAGGGAATGTATTTCTCGGACTTCCCCATAACAGGGAACACCTGTGACTGAAGAGAGCTGCGTGGAGTTGCCTCTCGAGCTCCCCCACGCACTGAGAATTGTACCGGAATCCTGAGCGTGGGGAGGTTAGACCAACGGTCGGCAGCGCGTGGGTTCTTACGTAATGCCTAATCTCGTCACCTCGGAGGGTTTTCCTAATATTTCTGTGTCAGGCAATGCTAGGGGGTTTTCAGGAAATCCTAGTGACAAATGATGCCTCACCAATGCATGGGAAGATATTTCTCGGACTTCCCCGTACAGGTAACACGTGTAACTGAAGGGAGATGCGTGGAGTTGCCTCTCGATCTCCCCCACCCAGTGAGAATCGTTCCAGAATCCTGAGCGTGTGGAGGTCCACCAACGTTCGGCAGCACTTGGGTTCTAACGGAAAGCCTAAGATCGTCTTCCCTGTGGATTTTTCTAATATCTCTCTGCCAGGGAATTCTAGGGGGGTTTCAGGAAATCACAGTGACAGAGGCTGCCTCCCCAAGGCCAGGGAATGTATTTCTCAGACTTCCCCGAACAGGGAACACCTGTGACTGAAGGGAGATTAGTGGAGTTGCCTCTCGAGCTCCCCCACGCACTGAGAAAGATTCCGGAATCCTGAGCGTGGGGACGTTTCACCAACGGTCGGCAGGGCGTGGGTTCTAGCGGAATGCCTAAGCTCGTCTCCCCTGAGGGTTTTCCTAATTTCTGGCTGCCAAGGAATGCTAGGGATCTGCGCTGGAAAGCCCAGGGTCAGGGGATGCGACACCAAGTTCAGTGAAGGTATTTCTCGGACTTCCCCCTAACCGGGAACACCTGTGACTGAAGAGAGCTGCGTGGATTTGCCTCTCGAGCTCCCCCACGCACTGTGAATGGTTCCGGAATCCTGAGCGTGGGGAGGTACACCAACGGTCGGCAGCGCTTGTGTTCTAACGGAATGCATAAACTCGTCTCCCCTGAGGATTTTCCTAATATCTCTCTGCCAGGGAATGCTAGGGGATTTTCATAAAATCCCAGTGACAGAGGTTGCCTCACTAAGGCCAGGGAAGGTATTTCTCGGACTTCCCCAAACAGGGAACACATTTGACTGAAGAGAACTGCGTGGAGTTGCCTCTCGAGCTGCCACACGCACTGAGAATGGTTCCGGAATCCTGAGCGTGGGGATATTCCACCAACGGTCGGCAGCGCGTGGGTTCTAACGGAATGCCTAAGCTCGTCTACCCTGAGTATTTTCCTAATATCTCTGTGTCAGGGACTGCTAGGGGGTTTTCAGGAAATCCCAGGGACACAGGATGCCTCCCCAAGGCAGGGGAAGGAATTTCTCGGACTTCCCCTTACAGGGAACACGTGTAAGTGAAGAGAGCTGCGTGGAGTTGCCTCTCGAGCTCCCCCACGCACTGAGAATGGTTCCAGAATCCTTAGCGTGGGGAGGTTCCACCAACTGTCGGCAGCGCCTGGGTTTTAACGGGTTTTAACGGAATGCCTAAGCTCGTCTCCCCTGAGTATTTTCCTAATATCTCTATGCCAGGGAATGGTAGGGGGTTTTCAGGAAATCCCAGTGACAGAAGCTGCATCCCCAAGGCCAGGGAATTTATATGTCGGATCCCCCTAACAGGGAACTCCTTTTAATGAAGAGAGCTTCGTGGAGTTGCATTTCGAGCTCCCCCACGCACTGAGAATGGTTCCGGAATCCTGAGCGTGGGGCGGTTCCACCAACGGTCGGCAGCGTGTGTGTTCTTACGGAATGCATAAGCTCGTCTCCCCTGAGGATTTTCCTAATTTCTGGCTGCCAGGGAAAGCTAGGGATCTGCACTGTTATTCCCAGGGTCAGGGACTGCCACCCCATGTTCAGGGAATGTATTTCTCGGACTTCCCCCTAACAATGAAAACCTGTGACTGAACATAGCTGAGTGAAGTTGTCTCTCGAGCACCCCACGCACTGAGAATGGTTCCGGAATCCTGAGCGTGGGGAGGTTTACTAACGGTCGGTAGCGCTTGGGTTCTAACGGAATGCATAAGCTCGTCTCCCCTGAGGGTTTCCCTAATGTCTCTGTGCCAGGGAATGCTACGGGTGATTGCAGGATATCCCAGTGTCAGAGGCTGCCTCCCCAAGGTCAGGCATGGTATTTCTCGGGCTTCCCCTAACAGGGAACACCTGTGACTGAACAGAGCTGCCTGGAGTTGTCTCTCGAGCTCCCCCACGCACTGACAATGGTTCCGGAATCCTGAGCGTGGGGAGGTTCCACCAACGGTCGGCAGCGCGTGGGTTCTAACGAAATGCCTAAGCTCTTCTGCCCTGAGGGATTTCCTAATTTCTGGCTGCCAGGGAATGACAGGGATATGCGCTGGAATGTCCAGAGACAGGGGCTGCCACCCCAAGTTCTGGGAATGTATTTCTCGGAATTCCCCCTAACAAGGAACACCTCAGAATGAAGAGAGCTGCCTGGAGTTGTCTCTCGAGCTCCCCCACGCACTGAGAATGTTTCCAGAATCCTGAGCGTGGGGAGGTTCCTCCAACGTTCGGCAGCGCATGGGTTCTAACGGAATGCCTAAGCTCGTCTCCCCTGAGGGTTTTCCTAATTTCTGGCTGCCAGGGAATGCTAGGGATCTGCGCTGGAATGCCCAGGGTCAGGGGCTGCCACCCCAAGTTCAGGGAATATATTTCTCGGACTTCCACAAAACAGGGAACACCTGTGACTATAGAGACTTGCGTGGAGTTGCCTCTCGAGCTCCCCCACGCACTGAGAATGGTTCTGGAATCCTGAGCGTGGGGAGGTTCCACCAACGGTCGCCAGCGCGTGGGTTCTAACGGAATGCATAAGCTCGTCTCCCCTGAGGGTTTTCCTAATTTCTGGCTGCCAGGGAATGCTAGGGCTCTGCACTGGAATGCCCAGGGTTAGGGGCTGCCACCCCACGTTAAGGGAATGTATTTCTCGGAATTCCCCCTAACAGGGAACACCTGTGACTTAAGAGAGCTGCGTGGAGTGGCCCCTCGAGCTCCCCCACGCACTGAGCATCGTTCCGGAATCCTGAGCGTGGGGAGGTCCACCAACGGTCGGTAGCGCGTGGGTTCAAACGGAATGCCTAAGCTCGTCTCCCCTGAGGATTTTCCTATTATCTCTCTGCCAGGGAAAGCTAGGGGGTTTTCAGGAAATCCCAGTGACCGAGGTTTCCTAACCAAGGCAAGGGTAGTTATTTCTCGGACTTCCCCGAACTGGGAACAACTCTGACGGAAGAGAGCTGCGTGGAGTTGCCTCTCGAGCTCCCCCACGCACTGAGTATTGTTCCGGAATCCTGAGCGTGGGGAGGTTCCACGAACGGTCGGCAGTGTTGGGTTCTAACAGAATGCCTAAGCTCGTCTCCTCTGAGGGTTTTCCTAATTTCTGGCTGCCAGGGTATGCTAGCAATCTGCGCTGGAATGCCCAGGGTCAGGGGCTGCCACCCCAAGTCCAGGGAATGTATTCCTCGGACTTCCCCCTAACAGGGAACACGTGTAACTGAAGGGAGCGGCGTGGAGTTGCCTCTCGAGCTCCCACACGCACTGAGAATATTTCCGGAATCCTGAGCGTGGGGAGGTTCCACCAACGGTCGGCAGCGCGTGGGTTCTAACGGAATGCCTAAGCTCGTCTCCCCTGAGGGTTTTCCTAAAATCTCTGTGTCAGGGAATGCTAGGGGATTTTCAGTAAATCCCAGGGACTCAGGATGACTCCCCAAGGCAGGGGAAGGTATTTCTCAGACTTCCCCGTACAGGGAACACGTGTAAGTGTAGAGAGCTGCGTGGAGTTGCCTCTCGAGCTCCCCCACGCACTGAGAATGGTTCCAGAATCATGAGCGTGGGGAGGTCCACCAACGGTCGGCAGCGCGTGGTTTCTAAGGGAATGCCTAAGCTCGTCTCCCCTGAGGATTTTCCTAATATCTCTCTGCCAGTGAAAGCTAGAAGATTTTCAGGAAATCACTGTGACCGAGTTTGCCTCCCCAAGGCCAGGGAAGTTATTTCTCGGACTTCCCCGAACAGGGAACACCTGTGACTGAGGAGAGCTGCGTGGATTTTCATCTCGAGCTCCCCCACCCTCTGAGAATTGTTCCGGAATCCTTAGCATGGGGAGGTTCCACCAACGGTCGGCAGCGCGTGGGTTCTAACGGAATGCCAAAGCTCGTCTCCCCTGAGGATTTTCCTAATTTCTGACTGCCAGGGAATGCCAGGGATCTGCGCTGGAATGCCCAGGGTCAGTGGCTGCCACCCCAATTTCGGGGAATATATTTCTCGGACTTCCCCAAAACAGGGAACACCTGTGACTATAGAGACTTGCGTGGAGTTGCCTCTCGAGCTCCCACACGCACTGAGAATGGTTCTGGAATCCTGAGCGTGGGGAGGTTCCACCAACGGTCGCCAGCGCGTGGGTTCTAACGGAATGCATAAGCTCGTCTCCCCTGAGGCTATTCCTAATTTCTGGCTACCAGGGAATGCTAGGGCTCTGCACTGGAATGCCCAGGGTTAGGGGTTGCCACCCCAAGTCCAGGGAATGTATTTCTCGGACTTCCCCCTAACAGGGAACACCTGTGACTGAAGAGAGCTGCGTGGAGTTGCCTCTCGAGCTCCCCCACGCACTGAGAATTGTACCGGAATCCTGAGCGTGGGGAGGTTAGACCAACGGTCGGCAGCGCGTGGGTTCTTACGTAATGCCTAATCTCGTCACCTCGGAGGGTTTTCCTAATATTTCTGTGTCAGGCAATGCTAGGGGGTTTTCAGGAAATCCTAGTGACACATGATGCCTCACCAATGCATGGGAAGATATTTCTCGGACTTCCCCGTACAGGTAACACGTGTAACTGAAGGGAGATGCGTGGAGTTGCCTCTCGATCTCCCCCACCCAGTGAGAATCGTTCCAGAATCCTGAGCGTGTGGAGGTCCACCAACGTTCGGCAGCACTTGGGTTCTAACGGAAAGCCTAAGATCGTCTTCCCTGTGGATTTTTCTAATATCTCTCTGCCAGGGAATTCTAGGGGGGTTTCAGGAAATCACAGTGACAGAGGCTGCCTCCCCAAGGCCAGGGAATGTATTTCTCAGACTTCCCCGAACAGGGAACACCTGTGACTGAAGGGAGATTAGTGGAGTTGCCTCTCGAGCTCCCCCACGCACTGAGAAAGATTCCGGAATCCTGAGCGTGGGGACGTTCCACCAACGGTCGGCAGGGCGTGGGTTCTAGCGGAATGCCTAAGCTCGTCTCCCCTGAGGGTTTTCCTAATTTCTGGCTGCCAGGGAATGCTAGGGATCTGCGCTGGAAAGCCCAGGGTCAGGGGATGCGACACCAAGTTCAGTGAAGATATTTCTCGGACTTCCCCCTAACCGGGAACACCTGTGACTGAAGAGAGCTGCGTGGATTTGCCTCTCGAGCTCCCCCACGCACTGTGAATGGTTCCGGAATCCTGAGCGTGGGGAGGTACACCAACGGTCGGCAGCGCTTGTGTTCTAACGGAATGCATAAACTCGTCTCCCCTGAGGATTTTCCTAATATCTCTCTGCCAGGGAATGCTAGGGGATTTTCATAAAATCCCAGTGACAGAGGTTGCCTCACTAAGGCCAGGGAAGGTATTTCTCGGACTTCCCCAAACAGGGAACACATTTGACTGAAGAGAACTGCGTGGAGTTGCCTCTCGAGCTGCCACACGCACTGAGAATGGTTCCGGAATCCTGAGCGTGGGGATATTCCACCAACGGTCGGCAGCGCGTGGGTTCTAACGGAATGCCTAAGCTCGTCTACCCTGAGTATTTTCCTAATATCTCTGTGTCAGGGACTGCTAGGGGGTTTTCAGGAAATCCCAGGGACACAGGATGCCTCCCCAAGGCAGGGGAAGGAATTTCTCGGACTTCCCCGTACAGGGAACACGTGTAAGTGAAGAGAGCTGCGTGGAGTTGCCTCTCGAGCTCCCCCACGCACTGAGAATGGTTCCAGAATCCTGAGCGTGGGGAGGTCCACCAACGGTCGGCAGCACGTGGGTTTTAACGGAATGCCTAAGCTCGTCTCCCCTAAGGATTATCCTAATATCTCTCTGCCAGGGAAAGCTAGAAGTTTTTCAGGAAATCACAGTGACCGAGTTTGCCTCCCCAAGGCCAGGGAATGTATTTCTCGGACTTCCCCGAAAAGGGAACACCTCTGAATGAAGAGAGCTGCGTGGATTTGCGTCTCGAGATCCCCCAAGCACTGAGAATTGTTCCGGAATCCTGAGCTTGGGGAGCTTTCACCAACCGTCGGCAGCGTGTGGGTTCAAACGGAATGCCTAAACTCGACACCCCTGAGGGTTTTCCTAATTTCTGGCTGCCAGAGAATGCTAGGGATCTGCGCTGGAATGCCCAGGGTCAGGGGCTGCCACACTAAGTTCAGGGAATGAATTTCTCCAACTTCGCCCTAACAGGGAACACCTGTGACTGAAGAGAGCTGCGTGGATTTGCCTCTCGAGCTCCCCCACGCACTGAGAATATTTCCGGAATCCTGAGCTTGGGGAGGTACACCAACGGTCGGCAGCGCTTTTGTTCTAACGGAATGCATAAACTCGTCTCCCATGAGGTCTTTCCTTATATCTCTCTGCCAGGGAATGCTAGGGGATTTTCATAAAATCCCAGTGACAGAGGTTGCCTCCCTAAGGCCAGGGAAGGTATTTCTCGGACTTCCCCAAACAGGGAACACCTTTGACTGAAGAGAACTGCGTGGAGTTGCCTCTTGAGCTGCCACACGCACTGAGAATGGTTCCGGAATCCTGAGCGTGGGGATGTTCCACCAACGGTCGGCAGCGCGTGGGTTCTAACGGAATGCCTAAGCTCGTCTCCCCTGAGGGTTTTCCTAATGTCTCTGTGCCAGGGAATGCTAGGGGGGTTTGCAGGATATCCCAGTGACAGAGGCTGCCTCCCCAAGGTCAGGGAAATTATTTCTCGGACTTCCCCGAACAGGGAACACCTGTGACTGAAGACAGCTGCGTGGATTTGCCTCTCGAGCTCCCCCACGCACTGAGAATATTTCCGGAATCCTGAGCGTGGGGAGGTACACCAAGGGTCGGCAGCGCTTTTGTTCTAACGGAATGCATAAACTCGTCTCCCCTGAGGATTTTCCTAATATCTCTCTGCCAGGGAATGCTAGGGGATTTTCATAAAATCCCAGTGACAGAGGTTGCCTCCCAAAGGCCAGGGAAGGTATTTCTCGGACTTCCCCAAACAGGGAACACCTTTGACTGAAGAGAACTGCGTGGAGTTGCCTCTTGAGCTGCCACACGCACTGAGAATGGTTCCGGAATCCTGGGCGTGGGGATGTTCCACCAACGGTCGGCAGCGCGTGGGTTCAAACGGAAAGCCTAAGCTCGCCTTCCCTGTGGATTTTTCTAATATCTCTCTGCCAGGGAATGCTAGGGGGGTTTCAGGAAATCACAGTGACAGAGGCTGCCTCCCCAAGGCCAGGGAATGTATTTCTCGAACTTCCCCGAACAGGGAACACCTGTGACTGAAGGGAGCTTAGTGGAGTTGCCTCTCGAGTTCCCCCACGCACTGAGAAAGGTTCCGGAATCCTGAGGGTAGGGACATTTCAGCAACGGTCGGCAGCGCGTGGGTTCTAACGGAATGCCTAAGTTCATCTCCCCTGAGGGTTTTCCTAATTTCTGGCTGCCACAGAATGATAGGGATCCTCGCTGGAATGCCCAGGGTCAGGGGCTGCCACCCCAAGTTCAGGGAATGTATTTATCGGACTTCACCCTAAAAGGGAACACCTGTGACTGAAGAGAGCTGCGTGGAGTTGCCTCTCGAGCTCCCCACGCACTGAGAATGTTTCCGGAATCCTGAGAGTGGGGAGGTCCACCAACGGTCGGCAGCGCGTGGGTTCTAACGGAATGCCTAAACTCGTCTCCCCTGAGGGTTTTCCTAATATCTCTGTGCCAGGGAATGCTAGGTGGGTTTAAGGAAATCCCAGTGACAGAGGATGCCTCCCCAAGGCCAGGGAAGTTATTTCTCGGACTTCCCCGTACAGGGAACACCTGTGAGTGAAGAGTGCTTCGTGGAGTTGCCCCTCGAGCTCCCCCACGCACTAAGAATTTTTCCGGAATCTGAGCGTGGCGAGGTTCCACCAACGGTCAGCAGCGCGTGGGTTCTAACGGACTGCCTTAGCTCGTCTCCCCTGAGTGTTTTCCTAATTTCTGGCTGCCAGGGAATGCTAGTTATCTGCGCTGGAATGCCCAGGGACAGGGGCTGCCACCCCAATTTCAGGGAATATATTTCTCGGGCTTCCACCTACCAGGGAACACCTGTGACTGAAGAGAGCTGCGTGGAGTTGCCTCTCGAGCTCCCCCACACACTGAGAATTGTTCCAGAATCCTGAGCGTGGGGAGTTCCACCAAAGGTCGGCAGCGCGTGGGTTCTAACGGAATGCCTAAGCTCGTCTCCCCTGAGGCTATTCCTAATTTCTGGCTGCCAGGGAATGATAGGGATCTGCGCTGGAATGCCCAGGGTCAGGGGTTGCCACCCCAAGTCCAGGGAATGTATTTCTCGGACTTCCCCCTAACAGGGAACACCTGTGACTGAAGAGAGCTGCGTGGAGTTGCCTCTCGAGCTCCCCCACGCACTGAGAATTGTACCGGAATCCTGAGCGTGGGGAGGTTAGACCAACGGTCGGCAGCGCGTGGGTTCTTACGTAATGCCTAATCTCGTCACCTCGGAGGGTTTTCCTAATATTTCTGTGTCAGGCAATGCTAGGGGGTTTTCAGGAAATCCTAGTGACACATGATGCCTCACCAATGCATGGGAAGATATTTCTCGGACTTCCCCGTACAGGTAACACGTGTAACTGAAGGGAGATGCGTGGAGTTGCCTCTCGAGCTCCCCCACCCAGTGAGAATCGTTCCAGAATCCTGAGCGTGTGGAGGTCCACCAACGTTCGGCAGCACTTGGGTTCTAACGGAAAGCCTAAGATCGTCTTCCCTGTGGATTTTTCTAATATCTCTCTGCCAGGGAATTCTAGGGGGGTTTCAGGAAATCACAGTGACAGAGGCTGCCTCCCCAAGGCCAGGGAATGTATTTCTCAGACTTCCCCGAACAGGGAACACCTGTGACTGAAGGGAGATTAGTGGAGTTGCCTCTCGAGCTCCCCCACGCACTGAGAAAGATTCCGGAATCCTGGGCGTGGGGACGTTTCACCAACGGTCGGCAGGGCGTGGGTTCTAGCGGAATGCCTAAGCTCGTCTCCCCTGAGGGTTTTCCTAATTTCTGGCTGCCAGGGAATGCTAGGGATCTGCGCTGGAAAGCCCAGGGTCAGGGGATGCGACACCAAGTTCAGTGAAGGTATTTCTCGGACTTCCCCCTAACCGGGAACACCTGTGACTGAAGAGAGCTGCGTGGATTTGCCTCTCGAGCTCCCCCACGCACTGTGAATGGTTCCGGAATCCTGAGCGTGGGGAGGTACACCAACGGTCGGCAGCGCTTGTGTTCTAACGGAATGCATAAACTCGTCTCCCCTGAGGATTTTCCTAATATCTCTCTGCCAGGGAATGCTAGGGGATTTTCATAAAATCCCAGTGACAGAGGTTGCCTCCCTAAGGCCAGGGAAGGTATTTCTCGGACTTCCCCCTAACAGGGAACACCTCTGAATGAAGAGAGCTGCGTGGATTTGCGTCTCGAGATCCCCCAAGCACTGAGAATTGTTCCGGAATCCTGAGCTTGGGGAGCTTTCACCAACCGTCGGCAGCGTGTGGGTTCAAACGGAATGCCTAAACTCGACACCCCTGAGGGTTTTCCTAATTTCTGGCTGCCAGAGAATGCTAGGGATCTGCGCTGGAATGCCCAGGGTCAGGGGCTGCCACACTAAGTTCAGGGAATGAATTTCTCCAACTTCGCCCTAACAGGGAACACCTGTGACTGAAGACAGCTGCGTGGATTTGCCTCTCGAGCTCCCCCACGCACTGAGAATATTTCCGGAATCCTGAGCGTGGGGAGGTACACCAACGGTCGGCAGCGCTTTTGTTCTAACGGAATGCATAAACTCGTCTCCCATGAGGTCTTTCCTTATATCTCTCTGCCAGGGAATGCTAGGGGATTTTCATAAAATCCCAGTGACAGAGGTTGCCTCCCTAAGGCCAGGGAAGGTATTTCTCGGACTTCCCCAAACAGGGAACACATTTGACTGAAGAGAACTGCGTGGAGTTGCCTCTTGAGCTGCCACACGCACTGAGAATGGTTCCGGAATCCTGAGCGTGGGGATGTTCCACCAACGGTCGGCAGCGCGTGGGTTCTAACGGAATGCCTAAGCTCGTCTCCCCTGAGGGTTTTCCTAATGTCTCTGTGCCAGGGAATGCTAGGGGGGTTTGCAGGATATCCCAGTGACAGAGGCTGCCTCCCCAAGGTCAGGGAAATTATTTCTCGGACTTCCCCGAACAGGGAACACCTGTGACTGAAGACAGCTGCGTGGATTTTCCTCTCGAGCTCCCCCACGCACTGAGAATATTTCCGGAATCCTGAGCGTGGGGAGGTACACCAAGGGTCGGCAGCGCTTTTGTTCTAACGGAATGCATAAACTCGTCTCCCCTGAGGATTTTCCTAATATCTCTCTGCCAGGGAATGCTAGGGGATTTTCATAAAATCCCAGTGACAGAGGTTGCCTCCCTAAGGCCAGGGAAGGTATTTCTCGGACTTCCCCGAACAGGGAACACCTTTGACTGAAGAGAACTGCGTGGAGTTGCCTCTTGAGCTGCCACACGCACTGAGAATGGTTCCGGAATCCTGGGCGTGGGGATGTTCCACCAACGGTCGGCAGCGCGTGGGTTCAAACGGAAAGCCTAAGCTCGCCTTCCCTGTGGATTTTTCTAATATCTCTCTGCCAGGGAATGCTAGGGGGGTTTCAGGAAATCACATTGACAAAGGCTGCCTCCCCAAGGCCTGGGAATGTATTTCTCGAACTTCCCCGAACAGGGAACACCTGTGACTGAAGGGAGCTTCGTGGAGTTGCCTCTCGAGTTCCCCCACGCACTGAGAAAGGTTCCGGAATCCTGAGGGTAGGGACATTTCAGCAACGGTCGGCAGCGCGTGGGTTTTAACGGAATGCCTAAGTTCGTCTCCCCTGAGGGTTTTCCTAATTTCTGGCTGCCACAGAATGATAGGGATCCTCGCTGGAATGCCCAGGGTCAGGGGCTGCCACCCCAAGTTCAGGGAATGTATTTATCGGACTTCACCCTAAAAGGGAACACCTGTGACTGAAGAGAGCTGCGTGGAGTTGCCTCTCGAGCTCCCCACGCACTGAGAATGTTTCCGGAATCCTGAGAGTGGGGAGGTCCACCAACGGTCGGCAGCGCGTGGGTTCTAACGGAATGCTTAAACTCGTCTCCCCTGAGGGTTTTCCTAATATCTCTGTGCCAGGGAATGCTAGGTGGGTTTAAGGAAATCCCAGTGACAGAGGATGCCTCCCCAAGGCCAGGGAAGTTATTTCTCGGACTTCCCCGTACAGGGAACACCTGTGACTGAAGAGTGCTTCGTGGAGTTGCCCCTCGAGCTCCCCCACGCACTGAGAATTTTTCCGGAATCTGAGCGTGGCGAGGTTCCACCAACGGTCAGCAGCGCTTGGGTTCTAACGGACTGCCTTAGCTCGTCTCCCCTGAGTGTTTTCCTAATTTCTGGCTGCCAGGGAATGCTAGGGATCTGCGCTGGAATGCCCAGGAACAGGGGCTGCCACCCCAATTTCAGGGAATATATTTCTCGGGCTTCCACCTACCAGGGAACACCTGTGACTGAAGAGAGCTGCGTGGAGTTGCCTCTCGAGCTCCCCCACACACTGAGAATTGTTCCAGAATCCTGAGCTTGGGGAGTTCCACCAAAGGTCGGCAGCGCGTGGGTTCTAACGGAATGCCTAAGCTCGTCTCCCCTGAGGCTATTCCTAATTTCTGGCTGCCAGGGAATGCTAGGGATCTGCGCTGGAATGCCCAGGTTCAGGGGATGCGACACCAAGTTCAGGGAATGTATTTCTCGGACTTCCCCCTAACAGGGAACACTTGTGACAAAAGAGAGCTGCGTGGAGTTGCCTCTCGAGCTCCCCCATGCACTGAGAATGTTACCGGAATCCTGAGGCTGGGGAGGTTCCACCAACAGTCGGCAGCGCGTGGGTTCTAACGAAATGCCTAAGCTCGTCTTCCCTGAAATTTTTCCTAAAATCTCTGTGTCAGGGAATGCTAGGGGCTTTTCAGGAAATCCCAGGGACACAGGATGCCTCCACAAGTCAGGGGAAGGAATTTCTCGGACTTCCCCGTACAGGGAACACCTGTGACTGAAGAGAGCTGCGTGGAGTTGCCTCTCGAGCTCCCCCATTCACTGAGAATGGTTCCAGAATCCTGAGCGTGGGGAGGTCCACCAACGGTCGGCAGCACTTGGGTTCTAACTGAAAGCCTAAGCTCGTCTTCCCTGTGGATTTTTCTAATATCTCTCTGCCAGGGAATTCTAGGGGGGTTTCAGGAAATCCCAGTGACTGAGGTTTCCTAACCAAGGCAAGGGAAGTTATTTCTCGGACTTCCCCGAACTGGGAACAACTCTGACGGAAGAGAGCTGCGTGGAGTTGCCTCTCGAGCTCCCCCACGCACTGAGTATTGTTCCAGAATCCTGAGCGTGGGGAGGTTCCACGAACGGTCGGCAGTGTTGGGTTCTAACGGAATGCCTAAGCTCGTCTCCTCTGAGGGTTTTCCTAATTTCTGGCTGCCAGGGAATGCTAGCAATCTGCGCTGAATGCCCAGGGTCAGGGGCTGCCACCCCAAGTCCAGGGAATGTATTCCTCGGACTTCCCCCTAACAGGGAACACCTGTGACTGAAGAGAGCTGCGTGGAGTTGCCTCTCGAGCTCCCCCACGCATTGAGAATTTTACCGGAATCCTGAGCGTGGGGAGGTTAGACCAACGTTCGGCAGCGCGTGGGTTCTAACGGAATGCCTAAGTTCGTCTCCCCAGTGGGTTTTCCTAATATTTCTGTGTCAGGCAAAGCTAGGGGGTTTTCATGAACTCCTAGTGACAGAGGAGGCTTCACCAATGCATGGGAAGATATTTCTCAGACTTCCCCGTACAGGGAACACGTGTAACTGAAGGGAGCTGCGTGGAGTTGCCTCTCGAGCTCCCACACGCACTGAGAATGTTTCCGGAATCCTGAGCGTGGGGAGGTTCCACCAACGGTCGGCAGCGCGTGGGTTCTAACGGAATGCCTAAGCTCGTCTCCCCTGAGGGTTTCCTAAAATCTCTGTGTCAGGGAATGCTAGGGGGTTTTCAGTAAATCCCAGGGACTCAGGATGACTCCCCAAGGCAGGGGAAGGTATTTCTCGGACTTCCCCGTACAGGGAACACGTGTAAGTGTAGAGAGCTGCGTGGAGTTGCCTCTCGAGCTCCCCCACGCACTGAGAATGGTTCCAGAATCATGAGCGTGGGGAGGTCCACCAACGGTCGGCAGCGCGTGGGTTCTAACGGAATGCCTAAGCTCGTCTCCCCTGAGGATTTTCCTAATATCTCTCTGCCAGTGAAAGCTAGAAGATTTTCAGGAAATCACTGTGACCGAGGTTGCCTCCCCAAGGCCAGGGAAGTTATTTCTCGGACTTCCCAGATCAGGGAACACCTGTGACTGAGGAGAGCTGCGTGGATTTTCATCTCGAGCTCCCCCACCCTCTGAGAATTGTTCCGGAATCCTTAGCATGGGGAGGTTCCACCAACGGTCGGCAGCGCGTGGGTTCTAACGGAATGCCAAAGCTCGTCTCCTCTGAGGGTTTTCCTAATTTCTGACTGCCAGGGAATGCCAGGGATCTGCGCTGGAATGCCCAGGGTCAGGGGCTGCCACCCCAATTTCGGGGAATATATTTCTCGGACTTCCCCAAAACAGGGAACACCTGTGACTGAAGAGAGCTGCGTGGAGTTGCCTCTCGAGCTCCCCCACGCACTGTGAATTGTACCGGAATCCTGAGCGTGGGGAGGTTAGACCAACGGTCGGCAGCGCGTGGGTTCTTACGTAATGCCTAATTTCGTCACCTCGGAGGGTTCTCCTAATATTTCTGTGTCAGGCAATGCTAGGGGGTTTCAGGAAATCCTAGTGACACATGATGCCTCACCAATGCATGGGAAGATATTTCTCGGACTTCCCCGTACAGGGAACACGTGTAACTGAAGGGAGATGCGTGGAGTTGCCTCTCGAGCTCCCCCACCCAGTGAGAAACGTTCCAGAATCCTGAGCGTGTGGAGGTCCACCAACGGTCGGCAGCACTTGGGTTCTAACGGAAAGCCTAAGCTCGTCTTCCCTGTGGATTTTTCTAATATCTCTCTGCCAGGGAATTCTAGGGGGGTTTCAGGAAATCACAGTGACAGAGGCTGCCTCCCCAAGGCCAGGGAATGTATTTCTCGGACTTCCCCGAACA
This sequence comes from Vicugna pacos, assembly GCF_048564905.1. Taxonomy (NCBI): domain Eukaryota; kingdom Metazoa; phylum Chordata; class Mammalia; order Artiodactyla; family Camelidae; genus Vicugna; species Vicugna pacos. The sequence continues at coordinate 50,108,369 of NW_027328721.1, read as the reverse complement.
GGGAACACCTGTGACTGAAGGGAGATTAGTGGAGTTGCCTCTCGAGCTCCCCCACGCACTGAGATAGATTCCGGAATCCTGAGCGTAGGGACGTTTCACCAACGGTCGGCAGGGCGTGGGTTCTAGCGGAATGCCTAAGCTCGTCTCCCCTGAGGGTTTTCCTAATTTCTGGCTGCCAGGGAATGCTAGGGATCTGCGCTGGAATGCACAGGAACAGGGGCTGCCACCCCAATTTCAGGGAATATATTTCTCGGGCTTCCACCTACCAGGGAACACCTGTGACTGAAGAGAGCTGCGTGGAGTTGCCTCTCGAGCTCCCCCACACACTGAGAATTGTTCCAGAATCCTGAGCTTGGGGAGTTCCACCAAAGGTCGGCAGCGCGTGGGTTCTAACGGAATGCCTAAGCTCGTCTCCCCTGAGGCTATTCCTAATTTCTGGCTGCCAGGGAATGCTAGGGATCTGCGCTGGAATGCCCAGGTTCAGGGGATGCGACACCAAGTTCAGGGAATGTATTTCTCGGGCTTCCCCCTAACGGGGAACACTTGTGACAAAAGAGAGCTGCGTGGAGTTGCCTCTCGAGCTCCCCCATGCACTGAGAATGTTACCCGAATCCTGAGGCTGGGGAGGTTCCACCAACAGTCGGCAGCGCGTGGGTTCTAACGAAATGCCTAAGCTCGTCTTCCCTGAAATTTTTCCTAAAATCTCTGTGTCAGGGAATGCTAGGGGCTTTTCAGGAAATCCCAGGGACACAGGATGCCTCCACAAGTCAGGGGAAGGAATTTCTCGGACTTCCCCGTACAGGGAACACCTGTGACTGAAGAGAGCTGCGTGGAGTTGCCTCTCGAGCTCCCCCATTCACTGAGAATGGTTCCAGAATCCTGAGCGTGGGGAGGTCCACCAACTGTCGGCAGCACGTGGGTTCCAACGGAATGCCTAAGCTCGTCTCCCTTGAGGATTTTCTTAATATCTCTCTGCCAGGGAAAGCTAGAAATTTTTCAGGAAATCACAGTGTCCGAGGTTGCCTCCCCAAGGCGAGGGAAAGTTTTTCTCGGACTTCCCCGAACAGGGAACACCTGTGACTGAAGAGAGCTGCGTGGAGTTGCCTCTCGAGCTCCCCCACGCACTGAGAATGGTTTCGGAATCCTGAGCGTGGGAGGTTCCACCAACCGTCAGCAGCGCGTGAGCTCTAACTGAATGCCTAAGCTCTTCTCCCCTGAGGATTTTCCTTATATCTCTCTGCCAGGGAATTCTAGGGGATATTCAGAATATCCCAGTGACAGAGGTTGCCCCCCCAAGGCCAGGGAATTTATTTTAGGTCTTCCCCAAACCGGGAACACCTGTGACTGAAGAGAGCTGCGTGGAGTTGCCTCTCGAGCTCCCCCACGCACTGAGAATTTTTCCGGAATTCTGAGCGTGGGGAGATTCCACGAACGGTCGGCAGCGGGTGGGTTCTAACGGAATGCCTAAACTCGTCTCCCCTGAGGATTTTCCTAATTTCTGGCTGCCAGAGAATGCTAGGGATATGCACTGGAATGCCCAGGGTCAGGGGCTGCCACCCCAAGTTCAGGGAATGTATTTCTCGGACTTTCCACTAACAGGGAACACCTGTGACTGAAGACAGCTGCGTGGAGTTCCCTCTTGAGCTCCCACAAGCACTGAGAATGTTTCCAGAATCCTGAGCGTGGGGAGGTTCCACCAACGTTCGGCAGCGCATGGGTTCTAACGGAATGCCTAAGCTCGTCTCCCCTGAGGGTTTTCCTAATTTCTGGCTGCCAGGGAATGCTAGGGATCTGCGCTGGAATGCCCAGGGTCAGGGGCTGCCACCCCAAATTCAGGGAATATATTTCTCGGACTTCCACAAAACAGGGAACACCTGTGACTATAGAGACTTGCGTGGAGATGCCTCTCGAGCTCCCCCACGCACTGAGAATGTTTCCGGAATCCTGAGCGTGGGGAGGTTCCACCAACAGTCGCCAGCGCGTGGGTTCTAACGGAATGCATTAGCTCGTCTCCCCTGAGGGTTTTCCTAATTTCTGGCTGCCAGGGAATGCTAGGCCTCTGCACTGGAATGCCCAGGGTTAGGGGCTGCCACCCCACGTTAAGGGAATGTATTTCTCGGAATTCCCCCTAACAGGGAACACCTGTGACTTAAGAGAGCTGCGTGGAGTGGCCCCTCGAGCTCCCCCATGCACTGAGCATAGTTCCGGAATCCTGAGCGTGGGGAGGTCCACCAACGGTCGGCAGCGCGTGGGTTCTAACGGAATGCCAAAGCTCGTCTCCCCTGAGGATTTTCCTAATTTCTGACTGCCAGGGAATGCTAGGGATCTGCGCTGGAATGCCCAGGTTCAGGGGCTGCCACCCCAATTTCGGGGAATATATTTCTCGGACTTCCCCAAAACAGGGAACACCTGTGACTATAGAGACTTGCGTGGAGTTGCCTCTCGAGATCCCCCACGCACTGAGAATGGTTCTGGAATCCTGAGCGTGGGGAGGTTCCATGAACGATCGGCAGTGTTGGGTTCTAACGGAATGCCTAAGCTCGTCTCCTCTGAGGGTTTTCCTAATTTCTGGTTGCCAGGGAAAGCTAGGAATCTGCGCTGGAATGCCCAGGGTCAGGGGTTGCCACCCCAAGTCCAGGGAAAGTATTTCTCGGACTTCCCCCTAACAGGGAACACCTGTGACTGAAGAGAGCTGCGTGGAGTTGCCTCTCGAGCTCCCCCACGTACTGAGAATTGTACCGGAATCCTGAGCGTGGGGAGGTTAGACCAACGGTCGGCAGCGCGTTGGTTCTTACGTAATGCCTAATCTCGTCACCTCGGAGGGTTTTCCTAATATTTCTGTGTCAGGCAATGCTAGGGGGTTTCAGGAAATCCTAGTGACACATGATGCCTCACCAATGCATGGGAAGATATTTCTCGGACTTCCCCGTATAGGGAACACGTGTAACTGAAGGGAGATGTGTGGAGTTGCCTCTCGAGCTCCCTCACCCAGTGAGAAACGTTCCAGAATCCTGAGCGTGTGGAGGTCCACCAACGGTCGGCAGCACTTGGGTTCTAACTGAAAGCCTAAGCTCGTCTTCCCTGTGGATTTTTCTAATATCTCTCTGCCAGGGAATTCTAGGGGGGTTTCAGGAAATCCCAGTGACTGAGGTTTCCTAACCAAGGCAAGGGAAGTTATTTCTCGGACTTCCCCGAACTGGGAACAACTCTGACGGAAGAGAGCTGCGTGGAGTTGCCTCTCGAGCTCCCCCACGCACTGAGTATTGTTCCAGAATCCTGAGCGTGGGGAGGTTCCACGAACGGTCGGCAGTGTTGGGTTCTAACGGAATGCCTAAGCTCGTCTCCTCTGAGGGTTTTCCTAATTTCTGGCTGCCAGGGAATGCTAGCAATCTGCGCTGGAATGCCCAGGGTCAGGGGCTGCCACCCCAAGTCCAGGGAATGTATTCCTCGGACTTCCCCCTAACAGGGAACACCTGTGACTGAAGAGAGCTGCGTGGAGTTGCCTCTCGAGCTCCCCCACGCATTGAGAATTTTACCGGAATCCTGAGCGTGGGGAGGTTAGACCAACGTTCGGCAGCGCGTGGGTTCTAACGGAATGCCTAAGTTCGTCTCCCCAGTGGGTTTTCCTAATATTTCTGTGTCAGGCAAAGCTAGGGGGTTTTCATGAACTCCTAGTGACAGAGGAGGCTTCACCAATGCATGGGAAGATATTTCTCAGACTTCCCCGTACAGGGAACACGTGTAACTGAAGGGAGCTGCGTGGAGTTGCCTCTCGAGCTCCCACACGCACTGAGAATGTTTCCGGAATCCTGAGCGTGGGGAGGTTCCACCAACGGTCGGCAGCGCGTGGGTTCTAACGGAATGCCTAAGCTCGTCTCCCCTGAGGGTTTCCTAAAATCTCTGTGTCAGGGAATGCTAGGGGGTTTTCAGTAAATCCCAGGGACTCAGGATGACTCCCCAAGGCAGGGGAAGGTATTTCTCGGACTTCCCCGTACAGGGAACACGTGTAAGTGTAGAGAGCTGCGTGGAGTTGCCTCTCGAGCTCCCCCACGCACTGAGAATGGTTCCAGAATCATGAGCGTGGGGAGGTCCACCAACGGTCGGCAGCGCGTGGGTTCCAACGGAATGCCTAAGCTCGTCTCCCCTGAGGATTTTCCTAATATCTCTCTGCCAGGGAAAGCTAGAAATTTTTCAGGAAATCACAGTGTCCGAGGTTGCCTCCCCAAGGCCAGGGAAGTTATTTCTCGGACTTCCCCGAACAGGGAACACCTGTGACTGAAGAGAGCTGCGTGGAGTTGCCTCTCGAGCTCCCCAACGCACTGAGAATGGTTTCGGAATCCTGAGCGTGGGAGGTTCCACCAACGGTCAGCAGCGCGTGGGCTCTAACGGAATGCCTAAGCTCTTCTCCCCTGAGGATTTTCCTTATATCTCTCTGCCAGGGAATGCTAGGGGATATTCAGAATATCCCAGTGATAGAGGTTGCCCCACCAAGGGCAGGGAATTTATTTCTAGGACTTCCCCAAACCGGGAATACCTGTGACTGAAGAGAGCTGCGTGGAGTTGCCTCTCGAGCTCCCCCACGCACTGAGAATTTTTCCGGAATCCTGAGCGTGGGGAGATTCCACGAACGGTCGGCAGCGGGTGGGTTCTAACGGAATGCCTAAACTCGTCTCCCCTGAGGATTTTCCTAATTTCTGGCTGCCATAGAATGCTAGGGATATGCACTAGAATGCCCAGTGTCAGGGGCTGCCACCCCAAGTTCAGGGAATGTATTTCTCGGACTTCCCACTAACAGGGAACACCTGTGACTGAAGACAGCTGCGTGGAGTTCCCTCTTGAGCTCCCACAAGCACTGAGAATGTTTCCAGAATCCTGAGCGTGGGGAGGTTCCACCAACGTTCGGCAGCGCATGGGTTCTAACGGAATGCCTAAGCTCGTCTCCCCTGAGTATTTTCCTAATTTCTGGCTGCCATAGAATGCTAGGGATATGCGCTGGAATGCCCAGAGTCAGGGTCTGCCACCCCAAGTTCAGGGAATGTATTTCTCGGAGTTCCCCCTAACAGGGAACACCTGTGAATGAAGAGAGCTGCGTGGATTTGCGTCTCGAGATCCCCCAAGCACTGAGAATGTTTCCAGAATCCTGAGCGTGGGGAGCTTTCACCAACGGTCGGCAGCGCGTGGGTTCAAACGGATTGCCTAAACTCGACACCCCTGAGGGTTTTCCTAATTTCTGGCTGCCAGAGAATGCTAGGGATCTGCGCTGGAATGCCCAGGGTCAGGGGCTGCCACACTAAGTTCAGGGAATGAATTTCTCCAACTTCGCCCTAACAGGGAACACCTGTGACTGAAGACAGCTGCGTGGATTTGCCTCTCGAGCTCCCCCACGCACTGAGAATGGTTCCGGAATCCTGAGCGTGGGGAGGTACACCAACGGTCGGCAGCGCTTGTGTTCTAACGGAATGCATAAACTCGTCTCCCCTGAGGATTTTCCTAATATCTCTCTGCCAGGGAATGCTAGGGGATTTTCATAAAATCCCAGTGACAGAAGTTGCCTCCCTAAGGCCAGGGAAGGTATTTCTCGGACTTCCCCAAACAGGGAACACTTTTGACTAAAGAGAACTGCGTGGAGTTGCCTCTCGAGCTGCCACACGCACTGAGAATGGTTCCGGAATCCTGAGCGTTGGGAAGTTCCACCAACGGTCGGCAGCGCGTGGGTTCTAACGGAATGCCTAATCTCGTCTACCCTGAGTATTTTCCTAATATCTCTGTGTCAGGGAATGTTAGGGGATTTTCAGGAAATCCCAGGGACACAGGATGCCTCCCCAAGGCCGGGGAATTTATTTCTCGGACTTCCCCATACAGGGAACACTTGTAACTGAAGAGAGCTTCGTGGAGTTGCCTCTCGAGCTCCCCCACGCACTGAGAATTGTTCCAGAATCCTGAGCGTGGAGAGGTCCACCAACGGTCGGCAGCACGTGGGTTCTAACGGAATGCCTAAGCTCGTCTCCCCTGAGTGTTTTCCTAATTTCTGGCTGCCAGGGAATGCTAGGGATCTGTGCTGGAATGCCCAAGGTCAGGGGCTGCCACCCCAAGTTCAGGGAAATTATTTCCCGGACTTCCCCCTAACAGGGAACACCTGTCACTGAAGACAGCTGCGTGGAGTTGCCCCTCGAGCTCCCCCACGCACTGAGAATTTTTCCGGAATCCTGAGCGTGGGGAGGTTCCACCAAAGTTCGGCAGCGCATGGGTTCTACCGGAATGCCTAAGTTCGTCTCCCCAGAGGGTTTTCCTAATATTTCTGTGTCAGGCAATGCTAGGGGGTTTTCAGGAAATCCTAGTGACACAGGATGCCTCACCAATCCATGGGAAGATATTTTTCGGACTTCCCCGTACAGGGAACACGTGTAACTGAAGGGAGCTGCGTGGAGTTGCCTCTCGAGCTCCCCCACGCACTGAGAATGGTTCCAGAATCCTGAGCGTGGGGAGGTCCACCAACGGTCGGCAGCACTTGGGTTCTAACGGAAAGCCTAAGCTCGTCTTCCCTGTGGATTTTTCTAATATCTCTCTGCCAGGGAATGCTAGGGGGGTTTCAGGAAATCACAGTGACAGAGGCTGCCTCCCCAAGGCCAGGGAATGTATTTCTCGGACTTCCCCGAACAGGGAACACCTGGAACTGAAGGGAGCTTAGTGGAGTTGCCTCTCGAGTTCCCCCACGCACTGAGAAAGTTTCCGAAATCCTGAGCGTAGGGACGTTTCACCAACGGTCGACAGCGCGTGCGTTTAAAGGGAATGCCTAAGTTCGTCTCCAGTGAGTTTTTTCCTAATTTCTGGCTGCCAGAGAATGATAGGGATCCTCGCTGGAATGCCCAGGGTCAGGGGCTGCCACCCCAAGTTCAGGGAATGTATTTATCGGACTTCACCCTAAAAGGGAACACCTGTGACTGAAGAGAGCTGTGTGGATTTGCCTCTCGAGCTCCCCACGCACTGAGAATGTTTCCGGAATCCTGAGAGTGGGGAGGTCCACCAACGGTCGGAAGCGCGTGGGTTCTAACGGAATGCTTAAACTCGTCTCCCCTGAGTATTTTCCTAATGTCTCTGTGCCAGGGAATGCTAGGTGGGTTTAAGGAAATCCCAGTGATAGAGGATGCCTCCCCAAGGCCAGGGAAGTTATTTCTCGGACTTCCCCTTACAGGGAACACCTGTGAGTGAAGAGTGCTTCGTGGAGTTGCCTCTCGAGCTCCCCCACACACTGAGAATTTTTCCGGAATCTGAGCGTGGGGAGGTTCCACCAAAGGTCAGCAGCGCGTGGGTTCTAACGGAATGCCTTAGCTCGTCTCCCCTGAGTGTTTTCCTAATTTCTGGCTGCCAGGGAATGCTAGGGATCTGCGCTGGAATGCCCAGGGACAGGGGCTGCCACCCCAAGTTCAGGGAATATATTTCTCGGGCTTCCACTTAACAGGGAACACCTGTGACTGAAGAGAGCTGCGTGGAGTTGCCTCTCGAGCTCCCCCAAACACTGAGAATTGTTCCAGAATCCTGAGCTTGGGGAGTTCCACCAAAGGTCGGCAGCGCGTGGGTTCTAACGGAATGCCTAAGCTGTCTCCCCTGAGGCTATTCCTAATTTCTGGCTGCCAGGGAATGCTAGGGATCTGGGCTGGAATGCCCAGGTTCAGGGGATGCGACACCAAGTTCAGGGAATGTATTTCTCGGACTTCCCCCTAACAGGGAACACCTGTGACAAAAGAGAGCTGCGTGGAGTTGCCTCTCGAGTTCCCCACGCACTGAGAATGTTACCGGAATCCTGAGGGTGGGGAGGATCCACCAACGGTCGGCAGCACGTGGGTTCTAACGAAATGCCTAAGATCGTCTCCCCTGAAATTTTTCCTAAAATCTCTGTGTCAGGGATTGCTAGGGGATTTATAGGAAATCCCAGGGACACAGGATGCCTCCACAAGGCAGGGGAAGGAATTTCTCGGACTTACCCGTACAGGGAACACCTGTGACTGAAGAGAGCTGCGTGTAGTTGCCTCTCGAGCTCCCCGAAGCACTGAGAATTGTTCCAGATTCCTGAGCGTGGGGAGGTCCACAAACGGTCGTCAGCGCGTGGGTTCCAACGGAATGCCTGAGCTGGTCTCCCCTGAGGGTTTTCCTAAAGTCTCTGTGCCAGGGAATGCTAGGGGGGTTTGCAGGAATTCCCAGAGACAGAGGCTGCCTCCCCAAGGTCAGGGAAGGTATTTCTCGGACTTCCCCGTACAGGGAACACGTGTGACTGAAGACAGCTGTTTGGAGCTGTCTCTCGAGCTCCCCCACGCACTGACAATGGTTCCGGAACCCTGAGCGTGGGGAGGTTCCACCAACCGTCGGCAGCGCGTGGGTTCCAACGGAATGCCTGAGCTGGTCTCCCCTGAGTGTTTTCCTGATGTCTCTGTGCCAGGGAATGCTAGGGGGGTTTACAGGAAATCCCAGGGACAGAGGCTGCCTCCCAAAGGTCAGGGAAGATATTTCTCGGACTTCCCCGGACAGGGAACACCTGTGAATGAAGAGAGCTGCGTGGAGCCGTCTCTCGAGCTCCCCCACTCACTGACAATGGTTCCGGAACCCTGAGCGTGGGGAGGTTCCACCAACGGTCGGCAGCGCGGGGGTTCAAACGGAATGCCTGAGCTGGACTCCCCTGAGGGTTTTCCTAATGTCTCTTTGCCAGGGAATGCTAGGGGTGTTTGCAGGAAATCCCACTGACAGAGGCTGCTTCCCCAAGGTCAGGGAAGGTATTTCTCGGACTTCCCCGGACAGGGAACACCTGTGACTTAAGAGAGCTGCGTGGAGTTGTCTTTCGAGCTCCCCCACGCACTGACAATGTTTCCGGAAACCTGAGCGTAGGGAGGTTCCACCAACGTTCGGCAGCACGTGGGTTCCAACGGAATGCCTGAGCTGTTCTCCCCTGAGGCTTTTCCTAATGTCTCTGTGCCAGGGAATGCTAGGGGGGTTTGCTGGAAATCCCAGTGACAGAGGTTGCCTCCCCAAGATCAGGGAAGGTATTTCTCGGACTTCCCCGGACAGGGAACACCTGTGACTGTAAAGAGCTGCGTGGAGTTGTCTCTCGAGATTCCCCACGCACTGACAATTGTTCCGGAACCCTGAGCGTGGGGAGGTTCCACCAACGGTGGGCAGCGCGTGGGTTCCAACGGAATGCCTGGGCTGGTCTCCCCAGAGGCTTTTCCTAAAGTCTCTGTGCCAGGGAATGCTAGGGGTGGTTTCCAGGAAATCCCAGTTACAGTGGCTGCCTCCCCAAGGTCAGGGAATGTATTTCTCGGACTTCCCCGGTCAGGGAACACATGTGACTGAAGAGAGCTTCGTGGAGCCGTCTCTCGAGCTCCCCCACGCAATGACAATGGTTCCGGAACACTGAGGGTGGGGAGGTTCCACCAACGGTCGGCAACGCGTGGGTTCCAAAGGAAAGCCTGAGCTGGTCTCCCCTGAGTCTTTTCCTAATGTCTCTGTGCCAGGGAATGCTAGGGTGTTTTGCAGGAAATCCCAGTGACAGAGGCTGCCTCCCCAAGGTCAGGGAAGGTATTTCTCAGACTTCCCCGGACAGGGAACACCTGTGACTGAAGAGAGATTCGTGGAGCTCTCTCTCGAGCTCCCCCACGCACTGACAATGTTTCCGGAAACCTGAGCGTGGGGAGGTTCCACCAACGGTCGGCAGCGCGTGGGTTCCAACGGAATACCTGAGCTGGTCTCCCCTGAGGTTATTCCTAATGTCTCTGTGCCAGGGAATGCTAGGGGGGTTTGCAGGAATTCCCAGTGACAGAGGCTGCCTCCCCAAGGTCAGGGAAGGTATTTCTCGGACTTCCCCGGACAGGGAACACCTGTGACTGAAGAGAGCTGCGTCTAGCTGTCTCTCGAGCTCCCCACGCAATGACAATGGTTCCGGAACACTGAGGGTGGGGAGGTTCCACCAACGGTCGGCAGCGCGTGGGTTCCAAAGGAAAGCCTGAGCTGGTCTCCCCTGAGTCTTTTCCTAATGTCTCTGTGCCAGGGAATGCTAGGGGGTTTTGCAGGAAATCCCAGTGACAGAGGCTGCCTCCCCAAGGTCAGGGAAGGTATTTCTCGGACTTCCCCGGACAGGGAACACCTGTGACTGAAGAGAGATTCGTGGAGCTCTCTCTCGAGCTCCCCCACGCACTGACAATGGTTCCGGAAACCTGAGCGTGGGGAGGTTCCACCAACGGTCGGCAGCGCGTGGGTTCCAACGGAATACCTGAGCTGGTCTCCCCTGAGGTTATTCCTAATGTCTCTGTGCCAGGGAATGCTAGGGGGGTTTGCAGGAATTCCCAGTGACAGAGGCTGCCACCCCAAGGTCAGGGAAGGTATTTCTCGGACTTCCCCGGACAGGGAACACCTGTGACTGAAGAGAGCTGCGTCTAGCTGTCTCTCGAGCTCCCCAACGCACTGACAATTTTTCCGGAACCCTCAGCGTGGGGAGGTTCCACCAACGGTCGGCAGCGCGTGGGTTCCAACGGAATGCCTGAGCTGGTCTCCCCTGAGTCTTTTCCTAATGTCTCTGTGCCAGGGAATGCTAGGGGGGTTTGCGGGAAATCCCAGTGACAGAGGCTGCCTCCCCAAGGTCAGGGAAGGTATTTCTCGGACTTCCCAGGACAGGGAACACCTGTGACTGAATAGAGCTGCGTGGAGCTTTCTCTCGAGCTCCCCCACGCACTGACAATGGTTCCGGAACCCTGAGCGTGGGGAGGTTCCACCAACGGTCGGCAGCGCGGGGGTTCAAACGGAATGCCTGAGCTGGACTCCCCTGAGTGTTTTCCTAATGTCTCTGTGCCAGGGAATGCTAGGGGGGTTTGCAAGAAATCCCACTGACAGAGGCTGCTTCCCCAAGGTCAGGGAAGGTATTTCTCGGACTTCCCGGGACAGGGAACACCTGTGACTTAAGAGAGCTGCGTGGAGTTGTCTCTCGAGCTCCACCACGCACTGACAATGGTTCCGTAACCCTGAGCGTAGGGAGGTTCCACCAACGTTCGGCAGCACGTGGGTTCCAACGGAATGCCTGAGCTGGTCTCCCCTGAGGCTTTTCCTAATTTCTCTGTGCCAGGGAATGCTAGGGGGGGTGCAGGAAATCCCAGTGACAGAGGCTGCCTCCCCAAGGTCAGGGAAGGTATTTCTCGGACTTCCCCGGACAGGGAACACCTGTGACTGAAGAGAGCTGCTTGGAGCCATCTCTCGAGGTCCCCCACGCACTGACAATGGTTCCGGAACCCTGAGCGTGGAGAGGATCCACCAACGGTCGGCAGCGCGTGGGTTCCAACGGAATGCCTGAGCTGGTCTCCCCTGAGGCTTTTCCTAATGTCTCTGTGCCAGGGAATGCTGGGATGATTTACAGGAAATCCCAGTGACAGAGGCTGCCTCCCCAAGGTCAGGGAAGTTATTTCTCGGACTTCCCCGGACAGGGAACACCTGTGACTGAAGAGAGCTGCGTGGAGCCGTCTCTCGAGCTCCCCCACGCACTGACAATGGTTCCGGATCCCTGAGCGTGGGGAGGTTCCACCAACGGTCGGCAGAGCGTGGATTCCAACGGAATGCCTGAGCTGGTCTCCCCTGAGGGTTTTCCTAATGTCTCTGTGCCAGGGAATGGTAGGGGGGTTTGCAGGAAATCCCAGTGACAGAGGCTGCCTCCCCAAGTTCAGGGAAGGTATTTCTCGGACTTCCCCGGACAGGGAACACCTGTGAGTGAAGAGAGCTGCGTGGAGCTGTCTCTCGAGCTCCTCTACGCGCTGACAATTGTTCCGGAACCCTGAGCGTGGGGAGGTTCCACCAACGGTCGGCAGCGCGTGGGTTCCAACGGAATGCCTGAGCTGGTCTCCCCTGAGTGTTTTCCTAATTTCTCTATGACAGGGAATGCTAGGGGTGTTTGCAGGAAATCCCAGTGACAGAGGCTGCCTCCCCAAGGTCAGGGAAGGTATTTCTCGGACTTCCCCTGACAGGGAACACCTGTGACTGAAGAGAGCTGCGTGGAGCTGTCTCTCGAAATCCCCCACGCACTGACAATGGTTCCGGAACCCTGAGCGTGGGGAGGTTCCACCAACGGACGGCAGCGCGTGGGTTCCAACGGAATGCCTGAGCTGGTCTCCCCTGAGTGTTTTCCTAATGTCTCTGTGCCGGGGAATGCAAGGGGGGTTTGCAGGAAATCCCAGTGACAGAGGTTGCCTCCCCAAGATCAGGGAAGTTATTTCTTGGACTTCCCCGGACAGGGATCACATGTGACTGAATAGAGATGCGTGGAGCCGTCTCTCGAGCTCCCCCACGCACTGACAATTGTTCCGGAACCCTGAGCGTGGGAAGGTTCCACCAATGGTCGGCAGCGCGTTGGTTCCAACGGAATGCCTGAGCTGGTCTCCCCTGAGTCTTTTCCTAATGTCTCTGTGCCAGGGAATGCTACGGGGGTTTGCAGGAAATCCCAGTGACAGAGGCTGCCTCCCCAAGGTCAGGGAAGGTATTTCTCGGACTTCCCCGGACAGGGAACAACTGTGACTGAAGAGAGCTGTGTGGAGCCGTCTCTCGAGCTCCCCCACGCACTGACAATGTTTCCGGAACCCTGAGTGTGGGGAGGTTCCAACAAAGGTCGGCAGCGCTTGGGTTCCAACGGAATGCCTGAGCTGGTCTCCCCTGTGGGTTTTCCTAATATCTCTGTGCCAGGGAATGCTAGGGGGGTTTGCAGGAAATCCCAGTGACAGAGGCTGCCTCCCCAAGGTCAGGGAAGGTTTTTCTCGGACTTCCCCGTACAGGGAACACCTGTGACTTAAGAGAGCTGCGTGGAGCCGTCTCTCGAGCTCCCCAACGCATTGACAATGTTTCCGGAACCCTGAGCGTGGGGAGGTTTCACCAACGGTCGGCAGCGCGTGGGTTAAAACGGAATGCCTGAGCTGGTCTCCCCTGAGGCTTTTCCTAATGTCTCTGTGCCAGGGAATGCTACGGGGGTTTGCAGGAAATCCCAGTGACAGAGGCTGCCTCACCAAGGTCAGGGATGGTATTTCTCGGACTTCCCCGGACAGGGAACACCTGTGACTGAAGAGAGCTGCATGGAGATGACTCTCGAGCTCCCCCACGCACTGACAATGGTTCCGGAGCCCTGAGCGTGGGGAGGTTCCACATCGGTCGGCAGCGCGTGTGTTCCAACGAAATGCCTGAGCTGGTCTCCCTTGAGGGTTTTCCTAATATCTCTGTGCCAGGGAATGCTAGGGGGGTTTGCAGGAAGTCCCAGTGAGAGAGGCTGCCTCCCCAAAGTCAGGGAAGTTATTTCTCGGACTTCCTCGGACAGGGAACACCTGTGACTGAAGAGAGCTGCGTGGAGCTGTCTCTCGAGGTCCCCCACGCACTGACAATGGTTCCGGAACCCTGAGCGTGGGGAGGTTCCACCAACGGTCGGCAGCGCGTGGGTTCCAACGGAATGCCTGAGCTGGTCTCCCCTGAGGGTTTTCCTAATGTCTCTGTGCCAGGGAATGCTAGGGGGGTTTGCAGGAAATCCCAGTGACAGGGGCAGGCTCCCCAAGGTCAGGGAATTTATTTCTCGGACTTCCCCGGACAGGGAACACCTGTGACTGAAGAGAGTTGCTTGGAGTTGTCTCTCGAGCTCCCCCACGCACTGACAATGGTTCCGGAACCCTGAGCGTGTGGAGGTTCCACCAATGGTCGGCGGCGCGTGGGTTCCAACGGAATGCCTGAGCTGTTCTCTCTTGAGGATTTTACTAATGTCTCTGTCCCAGTGAATGCTAGGGGGTTTTGCAGGAAATCCCAATGACAGAGGCTGCCTCCCCAAGGTTAGGGAAGGTATTTCTCGGACATCCCCTGACAGGGAACACCTGTGACTGAAGAGAGCTGCGTGGAGCTGTCTCTCGAGCTCCCCCAAGCACTGACAATTGTTCCGGAACCCTGAGAGTTGGGAGGTTCCACCAACGGTCGGCAGCGCGTGGGTTCCAACGGAATGCCTGAGCTTGTCTCCCCTGAGGGTTTTCCTAATATCTCTGTGCCAGGGAATGCAAGGGGGGTTTGCAGGAAATTCCAGTGACAGAGGCTGCCTCCCCAAGGTCAGGGAAGGTATTTCTCGGACTTCCCCGGACAGGGAACACCTGTGACTGAAGAGAGCTGCGTGCAGCTGTCTCTCGAGCTCCCCCACGCACTGACAATGGTTCCGGAACCCTGAGCGTGGGGAGGTTCCACCAACGGTCGGCAGGGCGTGGGTTCCAACGGAATGCCTGAGCTGGACTCCCCTGGGGGTTTTCCTAATGTCTCTGTGCCAGGGATTGCTAGGGGGGTTTGCAGGAAATCCCAGTGACAGAGGCTGCCTCCCCAAGGTCAGGGAAGGTATTTCTCGGACTTCCCCGGACAGGGAACACCTGTGACTGAAGAGAGCTGCGTGGAGCTGTCTCTCGAGCTCCCCCTCGCACTGACAATTGTTCCGGAACCCTGAACGTGGGGAGGTTCCACCAACGGTCGGCAGCGCGTGGGTTCCAACGGAATGCCTGAGCTGGTCTCCCCTGGGGGTTTTCCTAATGTCTCTGTGCCAGGGATTGCTAGGGGTGTTTGCAGGAAATCCCAGTGAGAGCGGCTGCCTCCCCCAGGTCAGGGAAGCTATTTCCAGGACTTCCCCGTACAGGGAACACCTGTGACTGAAGAGAGCTGCGTGGAGCTGTCTCTCGATCTCCCACACGCACTGACAATGGTTCCGGAGCCCTGAGAGTGGGGTGGTTCCTCCAACGGTCGGCAGCGCGTGGGTTCCAACGGAATGCCTGAGCTGGACTCCCCTGAGTGTTTTCCTAATGTCTCTGTGCCAGGGAATGTTTGGGGAGTTTTCAGGGAATCCCAGTGACAGAGGCTGACTCCCCAAAGTCAGGGAAGTTATTTCTCGGACTTCCCCGGACAGGGAACACCTGTTACTGAAGACAGCTGCGTGGAGCTGTCTCTCGAGCTCCCCCACGCACTGACAATGGTTCCGGAACCCTGAGCGTGGGGAGGTTCCATCAAAGGTCGCAGCGCGTGCGTTCCAAAGGAATGCCTGAGCTGCTCTCCCCTGAGTGTTTTCCTAATATCTCTGTGCCAGGGAATGTTAGGGTGGTTTGCATGAATTCCCAGTGACAGAGGCTGCCTCCCCCAATTCAGGGAAGGTATTTCCCGGACTTCCCCCGGCAGGGACCACCTGTGACTGAAGAGAGCTGCGTGGAGTTGTCTCTCGAGCTCCCCCACGCTCTGACAATGGTTCCGGACCCCTAAGCGTGGGGAGGTTCCACCAAATCTCGGTAGCGCGTGTGTTCCAACGGAATGCTTGAGCGGGTCTCCCCTGAGGTTTTTCCTAATGTCTCTGAGCCAGGGAATGCTAGGGGGGTTTCAGGAAATCCCAGTGACAGAGGCTGCCTCCCCAAAGTCAGGGAAAGTTTTTCTCGGACTTCCATGTACAGAGAACACGTGTGACTGAAGAGAGCTGCGTGGAGTTGTCTCTCGAGCTCCCCCACGCACTGACAATTGTTCCGGAACCCTGAGCGTGGGGAGGTTCCTCCAAGGGTCGGCAGCGCGTGGGTTCCAACGGAATACCTGAGCTGGTCTCCACTTGAGGGTTTTCCTAATGTCTCTGTGCCAGGGAATTCTAGGGGTTTTGCAGGAAATCCCAGTGACAGAGGCTGTATCCCCATGGTCAGGGAAGGTATTTCTCGGACTTCCCCGTACAGGGAACACCTGTGAATGAAGAGAGCTTTGTGGAGCTGTCTCTCGAGCTCCCCCACGCACTGACAATGATTCCGGAACCCTGAGCGTGGGGAGGTTCCACCAAAAGTCGGCAGCGCGTGGGGTCCAACGGAATGCTTGAGCTGGTCTCCCCTGAGTATTTTCTTATGTGTCTGTGCCAGGGAATGCTTGGGGTGTTTGCATGAATTCCCAGTGATAGAGGCTGCCTCCCCCAGTTAGGGGAAGGTATTTCCCGGACTTCCCCGTACAGGGAACTCCGGTGAATGGAGAGAGCTGCGTGGAGTTGTCTCTCGATCTCCCCCACGGACTGACAATTTTTCCGGAACCCTGAGCGTGGGGAGGTTCCACCAACGGTCGGCAGCGCGTGGGTTCGAACGGAATGCCTGAGCTGGTCTCCCCTGAGTGTTTTCCTAATGACTCTGTGCCAGGGAATGCTAGGGTTGTTTGCAGGAATTCCCAGTGACCGAGGCTGCATCCCCCAGGGCAGGGAAGTTATTTCTCGGACTTCCCCCGACAGGGAAAACCTGTGACTGAAGAGAGCTGCGTGGAGCCGTCTCTCGAGCTCCCCCACGCACTGACAATTGTTCCGGATCCCTGAGCGTGGGGAGGTTCCACCAATGGTCGGAAGCGCGTTGGTTCCAACGGAATGCCTGAGCTGGTCTCCCCTGAGTCTTTTCCTAATGTCTCTGTGCCAGGGAATGCTACGGGGGTTTGCAGGAAATCCCAGTGACAGAGGCTGCCTCCCCAAGGTCAGGGAAGGTATTTCTCGGACTTCCCCGGACAGGGAACAACTGTGACTGAAGAGAGCTGCGTGGAGCCGTCTCTCGAGCTCCCCCACGCACTGACAATGGTTCCGGAACCCTGAGCGTGGGGAGGTTCCACCAACGGTCGCCAGCGCGTGGGTTCCAACGGAATGCCTGAGCTGGTCTCCCCTGAGGGTTTTCCTAATATCTCTGTGCCAGGGAATGCAAGGGGGGTTTGCAGGGAATTCCAGTGACAGAGGCTGCCTCCCCAAGGTCAGGGAAGGTATTTCTCGGACTTCCCCGGACAGGGAACACCTGTGACTGAAGAGAGCTGCGTGCAGCTCTCTCTCGAGCTCCCCCACGCACTGAAAATGGTTTCGGAACCCTGAGCGTGGGGAGGTTCCACCAACGGTCGGCAGGGCGTGGGTTCCAACGGAATGCCTGAGCTGGACTCCCCTGGGGGTTTTCCTAATGTCCCTGTGCCAGGGATTGCTAGGGTGTTTTGCAGGAAATCCCAGTGACAGAGGCTGCCTCCCCAAGGTCAGGGAAGGTATTTCTCGGACTTCCCCGGACAGGGAACACCTGTGACTGAAGAGAGCTGCGTGGAGCTGTCTCTCGATCTCCCACACGCACTGACAATGGTTCCGGAGCCCTGAGAGTGGGGTGGTTCCTCCAACGGTCGGCAGCGCGTGGGTTCCAACGGAATGCCTGAGCTGGACTCCCCTGAGTGTTTTCCTAATGTCTCTGTGCCAGGGAATGTTTGGGGAGTTTTCAGGGAATCCCAGTGACAGAGGCTGACTCCCCAAAGTCAGGGAAGTTATTTCTCGGACTTCCCCGGACAGGGAACACCTGTTACTGAAGACAGCTGCGTGGAGCTGTCTCTCGAGCTCCCCCACGCACTGACAATGGTTCCGGAACCCTGAGCGTGGGGAGGTTCCATCAAAGGTCGCAGCGCGTGCGTTCCAAAGGAATGCCTGAGCTGCTCTCCCCTGAGTGTTTTCCTAATATCTCTGTGCCAGGGAATGTTAGGGTGGTTTGCATGAATTCCCAGTGACAGAGGCTGCCTCCCCCAATTCAGGGAAGGTATTTCCCGGACTTCCCCCGGCAGGGACCACCTGTGACTGAAGAGAGCTGCGTGGAGTTGTCTCTCGAGCTCCCCCACGCTCTGACAATGGTTCCGGACCCCTAAGCGTGGGGAGGTTCCACCAAATCTCGGTAGCGCGTGTGTTCCAACGGAATGCTTGAGCGGGTCTCCCCTGAGGTTTTTCCTAATGTCTCTGAGCCAGGGAATGCTAGGGGGGTTTCAGGAAATCCCAGTGACAGAGGCTGCCTCCCCAAAGTCAGGGAAAGTTTTTCTCGGACTTCCATGTACAGAGAACACGTGTGACTGAAGAGAGCTGCGTGGAGTTGTCTCTCGAGCTCCCCCACGCACTGACAATTGTTCCGGAACCCTGAGCGTGGGGAGGTTCCTCCAAGGGTCGGCAGCGCGTGGGTTCCAACGGAATACCTGAGCTGGTCTCCACTTGAGGGTTTTCCTAATGTCTCTGTGCCAGGGAATTCTAGGGGTTTTGCAGGAAATCCCAGTGACAGAGGCTGTATCCCCATGGTCAGGGAAGGTATTTCTCGGACTTCCCCGTACAGGGAACACCTGTGAATGAAGAGCGCTTTGTGGAGCTGTCTCTCGAGCTCCCCCACGCACTGACAATGATTCCGGAACCCTGAGCGTGGGGAGGTTCCACCAAAAGTCGGCAGCGCGTGGGGTCCAACGGAATGCTTGAGCTGGTCTCCCCTGAGTATTTTCTTATGTGTCTGTGCCAGGGAATGCTTGGGGGGTTTGCATGAATTCCCAGTGACAGAGGCTGCCTCCCCCAGTTAGGGGAAGGTATTTCCCGGACTTCCCCGTACAGGGAACTCCGGTGAATGGAGAGAGCTGCGTGGAGTTGTCTCTCGATCTCCCCCACGCACTGACAATTTTTCCGGAACCCTGAGCGTGGGGAGGTTCCACCAACGGTCGGCAGCGCATGGGTTCCAACGGAATGCCTGAGTTGGTCTCCCCTGAGGGTTTTCCTAATGTCTCTTTGCCAGGGAACGCTAGGGGGCTTTGCAGAAAATCCCAGTGACAGAGGCTGCCTCCCCCATGGCAGGGAAATTATTTCTCAGACATCCCCCGTCAGGGAACACCTGTGACTGAATAGAGCTGCGTGGAGTGTTCTATCATGCTCCCCCACGCACTGACAATTTTTCCGGAACCCTGAGCGTGGGGAGGTTCCATCAACTGTCGGCAGCGCGTGGGTTCGAACGGAATGCCTGAGCTGGTCTCCCCTAGTGTTTTCTTATGTGTCTTTGCCAGGGATTGCTTGGGGGGTTTGCATGAATTCCCAGTGACAGAGGATGCCTCCCCCAGTTAAGGGAATGTATTTCCCGGACTTCCCCGTACAGGGAACACCGGTGACTGGAGAGAGCTTCGTGGAGTTGTCTCTCGATCTCCCCCACGCACTGACAATTTTTCCGGAACCCTGAGCGTGGGGAGGTTCCACCAAAAGTCGGCAGCTCGTGGGTTCCAACGGAATGCCTGAGCTTGTCTCCCCTGTGTATTTTCTTATGTGTCTGTGCCAGGAAATGCTAGCGGGGTTTGCATGAATTCCCAGTGACAGAGGCTGCCTCCCCCAGTTAAGGGAAGGTTTTTCCCGGACTTCCCCTTCCAGGGAACACCGGTGACTGGAGAGAGCTGCGTGGAGTTGTCTCTCGATCTCCCCCACGCACTGACAATTTTTCCGGGACCCTGAGCGTGGGGAGGTTCCACCAACGGTCGGCAGCGCATGGGTTCCAACGGAATGCCTGAGCTGGTCTCCCCTGAGGCTTTTCCTAATTTCTCTGTGCCAGGGAATGCTAGGGGGCTTTGCAGAAAATCCCAGTGACAGAGGCTGCCTCCCCCATGGCAGGGAAGTTATTTCTCGGACTTCCCCCTCAGGGAACACCTGTAAATGAATAGAGCTGCGTGGAGTGTTCTCTCAAGCTCCCCCTCGCACTGACAATTGTTCCGGAATCCTGAGCGTGGGGAGGTTCCACCAACGGTCGGCAGCGCGTGGGTTCGAACGGAATGCCTGAGCTGGTCTCCCCTGAGTGTTTTCCTAATGACTCTGTGCCAGGGAATGCTAGGGTGGTTTGCAGGAATTCCCAGTGACCGAGGCTGCATCCCCCAGGGCAGGGAAGTTATTTCTCGGACTTCCCCCGACAGGGAAAACCTGTGACTGAAGAGAGCTGCGTGGAGCCGTCTCTCGAGCTCCCCCACGCACTGACAATTGTTCCGGATCCCTGAGCGTGGGGAGGTTCCACCAATGGTCGGAAGCGCGTTGGTTCCAACGGAATGCCTGAGCTGGTCTCCCCTGAGGCTTTTCCTAATTTCTCTGTGCCAGGGAATGCTAGGGGGGGTGCAGGAAATCCCAGTGACAGAGGCTGCCTCCCCAAGGTCAGGGAAGGTATTTCTCGGACTTCCCCGGACAGGGAACACCTGTGACTGAAGAGAGCTGCGTGGAGCCATCTCTCGAGGTCCCCCACGCACTGACAATGGTTCCGGAACCCT
Organism: Vicugna pacos; assembly: GCF_048564905.1. Classification (NCBI taxonomy): domain Eukaryota; kingdom Metazoa; phylum Chordata; class Mammalia; order Artiodactyla; family Camelidae; genus Vicugna; species Vicugna pacos. Next base: position 50,088,299 of record NW_027328721.1, on the reverse strand, counting down.
GAGCGTGGAGAGGATCCACCAACGGTCGGCAGCGCGTGGGTTCCAACGGAATGCCTGAGCTGGTCTCCCCTGAGGCTTTTCCTAATGTCTCTGTGCCAGGGAATGCTAGGATGATTTACAGGAAATCCCAGTGACAGAGGCTGCCTCCCCAAGGTCAGGGAAGTTATTTCTCGGACTTCCCCGGACAGGGAACACCTGTGACTGAAGAGAGCTGCGTGGAGCCGTCTCTCGAGCTCCCCCACGCACTGACAATGGTTCCGGAACCCTGAGCGTGGGGAGGTTCCACCAACGGTCGGCAGAGCGTGGGTTCCAACGGAATGCCTGAGCTGGATTCCCCTGAGGTTTTTCCGAATATCTCTTTGCCAGGGATTGCTAGTTGGGTTTGTAGGAAATCCCAAGGACAGAGGCTGCCTCCCCAAGGTCAGGGATGATATTTATCGGAATTCCCCGGACAGGGAACACCTGTGACTGAAGAGAGCTGCGTGGAGCCGTCTCTCGAGCTCCCCCACGCACTGACAATGGTTCCGGAACCCTGAGCGTGGGGAGGTTCCACCAACGGTCGGTAGCGCGTGGGTTCCAACGGAATGCCTGAGCAGGTCTCCCCGGAGGGTTTTCCTAATGTCTCTGTGCCAGGGAATGCTACGGGGGTTTGCAGGAAATCCCAGTGTCAGAGGGTGCCTCCCCAAGGTTAGGGAAGATATTTCTCGGACTTCCCGGGACAGGGAACACCTGTGACTGAAGAGAGCTGCGTGGAGCCGTATCTCGAGCTCCCCCACGCACTGACAATGTTTCCGGAACCCTGAGAGTGGGGAGGTTCCACCAACGGTCGGCAGCACGTGGGTTCCAACGGAATGCCTGAGCTGGTCTCCCCTGAGTATTTTCCTAATTTCTCTGTGCCAGGGAAGGCTAGGGGGGTTTGCAGGAAATCCCAGTGACAGAGGCTGCCTCCCCAAGGTCAGGGAAGTTATTTCTCGGACTTCCCCGGACAGGGAACACCTGTGACTGAAGAGAGCTGCGTGGAGCTGTCTCTCGAGCTCCCCCACGCACTGACAATGGTTCCGGAACCCTGAGAGTGGGGAGGTTCCACATCGGTCGGCAGCGCGTGTGTTCCAACGGAATGCCTGAGCTGGTCTCCCCTGAGGATTTTCCTAATATCTCTGTGCCAGGGAATGCTAGGGGTGTTTGCAGGAAATCCCAGTGACAGAGGCTGCCTCCCCAAGGTCAGGGAAGTTATTTCTCGGAGTTCCTCGGACAGGGAACACCTGTGACTGAAGAGAGCTGCGTGGAGCTGTCTCTCGAGGTCCCCCACGCACTGACAATTGTTCCGGAACACTGAGCGTGGGGAGGTTCCACCAACGGTCGGCAGCGCGTGGGTTCCAACGGAATGCCTGAGCTGGTCTCCCCTGAGGGTTTTCCTAATGTCTCTGTGCCAGGGACTGCTAGGGGTGTTTGCAGGAAATCCCAGTGACAGGGGCAGCCTCCCCAAGGTCAGGGAATTTATTTCTCGGACTTCCCCGGACAGGGAACACCTGTGACTGAAGAGAGCTACTTGGAGTTGTCTCTCGAGCTCCCCCACGCACTGACAATGGTCCCGGAACCCTGAGCGTGTGGAGGTTCCACCAACGGTCGGCAGCGCGTGGGTTCCAATGGAATGCCTGAGCTGAACTCCCCTGAGGGTTTTCCTACTGTCTCTGAGCCAGGGAATGCTTGGGGTGTTTGCAGGAAATCCCATTGACTGAGGCTGACTCCCGAAGGTCAGGGAATTATTTCTCGGACTTCCCCGAGCAGGGAACACCTGTGACTGAAGAGAGCTTCGTGGAGATGTCTCTCGAACTACCCTACTCAATGACAATGTTTCTGGAATCCTGAGCGTGCGGAGGTTCCACCAACAATTTGCAGCGCGTGGGTTCTAAGGGAATGCCTGTGCTCGTCTCCCCTGAGGGTTTTCCTCATTTCTCTGTGCCAGGGAATGCTGGGGGGGGGGTTGCAGGAAATCCCAGTGACACAGGCTGTCTTCCCAAGGTCAGGGAAGGTATTTCTCGGACTTTCCGGATCAGGGAACACCTGTGACTGAAGAGAGCTGCGTGGAGTTGTCTCTCGAGCTCCCCCACTCAATGACAATGGTTCCGGAATCCTGAGAGTGGGGAGGTTCCACTAACTTCGGCAGCGCCTGGGTTCTAAGGGAATGCCTGTGCTCGTCTCCCCTGAGGGTTTTCCTCATGTCTCTGTGCCAGGGAATGCTAGGGGGTGTTGCAGGAAATCCCAGAAACAGAGGCTGCCTCCCCAAGGTCAGGGAAGTTATTTCTCGGACTTCCCCGAGCAGGGAACACCTGGGAGTGAAGAGAGCTGCGTGGAGATGTCTCTCGAGCTCCCCCACTCAATGACAATGATTCCAAAATCCTGAGCGTGGGGAGGTTCCACCAACTGTCGGCAGCGCGTGGGGTATAATGGAATGCCTGTGCTCGTATCCCCTGAGGGTTTTCCTCATGTCTCTGTGCCAGGGGATGCTAGGGGGGGTTGCAGGAAATCCCAGTGTCAGATGCTGCCTCCCCAAGTTCAGGGAATTTATTTCTCGGACTTCCCCAAGCAGGGAACACCTGTGATTGAAGAGAGCTTCGTGGAGCTGACTCTCGAGCTCCCCCACTCAATGACAATTTTTCCGGAATCCTGAGCGTGAGGAAGTTCCAACAACGGTCAGCAGCGCCTGGGTTCTAAGGGAATGCCTGTGCTCGAATGCCCTGAGTGTTTTCCTCATGTCTCTGTGCCAGGGAATGCTAGGGGGGTTTGCAGGAAAACCCAGTTGCAGAGGCTGCCTCCCCAATGTCAGGGAAATTTTTCTCGGATTTCCCGAGCAGGGAACACCTGTGACTGAAGTGAGCTGCGTGGAGCTGTCTCTCGAGCTCCCACACTCAATGACAATGGTTCCGGAATCCTGAGCTTGGGGAGGTTCCACCAACGGTCGGCAGCGCGTGGGTTCTAAGGGAATGCCTGTTCTCGTCTCCACTGAGGGTTTTCCTCATGTCTCTGTGCCAGGGAATGCTAGGTGTGGTTGCAGGAAATCCCAGTGAAAGAGTCTCCCTCCCCAAGATCAGGGAATGTATTTCTTGGACTTCCCAGAGCAGGGAACACCTGTGAATGAAGAGAGCTGCGTGGAGCTGTCTCTCGAGCTCCCCCACTCAATGACTATGGTTCCGGATTCCTGAGCGTGGGGAGGTTCCACCAACGGTCGGCAGCCAGTGGGTTCTAAGGGAATGCCTGTGCTCGTCTCCCCTGAGGGTTTTCCTCATGTCTCTGTGCAAGGGAATGCTAGGGGGGTGTTGCAGGAGATCCTAGTGACAGAGGCTGCCTCCACAAGGTCAGGGACGGTATTTCTCGGACTTCCCTGCGCAGGGAACACCTGTGACTGAAGAGAGCTTCGTGGAGATGTCTCTTGAGCTCCCCCTCTCAATGACATTTTTTCCGGAATCCTGAGCGTGCGGAGGTTCCACAAATAATCGGCAGCGCGTGGGTTCGAAAGGAATGCCTGTGCTCCTCTCCCCTGAGGATTTTCCTCATGTCTCTGTGCAAGGGAATGCTAGGGGGGGTTTGCAGGAAATCCCAGTTACAGCGGCTGCCTCCCCAAGTTCAGGGAAGGTCTTTCTCGGTCTTCCCCGAGCAGGGAACACATGTGACTGAAGAAAGCTGCGTGGAGTTGTCTCTCGAGCTCCCCCACACAATGACAATGGTTCGGGAATCCTGAGCGTGGGGAGGTTCCACCAACGGTCGGTAGCGCGTGGGTTCGAAAGGAATACCTGTGCTCGTCTCCCCTGAGAATTTTCCTCATCTCTGTGCCAGTGAATGCTAGGGGGGTTTGTAGGAAATCCCAGTGACAGATGCTGCCTCCCCTAGGTCAGGGAATTTATTTCTCGGACTTCCCCGAGCAGGGAACACCTGTGACTGAAGAGAGCTGCGTGGAGTTGTCTCTCGAGCTCCCCCACTCAATGACAATTGTTCCGGAATCCTGAGCGTGGGGAGGTTCCACCAATGGTCGGCAGCGCGTGAGTTCTAAAGGAATGCCTGTGCTGGTCTCCCTTGAGGGTTTTCCACATGTCTCTGTGCCAGGGAATGCTAGGGTATTTTGCAGGAAATCCCAGTGATAGAGGCTGCCTCCCCAAGGTAGGGAAGGTATTTTCGGACTTCCCTGAGCAGGGAACACCTGTGTCTGAAGAGAGCTGCGTGGAGCTGTCTCTCGAGCTCCCCCACTCAATGACAATGGTTCCGGAATCCTGAACGTGGGGAGGTTCCACCAACGGTCGGCAGCGCGTGGGTTCTAAGGGAATGCATGTGCTTGTCCCCCTGAGGGTTTTCCTCATGTCTCTGTGCCAGGGAATGCTAGGGGGGGTTGCAGGAGATCCCAGTGACAGAGGCTGCCTCCCCAAGTTCAGGGAAAATTTTTCTCAGACTTCCCCGGACAAGGAACACCTGTGACTGAAGAGAGCTGCGTCTAAATGTCTCTCGAGCTCCCGCACTCAATGACAATATTTCCGGAATCCTGAGCGTGTGGAGGTTCCACCAACGGTCGGGAGCGCGTGGATTCTAATGGAATGAATGTGCTCGTTTCCCTTGAGGGTTTTCCTCATGTCTCTGTGCCAGGGAATGCTAGGCGGGGCTGCAGGAATTCCCAGTGACAGAGGCTGCAACATTAAGGTCAGGGAAGTTATTTCTCGGACTTCCCCGAGCAGGGAAAACCTGTGACTGAAGAGAGCTGCATGGAAATGTCTCTGGAGCTCCCCCACTCAATGACAATATTTCTGGAATCCTGAGCGTGTGGAGGTTCCACCAACGGTCGGCAGCGCGTGGATTCTAAGGGAATGCCTGTGCTCGTCTCCCCTGAGTGTTTTTCCACATGTCTCTGGGCTAGGGAATGCTAGGGGGGTTGCAGGAAATCCCTGTGTCAGAGGCAGCCTCCCCAAGGTCTGGGAAGGTATTTCTCGGACTTCCCGGAGCAGGGAACACCTGTGACTGAAGAGTGCTGCGTGGAGCTGTCTCTCGAGTTCATCCACGCAATGACAATGTTTCCGGAATCCTGAGCGTGGGGAGGTTCCACCAACGGTCGGCACCGCGTGGGTTCTAAGGGAATGAATGTTCTCGTCTTCCCTGAGGGTTTTCCTCATGTCTCTGTGCCAGGGAACGCTAGGGGGTATGCAGGAATTCCCAGTGAAACAGGCTGCCTCCCCAAGGTCAGGGAAGTTATTTCTCGGACTTCCCCGAGCAGGGAACACCTGTGACTGAAGAGAGCTTCGTGGAGTTTTCTCTCGATCTCCCCCACTCAATGACAATGTTTCCGGAATCCTGAGGGTGGGGAGGTTCCACCAACGGTCGGCACCGCGTGGGTTCTAAGGGAATGCTTTTGCTCGTCTCCCCTGAGTGTTTTCCTCATGTCTCTGTGCCAGGGAATGCTAGGGGGGGTTGCAGGAAGTCCCAGTGACAGAGGCTGCCTCCCCAAGTTCATGGAAGCTATTTCTCGGAATTCCCCGTGCAGGGAACACCTGTGACTGAAGAGAGCTGCGTGCAGTTGTCTCTCGAGCTCCCTCACTCAATGACAATGGTTCCGGAATCCTGAGCTTGGGGAGGTTCCACCAACGGTCGGCAGCGCGTGGGTTCTAAGGGAATGCCTGTGTTCGTCTCCCCTGAGGGTTTTCCTCATGTCTCTCTGCCAGGGAATGCTAGGGGGGGTTGCAGGAAATCCCAGTGACAGAGGCTGCCTCCCCAAGGTCAGGGAATGTATTTTTCGTACTTCCCCGAACAGGGAGCACCTGTGACTGAAGAGAGATTCGTGGAGCTCTCTCTCGAGCTACCCCACGCACTGACAATGTTTCCGTAATCCTGAGCGTGGGGAGGTTCCACCAACGGTCTGCAGTGCGTGGGGTCTAACGGAATGCATAAGCTCGTCTCCCCTGAGGGTTTTCCTAATGTCTCGGTGCCAGGGAATGCTAGGGGTGATTGCAGGATATCCCATTGTCAGATGCTGCCTCCCAAAGTTCAGGGAAGTTATTTCTCATACTTCCCCGTACAGGGAACATCTGTGACTGAAGAGAGATGCGTGAAGTTGTATCTCGAGCTCCCCCACGCACTGACAATGGTTCCGGAATCCTGAGCGTGGGGAGGTTCCACCAACGGTCGGCAGCGTGGGGGTTCTAATGGAATGCCTAAGCCCGTCTCCTCAGAGGTTTTTCCTAATATCTCTGTGCCAGGGAATGCTAAGGGTGATTGCAGGATATCCCAGTAACAGAGGTTGCCTCCCCAAGTTCAGGGAAGGTATTTCTCGGACTTCCCCGGACAGGGAACACCTGTGACTGAAGAGAGCTGCGTGGAATTGTCTCTCGAGCTCCCCCACACACTGACAATGGTTCCGGAATCCTGAGCGTGGGGTGGTTCCACCAACGGTTGGCATCACGTGGGTTCGAACGGAATGCATAAGCTCGTCTCCCTTGAGGGTTTTCCTAATGTCTCAGTGCCAGGAAATGCTAGGGGTGATTGCAGGATATCCCTGTGTCAGAGGCTGCCTCCCCAAGGTCAGGGAAGGTATTTCTCGGACTTCCCCAAACAGGGAACACCTGTGAATGAAGAGAGCTGCGTGGAGTTGTCTCTCGTGCTCTCCCACGCACTGACAATTGTTCCGGAATCCTGAGCGTGGGGAGGTTCCAGCAACGGTCGGCAGCGCGTGGGGTCTAACGGAATGCCTAAGCTCGTCTCCCCTAAGGTTTTTCCTAATGTCTGTGTGCCAGGGAATGCTAGGGGTGATTGCAGGATTTCCCAGGGTCAGAAGCTGCCTCCCAAAGTTCAGGGAAGTTATTTCTCGGACTTCCCCATACAGGGAACACCTGTGACTGAAGAGAGATGCGTCGAGTTGTCTCTCGAGCTCCCCCACGCACTGACAATGTTTCCGGAATCCTGAGCGTGGGGAGGTTCCACCAACGGTCGGCAGCGCGTGGGTTCTAACGGAATGCCTAAGCTCGTCTCCCCTGAGTATTTTCCTATTGTCTCTGTGCCAGGGAATGCTAGGGGTGATTGCAGGATATCCCAGTGCCAGAGGCTGCCTCCCCAAATTCAGGGAAGCTATTTCTCGGTCTTCCCCGAACAGGGAACACCTGTGACTGAAGATAGCTTCGTGGAGCTGTCTCTCGAGCTCCCCCACTCAATGACAATGGTTCCGGAATCATGAGCGTGGGGAGGTTCCACCAACGGTCGGCAGCGCATGGGGTCAAAGGCATGCCTGTTCTCCTCTCCCCTGAGGGTTTTCCTCAATTCTCTGAGCCATGGAATGCTGGGGGGGGTTGCAGGTTATCCCAGTGACAGAGGCTGCATCCCCAAGGTCTGGGAATGTATTTCTCGGACTTCCCCGAAGACGGAAAACCTGTGACTGCACAGAGCTGCGTGGAGTTGTCTCACGAGCTCCCCCATGCACTGACAATACTTCCGGAATCATGAGCGTGGGGAGGTTCCACCAACGGTCGGCAGAGTGTGGGTTCTAACGGAATGCCGAAGCTCGTCTCCCCTGAGTCTTTTCCTAATATCTCTGTGCCAGGGAATGTTAGGGGTGATTGCAAGATATCCCAGTGTCAAAGGCTGCCTCCCCAAGGTCAGGGAAGATGTTTCTCGGACTTCCCCGAACAGGTAAAACCTGTGACTTAAGAGAGCTGCGTGGAGTTGTCTCTCGAGCTCCCCAACGCACTGACAATGTTTCCGGGATCTTGAGCGTGGGGAGGTTCCACCAACGGTCGGCAGCGCGTGGGTTCTAACGGAATGCGTAAGCTCGTCTCCCCTGAGGGTTTTCCTAATGTCTCAGTGCCAGGGAATGCTAGGGGTGATTGCAGAATATCCCAGTGCCAGAAGCTGCCTACCCAAGTTCATGGAAGCTATTTCTCGGTCTTCCCCGAACAGGGAACACATGTGACTGAAGAGAGCTGTGTGGAGTTGTCTCTCGAGCTCCCTCACGCACTGACAATGTTTCCGGAATCCTGAGCGTGGGGAGGTTCCACCAACGGTCGGCAGCGCGTGGGTTCTAACGGAATGCCTAAGCTCGTCTCCCCTGAGGGTTTTCCTAATGTCTCTGTGCCACGGAATGCTAGGGGTGACTGCAGGATATCCCAGTGACAGAGGCTGCCTCCCCAAGGTCAGGGAAATTATTTCTCGGACTTCCCCGAACAGGGAACACCTGTGACTGAAGAGAGCTGCGTGGAATTGTCTCTAGAGGCCCCCACACACTGACAATGTTTCCGGAAACCTGAGCGTTGGGAGGTTACACCATCGGTTGGGATCGCGTGGGTTCGAACGGAATGCCTAATCTCGTCTCCCTTGAGGATGTTCCTAATGTCTCTGAGCCAGGAAATGCTAGGGGTGTTTGCAGGATATCCCAGTGTCAGAGGCTGCCTCCCCAAGTTCAGGGAATGTATTTCTCGGACTTCCCCTAACAGGGAACACCTGTGACTGAAGAGACTTGCGTGGATTTGTCTCTCGAGCTCCCCCACGCACTGACAATGATTCCAGAATCCTGAGCGTGGGGAGGTTCCACCAACGGTCGGCAGCGCGTGGGGTATAATGGAATGCCTGTGCTCGTATCCCCTGAGGGTTTTCGTCATGTCTCTGTGCCAGGGGATGCTAGGGGGGGTTGCAGGAAATCCCAGTGACAGATGCTGCCTCCCCAAGTTCAGGGAATTTATTTCTCGGACTTCCCCAAGCAGGGAACACCTGTGATTGAAGAGAGCTGCGTGGAGCTGACTCTCGAGCTCCCCCACTCAATGACAATTTTTCCGGAATCCTGAGCGTGCGGAAGTTCCACCAACGGTCAGCAGCGCCTGGGTTCTAAGGGAATGCCTGTGCTCGAATGCCCTGAGTGTTTTCCTCATGTCTCTGTGCCAGGGAATGCTAGGGGGGGTTGCAGGAAAACCCAGTTGCTGAGGCTGCCTCCCCAAAGTCAGGGAAGTTATTTCTCGGACTTCCCCGAGCAGGGAACACCTGTGACTGAAGAGAGCTGCGTGGAGCTGTCTCTCGAGCTCCCACACTCAATGACAATGGTTCCGGAATCCTGAGCTTGGGGAGGTTCCACCAACGGTCGGCAGCGCGTGGGTTCTAAGGGAATGCCTGTTCTCTTCTCCAGTGAGGGTTTTCCTCATGTCTCTGTGCCAGGGAATGCTAGGTGTGGTTGCAGGAAATCCCAGTGAAAGTGTCTGCCTCCCCAAGATCAGGGAATGTATTTCTTGGACTTCCCCGAGCAGGGAACACCTGTGACTGAAGAGAGCTGCGTGGAGCTCTCTCTCGAGCTCCCCCACTCAATGACTATGGTTCCGGATTCCTGAGCGTGGGGAGGTTCCACCAACGGTCGGCAGCCCGTGGGTTCTAAGGGAATGCCTGTGCTCGTCTCCCCTGAGGGTTTTCCTCATGTCTCTGTGCAAGGGAATGCTAGGGGGGTGTTGCAGGAAATCCTAGTGACAGAGGCTGCCTCCACAAGCTCAGGGACGGTATTTCTCGGACTTCCACGCGCAGGGAACACCTGTGACTGAAGAGAGCTTCGTGGAGATATCTCTTGAGCTCCCCCACTCAATGACATTTTTTCCGGATTCCTGAGCGTGCGGAGGTTCCACAAACAATCGGCAGCGCGTGGGTTCGAAAGGAATGCCTGTGCTCCTCTCCCCTGAGGATTTTCCTCATATCTCTGTGCCAGTGAATGCTGGGGGGGTTTGTAGGAAATCCCAGTGACAGAGGCTGCCTCCCCTAGGTCAGGGAAGGTATTTCTCGGACTTCCCTGAGCAGGGAACACCTGTGACTGAAGAGAGCTGCGTGGAGTTGTCTCTCGAGCTCCCCCACTCAATGACAATTGTTCCGGAATCCTGAGCTTGGGGAGGTTCCACCAACGGTCGGCAGGGCTTGGGTTCTATGGGAATGCCTGTGATCGTCTCCCCTGAGGGTTTTCTTCATTTCTCTGTGCCAGGGAATGCTAGGGGGTTTTGCAGGAAATCCCAGTTACAGCGGCTGCCTCCCCAAGTTCAGGGAAGGTCTTTCTCGGTCTTCCCCGAGCAGGGAACACCTGTGACTGAAGAGAGCTGCGTGGAGTTGTCTCTCGAGCTCCCCCACTCAATGACAATTGTTCCGGAATCCTGAGCGTGGGGAGGTTCCACCAATGGTCGGCAGCGCGTGAGTTCTGAAGGAATGCCTGTGCTGGTCTCCCTTGAGGGTTTTCCACATGTCTCTGTGCCAGGGAATGCTAGGGGGTTTTGTAGGAAATCCCAGTGATAGAGGCTGCCTCCCCAAGGTAGGGAAGGTATTTTCGGACTTCCCCGAGCAGGGAACACCTGTGTCTGAAGTGAGCTGCGTGGAGCTGTCTCTCGAGCTCCCCCACTGAATGACAATGGTTCCGGAATCCTGAAAGTGGGGAGGTTCCACCAACGGTCGGCAGCGCGTGGGTTCTAAGGGAATGCATGTGCTTGTCCCCCTGAGGGTTTTCCTCATGTCTCTGTGCCAGGGAATGCTAGGGGGGGTTGCAGGAAATCCCAGATACAGAGGCTGATTCCCCAAGGTCAGGGAAGGTATTTCTCGGTCTTCCCTGATCAGGGAACACCTGTGAGTGAAGAGATCTGCGTGGAGTTCTCTCTCGAGCTCCCCCACTCAATGACAATGGTTCCGGAATCCTGAGCGTGGGGAGGTTCCACCAACGGTGGGCAGCGCGTGGGTTCTAAGGGAAATCCTGTGCTCGTCTCCCCTGAGGGTTTTCCTCATGTCTCTGTGCAAGGGAATGCTAGGGGGGTGTTGCAGGAAATTCTAGTGACAGAGGCTGCCTCCACAAGGTCAGGGAAGGTATTTCTCGGACTTCCCCGCGCAGGGAACACCTGTGACTGAAGAGAGCTTCGTGGAGATGTCTCTTGGCCTCCCCCAATCAATGACATTTTTTCCGGAATCCTGAGCGTGCGGAAGTTCCACCAACAATCGGCAGGGCGTGGATTCGAAAGGAATGCCTATGCTCGTCTCCCCTGAGGATTTTCCTCATATCTCTGTGCCAGTGAATGCTAGGGGGGTTTGTAGGAATTCCCAGTGACAAAGGCTGCCTCCCCTAGGTCAGGGAAGTTATTTCTCGGACTTCCCCGGGCAGGGAACACCTGTGACTGAAGAAAGCTGCGTGGAGTTGTCTCTCGAGCTCCCCCACACAATGACAATGGTTCCGGAATCCTGAGCGTGGGGAGGTTCCACCAATGGTCGGCAGCGCGTGAGTTCGAAAGGAATACCTCTGCTCGTCTCCCCTGAGGATTTTCCTCATCTCTGTGCCAGTGAATGCTAGGGGGGTTTGTAGGAAATCCCAGTGACAGAGGCTGCCTCACCTAGGTCAGGGAAGTTATTTCTCGGACTTCCCCGAGCAGGGAACACCTGTGACTGAAGAGAGCTTCATGGAGATGTCTCTTGAGCTCCCCCACTCAATGACAATTTTTCCGGAATCCTGAGCGTGCGGAGGTTCCACAATAAATCGGCAGCGCGTGGGTTCGAAAGGAATGCCTGTGCTCCTCTCCCCTGAGGATTTTCCTCATTTCTCTGTGCCAGTGAATGCTAGGGGGTTTTGTAGGAAATCCCAGTGACAGAGGCTGCCTCCCCTAGGTCAGGGAAGGTATTTCTCGGACTTCCCCGAGCAGGGAACACCTGTGACTGAAGAGAGCTGCGTGGAGTTGTCTCTCGAGCTCCCCCACTCAATGACTATTGTTCCGGAATCCTGAGCTTGGGGAGGTTCCACCAACGGTCGGCAGGGCTTGGGTTCTATGGGAATGCCTGTGATCGTCTCCCCTGAGGGTTTTCTTCATGTCTCTGTGCCAGGGAATTCTAGGGGGGGTTTGCAGGAAATCCCAGTTACAGCGGCTGCCTCCCCAAGTTCAGGGAAGGTCTTTCTCGGTCTTCCCCGAGCAGGGAACACATGTGACTGAAGAAAGCTGCGTGGAATTGTCTCTCGAGCTCCCCCACTCAATGACAATGGTTCCGGAATCCTGAGCGTGGGGAGGTTCCACCAACGGTGGGCAGCGCGTGGGTTCTAAGGGAAATCCTGTGCTCGTCTCCCCTGAGGGTTTTCCTCATGTCCCTGTGCAAGGGAATGCTAGGGGGGTGTTGCAGGAAATCCTAGTGACAGAGGCTGCCTCCACAAGGTCAGGGAAGGTATTTCTCGGACTTCCCCGCGCAGGGAACACCTGTGACTGAAGAGAGCTTCGTGGAGATGTCTCTTGGCCTCCCCCAATCAATGACATTTTTTCCGGAATCCTGAGCGTGCGGAGGTTCCACCAACAATCGGCAGCGCGTGGGTTCGAAAGGAAACCCTATGCTCGTCTCCCCTGAGGATTTTCCTCATATCTCTTTGCCAGTGAATGCTAGGGGGGTTTGTAGGAAATCCCAGTGACAGAGGCTGCCTCCCCTAGGTCAGGGAAGTTATTTCTCGGACTTCCCCGAGCAGGGAACACCTGTGACTGAAGAGAGCTGCGTGGAGTTGTCTCTCGAGCTCCCCCACTCAATGACAATTGTTCCGGAATCCTGAGCGTGGGGAGGTTCCACCAATGGTCGGCAGCGCGTGAGTTCTAAAGGAATGACTGTGCTCGTCTCCCTTGAGGGTTTTCCACATGTCTCTGTGCCAGGGAATGCTAGGGTGTTTTGCAGGAAATCCCAGTGATAGAGGCTGCCTCCCCAAGGTAGGGAAGGTATTTTCGGACTTCCCCGAGCAGGGAACACCTGTGTCTGAAGAGAGCTGCGTGGCGTTGTCTCTCGAGCTCCCCCACTCAATGACAATGGTTCCGGAATCCTGAACGTGGGGAGGTTCCACCAATGGTAGTCAGCGCGTGGGGTCTAATGAGATGCCTGTGCTCGTCTCCCCTGAGGGTTTACCTCATGTCTCTGAGCCAGGGAATGCTGGGGGGGTTGCAGGAGATCCCAGTGACAGAGGCTGCCTCCCCAAGTTCAGGGAAAATTTTTCTCGGACTTCCCCGAACAGGGAACACCTGTGACTGAAGAGAGCTGCGTCTAAATGTCTCTCGAGCTCCCGCACTCAATGGCAATATTTCCGGAATCCTGAGGGTGTGGAGGTTCCACCAACGGTCGGCAGCGCGTGGATTCTAAGGGAATGAATGTGCTCGTCTCCCCTGAGGGTTTTCCTCATGTCTCTGTGCCAGGGAATGCTAGGGGGTGCTGCAGGAATTCCCAGTGATAGAGGCTGCAACATTAAGGTCAGGGAAGTTATTTCTCGGACTTCCCCAAGCAGGGAACACCTGTGACTGAAGAGAGCTGCATGGAAATGTCTCTCGATCTCCCCCACTCAATGACAATTCTTCCGGAATCCTGAGCGTGTGGAGGATCCACCATCGGTCGGCAGCGCGTGGATTCTAAGGGAATCCCTGTGCTCGTCTCCCCTGAGTGTTTTTCCAAATGTCTCTGGGCTAGGGAATGCTAGGGGGTTTGCAGGAAATCCCAGTGTCAGAGGCTGCCTCCCCAAGGTCAGGGAAGGTATTTCTCAGACTTCCCGGAGCAGGGAACACCTGTGACTGAAGAGTGCTGCGTGGAGCTGTCTCTCGAGTTCATCCACTCAATGAAAATGTTTCCGGAATCCTGAGGGTGGGGAGGTTCCACCAACGGTCGGCACCGCGTGGGTTCTAAGGGAATGCCTTTGCTCGTCTCCCCTGAGTGTTTTCCTAATGTCTCTGTGCCAGGGAATGCTAGGGGGGGTTGCAGGAAGTCCCAGTGTCAGAGGCTGCCTCCCCAAGTTCAGGGAAGGTTTTTCTCAGACTTCCTCGAGCAGGGAATACCTGTGACTGAAGAGAGCTACGTGGAGCTGTCTCTCGAGCTCATCCACTCAATGACATTGTTTCCGGAATCCTGAACGTGGGGAGGTTCCACCAACGGTCGGCACCGCGTGGGTTCTAACGGAATGCCTGTGCTCGCCTCCCCTGAGGGTTTTCCTCATTTCTCTGTGCCAGGGAATGCTAGGGGGCGTTGCAGGAATTCCCAGTGTTAGAGGCTGCCTCCCCAAGTTCAGGGAAGCTATTTCTCGGAATTCCCTGAGCAGGGAACACCTGTGACTTAAGAGAGCTGCGTGGAGTTGTCTCTCAGGCTCCCCCACTCAATGACAATTTTTACAGAATCCTGAGCTTGGGGAGGTTCCACCATCGGTCGGCAGCACGTGGGTTCTAAGGGAATGCCTGTGCTCGTCTCCCCTGAGGGTTTTCCAAAACTCTCTGTGCTAGGTAATGCTAGGGGGTTTGCAGGAAATCCCAGTGTCAGAGGCTGCCTCCCCAAGGTCAGGGAAGCTTTTTCTCGGACTTCCCCGTGCAGGGAATACCTGTGACTGAAGAGAGCTACGTGGAGCTGTCTCTCGAGCTCATCCACTCAATGACAATGTTTCCGGAATCCTGAGCTTTGGGAGGTTCCACCAACGGTCGGCAGGGCTTGGGTTCTATGGGAATGCCTGTGCTCGTCTCCCCTGAGGGTTTTCTTCATGTCTCTGTGCCAGGGAATGCTAGGGGGGGTTTGCAGGTAATCCCAGTTACAGCGGCTGCCTCCCCAAGTTCAGGGAAGGTATTTCTCGGTCTTCCCCGAGCAGGGAACACATGTGACTGAAGAAAGCTGCGTGGAGTTGTCTCTCGAGCTCCCCCACTCAATGACAATGGTTCCGGAATCCTGAGCGTGGGGAGGTTCCACCAACGGTGGGCAGCGCGTGGGTTCTAAGGGAACTCCTGTGCTCGTCTCCCCTGAGGGTTTTCCTCATGTCTCTGTGCCAGGGAATGCTAGGGGAGTTTTGCACGAAATCCCAGTGACGGTGGCTGCCTCCCCAAGGTCAGGGAATGCATTTCTCGGACTTCCCCGAGCAGGGAACACCTGTGACTGAAGAGAGCTTCATGGAGATGTCTCTTGAGCTCCCCCAATCAATGACATTTTTTCCGGAATTCTGAGCGTGCGGAGGTTCCACCAACAATCGGCAGCGCGTGGGTTCGAAGGGAATGTCTGTGCTCGTCTCCCCTGAGGATTTTCCTCATATCTCTGTGCCAGTGAATGCTAGGGGGGTCTGTAGGAAATCCCAGTGACAGAGGCTGCCTCCCCTAGGTCAGGGAAGTTATTTCTCGGACTTCCCGAACAGGGAACACCTGTGACTGAAGAGTGCTGCGTGGAGCTGTCTCTCGAGTTCATCCACTAAATAACAATGTTTCCGGAATCCTGAGCGTGTGGAGGTTCCACCAACGGTCGGCAGCGCGTGGGTTCTAAGGGAATGCCTGTGCTCGTCTCCCCTGAGGGTTTTCCTCATGTCTCTGTGCCAGGGAATGCTAGGGGTTGTTGCAGGAATTCCCAGTGACCGAGGCTGCCACCCCAAGGTCAGGGAAATTATTTCTCGGTCTTCCCCGAGCAGGGAACACCTGTGAATGAAGAGAGCTGCGTGGAGTTGTCTCTCGAGCTCCCCCACTCAATGACAATGGTTCCGGAATCCTGAGCGTGGGGAGTTTCCACCAACGGTCGGCAGCACTTGGGTTCTAAGTGAATGCCTGTGCTCGTCTCCCCTGAGGGTTTTCCACATGTCTCTTTGCAAGGGAATGCTAGGCTGTTTGCAGGACATCCCAGTGTCAGAGGCTGCCACCCCAAGGTCAGGGAAGGTATTTCTCGGACTTCCCCGATGAGGGAACACCTGTGACTGAAGAGAGCTTCGTGGATTTGTCTCGCGAGCTCCCCAACTCAATGACAATGATTCCGGAATCCTGAGCGTGGGGAGGTTCCACCAACGGTCGGCAGCGCGTGGGTTCTAAGGGAATGCCTGTGCTCGTCTCCCTTGAGTGTTTTCCTCATATCTCTGTGCCAGGGAATGCTAGTGGGGTTTGCAGGAAATCCCAGTGACAGAGGCTGCCTCCCCAAGTTCAGGGAAGGTATTTCTCGGACTTCCCCGAACAGGGAACACCTGTGAGTGAAGAGAGCTGCGTGGAGCTGTCTCTCGAGATCCCCCACTCAATGACAATGGTTCCGGAATCCTGAGCGTGGGGAGGTTCCACCAACGGTCGGCAGCGAGTGGGTTCTAAGGGAATGCCTGTGCTCGTCTCCCCTGAGGGTTTTCCACATGTCTCTGTGCAAGGGAATGCTAGGGGGTTTGCAGGAATTCCCAGTGTCAGTGGCTGCCACCCCAAAGTCAGGGAAGTTTTTTTTCGGACTTCCCCATGCAGGGAACTCCTGTGACTGAAGAGAGCTGCGTGGAGCTCTCTCTCGAGCTCCCAAACTCAATGACAATCGTCCCGGAATTCTGAGCCTGGGGAGGTTCCACCTACGGTCGGCACCGCGTGTGTTCTAAGGGAATGCCTGTGCTCGACTCCCCTGAGGGTTTTCCTCATTTCTCTGTGCCAGGGAATGCTAGGGGTGGTTGCAGGAATTCCCAGTGACTGAGGCTGCCACCCCAAGATCAGGGAATTTATTTCTCGGACTTCTCCGAGCAGGGAACACCTGTGACTGAAGAGAGCTTCGTGGAGTTGTCTATCGAGCTCCCCCACTGAATGACAATGATTCCGGAATCCTGAGCGTGGGGAGGTTCCACCAACGGTCGGCAGCGCGTGGGTTCTATGGGAATGCCTGTGCTCGTCTTCCTTGAGTGTTTTCCTCATGTCTCTTTGCCAGGGAATGCTAGGGGAGTTTGCAGGTAATCCCAGTGACAGAGGCTGCCTCCCCAAGTTCAGGGAAGGTATTTCTCGGACTTCCACGAGCAGGGAACACCTGTGACTGAAGAGAGCTGCGTGGAGCTTTCTCTCAAACTCCCCCACTCAATGACAATGGTTCCGGAATCCTGAGCGTGGGGAGATTCCACCAACGGTCAGCAGAGTGTGGGTTCTAAGGAAATGGCTGTGCTCGTCTCCCCTGAGGGTTTTCCACATGTCTCTGTGCAAGGGAATGCTAGGGGGATTGCAGGAATTCCCAGTGTCAGTGGCTGCCACCCCAAGATCAGGGAATTTATTTCTCGGACTTCTCCGAGCAGGGAACTCCTGTGACTGAAGAGAGCTGCGTGGAGCTGTCTCTCGAGCTCCCCCACTCAATGACAATGGTTTCGGAATTCTGAGCCTGGGGAGGTTCCACCTACGGTCGGCACCGCGTGGGTTCTAAGGGAATGCCTGTGCTCGTCTCCCCTGAGGGTTTTCCTCATTTCTCTGTGTCAGGGAATGCTAGGGGTTGTTGCAGGAATTCCCAGTGACCGAGGCTGCCACCCCAATGTCAGGGAATTTATTTCTCGGTCTTCCCCGAGCAGGGAACACCTGTGACTGAAGAGAGCTGCGTGGAGCTGTCTCTCGAGCTCCCCCACTCAATGACAATGGTTCCGGAATCCTGAACGTGGGGAGGTTCCCCCAACGGTCGGCACCGCGTGGGTTCTAAGTGAATGCATGTGCTCGTCTCCCCTGAGGGTTTTCCTCATGTCTCTGTGCCAGGGAATGCTAGGGGGTGTTGCAGGAATTCCCAGTGACAGAGGCTGCCACCCCAAGGTCAGGGAATTTATTTCTCGGACTTCCCAGGGCAGGGAACACCTGTGACTTAAGAGAGCTTCGTGGAGCTCTCTCTCGAGCTCCCCCAGTCTATGACAATTTTTCCAGAATCCTTAGCGTGTGGATATTCCACCAACGGTCGGCAGCGCGTGAATTCTTAAGAAAGAATGTGCTCGTCTCCCCTGAGGGTTTTCCTCATGTCTCTGTGCCAGGGAATGTTATGGTGTGTTGCAGGAAATCCCAGTGAGAGAGACTGCCACCCCAAAGTCAGGGAATTTATTTCTCGGACTTCCCAGAGCAGGGAACACCTGTGAATGAAGAGAGCTGCGTGGAGTTGTCTCTCGAGCTCTCCCACTAAATGACAATGATTCCGGAATCCTGAGCGTGGGGAGGTTCCACCAACGGTCGGTAGCGCGTGGTTTCCAATGGAAAGCCTGTGCTCGCCTCCCCTGAGAGTTTTCCACATGTCTCTGTGTCAGGGATTGCTAGGGGGTGTTGCAGGAAATCCCAGTGACAGAGGCTGCCTCCCCAAGGTCTGGGAATTTATTTCTCGGACTTCCCCGTGCAGGGAACACCTGTGACTGAAGAGAGCTGCGTGGAGATGTCTCTCGAACTCCCCCACTCAATGACAATGGTTCCAGAATCCTGAGCGTGAGGAGGATCCACCAACGGTCGGGAGCGTGTGGGTTCTAAAGGAATGCCTGTGCTCGTCTCCCCTGTGTGTTTTCCTCATTTCTCTGTGCCAGGGATTGCTAGGGGGGGTTGCAATAAATCCCATTGACAGAGGTTGCCTCCCCAAGGTCAGGGAATTTGTTTCTCGGACTTCCCAGAGCAAGGAACAGCTGTGACTGAAGAGAGCTGCGTGGAGTTGTCTCTCGAGCTCCCCCACGCACTGACAATGTTTCCGGAATACTGAGCGTGGGGAGGTTCCACCAACGGTCGGCAGCGCTTGGGTTCTAACGGAATGCCTAATCTCATCTCCCCTGAGGGTTTTCCTAATGTCTCTGTGCCAGGGAATGATAGGGGGGTTTGCAGGATATCCCAGTGACAGAGGCTGCCTCCCGAAGTGCAGAGAAGCTATTTCTCAGACTTCCCAGAGCAGAGAACACCTGTGACTGTATAGAGCTGCGTGGAGTTGTCTCTCGAGTTTCCCCACGCACTGACAATGTTTCCAGAATCCTGAGCGTGGGGAGGTTCCACCAACGGTCGGCAGAGCGTGGGTTCTAACGGAATGCCTGTGCTCGTCTACCCTGAGAATTTTCCTCATGTCTCGGGGCCAGGGAATGCTAGCGGGTTTTGCAGGATATCCCAGTGACATACGCTGCCTCCCCAAGTCAGGGAATGTATTTCTCGGATTTCCCCGAACAGGGAACACCTGTGACTGAAGAGAGATGCGTGGAGTTGTCTGTCGAGCTCCCCCATGCACTGACAATGTTTCCGGAATCCTGAGCGTGGGGAGGTTCCACCAACGGTCGGCAGCGCGTCGGTTCTAACGGAATGCCTAAGCTCATCTCCCCTGAGAGTTTTCCTATTGTCTCTGTGCCAGGGAATGCTTGGGGTGATTTCAGGATATCCCAGTGACAGAGGCTGCCTCCCCAAGGTAAGGGAATGTATTTTTCGGACATCCCCAAACAGGGAACACCTGTGACTGAAGAGAGCTGCGTGGAGTTTTCTCTCGAGCTCCCCCACGCACTGACAATGTTTCAGGAATCGTGAGCGTGGGGAGGTTCCACCAACGGTCGGCAGCGCGTGGGTTCTAACGGAATGCCTAAGCTCGTCTCCCTGAGGGTTTACCTAATGTCTCTGTGCCAGGGAATTCTAGGGGTGATTGCAGGAAAACCCAGTGACAGAGGCTGCCTCCCCAAGGTCAGGGAAATTATTTCTCGGACTTCCCCGGACAGGGAACACCTGTGACTGAAGAGAGCTTCGTGGAGGTTTCTCTCGAGCTCCCCCACGCACTGACAATGTTTCCGGAATACTGTGATTGGGGAGGTTCCAAAAACGGTCGTCAGCGCGTGGGTTCTAACGGAATGCCTAAGCTCATTTCCCCTGAGGGTTTTCCTAATGTCTCTGTGCCAGGGAATGCTAGGGTTGATTTCAGGATATCCCAGTGACAGAGGCTGCCTCCCAAAGTCAGGGAATGTATTCCTCGGAAGTCCCCGAACAGGGAACACCTGTGACTGAAGAGAGCTCCGTGGAGTTGTCTCTCGAGCTCCCCCACGCACTAACAATTGTTCCGGAATCCTGAGCGTGGGGAGGTTCCACCAACGGTCGGCAGCGCTTGGGTTCTAACGGAATGCCTAAGCTCGTCTCCCCTGATGGTTTTGCTAAAGTCTCTGTGCCAAGGAATGCTAGGGGGGTTTGCAGGATATCGCTGTGAGAGAGGCTGCCTTCCCAAGTTCAGGGAAGTTATTAATCAGACTTCCCCGGACAGTGAACAGCTGTGACTGAAGAGAGTTTCGTGGAGTTGTCTCTCGAGCTCCCCTACGCACTGAAAATCTTTCTGGAATCCTGAGAGTGGGGATGTTCCACCAACGGTCGGCAGCGCGTGGGTTCAAACGGAAATCCAAAGCTCGTATCCCCTGAGGTTTTTCCTAAATTCTCTGTGCCAGGGAATGGTAGGGGGGTTTGCGTGATATCCCAGTGACAGAGGCTGCCTCCCAAAGGTCAGGGAAGGTATTTCCCGGACTTCTCCGAACAAGGAACACCTATGACTGAAGGGAGCTGCGTGGAATTGTCTATCGAGCTCCCCCACGCACTGACAATGTTTCCAGAATCCTGAGAGTGCGGAGGTTCCACCAACGGTCGGCAGCGCGTGGGTTCTAACCAAATGCCTAAGCTGGTCTCCCCTGAGGGTTTTCCTAAAGGCTCTGTGCCAGGAAATGCTTGGGGTGTTTGCAGGATATCCCAGTGACAGAGGCTACCTCTCTAAGGTCAGGGAAGGTATTTTTCGGACTTCCCCAAACAGGGAACACCTGTGACCGAAGAGAGCTGCGTGGAGTTTTCACTCGACTTCCGCGCGCCCTTACTATGATTGCGGAATCTTTAGCGTGGGGAGGTTCCACCAACTGTTGGCAGCGCGTTGGTTCAAACGGAATGCCTAAGCTCGTCTCCCATGGGGGTTTTCTTTATGTGTCTGTGCCAGGGAATGCTAGGGGGTTTTGCAGGATATCCCAGTGACAGAGGCTGCCTCCCCAACATCAGGGAACTTATTTCTCGGACATCACCGAACAGGGAACACCTGTGACCGAAGAGAGCTGCGTGTAGTTGTCTCTCGAGTTCCCCACGCACTGACAATGGTTCCGTAATCCTGAGAGTGGGGAGATTCCACCAACGGTCGGCAGCGCGTGGGTTCTAACGGAATGCCTAAGATCGTCTCCCCTGAGGGTTTTCCTAATATCTCTGTGCCAGGGAATGCTACGGGTGATTCCAGGATATCCCAGTGACAGAGGCTGCCTCCCCAATGTCAAGGAAGGTATTTCTCGGACTTCCCCGAACAGGGAACACCTGTGACCGAAGAGAGCTGCGTGGAGTTGTCTGTCGATTTCCGCGCGCACTGATAATGCTTGTGTTATCCTGAGCGTGGGGAGGTTCCACCAACTGTCGGCAGCCCGTGTGTTCAAACGGAATGCATAAGCTCGTCTCCCCTGAGGGTTTGCCTAATATCTCTGTGCCAGGGAATGCTAGGGTTGATTGCAGTATATCCCAGTGACAGAGGCTGCCTCCCCAATGTAAAGGAAGATATTTCTCGGACTTCCCCGAACAGGGAACACCTGTGACCGAAGAGAGCTTCGTGGAGTTGTCTCTCGAGCTCCCCAACGCACTGACAATGGTTAAAGGAATCCTGCGTTGGGGAGGTTCCACCAACGGTCGGCAGCGCGTGGGTTCTAACGGAATGCCTAAGCTCGTCTCCCCTGAGGATTTCCTAATATCTCTGTGCCAGGGAATGCTAGGGGGATTTGCAGGATATCCCAGTGACAGAGGCTGCCTCCCAAAATTCAGGGAAGTTATTTCTCGGACTTCCCCGTACAGGGAACACCTGTGACTGAAGAGAGATGCGTGGAGTTTTCTCTCGAGCTCCCCCACGCACTGACAATATTTCCGGAATCCTGAGCGTGGGGAGGATCCAAAAACTGTCGGCAGCTCATGGGTTCTAACGGAATGCCTAAGCTCGTCTCTCGTGAGGTTTTTCCTAATTTCTCTGTGCCAGGGAATGCTAGGGGTGATTGCAGGATATCCCAGTGACAGAGGCTGTCTCCCCAAGCTCAGGGAAGTTTTTTCTCAGAGTTCCCCAAACAGGGTATACCTGTGACTGAAGAGAGATGCGTGGAGTTGTCTCTCGTGCTCCCCCACACACTGACAATGGTTCCGGAATCCTGAGCGTGGGGAGGTTCCACCAACGGTCGGCAGCGCATGGGTTCCAACGGAATGCCTAAGCTCGTCTCCCCTGAGGGTTTTTCAAATGTCCCTGTGCCAGGGAATGGTAGGGGGGTTTGCAGGATCTCCCAGTGACAGAGGCTGCCTCCCCAAGGTCAAGGAAGTTATTTCTCGGACTTTCCCGAACAGGAAACACCTGTGAATGAAGAGAGCTGCGTGGAGTTGTCTCTCGAGATCCCCCACGCATTGACAATATTTTTGGAATCCTGAGTGTGGGGAGGTTCCACCAACGGTCGGCAGCGCGTGGGTTGAAACAGAATGACTAAGCTCGTCTCCCCTGAGGATTTTCCTAATGTCACCTTGCTAGGAATGCTAGGGGTGTTTGCAGGATATCCCAGTGACAGAGGCTGAATCCACAAGGTCAGGGAAGGTTTTTCTCGGATTTCGCCGAACAGGGAACACCTGTGACTGAAGAGAGCTGCGTGGAGTTGTCTCTCGAGCTACCCCACGCTCTGACAATGTTTCCGGAATCGTGAGAGTGGGGAGGTTCCACCAACTGTCGGCAGTGCGAGGGTTCAAACGGAATGCCTAAGCACGTTTCCCATGTGGATTTTCCCAATGTCTCTTTGCCAGGGAATGCTAGGGAAGTTTGCAGGATATCCCATTGACACAGGCTGCCTCCCCAACGTCAGGGAAGTTATTTCTCGGACATCCTCGAGCAGTGAACGCCTGTGACTGAAGAGAGCAGCGTGGAGTTGTCTCTCGAGCTCCCCCACGCACTGACAATGGTTCCGGAATCCTGAGCGTGGGGAGGTTCCACCAACGGTCGGCAGCGCTTGGGTTCTAACGGAATGCCTAAGCTCGTCTCCCCTGAGGGTTTTCCTAATGTCTGTCTGCCAGGGAATGCTAGGGGTGTTTGCAGTATATCCCAGTGACAGAAGCTGCCTACACAAGGACAGTGAAGGTATTTTTCGGTCTTCCCAGAACAGGGAACACAAGTGACCGTAGAGAGCAGCGTGGAGTTGTCTCTCGAGTTCCCCACGCACTGACAATGTTTCCGGAATCTTCAGCGTGGGGAGTTTCCAGCAACGGTTGGCAGCGCGTGGGTTCTAACGGAATGCCTAAGCTCGAATCCCCTGAGGGTTTTCCAAATGTCTCTGTGCCAGGG
Source organism: Vicugna pacos (assembly GCF_048564905.1). Classification (NCBI taxonomy): domain Eukaryota; kingdom Metazoa; phylum Chordata; class Mammalia; order Artiodactyla; family Camelidae; genus Vicugna; species Vicugna pacos. The sequence continues at coordinate 50,065,262 of NW_027328721.1, read as the reverse complement.
AATGCTAGGGGTAATTGCAGGATATCCCAGTGACAGAGGCTGCCTCCACAAGGCCAGGGATGGTATTTCTAGGACTTCCCCGAACAAGGAACACCTGTGACTGAAGAGAGATGCCTGGAGTTTTCTCTCGATCTCCCCCACGCACTGACACTGGTTCCGGAATCCTGAGCGTGGGGAGGTTCCACCAACGGTCGGCAGGCTTGGGTTCTAACCGAATGCCTAAGCTCGTCACCCCTGAGGGTTTTCCTAATGTCTCTGTGCCAGGGAAATCTAGAGGGATTTGCAGAGTATCCCAGTGACAGAGGCTGCCTCCCCAATGTAAGGGAAGGTATTTCTCGGACTTCCCCGAACAGGGAACACTTGTGACTGAAGAGTGCTGCGTGGAGTTGTCTCTCGAGGTCCCCCACGCAATGTCAATGGTTCCGGAATCCTGAGATTGGGGAGGTTCCACCAACGGTCGGCAGCGCGTCGGTTCTAACGGAATGCCTAAGCTCACCTCCCCTGAGAGTTTTCCTATTGTCTCTGTGCCAGGGAATGCTTGGGGTGATTTCAGGATATCCCAGTGACAGAGGCTGCCTTCCCAAGGTAAGGGAATGTATTTTTCGAACATCCCCAAACAGGGAACACCTGTGACTGAAGAGAGCTGCGTGGAGTTTTCTCTCGAGCTCCCCCACGCACTGACAATGTTTCAGGAATCCTGAGCGTGGGGAGGTTCCACCAACTGTCGGCAGCGCGTGGGTTCTAACGGAATGCCTAAGCTCGTCTCCCTGAGGGTTTACTTAATGTCTCTGTGCCAGGGAATGCTAGGGGTTATTGCAGGAAAACCCAGTGACAGAGGCTGCCTCCCCAAGGTCAGGGAAGTTATTTCTCGAACTTCCCCGAACAGGGAACACCTGTGACTGAAGAGAGCTGCGTGGAGGTGTCTCTCGAGCTCCCCCACGCACTGACAATGTTTCCAGAATCCTGAGCGTGGGGAGGTTCCACCAACGGTCGACAGCGCGTGGGTTCTAACGGAATGCCTAAGGTCGTCTTCCCTGAGGATTTTCCTAATGTCTCTGTGCCAGGGAATGCTAGGGGTGATTGCAGGATATCCCAGTGACAGAGGCTGCCTCCCCAAAGTCAGGGAAGATATTTCTCGGACTTCCCCGAACAGGGAATACCTGTGACTGAAGAGAGCTGCGTGGGGTGGTCTCTAGGGCTCCCCCACGCACTGTCAATGGTTCCGGAATACTGTGATTGGGGAGGTTCCACCAACGGTCGTCAGCGCGTGGGTTCTAACGGAATGCCTAAGCTCATCTCCCCTGAGGGTTTTCCTAATGTCTCTGTGCCAGGGAATGCTAGGGTTGATTTCAGGATATCCCAGTGAGAGAGTCTGCATCCCAAATTCAGGGAATGTATTCCTCGGAAGTCCCCGAACAGGGAACACTTGTGACTGAAGAGAGCTGCGTGGAGTTGTCTGTCGATTTCCGCGCGCACTGATAATTCTTGTGGAATCCTGAGCGTGGGTAGTTCCACCAACTGTCGGTAGCCCGTGTGTTCAAACGGAATGCATAAGCTCGTCTCCCCTGAGGGTTTGCCTAATGTCTCTGTGCCAGGGATTGCTAGGGGTGATTGCAGGATATCCCAGTGACAGAGGCGGCCTCCCCAATGTCAGGGAAGCTATTTCTCGGACTTCCCCGAACAGGGAACACCTGTGACTGAAGAGAGCTGCGTGGGGTTGTCTCTCGAGCATCCGCACACACTGACAATGGTTCCGGAATCCTGAGCTGGGGAGGTTCAACCAACGGTCGGCAGCGCGTGGTTTCTAAGGGAATGCCTTTGCTCGTCTCCCCTTTGGGTTTTCCTCATTTATCTGTGCCAGGGTATGCTAGTTGGGGTTGCAGGAATTCCCAGTGAATGAGGCTGCCTCCCCAAGGTCAGGAAAGGTATTTCTCGGACTTCCCCGAGCAGGGAACACCTGTGACTGAAGAGAGCTGCGTGGATTTGTCTCTCGAGATCCCCCACTCAATGACAATTTTTCCGAAATCCTGAGCGTGGGGAGGTTCCACCAACGGTCGGCAGCTCATGGGTACTAAGGGAATCCTGTGCTCGTCTCCCCTGAGGGTTTTCCTCATGTCTCTGTGCCAGGGAATGCTAGGGGGGTTGTAGGAAATCCCAGTGACAGAGGCTGCCTCCCGAAGGTCAAGTAAGGTATTTCTCGGACTTCCCCGAGCAGGGAACACCTGTGACTGAAGAGAGCAGTGTGGAGTTGTCTCTCGAGCTCCCCCACTCAATGACAATAGTTCCGGAATCCTGAGCGTGGGGAGGTTCCACCTACGGTCGGCAGCGCGTTGGATTTAACGGAATGCCTGTGCTCGTCTCCCCTAGGGTTTTCTTCATGTCTCTGTGCCTGGGAATGCTAGGGGGGGTTGCAGGAAATCCCAGTGCAGAGGCTGCCTCCCCAATGTCAGGGAAGGTATTTCTCGGACTTCCCCGAGTAGGGAACACCTGTGACTGAAGAGAGCTGCGTGGAGTTTTCTCTCGACTTCCGCGCGCCCTGACAATGATTGCGGAATCTTTAGCGTGGGGAGGTTCCACCAAATGTTGGCAGCGCGTGGGTTCAAACGGAATGCCTAAGCTCGTCTCCCATGAGGATTTTCTTTATGTGTCTGTGCCAGGGAATGCTAGGGGGTTTTGCAGGTTATCCCAGTGACAGAGGCTGCCTCCCCAACATCAGGGAACTTATTTCTCGGACATCCCCGAACAGGGAACACCTGTGACAGAAGAGAGCTGCGTGTAGTTGTCTCTCGAGTTCCCCACGCACTGAAAATGGTTCCGGAATCCTGAGAGTGGGGAGATTCCACCAACGGTCTGCAGCGCGTGGGTTCTAACGGAATGCCTAAGATCGTCTCCCCTGAGGGTTTTCCTAATATCTCTGTGCCAGGGAATGCTAGGGGTGATTGCAGGATATCCTAGTGACAGAGGCTGCCTCCCCAATGTCAAGGAAGGTATTTCTCGGACTTCCCCGAACAGGGAACACCTGTGACCGAAGAGAGCTGCGTGGAGATGTCTTTCGATTTCCGCGCGCACTGATAATGCTTGTGGAATCCTGAGCGTGGGGAGGTTCCACCAACTGTCGGCAGCCCGTGTGTTCAAACGGAATGCATAAGCTCGTTTCCCCTGAGGGTTTGCCTAATGTCTCTGTGCCAGGGAATGCTAGGGGTGATTGCAGGATATCCCAGTGACAGAGGCTGCCTCCCCAATGTCAAGGAAGATATTTCTCGGACTTCCCCGAACAGGGAACACCTGTGACCGAAGAGAGCTTCGTGGAGTTGTCTCTCGAGATCCCCAACGCACTGACAATGGTTAAAGGAATCCTGCGCGTGGGGAGGTTCCACCAACGGTCGGCAGCGCGTGGGTTCTAACGGAATGCCTAAGCTCGTCTCCCCTGAGGGTTTTCCTAATGTCTCTGTGCCAGGGATTGCTAGGGGTGATTGCAGGATATCCCTGTGACAGAGGCGGCCTCCCCAATGTCAGGGAAGCTATTTCTCGGACTTCCCCGAACAGGGAACACCGGTGACTGAAGAGAGCTGCGTGGTTTTGTCTCTCGAGCTTCCCCACGCACTGACAATTTTTCCGGAATCCTGAGCTTGGGAGGTTCCACCAACGGTCGGCAGCGCGTGGGTTCTAAGGGAATGCCTTTGCTCGTCTCCCCTGAGGGTTTTCCTCATGTCTCTGTGTCAGGGAATGCCAGGGGGGGTTGCAGGAAATCCCAGTGACAGAGGCTACCTCCCCAAGGTCAGGGAAGTTATTTCTCAGACTTCCCCGAGCAGGGAACACCTGTGATTGAAGAGAGCTCCGTGGAGTTTTCTATCGAGCTTCCCCACTCAATGACAATGTTTCCGGTATCCTGAGCGTGGGTAGGTTCCACCAAAGTTCGGCAGCGCGTGGGTTCTAAGGGAATGCCTGTGCTCGTTTCCCCTTTGGGTTTTCCTCATGTATCTGTGCCAGGGAATGCTAGTTGGGGTTACAGGAATTCCCAGTGACTGAGGCTGCCTCCCCAAGGTCAGGGAAGGTATTTCTCGGACTTCTCCGAGCAGGGAACACCTGTGATGAAGAGAGCTGCGTGGAGTTGTCTCACGAACTCCCCCACTCAATGACAATAGTTCCAGAATCCTGAGCTTGGGTAGGTTCCACCAAATGTCGGCAGCCTGTCGGTTCTAAGGGAATGCCTGTGCTCGTCTCGACTGAGGGTTATCCTCATGTCTCTGTTCCAGGGAATTCTAGGGGTGGTTGCAGGAAATCCCAGTGACAGAGGCTGCCTCCCCAAGGTCAGGGAATGTATGTCTCGGACTTCCCCGTGCAGGGAACACCTGTGACTGAAGAGAGCATCGTGGAGTTGTCTCTCGAGCTCCCCCACTCAATGACAATGGTTCCAGAATCCTGAGCGTGGGGAGGTTCCACCAACGGTCGGCAGCGCGTGGGTTCTAACGGAATGCCTGTGCTCGTCTCCCCTGAGGATTTTCCACATATCTCTGTGCCAGGGAATGCTAGGGGGTTTTCAGGAAATCCCAGTGACAGAGGCTGCCTCCCCAAGTTCAGGGAAGGGTTTTCTCGGACTTCCCCGAGCAGGGAACACCTGTGACTGAAGAGAGCTGCGTGGATTTGTCTCTCGTGCTCACCCACTCAATGACAATTGTTCTGGAATCCTGAGCGTTAGGAGGTACCACCAACGGTCTTCAGCGCGTGGGTTCCTAGGGAATGCCTGTGCTCGACTCCCCTAAGGGTTTTCCTCATGTCTCTGTACCAGGGAATGCTTAGGGTGGTTGCAGGAAATAGCAGTAACAGAGACTGCCTCCCCAAGTCAGGGAAAGTATTTCTCGGACTTCCCCGATCAGGGAACAAATGTGAATGCAGAGAGTTCCATAGAGTTGTCTCTCGAGCTCCCCCACTCAATGGCAGTAGTTCCGGAATCCTGAGCTTGGGTAGGTTCCACCAGCGGTCGGCAGCGCGTGGGTTCTAATGGAATGCCTGTGCTCGACTCCCCTGAGTGTTTTCCTCATGTCTCTGTGCCAGGGAGTGCTAGGGGGGGTTCCAGGGAATCCCAGTGACAGAGGCTGCCTCCCCAAGGTCAGGGAAGGTATTTTTCGGACTTCCCCGAGCAGGGAACACCTGTGACTGAAGAGAGCTCCGTGGAGTTGTCTCTCGAGCTACCCCACTCAATGAGAATGTTTCCGGAATCCTGAGCGTGGGGAGGTTCCACCAACGGTCGGCAGCGCGGGCGTTCTAAGGGAATGCCTGTACTCGTCTCCCCTGAGGGTTTTCCTCATGTCCTTGTGCCAGGGAATGCTACGGGGGGTTGCAGGAAATCCCAGTGAAAGAGGCTGCCACCCCAAGGTCAGGGAGGTTATTTCTCGGACTTCCCCGAGCAGGGAACACATGTGACTGAAGAGAGCTGCGTGGAGATGTCTCTCGAGCTCCCACACTCAATGACAATTTTTCCGGAATCCTGAGCGTGGGGAGGTTCCACCAACGGTCGGCAGCGCATGGGTTCTAACGGAATGCCTAAGCTCGTCTCCCCTGATTGTTTTCCTAATGTCTCTGTGCCAGGGAATGCTAGGGGGTTTTGCAGGATATCCCAGTGAAAGAGGCTGCCTCCTCAAGGTCAGGGAAGGTATTTCTCGGACTTCCACGAACAGGGAACACCTGTGACTGAAGAGAGCTGCGTGGAGTTGTCTCTCGAATTCCCCACGCACTGACAATGTTTCCGGAATCCTGAGCGTGGGGAGGTTCCACCAACGGTCGGCAGCGCGTGGGTTCTAACGGAATGACTAAGCTCGTCTCCCCTGAGGGTTTTCCTAATGTGTCTGTGCCAGGGAATAATAGGGGGGTTTGCAGTATATCCCAGTGACAGAAGCTGCCTCCCCAAGTTCAGGGAAGGTATTTTTCGGACTTCCCCGAACAGGGAACACCTGTGACCGAAGAGAGCTGCGTGGAGTTTTCTCTCGAATTCCCCACGCACTGACAATGTTTCCGGAATCCTGAGCGTGGGGAGGTTCCACCAACGGTCGCCAGCGCGTGGGTTTTAACGGAATGCCTAAGCTCGTCTCCCCTGAGGGTTTTCCTAATATCTCTTTGACAGGGAATGCTAGGGGTGGTTGCAGGAAATCCCAGTGACAGAGGCTGCTTCCCCAAGGTCAGGGAAGTTATTTCTCGGACTTCCCCGATCAGGGAACACCTGTGACTGAAGAGAGCTCCATGGAGATGTCTCTCGAGCTCCACAACTCAATGACAATAGTTCCGGAATCCTGAGCTTGGGTAGGTTCAACCAACGGTCGGCAGCGCGTGGGTTCTAAGAGAATGCCTGTGCTCGTCTCCCCTGAGGGTTTTCCTCATGTCTCTGTGCCAGGGAATGTGAGGGGTGGTTGCAGGAAATCCCAGTGACTGAGGCTGCCTCCTCAAGGTCAGGGAAGCTATTTCTCAGACTTCCCCGAGCAGGGAACACCTGTGACTGAAGAGAGCTGCGTGGAGTTGTCTCTCGCGTTAAACCACTCAATGACAATGTTTCCGGAATTCTGAGCGTGGGGAGGTTCCACCAACGGTCGGCAACGCGTGGGTTCTAAAGAATGCCTGTGCTCGTCTCCCCTGAGTGTTTTCCTCATGTCTCTGTGCCAGGGAATGCTAGGGGGGGTTGCAGGAAATCCCATTGAGAGAGGCTGCCTCCCCAATGTCAGGGAATGTATTTCTCGGACTTCCCCGAGCAGGGAACACCTGTGACTGAAGAGAGCTGCGTGGAGTTTTCTCTCGAGTTCCAACACTCGATGAAAATTTTTCCAGAATCCTGAGAGTGGGGAGGTTCCACCATCGGTCGACAGCACGTGGGTTCCATGGGAATGTCTGTTCTCGTATCCCTTGAGGGTTTTCCTCATGTCTCTGTGCCAGGGAATGCTAGGGGGGGTTGCAGGTAATCCCAGTGACAGAGGCTGCCTCCCCAAGGTCAGGGATGTTATTTCTCGGACTTCCCCGAGCAGAGAACACCTGTGACTGAAGAGAGCTGCGTGGAGTTGTCTATCGAGCTCCCCCACTCAATGACAATGTTTCTGGAATCCTGAGGTTGGGGAAGTTCCACCAACGGTCAGCAGCGCGTGGCGTCTAAGGGAATGCCTGTGCTCGTCTTCCCTGAGGGTTTTCCTCATGTCTCTGTGCCTGGGAATGCTAGGGGGGGTTGCAGGAAATCCCGGTGACAGAGGCTGCCTACCCAAGGTCAGGGAAATTATTTCTCGGACTTAACCAATCAGGGAATACCTGTGACTGAAGAGAGCTGCGTGGAGTTGTCTTTCGAGCTCCCCCACTCAATGACAATGGTTCCGGAATCCTGAACGTGGGGAGGTACCAGCAACGGTCGGCAGCGCGTTGGATCTAAGGGAATTCCTGTGCTCGCCTCCCATGAGTGTTTTCCTCATGTCTCTGTGCCAGGGAATGCTTGGGGTGTTTGCAGGAATTCCCCGTGACAGATGGTGCCTCCCCAAAGTCAGGGAAGGTATTTCTCGGACTTCCCCGTTCAGGGATCACCTGTGACTGAAGAGAACTGCGTGGAGTTTTATCTAGAGCTCCCCCACTCAATGACAAATATTCCGGAATCCTGAGCGTGGGGAGGTTCCACCAACGGTCGGCAGCGCGTGGGTTCTAAGGGAATGACTGTGCTCGTCTCCCCTGAGTGTTTTCCTCATGTCTCTGTGCCAGGGAATGTAAGGGGGGTTTACAGGATATAACAGTGACAGAGGCTGCCTCCCCAAGGTCAGGGAAAGTATTTCTCAGACTTCCCCGAGCAGGGAACACCTGTGACTTAAGAGAGCTTCGTGGAGTTTCTCTCGAGCTCCCCCAAGGAATGACTATGGTTCCGGAATCCTGAGCGTGGGGAGGTTCCACCAACGGTCGGCAGCGCGTGGGTTCTAAGGGATTGCCTGTGCTCGTCTCCACTTAGGGTTTTCCTCATGTCTCTGTGCCAGGGAATGTTAGGGGGTGTTGCAGGAAATCCCAGTGACAGAGGCTGCCTCCCCAAGGCCAGGGAAGGTTTTTCTCGGACTTCCCCGAACAGGGAACATCTGTGACTGAAGAGAGATGCCTGGAGTTGTCTCTCGAGCTCCCCCACTCAATGATAATGTTTCCGGAATACTGAGCGTGGGGATGTTCCACCAACGGTCGGCAGCGCGTGGGTTCTAATGGAAAGCCTGTGCTCGTCCCCACTGAGGCTTATACTGATGTCTCTGTGCCAGGGAATGCTAGGGGGGGTTGCAGGAATTCCCAGTGGCAGAGACTGAATCCCCAGGGTCAGGGAAGTTATTTCTCGGACTTCCCGGAGCAGGGAACACCTGTGATTGAAGAGAGCTGTGTGGAGTTGTCTCTCGAGCTCGCCCACTCAATGACATTTGTTCCGGAATCCTGAACGTGGGGAGGTTCCACCAAAGGTCGGCAGCGCGTGGGTTCTAAGGGAATGCCTGTGCTCGTCTCCCCTGAGTGTTTTCAACATTTCTCTGTGCCAGGGAATGCTAGGGGGGGGTTCCAGTAAATCCCAGTGACAGAGGCTGCCTCCCCAAGGTCAGGGAATTTATTTCTCGGACTCCCCGAACAGGGAACACCTGTGACTGAAGAGAGCTGCGTGGAGTTGTCACTCGAGTTCCCCACTAAATGACATTGGTTCCGGAATCCTTAGCGTGGGGAGATTCCACCAACGGTCCGCAGCGCGTGGGTTCTAAGTGAATGCCTGTGCTCTTTTCCCCTGAGGGTTTTCCTCATGTCTCTGTGCCAGGGAATGCTCGGGGGGGTTGCAGGAAATACCAGTGACAGAGGCTACCTCCCCAAGGTCAGGGAAAGTATTTCTCGGACTTCCCCGAACAGGGAACACCTGTAACTTAAGAGAGCTGCGTGGAGTTGTCTCTCGAGCTGCCCAACTCAATGACAATATTTCAGAAATCCTGAGCGTGGGGAGGTTCCACCAACGGTCGGCAGCGCGTGGGTTCTAAGGGAATACCTGTGCTCTTCTCCCCTGAGTGTTTTCCTCATGTCTCTGTGCCAGGGAATGCTAGGGGTGGTTGCAGGAAATCCCAGTGACAGAAGTTGCTTCCCCAATGTCAGGGAAGGTATTTCTCGGACTTCCCCGAGCAGGGAACACCTGTGACTGAAGAGAGATGCGTGGAGTTGTCTCTCGAGCTCCCCCACTCAATGACAATGGTTCCGGAATCCTGAGAGTTGGGAGGTTCCACCAAAGTTCGGCAGCGCATGGGTTCTAAGGGAATGCATGGGCTCGTATCCCCTGAGGGATTTCCTCATGTCTCTGTGCCAGGGAATGCTAGGGGGGTTTGCATTAATTCCCAGTGACAGAGGTTGCCTCCCCATGGTCATGGAATTTATTCTCGGACTTCCCCAAACAGGGAACACCTGTGACTGAAGAGAGCTGCGTGGAGTTGTCTCTCGAGCTCCCCCACTCAATGACAATGGTCCCGGAATCTTCATCGTGGGGAGGTTCCACCAACGGTCGTCAGCCCGTGGGTTCTAAGGGAATGCCTGTGCTCGTCTCCCCTGAATGTTTTCCTCATGTCTCTGTGCCAGGGAATGCTAGGGGGAGGTGCAGGAAATCCCAGTGCCAGATGCTGCCTCCCCAAGGTCAGGAAAGCTGTTTCTCGGACTTACCCGTGCAGGGAACACCTGTGACTGAAGAGAGCTGCGTGGAGTTGTCTCTCGTGCTCCCCCACGCACTGACAATGGTTCCGGAATCCTGAGCGTGGGGAGGTTCCACCAACGGTCGGCAGCGCGTGGGTTCTAACGGAATGCCTAAGCTAATCTCCCCTGAGGGTTTTCCTAATGTCTCTGTGCCAGGGAATGCTAGGGGTGATTGCAGGATATCCCAGTGACCGAGGCTGCCTCCCCAAGGTCAGGGAAGATATTTCTCGGACTTCCTGGAAAAGGGAACACCTGTGACTGAAGAGAGCTGCGTGGATTTGTCTCTCGAGCTCCCCCACGCACTGACAATGGTTCCGGAATCCTGAGCGTGGGGAGGTTCCACCAACGGTCGGCAGCGCGTGGGTTCTAACGGAATGCCTAAGCTCGTCTCCCCTGAGGGTTTTCCTAATGTCTCTGTGCCAGGGAATGCTAGGGGTGATTGCAGGATATCCCAGTGACTGAGGCTGCCTCCCCAAGATCAGGGAAGGTATTTCTCGGACTTCCCTGAACAGGGAACACCTGTGACTGAAGAGAGCTACGTGGAGTTGTCTCTCGAGCTCCCCCACGCACTGACAATGTTTCCGGAATCCTGAGCGTGGGGAGGTTCCACCAACGGTCGGCAGCGCGTGGGTTCTAACGGAATGCCTAAGCTCGTCTCCCCTGAGGGTTTTCCTAATGTCTCTGTGCCAGGGAAAGTTAGGGGTGATTGCAGGATATCCCAGTGACCGAGGCTGACTCCCCAAGGTCAGGGAAGTTATTTCTCTGACTTCCTGGAACAGGGAACACCTGTGACTGAAGAGAGCTGCGTGGAGTTGTCTCTCGAGCTCCCCCACGCACTGACAATGGTTCCGGAATCCTGAGCGTGGGGAGGTTCCACCAACGGTCGGCAGCGTATGGGTTCTAACGGAATGACTAAGCTCGTCTCCCCTGAGGATTTTTCTCATGTCTCTGTGCCAGGGAATGCTAGGGGGTTGCAGGAAATCCCAGTGACCGAGGCTGCTTTCCCATGTTCAGGGATAGTATTTTTCTGACTTCCCCGAGCAGGGTTACACCTGTGACTGAAGAGAGCTGCGTGGATTTGTCTCTCGAGCTCCCCCAATCAATGAATATGGTTCCGGAATCCTGAGCGTGGGGAGGTTCCACCAACGGTCGGCAGCGCTTGGGTTCGAAGGGAATGCATGTGCTCTTCCCCCCTGAGGGTTTTCCTCATGTCTATGTGCCAGGGAATGCTAGGGGTGGTTGCAGGAATTCCCAGTGGCATTGGCTCCTCCGAAAGGTCAGGGAAGTTATTTCACGGACTTCCCCGAGCAGGGAACACCTTTGACTGAAGTGAGCAGCGTGGAGTTGTCTCTCGAGCTCCCCCACTCAATGACAATGTTTCGGGAATCCTGAGGGTGGGGAGGTTCCACCAACGGTCGGTATCGCGTGGGTTCTAACAGAAAGCCTGTGCTCTTCTTCCCTGAGGGTTTTCCTCATGTCTCTCTGCCAGGGAATGCTAGGGGGTGTTGCAGGAAATCCCAGTGACAGAGGCTGCCTCCCCAAGGTCAGGGAAGGTATTTCTCGGAATTCCCCGTGCAGGGAACACCTGTGACTGAAGAGAGCTGCGTGGAGTTGTCTCTCGAGGTCCCCCACTCAATGACTATGTTTCCGGAATCCAGAGCATGGGGAGATTCCACCAACGGTCGGCAGGGCGAGGGTTCTAATGGAATGCCTGTGCTCGTCTCCCCTGAGTGTTTTTCTCATGTCTCTGTGCCAGGGAATGCTAGGGGGGTTTGCAGGAAATCCCAGTGACAGAGGCTGCCTCCCCATGTTCTTGGAAGTTATTCTCGGACTTCCCCAAACAGGGAACACCTGTGACTGAAGAGAGCTGCGTGGATATGTCTCTCGAGCTCCCCCACTCAATGACAATGGTCCCGGAATCCTCAGCGTGGGGAAGTTCCACCAACGGTCGTCAGCCCGTGGGTTCTAAGGGAAAGCCTGTGCTCGTCTCCCCTGAAAGTTTTCCACATGTCTCTATGCCAGGGAATGCTAGGGGGAGGTGCAGGAAATCCCAGTGCCAGATGCTGCCTCCCCCAGGTCAGGGAAGATATTTCTCGGACTTCCTGGAACAGGGAACACCTGTGACTGAAGAGAGCTGCGTGGAGTTGTCTCTCGTGCTCCCCCACGCACTGACAATTCTTCCGGAATCCTGAGCGTGGGGAGGTTCCAACAACGGTCGGCAGCGCGTGGGTTCTAACGGAATGCCTAAGCTCGTCTCCCCTGAAGGTTTTCCTAATGTCTCTGTGCCAGGAAATGCTAGGGGTGTTTGAAGGATATCCCAGTGACCGAGGCTGCCTCCCTAAGGTCAGGGAAGATTTTTCTCGGACTTCCTGGAACAGGGAACACCTGTGACTGAAGAGAGCTGCGTGGAGTTGTTTCTCGAGCTCCCCCACGCACTGACAATTCTTCCGGAATCCTGAGCGTGGGGAGGTTCCACCAACGGTCGGCAGCGCGTGGGTTCTAACGGAAAGCCTAAGCTCGTCTCCCATGAGTGTTTTCCTAATGTCTCTGTGCCAGGGAATGCTAGGGGTGATTGCAGGATATCCCAGTGACAGAGGCTGCCTCCCCAAGTTCAGGGAAGATATTTCTCGGACTTCCTGGAAAAGGGAACACCTGTGACTGAAGAGAGCTGCGTGGTCTTGTCTCTCGAGCTCCCCCACGCACTGACAATGGTTCCGGAATCCTGAGAGTGGGGAGGTTCCACCAACGGTAGGCAGGGCGTGGGTTCTAACGGAATGCCTAAGCTCGTCTCCCCTGAGGTTTTTTCTAATGTCTCTGTGCCAGGGAATGCTAGGGGTGATTGCAGGATATCCCAGTGACCGAGGATGCCTCCCCAAGTTCAGCGAAGATATTTCTCTGACTTCCTGTTACAGGGAACACCTGTGACTGAAGAGAGCTGCGTGGAGTTGTCTCTCGAGCTCCCCCACGCACTGACAATGGTTCCGGAATCCTGAGCGTGGGAGATTCCACCAACGGTCGGCAGCGCGTGGGTTCTAACGGAATGCCTAATCTCGTCTCCCCTGAGGGTTTAACTAATGTCTCTGCGCCAGGGAATGCTAGGGTTGATTGCAGGATATCCCAGTGACCGAGGCTGCCTTCCCAAGGTCAGGGAAGTTATTTCTCGGACTTCCTGGAACAGATAACACCTGTGACTGAAGAGAGCTGCGTGGAGTTGTCTCTCGAGCTCCCCCAGGCACTGACAATGGTTCCGGAATCATGAGCGTGGGAGGTTCCACCAACAGTCGGCAGCGCGTGGTTTCTAACGGAATGCCTAAGCTCGTCTCCCCTGAGGATTTTCCTAATGTCTCTGTGCCAGGGAATGCTAGGGGTGATTGCAGGATATCCCAGTGACCGAGGCTGCCTCCCCAAGGTCAGGGAAGTTTTTTCTCGGACTTCCTGAACAGGGAACACCTGTGACTGAAGAGAGCTGCGTGGATTGTCTCTCCAGCTCCCCCAAGAACTGACAATGGTTCTGGAATCCTGAGCGTGGGGAGGTTCCACCAACGGTCGGCAGCGCGTGGTTTCTAACGGAATGCCTAAGCTCGTCTCACCTGAGGGTTTTCCTAATTTCTCTGTGCCAGGGAATGCTAAGGGTGATTGCAGGATATCCCAGTGACCGAGGCTGCCTCCCCAAGTTCAGGGGAGATATTTCTCGGACTTCCTGGAACAGGGAACACCTGTGACTGAAGAGAGCTGCGTGCAATTGTCTCTCGAGCTCCCCAACGCACTGAAAATGGTTCCGGAATCCTGAGCGTGGGGAGGTTCCACCAACGGTCGGCAGCGCGTGGGTTCTAACGGAATGCGTAAGCTCGTTTCCCCTGAGGCTTTTCCTATTATCTCTGTGCCAGGGAATGCTAGGGGTGATTGCAGGATATCCCAGTGTCCGAGGCTGCCTCCGCCAGGTCAGGGAAGTTATTTCTCGGACTTCCTGGAACAGGGAACTCCTGTGACTGAAGAGAGCTTCGTGGAATTGTCTCTCGAGCTCCCCCACGCACTGACAATTCTTCCGGAATCCTGAGCGTGGGGAGGTTCCACCAACGGTCGGCAGCGCGTGGGTTCTAACGGAATGCCTAAGCTCGTCTCCCCTGAGGGTTTTCCTAATGTCTCTGTGCCAGGGAATGTTAGGGGTGATTGCAGGATATCCCAGTGACCGAGGCTGCCTCCCCAAGTTCAGGGAAGATATTTCTCGGACTTCCTGGAACAGGGAACACCTGTGACTGAAGAGAGCTGCGTGGAGTTGTCTCTCGAGCTCCCCCACGCACTGACAATGGTTCCGGAATCCTGAGAGTGGGGAGGTTCCACCAACGGTAGGCAGCGCGTGGGTTCTAACGGAATGCCTAAGCTCGTCTCCCCTGAGGGTTTTCCTAATGTCTCTGTTCCAGGGAATGCTAGGGGTGATTGCAGGATATCCCAGTGACCGAGGCTGCCTCCCCAAGTTCAGGGAAGATATTTCTCCGACTTCCTTTAACAGGGAACACCTGTGACTGAAGAGAGCTGCGTGGAGTTGTCTCTCGAGCTCCCCCACGCACTGACAATGGTTCCGGAATCCTGAGCGTGGGGAGGTTCCACCAACGTTCGGCAGCGCGTGGGTTCTTACAGAATGCCTAAGCTCGTATCCCCTGAGGGTTTTCCTAATGTCTCTGTGCCAGGGAATGCTAGGGGTGATTGCAGGATATCCCAGTGACCGAGTCTGCCTCCCCAAGGTCAGGGAAGATATTTCTTGGACTTCCTGGAACAGGGAACACCTGTGACCTAAGAGAGCTGCGTGGAGTTATCTCTCGAGCTCCCCCACGCACTGACAATGGTTCCGGATTCCTGAGCGTGGGGAGGTTCCACCAACGGTCGGCTACGCGTGGGTTCTAACGGAATGCCTAAGCTCGTCTCCCCTGAGGGTTTTCCTAATGTCTCTGTGCCAGGGAAAGTTAGGGGTGATTGCAGGATATCCCAGTGACCGAGGCTGACTCCCCAAGTTCAGGGAATATATTTCTCGGACTTCCTGGAACAGGGAACACCTGTGACTGAAGAGAGCTGCGTGGAGTTGTCTCTCGAGTTCCCCCACGCACTGACAATGGTTCCGGAATCCTGAGCGTGGGGAGGATCCACCAAAGGTCGGCAGCGCTTGGGTTTTAACGGAATGCCTAAGCACTTATCCCCTGAGTGTTTTCCTAATGTGTCTGTGCCAGGGAATGCTAGGAGTGATTGCAGGATATCCCAGTGAGCGAGGCTGCCTCCCCAAGGTCAGGGAAGATATTTCTCGGACTTCCTGGAACAGGGAACACCTGTGACTGAAGAGAGCTGCGTGGAGTTGTCTCTCGAGCTCCCCCACGCACTGACAATGTTTCCGGTATCCTGAGCGTGGGGAGGTTGCACCAACGATCCGCAGCGCGTGGGTTCTAACGGAATGCCTAAGCTCGTCTCCCCTGAGGGTTTTCCTAATGTCCCTGTGCCAGGGAATGCTAGGGGTGAATGCAGGATATCCCAGTGACCGAGGCTGCCTCCCCAAGGTCAGGGAAGATATTTCTCGGACTTCCTGGATCAGGGAACACCTGTGACTGAAGAGAGCTGCGTGGAGTTGTCTCTCGAGCTCCCCCACTCACTGACAATGTTTCCGGAATCCTGAGCGTGGGAGATTCCACCAAAGGTCGGCAGCGCTTGGGTTCTAACGGAATGCCTAAGCTCGTCTCCCCTGAGGGTTTTCCTAATGTCTCTGTGCCAGGGAATGGTAGGGGTGATTGCAGGATATCCCAGTGACCGAGGCTGACTCCTCCAGGTCAGGGAAGTTTTTTCTCGGACTTCCTGGAACAGGGAACTCCTGTGACTGGAGAGAGCTGCGTGGAGTTGACTCTCGAGCTCCCCCACGCACTGACAATGTTTCCGGAATCCTGAGCGTGGGGAGGTTCCACCAACCGTCGGCAGCGCGTGGGTTCTAACGGAATGCCTAAGCTCGTCTCCCCTGAGGGTTTTCCTAATGTCTCTGTGCCAGGGAATGGTAGGGGGGTTTGCAGGATATCCCAGTGATATACGCTGACTCCCCAAGGACAGGGAAGTTATTTCCCGGACTTCCCCGAACAGGGAACTCCTGTGATTGAAGAGAGCTGCGTGGAGTTGTCTCTCGAGATCCCCCACGCACTGACAATGGTTCCGGAATCCTGAGCGTGGGGAGGTTCCACCAACGGTCGGCAGCGCGTGGGTTCTAACGGAATGCCTAAGCTCGTCTCCCCTGAGGGTTTTCCTAATGTCTCTGTGCCAGGGAATGCTAGGGGTGATTGCAGGATATCCCAGTGTCATACGCTGCCTCCCCAAGGTCAGGGAAGGTATTTACCGGACTTCCCCGAACAGGGAACTCCTGTGAATGAAGAGAGCTGCGTGGAGTTGTCTCTCCAGCTCCCCCACGCACTGACAATGGTTCCGGAATCCTGAGCGTGGGGAGGTTCCACCAACGGTCGGCAGCACGTGGGTTCTAACGGAATACCTAAGCTCGTCTCCCCTGACGGTTTTCCTAATGTCTCTGTGCCAGGGAATGCTAGGGGTGATTGCAGGTTAACCCAGTCACCAATGCTGCTTCCCCAAGGTCAGGAAAGGTATTTCCAGGACTTCCCCGAACAGGGAACTCCTGTGAATGAAGAGAGCTGCGTGGAGTTGTCTCTCGAGCTCCCCCACGCACTGACAATGGTTCCGGAATCCTGAGCTTGGGGAGGATCCACCAACGGTCGGCAGCGCGTGGGTTCTAACAGAAAGTCTAAGCTCGTCTCCCCTGAGGTTTTTCCTAATGTCTCTGTGCCAGGGAATGCTAGGTGTGATTGCAATATATCCCAGTGCCCAGACTGCCTCCCTAAGGTCAGGGAAGGTATTTCCCGGACTTCCCCGAACAGGGAACTCCTTTGAATGAAGAGAGCTCCGTGGAGTTGTCTCTCGAGCTCCCCCACGCACTGACAATGGTTCCGGAATCCTGAGCGTGGGGAGGTTCCACCAACGGTCGGCAGCACGTGGGTTCTAACGGAATGCCTAAGCTCGACTCCCCTGAGGGTTTTCCTAATGTGTCTGCGCCAGGGAATGGTAGGGGGGTTTGCAGGATATCCCAGTGACATACGCTGCCTCCCCAAGGTCAGGGAAGTTATTTCCCGGACTTCCCCGAACAGGGAACTCCTGTGAATGAAGAGAGCTGCGTGGAGTTGTCTCTCGAGCTCCCCCACGCACTGACAATGGTTCCGGAATCCTGAGAGTGGGGAGGTTCCACCAACGGTCGGCAGCGCGTGGGTTCTAACGGAATGACTAACCTCGTCTCCCCTGAGGCTTTTCCTAATATCTCTGTGCAAGGGAATGCTAGGGGTGATTGCAGGATATCCCAGTGACCTAGGCTGCCTCCCCAAGGTCAGGAAAGTTATTTCCCGGACTTCCCCGAACAGAGAACTCCTGTGAATGAAGAGAGCTGCGTGGAGTTGTCTCTCGAGCTCCCCCACGCACTGACAATGGTTCCGGAATCCTGAGCGTGGGGAGGTTCCACCAACGGTCGGCAGCGTGTGGGTTCTAACGGAATGCCTAAGCTCGTCTCCCCTGAGGGTTTTCCTAATGTCTCTGTGCCAGGGAATGTTAGGGGGGTTTGCAGGTTATCCCAGTGACATACGCTGCCTCCCCAAGGTCAGGAAAGGTATTTCCCGGACTTCCCCGAACAGGGAAATCCTGTGAATGAAGAGAGCTGCGTGGAGTTGTCTCTCGAGCTCCCACACGCACTGAAAATGCTTCCGGAATCCTGAGCGTGGGGAGGTTCCACCAACGGTCGGCAGCGCGTGGGTTCTAACGGAATGCCTAAGCTCGTCTCCCCTGAGGGTTTTCCTAATGTCTCTCTGCCAGGGAATGCTAGGGTTGATTGCAGGATATCCCAGTGACCGAGGCTGCCTCCCCAAGTTCAGGAAAGGTATTTCCCGGACTTCCCCGAACAGAGAACTCCTGTGAATGAAGAGAGCTGCGTGGAGTTGTCTCTCGAGCTCCCCCACGCACTGACAATGGTTCCGGAATCCTGAGCGTGGGGAGGTTCCACCAACGGTCGGCAGCGCGTGGGTTCTAACGGAATGCCTAAGCTCGTCTCCCATGAGGGTTTTCCCAATGTCTCTGTGCCAGGGAATGTTAGGGGGGTTTGCAGGTTATCCCAGTGACATACGCTGCCTCCCCAAGGTCAGGAAAGGTATTTCCCGGACTTCCCCGAACAGGGAACTCCTGTGAATGAAGAGAGCTGCGTGGAGTTGTCTCTCGAGCTCCCACACGCACTGACAATGGTTCCGGAATCCTGAGCGTGGGGAGGTTCCACCAACGGTCGGCAGCGCGTGGGTTCTAACGGAATGCCTAAGCTCGTCTCCCCTGAGGGTTTTCCTAATGTCTCTGTGATAGGGAATGCTAGGGGTGATTGCAGCATATCCCAGTGACCGAGGCTGCCTCCCCAAGGTCAGGGAAGGTATTTCCCGGACTTCCCCGAACAGGGAACACCTGTGACTGAAGAGAGCTGCGTGGAGTTTTCTCTCGAGCTCCCCCACGCACTGACAATGTTTCCGGAATCCTGAGCGTGGGGAGGTTCCACCAACGGTCGGCAGAGCATGGGTTCTAACGGAATGCCTAAGCTCGTCTCCCCTGAGGGTTTTCCTAATGAGTCTGTGCCAGGGAATGGTAGGGTGGTTTGCAGGGTATCCCAGTGACATACGCTGCCTCCCCAAGTTCAGGGAAGGTATTTCCTGGACTTCCCCGAACAGGGAACTCTGGTGAAAGTAGAGAGCTGCGTGGAGTTGTCTCTCGAGCTCCCCCACGCACTGACAATGGTTCCGGAATCCTGAGCGTGGGGAGGTTCCACCAACGGTCGGCAGCGCGTGGGTTCTAACGGAATGCCTAAGCTCGTCTCCCCTGAGGGTTTTCCTAATGTCTCTGTGCCAGGGAATGCTAGGGGTGTTTGCAGGATATCCCAGGGACATACGCTGCCTCCCCAAGGTCAGGGAAGGTATTTCCCAGACTTCCCTGAACATGGAACTCCTGTGAATGAAGAGAGCTGCGTGGAGTTGTCTCTCGAGCTCCCCCACGCACTGACAATGGTTCCGGAATCCTGAGCGTGGGGAGGTTCCACCAACGGTCGGCAGCGCGTGGGTTCTAACGGAATGCGTAAGCTCGTCTCCCCTGAGGGTTTTCCTAATGTGTCTGTGCCAGGGAATGATAGGGGTTTTTGCAGGATATCCCAGTGACATACGCTGCCTCCCCAAATTCAGGGAAGGTATTTCCCGGACTTCCCCGAACAGGGAACTCCTGTGAATGAAGAGAGCTGTGTGGAGTTGTCTCTCGAGCTCCCCCAAGCACTGACAATTTTTCCGGAATCCTGAGCGTGGGGAGGTTCCACCAACGGTCGGCAGCGCGTGGGTTCTAACGGAGTGCCTAAGCTCGTCTCCCCTGAGGTTTTTCCTAATGTCTCTGTGCCAGGGAATGCTAGGGGAGATTGCAGGATATCCCAGTGACCGAGGCTGCCTCCCCAAGGTCAGGAAATTATTTCTCAGACTTCCCCGAACAGGGAACTCCTGTGAATGAAGAGAGCTGCGTGGAGTTGTCCCTCGAGCTCCCCAACGCACTGACAATGGTTCCGGAATCCTGAGCGTGGGGAGGTACCACCAACGGTAGTCAGCGCTTGGGTTCTAACGGAATGCCTAAGCTGGTCTCCCCTGAGGTTTTTCGTAATCTCTCTGTGCCAGGGAATGGTAGGGGGGTTTGCAGGATATCCCAGTGACATACGCTGCCTCCCCAAGGTCAGGGAAGATTTTTCCCGGACTTCCCCGAACAGGGAACTCCTGTGAATGAAGAGAGCTGCGTGGAGTTGTCTCTCGAGCTCCCCCACGCACTGACAATTTTTCCGGAATCCTGAGCGTGGGGAGTTTCCACCAACGGTCGGCAGCGCGTGGGTTCTAACGGAATGCCTAAGCTCGTCTCCCCTGAGGGTTTTCCTAATATCTCTGTGCCAATGAATGCTAGGGGTGATTGCAGGATATCCCAGTGACCGAGGCTGCCTCCCCAAGTTCAGGAAACTTATTTCTCTGACTTCCCCGGACAGGGAACTCCTGTGAATGAAGAGAGCTGCGTGGAGTTTTCTCTCGAGCTCCCCCACGCACTGACAATGGTTCCGGAATCCTGAGCGTGGGGAGGTTCAACCAAAGGTCGGCAGCGCGTGGGTTCTAACGGAATGCATAAGGTCGTCTCCCCTGAGGGTTTTCCTAATGTGTCTGTGCCAGGGATTGTTAGGGGGGTTTGCAGGATATCCCAGTGACATACGCTGCCTCCCCAAGATCAGGGAAAGTTTTTCCCGGACTTCCCCGAACAGGGAAATCCTGTGAATGAAGAGAGCTGCGTGGAGTTGTCTCTCGAGCTCCCCCACGCACTGACAATGGTTCCGGAATTCAGAGGGTGGGGAGGTTCCACCAACGGTCGGCAGCGCGTGGGTTCTAACGGAATGCCTAAGCTCGTCTCCCCTGAGGGTTTTCCTAATGTCTCTGTGCCAGGGAATGGTAGGGGGGTTTGCAGGATATCCCAGTGACATACGTCGCCTCCCCAAGTTCAGGGAAGGTATTTCCCGGCCTTCCCCGAACAGGGAACTCCTGTGAATTAAGAGAGCTGCGTGGAGTTGTCTCTCGAGCTCCCCCACGCACTGACAATGGTTCCGGAATCCTGAGCGTGGGGAGGTTCCACCAACGGTCGGCAGCGTGTGGGTTCAAACGGAATGCCTAAGCTCGTCTCCCCTGAGGATTTTCCTAATGTCTCTGTGCCAGGGAATGTTAGGCGGGTTTGCAGTATATCCCAGAGACATACGCTGCCTCCCCAAGGTCAAGGAAGGTATTTCCCGGACTTCCCCGAACAGGGAACTCCTGTGAATAAAGAGAGCTGCGTGGAGTTGTCTCTCGAGCTCCCCCACGCACTGACAATGGTTCCGGAATCCTAAGCGTGGGGAGGTTCCACCAACGGTCGGCAGCGCGTGGGTTCAAACGGAATGCCTAAGCTCGTCTCCCCTGAGGGTTTTCCTAATGTGTCTGTGCCAGGGAATGCTAGGGGTGATTGCAGGTTATCCCAGTGACCGAGGTTGCCTCCCCAAGGTCAGGGAAAGTTTTTCCCGGACTTCCCCGAAAAGGGAACTCCTGTGAATGAAGAGAGAAGCGTGGAGTTGTCTCTCGAGCTCCCCCACGCACTGACAATGGTTCCGGAATCCTGAGCGTGGGGAGGTTCCACCAACGAACGGCAGCGCATGGGTTCTAGCGGAAAGTTTAAGCACGTCTCCCCTTAGGCTTTTCCTAATGTCTCTGTACCAGGGAATGCTAGGGAGGTTTGCAGGATATCCCAGTGACAGAGAATCCCTCCCAAAATTCAGGGAAGGTATTTATCGGACTTCCCAGAACAGGGAACACCTGTGACTGAAGAGAGCTTCGTGGATTTCTCTCTCGAGCTCCCCCACGCACTGACAATGGATCCGGAATCCTGAGCCTGGGGAGGTTCCACCAACGGTCGGCAGCGCGTGGGTTCTTACGGTATGCCTAAGCTCGTCTCCCCTGAGGGTTTTTCTAATGTCTCTTTGCCAGGGAATGCTAGGCGGGTTTGCAGGATATCCCAGTGACATACGCTGCCTCCCCAAGGTCAGGGAAGGTATTTTTCGGTCTTCCCCGAACAGGGAACACCTGTGACTGAAGAGAGCTGCGTGTAGTTGTCTCTCGAACTCCCCCATGCACTGACAATTGTTCCGGAATCCTGTGCATGGGGAGGAACCACCAACGGTCGGCAGCCCGTGGGTTCTAGCGGAAAGCATAATCTCGTCTCCCCTGAGGCTTTTCCTAATGTCTCTGTGCCAGGGAATGCTAGGGGGGTTTGCAGGATATCCCAGTGACAGAGGCTGCCTCCCCAAATGCAGGGAAGGTATTTCTCAGACTTCCCAGAACATGGAACACCTGTAAATGAAGAGAGCTTCGTGAAGTTTTCTCGCGAGCTCCCCCACGCACTGACAATGGATCCGGAATCCTGAGCGTGGTGAGGTTCCACCAACGGTCGGCAGCGCGTGGGTTCTAACGGAATGCCTAAGCTCGTCTCCCCTGAGGATTTTCCTAATGTCTCTGTGCCAGGGAATGGTAGGGGGGTTTGCAGGATATCCCAGTGACATACGCTGCCTCCCCAAGTTCAGGGAAGGTATTTCCCGGACTTCCCCGAACAGGGAACTCCTGTGAATGAAGAGAGCTGCGTGGAGTTGTCTCTCGAGCTCCCCCACGCACTGACAATGGTTCCGGAATCCTGAGCGTGGGGAGGTTCCACCAACGGTCGGCAGCGTGTGGGTTCAAACGGAATGCCTAAGCTCGTCTCCCCTGAGGGTTTTCCTAATGTGTCTGTGCCAGGGAATGCTAGGGGTGATTGCAGGTTATCCCAGTGACCGAGGCTGCCTCCCCAAGTTCAGGGAAAGTTTTTCCCGGACTTCCCCGAAAAAGGAACTTCTGTGAATGAAGAGAGCTGCGTGGAGTTGTCTCTCGAGCTCCCCCACGCACTGACAATGGTTCCGGAATCCTGAGCGTGGGGAGGTTCTACCAACGGTCGGCAGCGCATGGGTTCTAGCCGAAAGTTTAAGCACGTCTCCCCTGAGGCTTTTCCTAATTTCTCTGTACCAGGGAATGCTAGGGAGGTTTGCAGGTTATCCCAGTGACAGAGAATCCTTCCCAAAATTCAGGGAAGGTATTTATCGGACTTCCCAGAACAGGGAACACCTGTGACTGAAGAGAGCTTCGTGGATTTCTCTCTCGAGCTCCCCCACGCACTGACAATGGATCCGGAATCCTGAGCGTGGGGAGGTTCCACCAACGGTCGGCAGCGCGTGGGTTCTTACGGTATGCCTAAGCTCGTCTCCCCTGAGGGTTTTTCTAATGTCTTTTTGCCAGGGAATGCTAGGCGGGTTTGCAGGATATCCCAGTGACAGAGGCTGCCTCCCCAAGGTCAGGGAAGGTATATTTCGGTCTTCCCCGAAAAGGGAACACCTGTGACTGAACAGAGCTGCGTGTAGTTGTCTCTCGAACTCCCCCATGCACTGACAATTGTTCCGGAATCCTGTGCATGGGGAGGTACCACCAACGGTCGGCAGCCCGTGGGTTCTAGCGGAAAGCATAAGCTCGTCTCCCCTGAGGCTTTTCCTAATGTCTCTGTGCCAGGGAATGCTAGGGGGGTTTGCAGGATATCCCAGTGACAGAGGCTGCCTCCCCAAATGCAGGGAAGGTTTTTCTCAGACTTCCCAGAACATGGAACACCTGTGAATGAAGAGAGCTTCGTGGAGTTTTCTCTCGAGCTCCCCCACGCACTGACAATGGATCCGGAATCCTGAGCGTGGGGAGGTTCCACCAACGGTCGGCAGCGCGTGGGTTCTAACGGAATGCCTAAGCTCGTCTCCCCTGAGGGTTTTCCTAATGTCTCTGTGCCAGGGAATGCTAGGGGGGTTTGCAGGATATCCCAGTGACAGAGGCTGCCTCCCCAAGGTCAGGGAAGTTATTTCTCGGACTTCCCCGAACAGGGAATACGTGTGACTGAAGAGAGCTGCGTGGAGTTGTCTCTCGAGCTCCCCCACGCACTGACAATGGTTCCGGAATTCTGAGCGTGGGGAGGATCCACCAACGGTCGGCAGCGCGTGGGTTCAAACGGAAAGCCTAAGCTAGTCTCCCCTGAGGGTTTTCCTAATGTCTCTCTGCCAGGGAATGCTAGGGGGGTTTGCAGGATATCCCAGTGACAGAGGCTGCCTCCCCAAGGTCAGGGAAGGTATTTCTCGGACTTCCCTGAACAGGGAAAACTTGTGACTGAAGAGAATTGCGTGAAGTTTTCTCTCGAGATCCCCCACGCACTGACAATGGTTCCGGAATCCTGAGCGTGGGGAGGTTCTACCAACGGTCGGCAGCGCATGGGTTCTAGCCGAAAGTTTAAGCACGTCTCCCCTGAGGCTTTTCCTAATTTCTCTGTACCAGGGAATGCTAGGGAGGTTTGCAGGTTATCCCAGTGACAGAGAATCCTTCCCAAAATTCAGGGAAGGTATTTATCGGACTTCCCAGAACAGGGAACACCTGTGACTGAAGAGAGCTTCGTGGATTTCTCTCTCGAGCTCCCCCACGCACTGACAATGGATCCGGAATCCTGAGCGTGGGGAGGTTCCACCAACGGTCGGCAGCGCGTGGGTTCTTACGGTATGCCTAAGCTCGTCTCCCCTGAGGGTTTTTCTAATGTCTTTTTGCCAGGGAATGCTAGGCGGGTTTGCAGGATATCCCAGTGACAGAGGCTGCCTCCCCAAGGTCAGGGAAGGTATATTTCGGTCTTCCCCGAAAAGGGAACACCTGTGACTGAACAGAGCTGCGTGTAGTTGTCTCTCGAACTCCCCCATGCACTGACAATTGTTCCGGAATCCTGTGCATGGGGAGGTACCACCAACGGTCGGCAGCCCGTGGGTTCTAGCGGAAAGCATAAGCTCGTCTCCCCTGAGGCTTTTCCTAATGTCTCTGTGCCAGGGAATGCTAGGGGGGTTTGCAGGATATCCCAGTGACAGAGGCTGCCTCCCCAAATGCAGGGAAGGTTTTTCTCAGACTTCCCAGAACATGGAACACCTGTGAATGAAGAGAGCTTCGTGGAGTTTTCTCTCGAGCTCCCCCACGCACTGACAATGGATCCGGAATCCTGAGCGTGGGGAGGTTCCACCAACGGTCGGCAGCGCGTGGGTTCTAACGGAATGCCTAAGCTCGTCTCCCCTGAGGGTTTTCCTAATGTCTCTGTGCCAGGGAATGCTAGGGGGGTTTGCAGGATATCCCAGTGACAGAGGCTGCCTCCCCAAGGTCAGGGAAGTTATTTCTCGGACTTCCCCGAACAGGGAATACCTGTGACTGAAGAGAGCTGCGTGGAGTTGTCTCTCGAGCTCCCCCACGCACTGACAATGGTTCCGGAATTCTGAGCGTGGGAAGGATCCACCAACGGTCGGCAGCGCGTGGGTTCAAACGGAAAGCCTAAGCTAGTCTCCCCTGAGGGTTTTCCTAATGTCTCTCTGCCAGGGAATGCTAGGGGGGTTTGCAGGATATCCCAGTGACAGAGGCTGCCTCCCCAAGGTCAGGGAAGGTATTTCTCGGACTTCCCTGAACAGGGAAAACTTGTGACTGAAGAGAATTGCGTGAAGTTTTCTCTCGAGATCCCCCACGCACTGACAATGGTTTCGGAATCCTGAGCGTGGGGAGGTTCCACGAAATGTCGGCAGCGCGTGGGTACTAGCAGAAAGCATAAGCTCGTCTCCCCTGAGGCTTTTCCTAACGTCTCTGTGCCAGGGAATGGTAGGGGGGTTTGCAGGATATCCCAGTGTCAGAGGCTGCCTCCGAAAGGTAAGGGAAGGTATTTCTCAGACTTCCCGAACAGGGAAATCCTGTGAATGAAGAGAGATGCGTGGAGTTGTCTCTCGAGCTCCCCCACGCACTGACAATTGTTCCGGAATCCTGAGCGTGGGGAGGTTCCACCAACGGTCGGCAGCGCGTGGGTTCTAACGGAATGCCTAAGCTCGTCTCCCCTGAGGGTTTTCTTAATGTCTCTGTGCCAGGGAATGCTAGGGGTGATTGCAGGATATCCCAGTGACCGAGGCTGCCTCCCCAAGGTCAGGGAAGGTATTTACCGGACTTCCCCGAACAGGGAACTCCTGTGAATGAAGAGAGCTGCGTGGAGTTTTCTCTCGAGCTCCCCAACACACTGACAATGGTTCCGGAATCCTGAGCGTGGGGAGGTTCCACCAACGGTCGGCAGCGCGTGGGTTCTAACGGAACGCCTAAGCTGTTCTCCCCTGAGGGTTTTCCTAATGTCTCTGTGCCAGGGAATGTTAGGGGTGATTGCAGGATATCCCAGTGACCCAGGCTGCCTCCCCAAGGTCAGGGAAGGTATTTCCCGTACTTCCCCGAACAGGGAACTCCTGTGAATGAAGAGAGCTGCGTGGAGTTGTCTCTCGAGCTCCCCCACGCACTGAAAATGGTTCCGGAATCCTGAGTGTGGGGAGGTTCCACCAACGGCGGCAGCGCGTGGGTTCTATCGGAATGCCTAAGCTCGTCTCCCCTGAGGGTTTTCCTAATGTCTCTGTGCCAGGGAATGTTAGGGGTGATTGCAGGATATCCCAGTGACGGAGGCTGCCTCCCCAAGTTCAGGGAAGGTATTTCCCGGACTTCCCCGAACAGGGAACTCCTATGAATGAAGAGAGCGGCGTGGAGTTGTCTCTCGAGCTCCCCCACGCACTGACAATTGTTCCAGAATCCTGAGCGTGGGGAGGTTCCAGCAACGTTCAGCAGTGCGTGGGTTCTAATGGAATCCCTAAGCTCGTCTCCCCTGAGGGTTTTCCTAATATCTCTTTGCCAGGGAATGCTAGGGGGGTTTGCATGTTATCCCAGTGACAGAGGCTGGCTCCCCAAGGTCAGGGAAGTTATTTCTCGGACTTCCCCGAACAGGGAACACCTGTGATTGAAGAGAGCTGCGTGGAGTTTTCTATCGAGCTCCCCCATTCACTGACAATGATTCCAGAATCCTGAGCGTTGGGAGGTTCCACCAACGGTCGGCAGCGCGTGGGTTCTAACGGAAAGGATAAGCTCGTCTCCCCTGAGGGTTTTCCTAATGTCTCTGTGCCAGGGAATGCTAGGGGGTTTGCAGGTTATCCAAGTGACAGAGGCTGCCTCCCCAAGGTCAGGGAAAGTATTTCTCGGACTTCCCCGAACAGGGAACACCTGTGACTGAAGAGAGCTGCGTGGGGTTGTGTCTCGAGTTCCCCCACGCACTGACAATGCTTCCGGAATCCTGAGCGTGGGGAGGTTCCACCAACCGTCGGCAGCACGTGAGTTCTAACGGAAACCCTAAGCTAGTCTCCCCTGTGTGTTTTCCTAATGTCTCTGTGCCAGGGAATGCTAGAGGGGTTTGCAGGTTATCTCAGTGGCAGAGGCTGCCTCCCCAAGTTCAGGGAAGGTATTTCTCGGACTTACCCGAACAGGGAACACCTGTGACTGAAGAGATCTGCGTGGAATTGTCTCTCGAGCTCCCCCGCACAATGACAATGGTTCCGGAATCCTGAGCGTGTGGAGGTTCCAAAAACGGTCGGCAGCGAGTGGGTTCTAACGGAAAGCGTAAGCTCGTCTCCCCTGACGGTTTTCCTAATGTCTCTTTGCCAGGGAATGCTAGGGGTGTTTGCAGGATATCCCAGTGACAGAGGCTTCCTCCCCAAGGTCAGGGAAGTTATTTCAGGGACTACCCCGATCAGGGAACACCTGTGACTGAAGAGAGCTGCGTGGAGTTTTCTCTCGAGCTCCCCCATGCACTGACAATGATTCCGGAATCCTGAGCGTGGGGAGGTTCCACCAACGGTCGGCAGCGCGTGGGTTCTAACGGAATGCCTAAGCTCGTCTCCCCTGAGGGTTTTCCTAATGTCTCTGTGCCAGGGAATGCTAGGTGTGATTGCAGGATATCCCAGGGTCAGAGGCTGCATCCCCAAGTTCAGGGAAGGTATTTCTCGCACTTCCCCGAGAAGGGAACACCTGTGAATGAAGAGAGCTGCGTGGAATTGTCTCTCGAGTTCCCCCACGCACTGACAATGGATCCGGAATCCTGAGCGTGGGGAGGTTCCACCAACGGTCGGCAGCGCGTGGGTTCTAACGGAATGCCTAAGCTCGTCTCCCCTGAGGGTTTTCCTAATTTCTCTGTGCCAGGGAATGCTAGGGGGGTTTGCAGGATATCCCAGTGACAGAGGCTGCCTCCCCAAGGTCAGGAAAGTTATTTCTCGGACTTCCCCGAACAGGGAACACCTGTGACTGAAGAGAGCTGCGTGGACTTGTCTCTCGAGCTCCCCCACTCACTGATAATTTTTCCGGAATCCTGAGCGTGGGGAGGTTCCACCAACGGTCGGCAGCGCGTGGGTTCAAACGGAAAGCCTAAGCTCGTCTCCCCTGAGGGTTTTCCTAATGTCTCTGTGCCAGGGAATGCTAGGGGGGTTTGCAGGATATCCCAGTGACAGAGGATGCCTCCCCAAGGTCAGGGAAAGTATTCTCGGAATTCCCTGAAAAGGGAAAACTTGTGACTGAAGAGAATTGCGTGAAGTTTTCTCTCGAGATCCCCCACGCACTGACAATGGTTCCGGAATCCTGAGCGTGGGGAGGTTCCACCAACGGTCGGCAGCGCGTGGGTTCTAGCGGAAAGCATAAGCTCGTCTCCCCTGAGGCTTTTCCTAACGTCTCTGTGCCAGGGAATGCTAGGGGAGTTTGCAGGATATCCCAGTGACAGAGGCTGCCTCCCCAAATTCAGGGAAGGTATTTCTCGGACTTCCCAGAACAGGGAACACCTGTGACTGAAGAGAACTTCGTGGAGTTGTTTCTAGTGCTCCCCCACGCACTGACAATTGATCCGGAATCCTGAGCGTGGGGAGGTTCCACCAACGGTCGGCAGCACGTGGGTTCTAATGGAATGCCTAAGCTCGTCTCCCCTGAGGTTTTTCATAATGTCTCTGTGCCAGGGAATGCTAGGGGGGTTTGCAGGATATCCCAGTGACAGAGGCTGCCTCCCCAAGGTCAGGGAAGTTATTTCTCGGACTTCCCCGGACAGGGAACACCTGTGACTTAAGAGAGCTGCGTGGAGTTGTCTCTCGAGCTCCCACACGCACTGACAATTGTTCCGGAATCCTGAGCGTGGGCAGGTTCCTCCAACGGTCGTCAGCGTGTGGGTTCTAACGGAAAGCCTAAGCTCGTCTCCCCTGAGGGTTTTCCTAATGTCTCTCTGCCAGGAAATGCTAGGGGGGTTTGCCGGATATCCCAGTGACAGAGGCTGCCTCCCCAAGGTCAGGGAAGGTATTTCTCGGCCTTCCCCGAACAGGGAACACCTGTGATTGAAGAGAGCTGCGTGGAGTTTTCTCTCGAGTTCCACCACGCACTGGCAATGTTTCCGGAATAATGAGTGTGTGGAGGTTCCACCAACGGTTGGCAGCGCGTGGGTTCTAACGGAATGCCTAAGCTCGTCTCCCCTGAGGGTTTTCCTAATGTCTCTGTGCCAGGGAATGCTAGGGGGGTTTGCCGGATATCCCAGTGAAAGAGGCTGCCGCCCCAAGGTCAGGGAAGGTATTTCTCGGCCTTCCCCGAACAGGGAACACCTGTGACTGAAGAGAGCTGCGTGGAGTTTTCTCTCGATCTCCCCCACGCACTGGCAATGATTCCGGACACCTGAGCGTGGGGAGGTTCCACCAACGGTCGGCAGCGCGTGGGTTCTTACGGAAAGCCTAAGCTCGTCTCCCCTGAAGGTTTTCCTAATGTCTCTGTGCCAGGGAATGCTAGGGGGGTTTGCAGGATATCCCAGTGACAGAGGCTGCCTCCCCAAGGTCAGGGAAGTTATTTCTCAGACTTCCCCGAACAGGGAACCCCTGTGACTGAAGAGAGCTGCGTGGAGTTGTCTCTCGAGCTCCCACACGCACTGTAAATGTTTCCAGAATACTGAGCGTGGGGAGGTTCCACCAACGGTCGGCAGGGCGTGGGTACTAAAGGAAAGCCTAAGCTCGTCTCCCCTGAGTGTTTTCCTAATGTCTCTGTGCCATGGAATGCTAGGGGGGGTTTGCAGGATATCACAGTGACAGTCGCTGCCTCCCTAAGTTCAGCGAAGTTATTTCTCGGACTTCCCCGAACAGGGAACACCTGGAAATGAAGAGAGCTGCGTGGAGTTGTCTCTCGAGCTCCCCCACGCACTGACAATGGTTCCGGAATCCTGATCGTGGGGAGGTTTCACCAACGGTCGGCAGCGCGTGGGTTCTAACGGAAAGCCTAAGCTCGTCTCCCCTGAGGGTTTTCCTAATGTCTCTGTGCCAGGGAATGCTAGGGGGGTATGCAGGATATCCCAGTGATAGAGGCTGCCTTCCCAAGGTCAGGGAAGTTATTTCTCGGACATCCCCGAACAGGGAACACCTGTGAATGAAGAGAGCTTCGTGGAGTTGTCTCTCGAGCTCCCCCACACACTGACAATATTTCAGGTTTCCTGAGCGTGGAGAGGTTCCACCAACGGTCCTCAGCGCGTGGGTTCTAACGGAAAGCCTAAGCTCGTCTCCCCTGAGGGTTTTCCTAATGTCTCTGTGCCAGGGAATGCTAGGGGATGTTTGCAGGATATCCCAGTGACAGAGGCTGCCTCCCAAAGGTCAGGGAAGGTTTTTCTCGGACTTCCCCGCTCAGGGAACACCTGTGACTAAAGAGAGCTGCGTGGAGTTCTCTCTCGAGCTCCCCCACGCACTGGCAATTGTTCAGGAATCCTGAGCGTGGGGAGGTTCCACCAACGGTCGGCAGCGCGTGGGTTTTAACGGAATGCCTAAGCTGGTCTCCCCTGAGGGTTTTCCTAATGTCTCTGTGCCAGGGAAAGCTAGGGGGATTTGCAGGATATCCCAGTGTCAGAGGCTGCCTCCCCAAGGTCAGGGACGTTATTTCTCGGACTTCCTCGAACATGGAACACCTGTGACTGAAGAGAGCTGCGTGGAGTTGTCTCCCGAGTTCCCCCACGCACTGACAATGGATCCGGAATCCTGAGTGTGGGGAGGATCCACCAACGGTCGGCAGCACGTGGGTTCAAACGAAAAGCCTAAGCTCGTCTCCCCTGAAGTTTTTCCTAATGTCTCTCTGTCAGTGAATTCTAGGGGGATTGCAGGATATTCCAGTGACAGAGGCTCCTCCCCAAGGTCAGGGAAGTTATTTCTCGGACTTCCGCGAACAGGGAACACCTGTGACTGAAGAGAGCTGCGTGGAGTTGTCTCTCAAGTTCCCCCACGCACTGATAATGGTTCCGGAATCCTGAGCGTGGGGAGGATCCACCAACGGTCGGCAGCACGTGGGTTCTAACGGAAAGCCTAAGCTCGTCTCCCCTTAGTTTTTTCGTAATGTCTCTGTGTCAGGGAATTCTAGGGGTTTTGCTGGATATAAGTGACAGAGGCTGCCTCCCCAAGGTCAGGGAAGTTATTTCTCGGACTTCCCCGAATAGGGAACACATGTGACTGAAAGAGCTGCGTGGAGTTGTCTCTCGAGCTCCCCCACGCACTGACAATATTTCCGGAATCCTGAGCGTGGGGATGTTCCACCAACGGTCGACAGCGCGTCTGTTGTAACGTAAAGCCTAAGATCGTCTCCCCTGAGGGTTTTCCTAATATCTCTGTGCCAGGGAATGCTAGGGGGGTTTGCAGGATATCCCAGTGACAGAGGCTGCCTCCCCAAGGTCAGGGAAGTTATTTCTCGGACTGCCCCTAACAGGGAATACCTGTGACTGAAGAGAGCTTCGTGGAGTTGTCTCTCGAGCTCCCCCACGCACTGACAATGTTTCCGGAATCCTGAGCGTGGGGAGGTTCCACCAACGGTTGGCAGCGCGTGGGTTCTAACGGAATGCCTAAGCTCGTCTCCCCTGAGGGTTTTCCTAATATCTCTGTGCCAGGGAATGCTAGGGGTGTTTGCAGGATATCCCAGTGACAGAGGCTGCCTCACCAAGGTCAGGGAAGGTATTTCTCGGATTTCCCCGAACAGGGAACACCTGTGACTGAAGAGATCTTCGTGGAGTTGTCTCTCGAGCTCCCCCACGCACTGACAATGTTTCCGGAATCCTGAGCGTGGAGAGGTTCCACCAACGGTCGGCAGCGTGTGGGTTCAAACGGAAAGGCTAAGCTCGTCTCCCCTGAGGGTTTTCCTAATGTCTCTGTGCCAGGGATTGCTAGGGGGATTTGCAGGATATCCCAGTGACAGAGGCTGCCTCCCCAAGGTCAGGGAAGGTATTTCTCGGACTTCCCCGAACAGGGAACACCTGTGACTGAAGAGAGCTGCGTGGACTTGTCTCTCGAGCTCCCCCACGCACTGACAATGTTTCCGGAATCCGGAGCGTTGGGAGGTTCCACCAACGGTCGGCAGCGCGTGGGTTTTAAGGGAATGCCTAAGCTCGTCTCCCCTGAGGGTTTTCCTAATGTCTCTGTGCCAGGGAATGCTATGGGTGTTTACAGGATATACCAGTGACAGAGGCTGCCTCCCCAAAGACAGGGAAGGTATTTCTCGGACTTCCCCGAAAAGGGAACACCTCTGACTGAAGGAGAGCTGCGTGGAGTTGTCTCTCGAGCTCCCCCACGCACTGACAATGGTTCCGGAATCCTGAGCGTGTGGAGGTTCCATCAGCGGTCGTCAGCGCGTGGGTTCTAACGGAATGCCTAAGCTCGTCACCCCTGAGGTTTTTCCTAATGTCTCTGTACCAGGGAATACTAGGGGGATTTGCAGGATATCCCAGTGACAGAGGTTGCTTCCCCAAGGTCAGGGAATTATTCCTCGGACTTCTCCGAACAGGGAACACCTGT
This sequence comes from Vicugna pacos, assembly GCF_048564905.1. Classification (NCBI taxonomy): domain Eukaryota; kingdom Metazoa; phylum Chordata; class Mammalia; order Artiodactyla; family Camelidae; genus Vicugna; species Vicugna pacos. The sequence continues at coordinate 50,033,164 of NW_027328721.1, read as the reverse complement.
GACTGAAGAGAGCTGCGTGGAGTTGCCTCTCGAGATCCCCCACGCACTGACAATGGTTCCGGAATCCTGAGCGTGGGGAGGTTCCACCAACGGTCGGCAGGGCGTGGGTTCTAACGGAATACCTAAGCTCGTCTCCCCTGAGGGTTTTCCTAATGTCTCTCTGCCAGGGAATGCTAGGGGGGTTTGTAGGATATCCCAGTGACAGAGGCTGCCTCCCCAAGGTCAGGGAAGTTATTTCTCGGCCTTCCCCGAAAAGGGAACACCTGTGACTGAAGAGAGCTGCGTGGAGTTGTCTCTCGAGCTCACACACGCACTGTCAATTTTTCCGGAATCCTGAGCGTGGGCAGGTTCCTCCAACGGTCGACAGCGTGTGGGTTCTAACGGAAAGCCTAAGGTCGTCTCCCCTAAGGGTTTTCCTAATATCTCTGTGCCAGGTAATGCTAGGGGTGTTTGCAGGATATCCCAGTGACAGAGGCTGCCTCCCCAAGTTCAGAGAAGCTATTTCTCGGCCTTCCCCGTACAGGGAACACCTGTGATTGAAGAGAGCTGCGTGGAGTTGTCTCTCGAGTTCCCCCACGCACTGACAATGGTTCCGGTATCCTGAGCGTTGGGAGGTTCCACCAACGGTCGGCAGCGCGTTGGTTCTAACGGAAAGCCTAAGCTCGTCTCCCCTGAGGCTTTTCCTAATGTCTCTTTGCCAGGGAATGTTAGGGGGGTTTGCCGGATATCCCAGTGACAGAGGCTGCCTCCCCAAGGTCAGGGAAGGTATTTCTCGGCGTTCCCCGAACAGGGAACACCTGTGACTGAAGAGAGCTGCGTGGAGTTTTCTCTCGATCTCCCCCACGCACTGGCAATGGTTCCGGAATCCTGAGCGTGGGGTGGTTCCACCAACGGTCGGCAGCGCGTGGGTTCTAACGGAAAGCCTAAGCTCGTCTCCCCTGAGGCTTTTCCTAATGTCTCTGTGCCAGGGAATGCTAGGGGGGTTTGCAGGATATCCCAGTGACAGAGGCTGCCTCCCCAAGGTCAGGGAAGGTATTTCTCGGACTTCCCCGAACAGGGAACCCCTGTGACTGAAGAGAGCTGCGTGGAGTTGTCTCTCGAGCTCTCACACGCACTGACAATGGTTCCGGAATCCTGAGCGTGGGGAGGTTCCTCCAACGGTCGGCAGCGTGTGGGTTCTACGGAAAGACTAAAGTCGTCTCTCCTGAGGGTCTTCCTAATGTCTCTGTGCCAGGGAATGCTAGGGGGGTTTGCAGGATATCCCAGTGACAGAGGCTGATTCCCCAAGATCAGGGAAGGTATTTCTCGGACTTCCCCGAACAGGGAACACCTGTGACTGAAGAGAGCTGCGTGGAGTTGTCTCTCGAGCTCCCCCACGCACTGAAAATTGTTCCGGAATCCTGAGCGTGGGGAGGTTCCACCAACGGTCGGCAGCGCGTGGGTACTAACGGAAAGCCTAAACTCGTCTCCCCTGAGGGTTTTCCTAATGTCTCTGTGCCAGGGAATGCTAGGGGGGTTTGCAGGATATCCCAGTGACAGAGGCTGCCTCCCCAAGGTTAGGGAAGGTATTTCTCGGACTTCCCCGAACAGGGAACACCTGTGACTGAAGAGAGCTGCGTGGAGTTGTCTCTCGAGCTCCCCCACGCACTGACAATGTTTCCGGAATCCTGAGAATTGGGAGGTTCCTCCAACGGTCGGCAGCGTGTGGGTTCTAACGGAAAGCCTAAGCTCGTCTCCCCTGAGGGTTTTCCTAATGTCTCTGTGCCAGGGAATTCTAGGGGGGTTTTCAGGATATCCCAGTGACAGAGGCTGCCTCCCCAAGATCAGGGAAGGTATTTCTCGGACTTCCCCGAACAGGGAAAACCTGTGACTGAAGAGAGCTGCGTGGAGTTGTCTCTCGAGCTCCCCCACACACTGAAAATTGTTCCGGAATCCTGAGCTTGGGGAGGTTCCACCAACGGTCGGCAGCGCGTGGGTTCTAACGGAATGCCTAAACTCGCCTCCCCTGAGGGTTTTCCTAATTTCTCTGTGCCAGGGAATGCTAGGGGGGTTTGCAGGATATCCCAGTGACAGAGGCTGCCTCCCCAAGGTCAGGGAAGGTATTTCTCGGACTTCCCTGAACAGGGAACACCTGTGACTGAATAGAGCAGCGTGGAGTTGTCTCTCGAACTCCCCCACGCACTGATAATAGTTCCGGGATCCTGAGCGTGGGGAGGTTCCACCAACGGTCGCCAGCGCGTGGGCTCTAACGGAAAGGCTAAGCTCGCCTCCCCTGAGGGTTTTCCTAATATCTCGGTGCCAGGGAATGCTAGGGGTGTTTGCAGGATATCCCAGTGACAGAGCCTGCCTCCCCAAGGTCAGGGAAGATATTTCTCGGACTTCCCCGGACAGGGAACATCTGTGACTGAAGAGAGCTGCGTGGAGTTGTCTCTCGAGCTCCCCCTCGCACTGACAATGGTTCTGGAATCCTGAGCGTGGTGAGGTTCCACCAACGGTCGGCAGCGCGTGGGTTGTAGCGGAAAGCTTAAGCTCGTCTCCCCTGAGGCTTTTCCTAATGTCTCTGGGCCAGGGAATGCTAGGGGGGTTTGCAGGATATCCCAGTGACAGAGGCTGCCTCCCCAAGGTCAGGGAAGCTATTTCTCGGACTTCCCTGAACAGGGAACACTTGTGACTGAAGAGAATTGCGTGGAGATTTCTCTCGAGCTCCCCCACGCACTGAAAATTGTTCCGGAATCCTGAGAGTGGGGAGGTTCCACCAACGGTCGGCAGCGCGTGGGTTCCAGCGGAAAGTTTAAGCTCGTCTCCCCTGAGGCTTTTCCTAATGTCTCTGTACCAGGGAATGCTAGGGGGTTTTGCAGGATATACCCAGTGACAGAGGCTGCCTCCTCAAATTCAGGGAAGGTATTTCTAGGACTTCCCAGAACAGGGAACACCTGTGACTGAAGAGAGCTTCGTGGAGTTGTCTCTCGAGCTCCCCCACGCACTGACAATGGATCCGGAATCCTGAGCGTGGGGAGGTTCCACCAACGGTCGGCAGAGCGTGGGTTCTTACGGAATGCCTAAACTCGTCTCCCCTGAGGGTTTTCCTAAGGTGTCTTTGCCAGGGAATGCTAGGGGGGTTTGCAGGTTATCACAGTGTCAGAGGCTGCCTCCCCAATGTCAGGGAAGGTATTTCTCGGTCTTCCCCGAACAGGGAACACCTGTGACTGAAGAGAGCTTCGTGGAGTTGTCTCTCGAGCTCCCCCACGCACTGACAATGGATCCGGAATCCTGAGCATGGGGAGGTTCCACCAACGGTCGGGAGCGCGTGGGTTCTAGCGGAAAGCTTAAGCTCCTCTCCCCTGAGGGTTTTCCTAATGTCTCTGTGCCAGGGAATGCTAGGGGGGTTTGCAGGATTTCCCAGTGACAGAGGCTGCCTTCCCAAGGACAGGGAAGGTATTTCTCGCACTTCTCCGAACAGGGAACACTTGTGACTGAAGAGATCTGCGTGGAGTTGTCTCTCGAGCTCCCCCCCCACTGACAATGGATCCGGAATCCTGAGCCTGGGGAGGTTCCACCAACGGTCGGCAGCGCCTGGGTTCTAACGGAATGCCTAAGCTCGTCTCCCCTGAGTGTTTTCCTAATGTCTCTGTGCCAGGGAATGCTAGGGGTGTTTGCAGGATATCCCAGTGACAGAGGCTACCTCCCCAAGGTCAGGGAAGCTATTTCCCGGACTTCCCCGAACAGGGAACACCTGTGACTAAAGAGAGCTGCGTGGAGTTTTCTCTCGAGCTCCCACACGCACTGAAAATTTTTCCGGAATCCTGAGCGTGGGGAGGTTCCACCAACGGTCGGCAGCGCGTGGGTTCTAACGGAAAGCCTAGGCTCGACTCCCCAGAGGGTTTCCCTAATATCTCTTTGCCAGGGAATGCTAAGGGGTTTTGCAGGATATCCCAGTGACAGAGGCTGCCTCCCCAAAGTCAGGGAAGTTATTTCTCGGACTTCCCCGAACAGGGAACACCTGTGACTGAAGAGAGCTGCGTGGAGTTGTCTCTCGAGCTCCCCCACGCACTGACAATGGTTCCGGAATCTAGAGCCTGGAGTGGTTCCACCAACTGTCGGCAGCGCTTGGGTTCTAACGGAAAGGGTAAGCTCGTCTCCCCTGAGGGTTTTCCTAATATCTCTGTGCCAGAGAATGCTTGGGGGGTTTGCAGGTTTTCCAAGTGACAGAGGCTGCCTCCCCAAGGTCAGGGAAAGTATTTCTCGGACTTCCCCGAACAGGGAACACCTGTGTCTAAAGAGAGCTGCGTGGAGTTGTGTCTCGAGATCCCCCACGCACTGACAATGGTTCCGGAATCCTGAGCGTGGGGAGGTTCCACCAAAGGTCGGCAGCGCGTGAGTTCTAACGGAAACCCTAAGCTAGTCTCCCCTGTGTATTTTCCTAATGTCTCTGTGCCAGGGAATGCTAGGGGTGTTTGCAGGTTATCTCAGAGGCAGAGGCTGCCTCCCCAAGTTCAGGGAAGGTATTTCTCGGACTTCCCCGAACAGGGAACACCTGTGACTGAAGAGAGCTGCGTGGAGTTGTCTCTCGAGCTCCCCCACACAATGACAATGGTTCCGGAATTCTGAGCGTGTGGAATTTCCAACAACGGTCGGCAGCGCGTGGGTTCTAACGGAAAGCCTAAGCTCGTCTCCCCTGAGGGTTTTCCTAATGTCTCTGTGCCAGGGAATGCTAGGGGGTTTTGCAGGATATCCCAGAGACAGAGGCTTCCTCCCCAAGGTCAGGGAAGGTATTTCTGGGACTTCCCCGATCAGGGAACACCTGTGACTGAAGAGAGCTGTGTGGAGTTGTCTCTCTAGCTCCCCCCGCACTGACAATGTTTCCGGAATCCTGAGCGTGGGGAGGTTCCACCAACGGTCGGCAGCGCGTGGGTTCTAACGGAATGCCTAAGCTCGTCTTCCCTGAGGATTTTCCATATGTCTCTGTGCCAGGGAATGCTAGGGGGTTTTGCAGGATATCCCAGTGACAGTGGCTGCCTCCCCAAAGTCAGGGAAAATTTTTCTCGGACTTCCCCGAACAGGGAACACCTGTGACCTTAGAGAGCAGCGTGGAGTTGTCTCTCGAGATCCACCACGCACTGACAATGTTTTCGGAATCCTGAGAGTGTGGAGGTTCCACCAACGGTCGGCAGCGCGTGGGTTCTAACGGAATGCCTAAGCTCGTCTCCCCTGAGTGTTTTCCCAATGTCTCAGTGCCAGGGAATGCTTGGGGTGTTTGCAGGAAATCCCAGTGACAGAGGCTGCCTCCCCAAGGTCAGGGATGGTATTTCTCGGACTTCCCTGAACAGGGAACACCTGTGACTGAAGAGAGCTGCGTGGGGTTTTCTCTCGAGCTCCCCCACGCACTGAAAATGGTTCCGGAATCCTGAGCGTGGGGAGGTTCCACCAACTGTCGGCAGCGCGTGGGTTCTAACGGAAAGCCTAAGCTCGTCCCCCCTGAGGGTTTTCCTAATGTCTCTGTGCCAGGGAATGCTAGGGGGGTTTGCAGGATATCCCAGTAACAGAGGCTGCCTCCCCATGGTCAGGGAAGTTATTTCCCGGACTTCCCCGAACAGGGAACACCTGTGACTGAAGAGAGCTGCGTGGGGTTTTCTCTCGAGCTCCCCCACGCACTGACAATGGTTCCGGAATCCTGAGCGTGGGGAGGTTCCACCAACGGTCGGCTGCACGTGGGTTCTAACGGGAAACCTAAGCTCGACTCCCCTGAGGGTTTTCCTAATTTCTCTGTGCCAGGGAATGCTTGGGGGGTTTGCAGGATATCCCAGTGACAGATGCTGCCTCCCCAAGGTAAGGGAAGGTTTTTCTCAGACTTCCACGAACAGGGAACTCCTGTAACTGAAGAGAGCTGCGTGGAGTTGTCTCTCGAGCTCCCCCACGCACTGACAATTGTTCCGGAATCCTGAGTGTGGGGAGGTTCCACCAACGGTCGGCAGCACGTGGGTTCTAACGGAAAGCCTACGCTCATCTCCCCTGAGGGTTTTCCTAATGTCTCTGTGCCAGGGAATGCTAGGGGAGTTCGCAGGATATCCCAGTGACATAGGCTGCCTCCCAAAGGTCAGGGAAGGTATTTCTCGGACTTCCCCGAACAGGGAAAACCTGTGACTGAAGAGATCTGCGTGGAGTTATCTCTAGATCTCCCCCACACACTGACAATGTTTCCGGAATCCTGAGCGTTGGGAGGTTCCACCAACGGTCAGCAGCGCTTGGGTTCTTACGGAATGCCTAAGCTCGTCTCCCCTGAGGGTTTTCCTAATGTCTCTGTGCCAGGGAAAGCTTGGGTTGTTTTCAGGAGATCCCAGTGACAGAGGCTGCCTCCCCAAGGTCAGGGAAGGTATTTCTCGGGCTTCCCCGAACAGGGAACTCCTGTGACTGAAGAGAGCTGCGTGGAATTGTCTCTCGAGCTCCCCCACGCACTGACAATGGTTCCGGAATCCTGAGATTGTGGAGGTTCCACCAACGGTCGGCAGCGCGTGGGTTGTAACGGAATGCCTAAGCTCGTCTCCCCTGAGGGTTTTCCAAATGTCTCTGTGCCAGGGAATGCTAGGGGTGTTTGCAGGATATCCCAGTGATAGAGGCTGCCTCCCCAAAGTCAGGGAAGTTATTTCTCGGACTTCCCCGAACAGGGAACACCTGTGACTGAAGAGAGCTGCGTGGGGTTTTCTCTCGAGGTCCCCCACGCACTGAAAATGGTTCCGGAATCCTGAGCGTGGGGAGGTTCCACCAACTGTCGGCAGCGCGTGGGTTCTAACGGAAAGCCTAAACTCGTCCCCCCTGAGGGTTTTCCTAATGTCTCTGTGCCAGGGAATGCTAGGGGTTTTGCAGGATATCCCAGTGACAGAGGCTGCCTCCCCATGGTCAGGGAAGTTATTTCCCGGACTTCCCCGAAAAGGGAACACCTGTGACTGAAGAGAGCTGCTTGGAGTTCTCTCTCGAGCTCCCCCACGCACTGAGAATGTTTCCGGAATCCTGAGCGTGGGGAGGTTCCACCAACGGTCGGCAGCGCGTGGGTTCTAACGGAAAGCATAAGCTCGACTCCTCTGAGGTTTTTCCTATTGTCTCTGTGCCAGAGAATGCTAGGGGGGTTTGCAGGGTATCCCAGTGACAGAGGCTTCCTCCCCAAGTTCAGGGAAGATATTTCTCGGACTTCATCGAACAGGGAACACCTGTGACTGAAGAGAGCTGCGTGGACTTGTCTCTCGAGCTCCCCCACGCACTGACAATGGTTCCGGAATCCTGAGCGTGGAGAGGTTCCACCAACGGTCGGCAGCGCGTGTTTTCTAACGGAAAGCCTAAGCTCGTCTCCCCTGAGCGTTATCCTTATGTCTCTGTGCCAGGGAATGCTAGAGGGCTTTGCAGGATATCCCAGTGTCAGAGGCTGCCTCCCCAAGCTCAGGGAAGGTTTTTCTCGGACTTCCCCTTACAGGGAACACCTGTGACTGAAGAGAGCTGCGTGGATTTGTCTCTCGTGCTCCCCCACGCACTGACAATTTTTCCGGAATCCTGAGCGTGGGGAGGTTCCACCAACGGTCGGCAGCGCGTGGGTTCTAACGGAAAGCCTAAGCTCGTCTCCCCTGAGGGATTTCCTAATGTCTCTGGGCCAGGGAATTCTATGGGGGTTTGCAGGTTATCCATGTGACAGAATCTGCCTCCCCAAGGTCAGGGAAGGTAATTCTCGGACTTCCCCGAACAGGGAACACCTGTGACTGAAGAGAGCTCCTTGGAGTTCTCTCTCGAGCTCCCCCACGCACTGAGAATGTTTCCGGAATCCTGAGCGTGGGGAGGTTCCACCAACGGTCGGCAGCGCGTGGGTTCTAACGGAAAGCATAAGCTCGACTCCTCTGAGGTTTTTCCTATTGTCTCTGTGCCAGAGAATGCAAGGGGGGTTTGCAGGATATCCCAGTGACAGAGGCTTCCTCCCCAAGCTCAGGGAAGATATTTCTCGGACTTCATCGAACAGGGAACACCTGTGACTGAAGAGAACTGCGTGGACTTGTCTTTCGAGCTCCCCCACGCACTGACAATGGTTCCGGAATCCTGAGCGTGGAGAGGTACCACCAACGGTCGGCAGCGCGTGTTTTCTAACGGAAAGCCTAAGCTCGTCTCCCCTGAGCCTTATCCTTATGTCTCTGTGCCAGGGAATGCTAGAGGGGTTTGCAGGATATCCCAGTGACAGAGGCTGCCTCCTCAAGCTCAGGGAAGGTTTTTCTCGGACTTCCCCGTACAGGGAACACCTGTGACTGAAGAGAGCTGCGTGGATTTGTCTCTCGTGCTCCCCCACGCACTGACAATTTTTCCGGAATCCTGAGCGTGGGGAGGTTCCACCAACGGTCGGCAGCGCGTGGGTTCTAACGGAAAGCCTAAGCTCGTCTCCCCTGAGGGATTTCCTAATGTCTCTGTGCCAGGGAATGCTAGGGGTGTTTGCAGGATATCCCAGTGACACAGGTTGACTCCCCAAATTCAGGGAAGTTATTTCTCGGACTTCCCCGAACCGGGAACACCTGTGACTGAAGAGAGCTGTGTGGAGTTGTCTCTCGAGCTCCCCCACGCACTGACAATGGTTCCGTAATCCTGAGCGTGGGGAGGTTCCACCAACGGTTGACAGGGCGTGGGTTCTATCAGAAAGCCTAAGCTCGCCTCCATTGAGGTTTTTCCTAATGTCTCTGTGCCAGGGAATGCCAGGGGGGTTTGCAGGATATCCCAGTGGCAGAGGCTGCCACCCCAAGCCAGGGAAGGTATTTTTCGGACTAACCCGAACAGGGAACACATGTGACTGAAGAGAGCTGCGTGGAGTTGTCTCTCGAGCTCCCCCACGCACTGACAATGGTTCCGGAATCCTGAGCGTGGGGAGGTTCCACCAACGGTAGGCAGCGCGTGGGTTCTAACGGAAAGTCTAAGCTCGTCTCCCCTGAGGGTTTTCCTAATTTCTCTGTGCCGGGGAATGCTAGGGGTGTTTGCAGGATATCCCAGATGACAGAGGCTGCCTCCCCAAGGTAAGTGAAGGTATTTCTCGGACTTCCCCGAAAAGGGAACACCTGTGACTGAAGAGAGATGCGTGGAACTGTCTCTCGAGCTCCCTCACGCACTGACAATGGTTCCGGAATACTGAGCGTGGGGAGGTTCCACCAACGATCGGTAATGCGTGGGTTCTAACGGAAAGCCTAAACTCGTCTCCCCTGAGGTTTTTCCTAATGTCTCTGTGCCGGGGAATGCTACGGGTGTTTGCAGGATATCCCAGTGACAGAGGCTGCGTCCCCAAGGTCAGGGAAGATATTTCTCGGACTTCCCCGAACAGGGAACACCTGTGATTGAAGAGAGCTGCGTGGAGTTGTCTCTCGAGCTCCCCCACGCACTGACAATGGTTCCGGAATCCTGAGCGTGGGAAGGTTCCACCAACGGTCGGCAGCGCGTGGGTTCTAACGGAATGCCTAAGCTTGTCTCCCCTGAGGGTTTTCCTAATGTCTCTGTGTCAGGGAATGTTAGTGTGGTTTGCAGGATATCCCAGGGACTGAGGCAGACTCCACTTGGTCAGGGTATTTATTTCTCGGACTTCCCCGAACAGGGAACACCTGTGACTGAAGAGAGCTGCGTGGAGTTATCTCTCGTACTCCCCCACGCAATGACAATGGTTCCGGAATCCTGAGAGTGGGGAGGATCCACCAACGGTCGGCAGCGCTTGGGTTCTAACGGAAAGCCTAAGCTCGTCTCCCCTGAGGATTTTCCTAATGTCTCTGTGCCAGGGAATGCTAGGGGGTTTTGCAGGATATCCCAGTGACAGTGGCTGCCTCCCCTTGGTCAGGGAAGGTATTTCTCGGACTTCCCCGAACAGGGAACACCTGTGACTGAAGAGAGCTGCGTGGAGTTGTCTCTCGAGCTCCACCATGCACTGACAATGGTTCCAGAATCCTGTGCTTGGAGAGGTTCCACCAACGGTCGGCATCGCGTGGGTTCCTACGGAGTGCCTAAGCTCGTCTCCCCTGAGGGTTTTCCTAATTTCTCTGTGCCAGGGAATGCTAGTGGATTTTGCAGGATATCCCAGTGACAGAGGCTGCCTCCCCAAGGTCAGGGAAGCTATTTCCCGGACTTCCCCGAACAGGGATCACCTGTGACTGAAGAGAGCTGCGTGGAGTTTTCTCTCGAGCTCCCACACGCACTGAAAATGGTTCCGGAATCCTGAGCGTGGGGAGGTTCCACCAACGGTCGGCAGCGCGTGAGTTCTAACGGAATGCCTAAGCTCGTCTCCCCTGAGTGTTTTCCTAATATCTCTGTGCCAGGGAATGCTAGGGGGTTTGCAGGATATCCCAGTGACAGAGGCTGCCTCCCCAAGGTCAGGGAAGTTATTTCCCGGACTTCCCCGAACAGGGACCACCTGTGACTGAAGAGAGCTGCGTGGTGTTGGCTCTCGAGCTCCCCCACGCACTGACAATGGTTCTGGAATCCTGAGCATGGGGAGGTTCCACCAACGGTCGGTAGCGCGTGGGTTCTAACGGAAAGTCTAAGCTCGTCTCCCCTGAAGGTTTTCCTAATTTCTCTGTGTCAGGGAATGCTAGGGGGTTTTGCAGGATATCCCACTGACAGATGCTGCATCCCAAAGCTCAGGGAAATTATTTCTCGGACTTCCCAGAACAGGGAACACCTGTGACCTAAGAGAGCTGCGTGGACATGTCTCTCGAACTCCCCCACGCACTGACAATGGTTCCGGAATCCTGAGCGTGGGGAGGTTCCACCAATGGTCGGCAGCGCGTGGGTTCTAACGGAATGCCTAAGCTCGTCTCCCCTGAGGGTTTTCCTAATGTCTCTGTGCCAGGGAATGCTAGGGGTGTTTGCAGGATATCCCAGTGACAGAGGTAGCCTTCCCAAGGTCAGGGAAGCTTTTTCTCGGACTTCCCCAATCAGGGAACATCTGTGATTGAAGTGATCTGCGTGGAGATGTCTCTCGAGCTCCCCCACCCACTGACAATGGATACGGAATCCTGAGCCTGGGGAGGTTCCACCAACGGTCGACAGCACCTGGGTTCTAACGGAAAGACTAAGCTCGTCTCCCCTGAGTGTTTTCCTAATGTCTCTGTGCCAGGGAATGCTAGGGTGGTTTGCAGGATATCCCAGTGACAGAGGTTGCCTCCCCAAGTTCAGGGAAGTTATTTCTTGGACTTCCCCGAACAGGGAACACCTGTGACTGAAGAGAGCTGCGTGGAGTTGTCTGTCGAGCTCCCCCACGCACTGACAATGGTTCCGGAATCCTGAGCATGGGGAGGTTCCAAAAACGGTCGGTAGTGCGTGGGTTCTAACGGAAAGCCTAAGCTCGTCTCCCCTGAGGGTTTTCCTAATTTCTCTGTGCCAGGGAATGCTAGGGGGTTTTGCTGGATATCCCAGTGGCAGAGGCCGCGTCCCCAATGTCAGGGAAATTATTTCTCGGACTTCCCCGAACATGGAACACCTGTGACTGAAGAGAGCTGCGTGGACATGTCTCTCGATCTCCCGCACGCACTGACAATGGTTCCGGAATCCTGAGCGTGGGGAGGTTCCACCATCGGTCGGCATCGCGTGGGTTCTAACGGAATGCTTAAGCTCGTCTCCCCTGAGGGTTTTCCTAATATCTCTGTGCCAGAGAATGCTAGGGGGGTTTGCAGGATATCCCAGTGTCAGAGGCTGCCTCCCCAAAGTCAGTGAAGGTATTTCTCGGACTTCCCCGATCAGGGAACACCTGTGATTGAAGAGATCTGCGTGGAGTTGTCTCTCGAGCTCCCCCACCCACTGACAATGGATCCGGAATCCTAAGTGTGGGGAGGTTCCACCAACGGTCGTCAGCGCGTCGGTTCTAACGGAAAGCCTAGGCTCGACTACCCTGAAGGTTTCCCTAATGTCTCTTTGCCAGGGAATGCTAAGGGGTTTTGCAGGATATCCCAGTGACAGAGGCTGCCTCCCCAAAGTCAGGGAAGTTATTTCTCGGACTTCCCCGAACAGGGAACACCTGTGACTGAAGAGAGCTGCGTGGAGTTGTCTCTCGAGCTCCCCCACGCACTGACAATTGTTCTGGAATCTTGAGCGTGGGGAGGTTCCACCAACGGTCGGTAGCGTGTGGGTTCTAACGGAAAGGATAAGCTCGTCTCCCCTGAGGATTTTCCTAATATCTCTGTGCCAGAGAATGCTAGGGGGGTTTGCAGGTTATCCAAGAGATAGAGGCTGCCTCCCCAAGGTCAGGGAAAGTATTTCTCGGACTTCCCCGAACAGGGAACACCTGTGACTGAAGAGAGCTGCGTGGAGTTGTGTCTCGAGATCCCCCACGCACTGACAATGGTTCCGGAATCCTGAGCGTGGGGAGGTTCCACCAACGGTCGGCAGCGCGTGAGTTCTAACGGAAAACCTAAGCTAGTCTCCCCTGTGTGTTTTCCTAATGTCTCTGTGCCAGGGAATGCTAGGGGGGTTTGCAGGTTATCTCAGTGGCAGAGGCTGCCTCCCCAAGTTCAGGGAAGGTATTTCTCGGACTTCCCCGAACAGGGAACACCTGTGACTGAAGAGAGCTGCGTGGAGTTGTCTCTCGAGCTCCCCCACACAAGGAAAATGGTTCCGGAATCCTGAGCGTGTGGAAGTTCCAACAACGGTCGGCAGCGCGTGGGTTCTAACGGAAAGCCTAAGCTCGTCTCCCCTGAGGGTTTTCCTAATGTCTGTGTGCCAGGGAAAGCTAGGGGGTTTTGCAGGATATCCCAGAGACAGAGGCTTCCTCCCCAAGGTCAGGGAAGGTATTTCTGGGACTTCCCCGATCAGGGAACACCTGTGACTGAAGAGAGCTGTGTGGAGTTGTCTCTCTAGCTCCCCCCGCACTGACAAATTTTCCGGAATCCTGAGCGTGGGGAGGTTCCACCAACGGTCGGCAGCGCGTGGGTTCAAACGGAAAGCCTAAGCTCGTCTCCCCTGAGGGTTATCCTAATGTCTCTGTGCCAGTGAATGCTAGAGGGGTTTGCAGGATACCCCAGTGATAGAGGCTGCCTCCCCAAGCTCAGGGAAGATTTCTCTCGGACTTTCCCTTACAGGGAATACCTGTGACTGAAGAGAGCTGCGTGGACTTGTCTCTCGAGCTCCCCCACGCCCTGACAATGGTTCCGGAATCCTGCGCGTTGGGAGGTTCCACCAAAGGTCGGCAGCGCGTGGGTTCTAACGGAATGCCTAAGCTCGTCTTCCCTGAGGGTTTTCCTAATGTCTCTGTTCCAGGGAAAGCTTGGGGTGTTTGCAGGATATCCCAGTGACAGAGGCTGCATCCCCAAGGTCAGGGAAGTTATTTCTCGGACTTCCCCTAACAGGGAACTCCTGTGACTGAAGAGAGCTGCGTGGAGTTGTCTCTCGAGCTCCCCCACGCACTGAAAATGGTTCCGGAATCCTGAGCGTGGGGAGGTTCCACCAACGGTCGGCAGCGCGTGGGTTCTAACGGAAAGCCTATGCTCGTCCGCCCCGAGGGTTTTCCTGATGTCTCTGTGCCAGGGAATGCTAGGGGGGTTTGCAGGATATCCCAGTTACAGAGGCTGCCTCCCTAAGGTCAGGGAAGATGTTTCTCGGACGTCCCCTAACAGGGAAAACCTGTGACTGAAGAGAGCTGCGTGGAGTTTTCTCTCGAGCTCCCCCACGCACTGACAATGGTTCCGGAATCCTGAGCGTGGGGAGGTTCCACCAACGGTCGGCAGCGCTTGTGTTCTAACGGAAAGCTTAAGCTCGTTTCCCCTGAGGGTTTTCCTAATGTCTCTGTGCCAGGGAATGCTAGGGGGGTTTGCAGGATATTTCAGTGACAGAGGCTGCCTCCCCAAGGGTAGGGAAGTTATTTCTCGGACTTCCCCGAACAGGGAACACCTGTGACTGAAGAGAGCTGCGTGGAGTTGTCTCTCGAGCTCCCCCACGCACTGACAATGATTCCGGAATCCTGAGCGTGGGGAGGTTCCACCAACGGTCGGCAGCGCGTGGGTTCTAACGGAATGCCTAACATCGTCTCCCCTAAGGGTTTTCCTAATTTCTCTGTGCCAGGGAATGCTAGGGGGGTTTGCAGGATATCCCAGTGACAGACGCTGCCTCCCCAAGTTCAGGGAAGGTGTTTCTCGGACTTCCCCGAACAGGGAACACCTGTGACTGAAGAGAGCTGCGTGGACTTGTCTCTCGAGCTCCCCCACGCCCTGACAATGGTTCCGGAATCCTGCGCGTTGGGAGGTTCCACCAAAGGTCGGCAGCGCTTGGGTTCTAACGGAATGCCTAAGCTCGTCTTCCCTGAGGGTTTTCCTAATGTCTCTGTTCCAGGGAAAGCTTGGGGTGTTTGCAGGATATCCCAGTGACAGAGGCTGCATCCCCAAGGTCAGGGAAGTTATTTCTCGGACTTCCCCTAACAGGGAACTCCTGTGACTGAAGAGAGCTGCGTGTAGTTGTCTCTCGAGCTCCCCCACGCACTGAAAATGGTTCCGGAATCCTGAGCGTGGGGAGGTTCCACCAACGGTCGGCAGCGCGTGGGTTCTAACGGAAAGCCTATGCTCGTCCGCCCCGAGGGTTTTCCTGATGTCTCTGTGCCAGGGAATGCTAGGGGGGTTTGCAGGATATCCCAGTTACAGAGGCTGCCTCCCCAAGGTCAGGGAAGTTGTTTCTCGGACGTCCCCTAACAGGGAAAACCTGTGACTGAAGAGAGCTGCGTGGAGTTTTCTCTCGAGCTCCCCCACGCACTGACAATGGTTCCGGAATCCTGAGCGTGGGGAGGTTCCACCAACGGTCGGCAGCGCTTGTGTTCTAACGGAAAGCTTAAGCTCGTTTCCCCTGAGGGTTTTCCTAATGTCTCTGTGCCAGGGAATGCTAGGGGGGTTTGCAGGATATTTCAGTGACAGAGGCTGCCTCCCCAAGGGTAGGGAAGTTATTTCTCGGACTTCCCCGAACAGGGAACACCTGTGACTGAAGAGAGCTGCGTGGAGTTGTCTCTCGAGCTCCCCCACGCACTGACAATGATTCCGGAATCCTGAGCGTGGGGAGGTTCCACCAACGGTTGGCAGCGCGTGGGTTCTAACGGAATGCCTAACATCGTCTCCCCTAAGGGTTTTCCTAATTTCTCTGTGCCAGGGAATGCTAGGGGGGTTTGCAGGATATCCCAGTGACAGACGCTGCAACCCCAAGTTCAGGGAAGGTATTTCTCGGACTTCCCCGAACAGGGAACACCTGTGACTGAAGAGAGCTGCGTGGAATTGTCTCTCGAGCTCCCCCACGCACTAACAATGTTTCCGGAATCCTGAGCGTGGTGAGGTTAAATCAACGGTCGGCAGCGCGTGGGTTCTAACGGAATGCCTATGCTCGTCTTCCTAGATTCTTTTCCTAATATATCTGTGCCAGGGAATGCTAGGGGGTTTTGCTGGATATCCCAGTGACAGAGGCTGCCTCCCCAAGGTCAGGGAAGCTATTTCTCGGAATTCCCCGAACAGAGAACACCTGTGACTGAAGAGAGCTGTGTGGAGTTGTCTCTAGAGCTCCCCCACGCACTGACAATGGTTCCGGAATCCTGAGCGTGGGGAGGTTCCACCAACGGTCGGCAGCGCGTGGGTTCTAACGGAATGCCTAAGCTCGTCTCCCCTGAGGGTTTTCTTAAGTGTCTGTGCCAGGGAATGCTATGGGGTTTTGCAGGATATCCCAGTGAAAGAGGCTGCCTCCCCAAGTCAGGGAAGGTATTTCTCGGACTTCCCCGAACATGGAACACCTGTGAGTGAAGAGAGCTGCGTGGAATTGTCTTTCGAGCTCGCCCACGCACTGACAATGTTTCCGGAATCCTGAGCGTGGTGAGGTTAAACCAACGGTCGGCAGCGCGTGCGTTCAAACGGAATGCCTATGCTCTTCTCCCTAGAGGCTTTTCCTAACATCTCTTTGCCAGGGAATGCTCGGGGGGTTTGCAGTATATCCCAGTGAAAGAGGATTCCTCCCCAAGGTCAGGGAAGCTAATTCTCGGACTTCTCCGAACAGGGAACCCCAGTGACTGAAGAGAGCTGCGTGCAGTTTTCTCTCGAGCACCCCCACGCACTGGATATGGTTCTGGAATCCTGAGCGTGGGGAGGTTCCACCAACGGTCGGCAGCGTGTGGGTTCTAAGGGAATGCATAAGCTCGTCTCCCCTGAGGTTTTTCCTAAAGTCTCTGTGCCAGGGAATGCTAGGGGGTTTTGCAGGATATCCCAGTGCCAGAGGCTGCCTCCCCAAGGTCATGGAAGGTATTTCTCGGACTTCCCCTAACAGGGAACACCTGTGAATGAAGAGAGCTGCGTGGAGTTGTCTCTCGAGCTCCCCCACGCACTGACAATTTTTCCGGAATCCTGAGCGTGGGGAATTTCCACCAACGGTCGGCAGCACGTGGGCTCTAACGGAATGCCTAAACTCGTCTCCCCTGAGGGTTTTCCAAATGTCTCTGTGCAGGGAATGCTAGGGGGAATTGCAGGATATCCCAGAGACTGAGGCTGCCTCCCCAAGGTCAGGGAATTTTTTCTCGGACTTCCCCGAACAGAGAACACCTGTGACTGGAGAGAGCTGCGTGGAGTTGTCTCTCGAGCTCCCACAGGCTCTGAAAATGGTTCCGGTATCCTGAGCGTGGGGAAGTTCCTCCAACGGTCGGCAGCGCGTTGGATCTAATGGAATGCATAAGCTCGTCTCCCCTGAGGGTTTTCCTAATGTCTCTGTTCCAGGGAATGCTAGGGGGGTTTGCAGGATTTCCCAGTGGCAGAGGCTGCCTCCCCATGGTCAGGGAAGGTATTTCTCGGACTTCCCCGAATAGGGAACACCTGTGACTGAAGAGAGCTGCGTGGAGTTGTCTCTCGAGCTCCCCCACGCTCTGACAATGTTTCCGGAATTCTGAGCGTGGGGATGTTCCAACATCGGTCGGCAGCGCGTGGGTTCTAACGGAAATCCTAAGCTCGTCTCCCCTGAGGGTTTTCCTAATTTCTCTGTGCCAGGGAATGCTAGGGGTGTTTGTAGGACATCCCAGTGACAGAGGTTGACTCCCCAAGGTAAGGAAAGTTATTTCTCGGACTTCCCCGAACAGGGAACACCTGTGACTGACGAGAGCTGCGTGGAGTTGTCTCTCGAGCTCCCCCACGCACTGACAATGGTTCCGGAATCCTGAGCGTGGGGAGGTTCCACCAACGGTCGGCAGCGCGTGGGTTCTACCGGAAAGCCTAATCTCGTCTCCCCTGGGGTTTTTCCTAATATCTCTGTGCCAGGGAATGCTAGGGGTGTTTGCAGGATATCCCAATGGCAGAGGCTGCCTCCCCAAGGTCATGGAAGGTATTTCTCGGACTTCCCCGAACAGGGAACACCTGTGACTGAAGAGAGCTGCGTGGAGTTGTCTCTCGAGCTCCCCACTCACTGACAATGGTTCCGGAATCCTGAGCGTGGGCAGGTTCCACCAACTGTCGTCAGCGCGTGGGTTCTAACGGAAAGCCTAATCTCGTCTCCCCTGAGTGTTTTCCTAATGTCTCTGTGCCAGGGAATGCTAGGGGGGTTTACAGGATATCCCAGTGACAGGGGCTGCATCCCAAAGTTCAGGGAAGGTATTTCTCGGACTTCCCCGAACAGGGAACAACTGTGACTGAAGAGAGTTGCGTGGAATTGTCTCTCTAGCTCCCATACGCACTGACAATATTTCCGGAATCCTGAGCTTGGTGAGGTTAAACCAACGGTCGGCAACGCGTGGGTTCTAACGGAATGCCTATGCTCGTCTCCCTAGAGGCTTTTCCTAATATCTCTGTGCCAGGGAATGCTAGGGGGGTTTGCAGGATATCCCAGTGAAAGAGGCTTCCTCCCCAAGGTCAGGGAATCTATTTCTCGGTCTTCCCCGTACAGGGAACTCCTGTGACTGAAGAGAGCTGCGTGGAGTTGTCTCCCGAGCTCCCCCACGCAATGACAATGGTTCCGGTATCCTGAGCGTGGGAAAGTTCCACCAACGGTCGGCAGCGTGTGGGCTCTAATGGAATGCCTAATCTCGTCTCCCCTGAGGATTTTCCTAATGTCTCTGTTCCAGGGAATGCAAGGGGTTTTTGCAGGATATACCAGGGACAGAGGGTGCCTCCCCAAGTTCAGGGAAGATATTTCTCGGACTTCCCCGAACAAGGAATACCTGTGATTGAAGTGATCTGCGTGGAGATGTCTCTCGAGCTCCCCCACCCACTGACAATGGATCCGGAATCCTGAGCCTGGGGAGGTTCCACCAACGGTCGAAAGCACCTGGGTTCTAACGGAAAGACTAAGCTCGTCTCCCCTGAGTGTTTTCCTAATGTCTCTGTGCCAGGGAATGCTAGGGTGGTTTGCAGGATATCCCAGTGACAGAGGCTGCCTCCCCAAGTTCAGGGAAGTTATTTCTTGGACTTCCCCGAACAGGGAACACCTGTGACTGAAGAGAGCTGCGTGGAGTTGTCTGTCTAGCTCCCCCACGCACTGACAATGGTTCCGGAATCCTGAGCATGGGGAGGTTCCGCCAACGGTCGGTAGTGCGTGGGTTCTAACGGAAAGCCTAAGCTCGACTCCCCTGAGGGTTTTCCTAATTTCTCTGTGCCAGGGAATGCTAGGGGGTTTTGCTGGATATCCCAGTGGCAGAGGCCGCGTCCCCAATGTCAGGGAAAGTATTTCTCGGACTTCCCCGAACATGGAACACCTGTGACTGAAGAGAGCTGCGTGGACATGTCTCTCGATCTCCCGCACGCACTGACAATGGTTCCGGAATCCTGAGCGTGGGGAGGTTCCACCATCGGTCGGCATCGCGTGGGTTCTAACGGAATGCTTAAGCTCGTCTCCCCTGAAGGTTTTCCTAATATCTTTGTGCCAGAGAATGCTAGGGGGGTTTGCAGGATATCCCAGTGTCAGAGGCTGCCTCCCCAAGGTCAGTGAAGGTATTTCTCGGACTTCCCCGATCAGGGAACACCTGTGATTGAAGAGATCTGCGTGGAGTTGTCTCTCGAGCTCCCCCACCCACTGACAATGGATCCGGAATCCTGAGTGTGGGGAGGTTCCACCAACGGTCGTCATCGCGTCGGTTCTAACGGAAAGCCTAGGCTCGACTACCCTGAAGGTTTCCCTAATGTCTCTTTGCCAGGGAATGCTAAGGGGTTTTGCAGGATATCCCAGTGACAGAGTCTGCCTTCCCAAAGTCAGGGAAGTTATTTCTCGGACTTCCCCGAACAGGGAACACCTGTGACTGAAGAGAGCTGCGTGGAGTTGTCTCTCGAGCTCCCCCACGCACTGACAATTGTTCCGGAATCTTGAGCGTGGGGAGGTTCCACCAACTGTCGGTAGCGTGTGGGTTCTAACGGAAAGGATAAGCTCGTCTCCCCTGAGGGTTTTCCTAATATCTCTGTGCCAGAGAATGCTAGGGGGGTTTGCAGGTTATCCAAGAGATAGAGGCTGCCTCCCCAAGGTCAGGGAAAGTATTTCTCGGACTTCCCCGAACAGGGAACACCTGTGACTGAAGAGAGCTGCGTGGAGTTGTGTCTCGAGATCCCCCACGCACTGACAATGGTTCCGGAATCCTGAGCGTGGGGAGGTTCCACCAACGGTCGGCAGCGCGTGAGTTCTAAAGGAAAACCTAAGCTAGTCTCCCCTGTGTGTTTTCCTAATGTCTCTGTGCCAGGGAATGCTAGGGGGGTTTGCAGGTTTTCTCAGTGGCAGAGGCTGCCTCCCCAAGTTCAGGGAAGGTATTTCTCGGACTTCCCCGAACAGGGAACACCTGTGACTGAAGAGAGCTGCGTGGAGTTTTCTCTCGAGCTCCCCCACACAAGGAAAATGTTTCCGGAATCCTGAGCGTGTGGAAGTTCCAACAACGGTCGGCAGCGCGTGGGTTCTAACGGAAAGCCTAAGCTCGTCTCCCCTGAGGGTTTTCCTAATGTCTCTGTGCCAGGGAAAGCTAGGGGGTTTTGCAGGATATCCCAGAGACAGAGGCTTCCTCCCCAAGGTCAGGGAAGGTATTTCTGGGACTTCCCCGATCAGGGAACACCTGTGACTGAAGAGAGCTGTGTGGAGTTGTCTCTCTAGCTCCCCCCGCACTGACAATTTTTCCGGAATCCTGAGCGTGGGGAGGTTCCACCAACGGTCGGCAGCGCGTGGGTTGTAACGGAATGCCTAAGCTCGTATCCCCTGAGGGTTTTCCAAATGTCTCTGTGCCAGGGAATGCTAGGGGTGTTTGCAGGATATCCCAGTGATAAAGGCTGCCTCCCCAAAGTCAGGGAAGTTATTTCTCGGACTTCCCCGAACAGGGAACACCTGTGACTGAAGAGAGCTGCGTGGAGTTGTCTCTCGAGTTCCACCACGCACTGACAATGGTTCCGGAATCCTGAGAGTGGGGAGGTTCCACCAACGGTCGGCAGCGAGTGGGTTCTAACGGAAAGCCTAAGCTCGTCTCCCCTGAGGCTTTTCCTAATGTCTCTGTGCCAGGGAATGCTAGGGGGGTTTGCAGGATATCCCAGTGCCAGAGGCTGCCTCCCCAAGGTCATGGAAGGTATTTCTCGGACTTCCCCTAACAGGGAACACCTGTGAATGAAGAGAGCTGCGTGGAGTTGTCTCTCGAGCTCCCCCACGCAATGACAATTGTTCCGGAATCCTGAGCGTGGGGAATTTCCACCAACGGTCGGCAGCACGTGGGCTCTAACGGAATGCCTAAGCTCGTCTCCCCTGAGGGTTTTCCAAATGTCTCTGTGCAGGGAATGCTAGGGGGAATTGCAGGATATCCCAGAGACTGAGGCTGCCTCCCCAAGGTCAGGGAATTTTTTCTCGGACTTCCCCGAACAGAGAACACCTGTGACTGGAGAGAGCTGCGTGGAGTTGTCTCTCGAGCTCCCACAGGCTCTGAAAATGGTTCCGGTATCCTGAGTGTGGGGAAGTTCCTCCAACGGTCGGCAGCGCGTTGGATCTAATGGAATGCATAAGCTCGTCTCCCCTGAGGGTTTTCCTAATGTCTCTGTTCCAGGGAATGCTAGGGGGGTTTGCAGGATTTCCCAGTGGCAGAGGCTGCCTTCCCATGGTCAGGGAAGGTATTTCTCGGACTTCCCCGAATAGGGAATACCTGTGACTGAAGAGAGCTGCGTGGAGTTGTCTCTCGAGCTCCCCCTCGCACTGACAATGTTTCCGGAATTCTGAGCGTGGGGATGTTCCACCATCGGTCGGCAGCGCGTGGGTTCTAACGGAAATCCTAAGCTCGTCTCCCCTAAGGGTTTTCCTAATTTCTCTGTGCCAGGGAATGCTAGGGGTGTTTGTAGGACATCCCAGTGACAGAGGTTGACTCCCCAAGGTAAGGAAAGTTATTTCTCGGACTTCCCCGAACAGGGAACACCTGTGACTGACGAGAGCTGCGTGGAGTTTTCTCTCGAGCTCCCCCACGCACTGAAAATGGTTCCGGAATCCTGAGCGTTGGGAGGTTCCACCAACGGTCGGCAGCGCGTGGGTTCTACCGGAAAGCCTAATCTCGTCTCCCCTGAGGTTTTTGCTAATATCTCTGTGCCAGGGAATGCTAGGGGTGTTTGCAGGATATCCCAATGACAGAGGCTGCCTCCCCAAGGTCATGGAAGGTATTTCTCGGACTTCCCCGAACAGGGAACACCTGTGACTGAAGAGAGCTGCGTGGAGTTGTCTCTCGAGCTCCCCCACTCACTGACAATGGTTCCGGAATCCTGAGCGTGGGCAGGTTCCACCAACGGTCGGCAGCGCGTGGGTTCTAACGGAAAGCCTAAGCTCGTCTCCCCTGAGTGTTTTCCTAATGTCTCTGTGCCAGGGAATGCTAGGGGGTTTACAGGATATCCCAGTGACAGGGGCTGCATCCCCAAGTTCAGGGAAGGTATTTCTCGGACTTCCCCGAACAGGGAACAACTGTGACTGAAGAGAGTTGCGTGGAATTGTCTCTCTAGCTCCCATACGCACTGACAATATTTCCGGAATCCTGAGCTTGGTGAGATTAAACCAACGGTCGGCAACGCGTGGGTTCTAACGGAATGCCTATGCTCGTCTCCCTAGAGGCTTTTCCTAATATCTCTGTGCCAGGGAATGCTAGGGGGGTTTGCAGGATATCCCAGTGAAAGAGGCTTCCTCCCCAAGGTCAGGGAATCTATTTCTCGGTCTTCCCCGTACAGGGAACTCCTGTGACTGAAGAGAGCTGCGTGGAGTTGTCTTCCGAGCTCCCCCACGCAATGACAATGGTTCCGGTATGCTGAGCGTGGGAATGTTCCACCAACGGTCGGCAGCGCGTGGGCTCTAATGGAATGCCTAATCTCGTCTCCCCTGAGAATTTTCCTAATGTCTCTGTTCCAGGGAATGCAAGGGGTTTTTGCAGGATATCCCAGGGACAGAGGGTGCCTCCCCAAGTTCAGGGAAGATATTTCTCGGACTTCCCCGAACAAGGAATACCTGTGATTGAAGAGAGCTCCGTGGAGTTATCTCTCGAGCTCCACCACGCACTGACAATGGTTCTGGAATCCTGAGCGTGGGGAGGTTCCACCAACGGTCGGCAGCGCGTGGGTTCTAACGGAAAGCCTAAACTCGTCTCCCCTGATGTTTTTCCTAATATCTCTGTGCCAGGGAATGCTAGGGGGGCTTGCAGGATATCCTAGTGACAGAGGCTGCCTCTCCAAGGCCAGGGAAGGTATTTCTCGGACTTCCCGGTACAGGGAACAACTGTGACTGAAGAGAGCTGCATGGAGTTGTCTCTCTAGCTCCCCCACGCACTGACAATGTTTCCGGAATCCTGAGCGTGGGGAGGTTCCACCAACGGTCGGCAGCGCGTGGGTTCTAACGGAAAGCCTAAGCTCGTCTCCCCTGAGGGTTTTCCTAATTTCTCTGTGCCAGGGAATGTTAGGGGGGTTTGCAGGATATCCCAGTGTCAGAGGCTGCCTCCCCAAGGTCAGGGAAGGTATTTCTCGGACTTCTCCGAACAGGGAACACCTGTGACTGAAGAGAACTGCGTGGAGTTGTCTCCCGAGATACCCCACGCACTGACAATGTTTCCGGAATTCTGAGCGTGGGGAGTTTCCACCATCGGTCGGCAGCGCGTGGGTTCTAACGGAAAGCCTTAGCTCGTCTCCCCTGAGGGTTTTCCTAATGTCTCTGTGCCAGGGAATGCTAGGGGTGTTTGCAGGATATCCCAGTGACAGAGGTTGACTCCCCAAGGTAAGGGAAGTTATTTCTCGGACTTCCCCGAACAGGGAACACCTGTGACTTACGAGAGCTTCGTGGAGTTGTCTCTCGAGCTCCCCAAAGCACTGACAATGGTTCCGGAATCCTGAGCTTGGGGAGGTTCCCCCAACGGTCGGCAGCGCGTGGGTTCTACCGGAAAGCATAATCTTGTCTCCCCTGAGGATTTCCTAATATCTCTGTGCCAGGGAATGCTAGGGCTGTTTGCAGGATATCCCAGTGACAGAGGCTGCCTCCGCAAGGACAGGGAAGTTGTTTCTCGGACTACTCCGAACAGGGAACACCTGTGACTGACGAGAGCTTCGTCGAGTTGTCTCTCGAGCTCCGCCACGCATTGACAATGTTTCCGGAATGCTGAGCGTGGGGAGGTTCCACCAACGGTCGACAGCGCGTGGGTTCTATTGGAAAGCATAAGCTCGTCTCCCCTGAGGGTTTTCCTAGTGTATCTGTTCCAGGGAATGCTAGGGGGGTTTGCAGGATATCCCAGAGACAGAGGCTGCCTCCCCAAGGTCAGGGAAATTATTTCTCGGACTTCCCCGAACAGGGAACACCTGTGACTGAAGAGATCTGCGTGGAGTTGTCCCCCGAGCTCCCCCACGCACTGACAATGGTTCCGGAATCCTGAGCGTGGGGAGGTTCCACCAACGGTCGGCAGCGCGTGGGTTCTAACGGAAAGCCTAAGGTCGTCTCCCCTGAGGGTTTTACTAATGTCTCTGTGCCAGGGAATACTAGGGGTGTTTGCAGGATATCCCAGTGACAGAGGCTGCCTCCCCAAGTTCAGGGAAGTTATTTCTCGGACTTCCCCGAACAGGGAACACCTGTGACTGACGAGAGCTGCGTGGAGTTGTCTCTCGAGCTCCCCCACGCACTGACAGTTGTTCCGGAATCCTGAGCGTGGGGAGGTTCCACCAACGGTCGGCAGCGCTTGGGTTCAAACGGAAAGCCTAAGCTCGTCTCCCCTGAGGGTTTTCCTAATGTCTCTGTGCCAGGGAATGCTAGGGGGTTTTGCAGGATATCCCAGAGACAGAGGCTGCCTACACAAGGTAAGGGAAATTATTTCTCGGACTTCCCCGAACAGGGAACACCTGTGACTGAAGAGAGCTGCGTGGAGTTATCTCTTGAGTTCCCCACGCACTGACAATGGTTCCGGAATCCTGAGCGTGGGGAGGTTCCACCAACGGTCGGCAGCGCGTGGGTTCTAACGGAAAGCCTAATCTCGTCTCCCCTGAGGGTTTTCTAATGTCTCTGTGCCAGGGAATGCTGGGGGGGTTTGCAGGATATCCCACTGTCAGAGGCTGCCTCCCCAAGCTCAGGGAAGTTATTTCTCGGACTTCCCCGAACAGGGAACACCTGTGACTGAAGAGAGCTGCGTGGAGTTGTCTCTCGAGCTCCCCCACGCACTGACAGTGGTTCCGGAATCCTGAGCGTGGGGAGGTTCCACCAACGGTCGGCAGCGCGTCGGTTCTATCGGAAATCCTTAGCTCGCCTCCCCTGAGGGTTTTTCTAATATCTCTGTGCCAGGGAATGCTAGGGGTGTTTGCAGGTTATCCCAGTGACAGAGGTTGCCTCCCCAAGTTCAGGGAAGATATTTCTCGGACTTCCCCGAGCAGGGAACACCTGTGACTGAAGAGAGCTGCGTGGAGTTGTCTCTCGAGCTCCCCCACGCACTGACAATGGTTCCGGAATCCTGAGCGTGGGGAGGTTCCACCAACGGTCGGCAGCGCGTGGGTTCTACCGGAAAGCCTAAGGTCGTCTCCCCTGAGGGTTTTCCTAATATCTCTTTGCCAGGGAATGCTAGGGGGGTTTGCAGGATATCCCAGTGACAGAGGCTGCCTCCCCAAGTTCAGGGAAGGTATTTCTCGGACTTCCCCGAACAGGGAACACCTGTGACTGAAGAGAGCTCCGTGGAGTTGTCTCTCGAGCTCCCCCACGCACTGACAATGGTTCCGGAATCCTCAGCGTCGGGAGGTTCCACCAACGGTCGGCCAGCGCGTGGGTTAAAAGGGAAAGCCTAAGCTCCTCTCCCCTGAGGGTTTTCCTAATGTCTCTGTGCCAGGGAATGCTAGGGGGGTTTGCAGGATATCCCAGTGACAGAGGCTGCCTCCCCAAGTTCAGGGAAGTTATTTCTCGGACTTTCCCGAACAGGGAACACCTGTGACTGAAGAGAGCTGCGTGGAGTTGTCTCTCGAGCTCCCCCACGCACTGACAATGGTTCCAGAATCCTGAGCGTGGGGAGGTTCCACCAACGGTCGGCAGAGCGTGGGTTCTAACGGAAAGCCTAAGCTCGTCTCCCCTGAGGGTTTTCCTAATGTCTCTGTGCCAGGGAATGCTAGGGGGATTTACAGGATATCCCAGTGAAAGAGGCTGCCTCCCCAAGAACAGAGAAGGTGTTTCTCGGTCTTCCCCGATCAGGGAACACCTGTGACTGACGAGAGCTGCGTGGAGTTGTCTCTCGAGCTCCGCCACGCACTGACAATCGTTCCGGAATCCTGATCGTGGGGAGGCTCCAACAACGGTCGGCAGCGCGTGGGTTCTAACGGAATGCATAAGCTCGTCTCCCCTGAGGGTTTCCTAATTTCTCTGTGCCAGGGAATGCTAGGGGTGATTGCAGGATATCCCAGTGTCAGAGGCTGCCTCCCCAAGGTCAGGGAAGGTATTTCTCGGACTTCCCCGAACAGGGAACACCTGTGACTGAAGAGAGCTGCGTGGAGTTGTCTCTCGAGCTCCCCCACGCACTGACAATGGTTCCGGAATCCTGAGCGTGGGGAGGTTCCACCAACGGTCGGCAGCGCGTGGGTTCTAACGGAATGCCTAAGCTCGTCTCCCCTGAGGCTTTTCCTAATGTCTCTGTGCCAGGGAATGCTAGGGGTGATTGTAGGATATCCCAGTGTCCGAGGCTGCCTCCCCAAGGTCAGGGAAGGTTTTTCTCGGACTTCCCCGAGCAGGGAACACCTGTGACTGAAGAGAGCTGCATGGATTTTTCTCTCGAGCTCCCCCACGCACTGACAATGGTTCCAGAATCCTGAGCGTGGGGAGGTTCCACCAACGGTCGGCAGCGCGTGGGTTCTAACGGAAAGCCTAAGCTCGTCTCCCCTGAGGATTTTCCTAATTTCTCTGTGCCAGGGAATGCTAGGGGTGATTGCAGGATATCCCAGTATCAGAGGCTGCCTCCCCAAGGTCAGGGAAGTTATTTCTCGGACTTCCCCGAACAGGGAACACCTGTGACTGAAGAGAGCTGCGTGGAGTTGTCTCTCGAGTTCCCCACGCACTGACAATGGTTCCGGAATCCTGAGCGTGGGGAGGTTCCACCAACGGTCGGCAGCACGTGGGTTCTAACGGAATGCCTAAGCTCGTCTCCCCTGAGGGTTTTCCTAATGTCTCTGTGCCAGGGAATGCTAGGGGTGATTGCAGGATATCCCAGTGTCAGAGGCTGCCTCTCCAAGTACAGGGAAGATTTTTCTCGGACTTCCCTGAGCAGGGAACACCTGTGACTGAAGAGAGCTTCGTGGAGTTGTCTCTCGAGCTCCCCCACGCACTGACAATGTTTCCGGAATCCTGAGCGTGGGGAGGTTCCACCAACGGTCGGCAGCGCTTGGGTTCTAACGGAATGCCTAAGCTCGCCTCCCCTGAGGGTTTTCCTAATGTCTCTGTGCCAGGGAATACTAGGGGTGATTGCAGGATATCCCAGTGTCAGAGGCTGCCTCCCCAAAGTCAGGGAAGTTATTTCTCGGACTTCCCCGAACAGGGAACACCTGTGACTGAAGAGAGCTGCGTGGAGTTTTTTCTCGAGCTCCCCCACGCACTGACAATGGTTCCGGAATCCTGAGCTTGGGGAGGTTCCACCAAAGGTCGGTAGCGCGTGGGTTCTAAAGGAATGCCTAAGCTCGTCTCCCCTGAGGCTTTTCCTAATGTCTCTGTGCCAGGGAATGCTAGGGGTGATTGCAGGATATCCCAGTGTCAGAGGCTGCCTCCCCAAGGTCAGGGAAGTTATTTCTCGGACTTCCCCGAACAGGGAACACATGTGCCTGAAGGGAGCTTCGTGGAGTTGTCTCTCGAGCTCCCCCACGCACTGATAATGGTTCCGGAATCCTGAGCGTGGGGAGGTTCCACCAACGGTCGGCAGCGCGTGGGTTCTAACGGAATGCTTAAGCTCGTCTCCCCTGAGGGTTTTCCTAATTTCTCTGTGCCAGGGAATGCTAGGGGTGATTGCAGGATATCCCAGTGTCAGAGGCTGCCTCCCCAAGTTCAGGGAAGTTATTTCTCGGACTTCCCCAAACAGGGAACACCTGTGACTGAAGAGAGCTGTGTGGAGTTGTCTCTCGAGCTCCCCCACGCACTGACAATGGTTCCGGAATCCTGAGGTTGGGGAGGATCCAACAACGGTCGGCAGCGCGTGGGTTCTAACGGAATGCCTAAGCTCAACTCCCCTGAGGGTTTCCCTAATGTCTCTGTGCCAGGGAATGCTAGGGGTGAATGCAGGATATCCCAGGGTCAGAGGCTGCCTCCCCAAGATCAGGGAAGGTATTTCTCTGACTTCCCCGAACAGGGAACACCTGTGACTGAAGAGAGCTGCGTAGAGTTGTCTCTCGAGCTCCCCCACGCACTGACAATGGTTCCGGAATCCAGAGTGTGGGGAGGTTCCACCAACGGTCGGCAGCGCGTGGGTTCTAACGGAATGCCTAAGCTCGTCACCCCTGAGGGTTTTCCTAATGTCTCTGTGCCAGGGAATGCTAGGGGTGATTGCAGGATATTCCAGTGTCAGAGGCTGCCTCCCCAAGGTCACAGAAGGTATTTCTTGGACTTCCCCGAACAGGGAACACCTGTGACTGAAGACAGGTGCGTGGAGATGTCTCTCGTGCTCCCCCACGTACTGACAATGGTTCCAAAATCCTGACGTGGGGAGGAACCAACAACGGTCGGCAGCGCGTGGGTTCTAACGGAATGCCTAAGCTCGTCTCCCCAGAGGGTTTTCCTAATGTCTCTGTGCCAGGGAATGCTAGGGGTGATTGCAGGATATCCCAGGGTCAGAGGCTGCCTCCCCAAGGTCAGGGAAGTTATTTCTTGGACTTCCCCGAACAGGGAACCCCTGTGACTGAAGACAGCTGCGTGGAGTTGTCTCTCGAGCTCCCCCACGCACTGACAATGATTCTGGAATCCTGAGCGTGGGGAGGATCCACCAACGGTCGGCAGCGCGTGGGTTCTAACGGAATGCCTAAGCTCGTCTCCCCTGAGATTTTTCCTAATATCTCTGTGCCAGGGAATGCTAGGGGTGATTGCAGGATATCCCAGTGTCAGAGGCTGCCTCCCCAAAGTCAGGGAAGGTATTTCTTGGACTTCCCCAAACAGGGAACACCTGTGACTGAAGAGAGCTGCGTGGAGTTGTCTCTCGAGCTCCCCCTCGCACTGACAATATTTCCGGAATCCTGAGCGTGGGGAGGTTCCACCAGCGGTCGGCAGCGCACGGATTCTAACAGAATGCCTAAGCTCGTCTCCCCTGAGACTTTTCCTAATGTCTCTGTGCCAGGGAATGCTAGGGGTGATTGCAGGATATCCCAGTGTCAGAGGCTGCATCCCCAAGGTCAGGGAAGGTATTTTTCAGACTTCCCCTAACAGGGAACACCTGTGAATGAAGTGAGCTGCGTAGAGTTTTCTCTCGAGCTCCCCCATGCAATGACAATGTTTCTGGAATCCAGAGCGTGGGGAGGTTCCACCAACGGTCGGCAGCGCGTGAGTTCTAACGGAATGCCTAAGCTCGTCTCCCCTGAGGGTTTTCCTAATGTCTCTGTGCCAGGGAATGCTAGGGGTGATTGCAGGATATCCCAGTGTCAGAGGCTGCCTCCCCAAGGTCAGGGAAGTTTTTTCTCGGACTTCCCCGAACATGGAACACCTGTGACTGAATAGAGCTGCGTGGAGTTGTCTCTCGAGCTCCCCCACGCACTGACAATGTTTCTGGAATCCTGAGCGTGGGGAGGTACCACCAAAGGTCGGCAGAGCGTGGGTTCAAACGGAATGCCTAAGCTCGTCTCCCCTGAGGGTTATCCAAATGTCTCTGTGCCAGGGAATGCTAGGGGTGACTGCAGGTTTTCCCAGTGTCAGAGGTTGCCTCCCCAAGGTCAGGGAAGGTATTTCTCGGACATCCCCGAACAGGGAACACCTGTGACTGAAGAGAGCTGCGTGGAGTTGTCTCTCGAGCTCCCCCACGCACTGACAATGGTTCCGGAATCCTGAGCGTGGGGAGGTTCCACCAACTGTCGGCAGCGCATGGGTTCTAACGGAATGCCTAAGCTCGTCTCCCCTGAGGCTTTTCCTAGTGTCTCTGTGCCAGGGAATGCTAGGGGTGATTGCAGGATATCCCAGGGTCAGAGGCGGACTCCCCAAGGTCACGGAAGGTATTTCTCTGTCTTCCCCAAACAGGGAACACCAGTGACTGAAGAGAGCTACGTGGAGTTGTCTCTCGAGCTCCCCCACGCACTGACAATGGTTCCGGAATCCTGAGCGTGGGGAGGTTCCACCAACGGTCGGCAGCGCGTGGGTTCTAATGGAATGCCTAAGCTCGTCTCCCCTGAGGGTTTACCTAATGTCTCTGTGACAGGGAATTCTAGGGGTGATTGCAGGATATCCCAGTGTCAGAGGCTGCCTCCCCAAGGTCAGGGAAGGTATTTCTCTGTCTTCCCCGAACAGGGAACACCAGTGACTGAAGAAAGCTTCGTGGAGTTGTCTCTCGATCTCCCCCACGCACTGACAGTGATTCCGGAATCCTGAGCGTGGTGAGGTTCCACCAACGGTCGGCAGCGCGTGGGTTCTAACGGAATGCCTAAGCTCGTCTCCCCTGAGGATTTTCCTAATGTCTCTGTGCCAGGGAATTCTAGGGGTGATTGCAGGATATCCCAGTGTCAGAGGATGCCTCCCCAAGTTCAGGGAAGGTATTTCTCGGACTTCCCCGAACAGGGAACACCTGTGACTGAAGAGAGCTGCGTGGAGTTGTCTCTCGAGCTCCCCCACGCACTGACAATGGTTCCGGAATCCTGAGCGTGGGAAGGTTCCACCAACGGTCGGCAGCGCGTGGGTTCTAACGGAATGCATAAGCTCGTCTACCCTGAGGGTTTACCTAATATCTCTGTGACAGGGAATTCTAGGGGTGATTGCAGGATATCCCAGTGTCAGAGGATGCCTCCCCAAGGTCAGGGAAGGTATTTCTCGGACTTCCCCGAACAGGGAACACCTGTGACTGAAGAGAGCTGCGTGGAGTTGTCTCTCGAGCTCCCCCACGCACTGACAATGTTTCCGGAATCCTGAGCGTGGGGAGGTTCCACCAACGGTCGGCAGCGCGTGTGTTCTAACGGAATGCCTAAGCTCGTCTCCCCTGAGGGTTTTCCTAATGTCTCTATGCCAGGGAATGCTAGGGGTGATTGCAGGAATTCCCAGTGTCAGAGGCTGCCTCCCCAAATTCAGGGAAGGTATTTCTCGGACTTCCCCGAACAGGGAACACCTGTGACCTTAGAGAGCTGCGTGGAGTTGTCTCTCGAGCTCCCCCACGCACTGACAATGGTTCCGGAACCCAGAGCGTGGGGAGGTTCCACCAACGGTCGGCAGCGCGTGGGTTCTAACGGAATGCCTAAACTCTTCTCCCCTGAGGGTTTTCCTAATGTCTCTGTGCCAGGGAATGCTAGGGGTGATTGCAGGATATCCCAGTGTCAGAGGCTGCCTCCCCAAGGTCAGGGAAGGTATTTCTCGGACTTCCCCGAACAGGGAACACCTGTGACTGAAGAGAGCTGCGTGGAGTTGTCTCTCGAGATCCCCCACGCACTGACAATGGTTCCGGAATCCTGAGCTTGGGGAGGTTCCACCAACGGTCGGCAGCGCGTGGGTTCTAAAGGAATGCCTAAGCTCGTCTCCCCTGAGGGTTTTCCTAATGTCTCTGTGCCAGGGAATGCTAGGGGTGATTGCAGGATATCCCAGTGTCAGAGGCTGCCTCCCCAAGGTCAGGGAAGTTATTTCTCGGACTTCCCCGAACAGGGAACACATGTGACTGAAGGGAGCTTCGTGGAGTTGTCTCTCGAGCTCCCCCACGCACTGACAATGGTTCCGGAATCCTGAGCGTGGGGAGCTTCCACCAAAGGTCAGCAGCGCGTGGGTTCTAACGGAATGCCTAAGCTCGTCTCCCCTGAGTGTTTTCCTACACTCTCTGTGCCAGGGAATGCTAGTGGTGATTGCAGGATATCCCAGTGTCAGAGGCTGCCTCCCCAAGTTCAGGGAAGTTATTTCTCGGAATTCCCTGATCTGGGAACACCTGTGACTGAAGAGAGCTTCGTGGAGTTGTCTCTCGATCTCCCCCACGCACTGACAATGGTTCCGGAATCCTGAGCGTGGGGAGGTTCCAACAACGGTCGGCAGCGCGTGGGTTCTAACGGAATGCCTAAGCTCGTTTCCCCTGAGGGTTTTCCTAATGTCTCTGTGCCAGGGAATGCTAGGGGTGATTGCAGGATATCCCAGTGCCAGAGGCTGCCTCCCCAAGGTCAGGGAAGGTATTTCTCGGACTTCTCCGAACAGGGAACACCTGTGACTGAAGAGAGCTGGGTGGAGTTGTCTCTCGAGCTCCCCCACGCACTGACAATGGTTCCGGAATACTGAGCGTGGGGAGGTTCCACCCACGGGCGGCAGCACGTGGGTTCTAACGGAATGCCTAAGCTCGTCTCCCCTGCGGGTTTTCCTAATGTCTCTGTGCCAGGGAATGCTAGGGGTGATTGCAGGGTATCCCAGGGTCAGAGGCTGCCTCCCCAAGGTCAGGGAAGTTATTTCTCGGACTTCCCCGAACAGGGAACACCTGTGACTGAAGACAGCTGCGTGGAGTTGTCTCTCGAGCTCCCCCACGCAGTGACAATGATTCTGGATTCCTGAGCGTGGGGAGGATCCACCAACGGTCGGCAGCGCGTGGGTTCTAACGGAATGCCTAAGCTCGTCTCCCCTGAGAGTTTTCCTAATGTCTCTGTGCCAGGGAATGCTAGGGGTGATTGCAGGATATCCCAGTGTCAGAGGCTGCCTCCCCAAGGTCAGGGAAGGTATTTCTCGGACATTCCCGAACAGGGAACACCTGTGACTGAAGAGAGCTGCGTGGAGTTGTCTCTCGAGCTCCCCCACGCACTGACAATGGTTCCGGAATCTTGAGCGTGGGGAGGTTCCACCAACTGCCGGCAGCGCATGGGTTCTAACGGAATGCCTAAGCTCGTCTCCCCTGAGGCTTTTCCTAGTGTCTCTGTGCCAGGGAATGCTAGGGGTGATTGCAGGATATCCCAGTGTCAGAGGCGGACTCCCCAAGGTCACGGAAGGTATTTCTCTGTCTTCCCCAAACAGGGAACACCAGTGACTGAAGAGAGCTACGTGGAGTTGTCTCTCGAGCTCCCCCACGCACTGACAGTGATTCCGGAATCCTGAGGGTGGGGAGGTTCCACCAACGGTCGGCAGTGCGTGGGTTCTAACGGAATGCCAAAGCTCGTCTCCCCTGAGTATTTTCCTAATGTCTCTGTGCCAGGGAATGCTAGGGGTGATTGCAGGATATCCCAGTGTCAGAGGCTGCCTCCCAAAGTTCAGGGAAGGTATTTCTCGGACTTCCCCGAACAGGGAACACCTGTGACTGAAGAGAGCTGCGTGGAGTTGTCTCTCGAGCTCCCCCACGCACTGACAATGGTTCCGGAATCCTGAGCGTGGGGAGGTTCCACCAAAGGTCGGCAGCGCGTGGGTTCTAACGGAATGCCTAAGCTCGTCTCCCCTGAGGGTTTACCTAATGTCTCTGTGACAGGGAATTCTAGGGGTGATTGCAGGATATCCCAGTGTCAGAGGCTGTCTCCCCAAGGTCAGGGAAGGTATTTCTCTGTCTTCCCCGAACAGGGAACACCAGTGACTGAAGAAAGCTGCGTGGAGTTGTCTCTCGATCTTCCCCACGCACTGAAAGTGATTCCGGAATCCTGAGCGTGGTGAGGTTCCACCAACGGTCGGCAGCGCGTGGGTTCTAACGGAATGCCTAAGCTCGTCTCCCCTGAGGATTTTCCTAATGTCTCTGTGCCAGGGAATGCTAGGGATGATTGCAGGATATCCCAGTGTCAGAGGCTGCCTCCCCAAGATCAGGGAAGTTATGTCTCGGACTTCCCCGAACAGGGAACACCTGTGACTGAAGAGAGCTGCGTGGAGTTGTCTCTCGAGCTCCCCCACGCACTGACAATGGTTCCGGAATCCTGAGCGTGGGAAGGTTCCACCAACGGTCGGCAGCGCGTGGGTTCTAACGGAATGCCTAAGCTCGTCTCCCCTGAGGGTTTACCTAATATCTCTGTGACAGGGAATTCTAGGGGTGATTGCAGGATATCCCAGTGTCAGAGGCTGACTCCCCAAGGTCAGGGAAGGTATTTCTCGGACTTCCCCGAACAGGGAACACCTGTGACTGAAGAGAGCTGCGTGGAGTTGTCTCTCGAGCTCCCCCACGCACTGACAATGTTTCCGGAATCCTGAGCGTGGGGAGGTTCCACCAACGGTCGGCAGCGCGTGTGTTCTTACGGAATGCCTAAGCTCGTCTCCCCTGAGGGTTTTCCTAATGTCTCTATGCCAGGGAATGCTAGGGGTGATTGCAGGATTTCCCAGTGTCAGAGGCTGCCTCCCCAAATTCAGGGAAGGTATTTCTTGGACTTCCCCGAACAGGGAACACCTGTGACTGAAGAGAGATGCGTGGAGTTGTCTCTCGAGCTCCCCCACGCACTGACAATGGTTCCGGAATCCTGAGCGTGGGGAGGTTCCACCAACGGTCGGCAGCGCATGGGTTCTAACGGAATGCCTAAGCTCGTCTCCCCTGAGGGTTTACCTAATGTCTCTGTGACAGGGAATTCTAGGGGTGATTGCAGGATATCCCAGTGTCAGAGGCTGTCTCCCCAAGGTCAGGGAAGGTATTTCTCTGTCTTCCCCGAACAGGGAACACCAGTGACTGAAGAAAGCTGCGTGGAGTTGTCTCTCGATCTTCCCCTCGCACTGACAGTGATTCCGGAATACTGAGCGTGGTGAGGTTCCACCAACGGTCGGCAGCGCGTGGGTTCTAACGGAATGCCTAAGCTCGTCTCCCCTGAGGATTTTCCTAATGTCTCTGTGCCAGGGAATGCTAGGGATGATTGCAGGATATCCCAGTGTCAGAGGCTGCCTCCCCAAGGTCAGGGAAGTTATGTCTCGGACTTCCCCGAACAGGGAACACCTGTGACTGAAGAGAGCTGCGTGGAGTTGTCTCTCGAGCTCCCCCACGCACTGACAATGGTTCCGGAATCCTGAGCGTGGGAAGGTTCCACCAACGGTCGGCAGCGCGTGGGTTCTAACGAAATGCCTAAGCTCGTCTCCCCTGAGGGTTTACCTAATATCTCTGTGACAGGGAATTCTAGGGGTGATTGCAGGATATCCCAGTGTCAGAGGCTGACTCCCCAAGGTCAGGGAAGGTATTTCTCGGACTTCCCCGAACAGGGAACACCTGTGACTGAAGAGAGCTGCGTGGAGTTGTCTCTCGAGCTCCCCCACGCACTGACAATGTTTCCGGAATCCTGAGCGTGGGGAGGTTCCACCAACGGTCGGCAGCGCGTGTGTTCTTACGGAATGCCTAAGCTCGTCTCCCCTGAGGGTTTTCCTAATGTCTCTATGCCAGGGAATGCTAGGGGTGATTGCAGGATTTCCCAGTGTCAGAGGCTGCCTCCCCAAATTCAGGGAAGGTATTTCTTGGACTTCCCCGAACAGGGAACACCTGTGACTGAAGAGAGATGCGTGGAGTTGTCTCTCGAGCTCCCCCACGCACTGACAATGGTTCTGGAATCCTGAGCGTGGGAGGTTCCAAAAACGGTCGGCAGCGCGTGGGTTCTAACGGAATGCCTAAGCTCGTCTCCCCTGAGTGTTTTCCTAATGTCTCTGTGCCAGGGAATGCTAGGGGTGATTGCAGGATATCCTAGAGTCAGATGCTGCTTCCCCAAGGTCAGGGAAGGTATTTCTCGGACTTCCCCGAGCAGGGAACACCTGTGACTGAAGAGAGCTGCGTGGAGTTGTCTCTCGAGCTCCCCCACGCACTGACAATGGTTCCGGAATCCTGAGCGTGGGGAGGTTCCACCAACGGTCGGCAGCGCGAGGGTTCTAACGGAATGCCTAAGCTCGTCTCCCCTGAGGATTTTCCTAATATCTCTGTGCCAGTGAATGCTAGGGGTGATTGCAGGATATCCCAGTGTCAGAGTCTGCCTCCCCAAGGTCAGGGAAAGTATTTCTCGGACTTCCCCTAACAGGGAACACATGTGACTGAAGGGAGCTTCGTGGAGTTGTCTCTCGAGCTCCCCCACGCACTGACAATGGTTCCGGAATCCTGAGCGTGGGGAGCTTCCACCAACGGTCAGCAGCGCGTGGGTTCTAACGGAATGCCTAAGCTCGTCTCCCCTGAGTGTTTTCCTACACTCTCTGTGCCAGGGAATGCTAGTGGTGATTGCAGGATATCCCAGTGTCAGAGGCTGCCTCCCCAAGTTCAGGGAAGTTATTTCTCGGAATTCCCTGATCAGGGAACACCTGTGACTGAAGAGAGCTTCGTGGAGTTGTCTCTCGAGCTCCCCCACGCACTGACAATGGTTCCGGAATCCTGAGCGTGGGGAGGTTCCAACAACGGTCGGCAGCGCGTGGGTTCTAACGGAATGCCTAAGCTCGTCTCCCCTGAGGGTTTTCCTAATGTCTCTGTGCCAGGGAATGCTAGGGGTGATTGCAGGATATCCCAGTGCCAGAGGCTGCCTCCCCAAGGTCAGGGAAGGTATTTCTCGGACTTCTCCGAACAGGGAACACCTGTGACTGAAGAGAGCTGGGTGGAGTTGTCTCTCGAGCTCCCCCACG
The DNA here is from genome assembly GCF_048564905.1 of Vicugna pacos. Classification (NCBI taxonomy): domain Eukaryota; kingdom Metazoa; phylum Chordata; class Mammalia; order Artiodactyla; family Camelidae; genus Vicugna; species Vicugna pacos. Next base: position 49,997,095 of record NW_027328721.1, on the reverse strand, counting down.
CACTGACAATGGTTCCGGAATACTGAGCGTGGAGAGGTTCCACCCACGGGCGGCAGCACGTGGGTTCTAACGGAATGCCTAAGCTCGTCTCCCCTGCGGGTTTTCCTAATGTCTCTGTGCCAGGGAATGCTAGGGGTGATTGCAGGGTATCCCAGGGTCAGAGGCTGCCTCCCCAAGGTCAGGGAAGTTATTTCTCGGACTTCCCCGAACAGGGAACACCTGTGACTGAAGACAGCTGCGTGGAGTTGTCTCTCGAGCTCCCCCACGCAGTGACAATGATTCTGGATTCCTGAGCGTGGGGAGGATCCACCAACGGTCGGCAGCGCGTGGGTTCTAACGGAATGCCTAAGCTCGTCTCCCCTGAGAGTTTTCCTAATGTCTCTGTGCCAGGGAATGCTAGGGGTGATTGCAGGATATCCCAGTGTCAGAGGCTGCCTCCCCAAGGTCAGGGAAGGTATTTCTCGGACATTCCCGAACAGGGAACACCTGTGACTGAAGAGAGCTGCGTGGAGTTGTCTCTCGAGCTCCCCCACGCACTGACAATGGTTCCGGAATCTTGAGCGTGGGGAGGTTCCACCAACTGCCGGCAGCGCATGGGTTCTAACGGAATGCCTAAGCTCGTCTCCCCTGAGGCTTTTCCTAGTGTCTCTGTGCCAGGGAATGCTAGGGGTGATTGCAGGATATCCCAGTGTCAGAGGCGGACTCCCCAAGGTCACGGAAGGTATTTCTCTGTCTTCCCCAAACAGGGAACACCAGTGACTGAAGAGAGCTACGTGGAGTTGTCTCTCGAGCTCCCCCACGCACTGACAGTGATTCCGGAATCCTGAGGGTGGGGAGGTTCCACCAACGGTCGGCAGTGCGTGGGTTCTAACGGAATGCCAAAGCTCGTCTCCCCTGAGTATTTTCCTAATGTCTCTGTGCCAGGGAATGCTAGGGGTGATTGCAGGATATCCCAGTGTCAGAGGCTGCCTCCCAAAGTTCAGGGAAGGTATTTCTCGGACTTCCCCGAACAGGGAACACCTGTGACTGAAGAGAGCTGCGTGGAGTTGTCTCTCGAGCTCCCCCACGCACTGACAATGGTTCCGGAATCCTGAGCGTGGGGAGGTTCCACCAAAGGTCGGCAGCGCGTGGGTTCTAACGGAATGCCTAAGCTCGTCTCCCCTGAGGGTTTACCTAATGTCTCTGTGACAGGGAATTCTAGGGGTGATTGCAGGATATCCCAGTGTCAGAGGCTGTCTCCCCAAGGTCAGGGAAGGTATTTCTCTGTCTTCCCCGAACAGGGAACACCAGTGACTGAAGAAAGCTGCGTGGAGTTGTCTCTCGATCTTCCCCACGCACTGAAAGTGATTCCGGAATCCTGAGCGTGGTGAGGTTCCACCAACGGTCGGCAGCGCGTGGGTTCTAACGGAATGCCTAAGCTCGTCTCCCCTGAGGATTTTCCTAATGTCTCTGTGCCAGGGAATGCTAGGGATGATTGCAGGATATCCCAGTGTCAGAGGCTGCCTCCCCAAGATCAGGGAATTTATGTCTCGGACTTCCCCGAACAGGGAACACCTGTGACTGAAGAGAGCTGCGTGGAGTTGTCTCTCGAGCTCCCCCACGCACTGACAATGGTTCCGGAATCCTGAGCGTGGGAAGGTTCCACCAACGGTCGGCAGCGCGTGGGTTCTAACGGAATGCCTAAGCTCGTCTCCCCTGAGGGTTTACCTAATATCTCTGTGACAGGGAATTCTAGGGGTGATTGCAGGATATCCCAGTGTCAGAGGCTGACTCCCCAAGGTCAGGGAAGGTATTTCTCGGACTTCCCCGAACAGGGAACACCTGTGACTGAAGAGAGCTGCGTGGAGTTGTCTCTCGAGCTCCCCCACGCACTGACAATGTTTCCGGAATCCTGAGCGTGGGGAGGTTCCACCAACGGTCGGCAGCGCGTGTGTTCTTACGGAATGCCTAAGCTCGTCTCCCCTGAGGGTTTTCCTAATGTCTCTATGCCAGGGAATGCTAGGGGTGATTGCAGGATTTCCCAGTGTCAGAGGCTGCCTCCCCAAATTCAGGGAAGGTATTTCTTGGACTTCCCCGAACAGGGAACACCTGTGACTGAAGAGAGATGCGTGGAGTTGTCTCTCGAGCTCCCCCACGCACTGACAATGGTTCCGGAATCCTGAGCGTGGGGAGGTTCCACCAACGGTCGGCAGCGCATGGGTTCTAACGGAATGCCTAAGCTCGTCTCCCCTGAGGGTTTACCTAATGTCTCTGTGACAGGGAATTCTAGGGGTGATTGCAGGATATCCCAGTGTCAGAGGCTGTCTCCCCAAGGTCAGGGAAGGTATTTCTCTGTCTTCCCCGAACAGGGAACACCAGTGACTGAAGAAAGCTGCGTGGAGTTGTCTCTCGATCTTCCCCACGCACTGACAGTGATTCCGGAATACTGAGCGTGGTGAGGTTCCACCAACGGTCGGCAGCGCGTGGGTTCTAACGGAATGCCTAAGCTCGTCTCCCCTGAGGATTTTCCTAATGTCTCTGTGCCAGGGAATGCTAGGGATGATTGCAGGATATCCCAGTGTCAGAGGCTGCCTCCCCAAGGTCAGGGAAGTTATGTCTCGGACTTCCCCGAACAGGGAACACCTGTGACTGAAGAGAGCTGCGTGGAGTTGTCTCTCGAGCTCCCCCACGCACTGACAATGGTTCCGGAATCCTGAGCGTGGGAAGGTTCCACCAACGGTCGGCAGCGCGTGGGTTCTAACGAAATGCCTAAGCTCGTCTCCCCTGAGGGTTTACCTAATATCTCTGTGACAGGGAATTCTAGGGGTGATTGCAGGATATCCCAGTGTCAGAGGCTGACTCCCCAAGGTCAGGGAAGGTATTTCTCGGACTTCCCCGAACAGGGAACACCTGTGACTGAAGAGAGCTGCGTGGAGTTGTCTCTCGAGCTCCCCCACGCACTGACAATGTTTCCGGAATCCTGAGCGTGGGGAGGTTCCACCAACGGTCGGCAGCGCGTGTGTTCTTACGGAATGCCTAAGCTCGTCTCCCCTGAGGGTTTTCCTAATGTCTCTATGCCAGGGAATGCTAGGGGTGATTGCAGGATTTCCCAGTGTCAGAGGCTGCCTCCCCAAATTCAGGGAAGGTATTTCTTGGACTTCCCCGAACAGGGAACACCTGTGACTGAAGAGAGATGCGTGGAGTTGTCTCTCGAGCTCCCCCACGCACTGACAATGGTTCTGGAATCCTGAGCGTGGGAGGTTCCAAAAACGGTCGGCAGCGCGTGGGTTCTAACGGAATGCCTAAGCTCGTCTCCCCTGAGTGTTTTCCTAATGTCTCTGTGCCAGGGAATGCTAGGGGTGATTGCAGGATATCCTAGAGTCAGACGCTGCTTCCCCAAGGTCAGGGAAGGTATTTCTCGGACTTCCCCGAGCAGGGAACACCTGTGACTGAAGAGAGCTGCGTGGAGTTGTCTCTCGAGCTCCCCCACGCACTGACAATGGTTCCGGAATCCTGAGCGTGGGGAGGTTCCACCAACGGTCGGCAGCGCGAGGGTTCTAACGGAATGCCTAAGCTCGTCTCCCCTGAGGGTTTTCCTAATATCTCTGTGCCAGTGAATGCTAGGGGTGATTGCAGGATATCCCAGTGTCAGAGTCTGCCTCCCCAAGGTCAGGGAAAGTATTTCTCGGACTTCCCCGAACAGGGAACACCTGTGACTGAAGAGAGCTGCGTGGAGTTGTCTCTCGAGCTCCCCCACGCACTGACAATGGTTCCGGAATCCTGAGCGTGGGAAGGTTCCACCAACGGTCGGCAGCGCGTGGGTTCTAACGAAATGCCTAAGCTCGTCTCCCCTGAGGGTTTACCTAATATCTATATGACAGGGAATTCTAGGGGTGATTGCAGGATATCCCAGTGTCAGAGGCTGACTCCCCAAGGTCAGGGAAGGTATTTCTCGGACTTCCCCGAACAGGGAACACCTGTGACTGAAGAGAGCTGCGTGGAGTTGTCTCTCGAGCTCCCCCACGCACTGACAATGTTTCCGGAATCCTGAGCGTGGGGAGGTTCCACCAACGGTCGGCAGCGCGTGTGTTCTTACGGAATGCCTAAGCTGGTCTCCCCTGAGGGTTTTCCTAATGTCTCTATGCCAGGGAATGCTAGGGGTGATTGCAGGATTTCCCAGTGTCAGAGGCTGCCTCCCCAAATTCAGGGAAGGTATTTCTTGGACTTCCCCGAACAGGGAACACCTGTGACTGAAGAGAGATGCGTGGAGTTGTCTCTCGAGCTCCCCCACGCACTGACAATGGTTCTGGAATCCTGAGCGTGGGAGGTTCCACCAACGGTCGGCAGCGCGAGGGTTCTAACGGAATGCCTAAGCTCGTCTCCCCTGAGGGTTTTCCTAATATCTCTGTGCCAGTGAATGCTAGGGGTGATTGCAGGATATCCCAGTGTCAGAGTCTGCCTCCCCAAGGTCAGGGAAAGTATTTCTCGGACTTCCCCGAACAGGGAACACCTGTGACTGAAGAGAGCTGCGTGGAGTTGTCTCTCGAGCTCCCCCACGCACTGACAATGGTTCCGGAATCCTGAGCGTGGGGAGGTTCTCCAACGGTCGGCAGCGCGTGGTTTCTAACGGAATGCATAAGCTCGTCTCCCCTGAGGGTTTTCCTAAAGTCTCTGTGCCAGGGAATGGTAGGGGTGATTGCACGATATCCCAGTGTCAGAGGCTGCCTCCCCAAAGTCAGGGAAGTTATTTCTCGGACTTCCCCGAACAGGGAACAACTGAGACTGAAGTGCGCTGCGTGGAGTTGTCTCTCGAGCTCCCCCACGCACTGACAATGGTTCCGGAATCCTAAGCGTGGGGAGGTTCCACCAACGGTCGGCAGCGCGTGGGTTCTAACGGAATGCCTAAGCTCGTCTCCCCTGAGGGTTTTCCTAATGTCTCTGTGCCAGGGAATGCTAGGGGTGATTGCAGGATATCCCAGTGTCAGAAGCTGCCTCCACAATGTCAGGGAAGGTATTTCTCGGACTTCCCCGAACAGGGAACACCTGTGACCTTAGAGAGCTGCGTGGAGTTTTCTCTCGAGCTCCCCCACGCACTGACAATGGTTCCGGAATCCAGAGCGTGGGGAGGTTCCACCAACGGTCGGCAGCGCGTGGGTTCTAACGGAATGCCTAAACTCTTCTCCACTGAGGGTTTTCCTAATGTCTCTGTGCCAGGGAATACTAGGGGTGATTGCAGGATATCCCAGTGTCAGAGGCTGCCTCCCCAAGGTCAGGGAAGGTATTTCTCGGACTTCCCCGAACAGGGAACACCTGTGACTGAAGAGAGCTGCGTGGAGTTGTCTCTCGAGATCCCCCACGCACTGACAATGGTTCCGGAATCCTGAGCTTGGTGAGGTTCCACCAACGGTCGGCAGCGCGTGGGTTCTAAAGGAATGCCTAAGCTCGTCTCCCCTGAGGGTTTTCCTAATGTCTCTGTGCCAGGGAATGCTAGGGGTGATTGCAGGATATCCCAGTGTCAGAGGCTGCCTCCCCAAGGTCAGGGAAGTTATTTCTCGGACTTCCCCGAACAGGGAACACATGTGACTGAAGGGAGCTTCGTGGAGTTGTCTCTCGAGCTCCCCCACGGACTGACAATGGTTCCGGAATCCTGAGCGTGGGGAGGTTCCACCAACGGTCGGCAGCGCGTGGGTTCTAACGGAATGCCTAAGCTCGTCTCCCCTGAGGGTTTTCCTAATGTCTCTGTGCCAGGGAATGCTAGGGGTGATTGCAGGATATCCCAGTGTCAGAGGCTGCCTCCCCAAGGTCAGGGAAGGTATTTCTCGGACTTCTCCGAACAGGGAACACCTGTGACTGAAGAGAGCTGCGTGGAGTTGTCTCTCGAGCTCCCCCACGCACTGCCAATGGTTCCGGAATCCTGAGCGTGGGGAGGTTCCACCAATGGTCGGCAGCGCGTGGGTTCTAACGGAATGCCTAAGCTCGTCCCCCCTGCGGATTTTCCTAATGTCTCTGTGCCAGGGAATGCTAGGGGTGATTGCAGGTTTTCCCAGTGTCAGAGGCTGAATCCCCAAGGTCAGGGAAGGTATTTCTCGGACTTCCCCGAACAGGGAACACCTGTGACTGAAGAGAGCTGCGTGGAGTTGTCTCTCGAGCTCCCCCACGCACTGACAATGGTTCCGGAATCCTGAGCGTGGGGAGGTTCCACCAACGGTCGGCAGCGCGTGGCTTCTAACGGAATGCCTAATCTCGCCTCCCCTGAGGGTTTTCCTAATGTCTCTGTGCCAGGGAATGCTAGGGGTGACTGCAGGATATCCCAGTGTCAGAGGCTGCCTCCCCAAGTTCAGGGAAGGTTTTTCTCGGACTTCCCCGAACAGGGAACACCTGTGACTGAAGAGAGCTGCGTGGAGTTGTCTCTCGAGCTCCCCCACGCACTGACAATGGTTCCGGAATCCTGAGCGTGGTGAGGTTCCACCAACGGTCGGCAGCGCGTGGGTTCTAATGGAATGCATAAGCTCGTCTTCCCTGAGGCTTTTCCTAATGTCTCTGTGCCAAGGAATGCTAGGGGTGATTGCAGGTTTTCCCAGTGTCAGAGGCTGCCTCCCCAAGGTCAGGGAAGTTATTTCTCGGACTTCCCCGAACAGGGAACACCTGTGACTGAAGAGAGCTGCGTGGAGTTGTCTCTCGAGCTCCCCCACGCACTGACTATATTTCCGGAATCCTGAGCGTCGGGAGGTTCCACCAACGGTTGGCAGCGCGTGGGTTCTAACGGAATGCCTAAGCTCGTCTTCCCTGAGCCTTTTCCTAATGTCTCTGTGCCAGGGAATGCTAGGGGTGATTGCAGGATATCCCAGTGTCAGAGGCTGCCTCCCCAAGGTCAGGGAAGGTATTTCTCGGACTTCCCCGAACAGGGAACACCTGTGACTGAAGACAGCTGCGTGGAATTGTCTCTCTAGCTCCCGCACGCACTGACAATTGTTCCGGAATCCTGGGCGTGGGGAGGTTCCACCAACGGTCGGCAGCGCGTGGGTTCTAACGGAATGCCTAAGCTCGTCTCCCCTGAAGGTTTTCCTAATGTCTCTGTGCCAGGGAATGCTAGGGGTGATTGCAGGTTATCCCAGTGTCAGAGGCTGTCTCCCCAAGGTCAGGGAATGTATTTCTCGGAATTCCCCGAAAAGGGAACACCTGTGACTGAAGAGAGCTGCGTGGAGTTGTCTCTCGAGCTCCCCCACGCACTGACAATGGTTCCGATTTCCAGAACGTGGGGAGGTTCCACCAACGGTCGGCAGCGCGTGGGTTCGAACGGAATGCATAAGCTCGTCTCCCCTGAGGGTTTTCCTAATGTCTCTGTGCCAGGGAATGCTAGGGGTGATTGCAGGTTATCCCAGGGTCAGAGGCTGCCTCCCCAAGGTCAGGGAAGGTATTTCTCGGACATCCCCGAACAGGGAACACCTGTGACTGAAGAGAGCTGCGTGGAGTTGTCTCTCGAGCTCCCCCACGCACTGACAATGGTTCCGGAATCCTGAGCGTGGGGAGGTTCCACCAACGGTCGGCAGCGCATGGGTTCTAACGGAATGCCTAAGCTCGTCTTCCCTGAGAATTTTCCTAATGTCTCTGTGCCAGGGAATGCTAGGGGTGATTGCAGGATATCCCAGTGTCAGAGGCTGCCTCCCCAAGTTCAGGGAAGGTTTTTCTCGGACTTCCCCGAACAGGGAACACCTGTGACTGAAGAGAGTTGCGTGGAGTTGTCTCTCGAGCTCCCCCACGCAATGACAATGGTTCCGGAATCCTGAGCGTGGGGAGGTTCCACCAACGGTCGGCAGCGCGTGGGTTCTAACGGAATGCCTAAGCTCGTCTCCCCTGAGGCTTTTCCTAATGTCTCTGTGCCAGGGAATGCTAGGGGTGATTGCAGGATATCCCAGTGTCAGAGGCTGCCTCCCCAAGGTCAGGGAAGGTATTTCTCGGACTTCCCAGTATAGGGAACTCCTGTGACTGAAGAGAGCTGCGTGGAGTTGTCTATCGAGCTCCCCCACGCACTGACAATGGTTCCGGAATCCTGAGCGTAGGGAGGTTCCACCAACGGTCGGCAGCGCGTGGGTTCTAACGGAATGCCTAAGCTCGTCTCCCCTGAGGGTTTTCCTCATGTCTCTCTGCCAGCGAATGCTAGGGGTGATTGCAGGATATCCCAGTGTCAGAGGCTGCCTCCCCAAGGTCAGGGAAGTTATTTCTCGGACTTCCCCGAACAGGGAACACCTGTGAGTGAAGAGAGCAGCGTGGAGTTGTCTCTCGAGCTCCCCCACACTCTGACAATTGTTCCGGAATCCTGAGCGTGGGGAGGTTCCACCAACGGTCGGCAGCGCGTGGGTTCTAACGGAATGCCTATGCTCGTCTCCCCTGAGGGCTTTCATAAAATCTCTGTGCTAGGGAATGCTAGGGGTGATTGCAAGTTATCCCAGTGTCAGAGGCTGCCTCCCCAAGTTCAGGGAAGTTATTTCTCGGACTTCCCCGAACAGGAAACACCTGTGACTGAAGAGAGCTACGTGGAGTTGTCTCTCGAGCTCCCCCATGCACTGACAATGTTTCCGGAATCCTGAGCGTGGGCAGGTTCCACCAACGGTCGGCAGCGCGTGGGTTCTAACGGAATGCCTAAGCTCTTCTCCCCTGAGTGTTTTCCTAATTTCTCTGTGCCAGGGAATGCTAGCGGTGATTGCAGGATATCCCAGTGTCAGAGGCTGCCTCCCCACGGTCAGGGAAGGTATTTCTCGGACTTCCCCGAACAGGGAACACCTGTGACTGAAGAGAGCTGCGTGGATTTGTCTCTCGAGCTCCCCCACGCACTGACAATTGTTCCGGAATCATGAGCGTGGGGAGGTTCCACCAACGGTCGGCAGCGCATGGGTTCTAACGGAATGCCTAAGCTCGTCTCCCCTGAGGCTTTTCCTAATGTCTCTGTGCCAGGGAATGCTAGGGGTGATTGCAGGATATCCCAGTGTCAGAGGCTGCCTCCCCAAGGTCAAGGAATTTATTTCTCGGACTTCCCCGTAAAAGGAACTCCTGTGACTGAAGAGAGCTGCGTGGAGTTGTCTCTCGAGCTCCCCCACGCACTGACAATGGTTCTGGAATCCTGAGCGTGGGGAGGTTCCACCAACGGTCGGCAGCGCGTGGGTTCTAACGGAATGCCTCAGCTCGTCTCCCCTGAGGCTTTTCCTAATGTCTCTGTGCCAGGGAATGCTAGGGGTGATTGCAGGATATCCCAGTGTCAGAGGCTGCCTCCCCAAGGTCAGGGAAGGTATTTCTCGGACTTCCCCGTATAGGGAACTCCTGTGAATGAAGAGAGTTGCGTGGAGTTGTCTATCGAGATCCCCCACGCACTGACAATGTTTCCGGGATCCTGAGCGTGGGGAGGTTTCACCAACGTTCGGCAGCGCATGGGTTCTAACGGAATGCCTAAGCTCGTCTCCCCTGAGGCTTTTCCTAATGTCTCTGTGCCAGGGAATGCTAGGGGTGATTGCAGGATATCCCAGTGTCAGAGGCTGCCTCCCAATGGTCAGGGAAGGTATTTCTCGGACTTCCCCGAACAGGGAACACCTGTGACTGAAGAGAGCTGCGTGGAGTTTTCTCTCGAGCTCCCCCACGCACTGACAATTGTTCCGGAATCATAAGCGTGGGGAGGTTCCACCAACGGTCGGCAGCGCATGGGTTCTAACGGAATGCCTAAGCTCGTCTCCCCTGAGGCTTTTCCTAATGTCTCTGTGCCAGGGAATGCTAGGGGTGATTGCAGGATATCCCAGTGTCAGAGGCTGCCTCCCCAAGGTCAGGGAAGGTATTTCTCGGACTTCCCCGTAAAAGGAACTCCTGTGACTGAAGAGAGCTGCGTGGAGTTGTCTCTCGAGCTCCCACACGCACTGACAATGGTTCTGGAATCCTGAGCGTGGGGAGGTTCCACCAACGGTCGGCAGCGCGTGGGTTCTAACGGAATGCCTAAGCTCGTCTCCTCTGAGTTTTTTCCCTCATGTCTCTATGCCAGGGAATGCTAGGGGTGATTGCAGGATATCCCAGTGTCAGAGGCTGCCTCCCCATGGTCAGGGAATTTATTTCTCGGACTTCCCCGAACAGGGAACACCTGTGACTGAAGTGAGCTGCGTGGAGTTGTCTCTCGAGCTCCCCCACGCACTGACAATGGTTCCGGAATCCTGAGCGTGGGGAGCTTCCACCAACGGTCGGCAGCGCGTGGGTTCTAATGGAATGCCTAAGCTCGTCTCCCCTGAGGCTTTTCCTAATGTCTCTGTTCCAGGGAATGCTAGGGGTGATTGCAGGATATCCCAGTGTCAGAGGCTGCCTCCCCAAGGTCAGGGAAGTTATTTCTCGGACTTCCCCGAACAGGGAACACCTGTGACTGAAGAGAGCTGCGTGGAATTGTCTCTCGAGCTCCCCCACGCACTGACAATGGTTCCGGAATCCTGAGCGTGGGGAGGTTCCACCAAGGGTCGGCAGCGCGTGGGTTCCAACGGAATGCCTAAGCTCGTCTCCCCTGAGGGTTTTCCTAATATCTCTGACGAAGGGAATGCTAGGGGTGATTGCAGGATATCCCAGTGTCAGAGGCTGCCTCCCCAAGGTCAGGGAAGTTATTTCTCGGACTTCCCCGAGCAGGGAACACCTGTGACTGAAGAGAGCTGCGTGGAGTTGTCTCTCGAGCTCCCCCACGCACTGACAATTTTTCCGGAATCCTGAGGGTGGGGAGGTTCCAACAACGGTCGGCAGCGCGTGGGTTCTAACGGAATGCCTAAGCTCGTCTCCCCTGAGGGTTTTTCTAATGTCTCTGTGCCAGGGAATGCTAGGGGTGATTGCAGGATATCCCAGTGTCAGACGCTGCCTCCCCATGGTCAGGGAAGATTTTTCTCGGACTTCCCCGTACAGGGAACACCTGTGACTGAAGAGAGCTGCGTGGAGTTGTCTACCGAGCTCCCCCATGCACTGACAATGGTTCCGGAATCCTGAGCGTGGGGAGGTTCCACCAACGGTCGGCAGAGCGTGGGTTATAACGGAATGCCTAAGCTCGTCTCCCCTGAGTCTTTTCCTAATATCTCTGTGCCAGGGAATGCTAGGGGTGATTGCAGGATATCCCAGTGTCAGGGGCTGCCTCCCCAAGGTCAGGGAAGGTATTTCTCGGACTTCCCCGAACAGGGAACACCTGTGACTGAAGAGAGCTGCGTGGAGTTGTCTCTCGAGCTCCCCCACGCAGTGACAATGGTTCCGGAATCCTGAGCGTGGGGAGGTTCCACCAACGGTCGACAGCGCGTGGGTTCTAACGGAATGCCTAAGCTCGTCTCCCCTGAGGGTTTTCCTAATGTCTCTGTGCCAGGGAATGCTAGGGGTGATTGCAGAATATCCCAGTGTCAGTGGCTGCCTCCCCAAGATCAGGGAATGTTTTTATTGGACTTCCCCGAGCATGGAACACCTGTGACTGAAGAGATCTGCGTGGAGTTGTCTCTCGAGCTCCCCCACGCACTGACAATGGTTCCGGAATCCTGAGCGTGGGGAGGTTCCACCAACGGTCGGCAGCGCGTGGGTTCGAACGGAATGCCTAAGCTCGTCTCCCCTGAGGGTTTTCCTAATGTCTCTGTGCCAGGGAATGCTAGGGGTGATTGCAGGATATCCCAGTGTCATAGGCTGCCTCCCCAAGGTAAGGGAAGTTATTTCTCGGTCTTCCCCGGGCATGGAACACCTGTGACTGAAGAGAGCTGCGTGGAGTTGTCTCTCGTGCTCCCCCACGCACTGACAATGGTTCCGGAATCCTGAGCGTGGGGAGGTTCCACCAACGGTCGGCAGCGCGTGGGTTCTAACGGAATGCCTAAGCTCGTTCTCCCCTGAAGGTTTTCCTAATATCTCTGTGCCAGGGAATGCTAGGGGTCATTGCAGGATATCCCAGTGTCAGAGGCTGCCTCCCCAAGGTCAGTGAAGTTATTTCTCGGACTTCCCCGAACAGGGAACACCTGTGAGTGAAGAGAGATGCGTGGAGTTGTCTCTCGTGTTCCCCCTCGCACTGACAATGGATCCGGATTCCTGAGCGTGGGGAGCTTCCACCAACGGTTGGCAGCGCGTGGGTTCTAACGGAATGCCTAAGCTCGTCTCCCCTGAGTCTTTTCCTAATGTCTCTATGCCAGGGAATGCTAGGGGTGATTGCAGGATATCCTAGTGTCAGAGCCTGCCTCCCCAAGGTCAGGGAAGGTATTTCTCGGACTTCCCCGAACAGGGAACACCTGTGACTGAAGAGAGCTGCGTGGAGTTATCTCTCGGGCTCCCCCACGCACTGACAATGGTTCCGGAATCCTGAGCGTGGGGAGCTTCCACCAACGGTCGGCAGCGCGTGGGTTCTTACGGAATGCCTAAGCTCGTCTCCCCTGAGGGTTTTCCTAATGTCTCAGTGCCTGGGAATGCTAGGGGTGATTGCAGGATATCCCAGTGTCAGAGGCTGCGTCCCCAAGGTCAGGGAAGGTAGTTCTCGGACTTCCCCTATCAGGGATCACCTGTGACTGAAGAGACCTGCGTGGAGTTGTCTCTCGAGCTCCCCCACGCGCTGACAATGTTTCCGGAATCCTGATCGTGGGGAGGTTCCACCAACGGTCGGCAGCGCGTGGGTTCTAACGGAATGCCTAAGCTCGTCTCCCCTGAGTCTTTCCTAAAGTCACTGTGCCAGGGAATGCTAGGGGTGATTGCATGAATTCCCAGTGTCAAAGGCTGCCTCCCCAAGGTCAGGGAAGGTATTTCTCGGACTTCCCAGTATAGGGAACTCCTGTGACTGAAGAGAGCTGCGTGGAGTTGTCTATCGAGCTCCCCCACGCACTGACAATGGTTCCGGAATCCTGAGCGTAGGGAGGTTCCACCAACGGTCGGCAGCGCGTGGGTTCTAACGGAATGCCTAAGCTCGTCTCCCCTGAGGGTTTTCCTCATGTCTCTCTGCCAGCGAATGCTAGGGGTGATTGCAGGATATCCCAGTGTCAGAGGCTGCCTCCCCAAGGTCAGGGAAGTTATTTCTCGGACTTCCCCGAACAGGGAACACCTGTGAGTGAAGAGAGCAGCGTGGAGTTGTCTCTCGAGCTCCCCCACACTCTGACAATTGTTCCGGAATCCTGAGCGTGGGGAGGTTCCACCAACGGTCGGCAGCGCGTGGGTTCTAACGGAATGCCTATGCTCGTCTCCCCTGAGGGCTGTCATAAAATCTCTGTGCCAGGGAATGCTAGGGGTGATTGCAAGATATCCCAGTGTCAGAGGCTGCCTCCCCAAGTTCAGGGAAGTTATTTCTCGGACTTCCCCGAACAGGAAACACCTGTGACTGAAGAGAGCTACGTGGAGTTGTCTCTCGAGCTCCCCCATGCACTGACAATGTTTCCGGAATCCTGAGCGTGGGCAGGTTCCACCAACGGTCGGCAGCGCGTGGGTTCTAACGGAATGCCTAAGCTCTTCTCCCCTGAGTGTTTTCCTAATTTCTCTGTGCCAGGGAATGCTAGCGGTGATTGCAGGATATCCCAGTGTCAGAGGCTGCCTCCCCACGGTCAGGGAAGGTATTTCTCGGACTTCCCCGAACAGGGAACACCTGTGACTGAAGAGAGCTGCGTGGATTTGTCTCTCGAGCTCCCCCACGCACTGACAATTGTTCCGGAATCATGAGCGTGGGGAGGTTCCACCAACGGTCGGCAGCGCATGGGTTCTAACGGAATGCCTAAGCTCGTCTCCCCTGAGGCTTTTCCTAATGTCTCTGTGCCAGGGAATGCTAGGGGTGATTGCAGGATATCCCAGTGTCAGAGGCTGCCTCCCCAAGGACAAGGAATTTATTTCTCGGACTTCCCCGTAAAAGGAACTCCTGTGACTGAAGAGAGCTGCGTGGAGTTGTCTCTCGAGCTCCCCCACGCACTGACAATGGTTCTGGAATCCTGAGCGTGGGGAGGTTCCACCAACGGTCGGCAGCGCGTGGGTTCTAACGGAATGCCTCAGCTCGTCTCCCCTGAGGCTTTTCCTAATTTCTCTGTGCCAGGGAATGCTAGGGGTGATTGCAGGATATCCCAGTGTCAGAGGCTGCCTCCCCAAGGTCAGGGAAGGTATTTCTCGGACTTCCCCGTATAGGGAACTCCTGTGAATGAAGAGAGTTGCGTGGAGTTGTCTATCGAGATCCCCCACGCACTGACAATGTTTCCGGGATCCTGAGCGTGGGGAGGTTTCACCAACGTTCGGCAGCGCATGGGTTCTAACGGAATGCCTAAGCTCGTCTCCCCTGAGGCTTTTCCTAATGTCTCTGTGCCAGGGAATGCTAGGGGTGATTGCAGGATATCCCAGTGTCAGAGGCTGCCTCCCAATGGTCAGGGAAGGTATTTCTCGGACTTCCCCGAACAGGGAACACCTGTGACTGAAGAGAGCTGCGTGGAGTTTTCTCTCGAGCTCCCCCACGCACTGACAATTGTTCCGGAATCATTAGCGTGGGGAGGTTCCACCAACGGTCGGCAGCGCATGGGTTCTAACGGAATGCCTAAGCTCGTCTCCCCTGAGGCTTTTCCTAATGTCTCTGTGCCAGGGAATGCTAGGGGTGATTGCAGGATATCCCAGTGTCAGAGGCTGCCTCCCCAAGGTCAGGGAAGGTATTTCTCGGACTTCCCCGTAAAAGGAACTCCTGTGACTGAAGAGAGCTGCGTGGAGTTGTCTCTCGAGCTCCCACACGCACTGACAATGGTTCTGGAATCCTGAGCGTGGGGAGGTTCCACCAACGGTCGGCAGCGCGTGGGTTCTAACGGAATGCCTAAGCTCGTCTCCTCTGAGTTTTTTCCCTCATGTCTCTATGCCAGGGAATGCTAGGGGTGATTGCAGGATATCCCAGTGTCAGAGGCTGCCTCCCCATGGTCAGGGAATTTATTTCTCGGACTTCCCCGAACAGGGAACACCTGTGACTGAAGTGAGCTGCGTGGAGTTGTCTCTCGAGCTCCCCCACGCACTGACAATGGTTCCGGAATCCTGAGCGTGGGGAGCTTCCACCAACGGTCGGCAGCGCGTGGGTTCTAATGGAATGCCTAAGCTCGTCTCCCCTGAGGCTTTTCCTAATGTCTCTGTTCCAGGGAATGCTAGGGGTGATTGCAGGATATCCCAGTGTCAGAGGCTGCCTCCCCAAGGTCAGGGAAGGAATTTCTCGGACTTCCCCGAACAGGGAACACCTGTGACTGAAGAGAGCTGCGTGGAGTTGTCTCTCGAGCTCCCCCACGCACTGACAATGGTTCCGGAATCCTGAGCGTGGGGAGGTTCCACCAACGGTCGGCAGCGCATGGGTTCTAACGGAATGCCTAAGCTGGTCTCCCCTGAGGGTTTTCCTAATGTCTCTGTGCCAGGGAATGCTAGGGGTGATTGCAGGATATCCCAGTGTCAGAGGCTGCCTCCCCAAGGTCAGGGAAGGTATTTCTCGGACTTCCCCGTACAGGGAACACATGTGACTGAAGAAAGCTGCGTGGAGTTGTCTCTCTGGCTCCCCCACGCACTGACAATTGTTCCGGAATCCTGAGCGTGGGGAGGTTCCACCAACGGTCGGCAGCGCGTGGGTTCTAACGGAATGCCTAAGCTCGTCTCCCCTGAGGGTTTTCCTAATATCTCTGTGCCAGTTAATGCTAGGGGTGATTACAGGATATCCCAGTGTCAGAGGCTGCCTCCCCAAGGTCAGGGAAGTTTTTTCTCGGACATCCCATAACAGGGAACACCTGTGACTAAAGAGAGCTTCGTGGAGTTGTCTCTCGAACTCCCCCACGCACTGACAATGTTTTCGGAATCCTGAGCGTGGGGAGGTTCCACCAACGGTCGGCAGCACGTTGGTCCTAACGAAATGCATAAGGTCGTCTCCCCTGAGAGTTTTCCTAATGTCTCTGTGCCAGGGAATGCTAGGGGTGATTGCAGGATATCCCAGTGTCAGAGGCAGCCTACCCACGTTCAGGGAAGGTATTTCTCGGACTTCCCTGAGCATGGAACACCTGTGACTGAAGAGAGCTGCGTGGAGTTGTCTCTCGTGCTCCCCACTCACTGACAATGTTTCCAGATTCCTGAGCGTGGGGAGGTTCCAACAACGGTCGGCAGCGCGTGGGTTCTATCGGAATGCCTAAGCTCGTCTCCCCTGAAGTTTTTCCTAATGTCTCTGTGCCAGGGAATGCTAGGGGTGATTGCAGGATATCCCAGTGTCAGAGGCTGCCTCCCCAAGGTCAGGGAAGTTATTTCTCGGACTTCCCCGAGCAGGGAACACCTGTGACTGAAGAGAGCTGCGTGGAGTAGTCTCTCGAGCTCCCCCACGCACTGACAATTTTTCCGGAATCCTGAGCGTGGGGAGGTTCCAACAACGGTCGGCAGCGCGTGGGTTCTAACGGAATGCCTAAGCTCGTCTCCCCTGAGGGTTTCTCTAATGTCTCTGTGCCAGGGAATGCTAGGGGTGATTGCAGGATATCCCAGTGTCAGACGCTGCCTCCCCATGGTCAGGGAAGATTTTTCTCGGACTTCCCCGTACAGGGAACACCTGTGACTGAAGAGAGCTGCGTGGAGTTGTCTACCGAGCTCCCCCATGCACTGACAATGGTTCCGGAATCCTGAGCGTGGGGAGGTTCCACCAACGTTTGGCAGAGCGTGGGTTATAACGGAATGCCTAAGCTCGTCTCCCCTGAGTGTTTTCCTAATATCTCTGTGCCAGGGAATGCTAGGGGTGATTGCAGGATATCCCAGTGTCAGGGGCTGCCTCCCCAAGGTCAGGGAAGGTATTTCTCGGACTTCCCCGAACAGGGAACACCTGTGACTGAAGAGAGCTGCGTGGAGTTGTCTCTCGAGCTCCCCCACGCAGTGACAATGGTTCCGGAATCCTGAGCGTGGGGAGGTTCCACCAACGGTCGACAGCGCGTGGGTTCTAACGGAATGCCTAAGCTCGTCTCCCCTGAGGGTTTTCCTAATGTCTCTGTGCCAGGGAATGCTAGGGGTGATTGCAGAATATCCCAGTGTCAGAGGCTGCCTCCCCAAGGTCAGGGAATGTTTTTATTGGACTTCCCCGAGCATGGAACACCTGTGACTGAAGAGATCTGCGTGGAGTTGTCTCTCGAGCTCCCCCACGCACTGACAATGGTTCCGGAATCCTGAGCGTGGGGAGGTTCCACCAACGGTCGGCAGCGCGTGGGTTCGAACGGAATGCCTAAGCTCGTCTCCCCTGAGGGTTTTCCTAATGTCTCTGTGCCAGGGAATGCTAGGGGTGATTGCAGGATATCCCAGTGTCATAGGCTGCCTCCCCAAGGTAAGGGAAGTTATTTCTCGGTCTTCCCCGGGCATGGAACACCTGTGACTGAAGAGAGCTGCGTGGAGTTGTCTCTCGTGCTCCCCCACGCACTGACAATGGTTCCGGAATCCTGAGCGTGGGGAGGTTCCACCAACGGTCGGCAGCGCGTGGGTTTTAACGGAATGCCTAAGCTCGTCTCCCCTGAGGTTTTTCCTTATGTCTCTCTGCCAGGGAATGCTAGGGGTGATTGCAGGATATCCCAGTGTCAGAGGCTGCCTCCCCAAGTTCAGGGAAGGTATTTCTCGGACTTCCCCGAACAGGGAACACCTGTGACTGATGAGAGCTGCGTGGAGTTGTCTCTCGTGCTCCCCCACGCACTGACAATTTTTCCGGAATCCTGAGCGTGGGGAGGTTCCACCAACTGTCGGCAGCACGTGGGTTCTAACGGAATGCCTAAGCTCGTCTCCCCTGAGGCTTTTCCTAATTTCTCTCTGCCAGGGAATGCTAGGGGTGATTGCAGGATATCCCAGTGTCAGAGCCTGCCTCCCCAAGGTCAGGGAAGGTATTTCTCGGACTTCCCCGAACAGGGAACACCTGTGACTGAAGAGAGCTGCGTGGAGTTATCTCTCGGGCTCCCCCACGCACTGACAATGGTTCCGGAATCCTGAGCTTGGGGAGCTTCCACCAACGGTCGGCAGCACGTGGGTTCTAACGGAAAGCCTAAGCTCGTCTCCCCTGATGGTTTTCCTAATGTCTCTGTGCCAGGGAATGCTAGGGGTTATTGCAGGATATCCCAGTGTCAGAGGCTGCCTCCCCAAGGTCAGGGAATGTAGTTCTCGGACTTCCCCTAACAGGGATCACCTGTGACTGAAGAGACCTGCGTGGAGTTGTCTCTCGAGCTCCCCCACGCACTGACAATGTTTCCGGAATCCTGAGCGTGGGGAGGTTCCACCAACGGTCGGCAGCGCGTGGGTTCTAACGGAATGCCTAAGCTCGTTCTCCCCTGAAGGTTTTCCTAATATCTCTGTGCCAGGGAATGCTAGGGGTCATTGCAGGATATCCCAGTGTCAGAGGCTGCCTCCCCAAGGTCAGTGAAGTTATTTCTCGGACTTCCCCGAACAGGGAACACCTGTGAGTGAAGAGAGATGCGTGGAGTTGTCTCTCGTGCTCCCCCTCGCACTGACAATGGATCCGGATTCCTGAGCGTGGGGAGCTTCCACCAACGGTCGGCAGCGCGTGGGTTCTAACGGAATGCCTAAGCTCATCTCCCCTGAGTGTTTTCCTAATGTCTCTATGCCAGGGAATGCTAGGGGTGATTGCAGGATATCCCAGTGTCAGAGGCTGCCTCCCCATTTTCAGGGAAGGTATTTCTAGGTCTTCCCCGAACAGGGAACACCTGTGACTGAAGAGAGCTGCGTGGAGTTGTCTCTCGAGCTCCCCCACGCACTGACAATGGTTCCGGAATTCTGAGCGTGGGGAGGTTCCACCAACGGTCGGCAGCGCGTGGGTTCTAACGGAATGCCTAAGCTCGTCTCCCCTGAGGGTTTTCCTAATGTCTGTGTGCCAGGGAATGCTAGGGGTGATTGCAGGATATCCCAGTGTCAGAGGCTGCCTCCCCAAGGTCAGGGAAGTTATTTCTCGGACTTCCCCGAACAGGGAACACCTGTGACTGAAGAGAGCTGCGTGGAGTTGTCTCTCGAGCTCCCCCACGCACTGACAATGGTTCCGGAATCCTGAGCGTGGTGAGGTTCCACCAACGGTCGGCAGCGCGTGGGTTCTAATGGAATGCATAAGCTCGTCTTCCCTGAGGCTTTTCCTAATGTCTCTGTGCCAAGGAATGCTAGGGGTGATTGCAGGTTTTCCCAGTGTCAGAGGCTGCCTCCCCAAGGTCAGGGAAGGTATTTCTCGGACTTCCCCGAACAGGGAACACCTGTGACTGAAGAGAGCTGCGTGGAGTTGTCTCTCGAGCTCCCCCACGCACTGACTATATTTCCGGAATCCTGAGCGTCGGGAGGTTCCACCAACGGTTGGCAGCGCGTGGGTTCTAACGGAATGCCTAAGCTCGTCTTCCCTGAGCCTTTTCCTAATGTCTCTGTGCCAGGGAATGCTAGGGGTGATTGCAGGATATCCCAGTGTCAGAGGCTGCCTCCCCAAGGTCAGGGAAGGTATTTCTCGGACTTCCCCGAACAGGGAACACCTGTGACTGAAGACAGCTGCGTGGAATTGTCTCTCTAGCTCCCGCACGCACTGACAATTGTTCCGGAATCCTGGGCGTGGGGAGGTTCCACCAACGGTCGGCAGCGCGTGGGTTCTAACGGAATGCCTAAGCTCGTCTCCCCTGAAGGTTTTCCTAATGTCTCTGTGCCAGGGAATGCTAGGGGTGATTGCAGGTTATCCCAGTGTCAGAGGCTGTCTCCCCAAGGTCAGGGAATGTATTTCTCGGAATTCCCCAAAAAGGGAACACCTGTGACTGAAGAGAGCTGCGTGGAGTTGTCTCTCGAGCTCCCCCACGCACTGACAATGGTTCCGGAATCCTGAGCGTGGGGAGGTTCCACCAACGGTCGGCAGCGCATGGGTTCTAACGGAATGCCTAAGCTCGTCTTCCCTGAGAATTTTCCTAATGTCTCTGTGCCAGGGAATGCTAGGGGTGATTGCAGGATATCCCAGTGTCAGAGGCTGCCTCCCCAAGTTAAGGGAAGATTTTTCTCGGACTTCCCCGAACAGGGAACACCTGTGACTGAAGAGAGTTGCGTGGAGTTGTCTCTCGAGCTCCCCCACGCAATGACAATGGTTCCGGAATCCTGAGCGTGGGGAGGTTCCACCAACGGTCGGCAGCGCGTGGGTTCTAACGGAATGCCTAAGCTCGTCTCCCCTGAGGCTTTTCCTAATGTCTCTGTGCCAGGGAATGCTAGGGGTGATTGCAGGATATCCCAGTGTCAGAGGCTGCCTCCCCAAGGTCAGGGAAGGTATTTCTCGGACTTCCCAGTATAGGGAACTCCTGTGACTGAAGAGAGCTGCGTGGAGTTGTCTATCGAGCTCCCCCACGCACTGACAATGGTTCCGGAATCCTGAGCGTAGGGAGGTTCCACCAACGGTCGGCAGCGCGTGGGTTCTAACGGAATGCCTAAGCTCGTCTCCCCTGAGGGTTTTCCTCATGTCTCTCTGCCAGCGAATGCTAGGGGTGATTGCAGGATATCCCAGTGTCAGAGGCTGCCTCCCCAAGGTCAGGGAAGTTATTTCTCGGACTTCCCCGAACAGGGAACACCTGTGAGTGAAGAGAGCAGCGTGGAGTTGTCTCTCGAGCTCCCCCACACTCTGACAATTGTTCCGGAATCCTGAGCGTGGGGAGGTTCCACCAACGGTCGGCAGCGCGTGGGTTCTAACGGAATGCCTATGCTCGTCTCCCCTGAGGGCTTTCATAAAATCTCTGTGCTAGGGAATGCTAGGGGTGATTGCAAGATATCCCAGTGTCAGAGGCTGCCTCCCCAAGTTCAGGGAAGTTATTTCTCGGACTTCCCCGAACAGGAAACACCTGTGACTGAAGAGAGCTACGTGGAGTTGTCTCTCGAGCTCCCCCATGCACTGACAATGTTTCCGGAATCCTGAGCGTGGGCAGGTTCCACCAACGGTCGGCAGCGCGTGGGTTCTAACGGAATGCCTAAGCTCTTCTCCCCTGAGTGTTTTCCTAATTTCTCTGTGCCAGGGAATGCTAGCGGTGATTGCAGGATATCCCAGTGTCAGAGGCTGCCTCCCCACGGTCAGGGAAGGTATTTCTCGGACTTCCCCGAACAGGGAACACCTGTGACTGAAGAGAGCTGCGTGGATTTGTCTCTCGAGCTCCCCCACGCACTGACAATTGTTCCGGAATCATGAGCGTGGGGAGGTTCCACCAACGGTCGGCAGCGCATGGGTTCTAACGGAATGCCTAAGCTCGTCTCCCCTGAGGCTTTTCCTAATGTCTCTGTGCCAGGGAATGCTAGGGGTGATTGCAGGATATCCCAGTGTCAGAGGCTGCCTCCCCAAGGTCAAGGAATTTATTTCTCGGACTTCCCCGTAAAAGGAACTCCTGTGACTGAAGAGAGCTGCGTGGAGTTGTCTCTCGAGCTCCCCCACGCACTGACAATGGTTCTGGAATCCTGAGCGTGGGGAGGTTCCACCAACGGTCGGCAGCGCGTGGGTTCTAACGGAATGCCTCAGCTCGTCTCCCCTGAGGCTTTTCCTAATGTCTCTGTGCCAGGGAATGCTAGGGGTGATTGCAGGATATCCCAGTGTCAGAGGCTGCCTCCCCAAGGTCAGGGAAGGTATTTCTCGGACTTCCCCGTATAGGGAACTCCTGTGAATGAAGAGAGTTGCGTGGAGTTGTCTATCGAGATCCCCCACGCACTGACAATGTTTCCGGGATCCTGAGCGTGGGGAGGTTTCACCAACGTTCGGCAGCGCATGGGTTCTAACGGAATGCCTAAGCTCGTCTCCCCTGAGGCTTTTCCTAATGTCTCTGTGCCAGGGAATGCTAGGGGTGATTGCAGGATATCCCAGTGTCAGAGGCTGCCTCCCAATGGTCAGGGAAGGTATTTCTCGGACTTCCCCGAACAGGGAACACCTGTGACTGAAGAGAGCTGCGTGGAGTTTTCTCTCGAGCTCCCCCACGCACTGACAATTCTTCCGGAATCATAAGCGTGGGGAGGTTCCACCAACGGTCGGCAGCGCATGGGTTCTAACGGAATGCCTAAGCTCGTCTCCCCTGAGGCTTTTCCTAATGTCTCTGTGCCAGGGAATGCTAGGGGTGATTGCAGGATATCCCAGTGTCAGAGGCTGCCTCCCCAAGGTCAGGGAAGGTATTTCTCGGACTTCCCCGTAAAAGGAACTCCTGTGACTGAAGAGAGCTGCGTGGAGTTGTCTCTCGAGCTCCCACACGCACTGACAATGGTTCTGGAATCCTGAGCGTGGGGAGGTTCCACCAACGGTCGGCAGCGCGTGGGTTCTAACGGAATGCCTAAGCTCGTCTCCTCTGAGTTTTTTCCCTCATGTCTCTATGCCAGGGAATGCTAGGGGTGATTGCAGGATATCCCAGTGTCAGAGGCTGCCTCCCCATGGTCAGGGAATTTATTTCTCGGACTTCCCCGAACAGGGAACACCTGTGACTGAAGTGAGCTGCGTGGAGTTGTCTCTCGAGCTCCCCCACGCACTGACAATGGTTCCGGAATCCTGAGCGTGGGGAGCTTCCACCAACGGTCGGCAGCGCGTGGGTTCTAATGGAATGCCTAAGCTCGTCTCCCCTGAGGCTTTTCCTAATGTCTCTGTTCCAGGGAATGCTAGGGGTGATTGCAGGATATCCCAGTGTCAGAGGCTGCCTCCCCAAGGTCAGGGAAGTTATTTCTCGGACTTCCCCGAACAGGGAACACCTGTGACTGAAGAGAGCTGCGTGGAATTGTCTCTCGAGCTCCCCCACGCACTGACAATGGTTCCGGAATCCTGAGCGTGGGGAGGTTCCACCAAGGGTCGGCAGCGCGTGGGTTCCAACGGAATGCCTAAGCTCGTCTCCCCTGAGGGTTTTCCTAATATCTCTGACGAAGGGAATGCTAGGGGTGATTGCAGGATATCCCAGTGTCAGAGGCTGCCTCCCCAAGGTCAGGGAAGTTATTTCTCGGACTTCCCCGAGCAGGGAACACCTGTGACTGAAGAGAGCTGCGTGGAGTTGTCTCTCGAGCTCCCCCACGCACTGACAATTTTTCCGGAATCCTGAGGGTGGGGAGGTTCCAACAACGGTCGGCAGCGCGTGGGTTCTAACGGAATGCCTAAGCTCGTCTCCCCTGAGGGTTTTTCTAATGTCTCTGTGCCAGGGAATGCTAGGGGTGATTGCAGGATATCCCAGTGTCAGACGCTGCCTCCCCATGGTCAGGGAAGATTTTTCTCGGACTTCCCCGTACAGGGAACACCTGTGACTGAAGAGAGCTGCGTGGAGTTGTCTACCGAGCTCCCCCATGCACTGACAATGGTTCCGGAATCCTGAGCGTGGGGAGGTTCCACCAACGTTTGGCAGAGCGTGGGTTATAACGGAATGCCTAAGCTCGTCTCCCCTGAGTGTTTTCCTAATATCTCTGTGCCAGGGAATGCTAGGGGTGATTGCAGGATATCCCAGTGTCAGGGGCTGCCTCCCCAAGGTCAGGGAAGGTATTTCTCGGACTTCCCCGAACAGGGAACACCTGTGACTGAAGAGAGCTGCGTGGAGTTGTCTCTCGAGCTCCCCCACGCAGTGACAATGGTTCCGGAATCCTGAGCGTGGGGAGGTTCCACCAACGGTCGACAGCGCGTGGGTTCTAACGGAATGCCTAAGCTCGTCTCCCCTGAGGGTTTTCCTAATGTCTCTGTGCCAGGGAATGCTAGGGGTGATTGCAGAATATCCCAGTGTCAGTGGCTGCCTCCCCAAGATCAGGGAATGTTTTTATTGGACTTCCCCGAGCATGGAACACCTGTGACTGAAGAGATCTGCGTGGAGTTGTCTCTCGAGCTCCCCCACGCACTGACAATGGTTCCGGAATCCTGAGCGTGGGGAGGTTCCACCAACGGTCGGCAGCGCGTGGGTTCGAACGGAATGCCTAAGCTCGTCTCCCCTGAGGGTTTTCCTAATGTCTCTGTGCCAGGGAATGCTAGGGGTGATTGCAGGATATCCCAGTGTCATAGGCTGCCTCCCCAAGGTAAGGGAAGTTATTTCTCGGTCTTCCCCGGGCATGGAACACCTGTGACTGAAGAGAGCTGCGTGGAGTTGTCTCTCGTGCTCCCCCACGCACTGACAATGGTTCCGGAATCCTGAGCGTGGGGAGGTTCCACCAACGGTCGGCAGCGCGTGGGTTTTAACGGAATGCCTAAGCTCGTCTCCCCTGAGGTTTTTCCTTATGTCTCTCTGACAGGGAATGCTAGGGGTGATTGCAGGATATCCCAGTGTCAGAGGCTGCCTCCCCAAGTTCAGGGAAGGTATTTCTCGGACTTCCCCGAACAGGGAACACCTGTGACTGATGAGAGCTGCGTGGAGTTGTCTCTCGTGCTCCCCCACGCACTGACAATTTTTCCGGAATCCTGAGCGTGGGGAGGTTCCACCAACTGTCGGCAGCACGTGGGTTCTAACGGAATGCCTAAGCTCGTCTCCCCTGAGGCTTTTCCTAATTTCTCTCTGCCAGGGAATGCTAGGGGTGATTGCAGGATATCCCAGTGTCAGAGCCTGCCTCCCCAAGGTCAGGGAAGGTATTTCTCGGACTTCCCCGAACAGGGAACACCTGTGACTGAAGAGAGCTGCGTGGAGTTATCTCTCGGGCTCCCCCACGCACTGACAATGGTTCCGGAATCCTGAGCGTGGGGAGCTTCCACCAACGGTCGGCAGCGCGTGGGTTCTAACGGAATGCATAAGCTCGTCTCCCCTGAGGGTTTTCCTAATGTCTCAGTGCCTGGGAATGCTAGGGGTGATTGCAGGATATCCCAGTGTCAGAGGCTGCGTCCCCAAGGTCAGGGAAGTTAGTTCTCGGACTTCCCCTATCAGGGATCACCTGTGACTGAACAGACCTGCGTGGAGTTGTCTCTCGAGCTCCCCCACGCACTGACAATGTTTCCGGAATCCTGATCGTGGGGAGGTTCCACCAACGGTCGGCAGCGCGTGGGTTCTAACGGAATGCCTAAGCTCGTCTCCCCTGAGTCTTTCCTAAAGTCACTGTGCCAGGGAATGCTAGGGGTGATTGCATGAATTCCCATTGTCAGAAGCTGCCTCCCCAAGGTCAGGGAAGTTATTTCTCGGACTTCCCCGAACAGGGAACACCTGTGAGTGAAGAGAGATGCGTGGAGTTGTCTCTCGTGCTCCCCCTGGCATTGACAATGGATCCGGATTCCTGAGCGTGGGGAGGTTCCACCAACGGTCGGCAGCGCGTGGGTTCTAACGGAGTGCCTAAGCTCGTCTCCCCTGAGGGTTTTCCTAATGTCTCTATGCCAGGGAATGCTAGGGGTGATTGCAGGATATCCCAGTGTCAGAGGCTGCCTCCCCATGGTCAGGGAATGTATTTCTCGGACTTCCCCGAACAGGGAACACCTGTGACTGAAGAGAGCTGCGTGGAGTTGTCTCTCGAGTTCCCCCACGCACTGACAATGTTTCCGGAATCCTGAGCTTGGGGAGCTTCCACCAACGGTCGGCAGCACGTGGGTTCTAACGGAAAGCCTAAGCTCGTCTCCCCTGAGGGTTTTCCTAATGTCTCTGTGCCAGGGAATGCTAGGGGTGATTGCAGGATATCCCAGTGTCAGAGGCTGCCTCCCCAAGGTCAGGGAATGTAGTTCTCGGACTTCCCCTAACAGGGATCACCTGTGACTGAAGAGACCTGCGTGGAGTTGTCTCTCGAGCTCCCCCACGCACTGACAATGTTTCCGGAATCCTAAGCGTGGGGAGGTTCCACCAACGGTCGGCAGCGCGTGGGTTCTAACGGAATGCCTAAGCTCGTTCTCCCCTGAAGGTTTTCCTAATATCTCTGTGCCAGGGAATGCTAGGGGTCATTGCAGGATATCCCAGTGTCAGAGGCTGCCTCCCCAAGGTCAGTGAAGTTATTTCTCGGACTTCCCCGAACAGGGAACACCTGTGAGTGAAGAGAGATGCGTGGAGTTGTCTCTCGTGTTCCCCCTCGCACTGACAATGGATCCGGATTCCTGAGCGTGGGGAGCTTCCACCAACGGTTGGCAGCGCGTGGGTTCTAACGGAATGCCTAAGCTCGTCTCCCCTGAGTGTTTTCCTAATGTCTCTATGCCAGGGAATGCTAGGGGTGATTGCAGGATATCCTAGTGTCAGAGCCTGCCTCCCCAAGGTCAGGGAAGGTATTTCTCGGACTTCCCCGAACAGGGAACACCTGTGAATGAAGAGAGCTGCGTGGAGTTATCTCTCGGGCTCCCCCACGCACTGACAATGGTTCCGGAATCCTGAGCGTGGGGAGCTTCCACCAACGGTCGGCAGCGCGTGGGTTCTAACGGAATGCCTAAGCTCGTCTCCCCTGAGTCTTTCCTAAAGTCACTGTGCCAGGGAATGCTAGGGGTGATTGCATGAATTCCCAGTGTCAAAGGCTGCCTCCCCAAGGTCAGGGAAGGTATTTCTCGGACTTCCCAGTATAGGGAACTCCTGTGACTGAAGAGAGCTGCGTGGAGTTGTCTATCGAGCTCCCCCACGCACTGACAATGGTTCCGGAATCCTGAGCGTAGGGAGGTTCCACCAACGGTCGGCAGCGCGTGGGTTCTAACGGAATGCCTAAGCTCGTCTCCCCTGAGGGTTTTCCTCATGTCTCTCTGCCAGCGAATGCTAGGGGTGATTGCAGGATATCCCAGTGTCAGAGGCTGCCTCCCCAAGGTCAGGGAAGTTATTTCTCGGACTTCCCCGAACAGGGAACACCTGTGAGTGAAGAGAGCAGCGTGGAGTTGTCTCTCGAGCTCCCCCACACTCTGACAATTGTTCCGGAATCCTGAGCGTGGGGAGGTTCCACCAACGGTCGGCAGCGCGTGGGTTCTAACGGAATGCCTATGCTCGTCTCCCCTGAGGGCTTTCATAAAATCTCTGTGCCAGGGAATGCTAGGGGTGATTGCAAGATATCCCAGTGTCAGAGGCTGCCTCCCCAAGTTCAGGGAAGTTATTTCTCGGACTTCCCCGAACAGGAAACACCTGTGACTGAAGAGAGCTACGTGGAGTTGTCTCTCGAGCTCCCCCATGCACTGACAATGTTTCCGGAATCCTGAGCGTGGGCAGGTTCCACCAACGGTCGGCAGCGCGTGGGTTCTAACGGAATGCCTAAGCTCTTCTCCCCTGAGTGTTTTCCTAATTTCTCTGTGCCAGGGAATGCTAGCGGTGATTGCAGGATATCCCAGTGTCAGAGGCTGCCTCCCCACGGTCAGGGAAGTTATTTCTCGGACTTCCCCGAACAGGGAACACCTGTGACTGAAGAGAGCTGCGTGGATTTGTCTCTCGAGCTCCCCCACGCACTGACAATTGTTCCGGAATCATGAGCGTGGGGAGGTTCCACCAACGGTCGGCAGCGCATGGGTTCTAACGGAATGCCTAAGCTCGTCTCCCCTGAGGCTTTTCCTAATGTCTCTGTGCCAGGGAATGCTAGGGGTGATTGCAGGATATCCCAGTGTCAGAGGCTGCCTCCCCAAGGTCAAGGAATTTATTTCTCGGACTTCCCCGTAAAAGGAACTCCTGTGACTGAAGAGAGCTGCGTGGAGTTGTCTCTCGAGCTCCCCCACGCACTGACAATGGTTCTGGAATCCTGAGCGTGGGGAGGTTCCACCAACGGTCGGCAGCGCGTGGGTTCTAACGGAATGCCTCAGCTCGTCTCCCCTGAGGCTTTTCCTAATTTCTCTGTGCCAGGGAATGCTAGGGGTGATTGCAGGATATCCCAGTGTCAGAGGCTGCCTCCCCAAGGTCAGGGAAGGTATTTCTCGGACTTCCCCGTATAGGGAACGCCTGTGAATGAAGAGAGTTGCGTGGAGTTGTCTATCGAGATCCCCCACGCACTGACAATGTTTCCGGGATCCTGAGCGTGGGGAGGTTTCACCAACGTTCGGCAGCGCATGGGTTCTAACGGAATGCCTAAGCTCGTCTCCTTTGAGGCTTTTCCTAATGTCTCTGTGCCAGGGAATGCTAGGGGTGATTGCAGGATATCCCAGTGTCAGAGGCTGCCTCCCAATGGTCAGGGAAGGTATTTCTCGGACTTCCCCGAACAGGGAACACCTGTGACTGAAGAGAGCTGCGTGGAGGTTTCTCTCGAGCTCCCCCACGCACTGACAATTGTTCCGGAATCATTAGCGTGGGGAGGTTCCACCAACGGTCGGCAGCGCATGGGTTCTAACGGAATGCCTAAGCTCGTCTCCCCTGAGGCTTTTCCTAATGTCTCTGTGCCAGGGAATGCTAGGGGTGATTGCAGGATATCCCAGTGTCAGAGGCTGCCTCCCCAAGGTCAGGGAAGGTATTTCTCGGACTTCCCCGTAAAAGGAACTCCTGTGACTGAAGAGAGCTGCGTGGAGTTGTCTCTCGAGCTCCCACACGCACTGACAATGGTTCTGGAATCCTGAGCGTGGGGAGGTTCCACCAACGGTCGGCAGCGCGTGGGTTCTAACGGAATGCCTAAGCTCGTCTCCTCTGAGTTTTTTCCCTCATGTCTCTATGCCAGGGAATGCTAGGGGTGATTGCAGGATATCCCAGTGTCAGAGGCTGCCTCCCCATGGTCAGGGAATTTATTTCTCGGACTTCCCCGAACAGGGAACACCTGTGACTGAAGTGAGCTGCGTGGAGTTGTCTCTCGAGCTCCCCCACGCACTGACAATGGTTCCGGAATCCTGAGCGTGGGGAGCTTCCACCAACGGTCGGCAGCGCGTGGGTTCTAATGGAATGCCTAAGCTCGTCTCCCCTGAGGCTTTTCCTAATGTCTCTGTTCCAGGGAATGCTAGGGGTGATTGCAGGATATCCCAGTGTCAGAGGCTGCCTCCCCAAGGTCAGGGAAGGAATTTCTCGGACTTCCCCGAACAGGGAACACCTGTGACTGAAGAGAGCTGCGTGGAGTTGTCTCTCGAGCTCCCCCACGCACTGACAATGGTTCCGGAATCCTGAGCGTGGGGAGGTTCCACCAACGGTCGGCAGCGCATGGGTTCTAACGGAATGCCTAAGCTGGTCTCCCCTGAGGGTTTTCCTAATGTCTCTGTGCCAGGGAATGCTAGGGGTGATTGCAGGATATCCCAGTGTCAGAGGCTGCCTCCCCAAGGTCAGGGAAGGTATTTCTCGGACTTCCCCGTACAGGGAACACATGTGACTGAAGAAAGCTGCGTGGAGTTGTCTCTCTGGCTCCCCCACGCACTGACAATTGTTCCGGAATCCTGAGCGTGGGGAGGTTCCACCAACGGTCGGCAGCGCGTGGGTTCTAACGGAATGCCTAAGCTCGTCTCCCCTGAGGGTTTTCCTAATATCTCTGTGCCAGTTAATGCTAGGGGTGATTACAGGATATCCCAGTGTCAGAGGCTGCCTCCCCAAGGTCAGGGAAGTTTTTTCTCGGACATCCCATAACAGGGAACACCTGTGACTAAAGAGAGCTTCGTGGAGTTGTCTCTCGAACTCCCCCACGCACTGACAATGTTTT
Organism: Vicugna pacos; assembly: GCF_048564905.1. Taxonomy (NCBI): domain Eukaryota; kingdom Metazoa; phylum Chordata; class Mammalia; order Artiodactyla; family Camelidae; genus Vicugna; species Vicugna pacos. Next base: position 49,967,710 of record NW_027328721.1, on the reverse strand, counting down.
CGGAATCCTGAGCGTGGGGAGGTTCCACCAACGGTCGGCAGCACGTTGGTCCTAACGAAATGCATAAGGTCGTCTCCCCTGAGAGTTTTCCTAATGTCTCTGTGCCAGGGAATGCTAGGGGTGATTGCAGGATATCCCAGTGTCAGAGGCTGCCTACCCACGTTCAGGGAAGGTATTTCTCGGACTTCCCTGAGCATGGAACACCTGTGACTGAAGAGAGCTGCGTGGAGTTGTCTCTCGTGCTCCCCACTCACTGACAATGTTTCCAGATTCCTGAGCGTGGGGAGGTTCCAACAACGGTCGGCAGCGCGTGGGTTCTATCGGAATGCCTAAGCTCGTCTCCCCTGAAGTTTTTCCTAATGTCTCTGTGCCAGGGAATGCTAGGGGTGATTGCAGGATATCCCAGTGTCAGAGGCTGCCTCCCCAAGGTCAGGGAAGTTATTTCTCGGACTTCCCCGAACAGGGAACACCTGTGACTGAAGAGAGCTGCGTGGAATTGTCTCTCGAGCTCCCCCACGCACTGACAATGGTTCCGGAATCCTGAGCGTGGGGAGGTTCCACCAAGGGTCGGCAGCGCGTGGGTTCCAACGGAATGCCTAAGCTCGTCTCCCCTGAGGGTTTTCCTAATATCTCTGACGAAGGGAATGCTAGGGGTGATTGCAGGATATCCCAGTGTCAGAGGCTGCCTCCCCAAGGTCAGGGAAGTTATTTCTCGGACTTCCCCGAGCAGGGAACACCTGTGACTGAAGAGAGCTGCGTGGAGTAGTCTCTCGAGCTCCCCCACGCACTGACAATTTTTCCGGAATCCTGAGCGTGGGGAGGTTCCAACAACGGTCGGCAGCGCGTGGGTTCTAACGGAATGCCTAAGCTCGTCTCCCCTGAGGATTTCTCTAATGTCTCTGTGCCAGGGAATGCTAGGGGTGATTGCAGGATATCCCAGTGTCAGACGCTGCCTCCCCATGGTCAGGGAAGATTTTTCTCGGACTTCCCCGTACAGGGAACACCTGTGACTGAAGAGAGCTGCGTGGAGTTGTCTACCGAGCTCCCCCATGCACTGACAATGGTTCCGGAATCCTGAGCGTGGGGAGGTTCCACCAACGTTTGGCAGAGCGTGGGTTATAACGGAATGCCTAAGCTCGTCTCCCCTGAGTGTTTTCCTAATATCTCTGTGCCAGGGAATGCTAGGGGTGATTGCAGGATATCCCAGTGTCAGGGGCTGCCTCCCCAAAGTCAGGGAAGGTATTTCTCGGACTTCCCCGAACAGGGAACACCTGTGACTGAAGAGAGCTGCGTGGAGTTGTCTCTCGAGCTCCCCCACGCAGTGACAATGGTTCCGGAATCCTGAGCGTGGGGAGGTTCCACCAACGGTCGACAGCGCGTGGGTTCTAACGGAATGCCTAAGCTCGTCTCCCCTGAGGGTTTTCCTAATGTCTCTGTGCCAGGGAATGCTAGGGGTGATTGCAGGATATCCCAGTGTCAGAGGCTGCCTCCCCAAGGTCAGGGAAGGTATTTCTCGGACTTCCCCGAACAGGGAACACCTGTGACTGAAGAGAGTTGCGTGGAGTTTTCTCTCGAGCTCCCCCACGCACTGACAATGTTTCCGGAATCCTGAGCATGGGGAGGTTCCACCAACGGTCGGCAGCGCGTGGTTCCAACGGAATGCCTAAGCTCGTCTCCCCTGAGGTTTATCCTAATGTCTCTGAGCCAGGGAATGCTAGGGGTGATTGCAGGATATCCCAGTGTCAGAGGCTGCCTCCCTAAGTTCAGGGAAGGTATTTCTCGGACTTCCCCGAACAGGGAACACCTGTGATTGAAGAGAGCTGCGTGGAGTTGTCTCTCGAGCTCCCCCACGCACTGACAATGGTTCCGGAATCCTGAGCGTGGGGAGGTTCCACCAAAGGTCGGCAGCGCGTGGGTTCTAACGGAATGCCTAAGCTCGTCTCCCCTGAGGTTTTTCCTAATGTCTCTGTGCCATTGAATGCTAGGGGTGATTGCAGGATATCCCAGTGTCAGAGGCTGCCCCCCAAGGTCAGGGAAGGTATTTCTCGGACTTCGCCGAACAGGGAACACCTGTGACTGAAGAGAGCTGCGTGGAGTTGTCTCTCGAGCTCCCCCACGCACTGACAATGTTTCCGGAATCCTGAGAGTGGGGAAGTTCCACCAACGGTCGGCAGCGTGTGGGTTCTAACGGAATACCAAAGCTCGTATCCCCTGAGGGTTTTCCTAATATCTCTGTGCCAGGGAATGCTAGGGGTGATTGAAGTATATCCCAGTGTATTAGGCTGCATCCCCAAGGTCAGGGAAGGTATTTCTCGGACTTCGCCGAACAGGGAACACCTGTGACTGAAGAGAGCTGCCTGGAGTTGTCTCTCGAGCTCCCCCACGCACTGACAATGTTTCCGGAATCCTGAGCGTTGGGAGGTTCCACCAACGTTCCGCAGCGCGTGGGTTCTAACGGAATGCCTAAGCTCGTCTCCCCTGAGGGTTTTCCTAATGTCTCTGTGCCAGGGAATGCTAGGGGTGATTGCAGGATATCCCAGGGTCAGAGGCTGCCTCCCCAAGATCAGGGAATTTATTTCTCGGACTTCCCCGAACAGGGAACACCTGTGACTGAAGAGAGCTGCGTGGAATTGTCTCTCGAGCTCCCCCACGCACTGACAATGGTTCCAGAATCCTGAGCGTGGGGAGGTTCCTCCAACTTTCGGCAGCGCGTGGGTTCTAACGGAATGCCTAAGCTCGTCTCCCCTGAGGGTTTTCCTAATGTCTCTGTGCCAGGGAATGCTAGGGGTGATTGCAGGATATCCCAGTGTCAGAGGCTGCCTCCCCAAGGTTAGGAAAGGTATTTCTCGGACTTCCCCGAACAGGGAACACCTGTGACCGAAGAGAACTTCGTGGAGTTCTCTCTCGAGCTCCCCCACGCACTGACAATGGTTCCGGAATCCTGAGCTTGGGGAGGTTCCACCAACGGTCGGCAGCGCGTGCATTCTAACGGAATACTTAAGCTCGTCTCCCCTGAGGGTTTTCCTAATGTCTCTGTGCCAGGGAATGCTAGGGGTGATTGCAGGATATCCCAGTGTCCGAGGATGCATCCCCAAGTTCAGGGAAGGTATTTCTCGGACTTCCCCGAACAGGGAACACCTGTGACTGAAGAGAGCTGCGTGGAGTTCTCTCTCGAGCTCCCCCACGCACTGACAATGGTTCCGGAATCCTGAGCGTGGGGTGGTTCCACCAACGGTCGGCAGCGCGTGGGTTCTAACGGAATGCCTAAGCTCGTCTCCCCTGAGGGTTTTCCTAATGTCTCTGTGCCAGGGAAAGCAAGGGATGATTGCAGGATATCCCAGTGTCAGAGGCTGCCTCCCCAAAGTCAGGGAAGGTATTTCACGGATTTCCCCGAACAGGGAACACCTGTGACTGAAGAGAGCTGCGTGGATTTGTCTCTCGAGCTCCCCCTCGCAATGACAATGGTTCCAGAATCCTGAGCGTGGGGAGGATCCACCAACGGTCGGCAGAGCGTGAGTTCTAACGGAATGCCTAAGCTTGTCTCCCCTGAGGGTTTTCCTAATGTCTCTGTGCCAGGGAATGCTAGGGGTGATTGCAGGATATCCCAGTGTCTGAGGCTGCCTCCCCAATGTCAGGGAAGTTATTTCCCGGACTTCCCCGAACATGGAACACCTGTGACTGAAGAGAGCTTCGTGGAGATCTCTCTCGAGCTCCCCCACGCACTGACAATGGTTCCGGAATCCTGAGCGTGGGGAGGTTCCACCAAAGGTTTGCAGCGCGTGCATTCTAACGGAATATTTAAGCTCGTCTCCCCTGAGGGTTTTCCTAATGTCTCTGTGCCAGGGAATGCTAGGGGTGATTGCAGGATATCCCAGTGTCCGAGGATGCATCCCCAAGTTCAGGGAAGGTATTTCTCGGACTTCCCCGAACAGGGAACACCTGTGACTGAAGAGAGCTGCGTGGAGTTCTCTCTCGAGCTCCCCCACGCACTGACAATGGTTCCGGAATCCTGAGCGTGGGGTGGTTCCACCAACGGTCGGCAGCGCGTGGGTTCTAACGGAATGCCTAAGCTCGTCTCCCCTGAGGGTTTTCCTAATGTCTCTGTGCCAGGGAAAGCAAGGGATGATTGCAGGATATCCCAGTGTCAGAGGCTGCCTCCCCAAAGTCAGGGAAGGTATTTCACGGATTTCCCCGAACAGGGCACACCTGTGACTGAAGAGAGCTGCGTGGAGTTGTCTCTCGAGCTCCCCCTCGCACTGACAATGGTTCCAGAATCCTGAGCGTGGGGAGGATCCACCAACGGTCGGCAGAGCGTGAGCTCTAACGGAATGCCTAAGCTAGTCTCCCCTGAGGGTTTTCCTAATGTCTCTGTGCCAGGGAATGCTAGGGGTGATTGCAGGATATCCCAGTGTCTGAGGCTGCCTCCCCAATGTCAGGGAAGTTATTTCTCGGACTTCCCCGAACATGGAACACCTGTGACTGAAGAGAGCTGCGTGGAGATCTCTCTCGAGCTCCCCCACGCACTGACAATGGTTCCGGAATCCTGAGCGTGGGGAGGTTCCACCAACGGTCGGCAGCGCGTGCATTCTAACGGAATACCTAAGCTCGTTTCCCCTGAGGGTTTTCCTAATGTCTCTGTGCCAGGGAATGCTAGGGGTGATTGCAGGATATCCCAGTGTATGAGGCTGCCTCCCCCATGTCAGGGAAGGTATTTCTCGGACTTCCCCGAACAGGGAACACCTGTGACTGAAGAGAGCTACGTGGAGTTCTCTCTCGAGCCCCCCACGCACTGACAATGGTTCCGGAATCCTGAGCGTGGGGAGGTTCCACCAACGGTCGGCAGCGTGTGGGTTCTAACGGAATGCCTAAGATCGTCTCCCCTGAGGGTTTTCCTAATGTCTCTGTGCCAGGGAATGCTAGGGGTGATTGCAGGATATCCCTGTGTCAGAGGCTGCCTCCCCAAGGTCAGGGAAGTTATTTCTCGGACTTCCCCTCACAGGTAACACCTGTGACTGAAGAGAGCTTCGTGGAGTTGTCTCTCGAGCTCCCCCACGCCTTGAAAATGTTTCCGGAATCCTGAGCGTGGGGAGGTTCCACCAACGGTCGGCAGCGCTTGGGTTCTAACGGAATGCCTAAGCTCGTCTCCCCTGAGTTTTTTCCTAATGTCTCTGTGCCAGGGAATGCTAGGGGTGTTTGCAGGATATCCCAGTGTCAGAGGCTGCCTCCCCAAGGTCAGGGAAGGTATTTCTCGGACTTCCCCGAAAAGGGAACACCTGTGACTGAAGAGAGATGCGTGGAGTTGTCTCTCGGGCTCCCCCACGCACTGACAATGGTTCCAGAATACTGAGCGTGGGGAGGTTTCACCAACGGTCGGCTGCGCGTGGGTTCTAACGGAATGCCTAAGCTCGTCTCCCCTGAGGGTTTTCCTTATGTCTCTGTGCCAGGGAATGCTAGGGGTGATTGCAGGATATCCCAGTGTTAGAGGCTGCCTCCCCAAGGTCAGGGAAGGTATTTCTCGGACTTCCCCTAACAGGGAACACCTGTGACTGAAGAGAGCTGCGTGGAGTTGTCTCTCGAGCTCCCCCACGCACTGACAATGGTTCCAGAATCCTGAGAGTGGGGAGGTTCCACCAACGGTCGGCAGCGCGTGGGTTCAAAAGGAATGCCTAAGCTCATCTCCCCTGAGTGTTTTCCTAATGTCTCTGTGCCAGGGAATGCTAGGGGTGATGGCAGGATATCCCTGTGTCAGAGGCTGCCTCCCCATGGTCAGGGAATTTATTTCTCGGACTTCCCCGAACAGGGAACACCTGTGACTGAACAGAGTTTCGTGGAGTTTTCTCTCGAGCTCCCCCACGCACTGACAATGGTTCCGGAATCCTGAGCCTGGGGAGGTTCCACCAACGGTCGGCAGAGCGTGGGTTCTAACGGAATGCCTAATCTCGTCTCCCCTGAGGGTTTTCCTAATGTCTCTGTGCCAGGGAATGCTAGGGGTGATTGCAGGATATCCCAGGGTCAAAGGTTGCCTCACTAAGGTCAGGGAAGATATTACACGGACTTCCCCGAACAGGGAACACTTGTAACTGAAGAGAGCTGCGTGGAGTTCTCTCTCGAGCTCCCCCAAGCACTGACAATGGTTCCGGAATCCTGAGCGTGGGGTGGTTCCACCAACGGTCGGCAGCGCGTGGGTTCTAACGGAATTCCTAAGCTCGTCTTCCCTGAGGTTTTTCCTAAAATCTCTGTGCCAGGGAATGCTAGGGGTGATTGCAGGATATCCCAGTGTCATAGGCTGCCTCCCCAAGGTCAGGGAAGTTATTTCTCGGACTTCCCCGAACAGGGAACCCCTGTGACTGAAGAGAGCTGCGTGGAGTTTTCTCTCGAGCTCCCTCACGCACTGACAATGTTTCCGGAATCCTGAGCGTGGGAAGGTTCCTCCAACGGTCGGCAGCGCGTGGGTTCTAACGGAATGCTTAAGCTCGTCTCCCCTGAGGGTTTTCCTAATGTCTCTGTGCCAGGGAATGCTAGGGGTGATTGCAGGATATCCCAGTGTCAGAGGCTGCCTCCCCAAGGTAAGGGAAGTTATTTCTCGGACTTCCCCGAACAGGGAACACCTGTGACTGAACAGAGTTTCGTGGAGTTTTCTCTCGAGCTCCCCCACGCACTGACAATGGTTCCGGAATCCTGAGCGTGGGGAGGTTCCACCAACGGTCGGCAGAGCGTGGGTTCTAACGGAATGCCTAAGCTCGTCTCCCCTGAGGGTTTTCCTAATGTCTCTGTGCCAGGGAATGCTAGGGGTGATTGCAGGATATCCCAGGGTCAAAGGTTGCCTCACTAAGGTCAGGGAAGGTATTACACGGACTTCCCCGAACAGGGAACACCTGTAACTGAAGAGAGCTGCGTGGAGTTCTCTCTCGAGCTCCCCCAAGCACTGACAATGGTTCCGGAATCCTGAGCGTGGGGTGGTTCCACCAACGGTCGGCAGCGCGTGGGTTCTAACGGAATTCCTAAGCTCGTCTCCCCTGAGGGTTTTCCTAATGTTTCTGTGCCAGGGAATGCTAGGGGTGATTGCAGGATAACCCAGTGTCAGAGGCTGCCTCCCCAAGTTCAGGGAAGGTATTTCTCGGACTTCCCCGAACAGGGAACACCTGTGACTGAAGAGAGCTTCGTGGAGTTTTCTCTCGAGCTCCCCAACGCACTGACTTTGGTTCCGGAATCCTGAGCGTGTGGAGGTTCCACCAAAGTTCGGCAGCGCGTGGGTTCTAACGGAATACATAAGCTCGTCTCCCCTGAGAGTTTTCCTAATTTCTTTGTGCCAGGGAATGCTAGGGGTGATTGCAGGATATCCCAGGGTCAGAGGCTTCCTCCCCAAGGTCAGGGAAGTTATTTCTCGGACTTCCCCTCACAGGTAACACCTGTGACTGAAGAGAGCTTCGTGGAGTTGTCTCTCGAGCTCCCCCACGCCTTGAAAATGTTTCCGGAATCCTGAGCGTGGGGAGGTTCCACCAACGGTCGGCAGCGCTTGGGTTCTAACGGAATGCCTAAGCTCGTCTCCCCTGAGTTTTTTCCTAATGTCTCTGTGCCAGGGAATGCTAGGGGTGTTTGCAGGATATCCCAGTGTCAGAGGCTGCCTCCCCAAGGTCAGGGAAGGTATTTCTCGGACTTCCCCGAAAAGGGAACACCTGTGACTGAAGAGAGATGCGTGGAGTTGTCTCTCGGGCTCCCCCACGCACTGACAATGGTTCCAGAATACTGAGCGTGGGGAGGTTTCACCAACGGTCGGCTGCGCGTGGGTTCTAACGGAATGCCTAAGCTCGTCTCCCCTGAGGGTTTTCCTTATGTCTCTGTGCCAGGGAATGCTAGGGGTGATTGCAGGATATCCCAGTGTTAGAGGCTGCCTCCCCAAGGTCAGGGAAGGTATTTCTCGGACTTCCCCTAACAGGGAACACCTGTGACTGAAGAGAGCTGCGTGGAGTTGTCTCTCGAGCTCCCCCACGCACTGACAATGGTTCCAGAATCCTGAGAGTGGGGAGGTTCCACCAACGGTCGGCAGCGCGTGGGTTCAAAAGGAATGCCTAAGCTCATCTCCCCTGAGTGTTTTCCTAATGTCTCTGTGCCAGGGAATGCTAGGGGTGATGGCAGGATATCCCTGTGTCAGAGGCTGCCTCCCCATGGTCAGGGAATTTATTTCTCGGACTTCCCCGAACAGGGAACACCTGTGACTGAACAGAGTTTCGTGGAGTTTTCTCTCGAGCTCCCCCACGCACTGACAATGGTTCCGGAATCCTGAGCGTGGGGAGGTTCCACCAACGGTCGGCAGAGCGTGGGTTCTAACGGAATGCCTAATCTCGTCTCCCCTGAGGGTTTTCCTAATGTCTCTGTGCCAGGGAATGCTAGGGGTGATTGCAGGATATCCCAGGGTCAGAGGCTTCCTCCCCAAGGTCAGGGAAGTTATTTCTCGGACTTCCCCGAACAGGGAACACCTGTGACTGAAGAGAGCTTCGTGGAGTTGTCTCTCGAGTTCCCCACGCACTGACAATGGTTCCGGAATCCTGACCGTGGGGAGGTTCCACCAACGGTAGGCAGCGCGTGGGTTCTAACTGAATGCCTAAGCTCGTCTCCCCTGAGGGTTTTCCTAATGTCTCTGTGCCAGGGAATGCTAGGGGTGATTGCAGGATATCCCAGTGTCAGAGGCTGCCTCCCCAAGATCAGGGAAGTTATATCTCGGACTTCCCCTAACAGGGAACACCTGTGAGTGAAGAGAGCTGCGTGGAGTTGTCTCTCGAGGTCCCTCACCCACTGACAATTTTTCTGGAATCCTGAGCGTGGGGAGGTTCCACCAACGGTCGACAGCGCGTGGGTTCTTACAGAATGCCTAAGTTCGTCTCCCCTGAGGGTTTTCCTAATGTCTCTGTGCCAGGGAATGCTAGGGGTGATTGCAGGATATCCCAGTGTCAGAGGCTGCCTCCCCAAGATAAGGGAATTTATTTCTCGGACTTCCCCGAACATGGAACACCTGTGACTGAAGAGAGCTGCGTGGAGTTGTCTCTCTCGCTCCCCCACGCACTGACAGTGGTTCCGGAATCCTGAGCGTGGGGAGGTTTCACCAACGGTCGACAGCGCTTGGGTTCTAACGGAATGCCTAAGCTCGTCTCCCCTGAGGGTTTTCCTAATTTCTCGGTGCCAGGGAATGCTAGGGGTGATTGCAGGATATCCCAGTGTCAGAGGCTGCCTCTCCAAGGTCAGGGAGGTTATCTCTCGGGCTTCCCCGAACTGGGAACACCTGTGACTGAAGTGAGCTGCGTGGAGTTGTCTCTCAAAATCCCCCACGCACTGACAATGGTTCCGGAATCCTGAGTGAGGGGAGGTTCCACCAACGGTCGGCAGCGCGTGGGTTCTAACGGAATGCCTAAGCTCTTCTCCCCTGATGATTTTCCTAATGTCTCTGAGACAGGGAATGCTAGGGGTGATTGCAGGATATCCCAGTGTCAGAGGCTGCCTCCCCAAGGTCAGGGAATATATTTCTCGGACTTCCCCGTACAGGGAACACCTGTGACTGAAGAGAGCTGCGTGGAGTTGTCTCTCGCGCTCCCCCACGCACTGACAGTAGTTCCGGAATCCTGAGCGTGAGGAGGTTCCACCAACGGTCGGCAGCGCTTGGGTTTTAACGGAATGCCTAAGCTCGTCTCCCCTGAGGCTTTTCCTAATCTCTCTCTGCCAGGGACTGCTAGGGGTGATTGCAGGATATCCCAGTGTCAGAGGCTGCCTCCCCAAGGTCAGGGAAGTTATTTCTCGGGCTTCCCCGAACAGGGAACACCTGTGACTGAAGTGAGCTGCGTGGAGTTGTCTCTCGAAATCCCCCACGCACTGACAATGTTTCCGGAATCCTGAGCGAGGGGAGGTTCCACCAACGGTCGGCAGCGCGTGGGTTCTAACGGAATGCCTAAGCTCGTCTCCCCTGAGGGTTTTCCTAATGTCTCTGTGCCAGGGAATGCTAGGGGTGATTGCAGGATATCCCAGAGTCAGAGGCTGCCTCCCCAAGGTCAGGGAAGGTATTTCTCGGAATTCCGCGAACAGGGCACACCTGTGACTGAAGAGAGCTGCGTGGAGTTGTCTCTCGAGCTCCCCCACGCACTGACAATGGTTCCGGAATCCTGAGCGTGGGGAGGTGCCTCCAACGGGCGGCAGCGCGTGGGTTCTAACGGAATGCCTAAGCTCGTCTCCCCTGAGGCTTTTCCTAATGTCTCTGTGCCAGGGAATGCTATGGGTGATTGCAGGATATCCCAGTGTCAGAGGCTGCCTCCCCAAGGTCAGGGAAGGTATTTCTCGGACTTCCTCGAACAGGGAACACCTGTGACTGAAGAGAGCAACGTGGATTTGTCTCTCGAGCTCCCCCACGCACTGAAAATGGTTCCGGAATCCTGAGCGTGGGGAGGATCCACCAACAGTCGTCAGCGCGTGGGTTCTAACGGAATGATTTAGCTCGTCTCCCCTGAGGTTTTTCCTTATGTCTCTGTGCCAGGGAATGATAGGTGTGATTGCAGGATATCCCAGTGTCAAAGGCTGCCTCCCCAAGTTCAGGGAAGGTATTTCTCGGACTTCCCCGAACAGGGAACACCTGTGACAGAAGAGAGCTGCGTGGAGATGTCTCTCGCGCTCCCCCACGCACTGACAGTGGTTCCGGAATCCTGAGCGTGGGGAGGTTCCACCAACGGTCGGCAGCGCTTGGGTTCTAACGGAATGCCTAAGCTCGTCTCCCCTGAGGGTTTTCCTAATGTCTCTGTGCCAGGGAATGCTAGGGGTGATTGCAGGATATCCCAGTGTCAGAGGCTGCCTCCCCAGGGTCAGGGAAGTTATTTCTCGGACTTCCCCGAACAGGGAACACCTGTGACTGAAGAGAGCTGCGTGGAGTTGTCTATCTAGCTCCCCCACGCACTGACAATGGTTCCGGAATCCTGAGCGTGGGGAGGTTCCACCAACGGTCGGCTGCACGTGGGTTCTAACGGAATACCAAATCTCGTCTCCCCTGAGGGTTTTCCTAATATCTCTGTGCCAGGGAATGCTAGGGGTGATTGCAGGACATCCCAGTGTCAGAGGCTGCCTCCCCAAGGTCAGGGAAGGTATTTCTCGGACTTCCCCGAACAGGGAACACCTGTGACTGAAGAGAGCTGCGTGGAGTTGTCTCTCGAGCTCCCCCACGTACTGACAATGATTCCGGAATCCTGAGCTTGGGGAGGTTCCACCAACGGTCGGCAGCACGTGGGTTCTAACGGAATGCCTAAGCTCGTCTCCCCTGAGGGTTTTCCTAATGTCTCTGTGCCAGGGAATGCTAGGGGTGATTGCAGGATATCCCATTGTCAGAGGCTCCCTCTACAAGGACAGGGAAGGTATTTCTCGGACTTCCCCGAACAGGGAACACCTGTGACTGAAGAGACCTGCGTGAAATTGTCTCTCGAGCTCCCCCACGCCCTGACAATGTTGCCGGAATCCTGAGCGTGGGGAGGTTCCACCAACGTTCGGCAGCGCGTGGGTTCTAACGGAATGCCTAAGCTCGTCTCCCCTGAGGGTTTTCCTAATGTCTCTGTGCCAGGGAATGCTAGGGGTGATTGCAGGATATCCCAGTGTCAGTGGCTGACTCCCCAGGTCAGGGAAGGTATTTCTTGGACTTCCCCGATCAGGGAACACCTGTGACTGAAGAGAGCTTCGTGAAGTTGTCTCTCGAGTTCCCCCACGCACTGACCATGGTTCCGGAATCCTGAGCGTGGGGAGGTTCCACCAACGGTCGGCAGCGCGTGGGTTCAAAAGGAATGCCTAAGCTCATCTCCCCTGAGTGTTTTCCTAATGTCTCTGTGCCAGGGAATGCTAGGGGTGATGGCAGGATATCCCTGTGTCAGAGGCTGCCTCCCCATGGTCAGGGAATTTATTTCTCGGACTTCCCCGAACAGGGAACACCTGTGACTGAACAGAGTTTCGTGGAGTTTTCTCTCGAGCTCCCCCACGCACTGACAATGGTTCCGGAATCCTGAGCGTGGGGAGGTTCCACCAACGGTCGGCAGAGCGTGGGTTCTAACGGAATGCCTAATCTCGTCTCCCCTGAGGGTTTTCCTAATGTCTCTGTGCCAGGGAATGCTAGGGGTGATTGCAGGATATCCCAGGGTCAAAGGTTGCCTCACTAAGGTCAGGGAAGATATTACACGGACTTCCCCGAACAGGGAACACTTGTAACTGAAGAGAGCTGCGTGGAGTTCTCTCTCGAGCTCCCCCAAGCACTGACAATGGTTCCGGAATCCTGAGCGTGGGGTGGTTCCACCAACGGTCGGCAGCGCGTGGGTTCTAACGGAATTCCTAAGCTCGTCTTCCCTGAGGTTTTTCCTAAAATCTCTGTGCCAGGGAATGCTAGGGGTGATTGCAGGATATCCCAGTGTCATAGGCTGCCTCCCCAAGGTCAGGGAAGTTATTTCTCGGACTTCCCCGAACAGGGAACCCCTGTGACTGAAGAGAGCTGCGTGGAGTTTTCTCTCGAGCTCCCTCACGCACTGACAATGTTTCCGGAATCCTGAGCGTGGGAAGGTTCCTCCAACGGTCGGCAGCGCGTGGGTTCTAACGGAATGCTTAAGCTCGTCTCCCCTGAGGGTTTTCCTAATGTCTCTGTGCCAGGGAATGCTAGGGGTGATTGCAGGATATCCCAGTGTCAGAGGCTGCCTCCCCAAGGTAAGGGAAGTTATTTCTCGGACTTCCCCGAACAGGGAACACCTGTGACTGAACAGAGTTTCGTGGAGTTTTCTCTCGAGCTCCCCCACGCACTGACAATGGTTCCGGAATCCTGAGCGTGGGGAGGTTCCACCAACGGTCGGCAGAGCGTGGGTTCTAACGGAATGCCTAAGCTCGTCTCCCCTGAGGGTTTTCCTAATGTCTCTGTGCCAGGGAATGCTAGGGGTGATTGCAGGATATCCCAGGGTCAAAGGTTGCCTCACTAAGGTCAGGGAAGGTATTACACGGACTTCCCCGAACAGGGAACACCTGTAACTGAAGAGAGCTGCGTGGAGTTCTCTCTCGAGCTCCCCCAAGCACTGACAATGGTTCCGGAATCCTGAGCGTGGGGTGGTTCCACCAACGGTCGGCAGCGCGTGGGTTCTAACGGAATTTCTAAGCTCGTCTCCCCTGAGGGTTTTCCTAATGTTTCTGTGCCAGGGAATGCTAGGGGTGATTGCAGGATAACCCAGTGTCAGAGGCTGCCTCCCCAAGTTCAGGGAAGGTATTTCTCGGACTTCCCCGAACAGGGAACACCTGTGACTGAAGAGAGCTTCGTGGAGTTTTCTCTCGAGCTCCCCAACGCACTGACATTGGTTCCGGAATCCTGAGCGTGTGGAGGTTCCACCAAAGTTCGGCAGCGCGTGGGTTCTAACGGAATACATAAGCTCGTCTCCCCTGAGAGTTTTCCTAATTTCTTTGTGCCAGGGAATGCTAGGGGTGATTGCAGGATATCCCAGGGTCAGAGGCTTCCTCCCCAAGGTCAGGGAAGTTATTTCTCGGACTTCCCCGAACAGGGAACACCTGTGACTGAAGAGAGCTTCGTGGAGTTGTCTCTCGAGTTCCCCACGCACTGACAATGGTTCCGGAATCCTGACCGTGGGGAGGTTCCACCAACGGTAGGCAGCGCGTGGGTTCTAACTGAATGCCTAAGCTCGTCTCCCCTGAGGGTTTTCCTAATGTCTCTGTGCCAGGGAATGCTAGGGGTGATTGCAGGATATCCCAGTGTCAGAGGCTGCCTCCCCAAGATCAGGGAAGTTATATCTCGGACTTCCCCTAACAGGGAACACCTGTGAGTGAAGAGAGCTGCGTGGAGTTGTCTCTCTCGCTCCCCCACGCACTGACAGTGGTTCCGGAATCCTGAGCGTGGGGAGGTTTCACCAACGGTCGACAGCGCTTGGGTTCTAACGGAATGCCTAAGCTCGTCTCCCCTGAGGGTTTTCCTAATTTCTCGGTGCCAGGGAATGCTAGGGGTGATTGCAGGATATCCCAGTGTCAGAGGCTGCCTCTCCAAGGTCAGGGAGGTTATCTCTCGGGCTTCCCCGAACTGGGAACACCTGTGACTGAAGTGAGCTGCGTGGAGTTGTCTCTCAAAATCCCCCACGCACTGACAATGGTTCCGGAATCCTGAGCGAGGGGAGGTTCCACCAACGGTCGGCAGCGCGTGGGTTCTAACGGAATGCCTAAGCTCGTCTCCCCTGAAGATTTTCCTAATGTCTCTGAGACAGGGAATGCTAGGGGTGATTGCAGGATATCCCAGTGTCAGAGGCTGCCTCCCCAAGGTCAGGGAATGTATTTCTCGGACTTCCCCGTACAGGGAACACCTGTGACTGAAGAGAGCTGCGTGGAGTTGTCTCTCGCGCTCCCCCACGCACTGACAGTAGTTCCGGAATCCTGAGCGTGAGGAGGTTCCACCAACGGTCGGCAGCGCTTGGGTTTTAACGGAATGCCTAAGCTCGTCTCCCCTGAGGCTTTTCCTAATCTCTCTCTGCCAGGGACTGCTAGGGGTGATTGCAGGATATCCCAGTGTCAGAGGCTGCCTCCCCAAGGTCAGGGAAGTTATTTCTCGGGCTTCCCCGAACAGGGAACACCTGTGACTGAAGTGAGCTGCGTGGAGTTGTCTCTCGAAATCCCCCACGCACTGACAATGTTTCCGGAATCCTGAGCGAGGGGAGGTTCCACCAACGGTCGGCAGCGCGTGGGTTCTAACGGAATGCCTAAGCTCGTCTCCCCTGAGGGTTTTCCTAATGTCTCTGTGCCAGGGAATGCTAGGGGTGATTGCAGGATATCCCAGAGTCAGAGGCTGCCTCCCCAAGGTCAGGGAAGGTATTTCTCGGAATTCCGCGAACAGGGCACACCTGTGACTGAAGAGAGCTGCGTGGAGTTGTCTCTCGAGCTCCCCCACGCACTGACAATGGTTCCGGAATCCTGAGCGTGGGGAGGTGCCTCCAACGGGCGGCAGCGCGTGGGTTCTAACGGAATGCCTAAGCTCGTCTCCCCTGAGGCTTTTCCTAATGTCTCTGTGCCAGGGAATGCTATGGGTGATTGCAGGATATCCCAGTGTCAGAGGCTGCCTCCCCAAGGTCAGGGAAGGTATTTCTCGGACTTCCTCGAACAGGGAACACCTGTGACTGAAGAGAGCAACGTGGATTTGTCTCTCGAGCTCCCCCACGCACTGAAAATGGTTCCGGAATCCTGAGCGTGGGGAGGATCCACCAACAGTCGTCAGCGCGTGGGTTCTAACGGAATGATTTAGCTCGTCTCCCCTGAGGTTTTTCCTTATGTCTCTGTGCCAGGGAATGATAGGTGTGATTGCAGGATATCCCAGTGTCAGAGGCTGCCTCCCCAAGTTCAGGGAAGGTATTTCTCGGACATCCCCGAACAGGGAACACCTGTGACAGAAGAGAGATGCGTGGAGATGTCTCTCGCGCTCCCCCACGCACTGACAGTGGTTCCGGAATCCTGAGCGTGGGGAGGTTCCACCAACGGTCGGCAGCGCTTGGGTTCTAACGGAATGCCTAAGCTCGTCTCCCCTGAGGGTTTTCCTAATGTCTCTGTGCCAGGGAATGCTAGGGGTGATTGCAGGATATCCCAGTGTCAGAGGCTGCCTCCCCAGGGTCAGGGAAGTTATTTCTCGGACTTCCCCGAACAGGGAACACCTGTGACTGAAGAGAGCTGCGTGGAGTTGTCTATCTAGCTCCCCCACGCACTGACAATGGTTCCGGAATCCTGAGCGTGGGGAGGTTCCACCAACGGTCGGCAGCACGTGGGTTCTAACGGAATACCAAATCTCGTCTCCCCAGAGGGTTTTCCTAATATCTCTGTGCCAGGGAATGCTAGGGGTGATTGCAGGACATCCCAGTGTCAGAGGCTGCCTCCCCAAGGTCAGGGAAGGTATTTCTCGGACTTCCCCGAACAGGGAACACCTGTGACTGAAGAGAGCTGCGTGGAGTTGTCTCTCGAGCTCCCCCACGTACTGACAATGATTCCGGAATCCTGAGCTTGGGGAGGTTCCACCAACGGTCGGCAGCACGTGGGTTCTAACGGAATGCCTAAGCTCGTCTCCCCTGAGGGTTTTCCTAATGTCTCTGTGCCAGGGAATGCTAGGGGTGATTGCAGGATATCCCATTGTCAGAGGCTCCCTCTACAAGGACAGGGAAGGTATTTCTCGGACTTCCCCGAACAGGGAACACCTGTGACTGAAGAGACCTGCGTGAAATTTTCTCTCGAGCTCCCCCACGCCCTGACAATGTTGCCGGAATCCTGAGCGTGGGGAGGTTCCACCAACGTTCGGCAGCGCGTGGGTTCTAACGGAATGCCTAAGCTCGTCTCCCCTGAGGGTTTTCCTAATGTCTCTGTGCCAGGGAATGCTAGGGGTGATTGCAGGATATCCCAGTGTCAGTGGCTGACTCCCCAGGTCAGGGAAGGTATTTCTTGGACTTCCCCGATCAGGGAACACCTGTGACTGAAGAGAGCTTCGTGAAGTTGTCTCTCGAGTTCCCCCACGCACTGACCATGGTTCCGGAATCCTGAGCGTGGGGAGGTTCCACCAACGGTCGGCAGTGCGTGGGTTCTAACGGAATGCCTAAGCTCGTCTCCCCTGAGGTTTTTCCTAATTTCACTTTGCCCGGTAATCCTAGGGGTGATTGCAGGATTTTCCAGTATAAGAGGCTGCCTCCCCAAGGTCAGGGAAACTATTTCTCGGTCTTCACAGAACAGGGAACACCTGTGACTGAAGAGAGCTTCTTGGAGTTGTCCCTCGAGTTCACCCACGCACTGACAATGGTTCCGGAATCCTGAGAGTGGGGAGGTTCCACCAACAGTCGGCAGCGCGTGGGATCTAACGGAATGTTTAAACTCGTCTCCCGTGAGGGTTTTCCTAATGTCTCTGTGCCAGGGAATGCTAGGGGTGATTGCAGGATATCCCAGTGTCAGAGGCTGCCTCCCCAAGGTCAGGGAAGTTATTACTCGGACTTCCCCGAACAGGGAACACCTGTGACTGAAGAGAGCTTCTTGGAGTTGTCCCTCGAGTTCCCCCACGCACTGACAATGGTTCCGGAATCCTGAGCGTGGGGAGGTTCCACCAACGGTCGGCAGCGCGTGGGTTCTAACGGAATGCCTAAGCTCGTCTCCCCTGAGGGTTTTCCTAATGTCTCTGTGCCAGGGAATGCTAGGGGTGATTGCAGGATATCCCAGTGTCCGAGGCTGCCTCCCCAATATCAGTGAAGCTATTTCTCGGACTTCCCCGAACAGGGAACACCTGTGACTGAAGAGAGCTGCGTGGAGTTGTCTCTCGAGCTCCCCCACGCACTGACAATGGTTCCGGAATCCTGAGCGTGGGGAGGTTCCACAAACGGTCGGCAGCGCGTGGGTTCTAACGGAATGCCTAAGCTCGTCTCCCCTGAGGGTTTTCCTAATGTCTCTGTGCCAGGGAATGCTAGGGGTGATTGCAGGATATCCCAGTGTCAGAGGCTGCCTCCCCAATGTCAGGGAAGGTATTTATCGGACTTCCCCGAAAAGGGAACACCTGTGACTGAAGAGAGCTGCGTGGAGTTGTCTCTCGAGCTACCCCACTCACTGACAATGCTCCCGGAATCCTGAGCGTGGGGAGGTTCCCCCAACGGTCGGCAGCGCGTTGGTTCTAACGGAATGCCTAAGCTCGTCTCCCCTGAGGGTTTTCCTAATGTCTCTGTGCCAGGGAATGCTAGGGGTGATTGCAGGATTTCCCAGTGTCAGAGGCTGAATCCCCAAATTCAGGGAAGTTATTTCTCGAACTTGTCCGAACAGGGAACACTTGTGCCTGAAGAGAGCTGCGTGGATTTGTCTCTCGATCTCCCCCACGCACTGACAATGATTCCGGAATCCTGAGCGTGGGGAGGTTCCACCAACGGTCGGCAGCGCGTGGGTTCTAATGGAATGCCTAAGCTCGTCTCCCCTGAGGTTTTTCCTAATGTCTCTGTGCCAGGGAATGCTGGGGGTGATTGCAGAATATCCCAGTGTCCGAGGCTGCCTCCCCAACTTCAGGGAAAGTTTATCTCGGACTTCCCCGAACATGGAACACCTCTGACTGAAGAGAGCTGCGTGGAGTTGTCTTTCGAGCTCCCCCACGCACTGACAATGGTTCCGGAATCCTAAGCGTGGGGAGGTTCCACCAACGGTCGGCAGCGCGTGGGTTCTAACGGAATGCCTAAGCTCGTCTCCCCTGAGTGTTTTCCTAATGTCTCTGTGCCAGGGAATTCTAGGGGTGATTGCAGGATATCCCAGTGTCAGAGGCTGTCTCCCCAAGGTCAGGGAAGGTATTTCTCGGACTTCCCCGTACATGGAACACCTGTGACTGAAAGAGATGCGTGGAGTTGTCTCTCGATTTCCCCACGCACTGACAATGGTTCCGGAATCCTGAGCGTGGGGAGGTTCCACCAAATGTCGGCAGCGCGTGGGTTCTAATGGAATGCCTAAGCTCGTCTCCCCTGAGGTTTTTCCTAATGTCTCTGTGCCAGGGAATGCTAGGGGTGATTGCAGGATATCCCAGGGTCCGAGGCTGCCTCCCCAAGGTCAGGGAAGGTATTTCTCAGCTTTGCCCGAAGAGGGAACACCTTTGACTGAAGAGAGCTGCGTGGAGTTGTCTCTCGAGCTCCCCCACGCACTGACAATTTTTCCGGAATCCTGAGCGTGGGGAGGTTCCACCAACGGTCGGCAGCGCGTGGGTTCTAACGGAATGCCTAAGCTCGTCTCCCCTGCGTTTTTTCCTAATGTCTTTGTTCCAGGGAATGATAGGGGAGATTGCAGGATATCCCAGTGTCAGAAGCTGCTTCCCCAAGGTCAGGGAAGTTATTTCTCGGACTTCCCCGAAAGGGAACACCTGTGACTGAAGAGAGCTGCGTGGAGTTGTCTGTCGAGCTCCCCCACGCACTGACAATGGTTCCGGAATCCTGAGCGTGGGGAGGTTCCAACAACGGTCGGCAGGGCGTGGGTTCTATCAGAATGCCTAAGCTCGTCTCCCCTGAGGTTTTTCCTAATGTCTCTGTGCCAGGGAATGCTAGGGGTGATTGCAGGATATCCCAGGGTCAGTGACTGCCTCCCCAAGTTCAGGGAATTTATTTCTCGGACTTCTCCGAACAGGGAACACCTGTGACTGAAGAGAGCTGCGTGGAGTTGTCTCTCGAGCTCCCCCACGCACTGACATTGGTTCCGGAATCCTGAGCGTGGGGAGGTTCCACCAACGGTCGGCAGCGCGTGGTTTCTAACGGAATGCCTAAGCTCGTCTCCCCTGAGGGTTTTCCTAATGTCTCTGTGACAGGGAATGCTAGGAGTGATTGCAGGATATCCCAGTGTCAGAGGCTGCCTCCCCAAGGTCAGGGAAGGTATTTCTCAGACTTCCCCGAACAGGGAACACCTGTGACTGAAGAGAGCTGCGTGGAGTTGTCTCTCGAGCTCCCCCATGCACTGACAATGGTTCCGGAATCCTGAGGGTGGTGAGGTTCCACCAACGGTCGGCAGCGCGTGGGTTCAAACGGAATGCCTAAGCTCGTCTCCCCTGAGGGTTTTCCTAATGTCTCTGTGCCAGGGAATGCTAGGGGTGATTGCAGGATATCCCAGTGTCAGAGGCTGCCTCCCCAAGGTCAGGGAAGATATTTCTCGGACTTCCCCGAACAGGGAACACCTGTGATCGAAGAGAGATGCGTGGAGTTTTCTCTCGAGCTCCCCCACGCACTGACAATGGTTCCGGAATCCAGAGCGTGGGGAGGTCCACCAAAGATCGACAGTTCGTGGGTTCTATCGGAATGCCTAAGCTCATCTCCCCTGAGGGTTTTCCTAATATCTCTGTGCCAGGGAATGCTAGGGTTGATTGCAGTATATTCCAGTGTCAGAGGCTGCCTCCCCAAGGTCAGGAAAGGAATTTCTCAGGCTTCCCCGAACAGGGAACACCTGTGACTGAAGAGAGCTGCGTGGAGTTGTCTCTCGAGCTCCCCCATGCACTGACAATGGTTCCGGAATCCTGAGGGTGGGGAGGTTCCACCAACGGTCGGCAGCGCGTGGGTTCTAACGGAATGCCTAAGCTCGTCTCCCCTGAGGATTTTCCTAATGTCTCTGTGCCAGGGAATGCAAGGGGTGATTGCAGGATATCCCAGTTTCAGAGGCTGCCTCCCCAAGGTCAGTGAAGTTATTTCTCGGACTTCCCCGATCAGGGAACACCTGTGAGTGAAGAGAGCTGCGTGGAGTTGTCTCTCGGGCTGCCCCACGCACTGACAATGGTTCCGGAATCCTGAGCGTGGGGAGGTTCCACCAACGGTCGGCAGCGCGTTGGTTCTAACGGAATGCCTAAGCTCATCTCCCCTAAAGATTTTCCTAATATCTCTGTGCCAGGGAATGCTAGGGGTGATTGCAGGAAATCCCAGTGTCAGAGGCTGCCTCCCAAAGGTCAATGAAGTTATTTCTCGGACTTCCCCGAACAGGGAACACCTGTGAGTGAAGAGAGATGCGTGGAGTTGTCTCTCGTACTCCCCCTCGCACTGACAATGGATCCGGATTCCTGAGCGTGGGGAGGTTCCACCAACGGTCGGCAGCGCGTGGGTTCTAACGGAATGCCTAAGCTCGTCTCCCCTGAGGGTTTTCCTAATGTCTCTCTGCCAGGGAATGCTTGGGGTGATTGCAGGATATCCCAGTGTCAGAGGCTGCCTCCCCAAGGTCAGGGAAGTTATTTCTCGGACTTCCCCGAACAGGGAATACCTGTGACTTAAGAGAGCTGCGTGGAGTTGTCTCTCGATCTCCCCCACGCACTGACAATTGTTCCGGAATCCTGAGCGTGGGGAGGTTCCACCAACGGTCGGCAGCGCGTGGGTTCTAACGGAATGCCTAAGCTCATCTCCCCTGAGTGTTTTCCTTATGTCTCTGTGCCAGGGAATGCTAGGGGTGATTGCAGGATATCCCAGTGTCAGAGGCTGCCTCCCCAAGTTCAGGGAAGGTATTTCTAGGACTTCCCCGAACAGGGAACACCTGTGACTGAAGAGAGCTGCGTGGAGTTGTCTCTCGAGCTCCCCCACGCACTGACAATTGTTCCGGAATCCTGAGCGTGGGGAGGTTCCACCAACGGTCGGCAGCGCGTGGGTTCTAACGGAATGCCTTAGCTCGTCTCCCCTGAGGATTTTCCTAATGTCTCTGTGCCAGGTAATGCTATGGGTGATTGCAGGATATCCCAGTGTCAGAGGCTGCCTCCCCAAGGTCAGGGAAGTTATTTCTCGGACTTCACCGAACAGGGAACACCTGTGACTAAAGAGAGCTGAGTGGAGTTGTCTCTCGAGTTTCCGCACGCACTGACATTGGTTCCGGAATCCTGAGCGTGGGGAGGTTCCACCAACGGTCGGCAGCGCGTGGGTTCCAACGGAATGCCTAAGCTCGTCTCCCCTGAGGGTTTTCCTAATATCTCTGTGCCGGGGAATGCTAGGGGTGATTGCAGGATATCCCAGTGTCAGAGGCTGCCTCCCCAAGGTCAGGGAAGGTATTTCTCGGACTTCCCCGAACAGGGAACACCTGTGACTGAAGAGAGCTGCGTGGAGTTGTCTCTCGAGCTCCCCCACGCACTGACAATTTTTCCGGAATCCTGAGCATGGGGAGGTTCCACTAACGGTCGACAGCGCTTGGGTTCTAACGGAATGCCTAAGCTCGACTCCCCTGAGGATTTTCCTAATGTCTCTGTGCCAGGGAATGCTAGGGGTGATTGCCGGGTATCCCAGTGTCTGAGGCTGCCTCCCCAAGTTCAGGGAAGGTATTTCTCGGACTTTCCCGAAAAGGGAACACCTGTGACTGAAGAGAGCTGCGTGGAGTTGTCTCTCGAGCTCACCCACGCACTGACAATGGTTCCGGAATCCTGAGCGTGGGGAAGTTCCCCAACGGTCGGCCGTGCGTGGGTTCTAACGGAATGCCTAAGCTCGTCTCCCCTGAGGGATTTCCTAATGTCTTTGTGCCAGGGAATGCTAGGGGTGATTGCAGGATATCCCAGTGTCATAGGCTACCTCCCCAAAGTCAGGGAAGGTATTTCTCGGACTTCCCCGTACTGGGAACACCTGTGACTGAAGAGAGCTGCGTGGAGTTGTCTCTCGAGCTCCCCCACGCACTGACAATGGTTCCGGAATCCTGAGGGTGGGGAGGTTCCACCAACGGTCGGCAGCGCGTGGGATCTACCGGAATGCCTAAGCTCGTATCCCCTGAGGGTTTTCCTAATGTCTCTGTGCCAGGGAATGCTAGAGTGATTGCATTATATCCCAGTGTCAGAGGCGGACTCCCCAAGGTTAGGGAAGGTTTTTCTCGGACTTCCCCGAACAAGGAACACCTGTGACTGAAGAGAGCTGCGTGAAGATGTCCCTCGAGGTCCCCCTCGCACTGACAATGTTTCCGGAATCCTGAGCGTGGGGAGGTTCCACCAACGGTCGTCAGCGCCTTGGTTCTATCGGAATGCCTAAGCTCGTATCCCCTGAGGGTTTTCCTAATGTCTCTGTGCCAGGGAATGCTAGGGGTGATTGCAGGATATCCCAGTGTCCGAGGCTACCTCCCCAAAGTCAGGGAAGGTATTTCTCGGACTTCCCCGTACTTGGAACCCCTGTGACTGAAGAGAGCTGCGTGGAGTTGTCTCTCGAGCTCCCGCACCCACTGACAATGCTTCCGGAATACTGAGTGTGGGGAGGTTCCACCAACGGTCGGCAGCTCGTAGGTTCTAACGGAATACCTAAGCTTGACTCCCCTGCTTGTTTTGCTAATGTCTCTGTGCCAGGGAATTCTAGGGGTGATTACAGGATATCCCAGTGTCAAAGGCTGCATCCCCAAGGTCAGGGAAGGTATTTCTCGGACTTCCCCGTACAGGGAACACCTGTGACTGAAGAGAGCTGCGTTGAATTGTCTCTCGAGCTCCCCCACGCACTGACAATGGTTCCGGAATCCTGAGCGTGGGGAGGTTCCCCCAACGGTCGGCAGCGCGTGAGTTCTAACGGAATGCCTAAGCTCGTCTCCCCTGAGGATTTTCCTAATGTCTCTGTGCCAGGGAATGCTAGGGGTGATTGCAGGATTTCCCAGTGTCAGAGTCTGCCTCCCAAAGGTCAGGGATGGTATTTCTCGGACTTCCCCGTACAGGGAACACCTGTGACTGAAGAGGGCTGCGTGGAGATGTCTCTCGAGCTCCCCCACGCACTGACAATTTTTCCGGAATCCTGAGCGTGGGGAGGTTCCACCAACGGTCGGCAGCGCGTGGGTTCTAACGGAATGCCTAAGCTCGTCTCCCCTGCGTTTTTTCCTAATGTCTTTGTTCCAGGGAATGATAGGGGAGATTGCAGGATATCCCAGTGTCAGAAGCTGCCTCCCCAAGTTCAGTGAAGTTATTTCTCGGACTTCCCCGAAAGGGAACACCTGTGACTGAAGAGAGCTGCGTGGAGTTGTCTGTCGAGCTCCCCCACGCACTGACAATGGTTCCGGAATCCTGAGCGTGGGGAGGTTCCAACAACGGTCGGCAGGGCGTGGGTTCTATCAGAATGCCTAAGCTCGTCTCCCCTGAGGGTTTTCCTAATGTCTCTGTGCCAGGGAGTGCTAGGGGTGATTGCAGGATATCCCAGGGTCAGTGACTGCCTCCCCAAGTTCAGGGAATTTATTTCTCGGACTTCTCCGAACAGGGAACACCTGTGACTGAAGAGAGCTGCGTGGAGTTGTCTCTCGAGCTCCCCCACGCACTGACAATGGTTCCGGAATCCTGAGCGTGGGGAGGTTCCACCAACGGTCGGCAGCGCGTGGTTTCTAACGGAATGCCTAAGCTCGTCTCCCCTGAGGGTTTTCCTAATGTTTCTGTGACAGGGAATGCTAGGAGTGATTGCAGGATATCCCAGTGTCAGAGGCTGCCTCCCCAAGGTCAGGGAAGGTATTTCTCAGTCTTCCCCGAACAGGGAACACCTGTGACTGAAGAGAGCTGCGTGGAGTTGTCTCTCGAGCTCCCCCATGCACTGACAATGGTTCCGGAATCCTGAGGGTGGGGAGGTTCCACCAACGGTCGGCAGCGCGTGGTTTCAAACGGAATGCCTAAGCTCGTCTCCCCTGAGGGTTTTCCTAATGTCTCTGTGCCAGGGAATGCTAGGGGTGATTGCAGGATATCCCAGTGTCAGAGGCTGACTCCCCAAGGTCAGGGAAGATATTTCTCGGACTTCCCCGAACAGGGAACACCTGTGATCGAAGAGAGATGCGTGGAGTTTTCTCTCGAGCTCCCCCACGCACTGACAATGTTTCCGGAATCCAGAGCGTGGGGAGGTCCACCAAAGATCGACAGTTCGTGGGTTCTATCGGAATGCCTAAGCTCATCTCCCCTGAGGGTTTTCCTAATATCTCTGTGCCAGGGAATGCTAGTGTTGATTGCAGTATATTCCAGTGTGAGAGACTGCCTCCCCAAGGTCAGGAAAGGTATTTCTCAGGCTTCCCCGAACAGGGAACACCTGTGACTGAAGAGAGCTGCGTGGAGTTGTCTCTCGAGCTCCCCCATGCACTGACAATGGTTCCGGAATCCTGAGGGTGGGGAGGTTCCACCAACGGTCGGCAGCGCGTGGGTTCTAACGGAATGCCTAAGCTCGTTTCCCCTGAGGATTTTCCTAATGTCTCTGTTCCAGGGAATGCTAGGGGTGATTGCAGGATATCCCAGTTTCAGAGGCTGCCTCCCCAAGGTCAGTGAAGTTATTTCTCGGACTTCCCCGAACAGGGAACACCTGTGAGTGAAGAGAGATGCGTGGATTTGTCTCTCGTGCTCCCCCTGGCACTGACAATGGATCCGGATTCCTGAGCGTGGGGAGGTTCCACCAACGGTCGGCAGGGCGTGGGTTCTAACGGAATGCCTCAGCTCGTCTCCTCTGAGGGTTTTCCTAATGTCTCTATGCCAGGGAATGCTAGGGGTGATTGCAGGATATCCCAGTGTCAGAGGCTGCCTCCCCAAGGTCAGGGAAGGTATTTCTCGGACTTCCCCGAACAGGGAACACCTGTGACTGAAGAGAGCTGCGTGGAATTGTCTCTCGAGTTCCCCCACGCACTGACAATGGTTCCGGAATCATGAGCGTGGGGAGCTTCAACCAACGGTCGGCAGCACGTGGGTTCTAACCTAAAGCCTAAGCTCGTCTCCCCTGAGGGTTTTCCTAATATTTCTGTGCCAGGGAATGCTAGGGGTGATTGCAGGATATCCCAGTGTCAGAGGCTGCCTCCCCAAGGTCAGGGAATGTAGTTCTCGGACTTCCACTAACAGGGATCACCTGTGACTGAAGAGACCTGCGTGGAGTTGTCTCTCGAGTTCATCCACGCACTGACAATTTTTCCGGAATCATGAGCGTGGGGAGGTTCCAGCAACGGTCGGCAGCGCGTGGGTTCTAACGGAATGCCTAAGCTCGTCTCCCCTGAGGGTTTTCCTAATATATCTGTGCCAGGGAATGCTAGGGGTGATTGCAGGATATCCCATTGTCAGAGGCTGCCTCCCCAAGGTCAGGGAAGGTATTTCTCGGACTTCCCCGAACAGGGAAAACCTGTGACTGAAGAGAGCTGCGTGGAGTTGTCTCTCGGGCTTCCCCACGCACTGACAATGTTTCCGGAATCCTGAGCGTGGGGAGGTTCCACCAACGGTCGGCAGCGCGTGGGTTCTAACGGAATGCCTAAGCTCGTCTCCCCTGAGGATTTTCCTAATGTCTCTATGCCAGGGAATGCTAGGGGTGATTGCAGGATATCCCAGTGTCAGAGGCTGCCTCCCCAAGGTCAGGGAAGGTATTTCTCGGACTTCCCCGATCAGGGAACACCTGTGACTGAAGAGAGCTGCGTGGAGTTGTCTCTCGGGCTGCCCCACGCACTGACAATGGTTCCGGAATCCTGAGCGTGGGGAGGTTCCACCAACGGTCGGCAGCGCGTTGGTTCTAACGGAATGCCTAAGCTCATCTCCCCTAAAGCTTTTCCTAATATCTCTGTGCCAGGGAATGCTAGGGGTTATTGCAGGATATCCCAGTGTCAGAGGCTGCCTCCCAAAGGTCAATGAAGTTATTTCTCGGACTTCCCCGAACAGGGAACACCTGTGAGTGAAGAGAGATGCGTGGAGTTGTCTCTCGTGCTCCCCCTCGCACTGACAATGGATCCGGATTCCTGAGCGTGGGGAGGTTCCACCAACGGTCGGCAGCGCGTGGGTTCTAACGGAATGCCTAAGCTCGTCTCCCCTGAGGCTTTTCCTAATGTCTCTGTGCCAAGGATTGCTAGGGGTGATTGCAGGTTATCCCAGTGTCAGAGGCTGCCTCCCCAAGGTCAGGGAAGTTATTTCTCGGACTTCCCCGATCAGGGAATACCTGTGACTTAAGAGAGCTGCGTGGAGTTGTCTCTCGATCTCCCCCACGCACTGACAATTGTTCCGGAATCCTGAGCGTGGGGACGTTCCACCAACGGTCGGCAGCGCGTGGGTTCTAACGGAATGCCTAAGCTCATCTCCCCTGAGGGTTTTCCTAATGTCTCTGTGCCAGGGAATGCTAGGGGTGATTGCAGGATATCCCAGTGTCAGAGGCTGCCTCCCCAAGTTCAGGGAAGTTATTTCTAGGACTTCCCCGAACAGGGAACACCTGTGACTGAAGAGAGCTGCGTGGAGTTGTCTCTCGAGCTCCCCCACGCACTGACAATGGTTCCGGAATCCTGAGCGTGGGGAGGTTCCACCAACGGTCGGCAGCGCGTGGGTTCTAACGGAATTCCTAACCTCGTCTCCCCTGAGGGTTTTCCTAATGTCTCTGTGCCAGGGAATGCTAGGGGTGATTGCAGGATATCCCACTGTCAGAGGCTGCCTCCCCAAGGTCAGGGAAGATATTTCTTGGACTTCCCCGAACAGGGAACACCTGTGACTGAAGAGAGCTCCGTGGATTTCTCTCTCAAGCTCCCCCACGCACTGACAATGGTTCCGGAATCCTGAGCGTGGGGAGGTTCCCCCAACGTTCGGCAGCGCGTGAGTTCTAACGGAATGCCTATGCTCGTCTCCCCTGAGGCTTTTCCTAATGTCTCTGTGCCAGGAAATGCTAGGGGTGATTGCAGGATATCCCGGTGTCAGAGGCTGCCTCCCCAAGGTCAGTGAAGATATTTCTCGGACTTCCCCGAACAGGGAACTCCTGTGACTGAAGAGAGCTGCGTGGAGTTGTCTCTCGAGCTCACCCACGCACTGAAAACGGCTGCGGAATACTGAGCGTGGGGAGGTTCCACAAACGTTCGGCAGCGCGTGGGTTCTAACGGAATGCCTAAATTCGTCTCCCTAAGGGTTTTCTTAATATCCCTGTGCCAGGGAATGCTAGGGGGGTTTGCAGGAAATCCCACTGACAGACGCTGCCTCCCCAAGGTCAGGGAATGTAGTTCTCGGGCTTCCCCGAACAGGGAACACCTGTGACTGAAGAGAGCTGCGTGGAGTTGTCTCTCGAGCTCCCTCACGCACTGACAATGTTTCCGGAATCCTGAGCGTGGGGAGGTTCCACCAAAGGTCGGCAACGTGTGGGTTCTAACGGAATGCCAAAGCTCGTCTCCCCTGAGGGTTTTCCTAATGTCTCTGTGCCAGGGAATGCTAGGGGTTATTGCAGAATATCCCAGTGTCAGAGGCTGCCTCCCCATGGTCAGCGAAGGTATTTCTATGGCTTCCCCGAACAGGGAACACCTGTGACTGAAGAGAGTTCCGTGGAGTTGTCTCTCGAGCTCCTCCACGCACTGACAATGTTTCCGGAATCCTGAGTGTGGGGAGGTCCCACCAACGGTCGGCAGCGCGTGGGTTCTAACGGAATGCCTAATCTCGGCTCCCCTGAGGGTTTTCCTAATGTCTCTGTGCCAGGGAAAGCTAGGGGTGATTGCAGGATATCCCAGTGTCAGAGGCTGCCTCCCCAAGGTCAGGGAAGTTATTTCTCGGACTTCCCCGTACAGGGAACACCTGTGACTGAAGAGAGCTGCGTGGAGTTTTCTCTCGAGCTCCCCCACGCACAGACAATTTTTCCGGGATCCTGAGCTTGGGGAGGTTCCACCAACGGTCGGCAGCGCGTGGGTTCTAACGGAATGCCTAAGCTCGTCTCCCCTGAGGATTTTCCTAATGTCTCTGTGCCAGGGAATGCTAGGGGTGATTGCAGGATATCCCAGTTTCAGAGGCTGCCTCCCCAAGGTCAGGGAAGGTATTTCTCGGACTTCCCCTAACAGGGAACACCTGTGACTGAAGAGAGCTGCGTGGAATTCTCTCTCGAGCTCCCCCACGCACTGACAATGTTCCCGGAATCCTGAACGTTTAGAGGTTCCTCCACCGGTCGGCAGCGCATAGGTTCTAACGGAATGCCTAAGCTCGTCTCTCCTGAGGATCTTCCTAATGTCTCTGTGCCAGGGAATGTTAGGGGTGAATGCAGGGTATCCCAGATCAGAGGCTGCCTCCCCATAGTCAGGGAAGGTATTTCTCGGACTTCCCCGAACAGGGAACACCTGTGACTGAAGAGAGCTGCGTGGAGTTGTCTCTCGAGCTCCCCCACCCACTGACAATGCTTCCGGATTACTGAGTGTGGGGAGGTTCCACCAACGGTCGGCAGCGCGTAGGTTCTAACGGAATACCTAAGCTTGTCTCCCCTGCTTGTTTTGCTAATGTCTCTGTGCCAGGGAATTCTAGGGGTGATTGCAGGATATCCCAGTGTCAGAGGCTGCCACCCCAAGGTCAGGGAAGGTATTTCTCGGACTTCCCCGTACAGGGAACACCTGTGACTGAAGAGAGCTGCGTTGAATTGTCTCTCGAGCTCCCCCACGCACTGACAATGGTTCCGGAATCCTGAGCGTGGGGAGGTTCCCCCAACGGTCGGCAGCGCGTGAGTTCTAACGGAATGCCTAAGCTCGTCTCCCCTGAGGATTTTCCTAATGTCTCTGTGCCAGGGAATGCTAGGGGTGATTGCAGGATTTCCCAGTGTCAGAGTCTGCCTCCCAAAGGTCAGGGATGGTATTTCTCGGACTTCCCCGAACAGGGAACACCTGTGACTGAAGAGGGCTGCGTGGAGATGTCTCTCGAGCTCCCCCACGCACTGACAATTTTTCCGGAATCCTGAGCGTGGGGAGGTTCCACCAACGGTCGGCAACGCGTGGGTTCTAACGGAATGCCTAAGCTCGTCTCCCCGGCGTTTTTTCCTAATGTCTTTGTTCCAGGGAATGATAGGGGAGATTGCAGGATATCCCAGTGTCAGAAGCTGCCTCCCCAAGGTCAGGGAAGTTATTTCTCGGAGTTCCCCGAAAGGGAACACCTGTGACTGAAGAGAGCTGCGTGGAGTTGTCTGTCGAGCTCCCCACGCACTGACAATGTTTCCGGAATCCTGAGCGTGGGGAGGTTCCAACAACGGTCGGCAGGGCGTGGGTTCTATCAGAATGCCTAAGCTCGTCTCCCCTGAGGGTTTTCCTAATGTCTCTGTGCCAGGGAATGCTAGGGGTGATTGCAGGATATCCCAGGGTCAGTGACTGCCTCCCCAAGCTCAGGGAATTTATTTCTCGGACTTCCCCTTATAGGGATCACCTGTGACTGAAGAGACCTGCGTGGAGTTGTCTCTCGAGCTTCCCCACGCACTGACAATGTTTCCGGAATCCTGAGCGTGGGGAGGTTCCACCAACGGTCGGCAGCGCGTGGGTTCAAACGGAATGCCTAAGCTCGCCTCCCCTGAGGGTTTTCCTAATATCTCTGTGCCAGGGAATGCTATGGGTGATTGCAGGATATCCCAGTGACAGAGGCTGCCTCCCCAAGCTCAGGGAAGGTATTTCTCGGACTTCCCCGAACAGGGAACACCTGTGACTGAAGAGAGCTGCGTGGAGTTGTCTCTCGGGCTTCACCACGCACTGACAATGTTTCCGGAATCCTGAGCGTGGAGAGGTTCCACCAACAGTCGGCAGCCCGTGGGTTCTAACGGAATGCCTAAGCTCGTCTCCCCTGAGGATTTTCCTAATGTCTCTATGCCAGGGAATTCTAGGGGTGATTGCAGGATATCCCAGTGTCAGAGGCTGCCTCCCCAAGCTCAGGGAAGGTATTTCTCGGACTTCCCCGAACAGTGAACACCTTGTGACTGAAGAGAGCTGCGTGGAGATGTCTCTCGAGCTCCCCCACGCACTGACAATGGTTCCGGAATCCTGAGCGTGGGGAGGTTCCACCAACGGTCGGCAGCGCGTGGGTTCTAACGGAATGCCTAAGCTCGTCTCCCCTGAGGTTTTTCCTAATGTCTCTGTGCCAGGGAATGTTAGGGGTGATTGCAGGATATCCCAGTGTCAGAGGCTGCCTCCCCAAGTCAGGGAAGGTATTTCTCGGACTTCCCCAAACAGGGATCACCTGTGACTGAAGAGAGCTGCGTGGAGTTGTCTCTCGAGCTCCCCCACGCACTGACAATGGTTCCGGAATCCTGAGCGTGGGGACGTTCCACCAACGGTCGGCAGTGCGTGGGTTCTAACGGAATGCCTAATCTCGTCTCCCCTGAGGGTTTTCCTAATGTCTCTGTGCCAGGGAATGCTAGGAGTGATTGCAGGATATCCCATTGTCAGAGGCTTCCTCCCCAAGGTCAGGGAAGCTATTTCTCGGACTTCCCCGAACAGGGAACACCTGTGACTGAAGAGAGCTGCGTGGAGTTGTCTCTCGTGCTGCCCCACGCACTGACAATGGTTCCGGAATCCTGAGCGTGGGGAGGTTTCACCAACGGTCGGCAGCGCGTGGGTTCTAACGGAATGCTTAAGCTCGTTCTCCCCTGAAGGTTTTCCTAATATCTCTGTGCCAGGGAATGCTAGGGGTAATTGCAGGATATCCCAGTGTCAGAGGCTGCCTCCCCAAGGTCAGTGAAGTTATTTCTCGGACTTCCCCGAACAGGGAACACCTGTGAGTGAAGAAAGATGCGTGGAGTTGTCTCTCGTGCTCCCCCTCGCACTGACAATGGATCCGGATTCCTGAGCGTGGGGAGGTTCCAACAACGGTCGCCAGCGCGTGGGTTCTAACGGAATGCCTATGCTCGTCTCCCCTGAGGTTTTTCCTAATGTCTCTGTGCCAGGGAATGCTAGGGGTGATTGCAGGATATCCCAGTGTCAGAGGCTGCCTCCCCAAGGTCAGGGAAGGTATTTCTCGGATTTCCCCGAACAGGGAACACCTGTGACTGAAGAGCGCTGCGTGGAGATTTCTCTCGAGCTCCCCCACGCTCTGACAATGGTTTCGGAATCCTGAGCGTGGGGAGGTTCCACCAACGGTCGGCAGCGCGTGGGTTCTAACGGAATGCCTAAGCTCGTCTCCCCTGAGTGTTTTCCTAATGTCTCTGTGCCAGGTAATGCTTGGGGTGATTGCAGGATATCCCAGTGTCTGAGGCTGCCTCCCCAAGTCCAGGGAAGTTATTTTTCGGACTTCCCCGAACAGGGAACACCTGTGACTGAAGAGAGCTGCGTGGAGATTTCTCTCGAGCTCCCCCACGCTCTGACAATGGTTTCGGAATCCTGAGCGTGGGGAGGTTCCACCAACGGTCGGCAGCGCGTGGGTTCTAACGGAATGCCTAAGCTCGTCTCCCCTGAGGGTTTTCCAAATATCTCTGTGCTAGGGTATGCTAGGGGTGATTACAGGATATCCCTGTGCCAGAGGCTGCCTCCCCAAGGTCAGGGAAAGTATTTCTCGGACTTCCCCGAACAGGGAACACCTGTGACTGAAGAGAGCTGCGTGGCGTTTTCTCTCGAGCTCCCCCACGCACTGACAATTGTTCCGGAATCCTGAGCTTGGGGAGGTTCCTCCAACGGTCCGCAGCGCGTGGGATTTTACGGAATGCCTAAGCTCGTCTCCCCTGAGGGTTTTCCTAATGTCTCTGTGCCAGGGAATGCTAGGGGTGATTGCAGGATATCCCAGTGTCAGAGGCTGCCTCCCCAATGTCAGGGAATGTATTTCTCGGACTTCCCCGAACAGGGAACACCTGTGAATGTAGAGAGCTGCGTGGAGTTGTCTCTCGAGCTCCCCCACGCACTGACAATGGTTCCAGATTCCTGAGCGTGGGGAGGTTCCTCCAACGGTCGGCAGCGCGTGGGTTCTAACGGATTGCCTAAGCTAGTCTCCCCTGAAGGTTTTCCTAATTTCTCAGTGCCTGGGAATGCTAGGGGTGATTGCAGGATATCCCAGTGTCAGAGGCTGCCTCCCCAAGTCAGGGAAGGTATTTCCCGGACTTCCCCGAACAGGGAACACCTGTGAGTGAAGAGAGATGCGTGGAGTTGTCTCTCGTGCTCCCCCTCGCACTGACAATGGATCCGGCATCCTGAGCGTGGGGAGGTTCCACCAACGGTCGGCAGCGCGTGGGTTCTAACGGAATGCCTAAGCTCGTCTCCCCTGAGGATTTTTCCTAATGTCTCTGTGCGAGGGAATGCTAGCTGTGATTGCAGGATATCCCAGTGTCAGAGGCTGCCTCCCCAAGGTCAGGGAAGGTATTTCTCGGACTTCCCTGAACAGGGAACACCTGTGACTGAAGAGAGTTGCGTGGAGTTGTCTCTCGAGCTCCCCCACGCACTGACAATGGTTCCAGAATCCTGAGCGTGGGGAGGTTCCACCAACGGTCGGTAGCGCGTGGGTTCTAACGGAATGCCTAAGCTCGGCTCCCCTGAGTCTTTTCCTAATTTCTCTGTGCCAGGGAATGCTAGGGGTGATTGCAGGATATCCCAGTGTCAGAGGCTGCCTCCCCAAGGTCAGGGAAGGTATTTCTCGGATTTCCCCGAACAGGGAACACCTGTGACTGAAGAGCGCTGCGTGGAGTTGTCTCTCGAGCTCCCCCATGCACTGACAATGGTTCCGGAATCCTGAGCGTTGGGAGGTTCCACCAACGGTAGGCAGTGCATGGGTTCTAACGGAATGCCTAAGCTCGTCTCCCCTGAGGGTTTTCCTAATGTCTCTGTGCCAGGTAATGCTTGGGGTGATTGCAGGATATCCCAGTGTCAGAGGCTGCCTCCCCAAGTCCAGGGAAGTTATTTTTCGGACTTCCCCGAACAGGGAACACCTGTGACTGAAGAGAGCTGCGTGGAGATTTCTCTCGAACTCCCCCACGCTCTGACAATGGTTTCGGAATCCTGAGCGTGGGGAGGTTCCACCAACGGTCGGCAGCGCGTGGGTTCTAACGGAATGCCTAAGCTCTTCTCCCCTGAGGGTTTTCCTCATGTCTCTGTGCCAGGGAATGCTAGGGGTGATTGCAGGATATTCCAATGTCAGAGGCTGCCTCCCCAAATTCAGGGAAGTTATTTCTCGGACTTCCCCGAACAGGGAACACCTGTGACTGAAGAGAGCTGCGTGGAGTTGTCTCTCGAGCTCCCCCACGCACTGACAATGATTCCGGAATCCTGAGCGAGGGGAGGGTCCACCAAAGGTCGGCAGCGTGTGGGTTCTAACGGAATGCCTAAGCTCGTCTCCCCTGAGGGTTTTCCTAATTTCTCTGTGCCAGGGAATGCTAGGGGTGATTGCAGGATATCCCAGTGTCAGAGGCTGCCTCCCCAAGGTCAGGGAAGGAATTTCTCGGACTTCCCCAAACAGGGAACACCTGTGACTGAAGAGAACTGTGTGGAGTTTTCTCTCGAGATCCCCCACGCACTGACAATGGTTCCGGAATCCCGAGCGTTGGGAGGTTCCACCAACGGTCGGCAGCGCGTGGGTTCTAACGGAATGCCTAAGCTCGTCTCCCCTGAGGGTTTTCCTAATGTCTTTGTGCCAGTGAATGCTAGCTGTGATTGCAGGATATCCCAGTGTCAGAGGCTGCCTCCCCAAGGTCAGGGAAGTTATTTCTCGGACTTCCCAGAACAGGGAACACCTGTGAGTGAAGAGAGATGCGTGGAGTTTTCTCTCGTGCTCCCCCTCGCACTGACAATGGATCCGGAATCCTGAGCGTGGGGAGGTTCCACCAACGGTCGTCAGCGCGTGGGTTCTAACGGAATGCCTTAGCTCGTCTCCCCTGAGGATTTTTCCTAATGTCTCTGTGCGAGGGAATGCTAGGGGTGATTGCAGGATATCCCAGTGTCAGAGGCTGCCTCCCCAAGGTCAGGGAAGGTATTTCTCGGACTTCCCCGAACAGGGAACACCTGTGACTGAAGAGAGCTGCGTGGAGTTGTCTCTCGAGCTCCCCCACGCACTGACAATGGTTCCAGATTCCTGAGCGTGGGGAGGTTCCTCCAACGGTCGGCAGCGCGTGGGTTCTAACGGATTGCCTAAGCTAGTCTCCCCTGAAGGTTTTCCTAATTTCTCAGTGCCTGGGAATGCTAGGGGTGATTGCAGGATATCCCAGTGTCAGAGGCTGCCTCCCCAAGTCAGGGAAGGTATTTCCCGGACTTCCCCGAACAGGGAACACCTGTGAGTGAAGAGAGATGCGTGGAGTTGTCTCTCGTGCTCCCCCTCGCACTGACAATGGATCCGGCATCCTGAGCGTGGGGAGGTTCCACCAACGGTCGGCAGCGCGTGGGTTCTAACGGAATGCCTAAGCTCGTCTCCCCTGAGGATTTTTCCTAATGTCTCTGTGCGAGGGAATGCTAGCTGTGATTGCAGGATATCCCAGTGTCAGAGGCTGCCTCCCCAAGGTCAGGGAAGGTATTTCTCGGACTTCCCTGAACAGGGAACACCTGTGACTGAAGAGAGCTGCGTGGAGTTGTCTCTCGAGCTCCCCCACGCACTGACAATGGTTCCAGAATCCTGAGCGTGGGGAGGTTCCACCAACGGTCGGCAGCGCGTGGGTTCTAACGGAATGCCTAAGCTCGGCTCCCCTGAGTCTTTTCCTAATTTCTCTGTGCCAGGGAATGCTAGGGGTGATTGCAGGATATCCCAGTGTTAGAGGCTGCCTCCCCAAGTTCAGGGAAGTTATTTCTCAGACTTCCCCGAACAGGGAACACCTGTGACTGAAGAGAGCTGCGTGGAATTGTCTCTCGTAATCCCCCACGCACTGACAATGGTTCCAGAATCCTGAGCGTGGGGAGGTTCCACCAACGGTCGGCAGCGCGTGGGTTCTAACGGAATGCCTAAGCTCGGCTCCCCTGAGTCTTTTCCTAATTTCTCTGTGCCAGGGCATGCTAGGGGTGATTGCAGGATATCCCAGTGTCAGAGGCTGCCTCCCCAAGTTCAGGGAAGGTATTTCTCGGACTTCCCCGAACAGGGAACACCTGTGACTGAAGAGAGCTGCGTGGAGTTGTCTCTCGGGCTCCCCCACGCACTGACAATGATTCCGGAATCCTGAGCGAGGGGAGGGTCCACGAAAGGTCGGCAGCGTGTGGGTTCTAACGGAATGCCTAAGCTCGTGTCCCCTGAGGGTTTTCCTAATTTCTCTGTGCCAGGGAATGCTAGGGGTGATTGCAGGATATCCCAGTGTCAGAGGCTGCCTCCCCAAGGTCAGGGAAGGAATTTCTCGGACTTCCCCAAACAGGGAACACCTGTGACTGAAGAGAGCTGTGTGGAGTTTTCTCTCGAGATCCCCCACACACTGACAATGGTTCCGGAATCCCGAGCGTTGGGAGGTTCCACCAACGGTCGGCAGCGCGTGGGTTCTAACGGAATGCCTAAGCTCGTCTCCCCTGAGGGTTTTCCTAATGTCTTTGTGCCAGTGAATGCTAGCTGTGATTGCAGGATATCCCAGTGTCAGAGGCTGCCTCCCCAAGTCCAGGGAAGTTATTTCTCGGACTTCCCCGAACAGGGAACACCTGTGAGTGAAGAGAGATGCGTGGAGTTGTCTCTCGTGCTCCCCCTCGCACTGACAATTGATCCGGAATCCTGAGCGTGGGGAGGTTCCACCAACGGTCGTCAGCGCGTGGGTTCTAACGGAATGCCTTAGCTCGTCTCCCCTGAGGATTTTTCCTAATGTCTCTGTGCGAGGGAATGCTAGGGGTGATTGCAGGATATCCCAGTGTCAGAGGCTGCCTCCCCAAGGTCAGGGAAGGTATTTCTCGGACTTCCCCGAACAGGGAACACCTGTGACTGAAGAGAGCTGCGTGGAGTTGTCTCTCGAGCTCCCCCACGCACTGACAATGGTTCCAGATTCCTGAGCGTGGGGAGGTTCCTCCAACGGTCGGCAGCGCGTGGGTTCTAACGGATTGCCTAAGCTAGTCTCCCCTGAAGGTTTTCCTAATTTCTCAGTGCCTGGGAATGCTAGGGGTGATTGCAGGATATCCCAGTGTCAGAGGCTGCCTCCCCAAGTCAGGGAAGGTATTTCCCGGACTTCCCCGAACAGGGAACACCTGTGAGTGAAGAGAGATGCGTGGAGTTGTCTCTCGTGCTCCCCCTCGCACTGACAATGGATCCGGCATCCTGAGCGTGGGGAGGTTCCACCAACGGTCGGCAGCGCGTGGGTTCTAACGGAATGCCTAAGCTCGTCTCCCCTGAGGATTTTTCCTAATGTCTCTGTGCGAGGGAATGCTAGCTGTGATTGCAGGATATCCCAGTGTCAGAGGCTGCCTCCCCAAGGTCAGGGAAGGTATTTCTCGGACTTCCCTGAACAGGGAACACCTGTGACTGAAGAGAGCTGCGTGGAGTTGTCTCTCGAGCTCCCCCACGCACTGACAATGGTTCCAGAATCCTGAGCGTGGGGAGGTTCCACCAACGGTCGGCAGCGCGTGGGTTCTAACGGAATGCCTAAGCTCGGCTCCCCTGAGTCTTTTCCTAATTTCTCTGTGCCAGGGAATGCTAGGGGTGATTGCAGGATATCCCAGTGTTAGAGGCTGCCTCCCCAAGTTCAGGGAAGTTATTTCTCAGTCTTCCCCGAACAGGGAACACCTGTGACTGAAGAGAGCTGCGTGGAATTGTCTCTCGTAATCCCCCACGCACTGACAATGGTTCCAGAATCCTGAGCGTGGGGAGGTTCCACCAACGGTCGGCAGCGCGTGGGTTCTAACGGAATGCCTAAGCTCGGCTCCCCTGAGTCTTTTCCTAATTTCTCTGTGCCAGGGCATGCTAGGGGTGATTGCAGGATATCCCAGTGTCAGAGGCTGCCTCCCCAAGTTCAGGGAAGGTATTTCTCGGACTTCCCCGAACAGGGAACACCTGTGACTGAAGAGAGCTGCGTGGAGTTGTCTCTCGGGCTCCCCCACGCACTGACAATGATTCCGGAATCCTGAGCGAGGGGAGGGTCCACGAAAGGTCGGCAGCGTGTGGGTTCTAACGGAATGCCTAAGCTCGTGTCCCCTGAGGGTTTTCCTAATTTCTCTGTGCCAGGGAATGCTAGGGGTGATTGCAGGATATCCCAGTGTCAGAGGCTGCCTCCCCAAGGTCAGGGAAGGAATTTCTCGGACTTCCCCAAACAGGGAACACCTGTGACTGAAGAGAGCTGTGTGGAGTTTTCTCTCGAGATCCCCCACGCACTGACAATGGTTCCGGAATCCCGAGCGTTGGGAGGTTCCACCAACGGTCGGCAGCGCGTGGGTTCTAACGGAATGCCTAAGCTCGTCTCCCCTGAGGGTTTTCCTAATGTCTTTGTGCCAGTGAATGCTAGCTGTGATTGCAGGATATCCCAGTGTCAGAGGCTGCCTCCCCAAGTCCAGGGAAGTTATTTCTCGGACTTCCCCGAACAGGGAACACCTGTGAGTGAAGAGAGATGCGTGGAGTTGTCTCTCGTGCTCCCCCTCGCACTGACAATGGATCCGGAATCCTGAGCGTGGGGAGGTTCCACCAACGGTCGTCAGCGCGTGGGTTCTAACGAAATGCCTTAGCTCGTCTCCCCTGAGGATTTTTCCTAATGTCTCTGTGCGAGGGAATGCTAGGTGTGATTGCAGGATATCCCAGTGTCAGAGGCTGCCTCCCCAAGGTCAGGGAATGTATTTCTCGGACTTCCCCGAACAGGGAACACCTGTGACTGAAGAGAGCTGCGTGGAGTTGTCTCTCGAGATCCCCCACGCACTGACAATGGTTCCGGAATCCTGAGCTTGGGGAGGTTCTACCAACGGTCGGCAGCGCGTGGGTTCTAACGGAATGCCTAAGCTCGTCTCCCCTGAGGGTTTTCCTAATGTCTCTGTGCCAGGGAATGCTAGGGGTGATTGCAGGATATCCCAGTGTCAGAGGCTGCCTCCCCAAGGTCAGGGAAGGTATTTCTCGGACTTCCCCGAACAGGGAACACCTGTGACTGAAGAGAGCTGCGTGGAGTTGTCTCTCGAGCTCCCCCACGCACTGACAATGTTTCCGGAATCCTGAGCGTGGGGAGGTTCCACCAACGGTCGGCAGCGCGTGGGTTCTAACGGAATGCCTAAGCTCGTCTCCCCTGTGGGTTTTCCTAATGTCTCTGTGCCAGGGAATGCTAGGGGTGATTGCAGGGTATCCCAGTGTCAGAGGCTACTTCCCCAAGTTCAGGGAAGTTATTTTTCGGACTTCCCCGAACAGGGAACACCTGTAACTGAAGAGAGTTGCGTGGAGTTGTCTCTCGAGCTCCCCCACGCACTGACAATGTTTCCGGAATCCTGAGCATGGGGAGGTTCCACCAACGGTCGGCAGCGCGTGGGTTCTAACGGAATGCCTAAGCTCGTCTCCCCTGAGGGTTTTCCTAATATCTCTGTGCCAGGGAATGCTATGGGTGATTGCAGGATATCCCAGTGCCAGAGGCTGCCTCCCCAAGGTCAGGGAAAGTATTTCTCGGACTTCCCCGAACAGGGAACAACTGTGACTGAAGAGAGCTGCGTGGAGTTGTCTCTCGAGCTCCCCCACGCAATGACAATTGTTCCGGAATCCTGAGCTTGGGGAGGTTCCTCCAACGGTCCGCAGCGCGTGGGTTCTTACGGAATGCCTAAGCTCGTCTCCCCTGAGGGTTTTCCTAATGTCTCTGTGCCAGGGAATGCTAGGGGTGATTGCAGGATATCCCAGTGTCAGAGGCTGCCTCCCCAAGGTCAGGGAAGGTATTTCTCGGACTTCCCCGAACAGGGAACACCTGTGACTGAAGAGAGCTGCGTGGAGTTGTCTCTCGGGCTCCCCCACGCACTGACAATGGTTCCGGAATCCTGAGCGTGGGGAGGTTCCACCAACGGTCGGCAGCGCGTGGGTTCTAACGGAATGCCTTAGCTCGTCTCCCCTGAGTGTTTTCCTAATATCTCTGTGCCAGGGAATGCTAGGGATGATTGCAGGATATCCCAGTGTCAGAGGCTGCCTCCCCAAGGTCAGGGAAGGTATTTTTCGGACTTCCCCGAACAGGGAAACCTGTGACTGAAGAGAGCTGCGTGGAGTTGTCTCTCGAGCTCCCCCACACAATGACAATGGTTCCGGAATCCTGAGCCTGGTGAGATTCCACCAACGGTCGGCATCTCGTGGGTTCAAACGGAATGCCTAAGCTAGCTTCCCCTGAGACTTTTCCAAATATCTCTGTGCCAGGGAAAGCTAGGGGTGATTGCAGGATATCCCAGTGTCAGAGTCTGCCTCCCCAAGGGCAGGGAAGGTTTTTATCGGACTTCCCCAAACAGGGAACACCTGTGACTGAAGAGAGCTGCGTGGAGTTGTCTCTCGAGCACCCCCACGCACTGACAATGGTCCGGAATCCTGAGCGTGGGGAGGTTCCACCAACGGTCGGCAGCGCGTGGGTTCTAACGGAATGCCTAAGCTCGTCTCCCCTGAGGGTTTTCCAAATGTCTCTGTGCCAGGGAATGCTAGGGGTGATTGCAGGATATCCCAGTGTCAGAGTCTGCCTCCCCAAGGTCAGGGAAGTTATTTCTCGGACTTCCCCGAACGAGGAACACCTGTGAATGAAGAGAGCTGCGTGGAGTTGTCTCTCGAACTCCCCCACGCACTAACAGTGGTTCCGAAATTCTGAGCGTGGGGAGGTTCCACCAACGGTCGGCAGCGCGTGGGTTCTAACGGAATGCCTAAGCTCATCTCCCCTGAGGGGTTTCCTAATGTCTCTGTGCCAGGGAATGCTAGGGGTGATTGCAGGATTTCCCAGGGTCAAAGGCTGCCTCACTAAGGTCAGGGAAGGTATTACACGGACTTCCCCGAACAGGGAACACCTGTAACTGAAGAGAGCTGCGTGGAGTTCTCTCTCGAGCTCCCCCAAGCACTGACAATGGTTCCGGAATCCTGAGCGTGGGGTGGTTCCACCAACGGTCGGCAGCGCGTGGGTTATAACGGAATGCCTAAGCTCGTCTTCCCTGAGGGTTTTCCTAAAATCTCTGTGCCAGGGAATGCTAGGGGTGATTGCAGGATATCCCAGTGTCAGAGGCTGCCTCCCAAAGGTCAGGGAAGTTATTTCTCGGACTTCCCCGAACAGGGAACCCCTGTGACTGAAGAGAGCTGCGTGGAGTTGTCTCTCGAGCTCCCCCACGCACTGACAATGGTTCCGGAATCCTGAGCGTGGTGAGGTTCCACCAACGGTCGGCAGCGCGTGGGTTCTAACGGAATGCCTAAGCTCGTCTCCCCTGAGGGTTTTCCTTATGTCTCTGTGCCAGGGAATGCTAGGGTTGATTGCAGGATATCCCAGTGTCAGAGGCTTCCTCCCCAAGGTCAGGGAAGGTATTTCTCGGAATTCCTCGAACAGGGAACACCTGTGACTGAAGAGAGCTGCGTGGAGTTGTCTCTCGTGCTCCCCCACCCACTGACAATGGTTCTGGAATCCTGAGCGTGGGGAGGTTCCACCAATGGTCGGCAGGGCGTGGGTTCAAACGGAATGCCTAAGCTCGTCTCCCCTGAGGGTTTTCCTAACGTCTCTGTGCCAGGGAATGCTAGGGGTGATTGCAGGATATCCCAATGTCAGAGGTTGCCACCACAAGTTCAGGGAAGGTTTTTCTCGGACTTCCCCAAACAGGGACCACCTGTGAGTGAAGAGAGCTGCGTGGAGTTGTCTCTCGAGCTCCCCCACCCACTGACAATTGTTCTGGAATCCTGAGCGTGGGGAGGTTCCACCAACGGTCGGCAGCGCGTGTGTTCTAAAGGAATGTCTAAGCTCGTCTCCCCTGAGGCTTTTCCTAATGTCTCTGTGCCAGGGAATGCTAGGGGTGATTGCAGGATATCCCAGTGTCAGAGTCTGCCTCCCCAAGGTCAGGGAAGTTATTTCTCGGACTTCCCCGAACGAGGAACACCTGTGAATGAAGAGAGCTGCGTGGAGTTGTCTCTCGAACTCCCCCACGCACTAACAGTGGTTCCGAAATTCTGAGCGTGGGGAGGTTCCACCAACGGTCGGCAGCGCGTGGGTTCTAACGGAATGCCTAAGCTCATCTCCCCTGAGGGGTTTCCTAATGTCTCTGTGCCAGGGAATGCTAGGGGTGATTGCAGGATTTCCCAGGGTCAAAGGCTGCCTCACTAAGGTCAGGGAAGGTATTACACGGACTTCCCCGAACAGGGAACACCTGTAACTGAAGAGAGCTGCGTGGAGTTCTCTCTCGAGCTCCCCCAAGCACTGACAATGGTTCCGGATTCCTGAGCGTGGGGTGGTTCCACCAACGGTCGGCAGCGCGTGGGTTATAACGGAATGCCTAAGCTCGTCTTCCCTGAGGGTTTTCCTAAAATCTCTGTGCCAGGGAATGCTAGGGGTGATTGCAGGATATCCCAGTGTCAGAGGCTGCCTCCCAAAGGTCAGGGAAGTTATTTCTCGGACTTCCCCGAACAGGGAACCCCTGTGACTGAAGAGAGCTGCGTGGAGTTGTCTCTCGAGCTCCCCCACGCACTGACAATGGTTCCGGAATCCTGAGCGTGGTGAGGTTCCACCAACGGTCGGCAGCGCGTGGGTTCTAACGGAATGCCTAAGCTCGTCTCCCCTGAGGGTTTTCCTTATGTCTCTGTGCCAGGGAATGCTAGGGTTGATTGCAGGATATCCCAGTGTCAGAGGCTTCCTCCCCAAGGTCAGGGAAGGTATTTCTCGGAATTCCTCGAACAGGGAACACCTGTGACTGAAGAGAGCTGCGTGGAGTTGTCTCTCGTGCTCCCCCACCCACTGACAATGGTTCTGGAATCCTGAGCGTGGGGAGGTTCCACCAATGGTCGGCAGGGCGTGGGTTCAAACGGAATGCCTAAGCTCGTCTCCCCTGAGGGTTTTCCTAACGTCTCTGTGCCAGGGAATGCTAGGGGTGATTGCAGGATATCCCAATGTCAGAGGTTGCCACCACAAGTTCAGGGAAGGTTTTTCTCGGACTTCCCCAAACAGGGACCACCTGTGAGTGAAGAGAGCTGCGTGGAGTTGTCTCTCGAGCTCCCCCACCCACTGACAATTGTTCTGGAATCCTGAGCGTGGGGAGGTTCCACCAACGGTCGGCAGCGCGTGTGTTCTAAAGGAATGTCTAAGCTCGTCTCCCCTGAGGCTTTTCCTAATGTCTCTGTGCCAGGGAATGCTAGGGGTGATTACAGGATATCCCAGTGACCGAGGCTGCCTCCCCAAGGTCAGAGAAGTTATTTCTCGGACTTCCCCGAACAGGGAACACCTGTGACTGAAGAGAGCTGCGTGGAGTTGTCTCTCGAGCTCCCCCACGCACTGACAATGTTTCCGGAATCCTGAGCGTGGGGAGGTTCCACCAACGGTCGGCAGCGCGTGGGTTTTAACGGAATGCCTAAGCTCGCCTCCCCTAAGGTTTTTCCTAATGTCTCTATGCCAGGGAATGCTAGGGGTGATTGCAGGTTATCCCAGTGTCAGAGGCTGCCTCCCCAAGGTCAGGGAAGATATTTCTCGGACTTCCCCAAACAGGGAACACCTGTGAGTCAAGAGAGCTGCGTGGAGTTGTCTCTCGATTTCCCTCACCCACTGACAATTTTTCTGGAATCCTGAGCGTGGGGAGGTTCCACCAACTGTCGGCAGCGCGTGGGTTCTAACGGAATGCCTAAGCTCGTCTCCCCT
Source organism: Vicugna pacos (assembly GCF_048564905.1). Classification (NCBI taxonomy): domain Eukaryota; kingdom Metazoa; phylum Chordata; class Mammalia; order Artiodactyla; family Camelidae; genus Vicugna; species Vicugna pacos. The sequence goes on along the minus strand of NW_027328721.1, from coordinate 49,924,928 downwards.
GAGGGTTTTCCTAATGTCTCTGTGCCAGGGAATGCTAGGGGTGATTGCAGGATATCCCAGTGTCAGAGGCTGCCTCCACAAGGTCAGGGAAGGTATTTCTCGGACTTCCCCGAACAGGGAACACCTGTGACTGAAGAGAGCTGCGTAGATTTGTCTCTCGTGTTCCCCACGCACTGACAATGGTTCCGGAATCCTGAGCTTGTGGAGGTTCCACCAACGGTCGGTAGCGCGTGGGTTCTAACGGAATGCCTAAGCTCGTCTCCCCTGAGGGTTTTCCTAATGTCTCTGTGCCAGGGAATGCTAGGGGTGATTACAGGATATCCCAGTGTCAGAGGCTGCCTCCCCAAGGTCAGGGAATTTATTTCTCGGACTTCCCCGAAGAGGGAACACCTGTGACTGAAGAGAGCTGCGTGGAGTTTTCTCTCGAGCTCCCCCACGCACTGACAATGGTTCCGGAATCCTGAGCGTGGGGAGGTTCCACCAACGGTCGGCAGCGCGTGGGTTCTAACGGAATGCCTAAGATCGTCTCCCCTGAGGGTTTCCCTAATGTCTCTGTGCCAGGGAATGCTAGGGGTGATTGCAGGATATCCCAGTGTCAGAGGCTGCCTCCCCAAGGTCAGGGAAGTTATTTCTCGGACTTCCCCGAACAGGGAACACCTGAGACTGAAGAGAGCTGCGTGGAGTTTTCTCTCGAGCTCCCCCAATCACTGACAATGGTTCCGGAATCCTGAGCGTGGGGAGGTTCCACCAACGGTCGGCAGCGCGTGGGTTCTAACGGAATGCATAAGTTCGCCTCCCCTGAGTGTTTTCCTAATGTCTCTGTGCCAGGGAATGCTAGGGGTGATTGCAGGATATCCCAGTGTCAGAAGCTGCTTCCGCAAGGTCAGGGAAGGTATTTCTCGGAATTCCTCGAACAGGGAACACCTGTGACTGAAGAGAGCTGCGTGGAGTTGTCTCTCGTGCTCCCCCACCCACTGACAATGGTTCTGGAATCCTGAGCGTGGGGAGGTTCCACCAATGGTCGGCAGGGCGTGGGTTCTAACGGAATGCCTAAGCTCGTCTCCCCTGAGGGTTTTCCTAACGTCTCTGTGCCAGGGAATGCTAGGGGTGATTGCAGGATATCCCAATGTCAGAGGTTGCCACCACAAGTTCAGGGAAGGTTTTTCTCGGACTTCCCCAAACAGGGACCACCTGTGAGTGAAGAGAGCTGCGTGGAGTTGTCTCTCGAGCTCCCCCACCCACTGACAATTGTTCTGGAATCCTGAGCGTGGGGAGGTTCCACCAACGGTCGGCAGCGCGTGTGTTCAAAAGGAATGTCTAAGCTCGTCTCCCCTGAGGCTTTTCCTAATGTCTCTGTGCCAGGGAATGCTAGGGGTGATTACAGGATATCCCAGTGACCGAGGCTGCCTCCCCAAGGTCAGAGAAGTTATTTCTCGGACTTCCCCGAACAGGGAACACCTGTGACTGAAGAGAGCTGCGTGGAGTTGTCTCTCGAGTTCCCCACGCACTGACAATGTTTCCGGAATCCTGAGCGTGGGGAGGTTCCACCAACGGTCGGCAGCGCGTGGGTTTTAACGGAATGCCTAAGCTCGCCTCCCCTAAGGTTTTTCCTAATGTCTCTATGCCAGGGAATGCTAGGGGTGATTGCAGGTTATCCCAGTGTCAGAGGCTGCCTCCCCAAGGTCAGGGAAGATATTTCTCGGACTTCCCCAAACAGGGAACACCTGTGAGTCAAGAGAGCTGCGTGGAGTTGTCTCTCGATTTCCCTCACCCACTGACAATTTTTCTGGAATCCTGAGCGTGGGGAGGTTCCACCAACTGTCGGCAGCGCGTGGGTTCTAACGGAATGCCTAAGCTCGTCTCCCCTGAGGGTTTTCCTAATGTCTCTGTGCCAGGGAATGCTAGGGGTGATTGCAGGATATCCCAGTGTCAGAGGCTGCCTCCACAAGGTCAGGGAAGGTATTTCTCGGACTTCCCCGAACAGGGAACACCTGTGACTGAAGAGAGCTGCGTAGATTTGTCTCTCGTGTTCCCCACGCACTGACAATGGTTCCGGAATCCTGAGCTTGTGGAGGTTCCACCAACGGTCGGTAGCGCGTGGGTTCTAACGGAATGCCTAAGCTCGTCTCCCCTGAGGGTTTTCCTAATGTCTCTGTGCCAGGGAATGCTAGGGGTGATTACAGGATATCCCAGTGTCAGAGGCTGCCTCCCCAAGGTCAGGGAATTTATTTCTCGGACTTCCCCGAAGAGGGAACACCTGTGACTGAAGAGAGCTGCGTGGAGATTTCTCTCGAGCTCCCCCACGCACTGACAATGGTTCCGGAATCCTGAGCGTGGGGAGGTTCCACCAACGGTCGGCAGCGCGTGGGTTCTAACGGAATGCCTAAGATCGTCTCCCCTGAGGGTTTCCCTAATGTCTCTGTGCCAGGGAATGCTAGGGGTGATTGCAGGATATCCCAGTGTCAGAGGCTGCCTCCCCAAGTTCAGGGAAGTTATTTCTCGGACTTCCCCGAACAGGGAACACCTGAGACTGAAGAGAGCTGCGTGGAGTTTTCTCTCGAGCTCCCCCAATCACTGACAATGGTTCCGGAATCCTGAGCGTGGGGAGGTTCCACCAACGGTCGGCAGCGCGTGGGTTCTAACGGAATGCATAAGTTCGGCTCCCCTGAGTGTTTTCCTAATGTCTCTGTGCCAGGGAATGCTAGGGGTGATTGCAGGATATCCCAGTGTCAGAAGCTGCTTCCGCAAGGTCAGGGAAGGTATTTGTCGGCGTTCCCCATACAGGGAACACCTGTGAGTGAAGAGAGCTGCGTGGAGTTGTCTCTCGTACTCCCCCACCCACTGACAATGGTTATGGAATCCTGAGCGTGGGGAGGTTCCACCAACTGTCGGCAGGGCGTGGGTTCAAACGGAATGCCTAAGCTCGTCTTCCCTGAGGGTTTTCCTAATGTCTCTGTGCCAGGGAATGCTAGGGGTGATTGCAGAATATCCCAGTGTCAGAAGCTGCCCCCCAAAGTCAAGGAAGTTATTTCTCGGACTTCGCCAAACAGGGAAAACCTTTGACTGAAGAGAGCTGCGTGGAGTTGTCTCTCGAGCTCCCCCACGCAATGAAAATGTTTCCGGAATCCTGAGAGTGGGGAAGTTCCACCAACGGTCGGCAGCGTGTGGGGTCTAACGGAATACCAAAGCTCGTATCCCCTGAGGGTTTTCCTAATATCTCTGTCCCAGGGAATGCTAGGGGTGATTGAAGTATATCCCAGTGTCATAGGCTGCATCCCCAAGTTCAGGGAAGGTATTTCTCGGACTTCCCCGAACAGGGAACACCTGTGACTGAAGAGAGCTGAGGGGAGTTCTCTCTCGAGCTCCCCACGCACTGACAATGGTTCCGGAATCCTGAGCGTGGGGAGGTTCCATCAACGGTCGTCAGCGCGTGGGTTCTAACGGAATGCCTAAGCTCGTCTCCCCTGAGGTTTTTCCTAATGTCTCTGTGCCAGGGAATGCTAGGGGTGATTGCAGGATATCCCAGTGTCAGAGGCTGCCTCCCTAAGGTCAGGGAAGTTATTTCTCGGACTTCCCCGAACAGGGAGCACCTGTGACTGAAGAGAGCTGCGTGGAGTTATCTCTCGAGCTCCCCCACGCACTGACAATGGTTCCGGAATCCTGAGCGTGGGGAAGTTCCACCAACGGTTGGCAGCGCGAGGGTTTTAACGGAATGCCTAAACTCGTCTCCCCTGAGGGTTTTCCTAATATCACTGTGCCAGGGAATGCAAGGGGTGATTGCAGGATATCCCAGTGTCAGAGGCTGCCTACCCAAGGTCAGGGAAGTTATTTCTCGGACTTCCCCGAAACGGGAACACCTGTGACTGAAGAGAGCTGCGTGGAGTTGTCTCTCGAGCTCCCCCACGCACTGACAATGTTTCCGGAATCCTGAGCGTGGGGAGGTTCCACCAACGGTCGGCAGCGCGTGGGTTCTAACGGAATGCATAAGCTCGCCTCCCCTGAGTGTTTTCCTAATGTCTCTGTGCCAGGGAATGCTAGGGGTGATTGCAGGTTATCCCAGTGTCAGAAGCTGCCTCCCCAAGGTCAGGGAAGGTATTTGTCGGAATTCCCCATACAGGGAACACCTGTGAGTGAAGAGAGCTGGGTGGAGTTTTCTCTCGAGCTCCCCCACGCACTGACATTGTTTCCGGAATCCTGAGCGTGGGGAGGTTCCACCAACGTTCGGCAGCGCGTGGGTTCTAACGGAATGCCTAAGCTCGTCTCCCCTGAGAGTTTTCCTAATGTCTTTGTGCCAGGGAATGCTAGGGGTGATTGCAGGTTATCCCAGTGTCATAGGCTGCCTCCCCAAGGTCAGGGAAGGTATATCTCGGACTTCCCCGAGCAGGGAACACCTGTGAGTGAAGAGAGCTGCGTGGAGTTGTCTATCGAGCTCCCCCACCCACTGACAATGGTTCTGGAATCCTGAGCGTGGGGAGGTTCCACCAACGGTCGGCAGCGCGTGGGTTCTAACGGAATGCCTAAGCTCGTCTCCCCTGAGGATTTTCCTAATGTCTCTGTGCCAGGGAATGCTAGGGGTGATTGCAGGATATCCCAGTGTCAGAGGCTGCCTCCCCAAGGTCAGGGAATTTATTTCTCGGACTTCCCCGAAGAGGGAACACCTGTGACTGAAGAGAGCTACGTGGAGTTGTCTCTCGAGCTCCCCCACGCACGGACATTGGTTCCGGAATCCTGAGCGTGTGGAGGTTCCACCAATGTTCGGCAGCGCGTGGGTTCTAACGGAATACCTAAGCTCGTCTCCCCTGAGAGTTTTCCTAATTTCTCTGTGCCAGGGAATGCTAGGGGTGATTGCAGGATATCCCAGGGTCAGAGGCTGCCTCCCCAAGGTCAGGGAAGTTATTTTTCGGACTTCCCCGAACAGGGAACACCTGTGACTGAAGAGAGCTGCGTAGAGTTGTCTCTCGAGTTCCCCACGCACTGACAATGATTCCGGAATCCTGAGCGTGGGGAGGTTCCACCAACGGTAGGCAGCGCGTGGGTTCTAACGGAATGCCTAAGCTCGTCTCCCCTGAGGGTTTTCCTAATGTCTCTGTGCCAGGGAATGCTAGGGGTGATTGCAGGATATCCCAGGGTCAGAGGCTGCCTCCCCAAGATCAGGGAAAGTATATCTCGGACTTCACCTAACAGGGAACACCTGTGAGTGAAGAGAGCTGCGTGGAGTTTTCTCTCGAGCTCCCCCACCCACTGACAATGGTTCTGGAATCCTGAGCGTGGGGAGGTTCCACCAACGGTCGGCAGCGCGTGGGTTCTAACGGAATGCGTAAGCTCGTCTCCCCTGAGGGTTTTCCTAATATCTCTGTGCCAGGGAATGCTAGGGGTGATTGCAGGATATCCCAGTGTCAGAGGCTGCCTCCCCAAGGTCAGGGAAGTTATTTCTCGGACTTCCCCGAACAGGGAACACCTGTGACTGAAGAGAGCTGCGTGGAGTTTTCTCTCGAGCTCCCCCACGCACTGACAATATTTCCGGAATCCTGAGCGTGGGGAGGATCCACCAACGGTCGGCAGCGCGTGGGTTCTAACGGAATCCCTAAGTTCGTATCCCCTGAGGGTTTTCCTAATTTCTCTGTGCCAGGGAATGCTAGGGGTGATTGCAGGATTTCCCAGTGTCAGAGGCTGCCTCCCCAAGTTCAGGGAAATTATTTGTCGGAGTTCCCCATACAGGGAACACCTGTGAGTGAAGAGAGCTGGGTGGAGTTTTCTCTCGAGCTCCCCCACGCACTGACATTGTTTCCGGAATCCTGAGCGTGGGGAGGTTCCACCAACGTTCGGCAGCGCGTGGGTTCTAACGGAATGCCTAAGCTCGTCTCCCCTGAGAGTTTTCCTAATGTCTTTGTACCAGGGAATGCTAGGGGTGATTGCAGGTTATCCCAGTGTCATAGGCTGCCTCCCCAAGGTCAGGGAAGGTATATCTCGGACTTCCCCGAGCAGGGAACACCTGTGAGTGAAGAGAGCTGCGTGGAGTTGTCTATCGAGCTCCCCCACCCACTGACAATGGTTCTGGAATCCTGAGCGTGGGGAGGTTCCACCAACGGTCGGCAGCGCGTGGGTTCTAACGGAATGCCTAAGCTCGTCTCCCCTGAGGATTTTCCTAATGTCTCTGTGCCAGGGAATGCTAGGGGTGATTGCAGGATATCCCAGTGTCAGAGGCTGCCTCCCCAAGGTCAGGGAATTTATTTCTCGGACTTCCCCGAAGAGGGAACACCTGTGACTGAAGAGAGCTTCGTGGAGTTTTCTCTCGAGCTCCCCCACGCACTGACAATGGTTCCGGAATCCTGAACGTGGGGAGGTTCCACCAACGGTCGGCAGCGCGTGGGTTCTAACGGAATGCCTAAGCTCGTCTCCCCTGAGGGTTTTCCTAATATCTCTCTGCCAGGGAATGCTAGGGGTGATTGCAGGATTTCCCAGTGTCAGAGGCTGCCTCCCCAAGGTCAGGGAAGTTATTTCTCGGACTTCCCCGAACAGGGAACACCTGAGACTGAAGAGAGCTGCGTGGAGTTTTCTCTCGAGCTCCCCCACTCACTGACATTGGTTCCGGAATCCTGAGCGTGGGGAGGTTCCACCAACGGTCGGCAGCGCGTGGGTTCTAACGGAATGCATAAGCTCGCCTCCCCTGAGTGTTTTCCTAATGTCTCTGTGCCAGGGAATGCTAGGGGTGATTGCAGGTTATCCCAGTGTCAGAAGCTGCCTCCCCAAGGTCAGGGAAGGTATTTGTCGGAGTTCCCCATACAGGGAACTCCTGTGAGTGAAGAGAGCTGCGTGGAGTTGTCTCGCGTGCTCCCACACCCACTGACAATTGTTCTGGAATCCTGAGCGTGGGGAGGTTCCACCAACGGTCGGCAGCGCGTGGGTTCTAACGGAATGACTAAGCTCGTCTCCCCTGAGGGTTTTCCTAAAGTCTCTGTGCCAGGGAATGCTAGGGGTGATTGCAGGATATCCCAGTGTCAGAGGCTGCCTCCCCAACGTCAGGGAAGTTATTTCTTGGACTTCCCCGAACAGGGAACACCTGTGACTGAAGAGAGCTACGTGGAGTTGTCTCTCGAGCTCCCCCACGCATGGACATTGGTTCCGGAATCCTGAGCGTGTGGAGGTTCCACCAATGTTCGGCAGCGCGTGGGTTCTAACGGAATACCTAAGCTCGTCTCCCCTGAGAGTTTTCCTAATTTCTCTGTGCCAGGGAATGCTAGGGGTGATTGCAGGATATCCCAGGGTCAGAGGCTGCCTCCCCAAGGTCAGGGAAGTTATTTTTCGGACTTCCCCGAACATGGAACACCTGTGACTGAAGAGAGCTGCGTAGAGTTGTCTCTCGAGTTCCCCACGCACTGACAATGATTCCGGAATCCTGACCGTGGGGAGGTTCCACCAACGGTAGGCAGCGCGTAGGTTCTAACGGAATGCCTAAGCTCGTCTCCCCTGAGGGTTTTCCTAATGTCTCTGTGCCAGGGAATGCTAGGGGTGATTGCAGGATATCCCAGGGTCAGAGGCTGCCTCCCCAAGATCAGGGAAAGTATATCTCGGACTTCCCCTAACAGGGAACACCTGTGAGTGAAGAGAGCTGCGTGGAGTTTTCTCTCGAGCTCCCCCACCCACTGACAATGGTTCTGGAATCCTGAGCGTGGGGAGGTTCCACCAACGGTCGGCAGCGCGTGGGTTCTAACGGAATGCGTAAGCTCGTCTCCCCTGAGGGTTTTCCTAATGTCTCTGTGCCAGGGAATGCTAGGGGTGATTGCAGGATATCCCAGTGTCAGAGGCTGCCTCCCCAAGATCAGGGAAGTTATTTCTCGGACTTCCCCGAACAGGGAACACCTGTGACTGAAGAGAGCTGCGTGGAGTTTTCTCTCGAGCTCCCCCACGCACTGACAATGTTTCCGGAATCCTGAGCGTGGGGAGGATCCACCAACGGTCGGCAGCGCGTGGGTTTTAACGGAATGCATAAGCTCGCCTCACCTGAGTGTTTTCCTAATGACTCTGTGCCAGGGAATGCTAGGGGTGATTGCAGGTTATCCCAGTGTCAGAAGCTGCCTCCCCAAGGTCAGGGAAGGTATTTGTCGGAGTTCACCATACAGGGAACACCTGTGAGTGAAGAGAGCTGCGTGGAGTTGTCTCTCGTGCTCCCCCACCCACTGACAATTGTTCTGGAATCCTGAGCGTGGGGAGGTTCCACCAACGGTCGGCAGCGCGTGGGTTCTAACGGAATGACTAAGCTCGTCTCCCCTGAGGGTTTTCCTAAAGTCTCTGTGCCAGGGAATGCTAGGGGTGATTGCAGGATATCCCAGTGTCAGAGGCTGCCTCCCCAAGGTCAGGGAAGGTATTTCTCGGACTTCCCCGAACAGGGAACACCTGTGACTGAAGAGAGCTACGTGGAGTTGTCTCTCGAGCTCCCCCACGCATGGACATTGGTTCCGGAATCCTGAGCGTGTGGAGGTTCCACCAATGTTCGGCAGCGCGTGGGTTCTAACGGAATACCTAAGCTCGTCTCCCCTGAGAATTTTCCTAATGTCTCTGTGCCAGGGAATGCTAGGGGTGATTGCAGGATATCCCAGGGTCAGAGGCTGCCTCCCCAAGATCAGGGAAAGTATATCTCGGACTTCCCCTAACAGGGAACACCTGTGAGTGAAGAGAGCTGCGTGGAGTTTTCTCTCGAGTTCCCCACCCACTGACAATTGTTCTGGAATCCTGAGCGTGGGGAGGTTCCACCAACGGTCGGCAGCGCGTGGGTTCTAACGGAATGCGTAAGCTCGTCTCCCCTGAGGGTTTTCCTAATGTCTCTGTGCCAGGGAATGCTAGGGGTGATTGCAGGATATCCCAGTGTCATAGGCTGCCTCCCCATGGTCAGGGAAGATATTTCTCGGACTTCCCCAAACAGGGAACACCTGTGAGTGAAGAGAGCTGCGTGGAGTTGTCTCTCGAGGTCCCTCAGCCACTGACAATTTTTCTGGAATCCTGAGCGTGGGGAGGTTCCACCAACGTTCGGCAAAGCGTGGGTTCTTACGGAATGCCTAAGTTCGTCTCCCCTGAGGGTTTCCCCAATGTCTCTGTGCCAGGGAATGCTAGGGGTGATTGCAGGATATCCCAGTGTCAGAGGCTGCCTCCCCAAGTTCAGGGAAGGTATTTCTCGGACTTCCCCGAACAGGGAACACCTGTGACTGAAGAGAGCTGCGTGTAGTTGTCTATCGCGCTCCCCCACGCACTGACAGTGGTTCCGGAATCCTGAGCGTGGGGAGGTTCCACCAACGGTCGCAGCGCTTGGGTTCTAACGGAATGCCTAAGCTCGTCTCCCCTGAGGCTTTTCCTAATCTCTCTCTGCCAGGGAATGCTAGGGGTGATTGCAGGATATCCCAGTGTCAGAGGCTGCCTCCCCAAGGTCAGGGAAGTTTTTTCTCGGGCTTCCCCGAACAGGGAACACCTGTGACTGAAGTGAGCTGCGTGGAGTTGTCTCTCGAAATCCGCCACGCACTGACAATGGTTCCGGAATCCTGAGCGTGGGGAGGTTCCACCAACGGTCGGCAGCGCGTGGGTTCTAACGGAATGCATAAGCTCGTCTCCCATGAGGTTTTTCCTAATGTCTCTGTGCCAGGAAATGCTAGGGGTGATTGCAGGTTATCCCAGTGTCAGAGGCTGCCTTCCCAAGGTCAGGGAAGGTATTTCTCAGAATTCCGCTAACAGGGAACACCTGTGACTGAAGAGAGCTGCGTGGAGTTGTCTCTCGAGCTCCCCCACGCACTGACAATTGTTCCGGAATACTAATCGTGGGGAGGTTCCACCAACGGTCGGCAGCGCGTGGGTTCTAACGGAATGCCTAAGCTCGTCTCCCCTGAGGGTTTTCCTAATGTTTCTGTGCCAGGGAATGCTAGGGGTGATTGCAGGATATCCCAGTGTCAGAGGCTGCCTCCCCAAGGTCAGGGAAGGTATTTCTCGGACTTCCCCGTACAGGGAACACCTGTGACTGAAGAGAGCTTCGTGGAGTTGTCTCTCGAGCTCCCCCACGCAGTGAAAATGGTTCCGGAATCCTGAGCGTGCGGAGGATCCACCAACAGTCGTCAGCGCGTGGGTTCTAACGGAATGATTTAGCTCGTCTCCCCTGAGGTTTTTCCTAATGTCTCTGTGCCAGGGAATGATAGGTGTGATTGCAGGATATCCCAGTGTCAGAGGCTGCCTCCCCAAGTTCAGGGAATGTATTTCTCGGACTTCCCCGAACAGGAAACACCTGTGACTGAAGAGAGCTCCGTGGAGATGTCTCTCGCGCTCCCCCACGCACTGACAGTGGTTCCGGAATCCTGAGCGTGGGGAGGTTCCACCAACGGTCGGCAGCGCTTGGGTTCTAACGGAATGCCTAAGCTCGTCTCCCCTGAGGCTTTTCCTAATCTCTCTGTGCCAGGGAATGCTAGGGGTGATTGCAGGATATCCCAGTGTCAAAGGCTGCCTCCCCAAGGTCAGGGAAGTTATTTCTCGGGCTTCCCCGAACAGGGAACACCTGTGACTGAAGTGAGCTGCATGGAGTTGTCTCTCGAAATCCCCCACTCACTGACAATTGTTCCGGAATCCTGAGCGAGGGGAGGTTCCACCAACTGTCGGCAGCGCGTGGGTTCTAACGGAATGCCTAAGCTCGTCTCCCCTGATGGTTTTCCTAATGTCTCTGTGCCAGGGAATGCTAGGGGTGATTGCAGGATATCCCAGGGTCAGAGGCTGCCTCCCCAAGGTCAGGGAAGTTATTTCTCGGACTTTCCCGAAGAGGGAACACCTGTGACTGAAGAGAGCTTCGTGGAGTTGTCTCTCGAGCTCCCCCACGCACTGACAATGGTTCCGGAATCGTGAGCGTGGGGAGGTTCCTCCAACGGTCGGCAGCGTGTGGGTTCTAACGGAATGCCTAATCTCGTCTCCCCTGAGGGTTTTCCTTATGTCTCTGTGCCAGGAAATGCTAGGGGTGATTGCAGGATATCCCAGTGTCAGAGGCTGCCTCCCCAAGGTCAGGGAAGGTATTTCTCGGACTTCCCCGAACAGGGAACACCTGTGAATGAAGAGAGCTTCGTGGAGTTGTCTCTCGAGCTCCCCCACGCACTGACAATGGTTCCGGAATCCTGAGCGTGGGGAGGTTCCACCAACGGTCGGCAGCGCGTGGGTTCTAACGGAATGCCTAAGCTCGTCTCCCCTGAGGGTTTTCCTAATTTCTCTGTGCCAGGGAATGCTAGGGGTGATTGCAGGATATCCCAGTGTCAGAGGCTGCCTCCCCAAGTTCAGGGAAGTTATTTCTCGGACTTCCCCGAACAGGGAACACCTGTGACTGAAGAGAGCTGCGTGGAGTTGTCTCTCGAACTCCCTCACGCACTGACAATGGTTCCGGAATCCTGAGCGTGGGGAGGTTCCACCAACGGTCGGCACCGCCTGGGTTCTAACGGAATGCCTAAGCTCGTCTCCCCTGAGGGTTTTCCTAATGTCTCGGTGCCAGGGAATGCTAGGGGTGATTGCAGGATATCCCAGTGTCAGACGCTGCAACCCCAAGGTCAGGGAAGGTATTTCTCGGACTTCCCCGAACAGTGAACACCTGTGACTGAAGAGAGCTGCGTGGAGATGTCTCTCGAGCTCCCCCACGTACTGACAATGATTCCGGAATCCTGAGCGTGGGGAGGTTCCACCAACGGTCGGCAGCGCGTGGGTTCAAACGGAAAGGCTAAGCTCGTCTCCCCTGATGGTTTTCCTAATGTCTCTGTGCCAGGGAATGCTAGGGGTGATTGCAGGATATCCCAGTGTCAGAGGCTGCTTCCCCAAGGTCAGGGAAGTTATTTCTCGGAATTCCCCGAACAGGGAACACCTGTGACTGAAGAGAGCTGCGTGGAGTTTTCTCTCGAGCTCCCCAACGCACTGACAATGGTTCAGGAATCCTGAGCGTGGGGAGGTTCCACCAACGGTCGGCAGTGCGTGGGTTCTAACGGAATGCTTAAGCTCGTCTCCCCTGAGGGTTTTGCTAATGTCTCTTTGCCAGGGAATGCTAGGGGTGATTGCAGGATATCCCAGTATAAGAGGCTGCTTCCCCAAGGTCAGGGAAGGTATTTCTGGGACTTCCCCGAACAGGGAATACCTGTGACTGAAGAGAGCTGCGTGGAGTTGTCTGTCGAGCTCCCCCACGCACTGACAATGGTTCCGGAATCCTGAGCGTGGGGAGGTTCCACCAACTGTCGGCAGCGCGTGGGTTCTAACGGAATGCCTAAGCTCGTCTCCCCTGAGGGTTTTCCTAATGTCTCTGTGCCAGGGAATGCTAGGGGTGATTGCAGGATATCCCAGTGTCAGAGGCTGCCTCCCCAAGGTCAGGGAAGGTATTTCTCGGACTTCCGCGAACAGGGAACACCTGTGAATGAAGAGAGCTGAGTGAAGTTGTCTCTCGAGTTCCCGCACGCACTGACAATGGTTCCGGAATCCTGAGCGTGGGGAGGTTCCACCAACGGTCGGCAGCGCGTGGGTTCCAACGGAATGCCTAAGCTCGTCTCCCCTGAGGGTTTTCCTAATGTCTCTCTGCCGAGGAATGCTAGGGGTGATTGCAGGATATCCCAGTGTCAGATTCTGCATCCCCAAGGTCAGGGAAGTTATTTCTCGGACTTCCCCGAACAGGGAACACCTGTGACTGAAGAGAGCTGCGTGGAGTTGTCTCTCGAGCTCCCCCACGCACTGACAATGGTTCCGGAATCCTGAGCATGGGGAGGTTCCACCAACGATCGACAGCGCGTGGGTTCTAACGGAATGCCTAAGCTCGTCTCCCCTGAGGATTTTCCTAATGTCTCTGTGACAGGGAATGCTAGGGGTGATTGCAGGGTATCCCATTGTCAGAGGCTGCCTCCCCAAGTTCAGGGAAGGTATTTCTCGGACTTCCCCGAAAAGGGAACACCTGTGACTGAAGAGAGCTGCGTGGAGTTGTCTCTCGTGCTCACCCACGCACTGACAATGGTTCCGGAATCCTGAGCGTGGGGAAGTTCCCCAACGGTCGGCCACGCGTGGGTTCTAACGGAATGCCTAAGTTCGTCTCCCCTGAGGGATTTCCTAATGTCTTTGTGCCAGGGAATGCTAGGGGTGATTGCTGGATATCCCAGTGTCATAGGCTACCTCCCCAAAGTCAGGGAAGGTATTTCTCGGACTTCCCCGTCCTGGGAACACCTGTGACTGAAGAGAGCTGCGTGGAGATGTCTCTCGAGCTCCCCCACGCCCTGACAATATTTCCGGAATCCTGAGCGTGGGGAGGTTCCACCAACGGTCGGCAGCGCGTGGGATCTACCGGAATGCCTAAGCTCGTATCCCCTGAGGGTTTTCCTAATGTCTCTGTGCCAGGGAATGCTAGGGGTGATTGCATTATATCCCAGTGTCAGAGGCGGACTCCCCAAGGTCAGGGAAGGTATTTCTCGGGCTTCCCCGAACAGGGAACCCCTGTGACTGAAGAGAGCTGCGTGGAGTTTTCTCTCGAGCTCCCCCACGCACTGACAATGGTTCCGGAATACTGAGCGTGGGGAGGTTCCACCAACGGTCGGCAGTGCGTGGGTTCTAACGGAATGCTTAAGCTCGTCTCCCCTGAGTGTTTTGGTAATGTCTCTTTGCCAGGGAATGCTAGGGGTGATTGCAGGATATCCCAGGATAAGAGGCTGCATCCCCAAGTTCAGGGAAGGTTTTTCTGGGACTTCCCCGAACAGGGAATACCTGTGACTTAAGAGAGCTGCGTGGAGTTGTCTGTCGAGCTCCCCCACACACTGACAATGGTTCCGGAATCCTGAGCGTGGGGAGGTTCCACCAACGGTCGGCAGCGCGTGGGTTCTAACGGAATGCTTAAGCTCGTCTCCCATTAGGGTTTTCCTAATGTCTCTGTGCCAGGAAATGTTAGGGGTGATTGCAGGATATCCCAGTGTCAGAGGCTGCATCCCCAAGTTCAGGGAAGGTATTTCTCGGACTTCCGCGAACAGGGAAAACCTGTGACTGAAGAGAGCTGCGTGGAGATGTCTCTCGAGCTCCCCCACGCACAGACATTGGTTCCGGAATCCTGAGCTTGGGGAGGTTCCACCAACGTTCGTCAGCGCGTGGGTTCTAACGGAATGCTTAAACTCGTCTCCCCTGAGGATTTTCCTAATGTCTCTGTGCCAGGGAATGCTAGGGGTGATTGCAGGATATCCCAGTGTCAGAGTCTGCCTCCCCAAGGTCAGGGAAGGTATTTCTCGGACTTCCCCGAACAGGGAACACCTGTGACTGAAGAGAGCTGCGTGGAGTTTTCTCTCGTGATCCCCCACGCACTGAACATGGTTCCGGAATCCTGAGCGTGGGGAGGTTCCACCAACGGTCGGCAGTGCGTGTTTTCTAACGGAATGCCTAAGCTCGTCTCCCCTGAGGTTTTTCCTAATTTCACTTTGCCAGGGAATCCTAGGGGTGATTGCAGGATTTTCCAGTATAAGAGGCTGACTCCCCAAGGTCAGGGAAAGTATTTCTCGGACTTCAACGAACAGGGAACACCTGTGACTGAAGAGAGCTTCTTGGAGTTGTCCCTCGAGTTCCCCCACGCACTGACAATGGTTCCGGAATCCTGAGTGTGGGGAGGTTCCACCAACGGTCGGCAGCGCGTGGGATCTAACGGAATGTTTAAACTCGTCTCCCCTGAGGGTTTTCCTAATGTCTCTGTGCCAGGGAATGCTAGGGGTGATTGCAGGATATCCCAGTGTCAGAGGCTGCCTCCCCAAGGTAAGGGAAGTTATTTCTCGGACTTCCCCGAACAGGGAACACCTGTGACTGAAGAGAGCTTTTTGGAGTTGTCCCTCGAGTTCCCCCACGCACTGACAATGGTTCCGGAATCCTGAGCGTGGGGAGGTTCCACCAACGGTCGGCAGCGCGTGGGTTCTAACGGAATGCCTAAGCTCGTCTCCCCTGATGTTTTTCCTAATGTCTCTGTGCCAGGGAATTCTAGGGGTGATTGCAGGATATCCCAGTGTCAGAGGCTGCCTCCCCAAGGTCAGGGAAAGTATTTCTCCGACTTACGCAAACAGGGAACACCTGTGACTGAAGAGAGCTGCGTGGAATTTTCTCTCGAGCTCCCCCACGCACTGACAATGATTACGGAATCCTGAGCTTGGGGAGGTTCCACCAACGGTCGGCAGCGCGTGGGTTCTAACGGAATGACTAAGCTCGTCTCCCCTGAGGCTTTTCCTAATGTCTCTGTGCCAGGGAATGCTAGGGGTGATTGCAGGATATCCCAGTGTCAGTGGTTGCCTCCCCATGGCCAGGGAAGAAATTTCTCGGACTACCCCGAACAGGGAACACCTGTGACTGAAGAGAGCTGCGTGGAGTTCTCTCTCGAGATCCCCCACGCACTGACCATGGTTCCGGAATCCTGAGCGTGGGGAGGTTCCACCAACGGTCGGCAGTGCGTGTTTTCTAACGGAATGCCTAAGCTCGCCTCCCCTGAGGTTTTTCCTAATTTCATTTTGCCAGGGAATCCTAGGGGTGATTGCAGGATTTTCCAGTATAAGAGGCTGCCTCCCCAAGGTCAGGGAAATTATTTCTCGGACTTCACCGAACAGGGAACACCTGTGACTGAAGAGAGCTGCGTGGAGTTGTCTGTCGAGCTCCCCCACGCACTGACAATGGTTCCGGAATCCTGAGCGTGGGGAGGTTCCACCAACTGTCGGCAGCGCGTGGGTTCTATCGGAATGCCTAAGCTCGTCTCCCCTGAGGGTTTTCCTAATGTCTCTGTGCCAGGGAATGTTAGGGGTGATTGCAGGATATCCCAGTGTCAGAGGCTTCCTCCCCAAGGTCAGGGAAGGTATTTCTCGGACTTCCGCGAACAGGGAACACCTGTGAATGAAGAGAGCTGAGTGGAGTTGTCTCTCGAGTTCCCGCACGCACTGACAATGTTTCCGGAATACTGAGCGTGGGGAGGTTCCACCAACGGTCGGCAGCGCGTGGGTTCCAACGGAATGCTTAAGCTCGTCTCCCCTGAGGGTTTTCCTAATGTCTCTCTGCCGAGGAATGCTAGGGGTGATTGCAGGATATCCCAGTGTCAGAGGCTGTCTCCCCAAGTTCAGGGAAGTTAATTCTCGGACTTCCCCGAACATGGAACCCCTGTGACTGAAGGAGCTGCGTGGAGTTGTCTCTCGATTTCCCCACGCACTGACAATGGTTCCGGAATCCTGAGCGTGGGTAGGTTCCACAAACGGTCGGCAGCGCGTGGGTTCTAACGGAATGCCTAAGCTCGTCTCCCCTGAGGGTTTTCCTAATGTCTCTGTGCCAGGGAATGCTAGGGGTGATTGCAGGATATCCCAGTGTCAGAGGCTGCCTCTACAAGGACAGGGAAGTTATTTCTCGGACTTCCCTGAACAAGGAACACCTGTGACTGAAGAGAGCTGCGTGGAGTTGTCTCTCGATCTCCCCCACGCACTGACAATGGTTCCGGAATCCTGAGCGTGGGGAGGTTCCACCAACGGTCGGCAGCGCGTGGGTTCTAACGGAATGCCTAAGCTCGTCTCTCCTGAGGGTTTTCCTAATGTCTCTGTGCCAGGGAATGTTAGGGGTGATTGCAGGATATCCCAGTGTCAGAGGCTGCATCCCCAAGTTCAGGGAAGGTATTTCTCGGACTTCCGCGAAAAGGGAAAACCTGTGACTGAAGAGAGCTGCGTGGAGATGTCTCTCGAGCTCCCCCACGCACAGACATTGGTTCCGGAATCCTGAGCTTGGGGAGGTTCCACCAACGGTCGTCAGCGCGTGGGTTCTAACGGAATGCTTAAACTCGTCTCCCCTGAGGATTTTCCTAATGTCTCTGTGCCAGGGAATGCTAGGGGTGATTGCAGGATATCCCAGTGTCAGAGTCTGCCTCCCCAAGGTCAGGGAAGGTATTTCTCGGACTTTCCCGAACAGGGAACACCTGTGACTGAAGAGAGCTGCGTGGAGTTTTCTCTCGAGATCCCCCACGCACTGACCATGGTTCCGGAATCCTGAGCGTGGGGAGGTTCCACCAACGGTCGGCAGTGCGTGTTTTATAACAGAATGCCTAAGCTCGTCTCCCCTGAGGTTTTTCCTAATTTCACTTTGCCAGGGAATCCTAGGGGTGATTGCAGGATTTTCCAGTATAAGAGGCTGCCTCCCCAAGGTCAGGGAAAGTATTTCTCGGACTTCACCGAACAGGGAACACCTGTGACTGAAGAGAGCTTCTTGGAGTTGTCCCTCGAGTTCCCCCACGCACTGACAATGGTTCCGGAATCCTGAGTGTGGGGAGGTTCCACCAACGGTCGGCAGCGCGTGGGATCTAACGGAATGTTTAAACTCGTCTCCCCTGAGGGTTTTCCTAATGTCTCTGTGCCAGGGAATGCTAGGGGTGATTGCAGGATATCCCAGTGTCAGAGGCTGCCTCCCCAAGGTCAGGGAATTTATTTCTCGGACTTCCCCGAACAGGGAACACCTGTGACTGAAGAGAGCTTTTTGGAGTTGTCCCTCGAGTTCCCCCACGCACTGACAATGGTTCCGGAATCCTGAGCGTGGGGAGGTTCCACCAACGGTCGGCAGCGCGTGGGTTCTAACGGAATGCCTAAGCTCGTCTCCCCTGATGTTTTTCCTAATGTCTCTGTGCCAGAGAATTCTAGGGGTGATTGCAGGATATCCCAGTGTCAGAGGCTGCCTCCCCAAGGTCAGGGAAAGTATTTCTCCGACTTACGCAAACAGGGAACACCTGTGACTGAAGAGAGCTGCGTGGAATTTTCTCTCGAGCTCCCCCACGCACTGACAATGATTACGGAATCCTCAGCTTGGGGAGGTTCCACCAACGGTCGGCAGCGCGTGGGTTCTAACGGAATGACTAAGCTCGTCTCCCCTGAGGCTTTTCCTAATGTCTCTGTGCCAGGGAATGCTAGGGGTGATTGCAGGATATCCCAGTGTCAGAGGCTGTCTCCCCAAGGCCAGGGAAGAAATTTCTCGGACTACCCCGAACAGGGAACACCTGTGACTGAAGAGAGCTTCGTGGAGTTCTCTCTCGAGATCACCCACGCACTGACAATGTTTCCGGAATCCTGAGCGTGGGGAGGTTTCACCAACGGTCGGCAGCGCCTGGGTTCTAACGGAAGGCCTAAGCTCGTCTCCCCTGAAGGTTTTCCTAATGTCTCGGTGCCAGGGAATGCTAGGGGTGATTGCAGGATATCCCAGTGTCAGACGCTGCAACCCCAAGGTCAGTGAAGTTATTTCTCGGACTTCCCCGAACAGGGAACATCTGTGACTGAAGAGAGCTGCGTGGAGTTGTCTCTCGAGCTCCCACACGCACTGACAATATTTCCGGAATCCTGAGCATGGGGAGGTTCCACAAACGGTCGGCAGCGCGTGGGTTCTAACGGAATGCATAAGCTCGTCTCCCCTGAGGATTTTCCTAATATCTCTGTGCCAGGGAATGCTAGGGGTGATTGCAGGATATCCCAGTGTCAGAGTCTGCCTCCCTAAGGTCAGGGAAGGTATTTCTCGGACTTCCCCAAACAGGGAACCCCTGTGACTGAAGAGAGCTGCGTGGAGTTTTCTCTCGAGATCCCCCACGCACTGACCATGGTTCCGGAATCCTGAGCGTGGGGAGGTTCCACCAACGGTCGGCAGTGCGTGTTTTCTAACGGAATGCCTAAGCTCGCCTCCCCTGAGGTTTTTCCTAATTTCATTTTGCCAGGGAATCCTAGGGGTGATTGCAGGATTTTCCAGTATAAGAGGCTGCCTCCCCAAGGTCAGGGAAATTATTTCTCGGACTTCACCGAACAGGGAACACCTGTGACTGAAGAGAGCTTCTTGGAGTTGTCCCTCGAGTTCCCCCACGCACTGACAATGGTTCCGGAATCCTGAGTGTGGGGAGGTTCCACCAACGGTCGGCAGCGCGTGGGATCTAACGGAATGTTTAAACTCGTCTCCCCTGAGGGTTTTCCTAATGTCTCTGTGCCAGGGAGTGCTAGGGATGATTGCAGGATATCCCAGTGTCAGAGGCTGCCTCCCCAAGGTCAGGGAAATTATTTTCGGACTTCCCCGAACAGGGAACACCTGTGACTGAAGAGAGCTTTTTGGAGTTGTCCCTCGAGTTCCCCCACGCACTGACAATGGTTCCGGAATCCTGAGTGTGGGGAGGTTCCACCAACGGTCGGCAGCGCGTGGGTTCTAACGGAATGCCTAAGCTCGTCTCCCCTGATGTTTTTCCTAATGTCTCTATGCCAGGGAATTCTAGGGGTGATTGCAGGATATCCCAGTGTCAGAGGCTGCCTCCACAAGGTCAGGGAAAGTATTTCTCCGACTTACGCAAACAGGAAACACCTGTGACTGAAGAGAGCTGCGTGGAATTTTCTCTCGAGCTCCCCCACGCACTGACAATGATTCCGGAATCATGAGCTTGGGGAGGTTCCACCAACGGTCGGCAGCGCGTGGGTTCTAACGGAATGACTAAGCTCGTCTCCCCTGAGGCTTTTCCTAATGCCTCTGTGCCAGGGAATGCTAGGGGTGATTGCAGGATATCCCAGTGTCAGTGGCTGCCTCCCCAAGGTCAGGGAAGAAATTTCTCGGACTACCCCGAACAGGGAACACCTGTGACTGAAGAGAGCTGCGTGGAGTTGTCTCTCGAGATCACCCACGCACTGACAATGTTTCCGGAATCCTGAGCGTGGGGAGGTTCCAACAACGGTCGGCAGCGCCTGGGTTCTAACGGAATGCTTAGCTCGTCTCCCCTGAGGGTTTTCCTAATGTCTCGGTGCCAGGGAATGCTAGGGGTGATTGCAGGATATCCCAGTGTCAGACGCTGCAACCCCAAGGTCAGGGAAGTTATTTCTCGGACTTCCCAGAACAGGGAACATCTGTGACTGAAGAGAGCTGCGTGGAGTTGTCTCTCGAGCTCCCCCACGCACTGACAATGTTTCCGGAATCCTGAGCGTGGGGAGGTTCCACCAACGGTCGGCAGCGCGTGGGTTCTAACGGAATGCCTAAGCTCGTCTCCCCTGATGGTTTTCCTAATGTCTCTGTGCCAGGGAATGCTAGGTGTGATGGCAGGATATCCCAGTGTCAGAGGCTTCTACGCCAAGGTCAGGGAAGGTATTTATCGGACTTCCGCGAACAGGGAACACCTGTGACTGAAGAGAGCTGCGTGGAATTGTCTCTCGAGCTCCCCCACGCACTGACTATGATTCCGGAATCCTGAGCGTGTGGAAGTTCCACCAACGGTCGGCAGCACGTGGGTTCTAACGGAATGCCTAAGCTCGTCTCCCCTGAGGGTTTTCCTAATGTCTCTGGGCCAGGGAATGCTAGGGGTGATTGCAGGATATCCCAGTGTCAGAGGCTGCCTCTACAAGGACAGGGAAGTTATTTCTCGGACTTCCCCGAACAGGGAACACCTGTGACTGAAGAGAGCTGCGTGAAGTTTTCTCTCGAGGTCCCCCACGCCATGACAATGTTTCCGGAATCCTGAGCATGGGGAGGTTCCACCAACGGTCGGCAGCGCGTGGGTTCTAACGGAATGCCTAAGCTCGTCTCCCCTGAGTGTTTTCCTAATTTCTCTGTGCCAGGGAATGCTAGGGGTGATTGCAGGATATCCCAGTGTCCGAGGCTGCCTCCCCAAGGTCAGAAAAGTTATTTCACGGACTTCCCCGAACAGGGAACACCTGTGACTGAAGAGAGCTGCGTGGAGTTGTCTCTCGAGCTCCCCCACGCACTGACAATTTTTCCGGATCCTGAGAGTGGGGAGGTTCCACCAACGGTCGGCAGCGCGTGGGTTCTAACGGAATGCCTATGCTCGTCTCCCCTGAGTGTTTTCCTAATGTCTCTGTGCCAGGGAATGCTAGGGGTGATTGCAGGATATCCCAGTGTCCGAGGCTGCCTCCCCAAGGTCAGGGAAGCTATTTCTCGGACTTCCCCGAACAGGGAACACCTGTGACTGAAGAGAGCTGCGTGGAGTTGTCTCTCTAGCTCCCCCACGCACTGACAATGGTTCCGGAATCCTGAGCGTGGGGAGGTTCCACCAACGGTCGGCAGCGCGTGGGTTCTAACGGAATGCCTAAGCTCGTCTCCCCTGAGGGTTTTCCTAATGTCTCTGTGCCAGGGAATGCTAGGGGTGATTGCAGGATATCCCAGTGTCAGAGGCTGCCTCCCCAAGGTCAGGGAAGGTATTTATCGGACTTCCCCGAACAGGGAACACCTGTGACTGAAGAGAGCTGCGTGGAGTTGTCTCTCGAGCTACCCCACTCACTGACAATGGTCCCGGAATCCTGAGCGTGGGGAGGTTCCCCCAACGGTCGGCAGCGCTTGGGTTCTAACGGAATGCCTAAGCTCGTCTCCCCTGAGGGTTTTCCTAATGTCTCTGTGCCAGGGAATGCTAGGGGTGATTGCAGGTTATCCCAGTGTCAGAGGCTGCCTCCCCAACTTCAGGGAAGTTATTTCTCGAACTTGTCCGAACAGGGAACACTTGTGCCTGAAGAGAGCTGCGTGGAGATTTCTCTCGAGCTCCCCCACGCACTGACAATTGTTCCGGAATCCTGAGCGTGGGGAGGTTCCACCAACGGTCGGCAGCGCGTGGGTTCTAACGGAATGCCTAAGCTCGTCTCCCATGAGGGTTTTCCTAATTTCTCTGTGCCAGGGAATGCTAGGGGTGATTGCAGGTTATCCCAGTGTCCGAGGCTGCCTCCCCAAAGTCAGGGAAGTTAATTCTCGGACTTCCCCGAACAGGGAACACCTGTGACTGAAGAGAGCTGCGTGGAGTTGTCTCACGAGCTCCCCCACGCACTGACAATCGTTCCGGAATCCTGAGCGTGGCGAGGTTCCACCAACGGTCGGCAGCGCGTGGGTTCTAACGGAATGCCTAAGCTCGTCTCCCCTGAGGGTTTTCCTAATGTCTCTGTGCCAGGGAATGCTAGGGGTGTTTGCAGGATATCCCATTGTCAGAGGCTGCCTCCCCAAGTTCAGGGAAGTTATTTCTCGGACTTCCCCGAACAGGGAACACCTGTGACTGTAGAGAGCTGTGTGGATTTGTCTCTCGAGATCCCCCACGCATTGACAATTTTTCCAGTATCCTGAGCGTGGGGAGGTTCCACCAACGGTCGGCAGCGTGAGGGTTCTTACGGAATACCTATGCTCGTCTCCCCTGAGGCGTTTCCTTATTTCCCTATGCCAGGGAATGCTAGGGGGGATTGCAGGATATCCCAGTGACAGAGGCTGCCTACCCAAGGTCAGCTAAGTTATTTCTCGGACTTCCCCGAACGGGTAAGACCAGTGACTGAAAAGAGAAGCGTGGAGTTGCCTCTCGAGCTCCCCCACGCACTGACAATGGCTGCGGAATCCTGAGCGTGGGGAGGTTCCACCAACGGTCGGCAGCGCGTGGGTTCTAACAGAAAGACTAAGCTCGTCTCTCCTGAGGGTTTTCCTAATGTCTCTGTGCCAGGGTATGCTAGGGTTGATTGCAAGATATCCCAGTGTCAGAGGCTTCCTCCCCAAGGTCAGCGAAGGCATTTCTCGGACTTCCCCGTACAGGGAACACCTGTGACTGACGAGAGCTTCGTGGAATTGTCTCTTCAGCTCCCCCAAGCACTGACAATGTTTCCGAAATCCTGAGCGTGGGGAGATTCCACCAACGTTCGGCAGCGCGTGGGTTCTAACGGAATGCCTAAGCTCGTCTCCCCTGAGGATTTTCCTAATATCTCTGTGCCAGGGAAATCTAGGGGTGATTGCAGGATATCCCAGTGTCAGAGTCTGCCTCCTCAAGGTCAGGGAAGGTATTTCTCAGACTTCCCCTAACATGGAACACCTGTTACTGGACAGAGCTGCGTGGAGTGGTCTCTCGAGCTCCCCCACGCACTGACAATGATTCCGGAATCCTGAGCGTGGGGAGGTTCCCCCAACGGTCGGCAGCGCGTGAGTTCTAACGGAATGCCTAATCTCGTCTCCCCTGAGGGTTTTCCTAATGTCTCTGTGCCAGGGAATGCTAGGGGTGATTGCAGGATATCCCAGGGTCACTGACTGCCTCCCCAAGGTCAGGGAATTTATTTCTCAGACTTCTCTGAACAGGGAACACCTGTGACTGAAGAGAGCTGCGTGGAGTTGTCTCTCGAGCTCCCCCACGCACTGACATTGGTTCCGGAATCCTGAGCGTGGGGAGGTTCCACCAACGGTCGGCAGCGCGTGGTTTCTAACGGAATGCCTAAGCTCGTCTCCCCTGAGTGTTTTCCTAATGTCTCTGTGACAGGGAATGCTAGGAGTGATTGCAGGATATCCCAGTGTCAGAGGCTGCCTCCCCAAGGTCAGGGAAGGTATTTCTCAGTCTTCCCCGCACAGGGAACACCTGTGACTGAAGAGAGCTTCGTGGAGTTGTCTCTCGAGCTCCCCCATGCACTGACAATGGTTCCGGAATCCTGAGGGTGGGGAGGTTCCACCAACGGTCGGCAGCGCGTGGGTTCAAACGGAATGCCTAAGCTCGTCTCCCCTGAGGTTTTTCCTAATATCTCTGTGCCAGGAAATGCTTGGGGTGATTGCAGGATATCCCAGTGTCAGAGGCTGCTTCCCCAAGGTCAGGGAAGATATTTCTCGTACTTCCCCGAACAGGGAACACCTGTGATCGAAGAGAGATGCGTGGAGTTTTCTCTTGAGCTCCCCCAAGCACTGACAATGGTTCCGGAATCCAGAGCGTGGGGAGGTCCACCAAAGTTCGACAATTCGTGGGTTCTATCTGAATGCCTAAGCTCATCTCCCCTGAGGGTTTTCCTAATATCTCTGTGCCAGGGAATGCTAGGGTTGATTGCAGTATATTCCAGTGTCAGAGGCTGCCTCCCCAAGGTCAGGAAAGGTATTTCTCAGGCTTCCACAAACAGGGAACACCTGTGACTGAAGAGAGCTGCGTGGAGTTGTCTCCCGAGTTCCCCAAAGCACTGACAATGGTTCCGGAATCCTGAGCGTGGGGAGATTCCAACAATGGTCGGCAGTGCGTGGGTACTAACGGAATGCAAAAGCTCGTCTCCCCTGAGGGTTTTCCTAATGTTTGTGTGCCAGGGAATGCTAGGGGTGATTGCTGGATATCCCAGTGTCAGAGGCTGCCTCCCCAAGGTCAGGGAAGGTATTTCTCTGACTTCCCCGCACAGGGAACACCTGTGACTGAAGAGAGCTGCGTGGTGTTGTCTCTCGAGCTCCCCCACGCACTGACAATGTTTCCGGAATACTGAGCGTGGGGGGGTTCCACCAACGGTCGGCAGCGCGTGGGTTCTAACGGAATGCCTAAGCTCGTCTCCCCTGAGGGTTTTTCTAATGTCCCTGTACCAGGGAATTCTAGGGGAGTTTGCAGGAAATCCCAGTGTCAGAGGCTGCCTCCCCAAGGTCAGGGAAGGTATTTCTCGGACTTCCCCGAACAGGGAACACCTGTGACTGAAGAGAGCTACGTGGAGTTGTCTCTCGAGCTCCCCCACGCACGGACATTGGTTCCGGAATCCTGAGCGTGTGGAGGTTCCACCAATGTTCGGCAGCGCGTGGGTTCTAACGGAATACCTAAGCTCGTCTCCCCTGAGAGTTTTCCTAATTTCTCTGTGCCAGGGAATGCTAGGGGTGATTGCAGGATATCCCAGGGTCAGAGGCTGCCTCCCCAAGGTCAGGGAAGTTATTTTTCGGACTTCCCCGAACAGGGAACACCTGTGACTGAAGAGAGCTGCGTAGAGTTGTCTCTCGAGTTCCCCACGCACTGACAATGATTCCGGAATCCTGAGCGTGGGGAGGTTCCACCAACGGTAGGCAGCGCGTGGGTTCTAACGGAATGCCTAAGCTCGTCTCCCCTGAGGGTTTTCCTAATGTCTCTGTGCCAGGGAATGCTAGGGGTGATTGCAGGATATCCCAGGGTCAGAGGCTGCCTCCCCAAGATCAGGGAAAGTATATCTCGGACTTCACCTAACAGGGAACACCTGTGAGTGAAGAGAGCTGCGTGGAGTTTTCTCTCGAGCTCCCCCACCCACTGACAATGGTTCTGGAATCCTGAGCGTGGGGAGGTTCCACCAACGGTCGGCAGCGCGTGGGTTCTAACGGAATGCGTAAGCTCGTCTCCCCTGAGGGTTTTCCTAATATCTCTGTGCCAGGGAATGCTAGGGGTGATTGCAGGATATCCCAGTGTCAGAGGCTGCCTCCCCAAGGTCAGGGAAGTTATTTCTCGGACTTCCCCGAACAGGGAACACCTGTGACTGAAGAGAGCTGCGTGGAGTTTTCTCTCGAGCTCCCCCACGCACTGACAATATTTCCGGAATCCTGAGCGTGGGGAGGATCCACCAACGGTCGGCAGCGCGTGGGTTCTAACGGAATCCCTAAGTTCGTATCCCCTGAGGGTTTTCCTAATTTCTCTGTGCCAGGGAATGCTAGGGGTGATTGCAGGATTTCCCAGTGTCAGAGGCTGCCTCCCCAAGTTCAGGGAAATTATTTGTCGGAGTTCCCCATACAGGGAACACCTGTGAGTGAAGAGAGCTGGGTGGAGTTTTCTCTCGAGCTCCCCCACGCACTGACATTGTTTCCGGAATCCTGAGCGTGGGGAGGTTCCACCAACGTTCGGCAGCGCGTGGGTTCTAACGGAATGCCTAAGCTCGTCTCCCCTGAGAGTTTTCCTAATGTCTTTGTACCAGGGAATGCTAGGGGTGATTGCAGGTTATCCCAGTGTCATAGGCTGCCTCCCCAAGGTCAGGGAAGGTATATCTCGGACTTCCCCGAGCAGGGAACACCTGTGAGTGAAGAGAGCTGCGTGGAGTTGTCTATCGAGCTCCCCCACCCACTGACAATGGTTCTGGAATCCTGAGCGTGGGGAGGTTCCACCAACGGTCGGCAGCGCGTGGGTTCTAACGGAATGCCTAAGCTCGTCTCCCCTGAGGATTTTCCTAATGTCTCTGTGCCAGGGAATGCTAGGGGTGATTGCAGGATATCCCAGTGTCAGAGGCTGCCTCCCCAAGGTCAGGGAATTTATTTCTCGGACTTCCCCGAAGAGGGAACACCTGTGACTGAAGAGAGCTTCGTGGAGTTTTCTCTCGAGCTCCCCCACGCACTGACAATGGTTCCGGAATCCTGAACGTGGGGAGGTTCCACCAACGGTCGGCAGCGCGTGGGTTCTAACGGAATGCCTAAGCTCGTCTCCCCTGAGGGTTTTCCTAATATCTCTCTGCCAGGGAATGCTAGGGGTGATTGCAGGATTTCCCAGTGTCAGAGGCTGCCTCCCCAAGGTCAGGGAAGTTATTTCTCGGACTTCCCCGAACAGGGAACACCTGAGACTGAAGAGAGCTGCGTGGAGTTTTCTCTCGAGCTCCCCCACTCACTGACATTGGTTCCGGAATCCTGAGCGTGGGGAGGTTCCACCAACGGTCGGCAGCGCGTGGGTTCTAACGGAATGCATAAGCTCGCCTCCCCTGAGTGTTTTCCTAATGTCTCTGTGCCAGGGAATGCTAGGGGTGATTGCAGGTTATCCCAGTGTCAGAAGCTGCCTCCCCAAGGTCAGGGAAGGTATTTGTCGGAGTTCCCCATACAGGGAACTCCTGTGAGTGAAGAGAGCTGCGTGGAGTTGTCTCGCGTGCTCCCACACCCACTGACAATTGTTCTGGAATCCTGAGCGTGGGGAGGTTCCACCAACGGTCGGCAGCGCGTGGGTTCTAACGGAATGACTAAGCTCGTCTCCCCTGAGGGTTTTCCTAAAGTCTCTGTGCCAGGGAATGCTAGGGGTGATTGCAGGATATCCCAGTGTCAGAGGCTGCCTCCCCAACGTCAGGGAAGTTATTTCTTGGACTTCCCCGAACAGGGAACACCTGTGACTGAAGAGAGCTACGTGGAGTTGTCTCTCGAGCTCCCCCACGCATGGACATTGGTTCCGGAATCCTGAGCGTGTGGAGGTTCCACCAATGTTCGGCAGCGCGTGGGTTCTAACGGAATACCTAAGCTCGTCTCCCCTGAGAGTTTTCCTAATTTCTCTGTGCCAGGGAATGCTAGGGGTGATTGCAGGATATCCCAGGGTCAGAGGCTGCCTCCCCAAGGTCAGGGAAGTTATTTTTCGGACTTCCCCGAACATGGAACACCTGTGACTGAAGAGAGCTGCGTAGAGTTGTCTCTCGAGTTCCCCACGCACTGACAATGATTCCGGAATCCTGACCGTGGGGAGGTTCCACCAACGGTAGGCAGCGCGTAGGTTCTAACGGAATGCCTAAGCTCGTCTCCCCTGAGGGTTTTCCTAATGTCTCTGTGCCAGGGAATGCTAGGGGTGATTGCAGGATATCCCAGGGTCAGAGGCTGCCTCCCCAAGATCAGGGAAAGTATATCTCGGACTTCCCCTAACAGGGAACACCTGTGAGTGAAGAGAGCTGCGTGGAGTTTTCTCTCGAGCTCCCCCACCCACTGACAATGGTTCTGGAATCCTGAGCGTGGGGAGGTTCCACCAACGGTCGGCAGCGCGTGGGTTCTAACGGAATGCGTAAGCTCGTCTCCCCTGAGGGTTTTCCTAATGTCTCTGTGCCAGGGAATGCTAGGGGTGATTGCAGGATATCCCAGTGTCAGAGGCTGCCTCCCCAAGATCAGGGAAGTTATTTCTCGGACTTCCCCGAACAGGGAACACCTGTGACTGAAGAGAGCTGCGTGGAGTTTTCTCTCGAGCTCCCCCACGCACTGACAATGTTTCCGGAATCCTGAGCGTGGGGAGGATCCACCAACGGTCGGCAGCGCGTGGGTTCTAACGGAATGCATAAGCTCGCCTCACCTGAGTGTTTTCCTAATGACTCTGTGCCAGGGAATGCTAGGGGTGATTGCAGGTTATCCCAGTGTCAGAAGCTGCCTCCCCAAGGTCAGGGAAGGTATTTGTCGGAGTTCACCATACAGGGAACACCTGTGAGTGAAGAGAGCTGCGTGGAGTTGTCTCTCGTGCTCCCCCACCCACTGACAATTGTTCTGGAATCCTGAGCGTGGGGAGGTTCCACCAACGGTCGGCAGCGCGTGGGTTCTAACGGAATGACTAAGCTCGTCTCCCCTGAGGGTTTTCCTAAAGTCTCTGTGCCAGGGAATGCTAGGGGTGATTGCAGGATATCCCAGTGTCAGAGGCTGCCTCCCCAAGGTCAGGGAAGGTATTTCTCGGACTTCCCCGAACAGGGAACACCTGTGACTGAAGAGAGCTACGTGGAGTTGTCTCTCGAGCTCCCCCACGCATGGACATTGGTTCCGGAATCCTGAGCGTGTGGAGGTTCCACCAATGTTCGGCAGCGCGTGGGTTCTAACGGAATACCTAAGCTCGTCTCCCCTGAGAATTTTCCTAATGTCTCTGTGCCAGGGAATGCTAGGGGTGATTGCAGGATATCCCAGGGTCAGAGGCTGCCTCCCCAAGATCAGGGAAAGTATATCTCGGACTTCCCCTAACAGGGAACACCTGTGAGTGAAGAGAGCTGCGTGGAGTTTTCTCTCGAGTTCCCCACCCACTGACAATTGTTCTGGAATCCTGAGCGTGGGGAGGTTCCACCAACGGTCGGCAGCGCGTGGGTTCTAACGGAATGCGTAAGCTCGTCTCCCCTGAGGGTTTTCCTAATGTCTCTGTGCCAGGGAATGCTAGGGGTGATTGCAGGATATCCCAGTGTCATAGGCTGCCTCCCCATGGTCAGGGAAGATATTTCTCGGACTTCCCCAAACAGGGAACACCTGTGAGTGAAGAGAGCTGCGTGGAGTTGTCTCTCGAGGTCCCTCAGCCACTGACAATTTTTCTGGAATCCTGAGCGTGGGGAGGTTCCACCAACGTTCGGCAAAGCGTGGGTTCTTACGGAATGCCTAAGTTCGTCTCCCCTGAGGGTTTCCCCAATGTCTCTGTGCCAGGGAATGCTAGGGGTGATTGCAGGATATCCCAGTGTCAGAGGCTGCCTCCCCAAGTTCAGGGAAGGTATTTCTCGGACTTCCCCGAACAGGGAACACCTGTGACTGAAGAGAGCTGCGTGTAGTTGTCTATCGCGCTCCCCCACGCACTGACAGTGGTTCCGGAATCCTGAGCGTGGGGAGGTTCCACCAACGGTCGCAGCGCTTGGGTTCTAACGGAATGCCTAAGCTCGTCTCCCCTGAGGCTTTTCCTAATCTCTCTCTGCCAGGGAATGCTAGGGGTGATTGCAGGATATCCCAGTGTCAGAGGCTGCCTCCCCAAGGTCAGGGAAGTTTTTTCTCGGGCTTCCCCGAACAGGGAACACCTGTGACTGAAGTGAGCTGCGTGGAGTTGTCTCTCGAAATCCGCCACGCACTGACAATGGTTCCGGAATCCTGAGCGTGGGGAGGTTCCACCAACGGTCGGCAGCGCGTGGGTTCTAACGGAATGCATAAGCTCGTCTCCCATGAGGTTTTTCCTAATGTCTCTGTGCCAGGAAATGCTAGGGGTGATTGCAGGTTATCCCAGTGTCAGAGGCTGCCTTCCCAAGGTCAGGGAAGGTATTTCTCAGAATTCCGCTAACAGGGAACACCTGTGACTGAAGAGAGCTGCGTGGAGTTGTCTCTCGAGCTCCCCCACGCACTGACAATTGTTCCGGAATACTAATCGTGGGGAGGTTCCACCAACGGTCGGCAGCGCGTGGGTTCTAACGGAATGCCTAAGCTCGTCTCCCCTGAGGGTTTTCCTAATGTTTCTGTGCCAGGGAATGCTAGGGGTGATTGCAGGATATCCCAGTGTCAGAGGCTGCCTCCCCAAGGTCAGGGAAGGTATTTCTCGGACTTCCCCGTACAGGGAACACCTGTGACTGAAGAGAGCTTCGTGGAGTTGTCTCTCGAGCTCCCCCACGCAGTGAAAATGGTTCCGGAATCCTGAGCGTGCGGAGGATCCACCAACAGTCGTCAGCGCGTGGGTTCTAACGGAATGATTTAGCTCGTCTCCCCTGAGGTTTTTCCTAATGTCTCTGTGCCAGGGAATGATAGGTGTGATTGCAGGATATCCCAGTGTCAGAGGCTGCCTCCCCAAGTTCAGGGAATGTATTTCTCGGACTTCCCCGAACAGGAAACACCTGTGACTGAAGAGAGCTCCGTGGAGATGTCTCTCGCGCTCCCCCACGCACTGACAGTGGTTCCGGAATCCTGAGCGTGGGGAGGTTCCACCAACGGTCGGCAGCGCTTGGGTTCTAACGGAATGCCTAAGCTCGTCTCCCCTGAGGCTTTTCCTAATCTCTCTGTGCCAGGGAATGCTAGGGGTGATTGCAGGATATCCCAGTGTCAAAGGCTGCCTCCCCAAGGTCAGGGAAGTTATTTCTCGGGCTTCCCCGAACAGGGAACACCTGTGACTGAAGTGAGCTGCATGGAGTTGTCTCTCGAAATCCCCCACTCACTGACAATTGTTCCGGAATCCTGAGCGAGGGGAGGTTCCACCAACTGTCGGCAGCGCGTGGGTTCTAACGGAATGCCTAAGCTCGTCTCCCCTGATGGTTTTCCTAATGTCTCTGTGCCAGGGAATGCTAGGGGTGATTGCAGGATATCCCAGGGTCAGAGGCTGCCTCCCCAAGGTCAGGGAAGTTATTTCTCGGACTTTCCCGAAGAGGGAACACCTGTGACTGAAGAGAGCTTCGTGGAGTTGTCTCTCGAGCTCCCCCACGCACTGACAATGGTTCCGGAATCGTGAGCGTGGGGAGGTTCCTCCAACGGTCGGCAGCGTGTGGGTTCTAACGGAATGCCTAATCTCGTCTCCCCTGAGGGTTTTCCTTATGTCTCTGTGCCAGGAAATGCTAGGGGTGATTGCAGGATATCCCAGTGTCAGAGGCTGCCTCCCCAAGGTCAGGGAAGGTATTTCTCGGACTTCCCCGAACAGGGAACACCTGTGAATGAAGAGAGCTTCGTGGAGTTGTCTCTCGAGCTCCCCCACGCACTGACAATGGTTCCGGAATCCTGAGCGTGGGGAGGTTCCACCAACGGTCGGCAGCGCGTGGGTTCTAACGGAATGCCTAAGCTCGTCTCCCCTGAGGGTTTTCCTAATTTCTCTGTGCCAGGGAATGCTAGGGGTGATTGCAGGATATCCCAGTGTCAGAGGCTGCCTCCCCAAGTTCAGGGAAGTTATTTCTCGGACTTCCCCGAACAGGGAACACCTGTGACTGAAGAGAGCTGCGTGGAGTTGTCTCTCGAACTCCCTCACGCACTGACAATGGTTCCGGAATCCTGAGCGTGGGGAGGTTCCACCAACGGTCGGCACCGCCTGGGTTCTAACGGAATGCCTAAGCTCGTCTCCCCTGAGGGTTTTCCTAATGTCTCGGTGCCAGGGAATGCTAGGGGTGATTGCAGGATATCCCAGTGTCAGACGCTGCAACCCCAAGGTCAGGGAAGGTATTTCTCGGACTTCCCCGAACAGTGAACACCTGTGACTGAAGAGAGCTGCGTGGAGATGTCTCTCGAGCTCCCCCACGTACTGACAATGATTCCGGAATCCTGAGCGTGGGGAGGTTCCACCAACGGTCGGCAGCGCGTGGGTTCAAACGGAAAGGCTAAGCTCGTCTCCCCTGATGGTTTTCCTAATGTCTCTGTGCCAGGGAATGCTAGGGGTGATTGCAGGATATCCCAGTGTCAGAGGCTGCTTCCCCAAGGTCAGGGAAGTTATTTCTCGGAATTCCCCGAACAGGGAACACCTGTGACTGAAGAGAGCTGCGTGGAGTTTTCTCTCGAGCTCCCCAACGCACTGACAATGGTTCAGGAATCCTGAGCGTGGGGAGGTTCCACCAACGGTCGGCAGTGCGTGGGTTCTAACGGAATGCTTAAGCTCGTCTCCCCTGAGGGTTTTGCTAATGTCTCTTTGCCAGGGAATGCTAGGGGTGATTGCAGGATATCCCAGTATAAGAGGCTGCTTCCCCAAGGTCAGGGAAGGTATTTCTGGGACTTCCCCGAACAGGGAATACCTGTGACTGAAGAGAGCTGCGTGGAGTTGTCTGTCGAGCTCCCCCACGCACTGACAATGGTTCCGGAATCCTGAGCGTGGGGAGGTTCCACCAACTGTCGGCAGCGCGTGGGTTCTAACGGAATGCCTAAGCTCGTCTCCCCTGAGGGTTTTCCTAATGTCTCTGTGCCAGGGAATGCTAGGGGTGATTGCAGGATATCCCAGTGTCAGAGGCTGCCTCCCCAAGGTCAGGGAAGGTATTTCTCGGACTTCCGCGAACAGGGAACACCTGTGAATGAAGAGAGCTGAGTGAAGTTGTCTCTCGAGTT
Organism: Vicugna pacos; assembly: GCF_048564905.1. Classification (NCBI taxonomy): domain Eukaryota; kingdom Metazoa; phylum Chordata; class Mammalia; order Artiodactyla; family Camelidae; genus Vicugna; species Vicugna pacos. The sequence goes on along the minus strand of NW_027328721.1, from coordinate 49,892,744 downwards.
CCCGCACGCACTGACAATGGTTCCGGAATCCTGAGCGTGGGGAGGTTCCACCAACGGTCGGCAGCGCGTGGGTTCCAACGGAATGCCTAAGCTCGTCTCCCCTGAGGGTTTTCCTAATGTCTCTCTGCCGAGGAATGCTAGGGGTGATTGCAGGATATCCCAGTGTCAGATTCTGCATCCCCAAGGTCAGGGAAGTTATTTCTCGGACTTCCCCGAACAGGGAACACCTGTGACTGAAGAGAGCTGCGTGGAGTTGTCTCTCGAGCTCCCCCACGCACTGACAATGGTTCCGGAATCCTGAGCATGGGGAGGTTCCACCAACGATCGACAGCGCGTGGGTTCTAACGGAATGCCTAAGCTCGTCTCCCCTGAGGATTTTCCTAATGTCTCTGTGACAGGGAATGCTAGGGGTGATTGCAGGGTATCCCATTGTCAGAGGCTGCCTCCCCAAGTTCAGGGAAGGTATTTCTCGGACTTCCCCGAAAAGGGAACACCTGTGACTGAAGAGAGCTGCGTGGAGTTGTCTCTCGTGCTCACCCACGCACTGACAATGGTTCCGGAATCCTGAGCGTGGGGAAGTTCCCCAACGGTCGGCCACGCGTGGGTTCTAACGGAATGCCTAAGTTCGTCTCCCCTGAGGGATTTCCTAATGTCTTTGTGCCAGGGAATGCTAGGGGTGATTGCTGGATATCCCAGTGTCATAGGCTACCTCCCCAAAGTCAGGGAAGGTATTTCTCGGACTTCCCCGTCCTGGGAACACCTGTGACTGAAGAGAGCTGCGTGGAGATGTCTCTCGAGCTCCCCCACGCCCTGACAATATTTCCGGAATCCTGAGCGTGGGGAGGTTCCACCAACGGTCGGCAGCGCGTGGGATCTACCGGAATGCCTAAGCTCGTATCCCCTGAGGGTTTTCCTAATGTCTCTGTGCCAGGGAATGCTAGGGGTGATTGCATTATATCCCAGTGTCAGAGGCGGACTCCCCAAGGTCAGGGAAGGTATTTCTCGGGCTTCCCCGAACAGGGAACCCCTGTGACTGAAGAGAGCTGCGTGGAGTTTTCTCTCGAGCTCCCCCACGCACTGACAATGGTTCCGGAATACTGAGCGTGGGGAGGTTCCACCAACGGTCGGCAGTGCGTGGGTTCTAACGGAATGCTTAAGCTCGTCTCCCCTGAGTGTTTTGGTAATGTCTCTTTGCCAGGGAATGCTAGGGGTGATTGCAGGATATCCCAGGATAAGAGGCTGCATCCCCAAGTTCAGGGAAGGTTTTTCTGGGACTTCCCCGAACAGGGAATACCTGTGACTTAAGAGAGCTGCGTGGAGTTGTCTGTCGAGCTCCCCCACACACTGACAATGGTTCCGGAATCCTGAGCGTGGGGAGGTTCCACCAACGGTCGGCAGCGCGTGGGTTCTAACGGAATGCTTAAGCTCGTCTCCCATTAGGGTTTTCCTAATGTCTCTGTGCCAGGAAATGTTAGGGGTGATTGCAGGATATCCCAGTGTCAGAGGCTGCATCCCCAAGTTCAGGGAAGGTATTTCTCGGACTTCCGCGAACAGGGAAAACCTGTGACTGAAGAGAGCTGCGTGGAGATGTCTCTCGAGCTCCCCCACGCACAGACATTGGTTCCGGAATCCTGAGCTTGGGGAGGTTCCACCAACGTTCGTCAGCGCGTGGGTTCTAACGGAATGCTTAAACTCGTCTCCCCTGAGGATTTTCCTAATGTCTCTGTGCCAGGGAATGCTAGGGGTGATTGCAGGATATCCCAGTGTCAGAGTCTGCCTCCCCAAGGTCAGGGAAGGTATTTCTCGGACTTCCCCGAACAGGGAACACCTGTGACTGAAGAGAGCTGCGTGGAGTTTTCTCTCGTGATCCCCCACGCACTGAACATGGTTCCGGAATCCTGAGCGTGGGGAGGTTCCACCAACGGTCGGCAGTGCGTGTTTTCTAACGGAATGCCTAAGCTCGTCTCCCCTGAGGTTTTTCCTAATTTCACTTTGCCAGGGAATCCTAGGGGTGATTGAAGGATTTTCCAGTATAAGAGGCTGACTCCCCAAGGTCAGGGAAAGTATTTCTCGGACTTCAACGAACAGGGAACACCTGTGACTGAAGAGAGCTTCTTGGAGTTGTCCCTCGAGTTCCCCCACGCACTGACAATTGTTCCGGAATCCTGAGTGTGGGGAGGTTCCACCAACGGTCGGCAGCGCGTGGGATCTAACGGAATGTTTAAACTCGTCTCCCCTGAGGGTTTTCCTAATGTCTCTGTGCCAGGGAATGCTAGGGGTGATTGCAGGATATCCCAGTGTCAGAGGCTGCCTCCCCAAGGTAAGGGAAGTTATTTCTCGGACTTCCCCGAACAGGGAACACCTGTGACTGAAGAGAGCTTTTTGGAGTTGTCCCTCGAGTTCCCCCACGCACTGACAATGGTTCCGGAATCCTGAGCGTGGGGAGGTTCCACCAACGGTCGGCAGCGCGTGGGTTCTAACGGAATGCCTAAGCTCGTCTCCCCTGATGTTTTTCCTAATGTCTCTGTGCCAGGGAATTCTAGGGGTGATTGCAGGATATCCCAGTGTCAGAGGCTGCCTCCCCAAGGTCAGGGAAAGTATTTCTCCGACTTACGCAAACAGGGAACACCTGTGACTGAAGAGAGCTGCGTGGAATTTTCTCTCGAGCTCCCCCACGCACTGACAATGATTACGGAATCCTGAGCTTGGGGAGGTTCCACCAACGGTCGGCAGCGCGTGGGTTCTAACGGAATGACTAAGCTCGTCTCCCCTGAGGCTTTTCCTAATGTCTCTGTGCCAGGGAATGCTAGGGGTGATTGCAGGATATCCCAGTGTCAGTGGTTGCCTCCCCATGGCCAGGGAAGAAATTTCTCGGACTACCCCGAACAGGGAACACCTGTGACTGAAGAGAGCTGCGTGGAGTTCTCTCTCGAGATCCCCCACGCACTGACCATGGTTCCGGAATCCTGAGCGTGGGGAGGTTCCACCAACGGTCGGCAGTGCGTGTTTTCTAACGGAATGCCTAAGCTCGCCTCCCCTGAGGTTTTTCCTAATTTCATTTTGCCAGGGAATCCTAGGGGTGATTGCAGGATTTTCCAGTATAAGAGGCTGCCTCCCCAAGGTCAGGGAAATTATTTCTCGGACTTCACCGAACAGGGAACACCTGTGACTGAAGAGAGCTGCGTGGAGTTGTCTGTCGAGCTCCCCCACGCACTGACAATGGTTCCGGAATCCTGAGCGTGGGGAGGTTCCACCAACTGTCGGCAGCGCGTGGGTTCTATCGGAATGCCTAAGCTCGTCTCCCCTGAGGGTTTTCCTAATGTCTCTGTGCCAGGGAATGTTAGGGGTGATTGCAGGATATCCCAGTGTCAGAGGCTTCCTCCCCAAGGTCAGGGAAGGTATTTCTCGGACTTCCGCGAACAGGGAACACCTGTGAATGAAGAGAGCTGAGTGGAGTTGTCTCTCGAGTTCCCGCACGCACTGACAATGTTTCCGGAATACTGAGCGTGGGGAGGTTCCACCAACGGTCGGCAGCGCGTGGGTTCCAACGGAATGCTTAAGCTCGTCTCCCCTGAGGGTTTTCCTAATGTCTCTCTGCCGAGGAATGCTAGGGGTGATTGCAGGATATCCCAGTGTCAGAGGCTGTCTCCCCAAGTTCAGGGAAGTTAATTCTCGGACTTCCCCGAACATGGAACCCCTGTGACTGAAGGAGCTGCGTGGAGTTGTCTCTCGATTTCCCCACGCACTGACAATGGTTCCGGAATCCTGAGCGTGGGTAGGTTCCACAAACGGTCGGCAGCGCGTGGGTTCTAACGGAATGCCTAAGCTCGTCTCCCCTGAGGGTTTTCCTAATGTCTCTGTGCCAGGGAATGCTAGGGGTGATTGCAGGATATCCCAGTGTCAGAGGCTGCCTCTACAAGGACAGGGAAGTTATTTCTCGGACTTCCCTGAACAAGGAACACCTGTGACTGAAGAGAGCTGCGTGGAGTTGTCTCTCGATCTCCCCCACGCACTGACAATGGTTCCGGAATCCTGAGCGTGGGGAGGTTCCACCAACGGTCGGCAGCGCGTGGGTTCTAACGGAATGCCTAAGCTCGTCTCTCCTGAGGGTTTTCCTAATGTCTCTGTGCCAGGGAATGTTAGGGGTGATTGCAGGATATCCCAGTGTCAGAGGCTGCATCCCCAAGTTCAGGGAAGGTATTTCTCGGACTTCCGCGAAAAGGGAAAACCTGTGACTGAAGAGAGCTGCGTGGAGATGTCTCTCGAGCTCCCCCACGCACAGACATTGGTTCCGGAATCCTGAGCTTGGGGAGGTTCCACCAACGGTCGTCAGCGCGTGGGTTCTAACGGAATGCTTAAACTCGTCTCCCCTGAGGATTTTCCTAATGTCTCTGTGCCAGGGAATGCTAGGGGTGATTGCAGGATATCCCAGTGTCAGAGTCTGCCTCCCCAAGGTCAGGGAAGGTATTTCTCGGACTTTCCCGAACAGGGAACACCTGTGACTGAAGAGAGCTGCGTGGAGTTTTCTCTCGAGATCCCCCACGCACTGACCATGGTTCCGGAATCCTGAGCGTGGGGAGGTTCCACCAACGGTCGGCAGTGCGTGTTTTATAACAGAATGCCTAAGCTCGTCTCCCCTGAGGTTTTTCCTAATTTCACTTTGCCAGGGAATCCTAGGGGTGATTGCAGGATTTTCCAGTATAAGAGGCTGCCTCCCCAAGGTCAGGGAAAGTATTTCTCGGACTTCACCGAACAGGGAACACCTGTGACTGAAGAGAGCTTCTTGGAGTTGTCCCTCGAGTTCCCCCACGCACTGACAATGGTTCCGGAATCCTGAGTGTGGGGAGGTTCCACCAACGGTCGGCAGCGCGTGGGATCTAACGGAATGTTTAAACTCGTCTCCCCTGAGGGTTTTCCTAATGTCTCTGTGCCAGGGAATGCTAGGGGTGATTGCAGGATATCCCAGTGTCAGAGGCTGCCTCCCCAAGGTCAGGGAATTTATTTCTCGGACTTCCCCGAACAGGGAACACCTGTGACTGAAGAGAGCTTTTTGGAGTTGTCCCTCGAGTTCCCCCACGCACTGACAATGGTTCCGGAATCCTGAGCGTGGGGAGGTTCCACCAACGGTCGGCAGCGCGTGGGTTCTAACGGAATGCCTAAGCTCGTCTCCCCTGATGTTTTTCCTAATGTCTCTGTGCCAGAGAATTCTAGGGGTGATTGCAGGATATCCCAGTGTCAGAGGCTGCCTCCCCAAGGTCAGGGAAAGTATTTCTCCGACTTACGCAAACAGGGAACACCTGTGACTGAAGAGAGCTGCGTGGAATTTTCTCTCGAGCTCCCCCACGCACTGACAATGATTACGGAATCCTCAGCTTGGGGAGGTTCCACCAACGGTCGGCAGCGCGTGGGTTCTAACGGAATGACTAAGCTCGTCTCCCCTGAGGCTTTTCCTAATGTCTCTGTGCCAGGGAATGCTAGGGGTGATTGCAGGATATCCCAGTGTCAGAGGCTGTCTCCCCAAGGCCAGGGAAGAAATTTCTCGGACTACCCCGAACAGGGAACACCTGTGACTGAAGAGAGCTTCGTGGAGTTCTCTCTCGAGATCACCCACGCACTGACAATGTTTCCGGAATCCTGAGCGTGGGGAGGTTTCACCAACGGTCGGCAGCGCCTGGGTTCTAACGGAAGGCCTAAGCTCGTCTCCCCTGAAGGTTTTCCTAATGTCTCGGTGCCAGGGAATGCTAGGGGTGATTGCAGGATATCCCAGTGTCAGACGCTGCAACCCCAAGGTCAGTGAAGTTATTTCTCGGACTTCCCCGAACAGGGAACATCTGTGACTGAAGAGAGCTGCGTGGAGTTGTCTCTCGAGCTCCCACACGCACTGACAATATTTCCGGAATCCTGAGCATGGGGAGGTTCCACAAACGGTCGGCAGCGCGTGGGTTCTAACGGAATGCATAAGCTCGTCTCCCCTGAGGATTTTCCTAATATCTCTGTGCCAGGGAATGCTAGGGGTGATTGCAGGATATCCCAGTGTCAGAGTCTGCCTCCCTAAGGTCAGGGAAGGTATTTCTCGGACTTCCCCAAACAGGGAACCCCTGTGACTGAAGAGAGCTGCGTGGAGTTTTCTCTCGAGATCCCCCAAGCACTGACCATGGTTCCGGAATCCTGAGCGTGGGGAGGTTCCACCAACGGTCGGCAGTGCGTGTTTTCTAACGGAATGCCTAAGCTCGCCTCCCCTGAGGTTTTTCCTAATTTCATTTTGCCAGGGAATCCTAGGGGTGATTGCAGGATTTTCCAGTATAAGAGGCTGCCTCCCCAAGGTCAGGGAAATTATTTCTCGGACTTCACCGAACAGGGAACACCTGTGACTGAAGAGAGCTTCTTGGAGTTGTCCCTCGAGTTCCCCCACGCACTGACAATGGTTCCGGAATCCTGAGTGTGGGGAGGTTCCACCAACGGTCGGCAGCGCGTGGGATCTAACGGAATGTTTAAACTCGTCTCCCCTGAGGGTTTTCCTAATGTCTCTGTGCCAGGGAGTGCTAGGGATGATTGCAGGATATCCCAGTGTCAGAGGCTGCCTCCCCAAGGTCAGGGAAATTATTTTCGGACTTCCCCGAACAGGGAACACCTGTGACTGAAGAGAGCTTTTTGGAGTTGTCCCTCGAGTTCCCCCACGCACTGACAATGGTTCCGGAATCCTGAGTGTGGGGAGGTTCCACCAACGGTCGGCAGCGCGTGGGTTCTAACGGAATGCCTAAGCTCGTCTCCCCTGATGTTTTTCCTAATGTCTCTATGCCAGGGAATTCTAGGGGTGATTGCAGGATATCCCAGTGTCAGAGGCTGCCTCCACAAGGTCAGGGAAAGTATTTCTCCGACTTACGCAAACAGGAAACACCTGTGACTGAAGAGAGCTGCGTGGAATTTTCTCTCGAGCTCCCCCACGCACTGACAATGATTCCGGAATCATGAGCTTGGGGAGGTTCCACCAACGGTCGGCAGCGCGTGGGTTCTAACGGAATGACTAAGCTCGTCTCCCCTGAGGCTTTTCCTAATGCCTCTGTGCCAGGGAATGCTAGGGGTGATTGCAGGATATCCCAGTGTCAGTGGCTGCCTCCCCAAGGTCAGGGAAGAAATTTCTCGGACTACCCCGAACAGGGAACACCTGTGACTGAAGAGAGCTGCGTGGAGTTGTCTCTCGAGATCACCCACGCACTGACAATGTTTCCGGAATCCTGAGCGTGGGGAGGTTCCAACAACGGTCGGCAGCGCCTGGGTTCTAACGGAATGCTTAGCTCGTCTCCCCTGAGGGTTTTCCTAATGTCTCGGTGCCAGGGAATGCTAGGGGTGATTGCAGGATATCCCAGTGTCAGACGCTGCAACCCCAAGGTCAGGGAAGTTATTTCTCGGACTTCCCAGAACAGGGAACATCTGTGACTGAAGAGAGCTGCGTGGAGTTGTCTCTCGAGCTCCCCCACGCACTGACAATGTTTCCGGAATCCTGAGCGTGGGGAGGTTCCACCAACGGTCGGCAGCGCGTGGGTTCTAACGGAATGCCTAAGCTCGTCTCCCCTGATGGTTTTCCTAATGTCTCTGTGCCAGGGAATGCTAGGTGTGATGGCAGGATATCCCAGTGTCAGAGGCTTCTACGCCAAGGTCAGGGAAGGTATTTATCGGACTTCCGCGAACAGGGAACACCTGTGACTGAAGAGAGCTGCGTGGAATTGTCTCTCGAGCTCCCCCACGCACTGACTATGATTCCGGAATCCTGAGCGTGTGGAAGTTCCACCAACGGTCGGCAGCACGTGGGTTCTAACGGAATGCCTAAGCTCGTCTCCCCTGAGGGTTTTCCTAATGTCTCTGGGCCAGGGAATGCTAGGGGTGATTGCAGGATATCCCAGTGTCAGAGGCTGCCTCTACAAGGACAGGGAAGTTATTTCTCGGACTTCCCCGAACAGGGAACACCTGTGACTGAAGAGAGCTGCGTGAAGTTTTCTCTCGAGGTCCCCCACGCCATGACAATGTTTCCGGAATCCTGAGCATGGGGAGGTTCCACCAACGGTCGGCAGCGCGTGGGTTCTAACGGAATGCCTAAGCTCGTCTCCCCTGAGTGTTTTCCTAATTTCTCTGTGCCAGGGAATGCTAGGGGTGATTGCAGGATATCCCAGTGTCCGAGGCTGCCTCCCCAAGGTCAGAAAAGTTATTTCACGGACTTCCCCGAACAGGGAACACCTGTGACTGAAGAGAGCTGCGTGGAGTTGTCTCTCGAGCTCCCCCACGCACTGACAATTTTTCCGGATCCTGAGAGTGGGGAGGTTCCACCAACGGTCGGCAGCGCGTGGGTTCTAACGGAATGCCTATGCTCGTCTCCCCTGAGTGTTTTCCTAATGTCTCTGTGCCAGGGAATGCTAGGGGTGATTGCAGGATATCCCAGTGTCCGAGGCTGCCTCCCCAAGGTCAGGGAAGCTATTTCTCGGACTTCCCCGAACAGGGAACACCTGTGACTGAAGAGAGCTGCGTGGAGTTGTCTCTCTAGCTCCCCCACGCACTGACAATGGTTCCGGAATCCTGAGCGTGGGGAGGTTCCACCAACGGTCGGCAGCGCGTGGGTTCTAACGGAATGCCTAAGCTCGTCTCCCCTGAGGGTTTTCCTAATGTCTCTGTGCCAGGGAATGCTAGGGGTGATTGCAGGATATCCCAGTGTCAGAGGCTGCCTCCCCAAGGTCAGGGAAGGTATTTATCGGACTTCCCCGAACAGGGAACACCTGTGACTGAAGAGAGCTGCGTGGAGTTGTCTCTCGAGCTACCCCACTCACTGACAATGGTCCCGGAATCCTGAGCGTGGGGAGGTTCCCCCAACGGTCGGCAGCGCTTGGGTTCTAACGGAATGCCTAAGCTCGTCTCCCCTGAGGGTTTTCCTAATGTCTCTGTGCCAGGGAATGCTAGGGGTGATTGCAGGTTATCCCAGTGTCAGAGGCTGCCTCCCCAACTTCAGGGAAGTTATTTCTCGAACTTGTCCGAACAGGGAACACTTGTGCCTGAAGAGAGCTGCGTGGAGATTTCTCTCGAGCTCCCCCACGCACTGACAATTGTTCCGGAATCCTGAGCGTGGGGAGGTTCCACCAACGGTCGGCAGCGCGTGGGTTCTAACGGAATGCCTAAGCTCGTCTCCCATGAGGGTTTTCCTAATTTCTCTGTGCCAGGGAATGCTAGGGGTGATTGCAGGTTATCCCAGTGTCCGAGGCTGCCTCCCCAAAGTCAGGGAAGTTAATTCTCGGACTTCCCCGAACAGGGAACACCTGTGACTGAAGAGAGCTGCGTGGAGTTGTCTCACGAGCTCCCCCACGCACTGACAATCGTTCCGGAATCCTGAGCGTGGCGAGGTTCCACCAACGGTCGGCAGCGCGTGGGTTCTAACGGAATGCCTAAGCTCGTCTCCCCTGAGGGTTTTCCTAATATCTCTGTGCCAGGGAATGCTAGGGGTGTTTGCAGGATATCCCATTGTCAGAGGCTGCCTCCCCAAGTTCAGGGAAGTTATTTCTCGGACTTCCCCGAACAGGGAACACCTGTGACTGTAGAGAGCTGTGTGGATTTGTCTCTCGAGATCCCCCACGCATTGACAATTTTTCCAGTATCCTGAGCGTGGGGAGGTTCCACCAACGGTCGGCAGCGTGAGGGTTCTTACGGAATACCTATGCTCGTCTCCCCTGAGGCGTTTCCTTATTTCCCTATGCCAGGGAATGCTAGGGGGGATTGCAGGATATCCCAGTGACAGAGGCTGCCTACCCAAGTTCAGCTAAGTTATTTCTCGGACTTCCCCGAACGGGTAAGACCAGTGACTGAAAAGAGAAGCGTGGAGTTGCCTCTCGAGCTCCCCCACGCACTGACAATGGCTGCGGAATCCTGAGCGTGGGGAGGTTCCACCAACGGTCGGCAGCGCGTGGGTTCTAACAGAAAGACTAAGCTCGTCTCTCCTGAGGGTTTTCCTAATGTCTCTGTGCCAGGGTATGCTAGGGTTGATTGCAAGATATCCCAGTGTCAGAGGCTTCCTCCCCAAGGTCAGCGAAGGCATTTCTCGGACTTCCCCGTACAGGGAACACCTGTGACTGACGAGAGCTTCGTGGAATTGTCTCTTCAGCTCCCCCAAGCACTGACAATGTTTCCGAAATCCTGAGCGTGGGGAGATTCCACCAACGTTCGGCAGCGCGTGGGTTCTAACGGAATGCCTAAGCTCGTCTCCCCTGAGGATTTTCCTAATATCTCTGTGCCAGGGAAATCTAGGGGTGATTGCAGGATATCCCAGTGTCAGAGTCTGCCTCCTCAAGGTCAGGGAAGGTATTTCTCAGACTTCCCCTAACATGGAACACCTGTTACTGGACAGAGCTGCGTGGAGTGGTCTCTCGAGCTCCCCCACGCACTGACAATGATTCCGGAATCCTGAGCGTGGGGAGGTTCCCCCAACGGTCGGCAGCGCGTGAGTTCTAACGGAATGCCTAATCTCGTCTCCCCTGAGGGTTTTCCTAATGTCTCTGTGCCAGGGAATGCTAGGGGTGATTGCAGGATATCCCAGGGTCACTGACTGCCTCCCCAAGGTCAGGGAATTTATTTCTCAGACTTCTCTGAACAGGGAACACCTGTGACTGAAGAGAGCTGCGTGGAGTTGTCTCTCGAGCTCCCCCACGCACTGACATTGGTTCCGGAATCCTGAGCGTGGGGAGGTTCCACCAACGGTCGGCAGCGCGTGGTTTCTAACGGAATGCCTAAGCTCGTCTCCCCTGAGTGTTTTCCTAATGTCTCTGTGACAGGGAATGCTAGGAGTGATTGCAGGATATCCCAGTGTCAGAGGCTGCCTCCCCAAGGTCAGGGAAGGTATTTCTCAGTCTTCCCCGCACAGGGAACACCTGTGACTGAAGAGAGCTTCGTGGAGTTGTCTCTCGAGCTCCCCCATGCACTGACAATGGTTCCGGAATCCTGAGGGTGGGGAGGTTCCACCAACGGTCGGCAGCGCGTGGGTTCAAACGGAATGCCTAAGCTCGTCTCCCCTGAGGTTTTTCCTAATATCTCTGTGCCAGGAAATGCTTGGGGTGATTGCAGGATATCCCAGTGTCAGAGGCTGCTTCCCCAAGGTCAGGGAAGATATTTCTCGTACTTCCCCGAACAGGGAACACCTGTGATCGAAGAGAGATGCGTGGAGTTTTCTCTTGAGCTCCCCCAAGCACTGACAATGGTTCCGGAATCCAGAGCGTGGGGAGGTCCACCAAAGTTCGACAATTCGTGGGTTCTATCTGAATGCCTAAGCTCATCTCCCCTGAGGGTTTTCCTAATATCTCTGTGCCAGGGAATGCTAGGGTTGATTGCAGTATATTCCAGTGTCAGAGGCTGCCTCCCCAAGGTCAGGAAAGGTATTTCTCAGGCTTCCACAAACAGGGAACACCTGTGACTGAAGAGAGCTGCGTGGAGTTGTCTCCCGAGTTCCCCAAAGCACTGACAATGGTTCCGGAATCCTGAGCGTGGGGAGATTCCAACAATGGTCGGCAGTGCGTGGGTACTAACGGAATGCAAAAGCTCGTCTCCCCTGAGGGTTTTCCTAATGTTTGTGTGCCAGGGAATGCTAGGGGTGATTGCTGGATATCCCAGTGTCAGAGGCTGCCTCCCCAAGGTCAGGGAAGGTATTTCTCTGACTTCCCCGCACAGGGAACACCTGTGACTGAAGAGAGCTGCGTGGTGTTGTCTCTCGAGCTCCCCCACGCACTGACAATGTTTCCGGAATACTGAGCGTGGGGGGGTTCCACCAACGGTCGGCAGCGCGTGGGTTCTAACGGAATGCCTAAGCTCGTCTCCCCTGAGGGTTTTTCTAATGTCCCTGTACCAGGGAATTCTAGGGGAGTTTGCAGGAAATCCCAGTGTCAGAGGCTGCCTCCCCAAGGTCAGGGAAGGTATTTCTCGGACTTCCCCGAACAGGGAACACCTGTGACTGAAGAGACATGCGTGGAGTTTTCTCTCGAGCTCCCCCACGCACTGACAATGGTTCCGGAATCCAGAGCGTGGGGAGGTCCACCAACGTTCGACAGCTCGTGGGTTCTATCGGAATGCTTAAGCTCGTCTCCCCTGAGGGTTTTCCTTATATCTCTGAGCCAGAGAATGCTAGGGTCGATTGCAGAATATTCCAGTGTCAGAGGCTGCCTCCCCAAAGTCAGGGAGGGTATTTCTCGGACTTCCGCGAAAAGGGAACACCAGTGACTGAAGAGAGCTGCGTGGAATTGTCTCTCGAGCTCCCCCATGCACTGACAATGGTTCCAGAATCCTGAGCGTGGGGAGGTTCCACCAACGGTCGGCTGCGCGTGGGTTCTTACGGAATGCCTAAGCTCGTCTCCCTGAGTGTTTTCCTAATGTCCTTGTGCCAGGGAATGCTAGGGGGGTTTGCAGGATATCCCAGTGACTGAGGCTGCCTCCCCAATTTCAGGGAATATATTTCTCAGACTTTCTCGAAGAGGGAACCCCTGTGACTGAAGAGAGCTGCGTGGAGTTGCCTCTCGATCTTCCCCACGCACTGAGAACGGCTGCGGAATCCTGAGCGTGGGGAGGATCCACCAACGGTCGGCAGGGCGTGGATTCTAACAGAATGCCTCAGCTCGTCTCCCTGAGGATGTCCCTAATGTCCCTGTGCCTGGGAATGCTAGGGGAGTTTGCAGGATATCCAAGTGTCAGTGGCTGCCTTCCCAAGGTCAGGGAAGGTATTTCATGGACTTCCCCAAACAGGGAATACCTGTGACTGAAGAGAGCTGCGTGGAGTTGCCTTTCGAGCTCCCCCACGCACTGACAACGACTGCGGAATCCTGAGCGTGGGGAGGTTCCACCAACGGTCGGCAGCGCTTGGGTTCTAACGGAATGCCTAAGCTCGTCTCCCCTGAGGGTTTTCCTAATGTCCCTGTACCAGGGAATTCTAGGGGAGTTTGCAGGAAATCTCAGTGGCAGAGGCTGCCTCCCCAAGGTCAGGGAAGATATTTCTAGGACTTCCCCGAAGAGGGAACACCTGTAACTGAAGAGAGCTGCGTGGAGTTGCCTCTCGAGTTCCCCCACACACTGACAACGGCTGCGGAAACCTGAGCGTGGGGAGGTTCCACCAACGGTCGGCAGCGCGTGGGTTCTAACGGAATGCCATTGCTCGTCTCCCATGAGGGTTTTCCTAATGTCTCTGTGCCAGGGAATGCTAGGGGTGATTGCAAGATATCCCAGTGTCAGAGGCTTCCTCCCCAAGGTCAGGGAAGGTATTTCTCGGACTTCCCCGAACAGGGAACACCTGTGACTGAAGAGAGCTGCGTGGAGTTGTCTCTCGTGCTCCCTCACGCACTGACAATGGTTCCGGAATCCTTAGCGTGGGGAGGTTCCACCAACGGTCGGCAACGCGTGGGTTCTAACGGAATGCCAAAGCTCGTCTGCCCTGAGGGTTTTCCTAATGTCTCTGTGCCAGGAAATGCTAGGGGTGATTGCAGGATATCCCAGGGTCCGAGGCTGCCTCCCCATGGTCAGCGAAGGTATTTCTATGGCTTCCCCGAACAGGGAACACCTGTGACTGAAGAGAGCTGCGTGGAGTTGTCTCTCGAGCTCCCCCACGCACTGACAATTTTTTCGGAATCCTGAGCGTGGCGAGGTTCCACCAACGGTCGTCAGCGCGTGGGTTCTAACGGAATGCATAAGCTTGTCTCCCCTGAGGGTTTTCCTAATGTCTCTGGGCCAGGGAATGCTAGGGGTGATTGCAGGATATCCCAGTGTCAGAGGCTGCCTCTCCAAGGTCAGTGAAGATATTTCTCGGACTTCCCCGTACAGGGAACACCTGTGACTGTAGAGAGCTGCGTGGAGTTGTCTCTCGAGCTCCCCCACGCACTGAAAACGGCTGCGGAATCCTGAGCGTGGGGAGGTTCCACAAAAGTTCGGCAGCGCGTGGGTTCTAACGGAATGCCTAAACTCGTCTCCCTGATGGTTTTCTTAATATCCCTGTGCCAGGGAATGCTAGGGGGGTTTGCAGGAAATCCCACTGACAGAGGCTGCCTCCCCAAGGTCAGGGAAGGTATTTCTCGGACTTCCCCGAACAGGAAACACCTGTGACTGAAGAGAGCTGCGTGTAGTTGCCTCTCGAGCACCCCCACGCACCTACAATGGCTGCGGAATCCTGAGCGTGGGGAGGTTCCACCAACGGTCGGCAGCGCGTGGGTTCTAACGGAATGCCTGAGCTCGTCTCCCCTGTGTGTTTTCCTAATGTCCCTGTGCCAGGGAATGCTAGGGGTTTTGCAGAAAATTCCAGTGTCAGAGGCTACCTCCCCAAAGTCAGGGAAGATATTTCGCGGACTTCCCCGAACAGGGAAAACTTGTGACTGAAGAGAGCTGCGTGGATTTGCCTCTCGAAGTCCCCCACGCACTGACAACGGCTGCGGAATCCTGAGAGTGTGGAGGTTCCACCAACGGTCGGCAGCGTAATGGTTCTTACGGAATACCTATGCTCGTCTCCCCTGAGGCTTTTCCTTATTTCCCTGTGCCAGGGAATGCTAGGGGTGAATGCAGGATATCCCAGTGACAGAGGCTGCCTACCCAAGGTCAGCTAAGTTATTTCTCGGACTTCCCCGAACGGGTAAGACCAGTGACTGAAAAGAGAAGCGTGGAGTTGCCTCTCGAGCTCCCCCACGCACTGACAATGGCTCCGGAATCCGGAGCGTGGGGAGGTTCCACCAACGGTCGGCAGCGCGTGGGTTCTAACGGAATGCCTAAGCTCGTCTCCCCTGAGGGTTTTCCTAATGTCTCTGTGCCAGGGAATGCTAGGGGTGATTGCAGGATATCCCAGTGTCAGAGGCTGCCTCCCCAAGGTCAGGAAAGTTATTTTTAAGGCTTCCCCAAACAGGGAACCCCTGTGACTGAAGAGAGCTGCGTGGAGTTGTCTCTCGAGCTCCCCCAGCCACTGACAATGCTTCCGGAATACTGAGTGTGGGGAGGTTCCACCAACGGTCGGCAGCGCGTGGGTTCTAACGGAATACCTAAGCTCGTCTCCCCTGCTTGTTTTGCTAATGTCTCTGTGCCAGGGAATTCTAGGGGTGATTGCAGGATATCCCAGTGTCAGAGGCTGCCTCCCCAAGGTCAGGGAAGGTTTTTCTCAGACTTCCCCGAACAGGGAACACCTGTGACTGAAGAGAGCTGCGTGGAGTTGTCTCTCGAGCTCCCCCATGCACTGACAATTGTTCCGGAATCCTGAGCGTGGGGAGGTTCCACCATCGGTCGGCAGCGCGTGGGTTCAAACGGAATGCCTAAGCTCGTCTCCCCTGAGGGTTTTCCTAATGTCTCTGTGCCAGGGAATGCTAAGGGTGATTGCAGGATATCCCAGTGTCAGAGGCTGACTCCCCAAGGTCAGGGAAGTTATTTCTCGGACTTCCCCGAACAGGGAACACCTGTGACTGAAGAGAGCTGAGTGGAGTTGTCTAAAGTGATCCCCCACTCACTGAAAATGGCTGCGGTATCCTGAGCGTGGGGATGTTCCACCAACGGTCGACAGCGCGTGGGATCTAATGGAATGCGGAAGCTCGTCTCCCCTGAGGGTTTTCCTAAAGTCTCTGTGTCAGGGAATGCTTGGAGGGTTTTCCGGAAATCCCAGTGACAGAGGCTGCCTCCCCAAAGTCAGGGAAGTTATTTCTCGGACTTCCGCAAACAGGGAACACCTGTGACTGAAGAGAACTGCGTGGAGTTCCCTCTCGAGGTCCCCCACTCACTGACAATGTTTCCGGAATCCTGAGCGTCGGGAGGTTCTACCAACGGTCGGCAGCGCGTGGGTTCTAACGGAATGCCTGATCTCGTCTCCCCAGAGGGTTTTCCTAATGTCTCTGTGCCAGGGAATACTCGGGGTGATTGCAGGATATCCCAGTGTCAGAGGCTGCCACCCCAAGGTCAGGGAAGGTATTTCTCGAACTTCCCCGAACACGGAAATCCTGTGACTGAAGAGAGCTGCGTGAATTTGTCTCTCGAGTTCCCCACGCACTGACAATTGTTCCGGAATCCTGAGCGTGCGGAGGTTCCACCAACGGTCGGCAGCGCGTGGGTTCTAACGGAATGCCTAAGCTCGTCTCCCCTGAGGGTTTTCCTAATGTCTCTGTTCCAGGGAATGCTAGGGGTGATTGCAGGATATCCCAGTGTCAGAGGCTGCCTCCCCAAGGTCAGGGAAGGTATTTCTCGGACTTCCCCGGACAGGGAACACCTGTGACTGAAGAGAGATGCGTGGAGTTGTCTCTCGAGCTCCCCCACGCACTGACAATGGTTCCGGAATCCTGAGCGTGGGGAGGTTCCACCAAATTTCGGCAGCGCGTCGGTTCTAACGGAATGCCTAAGCTCGTCTCCCTTGAGTTTTTTCCTCATGTCTCTGAGCTAGGGAATGCTAGGGGTGATTGCAGGATATCCCAGTGTCAGAGGCTGCCTCCCCAAGGTCAGGGAAGGTATTTCTCGGACTTCCCCGAACAGGGAACCCCTGTGACTGAAGAGAGCTGCGTGGAGTTGTCTCTCGAGCTCCCCCTCGCACTGACAATTGTTACGGAATCCTGAGCGTGGGGAGGTTCCACCAACGGTCGGCAGCGCGTGGGTTCTAACGGAAAGCCTAAGCTCGTCTCCCCTGAGGGTTTTCCTAATGTCTCTGTGCCAGGGAATGCTAGGGGTGATTGCAGGATATCCCAGGGTTAGTGATTGCCTCCCCAAGGTCAGGGAAGTTATTTCTCGGACTTCTCCGAACAGGGAACACCTGTGACTGATGAGAGCTGTGTGGAGTTTTATCTCGAGCTCCCCCTCGCACTGACAATGGTTCCGGAATCCTGAGGGTGGGAATGTCCCACCACCGGTCGGCAGCGCGTGGGTTCTAACGGAATGCCTAAGCTCATCTCCCCTGAGGGTTTTCCTAAATTCTCTCTGCCAGGGAATGCTCGGGGTGATTGCTGGATATCCCAGTGTCAGAGGCTGCCTCTCCAAAGTCAGGGAAGTTATTTCTCTGACTTCCCCGAACAGGGAACACCTGTGACTGAAGAGAGCTGCGTGGAGTTGCCTCTCGATCTTCCCCACGCACTGAGAACGACTGCGGAATCCTGAGCGTGGGGAGGATCCACCAACGGTCGGCAGGGCGTGGATTCTAACGGAATGCCTCAGCTCGTTTCCCTGAGGATGTCCCTAATGTCCCTGTGCCAGGGAATGCTAGGGGAGTTTGCATGATATCCAAGTGTCAGTGGCTGCCTTCCCAAGGTCAGGGAAGGTATTTCATGGACTTCCCCAAACAGGGAATACCTGTGACTGAAGAGAGCTGCATGGAGTTGCCTTTCGAGCTCCCCCACGCACTGACAACGCCTGCGGAATCTTGACCGTGGGGAGGTCCAACCAACGGTCGGCAGCGCGTGTGTTCTAACGGAATGCCTAAGATCGTCTCACCTGAGTGTTTTCCTAATGTCCCTCTGCCAGGGAATGCCATGGGGGATTTCAGGAATTCCCAGGGAAACAGGCTGCCTCCCCAAAGACAGGGAAGGTATTTCTCGGACTTCCCCGAACAGGGATCACCTGTGAATGAAGAGGGCTGCGTGGAGTTGCCTCTCGAGCTCCCCCATGCACTGACAACGGGTGCGGAATCCTGAGCTTGCGGAGGTTCCACTAACGGACGGCAGTGCGTGGGTTCTAACGGAATGCCTAAGCTCGTCTCCCGTGAGAGTTTTCCTAATGTCCCTATGCCTGGGAATGCTAGGGGGGTTTGCAGGTAATCCTAGTGATAGAGGCTGCCTCCCCAAGGTCAGGGAAGTTATTTCTCGGACTTCCCCGAACAGAGAACACCTGTGACTGAAGAGATATGCGTGGAGTTGCCTCTCGAGCTCCCCCACTCACTGACAACGGCTGCGGATTCCTGAGCTTGGGGAGGTTCCACCAACGTTCGGCAGCACGTGGGTTCTAACGGAATGCCTAAGCTCTTCTCCCCTGAAGGTTTTCTTAATGTCCCTGTGCCAGGGAATGCTTTGGGGGTTTGCAGGAAATCCCAGTGACAGAGGCTGCATCCCCAAGGTCAGGGAAGTTATTTCTCGGACTTCCCCGAACATGGAACACCTTTGACTGAAGAGAGCTGCATGGAGTTGTCTCTCGAGCTCCCCCACGCACTGACAACGGCTGCGGTATCCTGAGCGTGGGGATGTTCCACCAACGGTCGACAGCGCGTGGTATCTAATGGAATGCGGAAGCTCGTCTCCCCTGAGGGTTTTCCTAAAGTCTCTGTGTCAGGGAATGCTAGGAGTGTTTTCCAGAAATCCCAGTGACAGAGGCTGCCTCCCCAAAGTCAGGGAAGTTATTTCTCGGACTTACGCAAACACGGAACACCTGTGACTGAAGAGAACTGCGTGGAGTTCCCTCTCGAGGTCCCCCACTCACGGACAATGGTTCCGGAATCCTGAGCGTCGGGAGGTTCTACCAACGGTCGGCAGCGCGTGGGTTCTAACGGAATGCCTGATCTCGTCTCCCCTGAGGGTTTTCCTAATGTCTCTGTGCCAGGGAATAATAGGGGTGATTGCAGGATATCCCAGTGTCAGAGGCTGCCTCCCCAAGGTCAGGGAAGTTATTTCTCGAACTTCCCCGAACAGGGAAATCCTGTGACTGAAGAGAGCTGCGTGAATTTGTCTCTCGAGTTCCCCACGCACTGACAATCGTTCCGGAATCCTGAGCGTGGGGAGGTTCCACCAACGGTCGGCAGCGCGTGGGTTCTAACGGAATGCCTAAGCTCGTCTCCCCTGAGGGTTTTCCTAATGTCTCTGTTCCAGGGAATGCTAGGGGTGATTGCAGGATATCCCAGTGTCAGAGGCTGCCTCCCCAAGGTCAGGGAAGTTATTTCTCGGACTTCCCCGGACAGGGAACACCTGTGACTGAAGAGAGCTGCGTGGAGTTGTCTCTCGAGCTCCCCCACGCACTG
Source organism: Vicugna pacos (assembly GCF_048564905.1). Classification (NCBI taxonomy): domain Eukaryota; kingdom Metazoa; phylum Chordata; class Mammalia; order Artiodactyla; family Camelidae; genus Vicugna; species Vicugna pacos. The sequence continues at coordinate 49,873,789 of NW_027328721.1, read as the reverse complement.
ACAATTGTTCCGGAATCCTGAGCGTGGGGAGGTTCCACCAACGGTCGGCAGCGCGTGGGTTCTAACGGAATGCCTAAGCTCGTCTCCCATGATGGTTTTCCTAATGTCTCTGTGCCAGGGAATGCTAGGGGTGATTGCAGGATATCCCAGTGTCAGAGGCTGCCTCCCCAAGGTCAGGGAAGGTATTTCTCGGACTTCCCCGAACAGGGAACACCTGTGACTGAAGAGAGCTGCGTGGAATTGTATCTCGAGCTACCAAACGCACTGAAAATGGTTCCGGAACCTGAGCGTGGGGAGGTTCCACCAACGGTCGGCAGCGCGTGGGTTCTAACGGAATGCCTAAGCTCTTCTCCCCTGAGGGTTTTCCTAATGTCTCTGTTCCAGGGAATGCTAGGGGTGATTGCAGGATATCCCAGTGTCAGAGGCTGCCTCCCCAAGGTCAGGTAAGTTATTTCTCGGACTTCCCCGGACAGGGAACACCTGCGACTGAAGAGAGCTGCGTGGAGTTGTCTCTCGAGCTCCCCCACGCACTGACAATGGTTCCGGAATCCTGAGCGTGGGGAGGTTCCACCAACAGTCGTCAGCGCGTGGGTTCTAACGGAATGCCTAAGCTCGTCTCCCCTGAGGTGCTTCCTAATATCTCTGTGCCAGGGAATGCTAGGGGTGATTGCAGGATATCCCAGTGTCAGAGGCTGCCTCCCCAAGGTCAGGTAATGTATTTCTCGGACTTTCCCGAACAGGGAACACCTGTGACTGAAGAGAGCTGCGTGGAGTTGTCTCTCGAGCTCCCCCACGCACTGACAATGGTTCCGGAATCCTGAGCGTTGGGAAGTTCCACCAACGGTCGGCAGCGCGTGGGTTCTAACGGAATGCCTAAGCTCGTCTCCCCTGAGGCTTTTCCTAATGTCTCTGTGCCAGGGAATGCTAGGGGTGATTGCAGGATATCCCAGGGTCAGAGGCTGCCTCCCCAAGGTCAGGGAAGTTATTTCTCGGACTTCCCCGAACAGGGAACACCTGTGACTGAAGAGAGCTGCGTGGAATTGTCTCTCGAGCTCCCAAACGCACTGACAATGGTTCCGGAACCTGAGCGTGGGGAGGTTCCACCAACGGTCGGCAGCGCGTGGGTTCAAACGGAATACCTAAGCTCGTCTCCCCTGAGGGTTTTCCTAATGTCTCTGTGCCAGGGAATACTAGGGGTGATTGCAGGATTTCCCAGTGTCAGAGGCTGCCTCCCCAAGTTCAGGGAAGGTATTTCTCGGACTTCCCCGAACAGGGAACTCCTGTGAATGAAGAGAGCTGCGTGGAGTTGTCTCTCGAGCTCCCCCACGCACTGACAATGGTTCCGGAATCCTGAGCGTGGGGAGGTTCCACCAACTTTCTGCAGCGCGTCGGTTATAACGGAATGCGTAAGCTCGTCTCCCTTGAGTTTTTTCCTCATGTCTCTGAGCTAGGGAATGCTAGGGGTGATTGCAGGATATCCCAGTGTCAGAGGCTGCCTCCCCAAGGTCAGGGAAGTTATTTCTCGGACTTCCCCGAACAGGGAACACCTGTGACTGAAGAGAGCTGCGTGGAGTTGTCTCTCGAGCTCCCCCTCGCACTGACAATTGTTATGGAATCCTGAGCGTGGGGAGATTCCACCAACGGTCGGCAGCGCGTGGGTTCTAACGGAATGCATAAGATCGTCTCCCCTGAGGCTTTTCCTAATGTCTCTGTGCCAGGGAATGCTAGGGGCGATTGCAGGAAATCCCAGTGTCAGAGGCTGCCTCCCCAAGGTCAGGGAAGTTATTTTTCGGACTTCCCCGAACAGGGAACACGTATGACTGAAGAGAGCTGCGTGGAGTTGTCTCTCGAGCTCCCCCACGCACTGACAATGGTTCCGGAATCCTGAGCGTGGGGAGGTTCCACCAACGTTCGGCAGCGCGTGGGTTCTAACGGAATGCCTAAGCTCGTCTCCCCTGAGTGTTTTCCTAATATCTCTGTGCCAGGGAATGATAGGGTTGATTGCAGGATATCCCAGTGTCAGAGGCTGCCTCCTCAAGCTCAGGGAAGGTATTTCTCGGACTTCCCCGTACAGGGAACACCTGTGACTGAAGAGAGCTGCGTGGAGTTGTCTCTCGAGCTCCCCCACGCACTGACAATTGTTCCGGAATACTAATCGTGGGGAGGTTCCACCAACGGTCGGCAGCGCGTGGGTTCTAACGGAATGCCTAAGCTCGTCTCCCCTGAGGGTTTTCCTAATGTCTCTGTGCCAGGGAATGCTAGGGGTGATTGCAGGATATCCCAGTGTCAGAGGCTGCCTCCCCAAGGTCAGGGAAGGTATTTCTCGGACTTCCCCGTACAGGGAACACCTGTGACTGAAGAGAGCTGCGTGGAGTTGTCTCTCGAGCTCCCCCACGCACTGACAATGGTTCCGGAATCCTGAGCGTGTGGAGGTTCCACCAACGGTCGGCAGCGCGTGGGTTCTAACGGAATGCCTAAGCTCGTCTCCCCTGAGGGTTTTCCTAATGTCTCTGTGCCAGGGAATACTAGGGGTGATTGCAGGATTTCCCAGTGTCAGAGGCTGCCTCCCCAAGTTCAGGGAAGGTATTTCTCGGACTTCTCGAACAGGGAACACCTGTGACTGAAGAGAGCTGCGTGGAGTTGTCTCTCGAGCTCCCCCACGCACTGACAATGGTTCCGGAATCCTGAGCGTGGGGAGGTTCCACCAACTTTCGGCAGCGCGTCGGTTCTAACGGAATGCCTAAGCTCGTCTCCCTTGAGTTTTTTCCTCATGTCTCTGAGCTAGGGAATGCTAGGGGTGATTGCAGGATATCCCAGTGTCAGAGGCTGCCTCCCCAAGGTCAGGGAAGGTATTTCTCGGACTTCCCCGAACAGGGAACACCTGTGACTGAAGAGAGCTGCGTGGAGTTGTCTCTCGAGCTCCCCCTCGCACTGACAACTGTTATGGAATCCTGAGCGTGGGGAGGTTCCACCAACGGTCGGCAGCGCGTGGGTTCTAACGGAATGCATAAGATCGTCTCCCCTGAGGCTTTTCCTAATGTCTCTGTGCCAGGGAATGCTAGGGGCGATTGCAGGAAATCCCAGTGTCAGAGGCTGCCTCCCCAAGGTCAGGGAAGTTATTTTTCGTACTTCCCCGAACAGGGAACACGTATGACTGAAGAGAGCTGCGTGGAGTTGTCTCTCGAGCTCACCCACGCACTGACAATGTTTCCGGAATCCTGAGCGTGGGGAGGTTCCACCAACGTTCGGCAGCGCGTGGGTTCTAACGGAATGCCTAAGCTCGTCTCCCCTGAGTGTTTTCCTAATGTCTCTGTGCCAGGGAATGATAGGGTTGATTGCAGGATATCCCAGTGTCAGAGGCTGCCTCCTCAAGCTCAGGGAAGGTATTTCTCGGACTTCCCCGTACAGGGAACACCTGTGACTGAAGAGAGCTGCGTGGAGTTGTCTCTCGAGCTCCCCCACGCACTGACAATTGTTCCGGAATACTAATCGTGGGGAGGATCCACCAACGGTCGGCAGCGCGTGGGTTCTAACGGAATGCCTAAGCTCGTCTCCCCTGAGGGTTTTCCTAATGTCTCTGTGCCAGGGAATGCTAGGGGTGATTGCAGGATATCCCAGTGTCAGAGGCTGCCTCCCCAAGTTCAGGGAAGGTATTTCTCGGACTTCCCCGTACTGGGAACACCTGTGACTGAAGAGAGCTGCGTGGAGTTGTCTCTCGAGCTCCCCCACGCACTGACAATGGTTCCGGAATCCTGAGCGTGTGGAGGTTCCACCAACGGTCGGCAGCGCGTGGGTTCTAACGGAATGACTAAGCTCGTCTCCCCTGAGGGTTTTCCTAATGTCTCTGTGCCAGGGAATGCTAGGGGTGATTGCAGGATATCCCAGTGACAGAGGCTGCCTCCCCAAGGTCAGGGAAGTTATTTCTCGGACTTCCCCGAGCAGGGAACACCTGTGACTGAAGACAGCTGCGTGGAGTTGTCTCTCGGGCTCCCCCACGCACTGACAATGGTTCCGGAATCCTGAGCGTGGGGAGGTTCCACCAACGGTCGGCAGCGCGTGGGTTCTAACGGAATGCCTAAGCTCGTCTCCCCTGAGGATTTTCCTAATATCTCTGTGCCAGGGTATGCTAGGGGTGATTGCAGGATATCCCAGTGTCAGAGGCTGCCTCCCCAAGGTAAGGGAAGGTATTTCTCGGACTTCCCCGAACAGGGAACACCTGTGACTGAAGAGAGCTGCGTGGAGTTGTCTCTCGTGCTCCCCCACGCACTGACAATGGTTCCGGAATCCTGAGCGTGGGGAGGTTCCACCAAAGGTCGGCAGCGCGTGGGTTCAAACGGAATGCCTGAGCTCGTCTCCCCTGCGGGTTTTCCTAATATGTCTTTGCCAGGGAATGCTAGGGGTGATTGCAGGATATCCCAGTGTCAGAGGCTGCCTCCTCAAGCTCAGGGAAGGTTTTTCTCGGACTTCCCCGAACAGGGAACACCTGTGACTGAAGAGACTGCGTGGAGTTGTCTCTCGAGCTCCCCCACGCACTGACAATTTTTCCGGAATACTAATCGTGGGGAGGTTCCACCAACGGTCGGCAGCGCGTGGGTTCTAACGGAATGCCTAAGCTCGACTCCCCTGAGGATTTTCCTAATGTCTCTGTGCCAGGGAATGCTAGGGGTGATTGCAGGATATCCCAGTGTCAGAGGCTGCCTCCCCAAGGTCAGGGAAAGTATTTCTCGGACTTCCCCAAACAGGGAACACCTGTGACTGAAGAGAGCTGCGTGGAGTTGTCTCTCTAGCTCCCCCACGCACTGACAATGGTTCCGGAATCCTGAGATTGGGGAGGTTCCACCAACGGTCGGCAGCGCGTCGGTTCTAACGGAATGCCTAAGCTCGTCTCCTTTGAGGGTTTTCCTAATGTCTCTGTGCCAGGAAATTCTAGGGGTGATTGCAGGATATCCCAGTGTCCTAGGCTGCCTCCCCAAGGTCAGGGAAGTTATTTCTCAGACTTCCCCGAACAGGGAACACCTGTGACTGAAGAGAGCTGCGTGGAGTTTTCCCTCGAGCTCCTCCACGCACTGACAATTGTTCCGGAATCCTGAGCGTAGGGAGGTTCCACCAGAGGGCGGCAGTGCGTGGATTCTAACGGAATGCCTAAGCTCGTCTCCCCTGAGGGTTTTCCTAATGTCTCTGAGCCAGGGAATGCTAGGGGTGATTGCAGGATATCCCAGTGTCAGAGGCTGCCTCCCCAAGGTCAGGGAAGGTATTTCTCGGACTTCCCCGAACAGGGAACACCTGTGACTGAAGAGAGCTTCGTGGAGTTGTCTCTCGAGCTCCCCCACGCACTGACAATGGTTCCGGAATCCTGAGCGTGTGGAGGTTCCACCAACGGTCGGCAGCGCGTGGGTTCTAACGGAATGCCTAAGCTCGTCTCCCCTGAGGGTTTTCCTAATGTCTCTGTGCCAGGGAATGTTAGGGGTGATTGCAGGATATCCCAGTGTCAGAGGCTGCCTCCCCAAGGTCAGGGAAGGTATTAATCGGACTTCCGCGAACATGGAACACCTGTGACTGAAGAGAGCTGTGTGGAGTTGTCTCTCGAAGTCCCGCACGCATTGAAAATGGTTCCGGAATCCTGAGCGTGGGGAGGTTCCACCAACGGTCGGCAGTGCGTGGGTTCTAAAGGAATGCCTAAGCTCGTCTCCCCTGCGGGTTTTCCTAATGTCTCTGTGCCAGGGAATGCTAGGGGTGATTGCAGGATATCCCAGTGTCAGAGGCTTCCTCCCCAAGGTCAGGGAAGGTATTTCTCGGACTTCCCCGAACAGGGAACACCTGTGACTGAAGAGAGCTGCGTGGAGTTGTCTCTCGTGCTCCCCCACGCACTGACAATGGTTCCGGAATCCTGAGCGTGGGGAGGTTCCACCAGCGGTCGGCAGCGCGTGGGTTCTATGTGAATGCCTAAGCTCATCTCCCGTGAGGGTTTTCTTAATGTCTCTGTGCCAGGGAATGCTAGGGGTGATTTCAGGTTATCCCAGTGTCTGAGGCTGCCTCCCCAAGGTCAGGGAAGGTATTTCTCGGACTTCCCCGAACAGGGAACACCTGTGACTGAAGAGAGCTGCGTGGAGTTGTCTCTCGAGATCCCCCACGCACTGACAATGGTTCCGGAATCCTGAGCGTGTGGAGGTTCCACCAAAGGTCGGCAGCGCGTGGGTTCTAACGGAATGCCTAAGCTCGTCTCCCCTGCGGGTTTTCCTAATATCTCTGTGCCAGGGAATGCTAGGGGTGATTGCAGGATATCCCAGTGTCAGAGGCTGCCTCCCCAATGTCACGGAATGTATTTCTCGGACTTCCCCGAACAAGGAACACCTGTGACTGAAGAGAGCTGCGTGGAGTTGTCTCTCGATCTCCCCCACGCACTGACAATGTTTCCGGAATCCTGAGCGTGGGGAGGTTCCACCAACGGTCGGCAGCGCGTGGGTTCTAACGGAATGCCTAAGCTCGTCTCCCCTGAGGGTTTTCCTAATGTCTATGTGCCAGGGAATGCTAGGTGTGATTGCAGGATATCCCAGTATCATAGGCTGCCTCCCCAAGGTCAGGGAAGGTATTTCTCGGACTTCCCCGAACAGAGAACACCTGTGACTGAAGAGAGCTGCGTGGAGTTGTCTCTCGAGCTCCCCCACGCACTGACAATGTTTCCGGAATCCTGAGCGTGGGGAGGTTCCACCAACGGTCGGCAGCGCGTGGGTTCTAACGGATTGCCTAAGCTCGTCTCCCCTGAGGATTTTCCTAATATCTCTGTGCCAGGGTATGCTAGGGGTGATTGCAGGATATCCCAGTGACAGAGGCTGCCTCCCCAAGTCAGGGAAGTTATTTCTCGGACTTCCGCGAACATGGAACACCTGTGACTGAAGAGAGCTGTGTGGAGTTGTCTCTCGAGCTCCCCCACGTATTGACAATGGTTCCGGAATCCTGAGCGTGGGGAGGTTCCACCAACGGTCGGCAGCGCGTGGGTTCTAACGGAATGCCTAAGCTCGTCTCCCCTGAGGGTTTTCCTAATGTCTCTGTGCCAGGGAATGCTAGGGGTGATTGCAGGATATCCCAGTGTCAGAGGCTGCATCCCCAAGTTCAGGGAATGTATTTCTCGGACTTCCCCGGACAGGGAACACCTGTGACTGAAGAGAGCTGCGTGCAGTTGTCTCTCGAGCTCCCCCACGCACTGACAATGTTTCTGGAATCCTGAGCGTGGGGAGGTTCCACCAACGGTCGGCAGCGCGTGGGTTCTAACGGAATGCCTAAGCTCGTCTCCCCTGCGGGTTTTCCTAATATCTCTGTGCCAGGGAATGCTAGGGGTGATTGCAGTATATCCCAGTGTCAGAGGCTGCCTCCCCAATATCACGGAAGGTATTTCTCGGACTTCCCCGAACAGGGAACACCTGTGACTGAAGAGAGCTGCGTGGAGTTGTCTCTCGAGCTCCCCCACGCACTGACAATGGTTCCGGAATCCTGAGCGTGGGGAGGTTCCACCAACGGTCGGCAGCGCGTGGGTTCTAACGGAATGCCTAAGCTCGTCTCCCCTGAGGGTTTTCCTAATGTCTCTGTGCCAGGGAATGCTAGGGGTGATTGCAGGATATCCCCGTGTCAGAGGCTGCCTCCCCAAGGTCAGGGAAGGTATTTCTCGGACTTCCCCGAACAGGGAACACCTGTCACTGAAGAGAGCTGCGTGGAGTTGTCTCTCGAGCTCCCCCACGCACTGACAATGGTTCCGGAATCCTGAGCGTGGGGAGGTTCCACCAACGGTCGGCAGCGCGTGGGTTCAAACGGAGTGCCTAAGCTCGTCTCCCCTGCGGGTTTTCCTAATGTATCTGAGCCAGGGAATGCTAGGGGTGATTGCAGGATATCCCAGTGTCAGAGGCTGCCTCCCCAAGGTCAGGGAAGGTATTTCTCGGACTTCCCAAAACAGGGAACACCTGTGACTGAAGAGAGCTGCGTGGAGTTGTCTCTCGAGTTCCCCAACGCACTGACAATGGTTCCGGAATCCTGAGCGTGGGGAGGTTCCACCAACGTTCGGCAGCGCGTGGGTTCAAACGGAATGCCTAAGCTCGTCTCCCCTGATGGTTTTCCTAATGTCTCTGTGCCAGGGAATGCTAGGGGTGATTGCAGGATATCCCAGTGTCAGAGGCTGCTTCCCCAAGGTCAGGGAAGGTATTTCTCGGAATTCCCCGAACAAGGAACACCTGTGACTGAAGAGAGCTGCGTGGAGTTGTCTCTCGATCTCCCCACGCACTGACAATGGTTCCGGAATCCTGAGCGTGGGGAGGTTCCACCAACGGTCGGCAGCGCGTGGGTTCTAACGGAATGCCTAAGCTCGTCTCCCCTGAGGGTTTTCCTAATGTCTCTGTGCCAGGGAATGCTAGGGGTGATTGCAGGATATCCCAGTATCATAGGCTGTCTCCCCAAGGTCAGGGAAGGTATTTCTCGGACTTCCCCGAACAGGGAACACCTGTGACTGAAGAGAGCTGCGTGGAGTTGTCTCTCGAGCTCCCCCACGCACTGACAATGGTTCCGGAATCCTGAGCGTGGGGAGGTTCCACCAACGGTCGACAGCGCGTGGGTTCTAACGGAATGCCTAAGCTCGTCTCCCCTGAAGGTTTTCCTAATATCTCTGTGCCAGGGAATGCTAGGGGTGATTGCAGGATATCCCAGTGTCAGAGGCTGACTCCACAAGGTCAGGGAAGGTATTTCTCTGACTTCCCCGAGCAGGGAACACCTGTGACTGAAGAGAGCTGCGTGGAATTGTCTCTCGAGCTCCCCCACGCACTGACAATGGTTCCGTAATCCTGAGCGTGGGGAGGTTCCACCAACGGTCGGCAGCGCGGTGGTTCTAACGGAATGCCTAAGCTCGTCTCCCCTGAGGGTTTTCCTAATGTCTCTGTGCCAGGGAATGCTAGGGGTGATTGCAGGATATCCCAGTGTCAGAGGCTGCCTCCCCAAGGTCAGGGAAGTTATTTCTCGGACTTCCCCGTACAGGGAACACCTGTGACTGAAGAGAGCTGCGTGGAGTTGTCTCTCGAGCTCCCCCACGCACTGACAATGGTTCCGGAATCCTGAGCGTGGGGAAGTTCCACCAACGGTCGGTAGCGCGTGGGTTCTAACGGATTGCCTAAGCTCGTCTCCAATGAGGTTGTTCCTAATATCTCTGAGCCAGGGTATGCTAGGGGTGATTGCAGTATATCCCAGTGTCAGAGGCTGCCTCCCCAAGTCAGGGAAGTTATTTCTCGGACTTCCGCGAACATGGAACACCTGTGACTGAAGAGAGCTGCGTGGAGTTGTCTCTCAAGCTCCCCCACGCATTGACAATGGTTCCGGAATCCTGAGCGTGGGGAGGTTCCACCAACGGTCGGCAGCGCGTGGGTTCTAACGGAATGCCTAAGCTCGTCTCCCCTGAGGGTTTTCCTAATGTCTCTGTGCCAGGGAATGCTAGGGGTGATTGCAGGATATCCCAGTGTCAGAGGCTGCCTCCCCAAGGTCAGAGAAGGTATTTCTCGGACTTCCCCGGACAGGGAACACCTGTGACTGAAGAGAGCTGCGTGGAGTTGTCTCTCGAGCTCCCCCACGCACTGACAATGGTTCCGGAATCCTGAGCGTGGGGAGGTTCCACCAACGTTCGGCAGCGCGTGGGTTCTAACGGAATGCCTAAGCTAGACTCCCCTGCGGGTTTTCCTAATATCTCTGTGCCAGGGAATTCTAGGGGTGATTGCAGTATATCCCAGGGTCAGAGGCTGCCTCCCCAATGTCACTGAATGTATTTCTCGGACTTCCCCGAACAGGGAACTCCTGTCACTGAAGAGAGCTGCGTGGAGTTGTCTCTCGAGCTCCCCCACGCACTGACAATGGTTCCGGAATCCTGAGCGTGGGGAGGTTCCACCAACGGTCGGCAGCGCGTGGGTTCTAACGGAATGCCTAAGCTCGTCTCCCCTGAGGGTTTTCCTAATGTCTCTGTGCCAGGGAATGCTAGGGGTGATTGCAAGATATCCCAGTGTCAGAGGCTATCTCCCCAAGGTCAGGGAAGGTATTTCTCGGACTTCCCCGTACAGGGAACACCTGTGACTGAAGAGAGCTGCGTGGAGTTGTCTATCGTGCTCCCCAACGCACTGACAATGGTTCCGGAATCCTGAGCGTTGGGAGGTTCCACCAACGGTCGGCAGCCCGTGGGTTCTAACGGAATGCCTAAGCTCGTCTCCCCTGAAGGTTTTCCTAATGTCTCTGTGCCAGGGAATGCTAGGGGTGATTGCAGGATATCCCAGTGTCAGAGGCTGCCTCCCCAAGGTCAGGGAAGTTATTTCTCGGACTTCCCCGAACAGGGAACAGCTGTGACTGAAGAGAGCTGCGTGGAGTTGTCTCTCGAGCTCCCCCATGCAGTGACAATGGTTCTGGAATCCTGAGCGTGGGGAGGTTCCACCAACGGTCGGCAGCGCTTGGGTTCTAACGGAATGCCTAATCTCGTCTCCCCCGAGTGTTTTCCTAAAATCTCTGTGCCAGGGAATGCTAGGGGTGATTGCAGGATATCCCACTGTCAGAGGCTGCCTCCCCAAGGTCAGGGAAGGTATTTCTCGGACTTCCCCGAACAGGGAACACCTGTGACTGAAGAGAGCTGCGTGGAGTTGTCTCTCGAGCTCCCCCATGCACTGACAATGGTTCCGGAATCCTGAGCGTGGGGAGGCTCCACCAACGGTCGGCAGCGCGTGCGTTCTAACGGAATGCCTAAGCTCGTCTCCCCTGAGGTTTTTCCTAATGTCTCTGTGCCAGGGAATGCTAGGGGTGATTTCAGGATATCCCAGTGTCAGAGGCTGCCTCCCCAAGGTCAGGGAAGGTATTTCTCGGACTTTCCCGGAAGGGAACACCTGTGACTGGAGAGAGCTGCGTGGAGATGTCTCTCGAGCTCCCTCACGCACTGACAATGATTCCGGAATCCTGAGCGTGGGGAGGTTCCACCAACGGTCGGCAGTGCGTGGGTTCTAATGGAATGCCTAAGCTCGTCTCCACTGAGGCTTTTCCTAATATCTCTGTGCCAGGGAATGCTAGGGGTGATTGCAGGATATCCCAGTGTCAGAGGCTGCCTCCCCAAGGTCAGGGAATGTATTTCTCGGACTTCCCCGAACAGGGAACACCTGTGACTGAAGAGAGCTGCGTGGAGTTGTCTCTCGAGCTCCCCCACGCACTGACAATGGTTCCGGAATCCTGAGCGTGGGGAGGTTACACCAACGGTCGGCAGCGCGTGGGTAATAACGGAATGCCTAAGCTCGTCTCCCCTGAGGCTTTTCCTAATGTCTCTGTGCCAGGGAATGCGAGGGGTGATTGCAGGATATCCCAGTGTCAGAGGCTGCCTCCCCAAGGTCAGGGAAAGTAGTTCTCGGACTTCCCCTAACAGGGATCACCTGTGACTGAAGAGACCTGCATGGAGTTGTCTCTTGAGCTCCCCCACGCACTGACAATGATTCCGGAATCCTGAGCGTGGGGAGGTTCCACCAACGGTCGGCAGCGCGTGGGTTCTAACGGAATGCCTAAGCTCGTCTCCCCTGAGGGTTTTCCTAATGTCTCTGTGCCAGGGAATGCTAGGATTGATTGCAGGATATCCCAGTGTCAGAGGCTGCCTCCCCAACGTCAGGGAAGGTATTTCTCGGACTTCCCCGAACAGGGAACACCTGTGACTGAAGAGAGCTGCGTGGAGTTGTCTCTCGAGCTCCCCCATGCACTGACAATGGTTCCGGAATCCTGAGCGTGGGGAGGTTCCACCAACGGTCGGCAGCGCTTGGGTTCTAACGGAATGCCTAAGCTCGTCTCCCCTGAGGGTTTTCCTAATATCTCTGTGCCAGGGAATGCTAGGGGTGATTTCAGGATATCCCAGTGTCAGAGGCTGCCTCCCCAAGGTCAGGGAAGGTATTTCTCGGACTTTCCCGAAAGGGAACACCTGTGACTGGAGAGAGCTGCGTGGAGTTGTCTCTCGAGCTCCCCCACGCATTGACAATGATTCCGGAATCCTGAGCGTGGGGAGGTTCCACCAACGGTCGGCAGCGCGTGGGTTCTAACGGAATGCCTAAGCTCGTCTCCCCTGAGGGTTTTCCTAATGTCTCTTTGCCAGGGAATGCTAGGGGTGATTGCAAGATATCCCAGTGTCAGAGGCTGCCTCCCCAAGTTCAGGGAAGGTATTTCTTCGACTTCCCCGAACAGGGAACACCTGTGACTGAAGAGAGCTGCGTGGAGTTGTCTCTCGAGCTCCCCCACGCAATGAAAATGGTTCCGGAATCCTGAGCGTGGGGAGGTTCCACCAACGGTCGGCAGCGCGTGGGTTCTAACGGAATGCCTAATCTCGTCTCCCCTGAGGCTTTTCCTAATGTCTCTGTGCCAGGGAATGCTAGGGGTGATTGCAGGATATCCCAGTGTCAGAGGCTGCCTCCCCAAGGTCAGGGAAGGTTTTTCTCGGACTTCCCCGAAAAGGGAACACCTGTGACTGAAGAGAGCTGCGTGGAGTTGTCTCTCGAGCTCCCCCACGCAATGACAATATTTCCGGAATCCTGAGGGTGGGGAGGTTCCACCAACGGTCGGCAGCGCGTGGGTTCTAACGGAATGCCTAAGCTCGTCTCCCCTGAGGGTTTTCCTAATGTCTCTGTGCCAGGGAATGCTAGGGGTGATTGCAGGATATCCCAGTGTCAGTGGCTGCCTCCCCAAGGTCAGTGAAGGTATTTCTCGGACTTCCCTGAACAGGGAACACCTGTGAATGAAGAGAGCTGCTTGGAGTTGTCTCTCGAAATCCCCCACGCAATGACAATGGTTCCGGAATCCTGAGCGTGGGGAGGTTACACCAACGGTAGCAGCGCGTGGGTAATAACGGAATGCCTAAGCTCGTCTCCCCTGAGGCTTTTCCTAATGTCTCTGTGCCAGGGAATGCTAGGGGTGATTGCAGGATATCCCAGTGTCAGAGGCTGCCTCCCCAAGGTCAGGGAAGGTATTTCTCGGACTTCCCCGAACAGGGAACACCTGTGACTGAAGAGAGCTGCGTGGAGTTGTCTCTCGAGCTCCCCCACGCACTGACAATGGTTCCGGAATCCTGAGCGTGGGGAGGTTCCACCAACGGTCGGCAGCGCGTGGGTTCTAACGGAATACCTAAGCTCGTCTCCCCTGAGGGTTTTCCTAATGTCTCTGTGCCAGGGAATGCTAGGGGTGATTGCAGGGTATCCCAGTGTCAGAGGCTGCCTCCCCAAGGTCAGGGAAGGTATTTCTCGGACTTCCCCGAACAGGGAACACTTGTGACTGAAGAGAGCTGCGTGGAGTTGTCTCTCGAGCTCCCCCACGCACTGACAATGGTTCCGAAATCCTGAGAGTGGGGAGGTTCCTCCAACGGTCGGCAGCACGTGGGTTCTAACGGAATGCCTAAGCTCGTCTCCCCTGAGGGTTTTCCTTATATCTCTGTGCCAGGGAATGCTAGGGGTGATTGCAAGATATCCCAGTGTCAGAGGCTGCCTCCCCAAGTTCAGGGAAGGTATTTCTCGGACTTCCCCGAACAGGGAACACCTGTGACTGAAGAGAGCTGCGTGGAGTTGTCTCTCGAGCTCCCCCACGCACTGACAATGGTTCCGGATTCCTGAGCGTGGGGAGGTTCCACCAACGGTCGGCAGCGCGTGGGTTCTTACGGAATGCCTATGCTAGTCTCCCCTGAGGGCTTTCCTAATGTCTCTGTGCCAGGGAATGCTAGGGGTGATTGCAGGATATCCCAGTGTCAGAGGCTGCCTCCCCAAGGTCAGGGAAGGTATTTCTCGGACTTCCCCGAACAGGGAACACCTGTGACTGAAGAGAGCTGCGTGGAGTTGTCTCTCGAGCTCCACCACGAACTGACAATGGTTCCGGAATCCTGAGCGTGGGGAGGTTCCACCAACGGTCGGCAGCGCGTGGGTTCTAACGGAATGCCTAAGCTCGTCTCCCCTGAGGCTTATCCAAATATATCTGTGCCAGGGAATGCTAGGGGTGATTGCAGGATATCCCAGTGTCAGAGGCTGCCTCCCCAAGTTCAGGGAAGGTATTTCTCGGACTTCCCCGAACAGGGAACACCTGTGACTGAAGAGAGCTGCGTGGAATTGTCTCTCGAGCTCCCCCACGCACTGACAATGTTTCCGGAATCCTGAGCGTGGGGAGGTTCCACCAACGGTCGGCAGCGCGTGGGTTCTAACGGAATGCCTAAGCTCGTCTCCCCTGCGGGTTTTCCTAATGTCTCTGTGCCAGGGAATGCTAGGGGTGATTGCAGGATATCCCAGTATCAGAGGCTGCCTCCCCAAGGTCACGGAAGTTATTTCTCGGACTTCCCCGAACAGGGAACACCTGTGACTGAAGAGAGCTGCGTGGAGTTGTCTCTCGAGCTCCCCCACACCCTGACAATCGTTCCGGAATCTTGAGCGTGGGGAGATTCCACCAACGGTCGGCAGCGCTTGGGTTCTAACGGAATGCCTAAGCTCGTCTCCCCTGAGTTTTTTCCTAATGTCTCTGTGCCAGGGAATGTTAGGGGTGATGGCAGGATATCCCAGTGTCAGAGGCTGCCTCCCCAATGTCAGGGAAGCTTTTTCTCGGACTTCCCCGAACAGGGAACACCTGTGACTGAAGAGAGCTGCGTGGAGTTGTCTTTCGAGCTCCCACACGCACTGACAATGGTTCCGGAATCATGAGCGTGAGGAGGTTCCACCAACGGTCGGCAGCCCGTGGGTTCTAACGGAATGCCTAAGCTCGTCTCCCGTGAGGGTTTTCCTAATGTCTCTGTGCCAGGGAATGCTAGGGGTGATTTCAGGATATCCCAGTGTCAGAGGCTGCCTCCCCAAGGTCAGGGAAGGTATTTCTCGGACTTCCCCGAACAGGGAACACCTGTGACTGAAGATAGCTTCGTGGAGTTGTCTCTCGAACTCCCCCACGCACTGACAATTTTTCCGGAATCCTGAGCGTGGGGAGGTTCCACCTAAGGTCGGCAGCGCGTGGGTTCTAACGGAATGCCTAAGCTCGTGTCCCCTGCGGGTTTTCCTAATATCTCTGTGCCAGGGAATGCTAGGGGTGATTGCAGGATATCCCAGTGTCACAGGCTGCCTCCCCAAGGTCACGGAAGGTATTTCTCGGACTTCCCCGAACAGGGAACACCTGTGACTGAAGAGAGCTGCGTGGAGTTTTCTCTCGAGCTCCCCCACGCACTGACATTGGTTCCGGAATCCTGAGCGTGGGGAGGTTCCACCAACGGTCGGCAGCGCGTGGGTTCTAAATGAATGCATAAGCTCGTCTCCCCTGAGGGTTTTCCTAATGTCTCTCTGCCAGGGAATGCTAGGGGTGATTGCAGGATATCCCAGAGTCAGAGGCTGCCTCCCCAAGGTCAGGGAAGCTATTTCTCGGACTTCCCCGAACAGGGAACACCTGTGACTGAAGAGAGCTGCGTGGAGTTGTCTCTCGAGCTCCCCCACGCACTGACAATGGTTCCGGAATCCTGAGCGTGGGGAGGTTCCACCAACGGTCGGCAGCGCGTGGGTTCTAACGGAATGCCTAAGCTCGTCTCCCCTGCGGGTTTTCCTAATGTCTCTGTGCCAGGGAATGCTAGGGGTGATTGCAGGATATCTCAGTGTCAGAGGCTGCCTCCTCAAGGTCAGGGAAGGTATTTCTCGGACTTCCCCGAACAGGGAACACCTGTGACTGAAGAGAGCTGCGTGGAGTTGTCTATCGTGCTCCCCAACGCACTGACAATGGTTCCGGAATCCTGAGCGTTGGGAGGTTCCACCAACGGTCGGCAGCCCGTGGGTTCTAACGGAATGCCTAAGCTCGTCTCCCCTGAAGGTTTTCCTAATGTCTCTGTGCCAGGGAATGCTAGGGGTGATTGCAGGATATCCCAGTGTCAGAGGCTGCCTCCCCAAGGTCAGGGAAGTTATTTCTCGGACTTCCCCGAACAGGGAACAGCTGTGACTGGAGAGCTGCGTGGAGTTGTCTCTCGAGCTCCCCCACGCACTGACAATGGTTCTGGAATCCTGAGCGTGGGGAGGTTCCACCAACGGTCGGCAGTGCTTGGGATTTAACGGAATGCCTAAGCTCGTCTCCCCTGAGGCTTTTCCTAATATCTCTGTGCCAGGGAATGCTAGGGGTGATTGCAGGATATCCCAGTGTCAGAGGCTGCCTCCCCAAGGTCAGGGAAGGTATTTCTCGGACTTCCCCGAACAGGGAACACATGTGACTGAAGAGAGCTGCGTGGTGTTGTCTCTCGAGCTCCCCCACGCACTGACAATGATTCCGAATTCCTGAGCGTGGGGAAGTTCCACCAACGGTCGGCAGCGCGTGGGTTCTAAAGGAATGCCTAAGCTCGTCTCCCCTGAGGGTTTTCCTAATGTCTCTGTGACAGGGAATGCTAGGGGTGATTGCAGGATATCCCAGTGTCAGAGGCTGCCTCCCCAACGTCAGGGAAGGTATTTCTCGGACTTCCCCGAACAGGGAACACCTGTGACTGAAGAGAGCTGCGTGGAGTTGTCTCTCGAGCTCCCCCATGCACTGACAATGATTCCGGAATCCTGAGCGTGGGGAGGTTCCACCAACGTTCGGCAGCGCGTGGGTTCTAACGGAATGCCTAAGCTCGTCTCCCCTGAGGGTTTTCCTAATATCTCTGTGCCAGGGAATGCTAGGGGTGATTTCAGGATATCCCAGTGTCAGAGGCTGCCTCCCCAAGGTCAGGGAAGGTATTTCTCGGACTTTCCCGAAAGGGAACACCTGTGACTGGAGAGAGCTGCGTGGAGTTGTCTCTCGAGCTCCCCCACGCACTGACAATAGTTCGGGAATCCTGAGCGTGGGGAGGTTCCACCAACGGTCGGCAGCGCGTGGGTTCTTACGGAATGCCTAAGCTCGTCTCCCCTGAGTGTTTTCCTAATATCTCTGTGCCAGGGAATTTTAGGGGTGATGGCAGGATATCCCAGTGTCAGAGGCTGCCTCCCCAATGTCAGGGAAGCTTTTTCTCGGACTTCCCCGAGCAGGGAACACCTGTGACTGAAGAGAGCTGCGTGAAGTTGTCTTTCCAGCTCCCCCACGCACTGACAATGGTTCCGGAATCATGAGCGTGAGGAGGTTCCACCAACGGTCGGCAGCCCGTGGGTTCTAACGGAATGCCTAAGCTCGTCTCCCGTGAGGGTTTTCCTAATGTCTCTGTGCCAGGGAATGCTAGGGGTGATTTCAGGATATCCCAGTGTCAGAGGCTGCCTCCCCAAGGTCAGGGAAGGTATTTCTCGGACTTCCCCGAACAGGGAACACCTGTGACTGAAGAGAGCTTCGTGGAGTTGTCTCTCGAACTCCCCCACGCACTGACAATTTTTCCGGAATCCTGAGCGTGGGGAGGTTCCACCTAAGGTCGGCAGCGCGTGGGTTCTAACGGAATGCCTAAGCTCGTCTCCCCTGCGGGTTTTCCTAATATCTCTGTGCCAGGGAATGCTAGTGGTGATTGCAGGATATCCCAGTGTCACAGGCTGCCTCCCCAAGGTCAGGGAAGGTATTTCTCGGACTTCCCCGAACAGGGAACACCTGTGACTGAAGAGAGCTGCGTGGAGTTGTCTCTCGAGCTCCCCCACGCACTGACAATGGTTCCGGAATCCTGAGCGTGGGAAGGTTCCTCCAACGGTCGGCAGCGCGTGGGTTCTAACGGAATGCCTAAGCTCTTCTCCCCTGAGGGTTTTCCTAATGTCTCTGTGCCAGGGAATGCTAGGGGTGATTGCAGGATATCCCAGTGTCACAGGGTGCCTCCCCAAGGTCAGGGAAGTTATTTCTCGGACTTCCCCGAACAGGGAACACCTGTGACTGAAGAGAGCTGCGTGGAGTTGTGTCTCGAGCTCCCCCACGCACTGACAACGGTTCCGGAATCCTGAGCGTGGGGAGGTTCCACCAACGGTCGGCAGCGCGTGGGTTCTAACGGAATGCCTAAGCTCGTCTCCCCTGAGGGTTTTCCTAATGTCTCTGTGCCATGGAATGCTAGGGGTGATTGCAGGATATCCCAGTGTCAGAGGCTGCCTCCCCAAGGATAGGGAAGGTATTTCTCGGACTTCCCCGAACAGGGAACACCTGTGACTGAAGAGAGCTGCGTGGAGTTGTCTCTCGAACTCCCCCACGCACTGACAATGGTTCCGGAATCCTGAGCGTGGGGAGGTTCCACCAACGGTCGGCAGCGCGTGGGTTCATACGGAATGCGTAATCTCGTCTCCCCTGAGGGTTTTCCTAATGTCTCTGTGCCAGGGAATGCTAGGGGTGATTGCAGGATATCCCAGTGTCAGAGGCTGCCTCTCCAAGGTCAGGGAACGTATTTCTCGGACTTCCCCGAGCAGGGAACACCTGTGACTGAAGAGAGCTTCGTGGAGTTGTCTCTCGAGCTCCCCCACGCACTGACAATATTTTCGGAATCCTGAGTTTGGGGAGGTTAGACCAACGGTCGGCAGCGCGTGGGTTCTAACGGAATGCCTAAGCTCGTCTCCCCTGAGGGTTTTCCTAATGTCTCTGTGCCATGGAATGCTAGGGGTGATTGCAGGATATCCCAGTGTCAGAGGCTGACTCCCCAAGGTCAGGGAAGGTATTTCTCGGACTTCCCCGAACAGGGAACACCTGTGACTGAAGAGAGCTGCGTGGAGTTGTCTATCGAGCTCCCCCACGCACTGACAATGTTTCCGGAATCCTGAGCGTGGGGAGGTTCCACCAACGGGCGGCAGCGCGTGGGTTCTAACGGAATGCCTAAGCTCGTCTCCCCTGAGGGTTTTCCTAATGTCTCTGTGCCAGGGAATGCTAGGGGTGATTGCAGGATATCCCAGTGTCAGAGGCTGCCTCCCCAAGGTCAGGGAAGGTATTTCTTGGACTTCCCCGTACAGGGAACACCTGTGACTGAAGAGAGCTGCGTGGAGTTGTCTCTCGAGCTCCCCCACGCACTGAAAATGGTTCCGGAATCCTGAGCGTGGGGAGGTTCCACCAACGGTCGGCAGCGCATGGGTTCTAACGGAATGCCTAAGCTCGTCTCCCCTGAGGGTTTTCCTAATGTCTCTGTGCCAGGGAATGCTAGGGGTGATTGCAGGATATCCCAGTGTCAGAGGCTGCCTCCCCAAGGTCAGGGAAGTTATTTCTCGGACTTCCCCGAACAGGGAACACCTGTGACTGAAGAGAGCTGCGTGGAGTTGTCTCTCGAGCTCCCCCACGGAATGAAAATGGTTCCGGAATCCTGAGCGTGGGGAGGTTCCACCAACGGGCGGCAGCCCGTGGTTTCTAACGGAATGCCTAAGCTCGTCTCCCCTGAGGATTTTCCTAATGTCTCTGTGCCAGGGAATGCTAGGGGTGATTGCAGGATAACCCAGTGTCCGAGGATGCCTCCCCAAGGTCAGGGAAGTTATTTCTCGGACTTCCCCGTGCAGGGAACACCTGTGACTGAAGAGAGCTTCATGGAGTTGTCTCTCGAGCTCCCCCAAGCACTGACGATGTTTCCGGAATCCTGAGCGTGGGGAGGTTCCACCAACGGTCGGCAGCGCGTGGGTTCTAACGGAATGCCTAAGCTCGTCTCCCCTGAGGGTTTTCCTAATATCTCTGTGCCAGGGAATGCTAGGGGTGATTGCGGGATATCCCAGTGTCAGAGGCTGTCTCCCCAAGGTCAGGGAATTTATTTCTCGGACTTCTCAGAACAGGGAACACCTGTGACTGAAGGGAGCTGCTTGGAGTTGTCTCTCGAGCTCCCCCACGCACTGACAATGGTTCCGGAATCCTGAGCGTGGGGAGGTTCCACCAACGGTCGGCAGCGCGTGGGTTCTAACGGAATGCCTAAGCTCGTCTCCCCTGAGGGTTTTCCTAATGTCTCTGTGCCAGGGAATGCTAGGGGTGATTGCAGGATATCCCAGTGACCGAGGCTGCCTCCCCAAAGTCAGGAAAGGTATTTCTCGGACTTCCCCGAACAGGGAAATCCTGTGAATGAAGAGAGCTGGGTGGAGTTGTCTCTCGAGCTCCCCCAAGCACTGACAATGTTTCCGGAATCCTGAGCGTGGGGAGGTTCCACCAACGGTCGGCAGCGCGTGGGTTCTAACGGAATGCCTAAGATCGTCTCCCCTGAGGGTTTTCCTAATGTGTCTTTGCCAGGGAATGCTAGGGGTGATTGCAGGATATCCCAGTGACCGAGGCTGCCTCCCCAAGGTCAGGAAAGTTATTTCCCGGACTTCCCCGAACAGGGAACTCCTGTGAATGAAGAGAGCTGCGTGGATTTGTCTCTCGAGCTCCCCCACGCACTGACAATGGTTCCGGAATCCTGAGCGTGGGGAGGTTCCACCAACGGTCGGCAGCGCGTGGGTTCTAACGGAATACTTAAGCTCGTCTCCCCTGAGGGTTTTTCTAATGTCTCTGTGCCAGGGAATGGTCGGGGGGTTTGCAGGATATCCCAGTGACATACGCTGCCTCCCCAAGGTCATGGAAGTTGTTTCCCGGACTTCCCCGAACAGGGAACTTCTGTGAATGAAGAGAGCTGCGTGGAGTTGTCTCTCGAGCTCCCCCACGCACTGACAATGTTTCCGGAATCCTGAGCGTGGGGAGGTTCCACCAACGGTCGGCAGCGCGTGGGTTATAACGGAATGCCTAAGATCGTCTCCCCTGAGGGTTTTCCTAATGTGTCTTTGCCAGGGAATGCTAGGGGTGATTGCAGGATATCCCAGTGACCGAGGCTGCCTCCCCAAGGTCAGGAAAGTTATTTCCCGGACTTCCCCGAACAGGGAACTCCTGTGAATGAAGAGAACTGCGTGGAGTTGTCCCTCGAGCTCCCCCACGCACTGACAATGGTTCCGGAATCCTGAGCGTGGGGAGGTTCCAACAACGGTCGGCAGCGCGTGGGTTCTAACGGAACGCCTAAGCTCGTCTCCTCTGAGGGTTTTCCTAATGTGTCTGTGCCAGGGAATGATAGGGACGTTTGCAGGATATCCCAGTGACATACGCTTCCTCCCCAAGGTCAGGGAAGTTATTTCCCGGACTTCCCCGAACAGGGAACTCCTGTGAATGAAGAGAGATGCGTGGAGTTGTCTATCGAGCTCCCCCACGCACTGACAATGGTTCCGGACTCCTGAGCGTGGGGAGGTTCCACCAACGGTCGGCAGCGCGTGGGTTCTAGCGGAATGCCTAAGCTCGTCTCCCCTGAGGGTTTTCCTAATGTCTCTGTGCCAGGGAATGGTAGGGTTGTTTGCAGGATATCCCAGTGACATACGCTGCCTCCCCAAGGTCAGGGAAGGTATTTCCCGGACTTCCCCGAACAGGGAACTCCTGTGAATGAAGAGAGCTGCGTGGAGTTGTCTCTCGAGCTCCCCCACGCACTGACAGTTTTTCAGGAATCATGAGCGTGGGGAGGTTCCACCAACGGTCGGCAGCGCGTGGGTTCAAACGGAATGCCTAAGCTCGTCTCCCCTGAGGCTTTTCCTAATGTCTCTGTGCCAGGGAATGCTAGGGGTGATTGCAGGATATCCCAGTGACCGAGGCTGCCTCCCCAAGGTCAGGGAATTTATTTCCCGGACTTCGCCGAACAGGGAACACCTGTGACTGAAGAGAGCTGCGTGGAGTTGTCTCTCGAGCTCCCCCACGCACTGACAATGTTTCCGGAATCTTGAGCGTTGGGCGGTTCCACCAACGGTCGGCAGCGCGTGGGTTCTAACGGAATACCTAAGCTCGTCTCCCCTGAGGGTTTTCTTAATGTCTCTGTGCCAGGAAATGATAGGGGGGTTTGCAGGATATCCCAGTGTCAGAGGCTGCCTCCCCAAGTTCAGGGAAGTTATTTCCCGGACTTCCCCGAACAGGGAACTCCTGTGAATGAAGAGAGATGCGTGGAGTTTTCTCTCGAGCTCCCCCACGCACTGACAATGGTTCCGGAATCTTGAGCGTTGGGCGGTTCCACCAACGGGCGGCAGCGCGTGGGTTCTAACGGAATGCCTAAGCTCGTCTCCCCTGAGGGTTTTCCTAATGTCTCTGTGCCAGGGAATGCTAGGGGTGATTCCAGGATATCCCTGTGACCGAGGCTGCCTCCTCAAGGTCAGGAAAGGTATTTCCCGGACTTCCCAGAACAGGGTAATCCTGTGAATGAATAGAGCTACGTGGAGTTGTCTCTCGAGCTCCCCCACGCACTGACAATGGTTCCGGAATCCTGAGCGTGAGGAGGTTACACCAACGGTCGGCAGCGCGTGGGTTCTAACGGAATGCCTAAGCTCGTCTCCCCTGTGGGTTTTCCTAATGTCTCTGTGCTAGGGAAAGTTTGGGGTGTTTGCAGGATATCCCAGTGACATACGCTGCCTCCCCAATTTCAGGGAAGTTATTTCCCGGACTTCCCCGAACAGGGAACTCCTGTGAATGAAGAGAGCTGCGTGGAGTTTTCTCTCGAGCTCCCCCACGCAGTGACAATGGTTCCGGAATCCTGAGCGTGGGGAGGTTCCACCAACGGTCGTCAGTGCTTGGGTTCTAACGGAATGCCTAAGCTCGTCTCCCCTGAGGGTTTTCCTAATGTCTCTGTGCCAGTGAATGGTAGGTGTGTTTGCAGGATATCCCAGTGACATACGCTGACTCCCCAAGTTCAGGGAAGGTATTTCCCGGACTTCCCGGAACAGGGAACTCCTGTGAATGAAGAGAGCTGCGTGGAGTTGTCTCTCGAGCTCCCCCACGCACTGACAATGGTTCCGGAATCCTGAGCGTGGGGAGGTTCCACCAACGGTCGGCAGCGCGTGGGTTCTAACGGAAAGCCTAAGCTCGTCTACCCTGAGGGTTTTCCTAATATCTCTGTGCCAGGGAATGCTAGGGGTGATTGCAGTATATCCCAGTGCCCGAGGCTGCATCCCCAAGGTCAGGGAAGATTTTTCCCGGACTCCCCGAACAGGGAACACCTGTGACTGAAGAGAGCTGCGTGGAGTTTTCTCTCGAGCTCCCCCACGCACTGACAATGGTTCCGGAATCCTGAGCGTGGGGAGGTTCCACCAACGGTCGGCAGCGCGTGGGTTCTAACGGAATGCCTAAGCTCGTCTCCCCTGAGTGTTTTCCTAATGTCTCTGTGCCAGGGAATTTTAGGGGAGTTTGCAGGATATCTCAGTGACATACGCTGCCTCCCCAAGGTCAGGGAAGGTATTTCCCGGTTTTCCCCGAACAGGAAAATCCTGTGAATGAAGAGAGCTGCGTGGAGTTTTCTCTCGAGCTCCCCCATGCACTGACAATGGTTCCGGAATCCTGAGCGTGGGGAGGTTCCACCAACGGTCGGCAGCGCGTGGGTTCTAACGGGATGCCTAAGCTCGTCTCCCCTGAGGGTTTTCCTAATATCTCTTTGCCAGGGAATGCTAGGGGTGATTGCAGGATAACCCAGTGACCGAGGCTGCCTCCCCAAGTTCAGGAAAGGTATTTCTCGGACTTCCCCGAACAGGGAACTCCTGTGAATGAAGAGAGCTGCGTGGAGTTGTCTCTCGATCTCCCCCACGCACTGACAATGGTTCCGGAATCCTGAGCGTGGGGAGGTTCCACCAACGGTCGGCAGCGCGTGTGTTCTAACGGAATGTCTAAGCTCGTCTCCCCTGAGTGTTTTCCTAATGTCTCTGTGCCAGTGATTGGTAGATGAGTTTGCAAGATATCCCAGTGACATACGCTGCCTCCCCAAGTTCAGGGAAGGTATTTCCTGGACTTCCCCGAACAGGGAACTCCTGTGAATGAAGAGAGCTGCGTGGAGTTGTCTCTCGAGCTCCCTCACGCACTGACAATGGTTCCGGAATCCTGAGCGTGGGGAGGTTCCACCAACGGTCGGCAGCGCGTTGGTTCTAACGGAATGCCTAATCTTGTTTCCCCTGAGTGTTTTCCTAATGTCTCTGTGCCAGGGAATGCTAGGGGTGATTGCAGGATATCCCAGTGACCGAGGCTGCCTCCCCAAGGTCAGGGAAGCTATTTCCCGGACTTCCCCGAACAGGGAACACCTGTGACTGAAGAGAGCTGCGTGGAGTTGTCTCTCGAGCTCCCCCACGCACTGAAAATGGTTCCGGAATCCTGAGCGTGGGGAGGTTCCAACAACGGACGGCAGCGCGTGGGTTCTAACGGAATGCCTAACCTCGTTTCCCCTGAGGGATTTCCTAATGTCTCTGTGCCCGGGAATGTTAGGGGGCTTTGCTGGATATCCCAGTGAAATACGCTGCCTCCCCAAAGTCAGGGAAGGTATTTCCAGGACTTCCCCGAACAGGGAACTCCTGTGAATGAAGAGAGCTGCGTGGAGTTGTCCCTCGAGCTCCCCCACGGACTGACAATGGTTCCGGAATCCTGAGCGTGGGGAGGTTCCACCAACGGTCGGCAGCGCTTGGGTTCTAACGGAATGCCTAAGCTCGTCTCCCCTGAGGGTTTTTCTAATGTCTCTGTGCCAGGGAATGCTAGGGGTGATTGCAGGATATCCCAGTGAACGAGGCTGCCTCCCCAAGGTCAGGGAACCTATTTCCCGGTCTTTCCCGAACCGGGAACTCTTGTGAATGAAGAGAGCTGCGTGGAGTTTTCTCTCGAGCTCCACCACGCACTGACAATGGTTCCGGAATCCTGAGCGTGGGGAGGTTCCACCAACGGTCGGCAGCGCGTGGGTTCTAACGGAATGCCTAAGCTCGACTCCCCTGAGGGTTTTCCTAATGCCTCTGTGCCAGGGAATGGTAGGGGCCTTTTCAAGATATCCCAGTGAAATACGCTGCCTCCCCAAGGTCATTGAAGGTATTTCCAGGACTTCCCCGAACAGGGAACTCATGTGAATGAAGAGAGCTGCGTGGAGTTGTCTCTCGAGCTCCCCCACGCACTGACAATGGTTCCGGAATCCTGAGCGTGGGGAGGTTCCACCAACGGTCGGCAGCGCGTGGGTTCTAACGGAATGCCTAAGCTCGTCTCCCCTGAGGGTTTTCCTAATATCTCTGTGCCAGGGAATGCTAGGGGAGATTGCAGGATAACCCAGTGACCGAGGCTGACTCCCCAAGGTCAGGAAAGGTATTTCTCGGACTTCCGCGAACAGGGAACTCCTGTGACTGAAGAGAGCTGCGTGGAGTTGTCTCTCGAGCTCCCCCACGCACTGAAAATGGTTCCGGAATCCTGAGCGTGGGGAGGATCCACCAACGGTCGGCAGCGCGTGGGTTCTAACGGAATGCCTAATCTCTTCTCCCCTGAGGCTTTTCCTATTGTCTCTGCGCCAGGGAATGTTAGGGGGGTTTGCAGGATATCCCAGTGACATACGCTGCCTCCCCAAGGTCAGGGAAGGTATTTCCCGGACTTCCCCGTACAGGGAACTCCTGTGAAAGAAGAGAGCTGCGTGGAGTTGTCTCTCGAGCTCCCCCACGCACTGACAATTTTTCCGGAATCCTGAGCGTGGGGAGGTTCCGCCAACGGTCGGCAGCGCGTGGGTTCTAACGGAATGCCTAAGCTCGCCTCCCCTGAGGGTTTTCATATTCTCTCTGCGCCAGGGAATGGTAGGGGGGTTTGCAGGATATCCCAGTGACATACGCTGTCTCCCCAAGGTCAGGGAAGCTATTTCCCGGACTTCCCCGAACAGGGAACTCCTGTGAATGAAGAGAGCTGCGTGGAGTTGTCTCTCGAGCTCCCCCACGCACTGACAATGGTTCCGGAATCCTCAGCGTGGGGAGGTCCCACCAACGGTCGGCAGCGCGTGGGTTCAAACGGAATGTCTAAGCTCGTCTCCCCTGAGGGTTTTCCTAATGTCTCTGTGCCAGGCAATGCTAGGGGTGACTGCTGGATATCCCAGTGACCGTGTCTGCCTCCCCAAGGTCAGGGAAGGTATTTCCCGGACTTCCCCGAACAGGGAACACCTGTGACTGAAGAGAGCTGCGTGGAGTTGTCTCTCGATCTCCTCCACGCACTGACAATGGTTCCGGAATCCTGAGCGTGGGGAGGTTTCAACAACGGTCAGCAGCGCGTGGGTTCTAACGGAATGCCTAAGCTCGTCTCCTCTGAGGGTTTTCCTAATTTAACTGTTCCAGGGAATGCTAGGGGTGATTGCAGGATATCCCAGTGACCGAGGATGCCTCCCCAAGTTCAGGGGATGTATTTCTCGGAATTCACCGAACAGGGAACTTCTGTGAATGAAGAATGCTGCGTGGAGTTGTCTCTCGAGCTTCCCCACGCACTGACAATGGTTCCGGAATCCTGAGCGTGGGGATGTTCCACAAACTGTCGGCAGCTCGTGGGTTCTAACGGAATGCCTAAGCTCGTCTCCCCTGAGGGTTTTCCTTATGTCTCTGTGCCAGGGAATGGTAGGGGTGATTGCAGGATATCCCCATGACCGAGGCGGCCTCCCCAAGTTCAGGGAACGTATTTCTCGGACTTCCCCGTACAGGGAACACCTGTGACTGAAGAGAGCTGCGTGGAGTTGTCTCTCGAGCTCCCCCACGCACTGACAATTGTTCCGGAATACTGAGCGTGGGGAGGTTCCACCAACGGTCGGCAGCCGTGGTTTCTAACGGAATGCCTAAGCTCGTCTCCCCTGAGGATTTTCCTAATGTCTCTGTGACAGTGAATGCTGGGGTGATTGCAGGATATCCCAGTGACCTAGGCTGCATCCCCAAGGTCAAGGAAGGTATTTTCCAGACTTCCCCGAACAGGGAACACCTGTGAATGAAGAGAGCTGCGTGGAGTTGTCTCTCGAGCTCCCCCACGCACTGACAATTGTTCCTGAATCCTGAGCGTGGGGAGGTTCCACCAACGGTCGGCAGCGCATGGGTTCTAACGGAATGCCTAAGCTCGTCTCCCCTGAGTGTTTTCCTAATTTCTCTGAGCCAGGGAATGCTAGGGGTGATTGAAGGATATCCCAGTGTCCGAGGCTGCCTCCCCAAGATCAGGGAACCTATATCCCAGACTTCCACGAACAGGGAAAACCTGTGACTGAAGAGAGCTGAGTGGAGTTGTCTCTCGAGCTCCCCCATGCACTGACAATGTTTCCGGAATCCTGAGCGTGGGGAGGTTCCACCAACTGTCGGCAGCGTGTGGGTTCTATCGGAATGACTTAGCTCGTCTCCCCTGAGGGTTTTCCTAATGTTTCTGTGCCAGGGAATGTTAGGGGGTTTTACAGGATATCCCAGTGACATACGCTGCCTCCCCAAGGTCAGGGAAGGTATTTCCCGGACGTCCCCGAACAGGGAACTCCTGTGAATGAAGAGAGCTGCGTGGAGTTGTCTCTCGAGCTCCCCCACGCACTGACAATGGTTCCGGAATCCTGAGCGTGGGGAGGTTCCACCAACGGTTGGCAGCGCGTGGGTTCAAACGGAATGCCTAAGCTGTTCTCCCCTGCGGGTTTTCCTAATGTCTCTGTGCCAGGGAATGGTAGGGGGTTTGCAGGATATCCCAGTGACATCCGCTGCCTCCCCAAGGTCAGGGAAGGTATTTCCCGGACTTTCCCGAACAGGGAACTCCTGTGAATGAAAAGAGCTGCGTGGAGATTTCTCTCGAGTTTCCCCACGCACTGACAATGGTTCCGGAATCCTGAGCGTGGGGAGGTTCCACAAACTGTCGGCAGCGCGTGGGTTCTAACGGAATGCCTAAGCTCGTCTCCCCTGAGGGTTTTCCTAATATCTCTGTGCCAGGGAATGGTAGGGGGGTTTGCAGGATATCCCAGTGACATACGCTGCCTCCCCAAGGTCAGGGAAGGTATTTCCCGGACTTCCCCTAACAGGGAACTCCTGTGAATGAAAAGATCTGCGTGGAGATTTCTCTCGAGTTCCCCCACGAACTGACAATGGTTCCGGAATCCTGAGCGTGGGGAGGTTCCACCAACGGTCGGCAGCGCGTGGGTTCTAACGGAATGCCTAAGCTCGTCTCCCCTGAGGGTTTTCCTAATATCTCTGTTCCAGGGAATGGTAGGGGGGTTTGCAGGATATCCCAGTGACATACGCTGCCTCCCCAAGATCAGGGAAGGTATTTCCCGGACTTCCCCGAACAGGGAACTCCTGTGAATGAAGAGAGCTGCGTGGAGTTGTCTCTCGAGCTACCCCAGGCACTGACAATGGTTCCGGAATCCTGAGCGTGGGGAGGTTCCACCAAAGGTCGGCAGCGCGTGGGTTTTAACGGAATGCCTAAGCTGTTCTCCCCTGCGGGTTTTCCTAATGTCTCTGTGCCAGGGAATGGTAGGGGGTTTGCAGGATATCCCACTGACATACGCTGCCTCCCCAAGGTCAGGGAAGGTATTTCCCGGACTTCCCCGAACAGGGAACTCCTGTGAATGAAGAGAGCTGCGTGGAGTTGTCTCTCGAGCTCCCCCACGCACTGACAATGGTTCCGGAATCCTGAGCGTGGGGAGGTTCCACCAACGGTCGGCAGCGCGTGGGTTCTAACGGAATGCCTAAGCTCGTCTCCCCTGAGGTTTTTCCAAATGTCTCTGTGCCAGGGAATGTTAGGGGGGTTTGCAGGATATCCCAGTGTCATACGCTGCCCCCCAAGGTCAGGGAAGGTATTTCCCGGAGTTCCCTGAACAGGGAAGTCCTGTGAATGAAGAGAGCTGCGTGGAGTTGTCTCTCGAGCTCCCCCACGCACTGACAATTTTTCCGGAATCCTGAGCCTGGGGAGGTCCACCAACGGTCGGCAGCGCGTGGGTTCTAACGGAATGCCTAAGCTCGTCTCCCCTGAGGATTTTCCTAATGTCTCTGTGCCAGGGAATGGTAGGGGGGTTTGCAGGATATCCCAGTGACATACGCTGCCTCCCCAAGGTCAGGGAAGGTATTTCCCAGACTTCCCCGAACAGGTAAATCCTGTGAATGAAGACACATGCGTGGAGTTGTCTCTCGAGCTCCCCCACGCACTGACAATTTTTCTGGGATCCTGAGCGTGGGGAGGTTCCACCAACGGTCGGTAGCGCGTGGGTTCTAACGGAATGCCTAAGCTCGTCTCCCCTGAGGGTTTTCCTAATGTCTCTCTGCCAGGGAATGCTAGGGGTGATTGCAGGATATCCTAGTGACCGAGGCTGCCTCCCCAAGTTCAGGAAAGTTATTTCTCGGACTTCCCCGAACAGGGAACTCGTGTGAATGAAGAGAGCTGCGTGGAGTTTTCTCTAGTGCTCCCCCACTCACTGACAATGGTTCCGGAATCCTGAGCGTGGGGAGGTTCCACCAAAGGTCTTCAGCGCGTGGGTTCTAACGGAATGTCTAAGCTCGTCTCCCCTGAGGGTTTTCCTAATGTCTCTGTGCCAGTGAATGTTAGGTGGGTTTGCAGGATATCCCAGTGACATACGCTGCCTCCCCAAGTTCAGGGAAGGTATTTCCCGGACTTCCCCGAACAGGGAAATCCTGTGAATGAAGAGAGCTGCGTGGAGTTTCTCTCGAGCTCCCCCACACACTGACAATGGTTCCGGAATCCTGAGCGTGGGGAGGTTCCACCAACGGTCGGCAGCGCGTGGGTTCTATCGGAATGCCTAAGCTCGTCTCCCCTGAGGGTTTTCCTAATATCTCTGTGCCAGGTAATGCTAGGGGTGATTGCAGGATATCCCAGTGAGCGATGCTGCCTCCCCAAGGTCTGGGAAGGTATTTCCCGAACTTCCACGAACAGGGAACACCTGTGCCTGAAGAGAGCAGCGTGGAATTGTCTCTCGAGCTCCCCCACGCACTGACAATGGTTCCGGAATCCTGAGCGTGGGTAGGTTCCACCAACCGTCGGCAGCGCGTCGGTTCTAACGGAATGCCTAAGCTCGTCTCCCCTGAGGGTTTTCCTAATGTCTCTGTGCCAGGGAATGTTAGGGGGGTTTGCAGGATATCCCAGTGACATACGCTGCCTCCCCAAGGTCAGGGAAGGTATTTCCCGGACTTCCCCGAACAGGGAAATATTGTGAATGAAGAGAGCTGCGTGGAGATGTCTCTCGAGCTCCCCCATGCACTGACAACGGTTCCGGAATCCTGAGCGTGGGGAGGTTCCACCAACGGTCGGCAGCGCGTGGGTTCTAACGGAATGCCTAAGCTCGTCTCCCCTGAGGGATTTCCTAATGTCTCTGTGCCAGGGAATGGTTGGGGGGTTTGCAGGATATCCCAGTGACATACGCTGCCTGCCCATGTTCAGGGAAGGTATTTCCCGGACTTCCCCGTACAGGGAACTCCTGTGAATGAAGAGAGATGCATGGAGTTGTCTCTCGAGCTCCCCCACGCACTGACAATGGTTCCGGAATCCTTAGCGTGGGGAGGTTCAACCAACGTTCGGCAGCGCGTGGGTTCTAACGGAATGTATAAGCTCGTCTCCCCTGAGGGTTTTCCTAATGTCTCTCTGCCAGTGAATGGTAGGTGTGTTTGCAGGATATCCCAGTGACCGAGGCTGCCTCCCCAAGGTCAGGAATGGTATTTCCCGGACTTCCCCGAACAGGGAACTCCTGTGAATGAAGAGAGCTGCGTGGAGTTGTCTCTCTAGCTCCCCCACGCACTGACAATGGTTCCGGAATTCTGAGCGTGGGGAGATTCCACCAACGGTCGGCAGCGCGTGGGTTCTAAAGGAATGCCTAAGCTCGTCTCCCCTGAGGTTTTTCCTAATGTCTCTGTGCCAGGGAATGCTAGGGGTGATTGCAGGATATCCCAGTGACCGAGGCTGCCTCCCCAATGTCAGGGAAGGTATTTCCTGCACTTCCCCGAACAGGGAACACCTGTGACTGAAGAGAGCTGCGTGGAGTTTTCTCTCGAGCTCCCCCACGCCCTGACAATGGTTCCGGAATCCTCAGCGTGTGGAGGTTATACCAACGTTCGGCAGCGCGTGGGTTCTAACGGAAAGCCTAAGCTCGTCTCCCCTGAGGGTTTTCCTAATGTCTCTGTGCCAGGGAATGCTTAGGGTGATTGTAGGATATCCCAGTGACATACGCTGCCTCCCCAAGTTCAGGGAAGGTATTTCCCGGACTTCCCCGAACAGGGAACTCCTGTGACTGAAGAGAGCTGCGTGGAGTTGTCTCTAGAGCTCCCCCACGCACTGACAATGGTTCCGGAATCCTGAGCGTGGGGAGGTTCCACCAACGGTCGGCAGCGCGTGGGTTCTAACGGAATGCCTAAGCTCGTTTACCCTGAGGGTTTTCCTAATATCTCTGTGCCAGGGAATGGTAGGGGGGTTTGCAGGATATCCCAGTGACATACACTGCCTCCCCAAGGTCATGGAAGGTATTTCCCGGAGTTCCCCGAACAGGGAACTCCTGTGAATGAAGAGAGCTGCGTTGCGTTGTTTCTCGAGCTCCCCCACGCACTGACAATTGTTCCGGAATCCTGAGCGTGGGGAGGTCCACCAACGGTCGGCAGCGCGTGGGTTCTAACGGAATGCCTAAGCTCGTCTCCCCTGAGGGTTTTCCTAATTTGTCTGTGCCAGGGAATGGTAGGGGGGTTTACAGGATATCCCAGTGACATACGCTGCCTCCCCAAGGTCAGGGAAGGTTTTTCCCAGACTTCCCCGAACAGGTAACTCCTGTGAATGAAGAGACATGCTTGGAGTTGTCTCTCGAACTCCCCCACGCACTGACAATGTTTCCGGGATCCTGAGCGTGGGGAGGTTCCACCAACGGTCGGTAGCGCGTGAGTTCTAACGGAATGCCTAAGCTCGCCTCCCCTGAGGGTTTTCCTAATGTCTCTCTGCCAGGGAATGCTAGGGGTGATTGCAGGATATCCCAGTGACCGAGGCTGCCTCCCCAAGTTCAGGGAAGGTATTTCCCGGACTTCCCCGAACAGGGAACTCCTGTGAATGAAGAGAGCTGCGTGGAGTTGTCTCTCGTGCTCCCCCAAGCACTGACAATGGTTCTGGAATCCTGAGCGTGGGGAGGTTCCACCAACCGTCGGCAGCGCGTCGGTTCTAACGGAATGCATAAGCTCGTCTCCCATGAGGGTTTTCCTTATGTCTCTTTGCCAGGGAATGGTAAGTGGGTTTGCAGGATATCCCAGTGACATACGCTGCCTCCCCAAGTTCAGGGAAGGTATTTCCCGGACTTCCCCGAACAGGGAACTCCTGTGACTGAAGAGAGCTGCGTGGAGCTGTCTCTCGAGCTCCCCCACTCAATGAATTAGGTTCTGGAATCCTGAGCGTGCGGAGGATCCACCAACGGTCGGCAGCGCGTGGGATCTCAGGGAATGCCTGTGCTCGTCTCCCCTGAGTGTTTTCCTCATGTCTCTGTGCCAGGGAATGCTGGGGGGGGGTTGTAGGCAATCCCAGAGACAGAGACTGCATCCCCATGGTCAGGTAAGTTATTTCTCGGACTTCCCCGAGCAGGGAACACCTCTGACTTAAGAGAGATGCGTGGAGTTCTCTCTCGAGCTCCCCCAACCACTGATAATTTTTCCGGATCCCTGAGAGTGGGGAGGTCCCACCAACGGTCGGCAGCGCGTGGGTTCCAACGGAATGCCTGAACTGCTCTCCCCTGAGGGTTTTCCTAATATCTCTGTGCCAGGGAATGCTAGGGGGGTTTGCAAGAATTCCCAGTGACAGAGGCTGCTTCCCCAAGTTCAGGGAAGGTATTTCTCAGACTTCCCCGGACAGGGAACACCTGTGACTGAAGAGAGCTGCGTGGACGTGTCTCTCGTGGTCCCCCACGCACTGACAATTGTTCCGGAACCCTGAGCTTGGGGAGGTTCCACCAACGGTCGGCAGCGCGTGGGTTCCAACGGAATGCCTGAGCTGGTCTCTCCTGAGTGTTTTCCTAATCTCTCTGTGCCAGGGAATGCTAGGGGGGTTTGCAGGAAATCCCAGTGACAGAGGCTGCCTCTCCAAGGTAAGGGAAGGTATTTATCGGACTTCCCCGGATAGGGAACACCTGTGACTGAAGAGAGCTGCGTGGAGCTGTCTCTCGAGCTTCCCCACGCACTGAAAATGGTTCCGGAACCCTGAGCGTGGGGAGGTTCCACCAACGGTCGGTAGCGCGTGGGTTCCAATGGAATGCCTGAGCTGGTCTCCCCTGAGGGTATTCCTAATGTCTCTGTGCCAGGGAATGCTAGGGGTGTTTGCAGGAAATCCCAGTGACCGAGCCTGCCTCCGCAAGTTCAGGGAAGGTTTTTCTCGGACTTCCCCGGACAGGGAACACCTGGGACTGATGAGAGCTGCGTGGAGCTGTCTCTCGTGCTCCCCCACGCACTGACAATGTTTCCGGAACCCTGAGTGTAGGGAGGTTCCACCAACAGTCGGCAGCGCGTGGGTTCCAACGGAATGCCTGAGCTGGTCTCCCCAGATGGTTTTCCTAATGTCTCTGTGCCAGGGAATGCTAGGAGTGTTTGCAAGAATTCCCAGTGACAGAGGCTGCCTCCCCAAGGTCAGGGAAGTTATTTCTCCGACTTCCCCGGACAGGGAACACCTGTGACTGAAGAAAGCTGCGTGGAGTTGTCTCTCGAGCTCCCCCAAGCACTGACAATTGTTCCGGAATCCTGAGCGCGGGGAGGTTCCACAATCGGGCGGTAGCGCGTGGGTTCTAAAGGAATGCCTAAAATCCTCTCCCCTTAGATTGTTCCAAATATCTCTATGCCAGGGAATGCTAGGGAGTTTGCAGGATATCACAGTCACAGAGGCTGCCTCCCCAATGACAGGGAAGATATTTCTCGGTCTTCCCCGAACAGGGAACACCTGTGACTGAAGAGAGCTGCGTGGAGTTGTCTCTCGTGCTCCCCCAAGCACTGACAATGGTTCCGGAATCCTGAGCGTGGGGAGGTTCCACCAACGGTCGGCAGCGCGTGGGTTCTATCGGAATGCCTAAGCTCGTCTCCCCTGAGGGTTTTCCTAATATCTCTGTGCCAGGTAATGCTAGGGGTGATTGCAGGATATCCCAGTGACCGAGGCTGCCTCCCCAAGGTCAGGGAAGGTATTTCACGAACTTCCACGAACAGGGAACACCTGTGACTGAAGAGAGCTGCGTGGAATTGTCTCTCGAGCTCCCCCACGCACTGACAATGGTTCTGGAATCCTGAGCGTGGGGAGGTTCCACCAACCGTCGGCAGCGCGTCGGTTCTAACGGAATGCCTAAGCTCGTCTCCCATGAGGGTTTTCCTAATGTCTCTTTGCCAGGGAATGGTAAGTGGGTTTGCAGGATATCCCAGTGACATACGCTGCCTCCCCAAGTTCAGGGAAGGTATTTCCCGGACTTCCCCGAACAGGGAACTCCTGTGAATGAAGAGAGCTGCGTGGAGTTGTCTCTCGAGCTCCCCCACGCACTGACAATTGTTCCGGAATCCTGAGCGTGGGGAGGTTCCACCAACGGTCGGCAGCGCGTGGGTTCTAACGGAATGCCTAAGCTCGTCTCCCCTGAGGGTTTTCCTAATGTCTCTGTGCCAGGGAATGTTAGGGGGGTTTGCAGGATATCTCAGTGACATACGCTGCCTCCCCAAGTTCAGGGAAGGTATTTCCCGGACTTCCCCGAGCAGGGAACTCCTGGGAATGAAGAGAGCTGCGTGGAGTTGTCTCTCGAGCTCCCCCACGCACTGACAATGCTTCCGGAATCCTGAGCGTGGGGAGGTTCAACCAACGTTCGGCAGCGCGTGGGTTCTAAAGGAATGTCTAAGCTCGTCTCCCCTGAGGGTTTTCCTAATGTCTCTGTGCCAGTGAATGGTAGGTGGGTTTGCAGGATATCCCAGTGACCGAGGCTGCCTCCCCAAGGTCAGGAATGGTTTTTCCCGGACTTCCCCGAACAGGGAACTCCTGTGAATGAAGAGAGCTGCGTGGAGTTGTCTCTCGAGCTCCCCCACGCACTGACAATGGTTCCGGAATGCTGAGCGTGGGGAGATACCACCAACGGTCGGCAGCGCGTGGGTTCTAACGGAATGCCTAAGCTCGTCTCCCCTGAAGGTTTCCTAATATCTCTGTGCCAGGGAATGGTAGGGGGGTTTGCAGGATATCCCAGTGACATACGCTGCCTCCCCAAGTTCAGGGAAGTTATTTCCCGGACTTCCCTGATCAGGGAACTCCTGTGAATGAAGAGAGCTGCGCTGAGTTTTCTCTCGAGCTCCCCCACGCACTGACAATGGTTCCGGAATCCTGAGGGTGGGGAGGTTCCACCAACGGTCGGCAGCGCGTGGTTCTAACAGAATGCCTAAGCTCGTCTCCCCTGAGGGTTTTCCTAATGTGTTTGTGCCAGGGAATGGTAGGGGGTTTGCAGGATATCCCAGTGACATACGCTGCCTCCCCAAGGTCAGGGAAGGTATTTCCCGGACTTCCCCGAACAGGGAACTCCTGTGAATGAAGAGAGCTGCGTGGAGATTTCTCTCGAGCTCCCCCACGCACTGACAATTGTTCCGGAATCCTGAGCGTGGGGAGGTTCCTCCAACGGTCGGCAGCGCGTGGGTTCTAACGGAATGCCTAAGCTCGTCTCCCCTGAGTGTTTTCCTAATGTCTCTGTGCCAGGGAATGCTAGGGGTGATTGCAGGATATCCCAGTGACAGAGGCTGCATCCCCAAGTTCAGGAAAGTTATTTCTCGGACTTCCCCGAACAGGGAACTCCTGTGAATGAAGAGAGCTGCGTGGAGTTGTCTCTCGAGATCCCCCACGCACTGACAATGTTTCCGGAATCTTGAGCGTGGGGAGGTTCCACCAACGGTCGGCAGCGCGAGGGTTCTAACGGAATGCCTAAGCTGGTCTCCCCTGAGTGTTTTCCTAATATCTCTGTGCCAGGGAATGGTAGGGGGGTTTGCAGGATATCCCAGTGACATACGATGTTTCCCCAAGTTCAGGGAAGGTATTTCCCGGACTTCCCCGAACAGGGAACTCCTGTGAATGAAGAGAGCTGCGTGGAGTTGCCTCTCGAGCTCCCCCACGCACTGACAATGGTTCCGGAATCCTCAGCGTGGGGAGGTTCCACCAACGGTCGGCAGCGCGTGGGTTCTAACGGAATGCCTAAGCTCGTCTCCCCTGAGGGTTTTCCTAATGTCTCTGTGCCAGGGAATGCTAGGGGTGACTGCAGGATATCCCAGTGACCGAGTCTGCCTCCCCAAGGTCGGGGAAGGTATTTCCCGGACTTCCCCGAACAGGGAACACCTGTGACTGAAGAGAGCTGCATGGAGTTGTCTGTCGAGCTCCCCCACGCACTGACAATGGTTCCGGAATCCTGAGCGTGGGGATGTTCCACCAACTGTCGGCAGCTCGTGGGTTCTAACGGAATGCCTAAGCTCGTCTCCCCTGAGGGTTTTCCTAATGTCTCTGTGCAAGGGAATGGTAGGGGGGTTTGCAGGATATCCCTGTGACATACGCTGCCTCCCCAAGTTCAGGGAAGGTATTTCCCGTACTTCCCCGAACAGGGAACTCCTGTGAATGAAGAGAGCTGCGTGGAGTTGTCTCTCGAGCTCCCCCACGCACTGAAAATTGTTCCGGAATCCTGAGCGTGGGGAGGTTCCACCAACGGTCTGCAGCGCGTGGGTTATTACGGAATGCCTAAGCTCGTCTCCCCTGAAGGTTTTCCTAATTTGTCTGTGCCAGGGAATGGTAAGGGGTTTGCAGGTTATCCCAGTGACATACGCTGCCTCCCCAAGATCAGGGAAGGTATTTCCCAGACTTCCCCGAACAGGTAACTCCTGTGAATGAAGAGACATGCGTGGAGTTGTCTCTCGAGCTCCCCCACGCACTGACAATACTTCCTGAATCCTGAGCGTGGGGAGGTTCCACCAACGGTCGGCAGCGCGTGGGTTCTAACGGAATGCCTGTGCTCGTTTCCCCTGAGGGTTTTCCTCATCTCTCTTTTCCAGTGAATGCTAGGGGGGGTTGTAGGAAATCCCAGTGATAGAGGCTGCCTCCCCAAGTTAAGGGAAGATATTTCTCGGACTTCCCCGTGCACGGAACACCTGTGGCTGAAGAAAACTGCGTGGCATTTTCTCTCGAGCTCCCCCACTCAATGACAATGGTTCCAGAATCCTGAGCTTGGGGAGGTTCCACCAACGGGCGGCAGCGCGTGGGTTCTAAGGGAATGCCTGTGCTCGACTCCCCTGAGGATTTTCCTCTTATCGCTGTGCCACGGAATGCTAGGGGGGTTTGTAGGAAATCCCAGAGTCAGAGGCTGCCTCCCCAAGTTCAGGGAAGGTATTTCTCGGACTTCCCCGAGCAGGGAACACCTGTGACTGAAGACAGCTTCGTGGAGTTTTCTCTCGAGTTCCCCCACTCAATGACTTTGGTTCCGGAATCCTAAGCGTGGGGAGGATCCACCAACGGTCGGCAGCGCGTCGGATGTTAGGGAATGCCTGTGCTCGTCTCCCCTGAGAGTTTTCCTCATGTCTCTGTGCCAGGGAATGCTGGGGGGGGTTGCAGGCTATCCCAGTGGCAGAGACTGCATCCCCATGGTCAGGGAAGTTATTTCTCGGACTTCCCCGTGCAGGGAACACCTGTGATTGAAGAGAGATGCGTGGAGTTGTCTCTCGAGCTCCCCCAACCAAAGACAATTTTTCCGGATCCCTGAGGGTGGGGAGGTCCCACCAACGGTCGGCAGCGCGTGGGTTCCAACGGAATGCCTGAACTGCTCTCCCCTGAGGGTTTTCCTAATGTCTCTGTGCCAGGGAATGCTAGGGGTATTTACAGGAAATCCCAGTGACGGAGGCTGCCCCCACAAGGTCAGGGAAGTTATTTCTCGGACTTCCCAGGACAGGGAACACCTGTGACTGAAGGGAGCTTCGTGGAGTTGTCTCTCGAGCTCCCCCACGCACTGACAATGGTTCCGGAACTCTCAGCGTGGGGAGGTCCCACCAATGGTCGGCAGCGCGTGGGTTCCAACGGAATGCATGAGCTTGTCTCCCCTGAGGGTTTTCCTAATGTCTCTTTGCCAGGGAATGCAAGGGGTGTTTTCAGGAAATCCCAGTGAGACAGGCTGCCTCCCCAAGTCCAGGGAAGGTATTTCTCGGACTTCCCCGGACAGGGAACACCTGTGACTGAAGAGAGCTGTGTGGAGCTGTCTCTTGAGCTCCCCCACGCACTGACAATTGTTCCGGAACGTTGAGCGAAGGGAGGATCCACCAACGGTCGGCAACGCGTGGGTTCCAACGGAATGCCTGAACTGGTCTCCCCTGAGGCTTTTCCTAATGTCTCTGTGCCAGGGAATGCTAGGGGGGTTTGCAGCAAATCCCAGTGACAGAGGCTGTCGCTCCAATTTCAGGGAACGTATTTCTCGGACTTCCCCGGACAGGGAACCCCTGTGACTGAAGAGAGCTGCGTGGACGTGTCTCTCGAGTTCCCCACGCACTGACAATGTTTCCGGAACCCTGAGCGTGGGGAGGTTCCACCAACGGTCGGCAGCGCGTGGGTTCCAACGGAATGCCTGAGCTGGTCTCCCCAGAGGGTTTTCCTAATGTCTCTGTGCCAGGGAATGCTAGGAGTGTTTGCAAGAATTCCCAGTGACAGAGGCTGCCTCCCCAAGGTCAGGGAAGTTATTTCTCCGACTTCCCCGGACAGGGAACACCTGTGACTGAAGGAAGCTGCGTGGAGTTGTCTCTCGAGCTCCCCCAAGCACTGACAATTGTTCCGGAATCCTGAGCGTGGGGAGGTTCCACAATCGGGCGGCAGCGCGTGGGTTCTAAAGGAATGCCTAAGCTCCTCTCCCCTGAGATTGTTCCTAATATCTCTATGCCAGGGAATGCTAGGGGATTTGCAGGATATCACAGTCACAGAGGCTGCCTCCCCAATGACAGGGAAGATATTTCTCGGTCTTCCCAGAACAGGGAACACCTGTGACTGAAGACAGCTGCGTGGAGTTGTCTCTCGAGCTCCCCCACGCACTGACAATGTTTCCGGAACCCTGAGCGTGGGGACGTTCCACCAACGGTCGGCAGAGCGTGGGTTCCAACAGAATGCCTAAGCTGGTCTCCCCTGAGGGTTTTCCTAATGTCTCTGTGCCAGGGAATGCTAGGGGTGTTTGCAGGAAATCCCAGTGACTGAGGCTGCCCCCCCAAGATCAGGGAAGGTATTTCTCGGACTTCCCAGGACAGGGAACACCTGTGACTGAAGGGAGCTGCGTGGAGTTGTCTCTCGAGCTCCCCCATGCACTGACAATGTTTCCGGAACTCTCAGCGTGGGGAGGTCCCACCAATGGTCGGCAGCGCGTGGGTTCCAACGGAATGCATGAGCTTGTCTCCCCTGAGGGTTTTCCTAATGTCTCTTTGCCAGGGAATGCAAGTGGTGTTTGCAGGAAATCCCAGTGAGACAGGCTGCCTCCCCAAGTCCAGGGAAGGTATTTCTCGGACTTCCCCGGACAGGGAACACCTGTGACTGAAGAGAGCTGTGTGGAGCTGTCTCTTGAGCTCCCCCACGCACTGACAATTGTTCCGGAACGTTGAGCGAAGGGAGGATCCACCAACGGTCGGCAACGCGTGGGTTCCAACGGAATGCATGAGCTGGTCTCCCCTGAGGCTTTTCCTAATGTCTCTGTGCCAGGGAATGCTAGGGGGGTTTGCAGCAAATCCCAGTGACAGAGGCTGTCGCTCCAATTTCAGGGAACGTATTTCTCGGACTTCCCCGGACAGGGAACCCCTGTGACTGAAGAGAGCTGCGTGGACGTGTCTCTCGAGTTCCCCACGCACTGACAATGGTTCCGGAACCCTGAGCGTGGGGAGGTTCCCCCAACGGTCGGCAGCGCGTGGATTCCAACGGAATGCCTGAGCTGGTCTCCCCTGAGGGTTTTCCTCATGTCTCTGTGCCAGGAAATGCTAGGGTGGTTTGCAGGAAATCCCAGTGACAGAGGCTGCCTCTCCAAGGTCAGGAAAGTTATTTCTTTGACTTCCCCGGACAGGGAACACCTGTGACTGAAGAGAGCTGCGTGGAGTTCTCTCGAGCTCCCCCACTCAATGACAATGGTTCCGGAATCCTGAGAGTGGGGAGGTTCCTCCAACGGTCGGCAGCGCGTGGGTTTTAAGGGAATGCCTGTGCTCGTCTCCCCTGAGGGTTTTCCTCATTTCTCTGTGCCAGGGAATCCTAGGGGGGGTTGCAGGAAATCCCAGTGACAGAGGCTGCCTCCACAAGGTCAGGGAAGATATTTCTAGGACTTCCCCGAGCTGGGAACACCTGTGACTGAAGAGAGCTGCGTGGAGTGGTCTCTCGAGCTCCCCCACTCAATGAAAATGTTTCCGGAATCCTGAGCGTGGGGAGGTTCCACCAACGGTCGGCAGCACGTTGGTTCTAAGGGAATCCCTGTGCTCGTCTCCCTTGAGGGTTTTCCTCATGTCTCTGTGCCAGGGAATGCTAGGGGGGGTTGCAGGAAATCCCAGTGACAGAGGCTGCATCCCCCAGGTCAGGGAAGGTTTTTCTCGGACTTCCGAGAGCAGTGAAAAGCTGTGATTGATGAGAGCTGCGTGAAGTTGTCTCTCGAGCTTCCCCACTCAATGACTATGGTTACGGAATCCTGAGCGTGGGGAGGTTCCACGAATGGTCGGCAGCGCGTGGGTTATAAGGGAATGCATTTGCTCGTCTCCCCTGAGGGTTTTTCTCATGTCTCTGTGCCAGGGAATGCAAGGGGGGGTTGCAGGAAATCCCAGTGAGAGAGGCTGCCTCCCCATGTTCAGGGAAGATATTTCTCGGACATCCCCGAGCAGGGAACACCTGTGACTGAAGAGAGCTGCATGGATTTGTCTCTCGAATTCCCCCACTCAATGACAATTGTTCCGGAATCCTGAGCGTGGGGAGGTTCCACCAGCGGTCGGCAGCACGTGGGTTTTAAGGGAATGCCTGTGCTCGTCTACCCTGAGGGTTTTCCTCATTTCTCTGTGCCATGGAATGCTAGGGGGGGTTGCAGGAAATCCCAGTGACGGAGGCAGCCTCCCCAAGTTCAGTAAATTTATTTCTCGGACTTCCCCGCGCAGGGAACACCTGTGACTGAAGAGAACTGCGTTGAGTTGTCTCTCGAGATCCCCAACTCAATGACTATGGCTCCGGAATCTTGAGCGTGGGGAGGTTCCACCAACGGTCGGCAGCGCGTGGGTTCTAAGGGAATGCCTGTGATCGTCTCCCCTGAGGTTTTTCCTCATGTCTCTGTGCCAGGGAATGCTAGGGGGGGTTGCAGGAAATCCCAGTGACAGAGGCTGCCTCCCCAAGTTGAGGGAAGTTATTTTTCGGACTTCCCAGAGCAGGGAACACCTGTGACTGAAGAGAGCGGCGTGGAGTTGTCTCTCGGGCTCCCCCAATCAATGACTATGTTTCCGGAATCCTGAGCGTGGGGAGGTTGCACCAAAGTTCGGCAGCGCGTGGGTTTTAAGGGAATGCATTTGCTCGTCTCCCCTGAGGGTTTTTCTCATGTCTCTGTGCCAGGGAATGCAAGGGGGGGGGTTGCAGGAAATCCCAGTGACAGAGGCTGCCTCCCCATGTTCAGGGAAGATATTTCTCGGACATCCCCGAGCAGGGAACACCTGTGACTGAAGAGAGCTGCATGGATTTGTCTCTCGAATTCCCCCACTCAATGACAATTGTTCCGGAATCCTGAGCGTGGGGAGGTTCCACCAGCGGTCGGCAGCACGTGGGTTTTAAGGGAATGCCTGTGCTCGTCACCCCTGAGGGTTTTCGTAATGTCTCTGTGCCAGAAAATGCTAGGGGGGGTTGCAGGAAACCCCAGTGACAGAGGCTGCCTCGAAAAGATAAGGGAAGTTATTTCTCGGACTTCCCCGACCTGGGAACACCTGTGACTGAAGAGAGCT
Organism: Vicugna pacos; assembly: GCF_048564905.1. NCBI lineage: Eukaryota > Metazoa > Chordata > Mammalia > Artiodactyla > Camelidae > Vicugna > Vicugna pacos. Next base: position 49,832,201 of record NW_027328721.1, on the reverse strand, counting down.
GCGTGGAGTTGCCTCTCGAGATCCCCAACTCAATGACTATGGTTCCGGAATCCTGAGCGCGGGGAGGTTCCACCAACGGTCGGTAGCGCGTGGGTTCTAAGGGAATGCCTGTGCTCGTCTCCCCTGAGGGTTTTCCTCATGTCTCTGTGCCATGGAATGCTAGGGGGGGTTACAGGAAATCCCAGTGACAGAGGATGCCTCCCCAAGGTCAGGGAAGGTATTTCTCGGATTTCCCCGAGCAGGGAACACCTGTGATAGAGGAGAGATGCGTGGAGTTGTCTCTCGAGATCCTCAAATCAATGAATATGATTCCGGAATCCTGAGCGTGGGGAAGTTCCACCAACGGTCGGCAGCGCGTGGGTTCTAAGGGAATGCCTGTGCTCGTCTCCCCTGAGAGTTTTCCTCATTTCTCTGTGCCAGGGAATGCTAGGGGTGGTTGCAGGAAAACCCAGTGACAGAGGCTGCCTCCACAAGGTCAGTGAAATTATTTCTCGGACTTCCCCGAGCAGGGAACACCTGTGACTGAAGAGAGCGGCGTGAAGCTGTCTCTCGATCTCCCCCACTCAATGAATATTTTTCCGGAATCCTGAGCGTGGGGAGGTTCCACGAATGGTCGGCAGCGCGTGGGTTCTAAGGGAATACCTGTGCTCGTCTCCCCTGAAGGTTTTTCTCATGTCTCTGTGCCAGGGAATGCAAGTGGGGGTTTGCAGGAAATCCCAGTGACAGAGGCTGCTCCCCAAGTTCAGGGAAGGTATTTCTCGGACGTCCCCGAGCAGGGAACACCTGTGACTTAAGAGAGCTGCGTGGAGTTGTCTCTCGAGATCCCCCACACAAGGACAATGGTTCCGGAATCCTGAGCGTGGGGAGGTTCCACCAACGGTCGGCAGCGCGTGGGTTCTAAGGGAATGCATGTGCTCGTCTCCCCTGAGGGTTTTCCTCATGTCTCTGTGCCAGGGAATGCTAGGGGGGGTTGCAGGAAATCCCAGTGACAGAGGCTGCCTCCCCAAGGTCAGGGAAGATATTTCTCGGACTTCCCCGAGCAGGGAACACCTGTGACTGAAGAGAGCTTCGTGGAGTATCTCTCGAGGTCCCCAACTCAATGACTAAGGTTCCGGAATCCTGAGCTTGGGGAGGTTCCACCAACGGTCGTCAGCAAGTGGGTTCTAAGGGAATGCCTGTGCTCGTCTCCCCTGAGGGTTTTCGTCATGTCATTGTGCCAGGGAATGCTAGGGGGTTGCAGGAAATCCCAGTGACAGAGGCTTCCTCCCCAAGTTCAGGGAGGGTATTTCTCGGACTTCCCCGGGCAGGGAACACCTGTGACTGTAGAGAGCTGCGGGGAGTTGTCTCTCGAGCTCCGCCACTCAATGACTATGGTTCCGGAATCCTGAGCGTGGGGAGGTTCCACCAACGGTCGGCAGCGCGTGGGTTCTAAGGGAATGCCTGTGCTCGTCTCCCCTGAGGTTTTTCCTCATGTCTCTGTGCCAGGGAATGGTAGTCAGGGTTGCAGGAATTCCCAGTGACAGAGGATGCCTCCCCAAGGTCAGTGAAGCTATTTCTCGGACTTCCCCGAGCAGGGAACACCAGTGACTGAAGACAGCTGCGTGGAGTTGTCTCTCGAGCTCCCCCACTCAATGACTATGGTTCCGGAATCCTGAGCGTGGGGAGGTTCCAACAACGGTCGGCAGCGCGTGGGATCTAAGGGAATGCCTGTGCTCGTCTCCCCTGAGGGTTTTCCTCATTTCTCTGTGCCAGGGAATGCTTGGGGTGGTTGTAGGAAATCCCAGTTACAGAGGCTGCCTCCACAAGTTCAGGGAAGGTATTTCTCAGACTTCCCCGAGCAGGGAACTCCTGTGACTGAAGTGAGCTGCGTGTAGTTGTCTCTCGAGCTCCCCCACTCAATGACTATGATTACGGAATCCTGAGCGTGGGGAGGTTCCACTAACGGTCGGCAGCGCGTGGGTTCTAAGGAAATGCCTGTGCTCGTCACCCCTGAGGGTTTTCCTCAGGTCTCTGTGCCAGGGAATGCTAGGGGGGGTTTTCAGGAAATCCCAGTGACAGAGGCTGCCTCCCCAAGGTCAGGGAAGGTATTTCTCGGACTTCCCCGAGCAGGGAACACGTGTGACTAAAGAGAGCTGCGTGGAGTTGTCTCTCGAGCTCCCCCACTCAATGACACTTGTTCCGGAATCCTGAGCGTGGGGAGGTTCCAACAACGGTCGGCAGCGCGTGGGTTCTAAGGGAATGCCTGTGCTCGTCTCCCTTGAGGGTTTTCGTCATGTCATTGTGCCAGGGAATGCTAGGGGTGTTGCAGGAAATCCCAGTGACAGAGGCTGCCTCCGCAAGTTCAGGGAGGGTATTTCTCGGACTTCCCCGTGCAGGGAACACCTGTGACTGAAGAGAGCTGCGTGGAGTTGGCTCTCGAGCTAGCCCACTCAATGACAATGTTCCCGGAATCCTGAGCGTGGGGAGGTTCCACCAACGGTCGGCAGCGCGTGGTTTCTAATGGAATGGCTGTGCTCGTCTCCCCTGAGGGTTTTCCTCATGTCTCTGTGCCAGGGAATGCTACGGGGGATTGCAGGAAATCCCAGTGACAGTGGCTGACTCCCCAAGGCCAGGGGAGGTATTTCTCGGACTTCCCCGAGCAGGGAACACCTGTGACTGAAGAGAGCTGCGTGGAGTTGTCTCTCGAGATCCCCCACTCAATGACACTTGTTCCGGAATCCTGAGCGTGGGGAGGTTCCACCAACGGTCGGCAGCGCGTGGGTTCTAAGGAAATGCCTGTGCTCGTCTCCCCTGAGTATTTTTCTCATGTCTCTGTGCCAGGGAATGACAGGGATGTTGCAGAAAATCCCTGTGATAGAGGCTGCCTCCACAAGGTCAGGGAAGGTATTTCTCGGACTTCCCTGAGCAGGGAACACCTGTGACTGAAGAGAGCTGCGTGGAGATGTCTCTCGAGCTCCCCCACTCAATGACTATGTTTCCGGGATCCTGAGCGTGGGGAGGTTCCAACAACGGTCGGCAGCGCGTGGGTTCTAAGGGAATGCCTGTGCTCGTCTCCCCTGAGGGTTTTCCTCATGTCTCTGTGCCAGGGAATGCTATGGGTGGTTGCAGGAAATAGCAGTGTCAGAGGTTGCCACCCCAAGGTCAGGGAAGTTATTTCTCGGACTTCCCGGATCAGGAAACACCTGTGACTAAAGAGAGCTGCGTGGAGTTGTCTCTAGAGCTCCCTCACTCAATGACAATAGTTCCGGAATCCTGAGTGTGGGGAGGTTCCACCAAAGGTCGGCAACGCGTGGGTTCTTATGGAATGCCTGTGCTCGTCTCCCCTGAGGATTTTCCTCATGTCTCTGTGCCAGGGAATGCTAGGGGGGGTAGCAGGAAATCCCAGGGTCAGAGGCTGCCTACCCAAGTTCAGGGAAGTTATTGCTCGGACTTCACCGAGCAGGGAACACCTGTGACTGAAGGGAGCTGCGTGGAGCTGTCTCTTGAGCTCCCCCACTCAATGACAATATTTCCGGAATCCTGAGAGTGGGGAGGTTCCACCAACGGTCGGCAGCTTGTGGGTTCTAAGGGAATGCCTGTGCTCGTCTCCCCTGAGGATTTTCCTCATGTCTCTGTGCCAGGGAATACTTGGGTGGGTTGCAGGAAATCCCAGTGTCAGAGGCAGCCTCCCCAAGGTCAGGGAAGGTATTGCTCGGACTTCCCCAAGCAGGGAACACCTGTGAATGAAGAGAGCTGCGTGGAGTTTTCTCTCGAGCTCCCCCACTCAATGACAATGTTTCTGGAATATTGAGCGTGGGGAGGTTCCACCAACGGTCGGCAGCGTGTGGGTTCTAAGGGAATGCCTGTGGTCTTCTCCCCTGAGCGTTTTCATCATGTTTCTGTGCCAGGGAATTCTACGGGCGTTTGCAGGAAATCCCAGTGACAGAGGCTGCCTCCCCAATTTCAGGGAAAGTATTTCTCGGACTTCCCCGAGTAGGGAACACCTGTGAATGAAGAGAGCTGCGTGGAGTTGTCTCTCGAGCTCCCCCACTCAATGACTATGTTTCCGGAATCCTGAGCGTTTGGAGGATCCACCAACGGTCGGCAGCGCGTGGGTTCTAAGGGAATGCCTGTGCTCGTCTCCCCTGAGGATTTTCCTCATGTCTCTGTGCCAGGGAATGCTAGGGGGGGTAGCAGGAAATCCCAGTGACAGAGGCTGCCTCCCCAAGGTCAGGGAAGTTATTTCTCAGACTTCCCCGAGCAGGGAACACCTGTGACTGAAGACAGCTGCGTGGAGTTTTCTCACGAACTCCCTCACTCAATGACAATGGTTCCGGAATCCTGAGCGTGGGGAGGTTCCACCAACGTTCGGTAGCACGTGGGTTCTTAGGTAATGCCTGTGCTCGTCTCCCCTGAGGGTTTTCCTCATGTCTCTGTGCCAGGGAATGCTAGGAATGGTTGCAGGAAATCCTAGTGACAGAGGATGCCTCCCCAAGATCAGGGAAGGTATTTCTCGGACTTTCCCGAGCAGGGAACACCTGTGACTGAAGACAGCTGCGTGGAGTTGTCTCTCGAGCTCCCCCAATCAATGACTATGTTTCTGGAATCCTGAGCGTGGGGAGATTCCACTAACGGTCGGCAGCGCGTGGATTCTAAGGGAATGCAGGTGCTTGTCTCCCCTGAGTGTTTTCCTCATGTCTCTGTGCCAGGGAATGCTAGGGGGGGTTGCAGGTAATCCCAGTGTCAGAGGTTGCCTCCCCAAGTTCAGGGAAGTTTTTTCTCGGACTTCCCGGAGCAGGAAACACCTGTGACTGAAGAGAGCTGCGTGGAGTTGTCTCTAGATCTCCATCACTCAATGACAATGATTCCGGAATCCTGAGCGTGGGGAGGTTCCACCAACGTTCGGCAGCGCGTGGGTTATAATGGAATGCCTGTGCTCGTCACCCCTGAGATTTTCCACATATCACTGTGCCAGGGAATGCTAGGGGGTGTTGCAGGAAATCCCAGTGACAGAGGGTGCCTCCCCAAGGTCAGGGAAGTTATTTCTCGGACTTCCCCGAGGAGGGAACTCCTGTGAATGAAGAGAGCTGCGTGGAGTTGTCTCTCGAGCTCCCCCGCTCAATGACTATGGTTCCGGAATCCTGAGCGTGGTGAGGTTCCACCAACGGTCGGCAGCGCGTGGGTTCTTAGGGAATGCCTGTGCTCGTCTCCCCTGATGGTTTTCCTCATGTCTCTGTGCCACGGAATGCTAGGGGTGTTACAGGAAATCCCTGTGACAGAGGCTGCCTCCACCAGGTCAGGGAAGGTATTTCTCGGACTTCCCTGAGCAGGGAACACCTGTGACTAAAGGGAGCTGCGTGGAGTTGTCTCTCGAGCTCTTCCACGCACTGACTATGGTTCCGGAATCCTGAGCGTGGGGAGGTTCCAACAACGGTCGGCAGCGCGTGGGTTCTAAGGGAATGCCTGTGCTCGTTTACCCTGAGTGTTTTCCTAATGTCTCTGTGCCACGGAATGCTAGGGGTGACTGCAGGATATCCCAGTGACAGAGGCTGCCTCCCCAAGGTCAGGGAAATTATTTCTCGGACTTCCCCGAACAGGGAACACCTGTGACTGAAGAGAGCTGCGTGGAATTGTCTCTAGAGGCCCCCACACACTGACAATGTTTCCGGAAACCTGAGCGTTGGGAGGTTACACCATCGGTTGGGATCGCGTGGGTTCGAACGGAATGCCTAATCTCGTCTCCCTTGAGGATGTTCCTAATGTCTCTGAGCCAGGAAATGCTAGGGGTGTTTGCAGGATATCCCAGTGTCAGAGGCTGCCTCCCCAAGTTCAGGGAATGTATTTCTCGGACTTCCCCTAACAGGGAACACCTGTGACTGAAGAGACTTGCGTGGATTTGTCTCTCGAGCTCCCCCACGCACTGACAATGATTCCAGAATCCTGAGCGTGGGGAGGTTCCACCAACGGTCGGCAGCGCGTGGGGTATAATGGAATGCCTGTGCTCGTATCCCCTGAGGGTTTTCGTCATGTCTCTGTGCCAGGGGATGCTAGGGGGGGTTGCAGGAAATCCCAGTGACAGATGCTGCCTCCCCAAGTTCAGGGAATTTATTTCTCGGACTTCCCCAAGCAGGGAACACCTGTGATTGAAGAGAGCTGCGTGGAGCTGACTCTCGAGCTCCCCCACTCAATGACAATTTTTCCGGAATCCTGAGCGTGCGGAAGTTCCACCAACGGTCAGCAGCGCCTGGGTTCTAAGGGAATGCCTGTGCTCGAATGCCCTGAGTGTTTTCCTCATGTCTCTGTGCCAGGGAATGCTAGGGGGGGTTGCAGGAAAACCCAGTTGCTGAGGCTGCCTCCCCAAAGTCAGGGAAGTTATTTCTCGGACTTCCCCGAGCAGGGAACACCTGTGACTGAAGAGAGCTGCGTGGAGCTGTCTCTCGAGCTCCCACACTCAATGACAATGGTTCCGGAATCCTGAGCTTGGGGAGGTTCCACCAACGGTCGGCAGCGCGTGGGTTCTAAGGGAATGCCTGTTCTCTTCTCCAGTGAGGGTTTTCCTCATGTCTCTGTGCCAGGGAATGCTAGGTGTGGTTGCAGGAAATCCCAGTGAAAGAGTCTGCCTCCCCAAGATCAGGGAATGTATTTCTTGGACTTCCCCGAGCAGGGAACACCTGTGACTGAAGAGAGCTGCGTGGAGCTCTCTCTCGAGCTCCCCCACTCAATGACTATGGTTCCGGATTCCTGAGCGTGGGGAGGTTCCACCAACGGTCGGCAGCCCGTGGGTTCTAAGGGAATGCCTGTGCTCGTCTCCCCTGAGGGTTTTCCTCATGTCTCTGTGCAAGGGAATGCTAGGGGGGTGTTGCAGGAAATCCTAGTGACAGAGGCTGCCTCCACAAGCTCAGGGACGGTATTTCTCGGACTTCCACGCGCAGGGAACACCTGTGACTGAAGAGAGCTTCGTGGAGATATCTCTTGAGCTCCCCCACTCAATGACATTTTTTCCGGATTCCTGAGCGTGCGGAGGTTCCACAAACAATCGGCAGCGCGTGGGTTCGAAAGGAATGCCTGTGCTCCTCTCCCCTGAGGATTTTCCTCATATCTCTGTGCCAGTGAATGCTGGGGGGGTTTGTAGGAAATCCCAGTGACAGAGGCTGCCTCCCCTAGGTCAGGGAAGGTATTTCTCGGACTTCCCTGAGCAGGGAACACCTGTGACTGAAGAGAGCTGCGTGGAGTTGTCTCTCGAGCTCCCCCACTCAATGACAATTGTTCCGGAATCCTGAGCTTGGGGAGGTTCCACCAACGGTCGGCAGGGCTTGGGTTCTATGGGAATGCCTGTGATCGTCTCCCCTGAGGGTTTTCTTCATTTCTCTGTGCCAGGGAATGCTAGGGGGTTTTGCAGGAAATCCCAGTTACAGCGGCTGCCTCCCCAAGTTCAGGGAAGGTCTTTCTCGGTCTTCCCCGAGCAGGGAACACCTGTGACTGAAGAGAGCTGCGTGGAGTTGTCTCTCGAGCTCCCCCACTCAATGACAATTGTTCCGGAATCCTGAGCGTGGGGAGGTTCCACCAATGGTCGGCAGCGCGTGAGTTCTGAAGGAATGCCTGTGCTGGTCTCCCTTGAGGGTTTTCCACATGTCTCTGTGCCAGGGAATGCTAGGGGGTTTTGTAGGAAATCCCAGTGATAGAGGCTGCCTCCCCAAGGTAGGGAAGGTATTTTCGGACTTCCCCGAGCAGGGAACACCTGTGTCTGAAGTGAGCTGCGTGGAGCTGTCTCTCGAGCTCCCCCACTGAATGACAATGGTTCCGGAATCCTGAAAGTGGGGAGGTTCCACCAACGGTCGGCAGCGCGTGGGTTCTAAGGGAATGCATGTTCTTGTCCCCCTGAGGGTTTTCCTCATGTCTCTGTGCCAGGGAATGCTAGGGGGGGTTGCAGGAAATCCCAGATACAGAGGCTGATTCCCCAAGGTCAGGGAAGGTATTTCTCGGTCTTCCCTGATCAGGGAACACCTGTGAGTGAAGAGATCTGCGTGGAGTTCTCTCTCGAGCTCCCCCACTCAATGACAATGGTTCCGGAATCCTGAGCGTGGGGAGGTTCCACCAACGGTGGGCAGCGCGTGGGTTCTAAGGGAAATCCTGTGCTCGTCTCCCCTGAGGGTTTTCCTCATGTCTCTGTGCAAGGGAATGCTAGGGGGGTGTTGCAGGAAATTCTAGTGACAGAGGCTGCCTCCACAAGGTCAGGGAAGGTATTTCTCGGACTTCCCCGCGCAGGGAACACCTGTGACTGAAGAGAGCTTCGTGGAGATGTCTCTTGGCCTCCCCCAATCAATGACATTTTTTCCGGAATCCTGAGCGTGCGGAAGTTCCACCAACAATCGGCAGGGCGTGGATTCGAAAGGAATGCCTATGCTCGTCTCCCCTGAGGATTTTCCTCATATCTCTGTGCCAGTGAATGCTAGGGGGGTTTGTAGGAATTCCCAGTGACAAAGGCTGCCTCCCCTAGGTCAGGGAAGTTATTTCTCGGACTTCCCCGGGCAGGGAACACCTGTGACTGAAGAAAGCTGCGTGGAGTTGTCTCTCGAGCTCCCCCACTCAATGACAATGGTTCCGGAATCCTGAGCGTGGGGAGGTTCCACCAATGGTCGGCAGCGCGTGAGTTCGAAAGGAATACCTCTGCTCGTCTCCCCTGAGGATTTTCCTCATCTCTGTGCCAGTGAATGCTAGGGGGGTTTGTAGGAAATCCCAGTGACAGAGGCTGCCTCACCTAGGTCAGGGAAGTTATTTCTCGGACTTCCCCGAGCAGGGAACACCTGTGACTGAAGAGAGCTTCATGGAGATGTCTCTTGAGCTCCCCCACTCAATGACAATTTTTCCGGAATCCTGAGCGTGCGGAGGTTCCACAATAAATCGGCAGCGCGTGGGTTCGAAAGGAATGCCTGTGCTCCTCTCCCCTGAGGATTTTCCTCATTTCTCTGTGCCAGTGAATGCTAGGGGGGTTTGTAGGAAATCCCAGTGACAGAGGCTGCCTCCCCTAGGTCAGGGAAGGTATTTCTCGGACTTCCCCGAGCAGGGAACACCTGTGACTGAAGAGAGCTGCGTGGAGTTGTCTCTCGAGCTCCCCCACTCAATGACTATTGTTCCGGAATCCTGAGCTTGGGGAGGTTCCACCAACGGTCGGCAGGGCTTGGGTTCTATGGGAATGCCTGTGATCGTCTCCCCTGAGGGTTTTCTTCATGTCTCTGTGCCAGGGAATTCTAGGGGGGGTTTGCAGGAAATCCCAGTTACAGCGGCTGCCTCCCCAAGTTCAGGGAAGGTCTTTCTCGGTCTTCCCCGAGCAGGGAACACATGTGACTGAAGAAAGCTGCGTGGAATTGTCTCTCGAGCTCCCCCACTCAATGACAATGGTTCCGGAATCCTGAGCGTGGGGAGGTTCCACCAACGGTGGGCAGCGCGTGGTTTCTAAGGGAAATCCTGTGCTCGTCTCCCCTGAGGGTTTTCCTCATGTCCCTGTGCAAGGGAATGCTAGGGGGGTGTTGCAGGAAATCCTAGTGACAGAGGCTGCCTCCACAAGGTCAGGGAAGGTATTTCTCGGACTTCCCCGCGCAGGGAACACCTGTGACTGAAGAGAGCTTCGTGGAGATGTCTCTTGGCCTCCCCCAATCAATGACATTTTTTCCGGAATCCTGAGCGTGCGGAGGTTCCACCAACAATCGGCAGCGCGTGGGTTCGAAAGGAAACCCTATGCTCGTCTCCCCTGAGGATTTTCCTCATATCTCTTTGCCAGTGAATGCTAGGGGGGTTTGTAGGAAATCCCAGTGACAGAGGCTGCCTCCCCTAGGTCAGGGAAGTTATTTCTCGGACTTCCCCGAGCAGGGAACACCTGTGACTGAAGAGAGCTGCGTGGAGTTGTCTCTCGAGCTCCCCCACTCAATGACAATTGTTCCGGAATCCTGAGCGTGGGGAGGTTCCACCAATGGTCGGCAGCGCGTGAGTTCTAAAGGAATGACTGTGCTCGTCTCCCTTGAGGGTTTTCCACATGTCTCTGTGCCAGGGAATGCTAGGGTGTTTTGCAGGAAATCCCAGTGATAGAGGCTGCCTCCCCAAGGTAGGGAAGGTATTTTCGGACTTCCCCGAGCAGGGAACACCTGTGTCTGAAGAGAGCTGCGTGGCGTTGTCTCTCGAGCTCCCCCACTCAATGACAATGGTTCCGGAATCCTGAACGTGGGGAGGTTCCACCAATGGTAGGCAGCGCGTGGGGTCTAATGAGATGCCTGTGCTCGTCTCCCCTGAGGGTTTACCTCATGTCTCTGAGCCAGGGAATGCTGGGGGTGTTGCAGGAGATCCCAGTGACAGAGGCTGCCTCCCCAAGTTCAGGGAAAATTTTTCTCGGACTTCCCCGAACAGGGAACACCTGTGACTGAAGAGAGCTGCGTCTAAATGTCTCTCGAGCTCCCGCACTCAATGGCAATATTTCCGGAATCCTGAGGGTGTGGAGGTTCCACCAACGGTCGGCAGCGCGTGGATTCTAAGGGAATGAATGTGCTCGTCTCCCCTGAGGGTTTTCCTCATGTCTCTGTGCCAGGGAATGCTAGGGGGTGCTGCAGGAATTCCCAGTGATAGAGGCTGCAACATTAAGGTCAGGGAAGTTATTTCTCGGACTTCCCCGAGCAGGGAACACCTGTGACTGAAGAGAGCTGCATGGAAATGTCTCTCGATCTCCCCCACTCAATGACAATTCTTCCGGAATCCTGAGCGTGTGGAGGATCCACCATCGGTCGGCAGCGCGTGGATTCTAAGGGAATCCCTGTGCTCGTCTCCCCTGAGTGTTTTTCCAAATGTCTCTGGGCTAGGGAATGCTAGGGGGTTTGCAGGAAATCCCAGTGTCAGAGGCTGCCTCCCCAAGGTCAGGGAAGGTATTTCTCAGACTTCCCGGAGCAGGGAACACCTGTGACTGAAGAGTGCTGCGTGGAGCTGTCTCTCGAGTTCATCCACTCAATGAAAATGTTTCCGGAATCCTGAGGGTGGGGAGGTTCCACCAACGGTCGGCACCGCGTGGGTTCTAAGGGAATGCCTTTGCTCGTCTCCCCTGAGTGTTTTCCTAATGTCTCTGTGCCAGGGAATGCTAGGGGGGGTTGCAGGAAGTCCCAGTGTCAGAGGCTGCCTCCCCAAGTTCAGGGAAGGTTTTTCTCAGACTTCCTCGAGCAGGGAATACCTGTGACTGAAGAGAGCTACGTGGAGCTGTCTCTCGAGCTCATCCACTCAATGACATTGTTTCCGGAATCCTGAACGTGGGGAGGTTCCACCAACGGTCGGCACCGCGTGGGTTCTAACGGAATGCCTGTGCTCGCCTCCCCTGAGGGTTTTCCTCATTTCTCTGTGCCAGGGAATGCTAGGGGGCGTTGCAGGAATTCCCAGTGTTAGAGGCTGCCTCCCCAAGTTCAGGGAAGCTATTTCTCGGAATTCCCTGAGCAGGGAACACCTGTGACTTAAGAGAGCTGCGTGGAGTTGTCTCTCAGGCTCCCCCACTCAATGACAATTTTTACAGAATCCTGAGCTTGGGGAGGTTCCACCATCGGTCGGCAGCACGTGGGTTCTAAGGGAATGCCTGTGCTCGTCTCCCCTGAGGGTTTTCCAAAACTCTCTGTGCTAGGTAATGCTAGGGGGTTTGCAGGAAATCCCAGTGTCAGAGGCTGCCTCCCCAAGGTCAGGGAAGCTTTTTCTCGGACTTCCCCGTGCAGGGAATACCTGTGACTGAAGAGAGCTACGTGGAGCTGTCTCTCGAGCTCATCCACTCAATGACAATGTTTCCGGAATCCTGAGCTTTGGGAGGTTCCACCAACGGTCGGCAGGGCTTGGGTTCTATGGGAATTCCTGTGCTCGTCTCCCCTGAGGGTTTTCTTCATGTCTCTGTGCCAGGGAATGCTAGGGGGGGTTTGCAGGTAATCCCAGTTACAGCGGCTGCCTCCCCAAGTTCAGGGAAGGTATTTCTCGGTCTTCCCCGAGCAGGGAACACATGTGACTGAAGAAAGCTGCGTGGAGTTGTCTCTCGAGCTCCCCCACTCAATGACAATGGTTCCGGAATCCTGAGCGTGGGGAGGTTCCACCAACGGTGGGCAGCGCGTGGGTTCTAAGGGAACTCCTGTGCTCGTCTCCCCTGAGTGTTTTCCTCATGTCTCTGTGCCAGGGAATGCTAGGGGGTTTGCAGGAAATCCCAGTGAAAGAGTCTGCCTCCCCAAGATCAGGGAATGTATTTCTTGGACTTCCCCGGACAGGGAACACTTGTGACTGAAGAGAGCTGCGTGGAGCTGTCTCTCGAGCTCCCCCACTCAATGACAATGGTTCCGGAGTCATGAGCGTGGGAAGGTTTCAACAACGGTCGGCAGCGCGTGGGTTCTAAAGGAATGACTGTGCTCGTCTCCCCTGAGGGTTTTCCTCATGTCTCTGTGCCAGGGAATGCTAGGGGAGTTTTGCACGAAATCCCAGTGACGGTGGCTGCCTCCCCAAGGTCAGGGAATGCATTTCTCGGACTTCCCCGAGCAGGGAACACCTGTGACTGAAGAGAGCTTCATGGAGATGTCTCTTGAGCTCCCCCAATCAATGACATTTTTTCCGGAATTCTGAGCGTGCGGAGGTTCCACCAACAATCGGCAGCGCGTGGGTTCGAAGGGAATGTCTGTGCTCGTCTCCCCTGAGGATTTTCCTCATATCTCTGTGCCAGTGAATGCTAGGGGGGTCTGTAGGAAATCCCAGTGACAGAGGCTGCCTCCCCTAGGTCAGGGAAGTTATTTCTCGGACTTCCCGAACAGGGAACACCTGTGACTGAAGAGTGCTGCGTGGAGCTGTCTCTCGAGTTCATCCACTAAATAACAATGTTTCCGGAATCCTGAGCGTGTGGAGGTTCCACCAACGGTCGGCAGCGCGTGGGTTCTAAGGGAATGCCTGTGCTCGTCTCCCCTGAGGGTTTTCCTCATGTCTCTGTGCCAGGGAATGCTAGGGGTTGTTGCAGGAATTCCCAGTGACCGAGGCTGCCACCCCAAGGTCAGGGAAATTATTTCTCGGTCTTCCCCGAGCAGGGAACACCTGTGAATGAAGAGAGCTGCGTGGAGTTGTCTCTCGAGCTCCCCCACTCAATGACAATGGTTCCGGAATCCTGAGCGTGGGGAGTTTCCACCAACGGTCGGCAGCACTTGGGTTCTAAGTGAATGCCTGTGCTCGTCTCCCCTGAGGGTTTTCCACATGTCTCTTTGCAAGGGAATGCTAGGCTGTTTGCAGGACATCCCAGTGTCAGAGGCTGCCACCCCAAGGTCAGGGAAGGTATTTCTCGGACTTCCCCGATGAGGGAACACCTGTGACTGAAGAGAGCTTCGTGGATTTGTCTCGCGAGCTCCCCAACTCAATGACAATGATTCCGGAATCCTGAGCGTGGGGAGGTTCCACCAACGGTCGGCAGCGCGTGGGTTCTAAGGGAATGCCTGTGCTCGTCTCCCTTGAGTGTTTTCCTCATATCTCTGTGCCAGGGAATGCTAGTGGGGTTTGCAGGAAATCCCAGTGACAGAGGCTGCCTCCCCAAGTTCAGGGAAGGTATTTCTCGGACTTCCCCGAACAGGGAACACCTGTGAGTGAAGAGAGCTGCGTGGAGCTGTCTCTCGAGATCCCCCACTCAATGACAATGGTTCCGGAATCCTGAGCGTGGGGAGGTTCCACCAACGGTCGGCAGCGAGTGGGTTCTAAGGGAATGCCTGTGCTCGTCTCCCCTGAGGGTTTTCCACATGTCTCTGTGCAAGGGAATGCTAGGGGTTTTGCAGGAATTCCCAGTGTCAGTGGCTGCCACCCCAAAGTCAGGGAAGTTTTTTTTCGGACTTCCCCATGCAGGGAACTCCTGTGACTGAAGAGAGCTGCGTGGAGCTCTCTCTCGAGCTCCCAAACTCAATGACAATCGTCCCGGAATTCTGAGCCTGGGGAGGTTCCACCTACGGTCGGCACCGCGTGTGTTCTAAGGGAATGCCTGTGCTCGACTCCCCTGAGGGTTTTCCTCATTTCTCTGTGCCAGGGAATGCTAGGGGTGGTTGCAGGAATTCCCAGTGACTGAGGCTGCCACCCCAAGATCAGGGAATTTATTTCTCGGACTTCTCCGAGCAGGGAACACCTGTGACTGAAGAGAGCTTCGTGGAGTTGTCTATCGAGCTCCCCCACTGAATGACAATGATTCCGGAATCCTGAGCGTGGGGAGGTTCCACCAACGGTCGGCAGCGCGTGGGTTCTATGGGAATGCCTGTGCTCGTCTTCCTTGAGTGTTTTCCTCATGTCTCTTTGCCAGGGAATGCTAGGGGAGTTTGCAGGTAATCCCAGTGACAGAGGCTGCCTCCCCAAGTTCAGGGAAGGTATTTCTCGGACTTCCACGAGCAGGGAACACCTGTGACTGAAGAGAGCTGCGTGGAGCTTTCTCTCAAACTCCCCCACTCAATGACAATGGTTCCGGAATCCTGAGCGTGGGGAGATTCCACCAACGGTCAGCAGAGTGTGGGTTCTAAGGAAATGGCTGTGCTCGTCTCCCCTGAGGGTTTTCCACATGTCTCTGTGCAAGGGAATGCTAGGGGGATTGCAGGAATTCCCAGTGTCAGTGGCTGCCACCCCAAGATCAGGGAATTTATTTCTCGGACTTCTCCGAGCAGGGAACTCCTGTGACTGAAGAGAGCTGCGTGGAGCTGTCTCTCGAGCTCCCCCACTCAATGACAATGGTTTCGGAATTCTGAGCCTGGGGAGGTTCCACCTACGGTCGGCACCGCGTGGGTTCTAAGGGAATGCCTGTGCTCGTCTCCCCTGAGGGTTTTCCTCATTTCTCTGTGTCAGGGAATGCTAGGGGTTGTTGCAGGAATTCCCAGTGACCGAGGCTGCCACCCCAATGTCAGGGAATTTATTTCTCGGTCTTCCCCGAGCAGGGAACACCTGTGACTGAAGAGAGCTGCGTGGAGCTGTCTCTCGAGCTCCCCCACTCAATGACAATGGTTCCGGAATCCTGAACGTGGGGAGGTTCCCCCAACGGTCGGCACCGCGTGGGTTCTAAGTGAATGCATGTGCTCGTCTCCCCTGAGGGTTTTCCTCATGTCTCTGTGCCAGGGAATGCTAGGGGGTGTTGCAGGAATTCCCAGTGACAGAGGCTGCCACCCCAAGGTCAGGGAATTTATTTCTCGGACTTTCCAGGGCAGGGAACACCTGTGACTTAAGAGAGCTTCGTGGAGCTCTCTCTCGAGCTCCCCCAGTCTATGACAATTTTTCCAGAATCCTTAGCGTGTGGATATTCCACCAACGGTCGGCAGCGCGTGAATTCTTAAGAAAGAATGTGCTCGTCTCCCCTGAGGGTTTTCCTCATGTCTCTGTGCCAGGGAATTTTATGGTGTGTTGCAGGAAATCCCAGTGAGAGAGAATGCCACCCCAAAGTCAGGGAATTTATTTCTCGGACTTCCCAGAGCAGGGAACACCTGTGAATGAAGAGAGCTGCGTGGAGTTGTCTCTCGAGCTCTCCCACTAAATGACAATGATTCCGGAATCCTGAGCGTGGGGAGGTTCCACCAACGGTCGGTAGCGCGTGGTTTCCAATGGAAAGCCTGTGCTCGCCTCCCCTGAGTGTTTTCCACATGTCTCTGTGTCAGGGATTGCTAGGGGGTGTTGCAGGAAATCCCAGTGACAGAGGCTGCCTCCCCAAGGTCTGGGAATTTATTTCTCGGACTTCCCCGTGCAGGGAACACCTGTGACTGAAGAGAGCTGCGTGGAGATGTCTCTCGAACTCCCCCACTCAATGACAATGGTTCCAGAATCCTGAGCGTGAGGAGGATCCACCAACGGTCGGGAGCGCGTGGGTTCTAAAGGAATGCCTGTGCTCGTCTCCCCTGTGTGTTTTCCTCATTTCTCTGTGCCAGGGATTGCTAGGGGGGGTTGCAATAAATCCCATTGACAGAGGTTGCCTCCCCAAGGTCAGGGAATTTGTTTCTCGGACTTCCCAGAGCAAGGAACAGCTGTGACTGAAGAGAGCTGCGTGGAGTTGTCTCTCGAGCTCCCCCACGCACTGACAATGTTTCCGGAATACTGAGCGTGGGGAGGTTCCACCAACGGTCGGCAGCGCTTGGGTTCTAACGGAATGCCTAATCTCATCTCCCCTGAGGGTTTTCCTAATGTCTCTGTGCCAGGGAATGATAGGGGGGTTTGCAGGATATCCCAGTGACAGAGGCTGCCTCCCGAAGTGCAGAGAAGCTATTTCTCAGACTTCCCAGAGCAGAGAACACCTGTGACTGTATAGAGCTGCGTGGAGTTGTCTCTCGAGTTTCCCCACGCACTGACAATGTTTCCAGAATCCTGAGCGTGGGGAGGTTCCACCAACGGTCGGCAGAGCGTGGGTTCTAACGGAATGCCTGTGCTCGTCTACCCTGAGAATTTTCCTCATGTCTCGGGGCCAGGGAATGCTAGGGGGTTTTGCAGGATATCCCAGTGACATACGCTGCCTCCCCAAGTCAGGGAATGTATTTCTCGGATTTCCCCGAACAGGGAACACCTGTGACTGAAGAGAGATGCGTGGAGTTGTCTGTCGAGCTCCCCCATGCACTGACAATGTTTCCGGAATCCTGAGCGTGGGGAGGTTCCACCAACGGTCGGCAGCGCGTCGGTTCTAACGGAATGCCTAAGCTCATCTCCCCTGAGAGTTTTCCTATTGTCTCTGTGCCAGGGAATGCTTGGGGTGATTTCAGGATATCCCAGTGACAGAGGCTGCCTCCCCAAGGTAAGGGAATGTATTTTTCGGACATCCCCAAACAGGGAACACCTGTGACTGAAGAGAGCTGCGTGGAGTTTTCTCTCGAGCTCCCCCACGCACTGACAATGTTTCAGGAATCGTGAGCGTGGGGAGGTTCCACCAACGGTCGGCAGCGCGTGGGTTCTAACGGAATGCCTAAGCTCGTCTCCCTGAGGGTTTACCTAATGTCTCTGTGCCAGGGAATTCTAGGGGTGATTGCAGGAAAACCCAGTGACAGAGGCTGCCTCCCCAAGGTCAGGGAAATTATTTCTCGGACTTCCCCGGACAGGGAACACCTGTGACTGAAGAGAGCTTCGTGGAGGTTTCTCTCGAGCTCCCCCACGCACTGACAATGTTTCCGGAATACTGTGATTGGGGAGGTTCCAAAAACGGTCGTCAGCGCGTGGGTTCTAACGGAATGCCTAAGCTCATTTCCCCTGAGGGTTTTCCTAATGTCTCTGTGCCAGGGAATGCTAGGGTTGATTTCAGGATATCCCAGTGACAGAGGCTGCCTCCCAAAGTCAGGGAATGTATTCCTCGGAAGTCCCCGAACAGGGAACACCTGTGACTGAAGAGAGCTCCGTGGAGTTGTCTCTCGAGCTCCCCCACGCACTAACAATTGTTCCGGAATCCTGAGCGTGGGGAAGTTCCACCAACGGTCGGCAGCGCTTGGGTTCTAACGGAATGCCTAAGCTCGTCTCCCCTGATGGTTTTGCTAAAGTCTCTGTGCCAAGGAATGCTAGGGGGGTTTGCAGGATATCGCTGTGAGAGAGGCTGCCTTCCCAAGTTCAGGGAAGTTATTAATCAGACTTCCCCGGACAGTGAACAGCTGTGACTGAAGAGAGTTTCGTGGAGTTGTCTCTCGAGCTCCCCTACGCACTGAAAATCTTTCTGGAATCCTGAGAGTGGGGATGTTCCACCAACGGTCGGCAGCGCGTGGGTTCAAACGGAAATCCAAAGCTCGTCTCCCCTGAGGTTTTTCCTAAATTCTCTGTGCCAGGGAATGGTAGGGGGGTTTGCGTGATATCCCAGTGACAGAGGCTGCCTCCCAAAGGTCAGGGAAGGTATTTCCCGGACTTCTCCGAACAAGGAACTCCTATGACTGAAGGGAGCTGCGTGGAATTGTCTATCGAGCTCCCCCACGCACTGACAATGTTTCCAGAATCCTGAGAGTGCGGAGGTTCCTCCAACGGTCGGCAGCGCGTGGGTTCTAACCAAATGCCTAAGCTGGTCTCCCCTGAGGGTTTTCCTAAAGGCTCTGTGCCAGGAAATGCTTGGGGTGTTTGCAGGATATCCCAGTGACAGAGGCTACCTCTCTAAGGTCAGGGAAGGTATTTTTCGGACTTCCCCAAACAGGGAACACCTGTGACCGAAGAGAGCTGCGTGGAGTTTTCACTCGACTTCCGCGCGCCCTTACTATGATTGCGGAATCTTTAGCGTGGGGAGGTTCCACCAACTGTTGGCAGCGCGTTGGTTCAAACGGAATGCCTAAGCTCGTCTCCCATGGGGGTTTTCTTTATGTGTCTGTGCCAGGGAATGCTAGGGGGTTTTGCAGGATATCCCAGTGACAGAGGCTGCCTCCCCAACATCAGGGAACTTATTTCTCGGACATCACCGAACAGGGAACACCTGTGACCGAAGAGAGCTGCGTGTAGTTGTCTCTCGAGTTCCCCACGCACTGACAATGGTTCCGTAATCCTGAGAGTGGGGAGATTCCACCAACGGTCGGCAGCGCGTGGGTTCTAACGGAATGCCTAAGATCGTCTCCCCTGAGGGTTTTCCTAATATCTCTGTGCCAGGGAATGCTACGGGTGATTCCAGGATATCCCAGTGACAGAGGCTGCCTCCCCAATGTCAAGGAAGGTATTTCTCGGACTTCCCCGAACAGGGAACACCTGTGACCGAAGAGAGCTGCGTGGAGTTGTCTGTCGATTTCCGCGCGCACTGATAATGCTTGTGTTATCCTGAGCGTGGGGAGGTTCCACCAACTGTCGGCAGCCCGTGTGTTCAAACGGAATGCATAAGCTCGTCTCCCCTGAGGGTTTGCCTAATATCTCTGTGCCAGGGAATGCTAGGGTTGATTGCAGTATATCCCAGTGACAGAGGCTGCCTCCCCAATGTAAAGGAAGATATTTCTCGGACTTCCCCGAACAGGGAACACCTGTGACCGAAGAGAGCTTCGTGGAGTTGTCTCTCGAGCTCCCCAACGCACTGACAATGGTTAAAGGAATCCTGCGCTTGGGGAGGTTCCACCAACGGTCGGCAGCGCGTGGGTTCTAACGGAATGCCTAAGCTCGTCTCCCCTGAGGATTTCCTAATATCTCTGTGCCAGGGAATGCTAGGGGGATTTGCAGGATATCCCAGTGACAGAGGCTGCCTCCCAAAATTCAGGGAAGTTATTTCTCGGACTTCCCCGTACAGGGAACACCTGTGACTGAAGAGAGATGCGTGGAGTTTTCTCTCGAGCTCCCCCACGCACTGACAATATTTCCGGAATCCTGAGCGTGGGGAGGATCCAAAAACTGTCGGCAGCTCATGGGTTCTAACGGAATGCCTAAGCTCGTCTCTCGTGAGGTTTTTCCTAATTTCTCTGTGCCAGGGAATGCTAGGGGTGATTGCAGGATATCCCAGTGACAGAGGCTGTCTCCCCAAGCTCAGGGAAGTTTTTTCTCAGAGTTCCCCAAACAGGGTATACTTGTGACTGAAGAGAGATGCGTGGAGTTGTCTCTCGTGCTCCCCCACACACTGACAATGGTTCCGGAATCCTGAGCGTGGGGAGGTTCCACCAACGGTCGGCAGCGCATGGGTTCCAACGGAATGCCTAAGCTCGTCTCCCCTGAGGGTTTTTCAAATGTCCCTGTGCCAGGGAATGGTAGGGGGGTTTGCAGGATCTCCCAGTGACAGAGGCTGCCTCCCCAAGGTCAAGGAAGTTATTTCTCGGACTTTCCCGAACAGGAAACACCTGTGAATGAAGAGAGCTGCGTGGAGTTGTCTCTCGAGATCCCCCACGCATTGACAATATTTTTGGAATCCTGAGTGTGGGGAGGTTCCACCAACGGTCGGCAGCGCGTGGGTTGAAACAGAATGACTAAGCTCGTCTCCCCTGAGGATTTTCCTAATGTCACCTTGCTAGGAATGCTAGGGGTGTTTGCAGGATATCCCAGTGACAGAGGCTGAATCCACAAGGTCAGGGAAGGTTTTTCTCGGATTTCGCCGAACAGGGAACACCTGTGACTGAAGAGAGCTGCGTGGAGTTGTCTCTCGAGCTACCCCACGCTCTGACAATGTTTCCGGAATCGTGAGAGTGGGGAGGTTCCACCAACTGTCGGCAGTGCGAGGGTTCAAACGGAATGCCTAAGCACGTTTCCCATGTGGATTTTCCCAATGTCTCTTTGCCAGGGAATGCTAGGGAAGTTTGCAGGATATCCCATTGACACAGGCTGCCTCCCCAACGTCAGGGAAGTTATTTCTCGGACATCCTCGAGCAGTGAACGCCTGTGACTGAAGAGAGCAGCGTGGAGTTGTCTCTCGAGCTCCCCCACGCACTGACAATGGTTCCGGAATCCTGAGCGTGGGGAGGTTCCACCAACGGTCGGCAGCGCTTGGGTTCTAAGGGAATGCCTAAGCTCGTCTCCCCTGAGGGTTTTCCTAATGTCTGTCTGCCAGGGAATGCTAGGGGTGTTTGCAGTATATCCCAGTGACAGAAGCTGCCTACACAAGGACAGTGAAGGTATTTTTCGGTCTTCCCAGAACAGGGAACACAAGTGACCGTAGAGAGCAGCGTGGAGTTGTCTCTCGAGTTCCCCACGCACTGACAATGTTTCCGGAATCTTCAGCGTGGGGAGTTTCCAGCAACGGTTGGCAGCGCGTGGGTTCTAACGGAATGCCTAAGCTCGAATCCCCTGAGGGTTTTCCAAATGTCTCTGTGCCAGGGAATGCTAGGGGTAATTGCAGGATATCCCAGTGACAGAGGCTGCCTCCACAAGGCCAGGGATGGTATTTCTAGGACTTCCCCGAACAAGGAACACCTGTGACTGAAGAGAGATGCCTGGAGTTTTCTCTCGATCTCCCCCACGCACTGACACTGGTTCCGGAATCCTGAGCGTGGGGAGGTTCCACCAACGGTCGGCAGGCTTGGGTTCTAACCGAATGCCTAAGCTCGTCACCCCTGAGGGTTTTCCTAATGTCTCTGTGCCAGGGAAATCTAGAGGGATTTGCAGAGTATCCCAGTGACAGAGGCTGCCTCCCCAATGTAAGGGAAGGTATTTCTCGGACTTCCCCGAACAGGGAACACTTGTGACTGAAGAGTGCTGCGTGGAGTTGTCTCTCGAGGTCCCCCACGCAATGTCAATGGTTCCGGAATCCTGAGATTGGGGAGGTTCCACCAACGGTCGGCAGCGCGTCGGTTCTAACGGAATGCCTAAGCTCACCTCCCCTGAGAGTTTTCCTATTGTCTCTGTGCCAGGGAATGCTTGGGGTGATTTCAGGATATCCCAGTGACAGAGGCTGCCTTCCCAAGGTAAGGGAATGTATTTTTCGAACATCCCCAAACAGGGAACACCTGTGACTGAAGAGAGCTGCGTGGAGTTTTCTCTCGAGCTCCCCCACGCACTGACAATGTTTCAGGAATCCTGAGCGTGGGGAGGTTCCACCAACTGTCGGCAGCGCGTGGGTTCTAACGGAATGCCTAAGCTCGTCTCCCTGAGGGTTTACTTAATGTCTCTGTGCCAGGGAATGCTAGGGGTTATTGCAGGAAAACCCAGTGACAGAGGCTGCCTCCCCAAGGTCAGGGAAGTTATTTCTCGAACTTCCCCGAACAGGGAACACCTGTGACTGAAGAGAGCTGCGTGGAGGTGTCTCTCGAGCTCCCCCACGCACTGACAATGTTTCCAGAATCCTGAGCGTGGGGAGGTTCCACCAACGGTCGACAGCGCGTGGGTTCTAACGGAATGCCTAAGGTCGTCTTCCCTGAGGATTTTCCTAATGTCTCTGTGCCAGGGAATGCTAGGGGTGATTGCAGGATATCCCAGTGACAGAGGCTGCCTCCCCAAAGTCAGGGAAGATATTTCTCGGACTTCCCCGAACAGGGAATACCTGTGACTGAAGAGAGCTGCGTGGGGTGGTCTCTAGGGCTCCCCCACGCACTGTCAATGGTTCCGGAATACTGTGATTGGGGAGGTTCCACCAACGGTCGTCAGCGCGTGGGTTCTAACGGAATGCCTAAGCTCATCTCCCCTGAGGGTTTTCCTAATGTCTCTGTGCCAGGGAATGCTAGGGTTGATTTCAGGATATCCCAGTGAGAGAGTCTGCATCCCAAATTCAGGGAATGTATTCCTCGGAAGTCCCCGAACAGGGAACACTTGTGACTGAAGAGAGCTGCGTGGAGTTGTCTGTCGATTTCCGCGCGCACTGATAATTCTTGTGGAATCCTGAGCGTGGGTAGTTCCACCAACTGTCGGTAGCCCGTGTGTTCAAACGGAATGCATAAGCTCGTCTCCCCTGAGGGTTTGCCTAATGTCTCTGTGCCAGGGATTGCTAGGGGTGATTGCAGGATATCCCAGTGACAGAGGCGGCCTCCCCAATGTCAGGGAAGCTATTTCTCGGACTTCCCCGAACAGGGAACACCTGTGACTGAAGAGAGCTGCGTGGAGTTGTCTCTCGAGCATCCGCACACACTGACAATGGTTCCGGAATCCTGAGCTGGGGAGGTTCAACCAACGGTCGGCAGCGCGTGGTTTCTAAGGGAATGCCTTTGCTCGTCTCCCCTTTGGGTTTTCCTCATTTATCTGTGCCAGGGTATGCTAGTTGGGGTTGCAGGAATTCCCAGTGAATGAGGCTGCCTCCCCAAGGTCAGGAAAGGTATTTCTCGGACTTCCCCGAGCAGGGAACACCTGTGACTGAAGAGAGCTGCGTGGATTTGTCTCTCGAGATCCCCCACTCAATGACAATTTTTCCGAAATCCTGAGCGTGGGGAGGTTCCACCAACGGTCGGCAGCTCATGGGTACTAAGGGAATCCTGTGCTCGTCTCCCCTGAGGGTTTTCCTCATGTCTCTGTGCCAGGGAATGCTAGGGGGGTTGTAGGAAATCCCAGTGACAGAGGCTGCCTCCCGAAGGTCAAGGAAGGTATTTCTCGGACTTCCCCGAGCAGGGAACACCTGTGACTGAAGAGAGCAGTGTGGAGTTGTCTCTCGAGCTCCCCCACTCAATGACAATAGTTCCGGAATCCTGAGCGTGGGGAGGTTCCACCTACGGTCGGCAGCGCGTTGGATTTAACGGAATGCCTGTGCTCGTCTCCCCTAGGGTTTTCTTCATGTCTCTGTGCCTGGGAATGCTAGGGGTGGTTGCAGGAAATCCCAGTGCAGAGGCTGCCTCCCCAATGTCAGGGAAGGTATTTCTCGGACTTCCCCGAGTAGGGAACACCTGTGACTGAAGAGAGCTGCGTGGAGTTTTCTCTCGACTTCCGCGCGCCCTGACAATGATTGCGGAATCTTTAGCGTGGGGAGGTTCCACCAAATGTTGGCAGCGCGTGGGTTCAAACGGAATGCCTAAGCTCGTCTCCCATGAGGATTTTCTTTATGTGTCTGTGCCAGGGAATGCTAGGGGGTTTTGCAGGTTATCCCAGTGACAGAGGCTGCCTCCCCAACATCAGGGAACTTATTTCTCGGACATCCCCGAACAGGGAACACCTGTGACAGAAGAGAGCTGCGTGTAGTTGTCTCTCGAGTTCCCCACGCACTGAAAATGGTTCCGGAATCCTGAGAGTGGGGAGATTCCACCAACGGTCTGCAGCGCGTGGGTTCTAACGGAATGCCTAAGATCGTCTCCCCTGAGGGTTTTCCTAATATCTCTGTGCCAGGGAATGCTAGGGGTGATTGCAGGATATCCTAGTGACAGAGGCTGCCTCCCCAATGTCAAGGAAGGTATTTCTCGGACTTCCCCGAACAGGGAACACCTGTGACCGAAGAGAGCTGCGTGGAGATGTCTTTCGATTTCCGCGCGCACTGATAATGCTTGTGGAATCCTGAGCGTGGGGAGGTTCCACCAACTGTCGGCAGCCCGTGTGTTCAAACGGAATGCATAAGCTCGTTTCCCCTGAGGGTTTGCCTAATGTCTCTGTGCCAGGGAATGCTAGGGGTGATTGCAGGATATCCCAGTGACAGAGGCTGCCTCCCCAATGTCAAGGAAGATATTTCTCGGACTTCCCCGAACAGGGAACACCTGTGACCGAAGAGAGCTTCGTGGAGTTGTCTCTCGAGATCCCCAACGCACTGACAATGGTTAAAGGAATCCTGCGCGTGGGGAGGTTCCACCAACGGTCGGCAGCGCGTGGGTTCTAACGGAATGCCTAAGCTCGTCTCCCCTGAGGGTTTTCCTAATGTCTCTGTGCCAGGGATTGCTAGGGGTGATTGCAGGATATCCCTGTGACAGAGGCGGCCTCCCCAATGTCAGGGAAGCTATTTCTCGGACTTCCCCGAACAGGGAACACCGGTGACTGAAGAGAGCTGCGTGGTTTTGTCTCTCGAGCTTCCCCACGCACTGACAATTTTTCCGGAATCCTGAGCTTGGGAGGTTCCACCAACGGTCGGCAGCGCGTGGGTTCTAAGGGAATGCCTTTGCTCGTCTCCCCTGAGGGTTTTCCTCATGTCTCTGTGTCAGGGAATGCCAGGGGGGGTTGCAGGAAATCCCAGTGACAGAGGCTACCTCCCCAAGGTCAGGGAAGTTATTTCTCAGACTTCCCCGAGCAGGGAACACCTGTGATTGAAGAGAGCTCCGTGGAGTTTTCTATCGAGCTTCCCCACTCAATGACAATGTTTCCGGTATCCTGAGCGTGGGTAGGTTCCACCAAAGTTCGGCAGCGCGTGGGTTCTAAGGGAATGCCTGTGCTCGTTTCCCCTTTGGGTTTTCCTCATGTATCTGTGCCAGGGAATGCTAGTTGGGGTTACAGGAATTCCCAGTGACTGAGGCTGCCTCCCCAAGGTCAGGGAAGGTATTTCTCGGACTTCTCCGAGCAGGGAACACCTGTGATGAAGAGAGCTGCGTGGAGTTGTCTCACGAACTCCCCCACTCAATGACAATAGTTCCAGAATCCTGAGCTTGGGTAGGTTCCACCAAATGTCGGCAGCCTGTCGGTTCTAAGGGAATGCCTGTGCTCGTCTCGACTGAGGGTTTTCCTCATGTCTCTGTTCCAGGGAATTCTAGGGGTGGTTGCAGGAAATCCCAGTGACAGAGGCTGCCTCCCCAAGGTCAGGGAATGTATGTCTCGGACTTCCCCGTGCAGGGAACACCTGTGACTGAAGAGAGCATCGTGGAGTTGTCTCTCGAGCTCCCCCACTCAATGACAATGGTTCCAGAATCCTGAGCGTGGGGAGGTTCCACCAACGGTCGGCAGCGCGTGGGTTCTAACGGAATGCCTGTGCTCGTCTCCCCTGAGGATTTTCCACATATCTCTGTGCCAGGGAATGCTAGGGGGTTTTCAGGAAATCCCAGTGACAGAGGCTGCCTCCCCAAGTTCAGGGAAGGGTTTTCTCGGACTTCCCCGAGCAGGGAACACCTGTGACTGAAGAGAGCTGCGTGGATTTGTCTCTCGTGCTCACCCACTCAATGACAATTGTTCTGGAATCCTGAGCGTTAGGAGGTACCACCAACGGTCTTCAGCGCGTGGGTTCCTAGGGAATGCCTGTGCTCGACTCCCCTAAGGGTTTTCCTCATGTCTCTGTACCAGGGAATGCTTAGGGTGGTTGCAGGAAATAGCAGTAACAGAGACTGCCTCCCCAAGTCAGGGAAAGTATTTCTCGGACTTCCCCGATCAGGGAACAAATGTGAATGCAGAGAGTTCCATAGAGTTGTCTCTCGAGCTCCCCCACTCAATGGCAGTAGTTCCGGAATCCTGAGCTTGGGTAGGTTCCACCAGCGGTCGGCAGCGCGTGGGTTCTAATGGAATGCCTGTGCTCGACTCCCCTGAGTGTTTTCCTCATGTCTCTGTGCCAGGGAGTGCTAGGGGGGGTTCCAGGGAATCCCAGTGACAGAGGCTGCCTCCCCAAGGTCAGGGAAGGTATTTTTCGGACTTCCCCGAGCAGGGAACACCTGTGACTGAAGAGAGCTCCGTGGAGTTGTCTCTCGAGCTACCCCACTCAATGAGAATGTTTCCGGAATCCTGAGCGTGGGGAGGTTCCACCAACGGTCGGCAGCGCGGGCGTTCTAAGGGAATGCCTGTACTCGTCTCCCCTGAGGGTTTTCCTCATGTCCTTGTGCCAGGGAATGCTACGGGGGGTTGCAGGAAATCCCAGTGAAAGAGGCTGCCACCCCAAGGTCAGGGAGGTTATTTCTCGGACTTCCCCGAGCAGGGAACACATGTGACTGAAGAGAGCTGCGTGGAGATGTCTCTCGAGCTCCCACACTCAATGACAATTTTTCCGGAATCCTGAGCGTGGGGAGGTTCCACCAACGGTCGGCAGCGCATGGGTTCTAACGGAATGCCTAAGCTCGTCTCCCCTGATTGTTTTCCTAATGTCTCTGTGCCAGGGAATGCTAGGGGGTTTTGCAGGATATCCCAGTGAAAGAGGCTGCCTCCTCAAGGTCAGGGAAGGTATTTCTCGGACTTCCACGAACAGGGAACACCTGTGACTGAAGAGAGCTGCGTGGAGTTGTCTCTCGAATTCCCCACGCACTGACAATGTTTCCGGAATCCTGAGCGTGGGGAGGTTCCACCAACGGTCGGCAGCGCGTGGGTTCTAACGGAATGACTAAGCTCGTCTCCCCTGAGGGTTTTCCTAATGTGTCTGTGCCAGGGAATAATAGGGGGGTTTGCAGTATATCCCAGTGACAGAAGCTGCCTCCCCAAGTTCAGGGAAGGTATTTTTCGGACTTCCCCGAACAGGGAACACCTGTGACCGAAGAGAGCTGCGTGGAGTTTTCTCTCGAATTCCCCACGCACTGACAATGTTTCCGGAATCCTGAGCGTGGGGAGGTTCCACCAACGGTCGCCAGCGCGTGGGTTTTAACGGAATGCCTAAGCTCGTCTCCCCTGAGGGTTTTCCTAATATCTCTTTGACAGGGAATGCTAGGGGTGGTTGCAGGAAATCCCAGTGACAGAGGCTGCTTCCCCAAGGTCAGGGAAGTTATTTCTCGGACTTCCCCGATCAGGGAACACCTGTGACTGAAGAGAGCTCCATGGAGATGTCTCTCGAGCTCCACAACTCAATGACAATAGTTCCGGAATCCTGAGCTTGGGTAGGTTCAACCAACGGTCGGCAGCGCGTGGGTTCTAAGAGAATGCCTGTGCTCGTCTCCCCTGAGGGTTTTCCTCATGTCTCTGTGCCAGGGAATGCGAGGGGTGGTTGCAGGAAATCCCAGTGACTGAGGCTGCCTCCTCAAGGTCAGGGAAGCTATTTCTCAGACTTCCCCGAGCAGGGAACACCTGTGACTGAAGAGAGCTGCGTGGAGTTGTCTCTCGCGTTAAACCACTCAATGACAATGTTTCCGGAATTCTGAGCGTGGGGAGGTTCCACCAACGGTCGGCAACGCGTGGGTTCTAAAGAATGCCTGTGCTCGTCTCCCCTGAGTGTTTTCCTCATGTCTCTGTGCCAGGGAATGCTAGGGGGGGTTGCAGGAAATCCCATTGAGAGAGGCTGCCTCCCCAATGTCAGGGAATGTATTTCTCGGACTTCCCCGAGCAGGGAACACCTGTGACTGAAGAGAGCTGCGTGGAGTTTTCTCTCGAGTTCCAACACTCGATGAAAATTTTTCCAGAATCCTGAGAGTGGGGAGGTTCCACCATCGGTCGACAGCACGTGGGTTCCATGGGAATGTCTGTTCTCGTATCCCTTGAGGGTTTTCCTCATGTCTCTGTGCCAGGGAATGCTAGGGGGGGTTGCAGGTAATCCCAGTGACAGAGGCTGCCTCCCCAAGGTCAGGGATGTTATTTCTCGGACTTCCCCGAGCAGAGAACACCTGTGACTGAAGAGAGCTGCGTGGAGTTGTCTATCGAGCTCCCCCACTCAATGACAATGTTTCTGGAATCCTGAGGTTGGGGAAGTTCCACCAACGGTCAGCAGCGCGTGGCGTCTAAGGGAATGCCTGTGCTCGTCTTCCCTGAGGGTTTTCCTCATGTCTCTGTGCCTGGGAATGCTAGGGGGGGTTGCAGGAAATCCCGGTGACAGAGGCTGCCTACCCAAGGTCAGGGAAATTATTTCTCGGACTTAACCAATCAGGGAATACCTGTGACTGAAGAGAGCTGCGTGGAGTTGTCTTTCGAGCTCCCCCACTCAATGACAATGGTTCCGGAATCCTGAACGTGGGGAGGTACCAGCAACGGTCGGCAGCGCGTTGGATCTAAGGGAATGCCTGTGCTCGCCTCCCATGAGGGTTTTCCTCATGTCTCTGTGCCAGGGAATGCTTGGGGTGTTTGCAGGAATTCCCCGTGACAGATGGTGCCTCCCCAAAGTCAGGGAAGGTATTTCTCGGACTTCCCCGTTCAGGGATCACCTGTGACTGAAGAGAACTGCGTGGAGTTTTATCTAGAGCTCCCCCACTCAATGACAAATATTCCGGAATCCTGAGCGTGGGGAGGTTCCACCAACGGTCGGCAGCGCGTGGGTTCTAAGGGAATGACTGTGCTCGTCTCCCCTGAGTGTTTTCCTCATGTCTCTGTGCCAGGGAATGTAAGGGGGGTTTACAGGATATAACAGTGACAGAGGCTGCCTCCCCAAGGTCAGGGAAAGTATTTCTCAGACTTCCCCGAGCAGGGAACACCTGTGACTTAAGAGAGCTTCGTGGAGTTTCTCTCGAGCTCCCCCACGGAATGACTATGGTTCCGGAATCCTGAGCGTGGGGAGGTTCCACCAACGGTCGGCAGCGCGTGGGTTCTAAGGGATTGCCTGTGCTCGTCTCCACTTAGGGTTTTCCTCATGTCTCTGTGCCAGGGAATGTTAGGGGGTGTTGCAGGAAATCCCAGTGACAGAGGCTGCCTCCCCAAGGCCAGGGAAGGTTTTTCTCGGACTTCCCCGAACAGGGAACATCTGTGACTGAAGAGAGATGCCTGGAGTTGTCTCTCGAGCTCCCCCACTCAATGATAATGTTTCCGGAATACTGAGCGTGGGGATGTTCCACCAACGGTCGGCAGCGCGTGGGTTCTAATGGAAAGCCTGTGCTCGTCCCCACTGAGGCTTATACTGATGTCTCTGTGCCAGGGAATGCTAGGGGGGGTTGCAGGAATTCCCAGTGGCAGAGACTGAATCCCCAGGGTCAGGGAAGTTATTTCTCGGACTTCCCGGAGCAGGGAACACCTGTGATTGAAGAGAGCTGTGTGGAGTTGTCTCTCGAGCTCGCCCACTCAATGACATTTGTTCCGGAATCCTGAACGTGGGGAGGTTCCACCAAAGGTCGGCAGCGCGTGGGTTCTAAGGGAATGCCTGTGCTCGTCTCCCCTGAGTGTTTTCAACATTTCTCTGTGCCAGGGAATGCTAGGGGGGGGTTCCAGTAAATCCCAGTGACAGAGGCTGCCTCCCCAAGGTCAGGGAATTTATTTCTCGGACTCCCCGAACAGGGAACACCTGTGACTGAAGAGAGCTGCGTGGAGTTGTCACTCGAGTTCCCCACTAAATGACATTGGTTCCGGAATCCTTAGCGTGGGGAGATTCCACCAACGGTCCGCAGCGCGTGGGTTCTAAGTGAATGCCTGTGCTCATTTCCCCTGAGGGTTTTCCTCATGTCTCTGTGCCAGGGAATGCTCGGGGGGGTTGCAGGAAATACCAGTGACAGAGGCTACCTCCCCAAGGTCAGGGAAATTATTTCTCGGACTTCCCCGAACAGGGAACACCTGTAACTTAAGAGAGCTGCGTGGAGTTGTCTCTCGAGCTGCCCAACTCAATGACAATATTTCAGAAATCCTGAGCGTGGGGAGGTTCCACCAACGGTCGGCAGCGCGTGGGTTCTAAGGGAATACCTGTGCTCTTCTCCCCTGAGTGTTTTCCTCATGTCTCTGTGCCAGGGAATGCTAGGGGTGGTTGCAGGAAATCCCAGTGACAGAAGTTGCTTCCCCAATGTCAGGGAAGGTATTTCTCGGACTTCCCCGAGCAGGGAACACCTGTGACTGAAGAGAGATGCGTGGAGTTGTCTCTCGAGCTCCCCCACTCAATGACAATGGTTCCGGAATCCTGAGAGTTGGGAGGTTCCACCAAAGTTCGGCAGCGCATGGGTTCTAAGGGAATGCATGGGCTCGTATCCCCTGAGGGATTTCCTCATGTCTCTGTGCCAGGGAATGCTAGGGGGGTTTGCATTAATTCCCAGTGACAGAGGTTGCCTCCCCATGGTCATGGAATTTATTCTCGGACTTCCCCAAACAGGGAACACCTGTGACTGAAGAGAGCTGCGTGGAGTTGTCTCTCGAGCTCCCCCACTCAATGACAATGGTCCCGGAATCTTCATCGTGGGGAGGTTCCACCAACGGTCGTCAGCCCGTGGGTTCTAAGGGAATGCCTGTGCTCGTCTCCCCTGAATGTTTTCCTCATGTCTCTGTGCCAGGGAATGCTAGGGGGAGGTGCAGGAAATCCCAGTGCCAGATGCTGCCTCCCCAAGGTCAGGAAAGCTGTTTCTCGGACTTACCCGTGCAGGGAACACCTGTGACTGAAGAGAGCTGCGTGGAGTTGTCTCTCGTGCTCCCCCACGCACTGACAATGGTTCCGGAATCCTGAGCGTGGGGAGGTTCCACCAACGGTCGGCAGCGCGTGGGTTCTAACGGAATGCCTAAGCTAATCTCCCCTGAGGGTTTTCCTAATGTCTCTGTGCCAGGGAATGCTAGGGGTGATTGCAGGATATCCCAGTGACCGAGGCTG
Source organism: Vicugna pacos (assembly GCF_048564905.1). Classification (NCBI taxonomy): domain Eukaryota; kingdom Metazoa; phylum Chordata; class Mammalia; order Artiodactyla; family Camelidae; genus Vicugna; species Vicugna pacos. The sequence continues at coordinate 49,801,612 of NW_027328721.1, read as the reverse complement.
CCTCCCCAAGGTCAGGGAAGATATTTCTCGGACTTCCTGGAAAAGGGAACACCTGTGACTGAAGAGAGCTGCGTGGATTTGTCTCTCGAGCTCCCCCACGCACTGACAATGGTTCCGGAATCCTGAGCGTGGGGAGGTTCCACCAACGGTCGGCAGCGCGTGGGTTCTAACGGAATGCCTAAGCTCGTCTCCCCTGAGGGTTTTCCTAATGTCTCTGTGCCAGGGAATGCTAGGGGTGATTGCAGGATATCCCAGTGACTGAGGCTGCCTCCCCAAGATCAGGGAAGGTATTTCTCGGACTTCCCTGAACAGGGAACACCTGTGACTGAAGAGAGCTACGTGGAGTTGTCTCTCGAGCTCCCCCACGCACTGACAATGTTTCCGGAATCCTGAGCGTGGGGAGGTTCCACCAACGGTCGGCAGCGCGTGGGTTCTAACGGAATGCCTAAGCTCGTCTCCCCTGAGTGTTTTCCTAATGTCTCTGTGCCAGGGAATGCTAGGGGTGATTGCAGGGTATCCCAGTGTCCGATGCTGCCTCCCCAAGGTCAGGGAAGATATTTCTCGGACTTCCTGGAACAGGGAACACCTGTGACTGAAGAGAGCGACGTGGAGTTGTCTCTCGATCTCCCCCACGCACTGACAATGTTTCCGGAATCCTGAGCGTGGGGAGGTTCCACCAACGGTCGGCAGAGAGTGGGTTCTAACGGAATGCCTAAGCTCGTCTCCCCTGAGGGTTTTCCTAATGTCTCTGTGCCAGGGAAAGTTAGGGGTGATTGCAGGATATCCCAGTGACCGAGGCTGACTCCCCAAGGTCAGGGAAGTTATTTCTCTGACTTCCTGGAACAGGGAACACCTGTGACTGAAGAGAGCTGCGTGGAGTTGTCTCTCGAGCTCCCCCACGCACTGACAATGGTTCCGGAATCCTGAGCGTGGGGAGGTTCCACCAACGGTCGGCAGCGTATGGGTTCTAACGGAATGACTAAGCTCGTCTCCCCTGAGGATTTTTCTCATGTCTCTGTGCCAGGGAATGCTAGGGGGTTGCAGGAAATCCCAGTGACCGAGGCTGCTTTCCCATGTTCAGGGATAGTATTTTTCTGACTTCCCCGAGCAGGGTTACACCTGTGACTGAAGAGAGCTGCGTGGATTTGTCTCTCGAGCTCCCCCAATCAATGAATATGGTTCCGGAATCCTGAGCGTGGGGAGGTTCCACCAACGGTCGGCAGCGCTTGGGTTCGAAGGGAATGCATGTGCTCTTCCCCCCTGAGGGTTTTCCTCATGTCTCTGTGCCAGGGAATGCTAGGGGTGGTTGCAGGAATTCCCAGTGGCATTGGCTCCTCCGAAAGGTCAGGGAAGTTATTTCACGGACTTCCCCGAGCAGGGAACACCTTTGACTGAAGTGAGCAGCGTGGAGTTGTCTCTCGAGCTCCCCCACTCAATGACAATGTTTCGGGAATCCTGAGGGTGGGGAGGTTCCACCAACGGTCGGTATCGCGTGGGTTCTAACAGAAAGCCTGTGCTCTTCTTCCCTGAGGGTTTTCCTCATGTCTCTCTGCCAGGGAATGCTAGGGGGTGTTGCAGGAAATCCCAGTGACAGAGGCTGCCTCCCCAAGGTCAGGGAAGGTATTTCTCGGAATTCCCCGTGCAGGGAACACCTGTGACTGAAGAGAGCTGCGTGGAGTTGTCTCTCGAGCTCCCCCACTCAATGACTATGTTTCCGGAATCCAGAGCATGGGGAGATTCCACCAACGGTCGGCAGGGCGAGGGTTCTAATGGAATGCCTGTGCTCGTCTCCCCTGAGTGTTTTTCTCATGTCTCTGTGCCAGGGAATGCTAGGGGGGTTTGCAGGAAATCCCAGTGACAGAGGCTGCCTCCCCATGTTCTTGGAAGTTATTCTCGGACTTCCCCAAACAGGGAACACCTGTGACTGAAGAGAGCTGCGTGGATATGTCTCTCGAGCTCCCCCACTCAATGACAATGGTCCCGGAATCCTCAGCGTGGGGAAGTTCCACCAACGGTCGTCAGCCCGTGGGTTCTAAGGGAAAGCCTGTGCTCGTCTCCCCTGAAAGTTTTCCACATGTCTCTATGCCAGGGAATGCTAGGGGGAGGTGCAGGAAATCCCAGTGCCAGATGCTGCCTCCCCCAGGTCAGGGAAGATATTTCTCGGACTTCCTGGAACAGGGAACACCTGTGACTGAAGAGAGCTGCGTGGAGTTGTCTCTCGTGCTCCCCCACGCACTGACAATTCTTCCGGAATCCTGAGCGTGGGGAGGTTCCACCAACGGTCGGCAGCGCGTGGGTTCTAACGGAATGCCTAAGCTCGTCTCCCCTGAAGGTTTTCCTAATGTCTCTGTGCCAGGAAATGCTAGGGGTGTTTGAAGGATATCCCAGTGACCGAGGCTGCCTCCCTAAGGTCAGGGAAGATTTTTCTCGGACTTCCTGGAACAGGGAACACCTGTGACTGAAGAGAGCTGCGTGGAGTTGTTTCTCGAGCTCCCCCACGCACTGACAATTCTTCCGGAATCCTGAGCGTGGGGAGGTTCCACCAACGGTCGGCAGCGCGTGGGTTCTAACGGAAAGCCTAAGCTCGTCTCCCATGAGTGTTTTCCTAATGTCTCTGTGCCAGGGAATGCTAGGGGTGATTGCAGGATATCCCAGTGACAGAGGCTGCCTCCCCAAGTTCAGGGAAGATATTTCTCGGACTTCCTGGAAAAGGGAACACCTGTGACTGAAGAGAGCTGCGTGGTCTTGTCTCTCGAGCTCCCCCACGCACTGACAATGGTTCCGGAATCCTGAGAGTGGGGAGGTTCCACCAACGGTAGGCAGGGCGTGGGTTCTAACGGAATGCCTAAGCTCGTCTCCCCTGAGGTTTTTTCTAATGTCTCTGTGCCAGGGAATGCTAGGGGTGATTGCAGGATATCCCAGTGACCGAGGATGCCTCCCCAAGTTCAGCGAAGATATTTCTCTGACTTCCTGTTACAGGGAACACCTGTGACTGAAGAGAGCTGCGTGGAGTTGTCTCTCGAGCTCCCCCACGCACTGACAATGGTTCCGGAATCCTGAGCGTGGGAGATTCCACCAACGGTCGGCAGCGCGTGGGTTCTAACGGAATGCCTAATCTCGTCTCCCCTGAGGGTTTAACTAATGTCTCTGCGCCAGGGAATGCTAGGGTTGATTGCAGGATATCCCAGTGACCGAGGCTGCCTTCCCAAGGTCAGGGAAGTTATTTCTCGGACTTCCTGGAACAGATAACACCTGTGACTGAAGAGAGCTGCGTGGAGATGTCTCTCGAGCTCCCCCAGGCACTGACAATGGTTCCGGAATCATGAGCGTGGGAGGTTCCACCAACAGTCGGCAGCGCGTGGTTTCTAACGGAATGCCTAAGCTCGTCTCCCCTGAGGATTTTCCTAATGTCTCTGTGCCAGGGAATGCTAGGGGTGATTGCAGGATATCCCAGTGACCGAGGCTGCCTCCCCAAGGTCAGGGAAGTTTTTTCTCGGACTTCCTGGAACAGGGAACACCTGTGACTGAAGAGAGCTGCGTGGATTGTCTCTCCAGCTCCCCCAAGAACTGACAATGGTTCTGGAATCCTGAGCGTGGGGAGGTTCCACCAACGGTCGGCAGCGCGTGGTTTCTAACGGAATGCCTAAGCTCGTCTCACCTGAGGGTTTTCCTAATTTCTCTGTGCCAGGGAATGCTAAGGGTGATTGCAGGATATCCCAGTGACCGAGGCTGCCTCCCCAAGTTCAGGGGAGATATTTCTCGGACTTCCTGGAACAGGGAACACCTGTGACTGAAGAGAGCTGCGTGCAATTGTCTCTCGAGCTCCCCAACGCACTGAAAATGGTTCCGGAATCCTGAGCGTGGGGAGGTTCCACCAACGGTCGGCAGCGCGTGGGTTCTAACGGAATGCGTAAGCTCGTTTCCCCTGAGGCTTTTCCTATTATCTCTGTGCCAGGGAATGCTAGGGGTGATTGCAGGATATCCCAGTGTCCGAGGCTGCCTCCGCCAGGTCAGGGAAGTTATTTCTCGGACTTCCTGGAACAGGGAACTCCTGTGACTGAAGAGAGCTTCGTGGAGTTGTCTCTCGAGCTCCCCCACGCACTGACAATTCTTCCGGAATCCTGAGCGTGGGGAGGTTCCACCAACTGTCGGCAGCGCGTGGGTTCTAACGGAATGCCTAAGCTCGTCTCCCCTGAGGGTTTTCCTAATGTCTCTGTGCCAGGGAATGTTAGGGGTGATTGCAGGATATCCCAGTGACCGAGGCTGCCTCCCCAAGTTCAGGGAAGATATTTCTCGGACTTCCTGGAACAGGGAACACCTGTGACTGAAGAGAGCTGCGTGGAGTTGTCTCTCGAGCTCCCCCACGCACTGACAATGGTTCCGGAATCCTGAGAGTGGGGAGGTTCCACCAACGGTAGGCAGCGCGTGGGTTCTAACGGAATGCCTAAGCTCGTCTCCCCTGAGGGTTTTCCTAATGTCTCTGTTCCAGGGAATGCTAGGGGTGATTGCAGGATATCCCAGTGACCGAGGCTGCCTCCCCAAGTTCAGGGAAGATATTTCTCCGACTTCCTTTAACAGGGAACACCTGTGACTGAAGAGAGCTGCGTGGAGTTGTCTCTCGAGCTCCCCCACGCACTGACAATGGTTCCGGAATCCTGAGCGTGGGGAGGTTCCACCAACGTTCGGCAGCGCGTGGGTTCTTACAGAATGCCTAAGCTCGTATCCCCTGAGGGTTTTCCTAATGTCTCTGTGCCAGGGAATGCTAGGGGTGATTGCAGGATATCCCAGTGACCGAGTCTGCCTCCCCAAGGTCAGGGAAGATATTTCTTGGACTTCCTGGAACAGGGAACACCTGTGACCTAAGAGAGCTGCGTGGAGTTATCTCTCGAGCTCCCCCACGCACTGACAATGGTTCCGGATTCCTGAGCGTGGGGAGGTTCCACCAACGGTCGGCTACGCGTGGGTTCTAACGGAATGCCTAAGCTCGTCTCCCCTGAGGGTTTTCCTAATGTCTCTGTGCCAGGGAAAGTTAGGGGTGATTGCAGGATATCCCAGTGACCGAGGCTGACTCCCCAAGTTCAGGGAATATATTTCTCGGACTTCCTGGAACAGGGAACACCTGTGACTGAAGAGAGCTGCGTGGAGTTGTCTCTCGAGTTCCCCCACGCACTGACAATGGTTCCGGAATCCTGAGCGTGGGGAGGATCCACCAAAGGTCGGCAGCGCGTGGGTTTTAACGGAATGCCTAAGCACTTATCCCCTGAGTGTTTTCCTAATGTGTCTGTGCCAGGGAATGCTAGGAGTGATTGCAGGATATCCCAGTGAGCGAGGCTGCCTCCCCAAGGTCAGGGAAGATATTTCTCGGACTTCCTGGAACAGGGAACACCTGTGACTGAAGAGAGCTGCGTGGAGTTGTCTCTCGAGCTCCCCCACGCACTGACAATGTTTCCGGGATCCTGAGCGTGGGGAGGTTGCACCAACGATCCGCAGCGCGTGGGTTCTAACGGAATGCCTAAGCTCGTCTCCCCTGAGGGTTTTCCTAATGTCCCTGTGCCAGGGAATGCTAGGGGTGAATGCAGGATATCCCAGTGACCGAGGCTGCCTCCCCAAGGTCAGGGAAGATATTTCTCGGACTTCCTGGAACAGGGAACACCTGTGACTGAAGAGAGCTGCGTGGAGTTGTCTCTCGAGCTCCCCCACTCACTGACAATGTTTCCGGAATCCTGAGCGTGGGAGATTCCACCAACGGTCGGCAGCGCTTGGGTTCTAACGGAATGCCTAAGCTCGTCTCCCCTGAGGGTTTTCCTAATGTCTCTGTGCCAGGGAATGGTAGGGGTGATTGCAGGATATCCCAGTGACCGAGGCTGACTCCTCCAGGTCAGGGAAGTTTTTTCTCGGACTTCCTGGAACAGGGAACTCCTGTGACTGGAGAGAGCTGCGTGGAGTTGACTCTCGAGCTCCCCCACGCACTGACAATGTTTCCGGAATCCTGAGCGTGGGGAGGTTCCACCAACCGTCGGCAGCGCGTGGGTTCTAACGGAATGCCTAAGCTCGTCTCCCCTGAGGGTTTTCCTAATGTCTCTGTGCCAGGGAATGGTAGGGGGGTTTGCAGGATATCCCAGTGATATACGCTGACTCCCCAAGGACAGGGAAGTTATTTCCCGGACTTCCCCGAACAGGGAACTCCTGTGATTGAAGAGAGCTGCGTGGAGTTGTCTCTCGAGATCCCCCACGCACTGACAATGGTTCCGGAATCCTGAGCGTGGGGAGGTTCCACCAACGGTCGGCAGCGCGTGGGTTCTAACGGAATGCCTAAGCTCGTCTCCCCTGAGGGTTTTCCTAATGTCTCTGTGCCAGGGAATGCTAGGGGTGATTGCAGGATATCCCAGTGTCATACGCTGCCTCCCCAAGGTCAGGGAAGGTATTTACCGGACTTCCCCGAACAGGGAACTCCTGTGAATGAAGAGAGCTGCGTGGAGTTGTCTCTCCAGCTCCCCCACGCACTGACAATGGTTCCGGAATCCTGAGCGTGGGGAGGTTCCACCAACGGTCGGCAGCACGTGGGTTCTAACGGAATACCTAAGCTCGTCTCCCCTGACGGTTTTCCTAATGTCTCTGTGCCAGGGAATGCTAGGGGTGATTGCAGGTTAACCCAGTCACCAATGCTGCTTCCCCAAGGTCAGGAAAGGTATTTCCAGGACTTCCCCGAACAGGGAACTCCTGTGAATGAAGAGAGCTGCGTGGAGTTGTCTCTCGAGCTCCCCCACGCACTGACAATGGTTCCGGAATCCTGAGCTTGGGGAGGATCCACCAACGGTCGGCAGCGCGTGGGTTCTAACAGAAAGTCTAAGCTCGTCTCCCCTGAGGTTTTTCCTAATGTCTCTGTGCCAGGGAATGCTAGGTGTGATTGCAATATATCCCAGTGCCCAGACTGCCTCCCTAAGGTCAGGGAAGGTATTTCCCGGACTTCCCCGAACAGGGAACTCCTTTGAATGAAGAGAGCTCCGTGGAGTTGTCTCTCGAGCTCCCCCACGCACTGACAATGGTTCCGGAATCCTGAGCGTGGGGAGGTTCCACCAACGGTCGGCAGCACGTGGGTTCTAACGGAATGCCTAAGCTCGACTCCCCTGAGGGTTTTCCTAATGTGTCTGCGCCAGGGAATGGTAGGGGGGTTTGCAGGATATCCCAGTGACATACGCTGCCTCCCCAAGGTCAGGGAAGTTATTTCCCGGACTTCCCCGAACAGGGAACTCCTGTGAATGAAGAGAGCTGCGTGGAGTTGTCTCTCGAGCTCCCCCACGCACTGACAATGGTTCCGGAATCCTGAGAGTGGGGAGGTTCCACCAACGGTCGGCAGCGCGTGGGTTCTAACGGAATGACTAACCTCGTCTCCCCTGAGGCTTTTCCTAATATCTCTGTGCAAGGGAATGCTAGGGGTGATTGCAGGATATCCCAGTGACCTAGGCTGCCTCCCCAAGGTCAGGAAAGTTATTTCCCGGACTTCCCCGAACAGAGAACTCCTGTGAATGAAGAGAGCTGCGTGGAGTTGTCTCTCGAGCTCCCCCACGCACTGACAATGGTTCCGGAATCCTGAGCGTGGGGAGGTTCCACCAACGGTCGGCAGCGTGTGGGTTCTAACGGAATGCCTAAGCTCGTCTCCCCTGAGGGTTTTCCTAATGTCTCTGTGCCAGGGAATGTTAGGGGGGTTTGCAGGTTATCCCAGTGACATACGCTGCCTCCCCAAGGTCAGGAAAGGTATTTCCCGGACTTCCCCGAACAGGGAAATCCTGTGAATGAAGAGAGCTGCGTGGAGTTGTCTCTCGAGCTCCCACACGCACTGACAATGCTTCCGGAATCCTGAGCGTGGGGAGGTTCCACCAACGGTCGGCAGCGCGTGGGTTCTAACGGAATGCCTAAGCTCGTCTCCCCTGAGGGTTTTCCTAATGTCTCTGTGCCAGGGAATGCTAGGGTTGATTGCAGGATATCCCAGTGACCGAGGCTGCCTCCCCAAGGTCAGGAAAGGTATTTCCCGGACTTCCCCGAACAGAGAACTCCTGTGAATGAAGAGAGCTGCGTGGAGTTGTCTCTCGAGCTCCCCCACGCACTGACAATGGTTCCGGAATCCTGAGCGTGGGGAGGTTCCACCAACGGTCGGCAGCGCGTGGGTTCTAACGGAATGCCTAAGCTCGTCTCCCCTGAGGGTTTTCCCAATGTCTCTGTGCCAGGGAATGTTAGGGGGGTTTGCAGGTTATCCCAGTGACATACGCTGCCTCCCCAAGGTCAGGAAAGGTATTTCCCGGACTTCCCCGAACAGGGAACTCCTGTGAATGAAGAGAGCTGCGTGGAGTTGTCTCTCGAGCTCCCACACGCACTGACAATGGTTCCGGAATCCTGAGCGTGGGGAGGTTCCACCAACGGTCGGCAGCGCGTGGGTTCTAACGGAATGCCTAAGCTCGTCTCCCCTGAGGGTTTTCCTAATGTCTCTGTGATAGGGAATGCTAGGGGTGATTGCAGCATATCCCAGTGACCGAGGCTGCCTCCCCAAGGTCAGGGAAGGTATTTCCCGAACTTCCCCGAACAGGGAACACCTGTGACTGAAGAGAGCTGCGTGGAGTTTTCTCTCGAGCTCCCCCACGCACTGACAATGTTTCCGGAATCCTGAGCGTGGGGAGGTTCCACCAACGGTCGGCAGAGCATGGGTTCTAACGGAATGCCTAAGCTCGTCTCCCCTGAGGGTTTTCCTAATGAGTCTGTGCCAGGGAATGGTAGGGTGGTTTGCAGGGTATCCCAGTGACATACGCTGCCTCCCCAAGTTCAGGGAAGGTATTTCCCGGACTTCCCCGAACAGGGAACTCTGGTGAAAGTAGAGAGCTGCGTGGAGTTGTCTCTCGAGCTCCCCCACGCACTGACAATGGTTCCGGAATCCTGAGCGTGGGGAGGTTCCACCAACGGTCGGCAGCGCGTGGGTTCTAACGGAATGCCTAAGCTCGTCTCCCCTGAGGGTTTTCCTAATATCTCTGTGCCAATGAATGCTAGGGGTGATTGCAGGATATCCCAGTGACCGAGGCTGCCTCCCCAAGTTCAGGAAACTTATTTCTCTGACTTCCCCGGACAGGGAACTCCTGTGAATGAAGAGAGCTGCGTGGAGTTTTCTCTCGAGCTCCCCCACGCACTGACAATGGTTCCGGAATCCTGAGCGTGGGGAGGTTCAACCAAAGGTCGGCAGCGCGTGGGTTCTAACGGAATGCATAAGGTCGTCTCCCCTGAGGGTTTTCCTAATGTGTCTGTGCCAGGGATTGTTAGGGGGGTTTGCAGGATATCCCAGTGACATACGCTGCCTCCCCAAGATCAGGGAAAGTTTTTCCCGGACTTCCCCGAACAGGGAAATCCTGTGAATGAAGAGAGCTGCGTGGAGTTGTCTCTCGAGCTCCCCCACGCACTGACAATGGTTCCGGAATTCTGAGGGTGGGGAGGTTCCACCAACGGTCGGCAGCGCGTGGGTTCTAACGGAATGCCTAAGCTCGTCTCCCCTGAGGGTTTTCCTAATGTCTCTGTGCCAGGGAATGGTAGGGGGGTTTGCAGGATATCCCAGTGACATACGTCGCCTCCCCAAGTTCAGGGAAGGTATTTCCCGGCCTTCCCCGAACAGGGAACTCCTGTGAATTAAGAGAGCTGCGTGGAGTTGTCTCTCGAGCTCCCCCACGCACTGACAATGGTTCCGGAATCCTGAGCGTGGGGAGGTTCCACCAACGGTCGGCAGCGTGTGGGTTCAAACGGAATGCCTAAGCTCGTCTCCCCTGAGGATTTTCCTAATGTCTCTGTGCCAGGGAATGTTAGGCGGGTTTGCAGTATATCCCAGAGACATACGCTGCCTCCCCAAGGTCAAGGAAGGTATTTCCCGGACTTCCCCGAACAGGGAACTCCTGTGAATAAAGAGAGCTGCGTGGAGTTGTCTCTCGAGCTCCCCCACGCACTGACAATGGTTCCGGAATCCTAAGCGTGGGGAGGTTCCACCAACGGTCGGCAGCGCGTGGGTTCAAACGGAATGCCTAAGCTCGTCTCCCCTGAGGGTTTTCCTAATGTGTCTGTGCCAGGGAATGCTAGGGGTGATTGCAGGTTATCCCAGTGACCGAGGTTGCCTCCCCAAGGTCAGGGAAAGTTTTTCCCGGACTTCCCCGAAAAGGGAACTCCTGTGAATGAAGAGAGCAGCGTGGAGTTGTCTCTCGAGCTCCCCCACGCACTGACAATGGTTCCGGAATCCTGAGCGTGGGGAGGTTCAACCAACGAACGGCAGCGCATGGGTTCTAGCGGAAAGTTTAAGCACGTCTCCCCTTAGGCTTTTCCTAATGTCTCTGTACCAGGGAATGCTAGGGAGGTTTGCAGGATATCCCAGTGACAGAGAATCCCTCCCAAAATTCAGGGAAGGTATTTATCGGACTTCCCAGAACAGGGAACACCTGTGACTGAAGAGAGCTTCGTGGATTTCTCTCTCGAGCTCCCCCACGCACTGACAATGGATCCGGAATCCTGAGCCTGGGGAGGTTCCACCAACGGTCGGCAGCGCGTGGGTTCTTACGGTATGCCTAAGCTCGTCTCCCCTGAGGGTTTTTCTAATGTCTCTTTGCCAGGGAATGCTAGGCGGGTTTGCAGGATATCCCAGTGACATACGCTGCCTCCCCAAGGTCAGGGAAGGTATTTTTCGGTCTTCCCCGAACAGGGAACACCTGTGACTGAAGAGAGCTGCGTGTAGTTGTCTCTCGAACTCCCCCATGCACTGCCAATTGTTCCGGAATCCTGTGCATGGGGAGGTACCACCAACGGTCGGCAGCCCGTGGGTTCTAGCGGAAAGCATAATCTCGTCTCCCCTGAGGCTTTTCCTAATGTCTCTGTGCCAGGGAATGCTAGGGGTTTTGCAGGATATCCCAGTGACAGAGGCTGCCTCCCCAAATGCAGGGAAGGTATTTCTCAGACTACCCAGAACATGGAACACCTGTAAATGAAGAGAGCTTCGTGAAGTTTTCTCGCGAGCTCCCCCACGCACTGACAATGGATCCGGAATCCTGAGCGTGGTGAGGTTCCACCAACGGTCGGCAGCGCGTGGGTTCTAACGGAATGCCTAAGCTCGTCTCCCCTGAGGATTTTCCTAATGTCTCTGTGCCAGGGAATGGTAGGGGGGTTTGCAGGATATCCCAGTGACATACGCTGCCTCCCCAAGTTCAGGGAAGGTATTTCCCGGACTTCCCCGAACAGGGAACTCCTGTGAATGAAGAGAGCTGCGTGGAGTTGTCTCTCGAGCTCCCCCACGCACTGACAATGGTTCCGGAATCCTGAGCGTGGGGAGGTTCCACCAACGGTCGGCAGCGTGTGGGTTCAAACGGAATGCCTAAGCTCGTCTCCCCTGAGGGTTTTCCTAATGTGTCTGTGCCAGGGAATGCTAGGGGTGATTGCAGGTTATCCCAGTGACCGAGGCTGCCTCCCCAAGTTCAGGGAAAGTTTTTCCCGGACTTCCCCGAAAAAGGAACTTCTGTGAATGAAGAGAGCTGCGTGGAGTTGTCTCTCGAGCTCCCCCACGCACTGACAATGGTTCCGGAATCCTGAGCGTGGGGAGGTTCTACCAACGGTCGGCAGCGCATGGGTTCTAGCCGAAAGTTTAAGCACGTCTCCCCTGAGGCTTTTCCTAATTTCTCTGTACCAGTGAATGCTAGGGAGGTTTGCAGGTTATCCCAGTGACAGAGAATCCTTCCCAAAATTCAGGGAAGGTATTTATCGGACTTCCCAGAACAGGGAACACCTGTGACTGAAGAGAGCTTCGTGGATTTCTCTCTCGAGCTCCCCCACGCACTGACAATGGATCCGGAATCCTGAGCGTGGGGAGGTTCCACCAACGGTCGGCAGCGCGTGGGTTCTTACGGTATGCCTAAGCTCGTCTCCCCTGAGGGTTTTTCTAATGTCTTTTTGCCAGGGAATGCTAGGCGGGTTTGCAGGATATCCCAGTGACAGAGGCTGCCTCCCCAAGGTCAGGGAAGGTATATTTCGGTCTTCCCCGAAAAGGGAACACCTGTGACTGAACAGAGCTGCGTGTAGTTGTCTCTCGAACTCCCCCATGCACTGACAATTGTTCCGGAATCCTGTGCATGGGGAGGTACCACCAACGGTCGGCAGCCCGTGGGTTCTAGCGGAAAGCATAAGCTCGTCTCCCCTGAGGCTTTTCCTAATGTCTCTGTGCCAGGGAATGCTAGGGGGGTTTGCAGGATATCCCAGTGACAGAGGCTGCCTCCCCAAATGCAGGGAAGGTTTTTCTCAGACTTCCCAGAACATGGAACACCTGTGAATGAAGAGAGCTTCGTGGAGTTTTCTCTCGAGCTCCCCCACGCACTGACAATGGATCCGGAATCCTGAGCGTGGGGAGGTTCCACCAACGGTCGGCAGCGCGTGGGTTCTAACGGAATGCCTAAGCTCGTCTCCCCTGAGGGTTTTCCTAATGTCTCTGTGCCAGGGAATGCTAGGGGGGTTTGCAGGATATCCCAGTGACAGAGGCTGCCTCCCCAAGGTCAGGGAAGTTATTTCTCGGACTTCCCCGAACAGGGAATACCTGTGACTGAAGAGAGCTGCGTGGAGTTGTCTCTCGAGCTCCCCCACGCACTGACAATGGTTCCGGAATTCTGAGCGTGGGGAGGATCCACCAACGGTCGGCAGCGCGTGGGTTCAAACGGAAAGCCTAAGCTAGTCTCCCCTGAGGGTTTTCCTAATGTCTCTCTGCCAGGGAATGCTAGGGGGGTTTGCAGGATATCCCAGTGACAGAGGCTGCCTCCCCAAGGTCAGGGAAGGTATTTCTCGGACTTCCCTGAACAGGGAAAACTTGTGACTGAAGAGAATTGCGTGAAGTTTTCTCTCGAGATCCCCCACGCACTGACAATGGTTCCGGAATCCTGAGCGTGGGGAGGTTCTACCAACGGTCGGCAGCGCATGGTTTCTAGCCGAAAGTTTAAGCACGTCTCCCCTGAGGCTTTTCCTAATTTCTCTGTACCAGGGAATGCTAGGGAGGTTTGCAGGTTATCCCAGTGACAGAGAATCCTTCCCAAAATTCAGGGAAGGTATTTATCGGACTTCCCAGAACAGGGAACACCTGTGACTGAAGAGAGCTTCGTGGATTTCTCTCTCGAGCTCCCCCACGCACTGACAATGGATCCGGAATCCTGAGCGTGGGGAGGTTCCACGAAATGTCGGCAGCGCGTGGGTACTAGCAGAAAGCATAAGCTCGTCTCCCCTGAGGCTTTTCCTAACGTCTCTGTGCCAGGGAATGGTAGGGGGGTTTGCAGGATATCCCAGTGTCAGAGGCTGCCTCCGAAAGGTAAGGGAAGGTATTTCTCAGACTTCCCGAACAGGGAAATCCTGTGAATGAAGAGAGATGCGTGGAGTTGTCTCTCGAGCTCCCCCACGCACTGACAATTGTTCCGGAATCCTGAGCGTGGGGAGGTTCCACCAACGGTCGGCAGCGCGTGGGTTCTAACGGAATGCCTAAGCTCGTCTCCCCTGAGGGTTTTCTTAATGTCTCTGTGCCAGGGAATGCTAGGGGTGATTGCAGGATATCCCAGTGACCGAGGCTGCCTCCCCAAGGTCAGGGAAGGTATTTACCGGACTTCCCCGAACAGGGAACTCCTGTGAATGAAGAGAGCTGCGTGGAGTTTTCTCTCGAGCTCCCCAACACACTGACAATGGTTCCGGAATCCTGAGCGTGGGGAGGTTCCACCAACGGTCGGCAGCGCGTGGGTTCTAACGGAACGCCTAAGCTGTTCTCCCCTGAGGGTTTTCCTAATGTCTCTGTGCCAGGGAATGTTAGGGGTGATTGCAGGATATCCCAGTGACCCAGGCTGCCTCCCCAAGGTCAGGGAAGGTATTTCCCGTACTTCCCCGAACAGGGAACTCCTGTGAATGAAGAGAGCTGCGTGGAGTTGTCTCTCGAGCTCCCCCACGCACTGAAAATGGTTCCGGAATCCTGAGTGTGGGGAGGTTCCACCAACGGCGGCAGCGCGTGGGTTCTATCGGAATGCCTAAGCTCGTCTCCCCTGAGGGTTTTCCTAATGTCTCTGTGCCAGGGAATGTTAGGGGTGATTGCAGGATATCCCAGGGACGGAGGCTGCCTCCCCAAGTTCAGGGAAGGTATTTCCCGGACTTCCCCGAACAGGGAACTCCTATGAATGAAGAGAGCGGCGTGGAGTTGTCTCTCGAGCTCCCCCACGCACTGACAATTGTTCCAGAATCCTGAGCGTGGGGAGGTTCCAGCAACGTTCAGCAGTGCGTGGGTTCTAATGGAATCCCTAAGCTCGTCTCCCCTGAGGGTTTTCCTAATATCTCTTTGCCAGGGAATGCTAGGGGGGTTTGCATGTTATCCCAGTGACAGAGGCTGGCTCCCCAAGGTCAGGGAAGTTATTTCTCGGACTTCCCCGAACAGGGAACACCTGTGATTGAAGAGAGCTGCGTGGAGTTTTCTATCGAGCTCCCCCATTCACTGACAATGATTCCAGAATCCTGAGCGTTGGGAGGTTCCACCAACGGTCGGCAGCGCGTGGGTTCTAACGGAAAGGATAAGCTCGTCTCCCCTGAGGGTTTTCCTAATGTCTCTGTGCCAGGGAATGCTAGGGGGTTTGCAGGTTATCCAAGTGACAGAGGCTGCCTCCCCAAGGTCAGGGAAAGTATTTCTCGGACTTCCCCGAACAGGGAACACCTGTGACTGAAGAGAGCTGCGTGGGGTTGTGTCTCGAGTTCCCCCACGCACTGACAATGCTTCCGGAATCCTGAGCGTGGGGAGGTTCCACCAACCGTCGGCAGCACGTGAGTTCTAACGGAAACCCTAAGCTAGTCTCCCCTGTGTGTTTTCCTAATGTCTCTGTGCCAGGGAATGCTAGAGGGGTTTGCAGGTTATCTCAGTGGCAGAGGCTGCCTCCCCAAGTTCAGGGAAGGTATTTCTCGGACTTACCCGAACAGGGAACACCTGTGACTGAAGAGATCTGCGTGGAATTGTCTCTCGAGCTCCCCCGCACAATGACAATGGTTCCGGAATCCTGAGCGTGTGGAGGTTCCAAAAACGGTCGGCAGCGAGTGGGTTCTAACGGAAAGCGTAAGCTCGTCTCCCCTGACGGTTTTCCTAATGTCTCTTTGCCAGGGAATGCTAGGGGTGTTTGCAGGATATCCCAGTGACAGAGGCTTCCTCCCCAAGGTCAGGGAAGTTATTTCAGGGACTACCCCGATCAGGGAACACCTGTGACTGAAGAGAGCTGCGTGGAGTTTTCTCTCGAGCTCCCCCATGCACTGACAATGATTCCGGAATCCTGAGCGTGGGGAGGTTCCACCAACGGTCGGCAGCGCGTGGGTTCTAACGGAATGCCTAAGCTCGTCTCCCCTGAGGGTTTTCCTAATGTCTCTGTGCCAGGGAATGCTAGGTGTGATTGCAGGATATCCCAGGGTCAGAGGCTGCATCCCCAAGTTCAGGGAAGGTATTTCTCGCACTTCCCCGAGCAGGGAACACCTGTGACTGAAGAGAGCTGCGTGGAATTGTCTCTCGAGTTCCCCCACGCACTGACAATGGATCCGGAATCCTGAGCGTGGGGAGGTTCCACCAACGGTCGGCAGCGCGTGGGTTCTAACGGAATGCCTAAGCTCGTCTCCCCTGAGGGTTTTCCTAATTTCTCTTTGCCAGGGAATGCTAGGGGGGTTTGCAGGATATCCCAGTGACAGAGGCTGCCTCCCCAAGGTCAGGAAAGTTATTTCTCGGACTTCCCCGAACAGGGAACACCTGTGACTGAAGAGAGCTGCGTGGACTTGTCTCTCGAGCTCCCCCACTCACTGATAATTTTTCCGGAATCCTGAGCGTGGGGAGGTTCCACCAACGGTCGGCAGCGCGTGGGTTCAAACGGAAAGCCTAAGCTCGTCTCCCCTGAGGGTTTTCCTAATGTCTCTGTGCCAGGGAATGCTAGGGGGGTTTGCAGGATATCCCAGTGACAGAGGATGCCTCCCCAAGGTCAGGGAAAGTATTCTCGGAATTCCCTGAAAAGGGAAAACTTGTGACTGAAGAGAATTGCGTGAAGTTTTCTCTCGAGATCCCCCACGCACTGACAATGGTTCCGGAATCCTGAGCGTGGGGAGGTTCCACCAACGGTCGGCAGCGCGTGGGTTCTAACGGAAAGCCTAAGCTCGTCTCCCCTGAGGGTTTTCCTAATGTCTCTGTGCCAGGGAATGCTAGGGGTGTTTGCAGGATATCCCAGAAAATGAGGCTGCCTCCCCAAGGTAAGGGAAGTTATTTCTCGGACTTCCCCGTACAGGGAACACCTGTGACTGAAGAGAGCTGCGTGGATTTGTCTCTCGAGCTCCCCCACGCACTGACAAAGGTTCCGGAATCCTGAGCGTGGGGAGGTTCCACCAACGGTCGTCATCGCGTGGATTCTAACGGAAAGCCAAACTCGTCTCCCCTGAGGGTTTTCCTAATGTCTCTGTGATACGGAATGCTAGGGGGGTTTGCAAGATATCCCAGTGACAGAGGCTGCCTCCCCATGGTCAGGGAAGTTATTTCTCGGACTTCCCCGAACAGGGAACACCTGTGACTGAAGAGAGCTGCGTGGAGTTGTCTCTCGTGCTACAACACGCACTGACAATGGTTCCGGAATCCTGAGCGTGGGGAAGTTCCACCATCGGTCCGCAGCGCGTGTGTTCTAACGGAAAGCCTAAGCTCGTCTCCCCTGAGGTTTTTCCTAATGTCTCTGTGCCAGGGAATTCTCGGGGGTTTTGCAGGATATCCCAGTGACAGAGGCTGCCTCCGCAATGTCAGGGAAGGTATTTCTCGGACTTCCCCGAACAGGGAACACCTGTGACTGAAGAGAGCTGCGTGGAGTTGTCTCTCGAGCTCCCCCACGCACTGACAATGGTTCCGGAATCCTGAGCATGGGGAGGATCCACCAACGGTCGGCAGCGCTTGGGTTCTAACGAAAGCCTAAGCTCGTCTCCCCTGAGGCTTTTCCTAACGTCTCTGTGCCAGGGAATGCTAGGGGAGTTTGCAGGATATCCCAGTGACAGAGGCTGCCTCCCCAAATTCAGGGAAGGTATTTCTCGGACTTCCCAGAACAGGGAACACCTGTGACTGAAGAGAACTTCGTGGAGTTGTTTCTAGTGCTCCCCCACGCACTGACAATTGATCCGGAATCCTGAGCGTGGGGAGGTTCCACCAACGGTCGGCAGCACGTGGGTTCTAATGGAATGCCTAAGCTCGTCTCCCCTGAGGTTTTTCATAATGTCTCTGTGCCAGGGAATGCTAGGGGGGTTTGCAGGATATCCCAGTGACAGAGGCTGCCTCCCCAAGGTCAGGGAAGTTATTTCTCGGACTTCCCCGGACAGGGAACACCTGTGACTTAAGAGAGCTGCGTGGAGTTGTCTCTCGAGCTCCCACACGCACTGACAATTGTTCCGGAATCCTGAGCGTGGGCAGGTTCCTCCAACGGTCGTCAGCGTGTGGGTTCTAACGGAAAGCCTAAGCTCGTCTCCCCTGAGGGTTTTCCTAATGTCTCTCTGCCAGGAAATGCTAGGGGGGTTTGCCGGATATCCCAGTGACAGAGGCTGCCTCCCCAAGGTCAGGGAAGGTATTTCTCGGCCTTCCCCGAACAGGGAACACCTGTGATTGAAGAGAGCTGCGTGGAGTTTTCTCTCGAGTTCCACCACGCACTGGCAATGTTTCCGGAATAATGAGTGTGTGGAGGTTCCACCAACGGTTGGCAGCGCGTGGGTTCTAACGGAATGCCTAAGCTCGTCTCCCCTGAGGGTTTTCCTAATGTCTCTGTGCCAGGGAATGCTAGGGGGGTTTGCCGGATATCCCAGTGAAAGAGGCTGCCGCCCCAAGGTCAGGGAAGGTATTTCTCGGCCTTCCCCGAACAGGGAACACCTGTGACTGAAGAGAGCTGCGTGGAGTTTTCTCTCGATCTCCCCCACGCACTGGCAATGATTCCGGACACCTGAGCGTGGGGAGGTTCCACCAACGGTCGGCAGCGCGTGGGTTCTTACGGAAAGCCTAAGCTCGTCTCCCCTGAAGGTTTTCCTAATGTCTCTGTGCCAGGGAATGCTAGGGGTGTTTGCAGGATATCCCAGTGACAGAGGCTGCCTCCCCAAGGTCAGGGAAGTTATTTCTCAGACTTCCCCGAACAGGGAACCCCTGTGACTGAAGAGAGCTGCGTGGAGTTGTCTCTCGAGCTCCCACACGCACTGTAAATGGTTCCAGAATACTGAGCGTGGGGAGGTTCCACCAACGGTCGGCAGGGCGTGGGTACTAAAGGAAAGCCTAAGCTCGTCTCCCCTGAGTGTTTTCCTAATGTCTCTGTGCCATGGAATGCTAGGGGGGGTTTGCAGGATATCACAGTGACAGTCGCTGCCTCCCTAAGTTCAGCGAAGTTATTTCTCGGACTTCCCCGAACAGGGAACACCTGGAAATGAAGAGAGCTGCGTGGAGTTGTCTCTCGAGCTCCCCCACGCACTGACAATGGTTCCGGAATCCTGATCGTGGGGAGGTTTCACCAACGGTCGGCAGCGCGTGGGTTCTAACGGAAAGCCTAAGCTCGTCTCCCCTGAGGGTTTTCCTAATGTCTCTGTGCCAGGGAATGCTAGGGGGGTATGCAGGATATCCCAGTGATAGAGGCTGCCTTCCCAAGGTCAGGGAAGTTATTTCTCGGACATCCCCGAACAGGGAACACCTGTGAATGAAGAGAGCTTCGTGGAGTTGTCTCTCGAGCTCCCCCACACACTGACAATATTTCAGGTTTCCTGAGCGTGGAGAGGTTCCACCAACGGTCCTCAGCGCGTGGGTTCTAACGGAAAGCCTAAGCTCGTCTCCCCTGAGGGTTTTCCTAATGTCTCTGTGCCAGGGAATGCTAGGGGATGTTTGCAGGATATCCCAGTGACAGAGGCTGCCTCCCAAAGGTCAGGGAAGGTTTTTCTCGGACTTCCCCGCTCAGGGAACACCTGTGACTAAAGAGAGCTGCGTGGAGTTCTCTCTCGAGCTCCCCCACGCACTGGCAATTGTTCAGGAATCCTGAGCGTGGGGAGGTTCCACCAACGGTCGGCAGCGCGTGGGTTTTAACGGAATGCCTAAGCTGGTCTCCCCTGAGGGTTTTCCTAATGTCTCTGTGCCAGGGAAAGCTAGGGGGATTTGCAGGATATCCCAGTGTCAGAGGCTGCCTCCCCAAGGTCAGGGACGTTATTTCTCGGACTTCCTCGAACATGGAACACCTGTGACTGAAGAGAGCTGCGTGGAGTTGTCTCCCGAGTTCCCCCACGCACTGACAATGGATCCGGAATCCTGAGTGTGGGGAGGATCCACAAACGGTCGGCAGCACGTGGGTTCAAACGAAAAGCCTAAGCTCGTCTCCCCTGAAGTTTTTCCTAATGTCTCTCTGTCAGTGAATTCTAGGGGGATTGCAGGATATTCCAGTGACAGAGGCTCCTCCCCAAGGTCAGGGAAGTTATTTCTCGGACTTCCGCGAACAGGGAACACCTGTGACTGAAGAGAGCTGCGTGGAGTTGTCTCTCAAGTTCCCCCACGCACTGATAATGGTTCCGGAATCCTGAGCGTGGGGAGGATCCACCAACGGTCGGCAGCACGTGGGTTCTAACGGAAAGCCTAAGCTCGTCTCCCCTTAGTTTTTTCGTAATGTCTCTGTGTCAGGGAATTCTAGGGGTTTTGCTGGATATAAGTGACAGAGGCTGCCTCCCCAAGGTCAGGGAAGTTATTTCTCGGACTTCCCCGAATAGGGAACACATGTGACTGAAAGAGCTGCGTGGAGTTGTCTCTCGAGCTCCCCCACGCACTGACAATATTTCCGGAATCCTGAGCGTGGGGATGTTCCACCAACGGTCGACAGCGCGTGTGTTGTAACGTAAAGCCTAAGATCGTCTCCCCTGAGGGTTTTCCTAATATCTCTGTGCCAGGGAATGCTAGGGGGGTTTGCAGGATATCCCAGTGACAGAGGCTGCCTCCCCAAGGTCAGGGAAGTTATTTCTCGGACTGCCCCTAACAGGGAATACCTGTGACTGAAGAGAGCTTCGTGGAGTTGTCTCTCGAGCTCCCCCACGCACTGACAATGTTTCCGGAATCCTGAGCGTGGGGAGGTTCCACCAACGGTTGGCAGCGCGTGGGTTCTAACGGAATGCCTAAGCTCGTCTCCCCTGAGGGTTTTCCTAATATCTCTGTGCCAGGGAATGCTAGGGGTGTTTGCAGGATATCCCAGTGACAGAGGCTGCCTCCCCAAAGACAGGGAAGGTATTTCTCGGACTTCCCCGAAAAGGGAACACCTCTGACTGAAGGAGAGCTGCGTGGAGTTGTCTCTCGAGCTCCCCCACGCACTGACAATGGTTCCGGAATCCTGAGCGTGTGGAGGTTCCATCAGCGGTCGTCAGCGCGTGGGTTCTAACGGAATGCCTAAGCTCGTCACCCCTGAGGTTTTTCCTAATGTCTCTGTACCAGGGAATACTAGGGGGATTTGCAGGATATCCCAGTGACAGAGGTTGCTTCCCCAAGGTCAGGGAAGTTATTCCTCGGACTTCTCCGAACAGGGAACACCTGTGACTGAAGAGAGCTGCGTGGAGTTGCCTCTCGAGATCCCCCACGCACTGACAATGGTTCCGGAATCCTGAGCGTGGGGAGGTTCCACCAACGGTCGGCAGGGCGTGGGTTCTAACGGAATACCTAAGCTCGTCTCCCCTGAGGGTTTTCCTAATGTCTCTCTGCCAGGGAATGCTAGGGGGGTTTGTAGGATATCCCAGTGACAGAGGCTGCCTCCCCAAGGTCAGGGAAGTTATTTCTCGGCCTTCCCCGAAAAGGGAACACCTGTGACTGAAGAGAGCTGCGTGGAGTTGTCTCTCGAGCTCACACACGCACTGTCAATTTTTCCGGAATCCTGAGCGTGGGCAGGTTCCTCCAACGGTCGACAGCGTGTGGGTTCTAACGGAAAGCCTAAGGTCGTCTCCCCTAAGGGTTTTCCTAATATCTCTGTGCCAGGTAATGCTAGGGGTGTTTGCAGGATATCCCAGTGACAGAGGCTGCCTCCCCAAGTTCAGAGAAGCTATTTCTCGGCCTTCCCCGTACAGGGAACACCTGTGATTGAAGAGAGCTGCGTGGAGTTGTCTCTCGAGTTCCCCCACGCACTGACAATGGTTCCGGTATCCTGAGCGTTGGGAGGTTCCACCAACGGTCGGCAGCGCGTTGGTTCTAACGGAAAGCCTAAGCTCGTCTCCCCTGAGGGTTTTCCTAATGTCTCTTTGCCAGGGAATGTTAGGGGGGTTTGCCGGATATCCCAGTGACAGAGGCTGCCTCCCCAAGGTCAGGGAAGGTATTTCTCGGCGTTCCCCGAACAGGGAACACCTGTGACTGAAGAGAGCTGCGTGGAGTTTTCTCTCGATCTCCCCCACGCACTGGCAATGGTTCCGGAATCCTGAGCGTGGGGTGGTTCCACCAACGGTCGGCAGCGCGTGGGTTCTAACGGAAAGCCTAAGCTCGTCTCCCCTGAGGCTTTTCCTAATGTCTCTGTGCCAGGGAATGCTAGGGGGGTTTGCAGGATATCCCAGTGACAGAGGCTGCCTCCCCAAGGTCAGGGAAGGTATTTCTCGGACTTCCCCGAACAGGGAACCCCTGTGACTGAAGAGAGCTGCGTGGAGTTGTCTCTCGAGCTCTCACACGCACTGACAATGGTTCCGGAATCCTGAGCGTGGGGAGGTTCCTCCAACGGTCGGCAGCGTGTGGGTTCTACGGAAAGACTAAAGTCGTCTCTCCTGAGGGTCTTCCTAATGTCTCTGTGCCAGGGAATGCTAGGGGGGTTTGCAGGATATCCCAGTGACAGAGGCTGATTCCCCAAGATCAGGGAAGGTATTTCTCGGACTTCCCCGAACAGGGAACACCTGTGACTGAAGAGAGCTGCGTGGAGTTGTCTCTCGAGCTCCCCCACGCACTGAAAATTGTTCCGGAATCCTGAGCGTGGGGAGGTTCCACCAACGGTCGGCAGCGCGTGGGTACTAACGGAAAGCCTAAGCTCGTCTCCCCTGAGGGTTTTCCTAATGTCTCTGTGCCAGGGAATGCTAGGGGGGTTTGCAGGATATCCCAGTGACAGAGGCTGCCTCCCCAAGGTTAGGGAAGGTATTTCTCGGACTTCCCCGAACAGGGAACACCTGTGACTGAAGAGAGCTGCGTGGAGTTGTCTCTCGAGCTCCCCCACGCACTGACAATGTTTCCGGAATCCTGAGAATTGGGAGGTTCCTCCAACGGTCGGCAGCGTGTGGGTTCTAACGGAAAGCCTAAGCTCGTCTCCCCTGAGGGTTTTCCTAATGTCTCTGTGCCAGGGAATTCTAGGGGGGTTTTCAGGATATCCCAGTGACAGAGGCTGCCTCCCCAAGATCAGGGAAGGTATTTCTCGGACTTCCCCGAACAGGGAAAACCTGTGACTGAAGAGAGCTGCGTGGAGTTGTCTCTCGAGCTCCCCCACACACTGAAAATAGTTCCGGAATCCTGAGCTTGGGGAGGTTCCACCAACGGTCGGCAGCGCGTGGGTTCTAACGGAATGCCTAAACTCGCCTCCCCTGAGGGTTTTCCTAATTTCTCTGTGCCAGGGAATGCTAGGGGGGTTTGCAGGATATCCCAGTGACAGAGGCTGCCTCCCCAAGGTCAGGGAAGGTATTTCTCGGACTTCCCTGAACAGGGAACACCTGTGACTGAATAGAGCAGCGTGGAGTTGTCTCTCGAAATCCCCCACGCACTGATAATAGTTCCGGGATCCTGAGCGTGGGGAGGTTCCACCAACGGTCGCCAGCGCGTGGGCTCTAACGGAAAGGCTAAGCTCGCCTCCCCTGAGGGTTTTCCTAATATCTCGGTGCCAGGGAATGCTAGGGGTGTTTGCAGGATATCCCAGTGACAGAGCCTGCCTCCCCAAGGTCAGGGAAGTTATTTCTCGGACTTCCCCGGACAGGGAACACCTGTGACTGAAGAGAGCTGCGTGGAGTTGTCTCTCGAGCTCCCCCTCGCACTGACAATGGTTCTGGAATCCTGAGCGTGGTGAGGTTCCACCAACGGTCGGCAGCGCGTGGGTTGTAGCGGAAAGCTTAAGCTCGTCTCCCCTGAGGCTTTTCCTAATGTCTCTGGGCCAGGGAATGCTAGGGGGGTTTGCAGGATATCCCAGTGACAGAGGCTGCCTCCCCAAGGTCAGGGAAGCTATTTCTCGGACTTCCCTGAACAGGGAACACTTGTGACTGAAGAGAATTGCGTGGAGATTTCTCTCGAGCTCCCCCACGCACTGAAAATTGTTCCGGAATCCTGAGAGTGGGGAGGTTCCACCAACGGTCGGCAGCGCGTGGGTTCTAACGGAAAGCCTAGGCTCGACTCCCCAGAGGGTTTCCCTAATATCTCTTTGCCAGGGAATGCTAAGGGGTTTTGCAGGATATCCCAGTGACAGAGGCTGCCTCCCCAAAGTCAGGGAAGTTATTTCTCGGACTTCCCCGAACAGGGAACACCTGTGACTGAAGAGAGCTGCGTGGAGTTGTCTCTCGAGCTCCCCCACGCACTGACAATGGTTCCGGAATCTAGAGCCTGGAGTGGTTCCACCAACTGTCGGCAGCGCTTGGGTTCTAACGGAAAGGGTAAGCTCGTCTCCCCTGAGGGTTTTCCTAATATCTCTGTGCCAGAGAATGCTTGGGGGGTTTGCAGGTTTTCCAAGTGACAGAGGCTGCCTCCCCAAGGTCAGGGAAAGTATTTCTCGGACTTCCCCGAACAGGGAACACCTGTGTCTAAAGAGAGCTGCGTGGAGTTGTGTCTCGAGATCCCCCACGCACTGACAATGGTTCCGGAATCCTGAGCGTGGGGAGGTTCCACCAAAGGTCGGCAGCGCGTGAGTTCTAACGGAAACCCTAAGCTAGTCTCCCCTGTGTGTTTTCCTAATGTCTCTGTGCCAGGGAATGCTAGGGGTGTTTGCAGGTTATCTCAGAGGCAGAGGCTGCCTCCCCAAGTTCAGGGAAGGTATTTCTCGGACTTCCCCGAACAGGGAACACCTGTGACTGAAGAGAGCTGCGTGGAGTTGTCTCTCGAGCTCCCCCACACAATGACAATGGTTCCGGAATTCTGAGCGTGTGGAATTTCCAACAACGGTCGGCAGCGCGTGGGTTCTAACGGAAAGCCTAAGCTCGTCTCCCCTGAGGGTTTTCCTAATGTCTCTGTGCCAGGGAATGCTAGGGGGTTTTGCAGGATATCCCAGAGACAGAGGCTTCCTCCCCAAGGTCAGGGAAGGTATTTCTGGGACTTCCCCGATCAGGGAACACCTGTGACTGAAGAGAGCTGTGTGGAGTTGTCTCTCTAGCTCCCCCCGCACTGACAATGTTTCCGGAATCCTGAGCGTGGGGAGGTTCCACCAACGGTCGCAGCGCGTGGGTTCTAACGGAATGCCTAAGCTCGTCTTCCCTGAGGATTTTCCATATGTCTCTGTGCCAGGGAATGCTAGGGGGTTTTGCAGGATATCCCAGTGACAGTGGCTGCCTCCCCAAAGTCAGGGAAAATTTTTCTCGGACTTCCCCGAACAGGGAACACCTGTGACCTTAGAGAGCAGCGTGGAGTTGTCTCTCGAGATCCACCACGCACTGACAATGTTTTCGGAATCCTGAGAGTGTGGAGGTTCCACCAACGGTCGGCAGCGCGTGGGTTCTAACGGAATGCCTAAGCTCGTCTCCCCTGAGTGTTTTCCCAATGTCTCAGTGCCAGGGAATGCTTGGGGTGTTTGCAGGAAATCCCAGTGACAGAGGCTGCCTCCCCAAGGTCAGGGATGGTATTTCTCGGACTTCCCTGAACAGGGAACACCTGTGACTGAAGAGAGATGCGTGGGGTTTTCTCTCGAGCTCCCCCACGCACTGAAAATGGTTCCGGAATCCTGAGCGTGGGGAGGTTCCACCAACTGTCGGCAGCGCGTGGGTTCTAACGGAAAGCCTAAGCTCGTCCCCCCTGAGGGTTTTCCTAATGTCTCTGTGCCAGGGAATGCTAGGGGGGTTTGCAGGATATCCCAGTAACAGAGGCTGCCTCCCCATGGTCAGGGAAGTTATTTCCCGGACTTCCCCGAACAGGGAACACCTGTGACTGAAGAGAGCTGCGTGGGGTTTTCTCTCGAGCTCCCCCACGCACTGACAATGGTTCCGGAATCCTGAGCGTGGGGAGGTTCCACCAACGGTCTGCTGCACGTGGGTTCTAACGGGAAACCTAAGCTCGACTCCCCTGAGGGTTTTCCTAATTTCTCTGTGCCAGGGAATGCTTGGGGGGTTTGCAGGATATCCCAGTGACAGATGCTGCCTCCCCAAGGTAAGGGAAGGTTTTTCTCAGACTTCCACGAACAGGGAACTCCTGTAACTGAAGAGAGCTGCGTGGAGTTGTCTCTCGAGCTCCCCCACGCACTGACAATTGTTCCGGAATCCTGAGTGTGGGGAGGTTCCACCAACGGTCGGCAGCACGTGGGTTCTAACGGAAAGCCTACGCTCATCTCCCCTGAGGGTTTTCCTAATGTCTCTGTGCCAGGGAATGCTAGGGGAGTTCGCAGGATATCCCAGTGACATAGGCTGCCTCCCAAAGGTCAGGGAAGGTATTTCTCGGACTTCCCCGAACAGGGAAAACCTGTGACTGAAGAGATCTGCGTGGAGTTATCTCTAGATCTCCCCCACGCACTGACAATGTTTCCGGAATCCTGAGCGTTGGGAGGTTCCACCAACGGTCAGCAGCGCTTGGGTTCTTACGGAATGCCTAAGCTCGTCTCCCCTGAGGGTTTTCCTAATGTCTCTGTGCCAGGGAAAGCTTGGGTTGTTTTCAGGAGATCCCAGTGACAGAGGCTGCCTCCCCAAGGTCAGGGAAGGTATTTCTCGGGCTTCCCCGAACAGGGAACTCCTGTGACTGAAGAGAGCTGCGTGGAATTGTCTCTCGAGCTCCCCCACGCACTGACAATGGTTCCGGAATCCTGAGATTGTGGAGGTTCCACCAACGGTCGGCAGCGCGTGGGTTGTAACGGAATGCCTAAGCTCGTCTCCCCTGAGGGTTTTCCAAATGTCTCTGTGCCAGGGAATGCTAGGGGTGTTTGCAGGATATCCCAGTGATAGAGGCTGCCTCCCCAAAGTCAGGGAAGTTATTTCTCGGACTTCCCCGAACAGGGAACACCTGTGACTGAAGAGAGCTGCGTGGGGTTTTCTCTCGAGGTCCCCCACGCACTGAAAATGGTTCCGGAATCCTGAGCGTGGGGAGGTTCCACCAACTGTCGGCAGCGCGTGGGTTCTAACGGAAAGCCTAAACTCGTCCCCCCTGAGGGTTTTCCTAATGTCTCTGTGCCAGGGAATGCTAGGGGTTTTGCAGGATATCCCAGTGACAGAGGCTGCCTCCCCATGGTCAGGGAAGTTATTTCCCGGACTTCCCCGAAAAGGGAACACCTGTGACTGAAGAGAGCTGCTTGGAGTTCTCTCTCGAGCTCCCCCACGCACTGAGAATGTTTCCGGAATCCTGAGCGTGGGGAGGTTCCACCAACGGTCGGCAGCGCGTGGGTTCTAACGGAAAGCATAAGCTCGACTCCTCTGAGGTTTTTCCTATTGTCTCTGTGCCAGAGAATGCTAGGGGGGTTTGCAGGGTATCCCAGTGACAGAGGCTTCCTCCCCAAGTTCAGGGAAGATATTTCTCGGACTTCATCGAACAGGGAACACCTGTGACTGAAGAGAGCTGCGTGGACTTGTCTCTCGAGCTCCCCCACGCACTGACAATGGTTCCGGAATCCTGAGCGTGGAGAGGTTCCACCAACGGTCGGCAGCGCGTGTTTTCTAACGGAAAGCCTAAGCTCGTCTCCCCTGAGCGTTATCCTTATGTCTCTGTGCCAGGGAATGCTAGAGGGCTTTGCAGGATATCCCAGTGTCAGAGGCTGCCTCCCCAAGCTCAGGGAAGGTTTTTCTCGGACTTCCCCTTACAGGGAACACCTGTGACTGAAGAGAGCTGCGTGGATTTGTCTCTCGTGCTCCCCCACGCACTGACAATTTTTCCGGAATCCTGAGCGTGGGGAGGTTCCACCAACGGTCGGCAGCGCGTGGGTTCTAACGGAAAGCCTAAGCTCGTCTCCCCTGAGGGATTTCCTAATGTCTCTGTGCCAGGGAATGCTAGGGGGGTTTGCAGGATATCCCAGTGACACAGGCTGACTCCCCAAAGTCAGGGAAGTTATTTCTCGGACTTCCCCGAACCGGGAACACCTGTGACTGAAGAGAGCTGCGTGGAGTTGTCTCTCGAGCTCCCCCACGCACTGACAATGTTTCCGTAATCCTGAGCGTGGGGAGGTTCCACCAACGGTTGGCAGGGCGTGGGTTCTATCAGAAAGCCTAAGCTCGCCTCCATTGAGAATTTTCCTAATGTCCCTGTGCCAGGGAATGCCAGGGGGGTTTGCAGGATATCCCAGTGGCAGAGGCTGCCACCCCAAGCCAGGGAAGGTATTTTTCGGACTAACCCGAACAGGGAACACATGTGACTGAAGAGAGCTGCGTGGAGTTGTCTCTCGAGCTCCCCCACGCACTGACAATGGTTCCGGAATCCTGAGCGTGGGGAGGTTCCACCAACGGTAGGCAGCGCGTGGGTTCTAACGGAAAGTCTAAGCTCGTCTCCCCTGAGGGTTTTCCTAATTTCTCTGTGCCGGGGAATGCTAGGGGTGTTTGCAGTATTTCCCAGTGACAGAGGCTGCCTCCCCAAGGTAAGTGAAGGTATTTCTCGGACTTCCCCGAACAGGGAACACCTGTGACTGAAGAGAGCTGCGTGGAGTTGTCTCTCGAGCTCCCCCATGCACTGACAATGGTTCCGGAATCCTGAGCGTGGGAAGGTTCCACCAAAGTTCGGCAGCGCGTGGGTTCTAACGGAAAGCCTAAGCTCGTCTCCCCTGTCGGTATTCCTAATGTCTCTGTGCCAGGGAATGCTAGGGGGGTTTGCAGGATATCCCAGTGTCAGAGGCTGCCTCCCCTTCGTCAGGGAAGGTATTTCTCGGACTTCCCCGAACAGGGAACACCTGTGACTGAAGAGAGCTGCGTGGAGTTGTCTCTCGTGCTCCCCCACGCACTGGCAATTGTTCCGGAATCCTGAGCGTGGGGAGGATCTACCAACGGTCGGCAGCGCGTGAGTTCCAACGGAATGCCTAAGCTTGTCTCCCCTGAGGGTTTTCCAATGTCTCTGTGCCAGGGAATGTTAGGGTGGTTTGCAGGATATCCCAGGGACTGAGGCAGCCTCCACTTGGTCAAGGTATTTATTTCTCGGACTTCCCCGAACAGGGAACACCTGTGACTGAAGAGAGCTGCGTGGAGTTCTCTCTCGTACTCCCCCACGCAATGACAATGGGTCCGGAATCCTGAGAGTGGGAGGATCCACCAACGGTCGGCAGCGCTTTGGTTCTAACGGAAAGCCAAAGCTCGTCTCCCCTGAGGATTTTCCTAATGTCTCTGTGCCAGGGAATGCTAGGGGGTTTTGCAGGATATCCCAGTGACAGTGGCTGCCTCCCCTTGGTCAGGGAAGGTATTTCTCGGACTTCCCCGAGCAGGGAACACCTGTGACTGAAGAGAGCTGCGTGGAGTTGTCTCTCGAGCTCCCCCACGCACTGACAATTGTTCCGGAATCCTGAGCGTGGGGAGTTTCCACCAACGGTCGGCAGCGCTTGGGTTCTAACGGAATGCCTAAGATCGTCTCCGCTGAGTGTTTTCCTAATGTCTCAGTGCCAGGGAATGCTTGGGGGGTTTGCAGGATAACCCAGTGACACATGCTGCCTCCCTAAGGTAAGGGAAGGTTTTTCTCAGACTTCCACCAACAGGGAACTCCTGTGATTGAAGAGAGCTGCGTGGAGTTGTCTCTCGAGCTCCCCCACGCAATGACAATTGTTCCGGAATCCTGAGCGTGGGGAGGTTCCACCAACGGTCGGCAGCGCGTGGCTTCTAACAGAAAGCCTACGCTCATCTCCCCTGAGGATTTTCCTAATGTCTCTGTGCCAGGGAATGCTAGGGGGTTTGCAGAATATCCCAGAGGCAGAGGCTGCCTCCCCAAGGTCAGGGAAGGTTTTTCTCGGACTTCCCCGAACAGGGAACAACTGTGACTGAAGAGAGCTGCGTGGAGTTGTCTCTCGAGCTCCCACACGCACTGACAATGTTTCCGTAATCCTGAGCGTGGGGAGGTTCCACCAACGGTCGTCAGCGGGTGGGTTCTAACAGAAAGCTTAAGCTCGTCTCCCTTGAGTGTTATCCTAATATCTCTGTGCCAGGGAATGCTAGGGGGGTTCGCAGGATATCCCAGTGACAGAGGCTGCCTCCCCAATGTCAGGGAAGGTATTTCTCGGACTTCCCTGAACAGGAAACACCTGTGACTGAAGAGAACTGCGTGGAGTTGTCTCTCGAGCTACCCCACGCACTGACAATGGTTCTGGAATCCTGAGCGTGGGGAGGTTCCAACAACGGTCGTCAGAGCGTGGGTTCTAGCGGAAAGCATAAGCTCGTCTCCCCTTAGCGTTTTCCTAATGTCTCTGTGCCAGGGAATGCTAGGGGGGTTTGCAGGATATCCCAGTGACAGAGGCTGCCTCCCCAAGGTTAGGGAAGTTATTTCTCGGACTTCCCCGTACAGGGAACACCTGTGACTGAAGAGAGCTGCGTGGAGTTGTCTTTCGAGCTCCCCCACGCACTGGAAATTATTCCGGAATCCTGAGCGTGGGGAGGTTCCACCAACGGTCGGCAGCGCGTGGGTTCGAACGGAATGCCTAAGCTCGTCTCCCCTGAGGATTTTCCTAAGGTCTCTGTGCCAGGGAATGCTAGGGGGGTTTGCAGGTTATCCCAGTGACAGAGGCTGTCTCCCCAAGATCAGGGCAGGTATTTCTCGGACTTCAACTAACAGGGAACACCTGTGAAAGAAGAGAGCTGCGTGGAGTTGTCTCTCGAGATATACCACGCACTGACAATGGTTCCGAAATATTGAGCGTGGGGAGGTTCCACCAACGTTCGCCAGCGGGTGGGTTCTAACGGAAAGCTTAAGCTCGTCTCCCCTGAGGGTTTTCCTAATGTCTCTGGGCCAGGGAATGCTAGGGGTGATTGAAGAATATCCCAGTGACAGAGGCTGCCTCCCCAAGGTCAGGGAAGTTATTTCTCGGACTTCCCCGAACAGGGAACACCTGTGACTGAAGAGAGATGCATAGAGTTTTCTCTCGAGCTCCCCCACACACTGACAAAGTTTCCGGAATCCTGAGCGTGTGGAGGTTCCACCAACGGTCGGCAGCGCGTGGGTTCTAACGGAAAGCTTAAGCTCGTCTCCCCTGAGGGTTTTCCTAATGTCTCTGTGCCAGGGAATGCTAGGGGGTTTTGCAGGATATCCCAGTGACAGTGGCTGCCTCCCCTTGGTCAGGGAAGGTATTTCTCGGACTTCCCCGAGCAGGGAACACCTGTGACTGAAGAGAGCTGCGTGGAGTTGTCTCTCGAGCTCCCCCACGCACTGACAATTGTTCCGGAATCCTGAGCGTGGGGAGTTTCCACCAACGGTCGGCAGCGCTTGGGTTCTAACGGAATGCCTAAGATCGTCTCCGCTGAGTGTTTTCCTAATGTCTCAGTGCCAGGGAATGCTTGGGGGGTTTGCAGGATAACCCAGTGACACATGCTGCCTCCCTAAGGTAAGGGAAGGTTTTTCTCAGACTTCCACCAACAGGGAACTCCTGTGATTGAAGAGAGCTGCGTGGAGTTGTCTCTCGAGCTCCCCCACGCAATGACAATTGTTCCGGAATCCTGAGCGTGGGGAGGTTCCACCAACGGTCGGCAGCGCGTGGCTTCTAACAGAAAGCCTACGCTCATCTCCCCTGAGGATTTTCCTAATGTCTCTGTGCCAGGGAATGCTAGGGGGTTTGCAGAATATCCCAGAGGCAGAGGCTGCCTCCCCAAGGTCAGGGAAGGTTTTTCTCGGACTTCCCCGAACAGGGAACAACTGTGACTGAAGAGAGCTGCGTGGAGTTGTCTCTCGAGCTCCCACACGCACTGACAATGTTTCCGTAATCCTGAGCGTGGGGAGGTTCCACCAACGGTCGTCAGCGGGTGGGTTCTAACAGAAAGCTTAAGCTCGTCTCCCTTGAGTGTTATCCTAATATCTCTGTGCCAGGGAATGCTAGGGGGGTTCGCAGGATATCCCAGTGACAGAGGCTGCCTCCCCAATGTCAGGGAAGGTATTTCTCGGACTTCCCTGAACAGGAAACACCTGTGACTGAAGAGAACTGCGTGGAGTTGTCTCTCGAGCTACCCCACGCACTGACAATGGTTCTGGAATCCTGAGCGTGGGGAGGTTCCACCAACGGTCGTCAGAGCGTGGGTTCTAGCGGAAAGCATAAGCTCGTCTCCCCTTAGCGTTTTCCTAATGTCTCTGTGCCAGGGAATGCTAGGGGGGTTTGCAGGATATCCCAGTGACAGAGGCTGCCTCCCCAAGGTTAGGGAAGTTATTTCTCGGACTTCCCCGTACAGGGAACACCTGTGACTGAAGAGAGCTGCGTGGAGTTGTCTTTCGAGCTCCCCCACGCACTGGAAATTATTCCGGAATCCTGAGCGTGGGGAGGTTCCACCAACGGTCGGCAGCGCGTGGGTTCGAACGGAATGCCTAAGCTCGTCTCCCCTGAGGATTTTCCTAAGGTCTCTGTGCCAGGGAATGCTAGGGGGGTTTGCAGGTTATCCCAGTGACAGAGGCTGTCTCCCCAAGATCAGGGCAGGTATTTCTCGGACTTCAACTAACAGGGAACACCTGTGAAAGAAGAGAGCTGCGTGGAGTTGTCTCTCGAGATATACCACGCACTGACAATGGTTCCGAAATATTGAGCGTGGGGAGGTTCCACCAACGTTCGGCAGCGGGTGGGTTCTAACGGAAAGCTTAAGCTCGTCTCCCCTGAGGGTTTTCCTAATGTCTCTGGGCCAGGGAATGCTAGGGGTGATTGAAGAATATCCCAGTGACAGAGGCTGCCTCCCCAAGGTCAGGGAAGTTATTTCTCGGACTTCCCCGAACAGGGAACACCTGTGACTGAAGAGAGATGCATAGAGTTTTCTCTCGAGCTCCCCCACACACTGACAAAGTTTCCGGAATCCTGAGCGTGTGGAGGTTCCACCAACGGTCGGCAGCGCGTGGGTTCTAACGGAAAGCTTAAGCTCGTCTCCCCTGAGGGTTTTCCTAATGTCTCTGTGCCAGGGAATGCTAGGGGGGTTTGCAGGATATTTCAGTGACAGAGGCTGCCTCCCCAAAGTCAGGGAAGGTATTTCTAGGACTTCCCCGAACAGGGAACACCTGTGACTGAATAGAGCTGCGTGGAGTTGTCTCTCGAGCTCCCCCACGCACTGACAATGGTTCCGGAATCCTGAGCGTGGGGAGGTTCCACCAACGGTCGGCAGCGTGTGGGTTCTAACGGAAAGCCTAAGCTCGTCTCCCCTGAGGGTTTTCCTAATGTCTCTGGGCCAGGGAATTCTATGGGGGTTTGCAGGTTATCCATGTGACAGAATCTGCCTCCCCAAGGTCAGGGAAGGTAATTCTCGGACTTCCCCGAACAGGGAACACCTGTGACTGAAGAGAGCTCCTTGGAGTTCTCTCTCGAGCTCCCCCACGCACTGAGAATGTTTCCGGAATCCTGAGCGTGGGGAGGTTCCACCAACGGTCGGCAGCGCGTGGGTTCTAACGGAAAGCATAAGCTCGACTCCTCTGAGGTTTTTCCTATTGTCTCTGTGCCAGAGAATGCAAGGGGGGTTTGCAGGATATCCCAGTGACAGAGGCTTCCTCCCCAAGCTCAGGGAAGATATTTCTCGGACTTCATCGAACAGGGAACACCTGTGACTGAAGAGAACTGCGTGGACTTGTCTTTCGAGCTCCCCCACGCACTGACAATGGTTCCGGAATCCTGAGCGTGGAGAGGTACCACCAACGGTCGGCAGCGCGTGTTTTCTAACGGAAAGCCTAAGCTCGTCTCCCCTGAGCCTTATCCTTATGTCTCTGTGCCAGGGAATGCTAGAGGGGTTTGCAGGATATCCCAGTGACAGAGGCTGCCTCCTCAAGCTCAGGGAAGGTTTTTCTCGGACTTCCCCGTACAGGGAACACCTGTGACTGAAGAGAGCTGCGTGGATTTGTCTCTCGTGCTCCCCCACGCACTGACAATTTTTCCGGAATCCTGAGCGTGGGGAGGTTCCACCAACGGTCGGCAGCGCGTGGGTTCTAACGGAAAGCCTAAGCTCGTCTCCCCTGAGGGATTTCCTAATGTCTCTGTGCCAGGGAATGCTAGGGGTGTTTGCAGGATATCCCAGTGACACAGGTTGACTCCCCAAATTCAGGGAAGTTATTTCTCGGACTTCCCCGAACCGGGAACACCTGTGACTGAAGAGAGTTGTGTGGAGTTGTCTCTCGAGCTCCCCCACGCACTGACAATGGTTCCGTAATCCTGAGCGTGGGGAGGTTCCACCAACGGTTGACAGGGCGTGGGTTCTATCAGAAAGCCTAAGCTCGCCTCCATTGAGGTTTTTCCTAATGTCTCTGTGCCAGGGAATGCCAGGGGGGTTTGCAGGATATCCCAGTGGCAGAGGCTGCCACCCCAAGCCAGGGAAGGTATTTTTCGGACTAACCCGAACAGGGAACACATGTGACTGAAGAGAGCTGCGTGGAGTTGTCTCTCGAGCTCCCCCACGCACTGACAATGGTTCCGGAATCCTGAGCGTGGGGAGGTTCCACCAACGGTAGGCAGCGCGTGGGTTCTAACGGAAAGTCTAAGCTCGTCTCCCCTGAGGGTTTTCCTAATTTCTCTGTGCCGGGGAATGCTAGGGGTGTTTGCAGGATATCCCAGTGACAGAGGCTGCCTCCCCAAGGTAAGTGAAGGTATTTCTCGGACTTCCCCGAAAAGGGAACACCTGTGACTGAAGAGAGATGCGTGGAACTGTCTCTCGAGCTCCCTCACGCACTGACAATGGTTCCGGAATACTGAGCGTGGGGAGGTTCCACCAACGATCGGTAATGCGTGGGTTCTAACGGAAAGCCTAAACTCGTCTCCCCTGAGGTTTTTCCTAATGTCTCTGTGCCGGGGAATGCTACGGGTGTTTGCAGGATATCCCAGTGACAGAGGCTGCGTCCCCAAGGTCAGGGAAGATATTTCTCGGACTTCCCCGAACAGGGAACACCTGTGATTGAAGAGAGCTGCGTGGAGTTGTCTCTCGAGCTCCCCCACGCACTGACAATGGTTCCGGAATCCTGAGCGTGGGAAGGTTCCACCAACGGTCGGCAGCGCGTGGGTTCTAACGGAATGCCTAAGCTTGTCTCCCCTGAGGGTTTTCCTAATGTCTCTGTGTCAGGGAATGTTAGTGTGGTTTGCAGGATATCCCAGGGACTGAGGCAGACTCCACTTGGTCAGGGTATTTATTTCTCGGACTTCCCCGAACAGGGAACACCTGTGACTGAAGAGAGCTGCGTGGAGTTATCTCTCGTACTCCCCCACGCAATGACAATGGTTCCGGAATCCTGAGAGTGGGGAGGATCCACCAACGGTCGGCAGCGCTTGGGTTCTAACGGAAAGCCTAAGCTCGTCTCCCCTGAGGATTTTCCTAATGTCTCTGTGCCAGGGAATGCTAGGGGGTTTTGCAGGATATCCCAGTGACAGTGGCTGCCTCCCCTTGGTCAGGGAAGGTATTTCTCGGACTTCCCCGAACAGGGAACACCTGTGACTGAAGAGAGCTGCGTGGAGTTGTCTCTCGAGCTCCACCATGCACTGACAATGGTTCCAGAATCCTGTGCTTGGAGAGGTTCCACCAACGGTCGGCATCGCGTGGGTTCCTACGGAGTGCCTAAGCTCGTCTCCCCTGAGGGTTTTCCTAATTTCTCTGTGCCAGGGAATGCTAGTGGATTTTGCAGGATATCCCAGTGACAGAGGCTGCCTCCCCAAGGTCAGGGAAGCTATTTCCCGGACTTCCCCGAACAGGGATCACCTGTGACTGAAGAGAGCTGCGTGGAGTTTTCTCTCGAGCTCCCACACGCACTGAAAATGGTTCCGGAATCCTGAGCGTGTGGAGGTTCCACCAACGGTCGGCAGCGCGTGAGTTCTAACGGAATGCCTAAGCTCGTCTCCCCTGAGTGTTTTCCTAATATCTCTGTGCCAGGGAATGCTAGGGGGTTTGCAGGATATCCTAGTGACAGAGGCTGCCTCCCCAAGGTCAGGGAAGTTATTTCCCGGACTTCCCCGAACAGGGACCACCTGTGACTGAAGAGAGCTGCGTGGTGTTGGCTCTCGAGCTCCCCCACGCACTGACAATGGTTCTGGAATCCTGAGCATGGGGAGGTTCCACCAACGGTCGGTAGCGCGTGGGTTCTAACGGAAAGTCTAAGCTCGTCTCCCCTGAAGGTTTTCCTAATTTCTCTGTGTCAGGGAATGCTAGGGGGTTTTGCAGGATATCCCACTGACAGATGCTGCATCCCAAAGCTCAGGGAAATTATTTCTCGGACTTCCCAGAACAGGGAACACCTGTGACCTAAGAGAGCTGCGTGGACATGTCTCTCGAACTCCCCCACGCACTGACAATGGTTCCGGAATCCTGAGCGTGGGGAGGTTCCACCAATGGTCGGCAGCGCGTGGGTTCTAACGGAATGCCTAAGCTCGTCTCCCCTGAGGGTTTTCCTAATGTCTCTGTGCCAGGGAATGCTAGGGGTGTTTGCAGGATATCCCAGTGACAGAGGTAGCCTTCCCAAGGTCAGGGAAGCTTTTTCTCGGACTTCCCCAATCAGGGAACATCTGTGATTGAAGTGATCTGCGTGGAGATGTCTCTCGAGCTCCCCCACCCACTGACAATGGATACGGAATCCTGAGCCTGGGGAGGTTCCACCAACGGTCGACAGCACCTGGGTTCTAACGGAAAGACTAAGCTCGTCTCCCCTGAGTGTTTTCCTAATGTCTCTGTGCCAGGGAATGCTAGGGTGGTTTGCAGGATATCCCAGTGACAGAGGTTGCCTCCCCAAGTTCAGGGAAGTTATTTCTTGGACTTCCCCGAACAGGGAACACCTGTGACTGAAGAGAGCTGCGTGGAGTTGTCTGTCGAGCTCCCCCACGCACTGACAATGGTTCCGGAATCCTGAGCATGGGGAGGTTCCACCAACGGTCGGTAGTGCGTGGGTTCTAACGGAAAGCCTAAGCTCGTCTCCCCTGAGGGTTTTCCTAATTTCTCTGTGCCAGGGAATGCTAGGGGGTTTTGCTGGATATCCCAGTGGCAGAGGCCGCGTCCCCAATGTCAGGGAAATTATTTCTCGGACTTCCCCGAACATGGAACACCTGTGACTGAAGAGAGCTGCTTGGACATGTCTCTCGATCTCCCGCACGCACTGACAATGGTTCCGGAATCCTGAGCGTGGGGAGGTTCCACCATCGGTCGGCATCGCGTGGGTTCTAACGGAATGCTTAAGCTCGTCTCCCCTGAGGGTTTTCCTAATATCTCTGTGCCAGAGAATGCTAGGGGGGTTTGCAGGATATCCCAGTGTCAGAGGCTGCCTCCCCAAAGTCAGTGAAGGTATTTCTCGGACTTCCCCGATCAGGGAACACCTGTGATTGAAGAGATCTGCGTGGAGTTGTCTCTCGAGCTCCCCCACCCACTGACAATGGATCCGGAATCCTAAGTGTGGGGAGGTTCCACCAACGGTCGTCAGCGCGTCGGTTCTAACGGAAAGCCTAGGCTCGACTACCCTGAAGGTTTCCCTAATGTCTCTTTGCCAGGGAATGCTAAGGGGTTTTGCAGGATATCCCAGTGACAGAGGCTGCCTCCCCAAAGTCAGGGAAGTTATTTCTCGGACTTCCCCGAACAGGGAACACCTGTGGCTGAAGAGAGCTGCGTGGAGTTGTCTCTCGAGCTCCCCCACGCACTGACAATTGTTCTGGAATCTTGAGCGTGGGGAGGTTCCACCAACGGTCGGTAGCGTGTGGGTTCTAACGGAAAGGATAAGCTCGTCTCCCCTGAGGATTTTCCTAATATCTCTGTGCCAGAGAATGCTAGGGGGGTTTGCAGGTTATCCAAGAGATAGAGGCTGCCTCCCCAAGGTCAGGGAAAGTATTTCTCGGACTTCCCCGAACAGGGAACACCTGTGACTGAAGAGAGCTGCGTGGAGTTGTGTCTCGAGATCCCCCACGCACTGACAATGGTTCCGGAATCCTGAGCGTGGGGAGGTTCCACCAACGGTCGGCAGCGCGTGAGTTCTAACGGAAAACCTAAGCTAGTCTCCCCTGTGTGTTTTCCTAATGTCTCTGTGCCAGGGAATGCTAGGGGGGTTTGCAGGTTATCTCAGTGGCAGAGGCTGCCTCCCCAAGTTCAGGGAAGGTATTTCTCGGACTTCCCCGAACAGGGAACACCTGTGACTGAAGAGAGCTGCGTGGAGTTGTCTCTCGAGCTCCCCCACACAAGGAAAATGGTTCCGGAATCCTGAGCGTGTGGAAGTTCCAACAACGGTCGGCAGCGCGTGGGTTCTAACGGAAAGCCTAAGCTCGTCTCCCCTGAGGGTTTTCCTAATGTCTCTGTGCCAGGGAAAGCTAGGGGGTTTTGCAGGATATCCCAGAGACAGAGGCTTCCTCCCCAAGGTCAGGGAAGGTATTTCTGGGACTTCCCCGATCAGGGAACACCTGTGACTGAAGAGAGCTGTGTGGAGTTGTCTCTCTAGCTCCCCCCGCACTGACAAATTTTCCGGAATCCTGAGCGTGGGGAGGTTCCACCAACGGTCGGCAGCGCGTGGGTTCAAACGGAAAGCCTAAGCTCGTCTCCCCTGAGGGTTATCCTAATGTCTCTGTGCCAGTGAATGCTAGAGGGGTTTGCAGGATACCCCAGTGATAGAGGCTGCCTCCCCAAGCTCAGGGAAGATTTCTCTCGGACTTTCCCTTACAGGGAATACCTGTGACTGAAGAGAGCTGCGTGGACTTGTCTCTCGAGCTCCCCCACGCCCTGACAATGGTTCCGGAATCCTGCGCGTTGGGAGGTTCCACCAAAGGTCGGCAGCGCGTGGGTTCTAACGGAATGCCTAAGCTCGTCTTCCCTGAGGGTTTTCCTAATGTCTCTGTTCCAGGGAAAGCTTGGGGTGTTTGCAGGATATCCCAGTGACAGAGGCTGCATCCCCAAGGTCAGGGAAGTTATTTCTCGGACTTCCCCTAACAGGGAACTCCTGTGACTGAAGAGAGCTGCGTGGAGTTGTCTCTCGAGCTCCCCCACGCACTGAAAATGGTTCCGGAATCCTGAGCGTGGGGAGGTTCCACCAACGGTCGGCAGCGCGTGGGTTCTAACGGAAAGCCTATGCTCGTCCGCCCCGAGGGTTTTCCTGATGTCTCTGTGCCAGGGAATGCTAGGGGGGTTTGCAGGATATCCCAGTTACAGCGGCTGCCTCCCTAAGGTCAGGGAAGATGTTTCTCGGACGTCCCCTAACAGGGAAAACCTGTGACTGAAGAGAGCTGCGTGGAGTTGTCTCTCGAGCTCCCCCACGCACTGACAATTGTTCCGGAATCCTGAGCGTGGGGAGGTTCCACCAACGGTCGGCAGCGCTTGTGTTCTAACGGAAAGCTTAAGCTCGTTTCCCCTGAGGGTTTTCCTAATGTCTCTGTGCCAGGGAATGCTAGGGGGGTTTGCAGGATATTTCAGTGACAGAGGCTGCCTCCCCAAGGGTAGGGAAGTTATTTCTCGGACTTCCCCGAACAGGGAACACCTGTGACTGAAGAGAGCTGCGTGGAGTTGTCTCTCGAGCTCCCCCACGCACTGACAATGATTCCGGAATCCTGAGCGTGGGGAGGTTCCACCAACGGTCGGCAGCGCGTGGGTTCTAACGGAATGCCTAACATCGTCTCCCCTAAGGGTTTTCCTAATTTCTCTGTGCCAGGGAATGCTAGGGGGGTTTGCAGGATATCCCAGTGACAGACGCTGCCTCCCCAAGTTCAGGGAAGGTATTTCTCGGACTTCCCCGAACAGGGAACACCTGTGACTGAAGAGAGCTGCGTGGACTTGTCTCTCGAGCTCCCCCACGCCCTGACAATGGTTCCGGAATCCTGCGCGTTGGGAGGTTCCACCAAAGGTCGGCAGCGCTTGGGTTCTAACGGAATGCCTAAGCTCGTCTTCCCTGAGGGTTTTCCTAATGTCTCTGTTCCAGGGAAAGCTTGGGGTGTTTGCAGGATATCCCAGTGACAGAGGCTGCATCCCCAAGGTCAGGGAAGTTATTTCTCGGACTTCCCCTAACAGGGAACTCCTGTGACTGAAGAGAGCTGCGTGTAGTTGTCTCTCGAGCTCCCCCACGCACTGAAAATGGTTCCGGAATCCTGAGCGTGGGGAGGTTCCACCAACGGTCGGCAGCGCGTGGGTTCTAACGGAAAGCCTATGCTCGTCCGCCCCGAGGGTTTTCCTGATGTCTCTGTGCCAGGGAATGCTAGGGGGGTTTGCAGGATATCCCAGTTACAGAGGCTGCCTCCCCAAGGTCAGGGAAGTTGTTTCTCGGACGTCCCCTAACAGGGAAAACCTGTGACTGAAGAGAGCTGCGTGGAGTTTTCTCTCGAGCTCCCCCACGCACTGACAATGGTTCCGGAATCCTGAGCGTGGGGAGGTTCCACCAACGGTCGGCAGCGCTTGTGTTCTAACGGAAAGCTTAAGCTCGTTTCCCCTGAGGGTTTTCCTAATGTCTCTGTGCCAGGGAATGCTAGGGGGGTTTGCAGGATATTTCAGTGACAGAGGCTGCCTCCCCAAGGGTAGGGAAGTTATTTCTCGGACTTCCCCGAACAGGGAACACCTGTGACTGAAGAGAGCTGCGTGGAGTTGTCTCTCGAGCTCCCCCACGCACTGACAATGATTCCGGAATCCTGAGCGTGGGGAGGTTCCACCAACGGTTGGCAGCGCGTGGGTTCTAACGGAATGCCTAACATCGTCTCCCCTAAGGGTTTTCCTAATTTCTCTGTGCCAGGGAATGCTAGGGGGGTTTGCAGGATATCCCAGTGACAGACGCTGCAACCCCAAGTTCAGGGAAGGTATTTCTCGGACTTCCCCGAACAGGGAACACCTGTGACTGAAGAGAGCTGCGTGGAGTTGTCTCTCGAGCTCCCCCACGCACTGACAATGGTTCCGGAATCCTGAGCGTGGGGAGGTTCCACAAACGGTCGTCAGCGCGTGGGTTGTTACGGAATGCCTAAGCTCGTCTCCCCTGAGGATTTTCCTAATGTCTCTGTGCCAGGGAATGATAGGGGGGTTTGCAGGATATCCCAGTGTCTGAGGCTGCCTCCCCAAGGTCAGGGAAGTTATTTCTCGGACTTCCCCGGACAGGGAACTCCTGTGACTGAAGAGAGCTGCGTGGAATTGTCTCTCGAGCTCCCCCACGCACTAACAATGTTTCCGGAATCCTGAGCGTGGTGAGGTTAAATCAACGGTCGGCAGCGCGTGGGTTCTAACGGAATGCCTATGCTCGTCTTCCTAGATTCTTTTCCTAATATATCTGTGCCAGGGAATGCTAGGGGGTTT
Organism: Vicugna pacos; assembly: GCF_048564905.1. Lineage (NCBI taxonomy): Eukaryota > Metazoa > Chordata > Mammalia > Artiodactyla > Camelidae > Vicugna > Vicugna pacos. Next base: position 49,761,085 of record NW_027328721.1, on the reverse strand, counting down.
TGCTGGATATCCCAGTGACAGAGGCTGCCTCCCCAAGGTCAGGGAAGCTATTTCTCGGAATTCCCCGAACAGAGAACACCTGTGACTGAAGAGAGCTGTGTGGAGTTGTCTCTAGAGCTCCCCCACGCACTGACAATGGTTCCGGAATCCTGAGCGTGGGGAGGTTCCACCAACGGTCGGCAGCGCGTGGGTTCTAACGGAATGCCTAAGCTCGTCTCCCCTGAGTGTTTTCTTAATGTCTCTTTGCAGGGAATGCTAGGGGGATTTGCAGGATATCCCAGTGACAGAGGCTGCCTCCCCAAGGTCAGGGAACTTATTTCTCGGACTTCCCCGAACAGTGTACACCTGTGACTGAAGAGAGCTGCGTGCAGTTGTCTCTCGAGCTCCCCCACGCTCTGACAATGTTTCCGGAATCCTGAGCGTGGGGAGGTTCCACCAACAGTCGGCAGCGTTTGGGTTCTAACGGAATGCCTAAGCTCGTCTCCCCTGAGGGTTTTCTTAAGTGTCTGTGCCAGGGAATGCTATGGGGTTTTGCAGGATATCCCAGTGAAAGAGGCTGCCTCCCCAAGTCAGGGAAGGTATTTCTCGGACTTCCCCGAACATGGAACACCTGTGAGTGAAGAGAGCTGCGTGGAATTGTCTTTCGAGCTCGCCCACGCACTGACAATGTTTCCGGAATCCTGAGCGTGGTGAGGTTAAACCAACGGTCGGCAGCGCGTGCGTTCAAACGGAATGCCTATGCTCTTCTCCCTAGAGGCTTTTCCTAACATCTCTTTGCCAGGGAATGCTCGGGGGGTTTGCAGTATATCCCAGTGAAAGAGGATTCCTCCCCAAGGTCAGGGAAGCTAATTCTCGGACTTCTCCGAACAGGGAACCCCAGTGACTGAAGAGAGCTGCGTGCAGTTTTCTCTCGAGCACCCCCACGCACTGGATATGGTTCTGGAATCCTGAGCGTGGGGAGGTTCCACCAACGGTCGGCAGCGTGTGGGTTCTAAGGGAATGCATAAGCTCGTCTCCCCTGAGGTTTTTCCTAAAGTCTCTGTGCCAGGGAATGCTAGGGGGTTTTGCAGGATATCCCAGTGCCAGAGGCTGCCTCCCCAAGGTCATGGAAGGTATTTCTCGGACTTCCCCTAACAGGGAACACCTGTGAATGAAGAGAGCTGCGTGGAGTTGTCTCTCGAGCTCCCCCACGCACTGACAATTTTTCCGGAATCCTGAGCGTGGGGAATTTCCACCAACGGTCGGCAGCACGTGGGCTCTAACGGAATGCCTAAGCTCGTCTCCCCTGAGGGTTTTCCAAATGTCTCTGTGCAGGGAATGCTAGGGGGAATTGCAGGATATCCCAGAGACTGAGGCTGCCTCCCCAAGGTCAGGGAATTTTTTCTCGGACTTCCCCGAACAGAGAACACCTGTGACTGGAGAGAGCTGCGTGGAGTTGTCTCTCGAGCTCCCCCACGCTCTGACAATGTTTCCGGAATTCTGAGCGTGGGGATGTTCCAACATCGGTCGGCAGCGCGTGGGTTCTAACGGAAATCCTAAGCTCGTCTCCCCTGAGGGTTTTCCTAATTTCTCTGTGCCAGGGAATGCTAGGGGTGTTTGTAGGACATCCCAGTGACAGAGGTTGTCTCCCCAAGGTAAGGAAAGTTATTTCTCGGACTTCCCCGAACAGGGAACACCTGTGACTGACGAGAGCTGCGTGGAGTTGTCTCTCGAGCTCCCCCACGCACTGAAAATGGTTCCGGAATCCTGAGCGTGGGGAGGTTCCACCAACGGTCGGCAGCGCGTGGGTTCTACCGGAAAGCCTAATCTCGTCTCCCCTGGGGTTTTTCCTAATATCTCTGTGCCAGGGAATGCTAGGGGTGTTTGCAGGATATCCCAATGGCAGAGGCTGCCTCCCCAAGGTCATGGAAGGTATTTCTCGGACTTCCCCGAACAGGGAACACCTGTGACTGAAGAGAGCTGCGTGGAGTTGTCTCTCGAGCTCCCCACTCACTGACAATGGTTCCGGAATCCTGAGCGTGGGCAGGTTCCACCAACTGTCGTCAGCGCGTGGGTTCTAACGGAAAGCCTAATCTCGTCTCCCCTGAGTGTTTTCCTAATGTCTCTGTGCCAGGGAATGCCTGGGGGGGTTTACAGGATATCCCAGTGACAGGGGCTGCATCCCAAAGTTCAGGGAAGGTATTTCTCGGACTTCCCCGAACAGGGAACAACTGTGACTGAAGAGAGTTGCGTGGAATTGTCTCTCTAGCTCCCATACGCACTGACAATATTTCCGGAATCCTGAGCTTGGTGAGGTTAAACCAACGGTCGGCAACGCGTGGGTTCTAACGGAATGCCTATGCTCGTCTCCCTAGAGGCTTTTCCTAATATCTCTGTGCCAGGGAATGCTAGGGGGGTTTGCAGGATATCCCAGTGAAAGAGGCTTCCTCCCCAAGTTCAGGGAATCTATTTCTCGGTCTTCCCCGTACAGGGAACTCCTGTGACTGAAGAGAGCTGCGTGGAGTTGTCTCCCGAGCTCCCCCACGCAATGACAATGGTTCCGGTATCCTGAGCGTGGGAAAGTTCCACCAACGGTCGGCAGCGTGTGGGCTCTAATGGAATGCCTAATCTCGTCTCCCCTGAGGATTTTCCTAATGTCTCTGTTCCAGGGAATGCAAGGGGTTTTTGCAGGATATACCAGGGACAGAGGGTGCCTCCCCAAGTTCAGGGAAGATATTTCTCGGACTTCCCCGAACAAGGAATACCTGTGATTGAAGTGATCTGCGTGGAGATGTCTCTCGAGCTCCCCCACCCACTGACAATGGATCCGGAATCCTGAGCCTGGGGAGGTTCCACCAACGGTCGACAGCACCTGGGTTCTAACGGAAAGACTAAACTCGTCTCCCCTGAGTGTTTTCCTAATGTCTCTGTGCCAGGGAATGCTAGGGTGGTTTGCAGGATATCCCAGTGACAGAGGCTGCCTCCCCAAGTTCAGGGAAGTTATTTCTTGGACTTCCCCGAACAGGGAACACCTGTGACTGAAGAGAGCTGCGTGGAGTTGTCTGTCTAGCTCCCCCACGCACTGACAATGGTTCCGGAATCCTGAGCATGGGGAGGTTCCGCCAACGGTCGGTAGTGCGTGGGTTCTAACGGAAAGCCTAAGCTCGTCTCCCCTGAGGGTTTTCCTAATTTCTCTGTGCCAGGGAATGCTAGGGGGTTTTGCTGGATATCCCAGTGGCAGAGGCCGCGTCCCCAATGTCAGGGAAAGTATTTCTCGGACTTCCCCGAACATGGAACACCTGTGACTGAAGAGAGCTGCGTGGACATGTCTCTCGATCTCCCGCACGCACTGACAATGGTTCCGGAATCCTGAGCGTGGGGAGGTTCCACCATCGGTCGGCATCGCGTGGGTTCTAACGGAATGCTTAAGCTCGTCTCCCCTGAAGGTTTTCCTAATATCTTTGTGCCAGAGAATGCTAGGGGGGTTTGCAGGATATCCCAGTGTCAGAGGCTGCCTCCCCAAGGTCAGTGAAGGTATTTCTCGGACTTCCCCGATCAGGGAACACCTGTGATTGAAGAGATCTGCGTGGAGTTGTCTCTCGAGCTCCCCCACCCACTGACAATGGATCCGGAATCCTGAGTGTGGGGAGGTTCCACCAACGGTCGTCATCGCGTCGGTTCTAACGGAAAGCCTAGGCTCGACTACCCTGAAGGTTTCCCTAATGTATCTTTGCCAGGGAATGCTAAGGGGTTTTGCAGGATATCCCAGTGACAGAGTCTGCCTTCCCAAAGTCAGGGAAGTTATTTCTCGGACTTCCCCGAACAGGGAACACCTGTGACTGAAGAGAGCTGCGTGGAGTTGTCTCTCGAGCTCCCCCACGCACTGACAATTGTTCCGGAATCTTGAGCGTGGGGAGGTTCCACCAACGGTCGGTAGCGTGTGGGTTCTAACGGAAAGGATAAGCTCGTCTCCCCTGAGGGTTTTCCTAATATCTCTGTGCCAGAGAATGCTAGGGGGGTTTGCAGGTTATCCAAGAGATAGAGGCTGCCTCCCCAAGGTCAGGGAAAGTATTTCTCGGACTTCCCCGAACAGGGAACACCTGTGACTGAAGAGAGCTGCGTGGAGTTGTGTCTCGAGATCCCCCACGCACTGACAATGGTTCCGGAATCCTGAGCGTGGGGAGGTTCCACCAACGGTCGGCAGCGCGTGAGTTCTAACGGATAACCTAAGCTAGTCTCCCCTGTGTGTTTTCCTAATGTCTCTGTGCCAGGGAATGCTAGGGGGGTTTGCAAGTTTTCTCAGTGGCAGAGGCTGCCTCCCCAAGTTCAGGGAAGGTATTTCTCGGACTTCCCCGAACAGGGAACACCTGTGACTGAAGAGAGCTGCGTGGAGTTGTCTCTCGAGCTCCCCCACACAAGGAAAATGGTTCCGGAATCCTGAGCGTGTGGAAGTTCCAACAACGGTCGGCAGCGCGTGGGTTCTAACGGAAAGCCTAAGCTCGTCTCCCCTGAGGGTTTTCCTAATGTCTCTGTGCCAGGGAAAGCTAGGGGGTTTTGCAGGATATCCCAGAGACAGAGGCTTCCTCCCCAAGGTCAGGGAAGGTATTTCTGGGACTTCCCCGATCAGGGAACACCTGTGACTGAAGAGAGCTGTGTGGAGTTGTCTCTCTAGCTCCCCCCGCACTGACAATTTTTCCGGAATCCTGAGCGTGGGGAGGTTCCACCAACGGTCGGCAGCGCGTGGGTTGTAACGGAATGCCTAAGCTCGTATCCCCTGAGGGTTTTCCAAATGTCTCTGTGCCAGGGAATGCTAGGGGTGTTTGCAGGATATCCCAGTGATAAAGGCTGCCTCCCCAAAGTCAGGGAAGTTATTTCTCGGACTTCCCCGAACAGGGAACACCTGTGACTGAAGAGAGCTGCGTGGAGTTGTCTCTCGAGTTCCACCACGCACTGACAATGGTTCCGGAATCCTGAGAGTGGGGAGGTTCCACCAACGGTCGGCAGCGAGTGGGTTCTAACGGAAAGCCTAAGCTCGTCTCCCCTGAGGCTTTTCCTAATGTCTCTGTGCCAGGGAATGCTAGGGGGGTTTGCAGGATATCCCAGTGACAGAGGCTGACTCCCCAAGGTCAGGGAAGTTATTTCTCGGACATCCCCGAACAGGGAACACCTGTGACTGAAGAGAGCTGCGTGGAGTTTTCTCTCGAGCTCCCCCACGCACTGACAATGGTTCTGGAATCCTGAGCGTGGAGAGGTTCCACCAACGGTCGGCAGCGCGTGGGTTCAAACGGAAAGCCTAAGCTCGTCTCCCCTGAGGGTTTTCCTAATGTCTCTGTGCCAGGGAATGCTAGGGGGATTTGCAGGATATCCCAGTGACAGAGGCTGCCTCCCCAAGTTCAGGGAAAGTATTTCACGGAGTTCCCCGAACAGGGAACACCTGTGACTGAAGAGAGCTGCGTGGACTTGTCTCTCGAGATCCCCCACGCCCTGACAATGGTTCCGGAATCCTGCGCGTTGGGAGGTTCCACCAAATGTCGGCAGCGCGTGGGTTCTAACGGAATGCCTAAGCTCGTCTTCCCTGAGGGTTTTAATAATGTCTCTGTTCCAGGGAAAGCTTGGGGTGTTTGCAGGATATCCCAGTGACAGAGGCTGCATCCCCAAGGTCAGGGAAGTTATTTCTCGGACTTCCCCTAACAGGGAACTCCTGTGACTGAAGAGAGCTGCGTGGAGTTGTCTCTCGAGCTCCCCCACGCACTTAAAATGATTCCGGAATCCTGAGCGTGGGGAGGTTCCACCAACGGTCGGCAGCGCGTGGGTTCTAACGGAAAGCCTATGCTCGTCCGCCCCGAGGGTTTTCCTGATGTCTCTGTGCCAGGGAATGCTAGGGGGGTTTGCAGGATATCCCAGTTACAGAGGCTGCCTCCCCAAGGTCAGGGAAGTTGTTTCTCGGACGTCCCCTAACAGGGAAAACCTGTGACTGAAGAGAGCTGCGTGGAGTTTTCTCTCGAGCTCCCCCACGCACTGACAATGGTTCCGGAATCCTGAGCGTGGGGAGGTTCCACCAACGGTCGGCAGCGCTTGTGTTCTAACGGAAAGCTTAAGCTCGTTTCCCCTGAGGGTTTTCCTTATGTCTCTGTGCCAGGGAATGCTAGGGGGGTTTGCAGGATATTTCAGTGACAGAGGCTGCCTCCCCAAGGGTAGGGAAGTTATTTCTCGGACTTCCCCGAACAGGGAACACCTGTGACTGAAGGGAGCTGCGTGGAGTTTTCTCTCGAGCTCCCCCACGCACTGACAATGATTCCGGAATCCTGAGCGTGGGGAAGTTCCACCAACGGTCGGCAGCGCGTGGGTTCTAACGGAATGCCTAACATCGTCTCCCCTAAGGGTTTTCCTAATTTCTCTGTGCCAGGGAATGCTAGGGGGGTTTGCAGGATATCCCAGTGATAGTCGCTGCCTCCCCAAGTTCAGGGAAGTTATTTCTCGGACTTCCACGTACAGGGAACACCTGTGACTGAAGAGAGCTGCGTGGAGTTGTCTCTCGAGCTCCCCCACGCACTGACAATGGTTCCGGAATCCTGAGCGTGGGGAGGTTCCACCAACGGTCGTCAGCGCGTGGGTTCTAACGGAATGCCTAAGCTCGTCTCCCCTGAGGATTTTCCTAATGTCTCTGTGCCAGGGAATGATAGGGGGGTTTGCAGGATATCCCAGTGTCTGAGGCTGCCTCCCCAAGGTCAGGGAAGTTATTTCTCGGACTTCCCCGGACAGGGAAATCCTGTGACTGAAGAGAGCTGCGTGGAATTGTCTCTCGAGCTCCCCCACGCACTAACAATGTTTCCGGAATCCTGAGCGTGGTGAGGTTAAACCAACGGTCAGCAGCGCGTGGGTTCTAACGGAATGCCTATGTTCGTCTTCCTAGATTCTTTTCCTAATATATCTGTGCCAGGGAATGCTAGGGGGTTTTGCTGGATATCCCAGTGACAGAGGCTGCCTCCCCAAGGTCAGGGAAGCTATTTCTCGGAATTCCCCGAACAGAGAACACCTGTGACTGAAGAGAGCTGTGTGGAGTTGTCTCTAGAGCTCCCCCACGCACTGACAATGGTTCCGGAATCCTGAGCGTGGGGAGGTTCCACCAACGGTCGGCAGCGCGTGGGTTCTAACGGAATGCCTAAGCTCGTCTCCCCTGAGTGTTTTCTTAATGTCTCTTTGCAGGGAATGCTAGGGGGATTTGCAGGATATCCCAGTGACAGAGGCTGCCTCCCCAAGGTCAGGGAACTTATTTCTCGGACTTCCCCGAACAGGGTACACCTGTGACTGAAGAGAGCTGCGTGCAGTTGTCTCTCGAGCTCCCCCACGCTCTGACAATGTTTCCGGAATCCTGAGCGTGGGGAGGTTCCACCAACAGTCGGCAGCGTTTGGGTTCTAACGGAATGCCTAAGCTCGTCTCCCCTGAGGGTTTTCTTAATTGTCTGTGCCAGGGAATGCTAGGGGGTTTTGCAGGATATCCCAGTGAAAGAGGCTGCCTCCCCAAGTCAGGGAAGGTATTTCTCGGACTTCCCCGAACAGGGAACACCTGTGAGTGAAGAGAGCTGCGTGGAATTGTCTTTCGAGCTCGCCCACGCACTGACAATGTTTCCGGAATCCTGAGCGTGGTGAGGTTAAACCAACGGTCGGCAGCGCGTGCGTTCAAACGGAATGCCTATGCTCTTCTCCCTAGAGGCTTTCCCTAACATCTCTTTGCCAGGGAATGCTCGGGGGGTTTGCAGTATATCCCAGTGAAAGAGGATTCCTCCCCAAGGTCAGGGAAGCTAATTCTCGGACTTCTCCGAACAGGGAACCCCAGTGACTGAAGAGAGCTGCGTGCAGTTTTCTCTCAAGCTCCCCCACGCACTGAATATGGTTCTGGAATCCTGAGCGTGGGGAGGTTCCACCAACGGTCGGCAGCGTGTGGGTTCTAAGGGAATGCATAAGCTCGTCTCCCCTGAGGTTTTTCCTAAAGTCTCTGTGCCAGGGAATGCTAGGGGGTTTTGCAGGATATCCCAGTGCCAGAGGCTGCCTCCCCAAGGTCATGGAAGGTATTTCTCGGACTTCCCCTAACAGGGAACACCTGTGAATGAAGAGAGCTGCGTGGAGTTGTCTCTCGAGCTCCCCCACGCAATGACAATTGTTCCGGAATCCTGAGCGTGGGGAATTTCCACCAAAGGTCGGCAGCACGTGGGCTCAAACGGAATGCCTAAGCTCGTCTCCCCTGAGGGTTTTCCAAATGTCTCTGTGCAGGGAATGCTAGGGGGAATTGCAGGATATCCCAGAGACTGAGGCTGCCTCCCCAAGGTCAGGGAATTTTTTCTCGGACTTCCCCGAACAGAGAACACCTGTGACTGGAGAGAGCTGCGTGGAGTTGTCTCTCGAGCTCCCACAGGCTCTGAAAATGGTTCCGGTATCCTGAGTGTGGGGAAGTTCCTCCAACGGTCGGCAGCGCGTTGGATCTAATGGAATGCATAAGCTCGTCTCCCCTGAGGGTTTTCCTAATGTCTCTGTTCCAGGGAATGCTAGGGGGGTTTGCAGGATTTCCCAGTGGCAGAGGCTGCCTCCCCATGGTCAGGGAAGGTATTTCTCGGACTTCCCCGAATAGGGAATACCTGTGACTGAAGAGAGCTGCGTGGAGTTGTCTCTCGAGCTCCCCCTCGCACTGACAATGTTTCCGGAATTCTGAGCGTGGGGATGTTCCACCATCGGTCGGCAGCGCGTGGGTTCTAACGGAAATCCTAAGCTCGTCTCCCCTAAGGGTTTTCCTAATTTCTCTGTGCCAGGGAATGCTAGGGGTGTTTGTAGGACATCCCAGTGACAGAGGTTGACTCCCCAAGGTAAGGAAAGTTATTTCTCGGACTTCCCCGAACAGGGAACACCTGTGACTGACGAGAGCTGCGTGGAGTTGTCTCTCGAGCTCCCCCACGCACTGAAAATGGTTCCGGAATCCTGAGCGTTGGGAGGTTCCACCAACGGTCGGCAGCGCGTGGGTTCTACCGGAAAGCCTAATCTCGTCTCCCCTGAGGTTTTTGCTAATATCTCTGTGCCAGGGAATGCTAGGGGTGTTTGCAGGATATCCCAATGACAGAGGCTGCCTCCCCAAGGTCATGGAAGGTATTTCTCGGACTTCCCCGAACAGGGAACACCTGTGACTGAAGAGAGCTGCGTGGAGTTGTCTCTCGAGCTCCCCCACTCACTGACAATGGTTCCGGAATCCTGAGCGTGGGCAGGTTCCACCAACGGTCGGCAGCGCGTGGGTTCTAACGGAAAGCCTAAGCTCGTCTCCCCTGAGTGTTTTCCTAATGTCTCTGTGCCAGGGAATGCTAGGGGGGTTTACAGGATATCCCAGTGACAGGGGCTGCATCCCCAAGTTCAGGGAAGGTATTTCTCGGACTTCCCCGAACAGGGAACACCTGTGACTGAAGAGAGTTGCGTGGAATTGTCTCTCTAGCTCCCATACGCACTGACAATATTTCCGGAATCCTGAGCTTGGTGAGATTAAACCAACGGTCGGCAACGCGTGGGTTCTAACGGAATGCCTATGCTCGTCTCCCTAGAGGCTTTTCCTAATATCTCTGTGCCAGGGAATGCTAGGGGGGTTTGCAGGATATCCCAGTGAAAGAGGCTTCCTCCCCAAGGTCAGGGAATCTATTTCTCGGTCTTCCCCGTACAGGGAACTCCTGTGACTGAAGAGAGCTGCGTGGAGTTGTCTTCCGAGCTCCCCCACGCAATGACAATGGTTCCGGTATGCTGAGCGTGGGAAAGTTCCACCAACGGTCGGCAGCGCGTGGGCTCTAATGGAATGCCTAATCTCGTCTCCCCTGAGAATTTTCCTAATGTCTCTGTTCCAGGGAATGCAAGGGGTTTTTGCAGGATATCCCAGGGACAGAGGGTGCCTCCCCAAGTTCAGGGAAGATATTTCTCGGACTTCCCCGAACAAGGAATACCTGTGATTGAAGAGAGCTCCGTGGAGTTATCTCTCGAGCTCCACCACGCACTGACAATGGTTCTGGAATCCTGAGCGTGGGGAGGTTCCACCAACGGTCGGCAGCGTGTGGGTTCTAACGGAAAGCCTAAGCTCGTCTCCCCTGATGTTTTTCCTAATATCTCTGTGCCAGGGAATGCTAGGGGGGCTTGCAGGATATCCTAGTGACAGAGGCTGCCTCTCCAAGGCCAGGGAAGGTATTTCTCGGACTTCCCGGAACAGGGAACAACTGTGACTGAAGAGAGCTGCATGGAGTTGTCTCTCTAGCTCCCCCACGCACTGACAATGTTTCCGGAATCCTGAGCGTGGGGAGGTTCCACCAACGGTCGGCAGCGCGTGGGTTCTAACGGAAAGCCTAAGCTCGTCTCCCCTGAGGGTTTTCCTAATTTCTCTGTGCCAGGGAATGTTAGGGGGGTTTGCAGGATATCCCAGTGTCAGAGGCTGCCTCCCCAAGGTCAGGGAAGGTATTTCTCGGACTTCTCCGAACAGGGAACACCTGTGACTGAAGAGAACTGCGTGGAATTGTCTCCCGAGATACCCCACGCACTGACAATGTTTCCGGAATTCTGAGCGTGGGGAGTTTCCACCATCGGTCGGCAGCGCGTGGGTTCTAACGGAAAGCCTTAGCTCGTCTCCCCTGAGGGTTTTCCTAATGTCTCTGTGCCAGGGAATGCTAGGGGTGTTTGCAGGATATCCCAGTGACAGAGGTTGACTCCCCAAGGTAAGGGAAGTTATTTCTCGGACTTCCCCGAACAGGGAACACCTGTGACTTACGAGAGCTTCGTGGAGTTGTCTCTCGAGCTCCCCAAAGCACTGACAATGGTTCCGGAATCCTGAGCTTGGGGAGGTTCCCCCAACGGTCGGCAGCGCGTGGGTTCTACCGGAAAGCATAATCTCGTCTCCCCTGAGGATTTCCTAATATCTCTGTGCCAGGGAATGCTAGGGCTGTTTGCAGGATATCCCAGTGACAGAGGCTGCCTCCGCAAGGACAGGGAAGTTGTTTCTCGGACTACTCCGAACAGGGAACACCTGTGACTGACGAGAGCTTCGTCGAGTTGTCTCTCGAGCTCCGCCACGCATTGACAATGTTTCCGGAATGCTGAGCGTGGGGAGGTTCCACCAACGGTCGACAGCGCGTGGGTTCTATTGGAAAGCATAAGCTCGTCTCCCCTGAGGGTTTTCCTAGTGTATCTGTTCCAGGGAATGCTAGGGGGGTTTGCAGGATATCCCAGAGACAGAGGCTGCCTCCCCAAGGTCAGGGAAATTATTTCTCGGACTTCCCCGAACAGGGAACACCTGTGACTGAAGAGATCTGCGTGGAGTTGTCCCCCGAGCTCCCCCACGCACTGACAATGGTTCCGGAATCCTGAGCGTGGGGAGGTTCCACCAACGGTCGGCAGCGCGTGGGTTCTAACGGAAAGCCTAAGGTCGTCTCCCCTGAGGGTTTTACTAATGTCTCTGTGCCAGGGAATACTAGGGGTGTTTGCAGGATATCCCAGTGACAGAGGCTGCCTCCCCAAGTTCAGGGAAGTTATTTCTCGGACTTCCCCGAACAGGGAACACCTGTGACTGACGAGAGCTGCGTGGAGTTGTCTCTCGAGCTCCCCCACGCACTGACAGTTGTTCCGGAATCCTGAGCGTGGGGAGGTTCCACCAACGGTCGGCAGCGCTTGGGTTCAAACGGAAAGCCTAAGCTCGTCTCCCCTGAGGGTTTTCCTAATGTCTCTGTGCCAGGGAATGCTAGGGGGTTTTGCAGGATATCCCAGAGACAGAGGCTGCCTACACAAGGTAAGGGAAATTATTTCTCGGACTTCCCCGAACAGGGAACACCTGTGACTGAAGAGAGCTGCGTGGAGTTATCTCTTGAGTTCCCCACGCACTGACAATGGTTCCGGAATCCTGAGCGTGGGGAGGTTCCACCAACGGTCGGCAGCGCGTGGGTTCTAACGGAAAGCCTAATCTCGTCTCCCCTGAGGGTTTTCTAATGTCTCTGTGCCAGGGAATGCTGGGGGGGTTTGCAGGATATCCCACTGTCAGAGGCTGCCTCCCCAAGCTCAGGGAAGTTATTTCTCGGACTTCCCCGAACAGGGAACACCTGTGACTGAAGAGAGCTGCGTGGAGTTGTCTCTCGAGCTCCCCCACGCACTGACAGTGGTTCCGGAATCCTGAGCGTGGGGAGGTTCCACCAACGGTCGGCAGCGCGTCGGTTCTATCGGAAATCCTTAGCTCGCCTCCCCTGAGGGTTTTTCTAATATCTCTGTGCCAGGGAATGCTAGGGGTGTTTGCAGGTTATCCCAGTGACAGAGGTTGCCTCCCCAAGTTCAGGGAAGATATTTCTCGGACTTCCCCGAGCAGGGAACACCTGTGACTGAAGAGAGCTGCGTGGAGTTGTCTCTCGAGCTCCCCCACGCACTGACAATGGTTCCGGAATCCTGAGCGTGGGGAGGTTCCACCAACGGTCGGCAGCGCGTGGGTTCTACCGGAAAGCCTAAGGTCGTCTCCACTGAGGGTTTTCCTAATATCTCTTTGCCAGGGAATGCTAGGGGGGTTTGCAGGATATCCCAGTGACAGAGGCTGCCTCCCCAAGTTCAGGGAAGGTATTTCTCGGACTTCCCCGAACAGGGAACACCTGTGACTGAAGAGAGCTCCGTGGAGTTGTCTCTCGAGCTCCCCCACGCACTGACAATGGTTCCGGAATCCTCAGCGTCGGGAGGTTCCACCAACGGTCGGCCAGCGCGTGGGTTAAAAGGGAAAGCCTAAGCTCCTCTCCCCTGAGGGTTTTCCTAATGTCTCTGTGCCAGGGAATGCTAGGGGGGTTTGCAGGATATCCCAGTGACAGAGGCTGCCTCCCCAAGTTCAGGGAAGTTATTTCTCGGACTTTCCCGAACAGGGAACACCTGTGACTGAAGAGAGCTGCGTGGAGTTGTCTCTCGAGCTCCCCCACGCACTGACAATGGTTCCAGAATCCTGAGCGTGGGGAGGTTCCACCAACGGTCGGCAGCGCGTGGGTTCTACCGGAAAGCCTAAGGTCGTCTCCCCTGAGGGTTTTCCTAATATCTCTGTGCCAGGGAATGCTAGGGGGGTTTGCAGGATATCCCAGTGACAGAGGCTGCCTCCCCAAGTTCAGGGAAGGTATTTCTCGGACTTCCCCGAACAGGGAACACCTGTGACTGAAGAGAGCTCCGTGGAGTTGTCTCTCGAGCTCCCCCACGCACTGACAATGGTTCCGGAATCCTCAGCGTCGGGAGGTTCCACCAACGGTCGGCCAGCGCGTGGGTTAAAAGGGAAAGCCTAAGCTCCTCTCCCCTGAGGGTTTTCCTAATGTCTCTGTGCCAGGGAATGCTAGGGGGGTTTGCAGGATATCCCAGTGACAGAGGCTGCCTCCCCAAGTTCAGGGAAGGTATTTCTCGGACTTTCCCGAACAGGGAACACCTGTGACTGAAGAGAGCTGCGTGGAGTTTTCTCTCGAGCTCCTCCACGCACTGACAATGGTTCCGGAATCCTGAGCGTGGGGAGGTTCCACCAACGGTCGGCAGAGCGTGGGTTCTAACGGAAAGCCTAAGCTCGTCTCCCCTGAGGGTTTTCCTAATGTCTCTGTGCCAGGGAATGCTAGGGGGATTTACAGGATATCCCAGTGAAAGAGGCTGCCTCCCCAAGAACAGAGAAGGTGTTTCTCGGTCTTCCCCGATCAGGGAACACCTGTGACTGACGAGAGCTGCGTGGAGTTGTCTCTCGAGCTCCGCCACGCACTGACAATCGTTCCGGAATCCTGATCGTGGGGAGGCTCCAACAACGGTCGGCAGCGCGTGGGTTCTAACGGAATGCATAAGCTCGTCTCCCCTGAGGGTTTCCTAATTTCTCTGTGCCAGTGAATGCTAGGGGTGATTGCAGGATATCCCAGTGTCAGAGGCTGCCTCCCCAAGGTCAGGGAAGGTATTTCTCGGACTTCCCCGAACAGGGAACACCTGTGACTGAAGAGAGCTGCGTGGAGTTGTCTCTCGAGCTCCCCCACGCACTGACAATGGTTCCGGAATCCTGAGCGTGGGGAGGTTCCACCAACGGTCGGCAGCGCGTGGGTTCTAACGGAATGCCTAAGCTCGTCTCCCCTGAGGGTTTTCCTAATGTCTCTGTGCCAGGGAATGCTAGGGGTGATTGTAGGATATCCCAGTGTCCGAGGCTGCCTCCCCAAGGTCAGGGAAGGTTTTTCTCGGACTTCCCCGAGCAGGGAACACCTGTGACTGAAGAGAGCTGCATGGATTTTTCTCTCGAGCTCCCCCACGCACTGACAATGGTTCCAGAATCCTGAGCGTGGGGAGGTTCCACCAACGGTCGGCAGCGCGTGGGTTCTAACGGAAAGCCTAAGCTCGTCTCCCCTGAGGATTTTCCTAATTTCTCTGTGCCAGGGAATGCTAGGGGTGATTGCAGGATATCCCAGTATCAGAGGCTGCCTCCCCAAGGTCAGGGAAGTTATTTCTCGGACTTCCCCGAACAGGGAACACCTGTGACTGAAGAGAGCTGCGTGGAGTTGTCTCTCGAGTTCCCCACGCACTGACAATGGTTCCGGAATCCTGAGCGTGGGGAGGTTCCACCAACGGTCGGCAGCACGTGGGTTCTAACGGAATGCCTAAGCTCGTCTCCCCTGAGGGTTTTCCTAATGTCTCTGTGCCAGGGAATGCTAGGGGTGATTGCAGGATATCCCAGTGTCAGAGGCTGCCTCTCCAAGTACAGGGAAGATTTTTCTCGGACTTCCCTGAGCAGGGAACACCTGTGACTGAAGAGAGCTTCGTGGAGTTGTCTCTCGAGCTCCCCCACGCACTGACAATGTTTCCGGAATCCTGAGCGTGGGGAGGTTCCACCAACGGTCGGCAGCGCTTGGGTTCTAACGGAATGCCTAAGCTCGCCTCCCCTGAGGGTTTTCCTAATGTCTCTGTGCCAGGGAATACTAGGGGTGATTGCAGGATATCCCAGTGTCAGAGGCTGCCTCCCCAAAGTCAGGGAAGGTATTTCTCGGACTTCCCCGAACAGGGAACACCTGTGACTGAAGAGAGCTGCGTGGAGTTTTTTCTCGAGCTCCCCCACGCACTGACAATGGTTCCGGAATCCTGAGCTTGGGGAGGTTCCACCAAAGGTCGGTAGCGCGTGGGTTCTAAAGGAATGCCTAAGCTCGTCTCCCCTGAGGCTTTTCCTAATGTCTCTGTGCCAGGGAATGCTAGGGGTGATTGCAGGATATCCCAGTGTCAGAGGCTGCCTCCCCAAGGTCAGGGAAGTTATTTCTCGGACTTCCCCGAACAGGGAACACATGTGCCTGAAGGGAGCTTCGTGGAGTTGTCTCTCGAGCTCCCCCACGCACTGATAATGGTTCCGGAATCCTGAGCGTGGGGAGGTTCCACCAACGGTCGGCAGCGCGTGGGTTCTAACGGAATGCTTAAGCTCGTCTCCCCTGAGGGTTTTCCTAATTTCTCTGTGCCAGGGAATGCTAGGGGTGATTGCAGGATATCCCAGTGTCAGAGGCTGCCTCCCCAAGTTCAGGGAAGTTATTTCTCGGACTTCCCCAAACAGGGAACACCTGTGACTGAAGAGAGCTGTGTGGAGTTGTCTCTCGAGCTCCCCCACGCACTGACAATGGTTCCGGAATCCTGAGGTTGGGGAGGATCCATCAACGGTCGGCAGCGCGTGGGTTCTAACGGAATGCCTAAGCTCAACTCCCCTGAGGGTTTCCCTAATGTCTCTGTGCCAGGGAATGCTAGGGGTGAATGCAGGATATCCCAGGGTCAGAGGCTGCCTCCCCAAGATCAGGGAAGGTATTTCTCTGACTTCCCCGAACAGGGAACACCTGTGACTGAAGAGAGCTGCGTAGAGTTGTCTCTCGAGCTCCCCCACGCACTGACAATGGTTCCGGAATCCAGAGTGTGGGGAGGTTCCACCAACGGTCGGCAGCGCGTGGGTTCTAACGGAATGCCTAAGCTCGTCACCCCTGAGGGTTTTCCTAATGTCTCTGTGCCAGGGAATGCTAGGGGTGATTGCAGGATATTCCAGTGTCAGAGGCTGCCTCCCCAAGGTCACAGAAGGTATTTCTTGGACTTCCCCGAACAGGGAACACCTGTGACTGAAGACAGGTGCGTGGAGATGTCTCTCGTGCTCCCCCACGTACTGACAATGGTTCCAAAATCCTGACGTTGGGGAGGAACCAACAACGGTCGGCAGCGCGTGGGTTCTAACGGAATGCCTAAGCTCGTCTCCCCAGAGGGTTTTCCTAATGTCTCTGTGCCAGGGAATGCTAGGGGTGATTGCAGGATATCCCAGGGTCAGAGGCTGCCTCCCCAAGGTCAGGGAAGTTATTTCTTGGACTTCCCCGAACAGGGAACCCCTGTGACTGAAGACAGCTGCGTGGAGTTGTCTCTCGAGCTCCCCCACGCACTGACAATGATTCTGGAATCCTGAGCGTGGGGAGGATCCACCAACGGTCGGCAGCGCGTGGGTTCTAACGGAATGCCTAAGCTCGTCTCCCCTGAGATTTTTCCTAATATCTCTGTGCCAGGGAATGCTAGGGGTGATTGCAGGATATCCCAGTGTCAGAGGCTGCCTCCCCAAAGTCAGGGAAGGTATTTCTTGGACTTCCCCAAACAGGGAACACCTGTGACTGAAGAGAGCTGCGTGGAGTTGTCTCTCGAGCTCCCCCTCGCACTGACAATATTTCCGGAATCCTGAGCGTGGGGAGGTTCCACCAGCGGTCGGCAGCGCACGGATTCTAACAGAATGCCTAAGCTCGTCTCCCCTGAGACTTTTCCTAATGTCTCTGTGCCAGGGAATGCTAGGGGTGATTGCAGGATATCCCAGTGTCAGAGGCTGCATCCCCAAGGTCAGGGAAGGTATTTTTCAGACTTCCCCTAACAGGGAACACCTGTGAATGAAGTGAGCTGCGTAGAGTTTTCTCTCGAGCTCCCCCATGCAATGACAATGTTTCTGGAATCCAGAGCGTGGGGAGGTTCCACCAACGGTCGGCAGCGCGTGAGTTCTAACGGAATGCCTAAGCTCGTCTCCCCTGAGGGTTTTCCTAATGTCTCTGTGCCAGGGAATGCTAGGGGTGATTGCAGGATATCCCAGTGTCAGAGGCTGCCTCCCCAAGGTCAGGGAAGTTTTTTCTCGGACTTCCCCGAACATGGAACACCTGTGACTGAATAGAGCTGCGTGGAGTTGTCTCTCGAGCTCCCCCACGCACTGACAATGTTTCTGGAATCCTGAGCGTGGGGAGGTACCACCAAAGGTCGGCAGAGCGTGGGTTCAAACGGAATGCCTAAGCTCGTCTCCCCTGAGGGTTTTCCAAATGTCTCTGTGCCAGGGAATGCTAGGGGTGACTGCAGGTTTTCCCAGTGTCAGAGGTTGCCTCCCCAAGGTCAGGGAAGGTATTTCTCGGACATCCCCGAACAGGGAACACCTGTGACTGAAGGGAGCTTCGTGGAGTTGTCTCTCGAGCTCCCCCACGCACTGATAATGGTTCCGGAATCCTGAGCGTGGGGAGGTTCCACCAACGGTCGGCAGCGCGTGGGTTCTAACGGAATGCTTAAGCTCGTCTCCCCTGAGGGTTTTCCTAATTTCTCTGTGCCAGGGAATGCTAGGGGTGATTGCAGGATATCCCAGTGTCAGAGGCTGCCTCCCCAAGTTCAGGGAAGTTATTTCTCGGACTTCCCCAAACAGGGAACACCTGTGACTGAAGAGAGCTGGGTGGAGTTGTCTCTCGAGCTCCCCCACGCACTGACAATGGTTCCGGAATCCTGAGGTTGGGGAGGATCCAACAACGGTCGGCAGCGCGTGGGTTCTAACGGAATGCCTAAGCTCAACTCCCCTGAGGGTTTCCCTAATGTCTCTGTGCCAGGGAATGCTAGGGGTGAATGCAGGATATCCCAGGGTCAGAGGCTGCCTCCCCAAGATCAGGGAAGGTATTTCTCTGACTTCCCCGAACAGGGAACACCTGTGACTGAAGAGAGCTGCGTAGAGTTGTCTCTCGAGCTCCCCCACGCACTGACAATGGTTCCGGAATCCAGAGTGTGGGGAGGTTCCACCAACGGTCGGCAGCGCGTGGGTTCTAACGGAATGCCTAAGCTCGTCACCCCTGAGGGTTTTCCTAATGTCTCTGTGCCAGGGAATGCTAGGGGTGATTGCAGGATATTCCAGTGTCAGAGGCTGCCTCCCCAAGGTCACAGAAGGTATTTCTTGGACTTCCCCGAACAGGGAACACCTGTGACTGAAGACAGGTGCGTGGAGATGTCTCTCGTGCTCCCCCACGTACTGACAATGGTTCCAAAATCCTGACGTTGGGGAGGAACCAACAACGGTCGGCAGCGCGTGGGTTCTAACGGAATGCCTAAGCTCGTCTCCCCAGAGGGTTTTCCTAATGTCTCTGTGCCAGGGAATGCTAGGGGTGATTGCAGGATATCCCAGGGTCAGAGGCTGCCTCCCCAAGGTCAGGGAAGTTATTTCTTGGACTTCCCCGAACAGGGAACCCCTGTGACTGAAGACAGCTGCGTGGAGTTGTCTCTCGAGCTCCCCCACGCACTGACAATGATTCTGGAATCCTGAGCGTGGGGAGGATCCACCAACGGTCGGCAGCGCGTGGGTTCTAACGGAATGCCTAAGCTCGTCTCCCCTGAGATTTTTCCTAATATCTCTGTGCCAGGGAATGCTAGGGGTGATTGCAGGATATCCCAGTGTCAGAGGCTGCCTCCCCAAAGTCAGGGAAGGTATTTCTTGGACTTCCCCAAACAGGGAACACCTGTGACTGAAGAGAGCTGCGTGGAGTTGTCTCTCGAGCTCCCCCTCGCACTGACAATATTTCCGGAATCCTGAGCGTGGGGAGGTTCCACCAGCGGTCGGCAGCGCACGGATTCTAACAGAATGCCTAAGCTCGTCTCCCCTGAGACTTTTCCTAATGTCTCTGTGCCAGGGAATGCTAGGGGTGATTGCAGGATATCCCAGTGTCAGAGGCTGCATCCCCAAGGTCAGGGAAGGTATTTTTCAGACTTCCCCTAACAGGGAACACCTGTGAATGAAGTGAGCTGCGTAGAGTTTTCTCTCGAGCTCCCCCATGCAATGACAATGTTTCTGGAATCCAGAGCGTGGGGAGGTTCCACCAACGGTCGGCAGCGCGTGAGTTCTAACGGAATGCCTAAGCTCGTCTCCCCTGAGGGTTTTCCTAATGTCTCTGTGCCAGGGAATGCTAGGGGTGATTGCAGGATATCCCAGTGTCAGAGGCTGCCTCCCCAAGGTCAGGGAAGTTTTTTCTCGGACTTCCCCGAACATGGAACACCTGTGACTGAATAGAGCTGCGTGGAGTTGTCTCTCGAGCTCCCCCACGCACTGACAATGTTTCTGGAATCCTGAGCGTGGGGAGGTACCACCAAAGGTCGGCAGAGCGTGGGTTCAAACGGAATGCCTAAGCTCGTCTCCCCTGAGGCTTTTCCTAGTGTCTCTGTGCCAGGGAATGCTAGGGGTGATTGCAGGATATCCCAGGGTCAGAGGCGGACTCCCCAAGGTCACGGAAGGTATTTCTCTGTCTTCCCCAAACAGGGAACACCAGTGACTGAAGAGAGCTACGTGGAGTTGTCTCTCGAGCTCCCCCACGCACTGACAATGGTTCCGGAATCCTGAGCGTGGGGAGGTTCCACCAACGGTCGGCAGCGCGTGGGTTCTAACGGAATGCCTAAGCTCGTCTCCCCTGAGGGTTTACCTAATGTCTCTGTGACAGGGAATTCTAGGGGTGATTGCAGGATATCCCAGTGTCAGAGGCTGCCTCCCCAAGGTCAGGGAAGGTATTTCTCTGTCTTCCCCGAACAGGGAACACCAGTGACTGAAGAAAGCTTCGTGGAGTTGTCTCTCGATCTCCCCCACGCACTGACAGTGATTCCGGAATCCTGAGCGTGGTGAGGTTCCACCAACGGTCGGCAGCGCGTGGGTTCTAACGGAATGCCTAAGCTCGTCTCCCCTGAGGATTTTCCTAATGTCTCTGTGCCAGGGAATTCTAGGGGTGATTGCAGGATATCCCAGTGTCAGAGGATGCCTCCCCAAGTTCAGGGAAGGTATTTCTCGGACTTCCCCGAACAGGGAACACCTGTGACTGAAGAGAGCTGCGTGGAGTTGTCTCTCGAGCTCCCCCACGCACTGACAATGGTTCCGGAATCCTGAGCGTGGGAAGGTTCCACCAACGGTCGGCAGCGCGTGGGTTCTAACGGAATGCCTAAGCTCGTCTACCCTGAGGGTTTACCTAATATCTCTGTGACAGGGAATTCTAGGGGTGATTGCAGGATATCCCAGTGTCAGAGGATGCCTCCCCAAGGTCAGGGAAGGTATTTCTCGGACTTCCCCGAACAGGGAACACCTGTGACTGAAGAGAGCTGCGTGGAGTTGTCTCTCGAGCTCCCCCACGCACTGACAATGTTTCCGGAATCCTGAGCGTGGGGAGGTTCCACCAACGGTCGGCAGCGCGTGTGTTCTAACGGAATGCCTAAGCTCGTCTCCCCTGAGGGTTTTCCTAATGTCTCTATGCCAGGGAATGCTAGGGGTGATTGCAGGAATTCCCAGTGTCAGAGGCTGCCTCCCCAAATTCAGGGAAGGTATTTCTCGGACTTCCCCGAACAGGGAACACCTGTGACCTTAGAGAGCTGCGTGGAGTTGTCTCTCGAGCTCCCCCACGCACTGACAATGGTTCCGGAATCCAGAGCGTGGGGAGGTTCCACCAACGGTCGGCAGCGCGTTGGTTCTAACGGAATGCCTAAACTCTTCTCCCCTGAGGGTTTTCCTAATGTCTCTGTGCCAGGGAATGCTAGGGGTGATTGCAGGATATCCCAGTGTCAGAGGCTGCCTCCCCAAGGTCAGGGAAGGTATTTCTCGGACTTCCCCGAACAGGGAACACCTGTGACTGAAGAGAGCTGCGTGGAGTTGTCTCTCGAGATCCCCCACGCACTGACAATGGTTCCGGAATCCTGAGCTTGGGGAGGTTCCACCAACGGTCGGCAGCGCGTGGGTTCTAAAGGAATGCCTAAGCTCGTCTCCCCTGAGGGTTTTCCTAATGTCTCTGTGCCAGGGAATGCTAGGGGTGATGGCAGGATATCCCAGTGTCAGAGGCTGCCTCCCCAAGGTCAGGGAAGTTATTTCTCGGACTTCCCCGAACAGGGAACACATGTGACTGAAGGGAGCTTCGTGGAGTTGTCTCTCGAGCTCCCCCACGCACTGACAATGGTTCCGGAATCCTGAGCGTGGGGAGCTTTCACCAACGGTCAGCAGCGCGTGGGTTCTAACGGAATGCCTAAGCTCGTCTCCCCTGAGTGTTTTCCTACACTCTCTGTGCCAGGGAATGCTAGTGGTGATTGCAGGATATCCCAGTGTCAGAGGCTGCCTCCCCAAGTTCAGGGAAGTTATTTCTCGGAATTCCCTGATCAGGGAACACCTGTGACTGAAGAGAGCTTCGTGGAGTTGTCTCTCGAGCTCCCCCACGCACTGACAATGTTTCCGGAATCCTGAGCGTGGGGAGGTTCCAACAACGGTCGGCAGCGCGTGGGTTCTAACGGAATGCCTAAGCTCGTCTCCCCTGAGGGTTTTCCTAATGTCTCTGTGCCAGGGAATGCTAGGGGTGATTGCAGGATATCCCAGTGCCAGAGGCTGCCTCCCCAAGGTCAGGGAAGGTATTTCTCGGACTTCTCCGAACAGGGAACACCTGTGACTGAAGAGAGCTGGGTGGAGTTGTCTCTCGAGCTCCCCCACGCACTGACAATGGTTCCGGAATACTGAGCGTGGGGAGGTTCCACCCACGGGCGGCAGCACGTGGGTTCTAACGGAATGCCTAAGCTCGTCTCCCCTGCGGGTTTTCCTAATGTCTCTGTGCCAGGGAATGCTAGGGGTGATTGCAGGGTATCCCAGGGTCAGAGGCTGCCTCCCCAAGGTCAGGGAAGTTATTTCTCGGACTTCCCCGAACAGGGAACACCTGTGACTGAAGACAGCTGCGTGGAGTTGTCTCTCGAGCTCCCCCACGCAGTGACAATGATTCTGGATTCCTGAGCGTGGGGAGGATCCACCAACGGTCGGCAGCGCGTGGGTTCTAACGGAATGCCTAAGCTCGTCTCCCCTGAGAGTTTTCCTAATGTCTCTGTGCCAGGGAATGCTAGGGGTGATTGCAGGATATCCCAGTGTCAGAGGCTGCCTCCCCAAGGTCAGGGAATGTATTTCTCGGACATTCCCGAACAGGGAACACCTGTGACTGAAGAGAGCTGCGTGGAGTTGTCTCTCGAGCTCCCCCACGCACTGACAATGGTTCCGGAATCTTGAGCGTGGGGAGGTTCCACCAACTGCCGGCAGCGCATGGGTTCTAACGGAATGCCTAAGCTCGTCTCCCCTGAGGCTTTTCCTAGTGTCTCTGTGCCAGGGAATGCTAGGGGTGATTGCAGGATATCCCAGTGTCAGAGGCGGACTCCCCAAGGTCACGGAAGGTATTTCTCTGTCTTCCCCAAACAGGGAACACCAGTGACTGAAGAGAGCTACGTGGAGTTGTCTCTCGAGCTCCCCCACGCACTGACAGTGATTCCGGAATCCTGAGGGTGGGGAGGTTCCACCAACGGTCGGCAGTGCGTGGGTTCTAACGGAATGCCAAAGCTCGTCTCCCCTGAGTATTTTCCTAATGTCTCTGTGCCAGGGAATGCTAGGGGTGATTGCAGGATATCCCAGTGTCAGAGGCTGCCTCCCAAAGTTCAGGGAAGGTATTTCTCGGACTTCCCCGAACAGGGAACACCTGTGACTGAAGAGAGCTGCGTGGAGTTGTCTCTCGAGCTCCCCCACGCACTGACAATGGTTCCGGAATCCTGAGCGTGGGGAGGTTCCACCAAAGGTCGGCAGCGCGTGGGTTCTAACGGAATGCCTAAGCTCGTCTCCCCTGAGGGTTTACCTAATGTCTCTGTGACAGGGAATTCTAGGGGTGATTGCAGGATATCCCAGTGTCAGAGGCTGTCTCCCCAAGGTCAGGGAAGGTATTTCTCTGTCTTCCCCGAACAGGGAACACCAGTGACTGAAGAAAGCTGCGTGGAGTTGTCTCTCGATCTTCCCCACGCACTGAAAGTGATTCCGGAATCCTGAGCGTGGTGAGGTTCCACCAACGGTCGGCAGCGCGTGGGTTCTAACGGAATGCCTAAGCTCGCCTCCCCTGAGGATTTTCCTAATGTCTCTGTGCCAGGGAATGCTAGGGATGATTGCAGGATATCCCAGTGTCAGAGGCTGCCTCCCCAAGATCAGGGAAGTTATGTCTCGGACTTCCCCGAACAGGGAACACCTGTGACTGAAGAGAGCTGCGTGGAGTTGTCTCTCGAGCTCCCCCACGCACTGACAATGGTTCCGGAATCCTGAGCGTGGGAAGGTTCCACCAACGGTCGGCAGCGCGTGGGTTCTAACGGAATGCCTAAGCTCGTCTCCCCTGAGGGTTTACCTAATATCTCTGTGACAGGGAATTCTAGGGGTGATTGCAGGATATCCCAGTGTCAGAGGCTGACTCCCCAAGGTCAGGGAAGGTATTTCTCGGACTTCCCCGAACAGGGAACACCTGTGACTGAAGAGAGCTGCGTGGAGTTGTCTCTCGAGCTCCCCCACGCACTGACAATGTTTCCGGAATCCTGAGCGTGGGGAGGTTCCACCAACGGTCGGCAGCGCGTGTGTTCTTACGGAATGCCTAAGCTCGTCTCCCCTGAGGGTTTTCCTAATGTCTCTATGCCAGGGAATGCTAGGGGTGATTGCAGGATTTCCCAGTGTCAGAGGCTGCCTCCCCAAATTCAGGGAAGGTATTTCTTGGACTTCCCCGAACAGGGAACACCTGTGACTGAAGAGAGATGCGTGGAGTTGTCTCTCGAGCTCCCCCACGCACTGACAATGGTTCCGGAATCCTGAGCGTGGGGAGGTTCCACCAACGGTCGGCAGCGCATGGGTTCTAACGGAATGCCTAAGCTCGTCTCCCCTGAGGGTTTACCTAATGTCTCTGTGACAGGGAATTCTAGGGGTGATTGCAGGATATCCCAGTGTCAGAGGCTGTCTCCCCAAGGTCAGGGAAGGTATTTCTCTGTCTTCCCCGAACAGGGAACACCAGTGACTGAAGAAAGCTGCGTGGAGTTGTCTCTCGATCTTCCCCACGCACTGACAGTGATTCCGGAATACTGAGCGTGGTGAGGTTCCAACAACGGTCGGCAGCGCGTGGGTTCTAACGGAATGCCTAAGCTCGTCTCCCCTGAGGATTTTCCTAATGTCTCTGTGCCAGGGAATGCTAGGGATGATTGCAGGATATCCCAGTGTCAGAGGCTGCCTCCCCAAGGTCAGGGAAGTTATGTCTCGGACTTCCCCGAACAGGGAACACCTGTGACTGAAGAGAGCTGCGTGGAGTTGTCTCTCGAGCTCCCCCACGCACTGACAATGGTTCCGGAATCCTGAGCGTGGGAAGGTTCCACCAACGGTCGGCAGCGCGTGGGTTCTAACGAAATGCCTAAGCTCGTCTCCCCTGAGGGTTTACCTAATATCTCTGTGACAGGGAATTCTAGGGGTGATTGCAGGATATCCCAGTGTCAGAGGCTGACTCCCCAAGGTCAGGGAAGGTATTTCTCGGACTTCCCCGAACAGGGAACACCTGTGACTGAAGAGAGCTGCGTGGAGTTGTCTCTCGAGCTCCCCCACGCACTGACAATATTTCCGGAATCCTGAGCGTGGGGAGGTTCCACCAACGGTCGGCAGCGCGTGTGTTCTTACGGAATGCCTAAGCTCGTCTCCCCTGAGGGTTTTCCTAATGTCTCTATGCCAGGGAATGCTAGGGGTGATTGCAGGATTTCCCAGTGTCAGAGGCTGCCTCCCCAAATTCAGGGAAGGTATTTCTTGGACTTCCCCGAACAGGGAACACCTGTGACTGAAGAGAGATGCGTGGAGTTGTCTCTCGAGCTCCCCCACGCACTGACAATGGTTCTGGAATCCTGAGCGTGGGAGGTTCCAAAAACGGTCGGCAGCGCGTGGGTTCTAACGGAATGCCTAAGCTCGTCTCCCCTGAGTGTTTTCCTAATGTCTCTGTGCCAGGGAATGCTAGGGGTGATTGCAGGATATCCTAGAGTCAGATGCTGCTTCCCCAAGGTCAGGGAAGGTATTTCTCGGACTTCCCCGAGCAGGGAACACCTGTGACTGAAGAGAGCTGCGTGGAGTTGTCTCTCGAGCTCCCCCACGCACTGACAATGGTTCCGGAATCCTGAGCGTGGGGAGGTTCCACCAACGGTCGGCAGCGCGAGGGTTCTAACGGAATGCCTAAGCTCGTCTCCCCTGAGGGTTTTCCTAATATCTCTGTGCCAGTGAATGCTAGGGGTGATTGCAGGATATCCCAGTGTCAGAGTCTGCCTCCCCAAGGTCAGGGAAAGTATTTCTCGGACTTCCCCGAACAGGGAACACATGTGACTGAAGGGAGCTTCGTGGAGTTGTCTCTCGAGCTCCCCCACGCACTGACAATGGTTCCGGAATCCTGAGCGTGGGGAGCTTCCACCAACGGTCAGCAGCGCGTGGGTTCTAACGGAATGCCTAAGCTCGTCTCCCCTGAGTGTTTTCCTACACTCTCTGTGCCAGGGAATGCTAGTGGTGATTGCAGGATATCCCAGTGTCAGAGGCTGCCTCCCCAAGTTCAGGGAAGTTATTTCTCGGAATTCCCTGATCAGGGAACACCTGTGACTGAAGAGAGCTTCGTGGAGTTGTCTCTCGAGCTCCCCCACGCACTGACAATGGTTCCGGAATCCTGAGCGTGGGGAGGTTCCAACAACGGTCGGCAGCGCGTGGGTTCTAACGGAATGCCTAAGCTCGTCTCCCCTGAGGGTTTTCCTAATGTCTCTGTGCCAGGGAATGCTAGGGGTGATTGCAGGATATCCCAGTGCCAGAGGCTGCCTCCCCAAGGTCAGGGAAGTTATTTCTCGGACTTCTCCGAACAGGGAACACCTGTGACTGAAGAGAGCTGGGTGGAGTTGTCTCTCGAGCTCCCCCACGCACTGACAATGGTTCCGGAATACTGAGCGTGGAGAGGTTCCACCCACGGGCGGCAGCACGTGGGTTCTAACGGAATGCCTAAGCTCGTCTCCCCTGCGGGTTTTCCTAATGTCTCTGTGCCAGGGAATGCTAGGGGTGATTGCAGGGTATCCCAGGGTCAGAGGCTGCCTCCCCAAGGTCAGGGAAGTTATTTCTCGGACTTCCCCGAACAGGGAACACCTGTGACTGAAGACAGCTGCGTGGAGTTGTCTCTCGAGCTCCCCCACGCAGTGACAATGATTCTGGATTCCTGAGCGTGGGGAGGATCCACCAACGGTCGGCAGCGCGTGGGTTCTAACGGAATGCCTAAGCTCGTCTCCCCTGAGTGTTTTCCTAATGTCTCTGTGCCAGGGAATGCTAGGGGTGATTGCAGGATATCCCAGTGTCAGAGGCTGCCTCCCCAAGGTCAGGGAAGGTATTTCTCGGACATTCCCGAACAGGGAACACCTGTGACTGAAGAGAGCTGCGTGGAGTTGTCTCTCGAGCTCCCCCACGCACTGACAATGGTTCCGGAATCTTGAGCGTGGGGAGGTTCCACCAACTGCCGGCAGCGCATGGGTTCTAACGGAATGCCTAAGCTCGTCTCCCCTGAGGCTTTTCCTAGTGTCTCTGTGCCAGGGAATGCTAGGGGTGATTGCAGGATATCCCAGTGTCAGAGGCGGACTCCCCAAGGTCACGGAAGGTATTTCTCTGTCTTCCCCAAACAGGGAACACCAGTGACTGAAGAGAGCTACGTGGAGTTGTCTCTCGAGCTCCCCCACGCACTGACAGTGATTCCGGAATCCTGAGGGTGGGGAGGTTCCACCAACGGTCGGCAGTGCGTGGGTTCTAACGGAATGCCAAAGCTCGTCTCCCCTGAGTATTTTCCTAATGTCTCTTTGCCAGGGAATGCTAGGGGTGATTGCAGGATATCCCAGTGTCAGAGGCTGCCTCCCAAAGTTCAGGGAAGGTATTTCTCGGACTTCCCCGAACAGGGAACACCTGTGACTGAAGAGAGCTGCGTGGAGTTGTCTCTCGAGCTCCCCCACGCACTGACAATGGTTCCGGAATCCTGAGCGTGGGGAGGTTCCACCAAAGGTCGGCAGCGCGTGGGTTCTAACGGAATGCCTAAGCTCGTCTCCCCTGAGGGTTTACCTAATGTCTCTGTGACAGGGAATTCTAGGGGTGATTGCAGGATATCCCAGTGTCAGAGGCTGTCTCCCCAAGGTCAGGGAAGGTATTTCTCTGTCTTCCCCGAACAGGGAACACCAGTGACTGAAGAAAGCTGCGTGGAGTTGTCTCTCGATCTTCCCCACGCACTGAAAGTGATTCCGGAATCCTGAGCGTGGTGAGGTTCCACCAATGGTCGGCAGCGCGTGGGTTCTAACGGAATGCCTAAGCTCGTCTCCCCTGAGGATTTTCCTAATGTCTCTGTGCCAGGGAATGCTAGGGATGATTGCAGGATATCCCAGTGTCAGAGGCTGCCTCCCCAAGATCAGGGAAGTTATGTCTCGGACTTCCCCGAACAGGGAACACCTGTGACTGAAGAGAGCTGCGTGGAGTTGTCTCTCGAGCTCCCCCACGCACTGACAATGGTTCCGGAATCCTGAGCGTGGGAAGGTTCCACCAACGGTCGGCAGCGCGTGGGTTCTAACGGAATGCCTAAGCTCGTCTCCCCTGAGGGTTTACCTAATATCTCTGTGACAGGGAATTCTAGGGGTGATTGCAGGATATCCCAGTGTCAGAGGCTGACTCCCCAAGGTCAGGGAAGGTATTTCTCGGACTTCCCCGAACAGGGAACACCTGTGACTGAAGAGAGCTGCGTGGAGTTGTCTCTCGAGCTCCCCCACGCACTGACAATGTTTCCGGAATCCTGAGCGTGGGGAGGTTCCACCAACGGTCGGCAGCGCGTGTGTTCTTACGGAATGCCTAAGCTCGTCTCCCCTGAGGGTTTTCCTAATGTCTCTATGCCAGGGAATGCTAGGGGTGATTGCAGGATTTCCCAGTGTCAGAGGCTGCCTCCCCAAATTCAGGGAAGGTATTTCTTGGACTTCCCCGAACAGGGAACACCTGTGACTGAAGAGAGATGCGTGGAGTTGTCTCTCGAGCTCCCCCACGCAATGACAATGGTTCCGGAATCCTGAGCGTGGGGAGGTTCCACCAACGGTCGGCAGCGCATGGGTTCTAACGGAATGCCTAAGCTCGTCTCCCCTGAGGGTTTACCTAATGTCTCTGTGACAGGGAATTCTAGGGGTGATTGCAGGATATCCCAGTGTCAGAGGCTGTCTCCCCAAGGTCAGGGAAGGTATTTCTCTGTCTTCCCCGAACAGGGAACACCAGTGACTGAAGAAAGCTGCGTGGAGTTGTCTCTCGATCTTCCCCACGCACTGACAGTGATTCCGGAATACTGAGCGTGGTGAGGTTCCACCAACGGTCGGCAGCACGTGGGTTCTAACGGAATGCCTAAGCTCGTCTCCCCTGAGGATTTTCCTAATGTCTCTGTGCCAGGGAATGCTAGGGATGATTGCAGGATATCCCAGTGTCAGAGGCTGCCTCCCCAAGGTCAGGGAAGTTATGTCTCGGACTTCCCCGAACAGGGAACACCTGTGACTGAAGAGAGCTGCGTGGAGTTGTCTCTCGAGCTCCCCCACGCACTGACAATGGTTCCGGAATCCTGAGCGTGGGAAGGTTCCACCAACGGTCGGCAGCGCGTGGGTTCTAACGAAATGCCTAAGCTCGTCTCCCCTGAGGGTTTACCTAATATCTCTGTGACAGGGAATTCTAGGGGTGATTGCAGGATATCCCAGTGTCAGAGGCTGACTCCCCAAGGTCAGGGAAGGTATTTCTCGGACTTCCCCGAACAGGGAACACCTGTGACTGAAGAGAGCTGCGTGGAATTGTCTCTCGAGCTCCCCCACGCACTGACAATGTTTCCGGAATCCTGAGCGTGGGGAGGTTCCACCAACGGTCGGCAGCGCGTGTGTTCTTACGGAATGCCTAAGCTCGTCTCCCCTGAGGGTTTTCCTAATGTCTCTATGCCAGGGAATGCTAGGGGTGATTGCAGGATTTCCCAGTGTCAGAGGCTGCCTCCCCAAATTCAGGGAAGGTATTTCTTGGACTTCCCCGAACAGGGAACACCTGTGACTGAAGAGAGATGCGTGGAGTTGTCTCTCGAGCTCCCCCACGCACTGACAATGGTTCTGGAATCCTGAGCGTGGGAGGTTCCAAAAACGGTCGGCAGCGCGTGGGTTCTAACGGAATGCCTAAGCTCGTCTCCCCTGAGTGTTTTCCTAATGTCTCTGTGCCAGGGAATGCTAGGGGTGATTGCAGGATATCCTAGAGTCAGATGCTGCTTCCCCAAGGTCAGGGAAGGTATTTCTCGGACTTCCCCGAGCAGGGAACACCTGTGACTGAAGAGAGCTGCGTGGAGTTGTCTCTCGAGCTCCCCCACGCACTGACAATGGTTCCGGAATCCTGAGCGTGGGGAGGTTCCACCAACGGTCGGCAGCGCGAGGGTTCTAACGGAATGCCTAAGCTCGTCTCCCCTGAGGGTTTTCCTAATATCTCTGTGCCAGTGAATGCTAGGGGTGATTGCAGGATATCCCAGTGTCAGAGTCTGCCTCCCCAAGGTCAGGGAAAGTATTTCTCGGACTTCCCCGAACAGGGAACACCTGTGACTGAAGAGAGCTGCGTGGAGTTGTCTCTCGAGCTCCCCCACGCACTGACAATGGTTCCGGAATCCTGAGCGTGGGGAGGTTCTCCAACGGTCGGCAGCGCGTGGTTTCTAACGGAATGCATAAGCTCGTCTCCCCTGAGGGTTTTCCTAAAGTCTCTGTGCCAGGGAATGGTAGGGGTGATTGCAGGATATCCCAGTGTCAGAGGCTGCCTCCCCAAAGTCAGGGAAGTTATTTCTCGGACTTCCCCGAACAGGGAACAACTGAGACTGAAGTGCGCTGCGTGGAGTTGTCTCTCGAGCTCCCCCACGCACTGACAATGGTTCCGGAATCCTAAGCGTGGGGAGGTTCCACCAACGGTCGGCAGCGCGTGGGTTCTAACGGAATGCCTAAGCTCGTCTCCCCTGAGGGTTTTCCTAATGTCTCTGTGCCAGGGAATGCTAGGGGTGATTGCAGGATATCCCAGTGTCAGAAGCTGCCTCCACAATGTCAGGGAAGGTATTTCTCGGACTTCCCCGAACAGGGAACACCTGTGACCTTAGAGAGCTGCGTGGAGTTTTCTCTCGAGCTCCCCCACGCACTGACAATGGTTCCGGAATCCAGAGCGTGGGGAGGTTCCACCAACGGTCGGCAGCGCGTGGGTTCTAACGGAATGCCTAAACTCTTCTCCACTGAGGGTTTTCCTAATGTCTCTGTGCCAGGGAATACTAGGGGTGATTGCAGGATATCCCAGTGTCAGAGGCTGCCTCCCCAAGGTCAGGGAAGGTATTTCTCGGACTTCCCCGAACAGGGAACACCTGTGACTGAAGAGAGCTGCGTGGAGTTGTCTCTCGAGATCCCCCACGCACTGACAATGGTTCCGGAATCCTGAGCTTGGTGAGGTTCCACCAACGGTCGACAGCGCGTGGGTTCTAAAGGAATGCCTAAGCTCGTCTCCCCTGAGGGTTTTCCTAATGTCTCTGTGCCAGGGAATGCTAGGGGTGATTGCAGGATATCCCAGTGTCAGAGGCTGCCTCCCCAAGGTCAGGGAAGTTATTTCTCGGACTTCCCCGAACAGGGAACACATGTGACTGAAGGGAGCTTCGTGGAGTTGTCTCTCGAGCTCCCCCACGGACTGACAATGGTTCCGGAATCCTGAGCGTGGGGAGGTTCCACCAACGGTCGGCAGCGCGTGGGTTCTAACGGAATGCCTAAGCTCGTCTCCCCTGAGGGTTTTCCTAATGTCTCTGTGCCAGGGAATGCTAGGGGTGATTGCAGGATATCCCAGTGTCAGAGGCTGCCTCCCCAAGGTCAGGGAAGGTATTTCTCGGACTTCTCCGAACAGGGAACACCTGTGACTGAAGAGAGCTGCGTGGAGTTTTCTCTCGAGCTCCCCCACGCACTGCCAATGGTTCCGGAATCCTGAGCGTGGGGAGGTTCCACCAATGGTCGGCAGCGCGTGGGTTCTAACGGAATGCCTAAGCTCGTCCCCCCTGCGGATTTTCCTAATGTCTCTGTGCCAGGGAATGCTAGGGGTGATTGCAGGTTTTCCCAGTGTCAGAGGCTGAATCCCCAAGGTCAGGGAAGGTATTTCTCGGACTTCCCCGAACAGGGAACACCTGTGACTGAAGAGAGCTGCGTGGAGTTGTCTCTCGAGCTCCCCCACGCACTGACAATGGTTCCGGAATCCTGAGCGTGGGGAGGTTCCACCAACGGTCGGCAGCGCGTGGCTTCTAACGGAATGCCTAATCTCGCCTCCCCTGAGGGTTTTCCTAATGTCTCTGTGCCAGGGAATGCTAGGGGTGACTGCAGGATATCCCAGTGTCAGAGGCTGCCTCCCCAAGGTCAGGGAAGGTTTTTCTCGGACTTCCCCGAACAGGGAACACCTGTGACTGAAGAGAGCTGCGTGGAGTTGTCTCTCGAGCTCCCCCACGCACTGACAATGGTTCCGGAATCCTGAGCGTGGTGAGGTTCCACCAACGGTCGGCAGCGCGTGGGTTCTAATGGAATGCATAAGCTCGTCTTCCCTGAGGCTTTTCCTAATGTCTCTGTGCCAAGGAATGCTAGGGGTGATTGCAGGTTTTCCCAGTGTCAGAGGCTGCCTCCCCAAGGTCAGGGAAGGTATTTCTCGGACTTCCCCGAACAGGGAACACCTGTGACTGAAGAGAGCTGCGTGGAGTTGTCTCTCGAGCTCCCCCACGCACTGACTATATTTCCGGAATCCTGAGCGTCGGGAGGTTCCACCAACGGTTGGCAGCGCGTGGGTTCTAACGGAATGCCTAAGCTCGACTTCCCTGAGCCTTTTCCTAATGTCTCTGTGCCAGGGAATGCTAGGGGTGATTGCAGGATATCCCAGTGTCAGAGGCTGCCTCCCCAAGGTCAGGGAAGGTATTTCTCGGACTTCCCCGAACAGGGAACACCTGTGACTGAAGACAGCTGCGTGGAATTGTCTCTCTAGCTCCCGCACGCACTGACAATTGTTCCGGAATCCTGGGCGTGGGGAGGTTCCACCAACGGTCGGCAGCGCGTGGGTTCTAACGGAATGCCTAAGCTCGTCTCCCCTGAAGGTTTTCCTAATGTCTCTGTGCCAGGGAATGCTAGGGGTGATTGCAGGTTATCCCAGTGTCAGAGGCTGTCTCCCCAAGGTCAGGGAATGTATTTCTCGGAATTCCCCGAAAAGGGAACACCTGTGACTGAAGAGAGCTGCGTGGAGTTGTCTCTCGAGCTCCCCCACGCACTGATAATGGTTCCGATTTCCAGAACGTGGGGAGGTTCCACCAACGGTCGGCAGCGCGTGGGTTCGAACGGAATGCATAAGCTCGTCTCCCCTGAGGGTTTTCCTAATGTCTCTGTGCCAGGGAATGCTAGGGGTGATTGCAGGTTATCCCAGGGTCAGAGGCTGCCTCCCCAAGGTCAGGGAAGGTATTTCTCGGACATCCCCGAACAGGGAACACCTGTGACTGAAGAGAGCTGCGTGGAGTTGTCTCTCGAGCTCCCCCACGCACTGACAATGGTTCCGGAATCCTGAGCGTGGGGAGGTTCCACCAACGGTCGGCAGCGCATGGGTTCTAACGGAATGCCTAAGCTCGTCTTCCCTGAGAATTTTCCTAATGTCTCTGTGCCAGGGAATGCTAGGGGTGATTGCAGGATATCCCAGTGTCAGAGGCTGCCTCCCCAAGTTCAGGGAAGGTTTTTCTCGGACTTCCCCGAACAGGGAACACCTGTGACTGAAGAGAGTTGCGTGGAGTTGTCTCTCGAGCTCCCCCACGCAATGACAATGGTTCCGGAATCCTGAGCGTGGGGAGGTTCCACCAACGGTCGGCAGCGCGTGGGTTCTAACGGAATGCCTAAGCTCGTCTCCCCTGAGGCTTTTCCTAATGTCTCTGTGCCAGGGAATGCTAGGGGTGATTGCAGGATATCCCAGTGTCAGAGGCTGCCTCCCCAAGGTCAGGGAAGGTATTTCTCGGACTTCCCAGTATAGGGAAATCCTGTGACTGAAGAGAGCTGCGTGGAGTTGTCTATCGAGCTCCCCCACGCACTGACAATGGTTCCGGAATCCTGAGCGTAGGGAGGTTCCACCAACGGTCGGCAGCGCGTGGGTTCTAACGGAATGCCTAAGCTCGTCTCCCCTGAGGGTTTTCCTCATGTCTCTCTGCCAGCGAATGCTAGGGGTGATTGCAGGATATCCCAGTGTCAGAGGCTGCCTCCCCAAGGTCAGGGAAGTTATTTCTCGGACTTCCCCGAACAGGGAACACCTGTGAGTGAAGAGAGCAGCGTGGAGTTGTCTCTCGAGCTCCCCCACACTCTGACAATTGTTCCGGAATCCTGAGCGTGGGGAGGTTCCACCAACGGTCGGCAGCGCGTGGGTTCTAACGGAATGCCTATGCTCGTCTCCCCTGAGGGCTTTCATAAAATCTCTGTGCTAGGGAATGCTAGGGGTGATTGCAAGATATCCCAGTGTCAGAGGCTGCCTCCCCAAGTTCAGGGAAGTTATTTCTCGGACTTCC
Source organism: Vicugna pacos (assembly GCF_048564905.1). NCBI lineage: Eukaryota > Metazoa > Chordata > Mammalia > Artiodactyla > Camelidae > Vicugna > Vicugna pacos. The sequence continues at coordinate 49,727,396 of NW_027328721.1, read as the reverse complement.
CCGAACAGGAAACACCTGTGACTGAAGAGAGCTACGTGGAGTTGTCTCTCGAGCTCCCCCATGCACTGACATTGTTTCCGGAATCCTGAGCGTGGGCAGGTTCCACCAACGGTCGGCAGCGCGTGGGTTCTAACGGAATGCCTAAACTCTTCTCCCCTGAGTGTTTTCCTAATTTCTCTGTGCCAGGGAATGCTAGCGGTGATTGCAGGATATCCCAGTGTCAGAGGCTGCCTCCCCACGGTCAGGGAAGGTATTTCTCGGACTTCCCCGAACAGGGAACACCTGTGACTGAAGAGAGCTGCGTGGATTTGTCTCTCGAGCTCCCCCACGCACTGACAATTGTTCCGGAATCATGAGCGTGGGGAGGTTCCACCAACGGTCGGCAGCGCATGGGTTCTAACGGAATGCCTAAGCTCGTCTCCCCTGAGGCTTTTCCTAATGTCTCTGTGCCAGGGAATGCTAGGGGTGATTGCAGGATATCCCAGTGTCAGAGGCTGCCTCCCCAAGGTCAAGGAATTTATTTCTCGGACTTCCCCGTAAAAGGAACTCCTGTGACTGAAGAGAGCTGCGTGGAGTTGTCTCTCGAGCTCCCCCACGCACTGACAATGGTTCTGGAATCCTGAGCGTGGGGAGGTTCCACCAACGGTCGGCAGCGCGTGGGTTCTAACGGAATGCCTCAGCTCGTCTCCCCTGAGGCTTTTCCTAATGTCTCTGTGCCAGGGAATGCTAGGGGTGATTGCAGGATATCCCAGTGTCAGAGGCTGCCTCCCCAAGGTCAGGGAAGGTATTTCTCGGACTTCCCCGTATAGGGAACTCCTGTGAATGAAGAGAGTTGCGTGGAGTTGTCTATCGAGATCCCCCACGCACTGACAATGTTTCCGGGATCCTGAGCGTGGGGAGGTTTCACCAACGTTCGGCAGCGCATGGGTTCTAACGGAATGCCTAAGCTCGTCTCCCCTGAGGCTTTTCCTAATGTCTCTGTGCCAGGGAATGCTAGGGGTGATTGCAGGATATCCCAGTGTCAGAGGCTGCCTCCCAATGGTCAGGGAAGGTATTTCTCGGACTTCCCCGAACAGGGAACACCTGTGACTGAAGAGAGCTGCGTGGAGTTTTCTCTCGAGCTCCCCCACGCACTGACAATTGTTCCGGAATCATAAGCGTGGGGAGGTTCCACCAACGGTCGGCAGCGCATGGGTTCTAACGGAATGCCTAAGCTCGTCTCCCCTGAGGCTTTTCCTAATGTCTCTGTGCCAGGGAATGCTAGGGGTGATTGCAGGATATCCCAGTGTCAGAGGCTGCCTCCCCAAGGTCAGGGAAGGTATTTCTCGGACTTCCCCGTAAAAGGAACTCCTGTGACTGAAGAGAGCTGCGTGGAGTTGTCTCTCGAGCTCCCACACGCACTGACAATGGTTCTGGAATCCTGAGCGTGGGGAGGTTCCACCAACGGTCGGCAGCGCGTGGGTTCTAACGGAATGCCTAAGCTCGTCTCCTCTGAGTTTTTTCCCTCATGTCTCTATGCCAGGGAATGCTAGGGGTGATTGCAGGATATCCCAGTGTCAGAGGCTGCCTCCCCATGGTCAGGGAATTTATTTCTCGGACTTCCCCGAACAGGGAACACCTGTGACTGAAGTGAGCTGCGTGGAGTTGTCTCTCGAGCTCCCCCACGCACTGACAATGGTTCCGGAATCCTGAGCGTGGGGAGCTTCCACCAACGGTCGGCAGCGCGTGGGTTCTAATGGAATGCCTAAGCTCGTCTCCCCTGAGGCTTTTCCTAATGTCTCTGTTCCAGGGAATGCTAGGGGTGATTGCAGGATATCCCAGTGTCAGAGGCTGCCTCCCCAAGGTCAGGGAAGTTATTTCTCGGACTTCCCCGAACAGGGAACACCTGTGACTGAAGAGAGCTGCGTGGAATTGTCTCTCGAGCTCCCCCACGCACTGACAATGGTTCCGGAATCCTGAGCGTGGGGAGGTTCCACCAAGGGTCGGCAGCGCGTGGGTTCCAACGGAATGCCTAAGCTCGTCTCCCCTGAGGGTTTTCCTAATATCTCTGACGAAGGGAATGCTAGGGGTGATTGCAGGATATCCCAGTGTCAGAGGCTGCCTCCACAAGGTCAGGGAAGTTATTTCTCGGACTTCCCCGAGCAGGGAACACCTGTGACTGAAGAGAGCTGCGTGGAGTTGTCTCTCGAGCTCCCCCACGCACTGACAATTTTTCCGGAATCCTGAGGGTGGGGAGGTTCCAACAACGGTCGGCAGCGCGTGGGTTCTAACGGAATGCCTAAGCTTGTCTCCCCTGAGGGTTTTTCTAATGTCTCTGTGCCAGGGAATGCTAGGGGTGATTGCAGGTTATCCCAGTGTCAGACGCTGCCTCCCCATGGTCAGGGAAGATTTTTCTCGGACTTCCCCGTACAGGGAACACCTGTGACTGAAGAGAGCTGCGTGGAGTTGTCTACCGAGCTCCCCCATGCACTGACAATGGTTCCGGAATCCTGAGCGTGGGGAGGTTCCACCAACGTTTGGCAGAGCGTGGGTTATAACGGAATGCCTAAGCTCGTCTCCCCTGAGTGTTTTCCTAATATCTCTGTGCCAGGGAATGCTAGGGGTGATTGCAGGATATCCCAGTGTCAGGGGCTGCCTCCCCAAGGTCAGGGAAGGTATTTCTCGGACTTCCCCGAACAGGGAACACCTGTGACTGAAGAGAGCTGCGTGGAGTTGTCTCTCGAGCTCCCCCACGCAGTGACAATGGTTCCGGAATCCTGAGCGTGGGGAGGTTCCACCAACGGTCGACAGCGCGTGGGTTCTAACGGAATGCCTAAGCTCGTCTCCCCTGAGGGTTTTCCTAATGTCTCTGTGCCAGGGAATGCTAGGGGTGATTGCAGAATATCCCAGTGTCAGTGGCTGCCTCCCCAAGATCAGGGAATGTTTTTATTGGACTTCCCCGAGCATGGAACACCTGTGACTGAAGAGATCTGCGTGGAGTTGTCTCTCGAGCTCCCCCACGCACTGACAATGGTTCCGGAATCCTGAGCGTGGGGAGGTTCCACCAACGGTCGGCAGCGCGTGGGTTCGAACGGAATGCCTAAGCTCGTCTCCCCTGAGGGTTTTCCTAATTTCTCTGTGCCAGGGAATGCTAGGGGTGATTGCAGGATATCCCAGTGTCATAGGCTGCCTCCCCAAGGTAAGGGAAGTTATTTCTCGGTCTTCCCCGGGCATGGAACACCTGTGACTGAAGAGAGCTGCGTGGAGTTGTCTCTCGTGCTCCCCCACGCACTGACAATGGTTCCGGAATCCTGAGCGTGGGGAGGTTCCACCAACGGTCGGCAGCGCGTGGGTTTTAACGGAATGCCTAAGCTCGTCTCCCCTGAGGTTTTTCCTTATGTCTCTCTGACAGGGAATGCTAGGGGTGATTGCAGGATATCCCAGTGTCAGAGGCTGCCTCCCCAAGTTCAGGGAAGGTATTTCTCGGACTTCCCCGAACAGGGAACACCTGTGACTGATGAGAGCTGCGTGGAGTTGTCTCTCGTGCTCCCCCACGCACTGACAATTTTTCCGGAATCCTGAGCGTGGGGAGGTTCCACCAACTGTCGGCAGCACGTGGGTTCTAACGGAATGCCTAAGCTCGTCTCCCCTGAGGCTTTTCCTAATTTCTCTCTGCCAGGGAATGCTAGGGGTGATTGCAGGATATCCCAGTGTCAGAGCCTGCCTCCCCAAGGTCAGGGAAGGTATTTCTCGGACTTCCCCGAACAGGGAACACCTGTGACTGAAGAGAGCTGCGTGGAGTTATCTCTCGGGCTCCCCCACGCACTGACAATGGTTCCGGAATCCTGAGCGTGGGGAGCTTCCACCAACGGTCGGCAGCGCGTGGGTTCTAACGGAATGCATAAGCTCGTCTCCCCTGAGGGTTTTCCTAATGTCTCAGTGCCTGGGAATGCTAGGGGTGATTGCAGGATATCCCAGTGTCAGAGGCTGCGTCCCCAAGGTCAGGGAAGGTAGTTCTCGGACTTCCCCTATCAGGGATCACCTGTGACTGAACAGACCTGCGTGGAGTTGTCTCTCGAGCTCCCCCACGCACTGACAATGTTTCCGGAATCCTGATCGTGGGGAGGTTCCACCAACGGTCGGCAGCGCGTGGGTTCTAACGGAATGCCTAAGCTCGTCTCCCCTGAGTCTTTCCTAAAGTCACTGTGCCAGGGAATGCTAGGGGTGATTGCATGAATTCCCATTGTCAGAAGCTGCCTCCCCAAGGTCAGGGAAGTTATTTCTCGGACTTCCCCGAACAGGGAACACCTGTGAGTGAAGAGAGATGCGTGGAGTTGTCTCTCGTGCTCCCCCTGGCATTGACAATGGATCCGGATTCCTGAGCGTGGGGAGGTTCCACCAACGGCGGGCAGCGCGTGGGTTCTAACGGAGTGCCTAAGCTCGTCTCCCCTGAGGGTTTTCCTAATGTCTCTATGCCAGGGAATGCTAGGGGTGATTGCAGGATATCCCAGTGTCAGAGGCTGCCTCCCCATGGTCAGGGAATGTATTTCTCGGACTTCCCCGAACAGGGAACACCTGTGACTGAAGAGAGCTGCGTGGAGTTGTCTCTCGAGTTCCCCCACGCACTGACAATGTTTCCGGAATCCTGAGCTTGGGGAGCTTCCACCAACGGTCGGCAGCACGTGGGTTCTAACGGAAAGCCTAAGCTCGTCTCCCCTGAGGGTTTTCCTAATGTCTCTGTGCCAGGGAATGCTAGGGGTGATTGCAGGATATCCCAGTGTCAGAGGCTGCCTCCCCAAGGTCAGGGAATGTAGTTCTCGGACTTCCCCTAACAGGGATCACCTGTGACTGAAGAGACCTGCGTGGAGTTGTCTCTCGAGCTCCCCCACGCACTGACAATGTTTCCGGAATCCTGAGCGTGGGGAGGTTCCACCAACGGTCGGCAGCGCGTGGGTTCTAACGGAATGCCTAAGCTCGTTCTCCCCTGAAGGTTTTCCTAATATCTCTGTGCCAGGGAATGCTAGGGGTCATTGCAGGATATCCCAGTGTCAGAGGCTGCCTCCCCAAGGTCAGTGAAGTTATTTCTCGGACTTCCCCGAACAGGGAACACCTGTGAGTGAAGAGAGATGCGTGGAGTTGTCTCTCGTGTTCCCCCTCGCACTGACAATGGATCCGGATTCCTGAGCGTGGGGAGCTTCCACCAACGGTTGGCAGCGCTTGGGTTCTAACGGAATGCCTAAGCTCGTCTCCCCTGAGTGTTTTCCTAATGTCTCTATGCCAGGGAATGCTAGGGGTGATTGCAGGATATCCTAGTGTCAGAGCCTGCCTCCCCAAGGTCAGGGAAGGTATTTCTCGGACTTCCCCGAACAGGGAACACCTGTGACTGAAGAGAGCTGCGTGGAGTTATCTCTCGGGCTCCCCCACGCACTGACAATGGTTCCGGAATCCTGAGCGTGGGGAGCTTCCACCAACGGTCGGCAGCGCGTGGGTTCTTACGGAATGCCTAAGCTCGTCTCCCCTGAGGGTTTTCCTAATGTCTCAGTGCCTGGGAATGCTAGGGGTGATTGCAGGATATCCCAGTGTCAGAGGCTGCGTCCCCAAGGTCAGGGAAGGTAGTTCTCGGACTTCCCCTATCAGGGATCACCTGTGACTGAAGAGACCTGCGTGGAGTTGTCTCTCGAGCTCCCCCACGCGCTGACAATGTTTCCGGAATCCTGATCGTGGGGAGGTTCCACCAACGGTCGGCAGCGCGTGGGTTCTAACGGAATGCCTAAGCTCGTCTCCCCTGAGTCTTTCCTAAAGTCACTGTGCCAGGGAATGCTAGGGGTGATTGCATGAATTCCCAGTGTCAAAGGCTGCCTCCCCAAGGTCAGGGAAGGTATTTCTCGGACTTCCCAGTATAGGGAACTCCTGTGACTGAAGAGAGCTGCGTGGAGTTGTCTATCGAGCTCCCCCACGCACTGACAATGGTTCCGGAATCCTGAGCGTAGGGAGGTTCCACCAACGGTCGGCAGCGCGTGGGTTCTAACGGAATGCCTAAGCTCGTCTCCCCTGAGGGTTTTCCTCATGTCTCTCTGCCAGCGAATGCTAGGGGTGATTGCAGGATATCCCAGTGTCAGAGGCTGCCTCCCCAAGGTCAGGGAAGTTATTTCTCGGACTTCCCCGAACAGGGAACACCTGTGAGTGAAGAGAGCAGCGTGGAGTTGTCTCTCGAGCTCCCCCACACTCTGACAATTGTTCCGGAATCCTGAGCGTGGGGAGGTTCCACCAACGGTCGGCAGCGCGTGGGTTCTAACGGAATGCCTATGCTCGTCTCCCCTGAGGGCTGTCATAAAATCTCTGTGCCAGGGAATGCTAGGGGTGATTGCAAGATATCCCAGTGTCAGAGGCTGCCTCCCCAAGTTCAGGGAAGTTATTTCTCGGACTTCCCCGAACAGGAAACACCTGTGACTGAAGAGAGCTACGTGGAGTTGTCTCTCGAGCTCCCCCATGCACTGACAATGTTTCCGGAATCCTGAGCGTGGGCAGGTTCCACCAACGGTCGGCAGCGCGTGGGTTCTAACGGAATGCCTAAGCTCTTCTCCCCTGAGTGTTTTCCTAATTTCTCTGTGCCAGGGAATGCTAGCGGTGATTGCAGGATATCCCAGTGTCAGAGGCTGCCTCCCCACGGTCAGGGAAGGTATTTCTCGGACTTCCCCGAACAGGGAACACCTGTGACTGAAGAGAGCTGCGTGGATTTGTCTCTCGAGCTCCCCCACGCACTGACAATTGTTCCGGAATCATGAGCGTGGGGAGGTTCCACCAACGGTCGGCAGCGCATGGGTTCTAACGGAATGCCTAAGCTCGTCTCCCCTGAGGCTTTTCCTAATGTCTCTGTGCCAGGGAATGCTAGGGGTGATTGCAGGATATCCCAGTGTCAGAGGCTGCCTCCCCAAGGTCAAGGAATTTATTTCTCGGACTTCCCCGTAAAAGGAACTCCTGTGACTGAAGAGAGCTGCGTGGAGTTGTCTCTCGAGCTCCCCCACGCACTGACAATGGTTCTGGAATCCTGAGCGTGGGGAGGTTCCACCAACGGTCGGCAGCGCGTGGGTTCTAACGGAATGCCTCAGCTCGTCTCCCCTGAGGCTTTTCCTAATTTCTCTGTGCCAGGGAATGCTAGGGGTGATTGCAGGATATCCCAGTGTCAGAGGCTGCCTCCCCAAGGTCAGGGAAGGTATTTCTCGGACTTCCCCGTATAGGGAACTCCTGTGAATGAAGAGAGTTGCGTGGAGTTGTCTATCGAGATCCCCCACGCACTGACAATGTTTCCGGGATCCTGAGCGTGGGGAGGTTTCACCAACGTTCGGCAGCGCATGGGTTCTAACGGAATGCCTAAGCTCGTCTCCCCTGAGCCTTTTCCTAATGTCTCTGTGCCAGGGAATGCTAGGGGTGATTGCAGGATATCCCAGTGTCAGAGGCTGCCTCCCAATGGTCAGGGAAGGTATTTCTCGGACTTCCCCGAACAGGGAACACCTGTGACTGAAGAGAGCTGCGTGGAGTTTTCTCTCGAGCTCCCCCACGCACTGACAATTGTTCCGGAATCATTAGCGTGGGGAGGTTCCACCAACGGTCGGCAGCGCATGGGTTCTAACGGAATGCCTAAGCTCGTCTCCCCTGAGGCTTTTCCTAATGTCTCTGTGCCAGGGAATGCTAGGGGTGATTGCAGGTTATCCCAGTGTCAGAGGCTGCCTCCCCAAGGTCAGGGAAGGTATTTCTCGGACTTCCCCGTAAAAGGAACTCCTGTGACTGAAGAGAGCTGCGTGGAGTTGTCTCTCGAGCTCCCACACGCACTGACAATGGTTCTGGAATCCTGAGCGTGGGGAGGTTCCACCAACGGTCGGCAGCGCGTGGGTTCTAACGGAATGCCTAAGCTCGTCTCCTCTGAGTTTTTTCCCTCATGTCTCTATGCCAGGGAATGCTAGGGGTGATTGCAGGATATCCCAGTGTCAGAGGCTGCCTCCCCATGTTCAGGGAATTTATTTCTCGGACTTCCCCGAACAGGGAACATCTGTGACTGAAGTGAGCTGCGTGGAGTTGTCTCTCGAGCTCCCCCACGCACTGACAATGGTTCCGGAATCCTGAGCGTGGGGAGCTTCCACCAACGGTCGGCAGCGCGTGGGTTCTAATGGAATGCCTAAGCTCGTCTCCCCTGAGGCTTTTCCTAATGTCTCTGTTCCAGGGAATGCTAGGGGTGATTGCAGGATATCCCAGTGTCAGAGGCTGCCTCCCCAAGGTCAGGGAAGGAATTTCTCGGACTTCCCCGAACAGGGAACACCTGTGACTGAAGAGAGCTGCGTGGAGTTGTCTCTCGAGCTCCCCCACGCACTGACAATGGTTCCGGAATCCTGAGCGTGGGGAGGTTCCACCAACGGTCGGCAGCGCATGGGTTCTAACGGAATGCCTAAGCTGGTCTCCCCTGAGGGTTTTCCTAATGTCTCTGTGCCAGGGAATGCTAGGGGTGATTGCAGGATATCCCAGTGTCAGAGGCTGCCTCCCCAAGGTCAGGGAAGGTATTTCTCGGACTTCCCCGTACAGGGAACACATGTGACTGAAGAAAGCTGCGTGGAGTTGTCTCTCTGGCTCCCCCACGCACTGACAATTGTTCCGGAATCCTGAGCGTGGGGAGGTTCCACCAACGGTCGGCAGCGCGTGGGTTCTAACGGAATGCCTAAGCTCGTCTCCCCTGAGGGTTTTCCTAATATCTCTGTGCCAGTTAATGCTAGGGGTGATTACAGGATATCCCAGTGTCAGAGGCTGCCTCCCCAAGGTCAGGGAAGTTTTTTCTCGGACATCCCATAACAGGGAACACCTGTGACTAAAGAGAGCTTCGTGGAGTTGTCTCTCGAACTCCCCCACGCACTGACAATGTTTTCGGAATCCTGAGCGTGGGGAGGTTCCACCAACGGTCGGCAGCACGTTGGTCCTAACGAAATGCATAAGGTCGTCTCCCCTGAGAGTTTTCCTAATGTCTCTGTGCCAGGGAATGCTAGGGGTGATTGCAGGATATCCCAGTGTCAGAGGCTGCCTACCCACGTTCAGGGAAGGTATTTCTCGGACTTCCCTGAGCATGGAACACCTGTGACTGAAGAGAGCTGCGTGGAGTTGTCTCTCGTGCTCCCCACTCACTGACAATGTTTCCAGATTCCTGAGCGTGGGGAGGTTCCAACAACGGTCGGCAGCGCGTGGGTTCTATCGGAATGCCTAAGCTCGTCTCCCCTGAAGTTTTTCCTAATGTCTCTGTGCCAGGGAATGCTAGGGGTGATTGCAGGATATCCCAGTGTCAGAGGCTGCCTCCCCAAGGTCAGGGAAGTTATTTCTCGGACTTCCCCGAACAGGGAACACCTGTGACTGAAGAGAGCTGCGTGGAATTGTCTCTCGAGCTCCCCCACGCACTGACAATGGTTCCGGAATCCTGAGCGTGGGGAGGTTCCACCAAGGGTCGGCAGCGCGTGGGTTCCAACGGAATGCCTAAGCTCGTCTCCCCTGAGGGTTTTCCTAATATCTCTGACGAAGGGAATGCTAGGGGTGATTGCAGGATATCCCAGTGTCAGAGGCTGCCTCCCCAAGGTCAGGGAAGTTATTTCTCGGACTTCCCCGAGCAGGGAACACCTGTGACTGAAGAGAGCTGCGTGGAGTAGTCTCTCGAGCTCCCCCACGCACTGACAATTTTTCCGGAATCCTGAGCGTGGGGAGGTTCCAACAACGGTCGGCAGCGCGTGGGTTCTAACGGAATGCCTAAGCTCGTCTCCCCTGAGGGTTTCTCTAATGTCTCTGTGCCAGGGAATGCTAGGGGTGATTGCAGGATATCCCAGTGTCAGACGCTGCCTCCCCATGGTCAGGGAAGATTTTTCTCGGACTTCCCCGTACAGGGAACACCTGTGACTGAAGAGAGCTGCGTGGAGTTGTCTACCGAGCTCCCCCATGCACTGACAATGGTTCCGGAATCCTGAGCGTGGGGAGGTTCCACCAACGTTTGGCAGAGCGTGGGTTATAACGGAATGCCTAAGCTCGTCTCCCCTGAGTGTTTTCCTAATATCTCTGTGCCAGGGAATGCTAGGGGTGATTGCAGGATATCCCAGTGTCAGGGGCTGCCTCCCCAAGGTCAGGGAAGGTATTTCTCGGACTTCCCCGAACAGGGAACACCTGTGACTGAAGAGAGCTGCGTGGAGTTGTCTCTCGAGCTCCCCCACGCAGTGACAATGGTTCCGGAATCCTGAGCGTGGGGAGGTTCCACCAACGGTCGACAGCGCGTGGGTTCTAACGGAATGCCTAAGCTCGTCTCCCCTGAGGGTTTTCCTAATGTCTCTGTGCCAGGGAATGCTAGGGGTGATTGCAGAATATCCCAGTGTCAGAGGCTGCCTCCCCAAGGTCAGGGAATGTTTTTATTGGACTTCCCCGAGCATGGAACACCTGTGACTGAAGAGATCTGCGTGGAGTTGTCTCTCGAGCTCCCCCACGCACTGACAATGGTTCCGGAATCCTGAGCGTGGGGAGGTTCCACCAACGGTCGGCAGCGCGTGGGTTCGAACGGAATGCCTAAGCTCGTCTCCCCTGAGGGTTTTCCTAATGTCTCTGTGCCAGGGAATGCTAGGGGTGATTGCAGGATATCCCAGTGTCATAGGCTGCCTCCCCAAGGTAAGGGAAGTTATTTCTCGGTCTTCCCCGGGCATGGAACACCTGTGACTGAAGAGAGCTGCGTGGAGTTGTCTCTCGTGCTCCCCCACGCACTGACAATGGTTCCGGAATCCTGAGCGTGGGGAGGTTCCACCAACGGTCGGCAGCGCGTGGGTTTTAACGGAATGCCTAAGCTCGTCTCCCCTGAGGTTTTTCCTTATGTCTCTCTGCCAGGGAATGCTAGGGGTGATTGCAGGATATCCCAGTGTCAGAGGCTGCCTCCCCAAGTTCAGGGAAGGTATTTCTCGGACTTCCCCGAACAGGGAACACCTGTGACTGATGAGAGCTGCGTGGAGTTGTCTCTCGTGCTCCCCCACGCACTGACAATTTTTCCGGAATCCTGAGCGTGGGGAGGTTCCACCAACTGTCGGCAGCACGTGGGTTCTAACGGAATGCCTAAGCTCGTCTCCCCTGAGGCTTTTCCTAATTTCTCTCTGCCAGGGAATGCTAGGGGTGATTGCAGGATATCCCAGTGTCAGAGCCTGCCTCCCCAAGGTCAGGGAAGGTATTTCTCGGACTTCCCCGAACAGGGAACACCTGTGACTGAAGAGAGCTGCGTGGAGTTATCTCTCGGGCTCCCCCACGCACTGACAATGGTTCCGGAATCCTGAGCTTGGGGAGCTTCCACCAACGGTCGGCAGCACGTGGGTTCTAACGGAAAGCCTAAGCTCGTCTCCCCTGAGGGTTTTCCTAATGTCTCTGTGCCAGGGAATGCTAGGGGTTATTGCAGGATATCCCAGTGTCAGAGGCTGCCTCCCCAAGGTCAGGGAATGTAGTTCTCGGACTTCCCCTAACAGGGATCACCTGTGACTGAAGAGACCTGCGTGGAGTTGTCTCTCGAGCTCCCCCACGCACTGACAATGTTTCCGGAATCCTGAGCGTGGGGAGGTTCCACCAACGGTCGGCAGCGCGTGGGTTCTAACGGAATGCCTAAGCTCGTTCTCCCCTGAAGGTTTTCCTAATATCTCTGTGCCAGGGAATGCTAGGGGTCATTGCAGGATATCCCAGTGTCAGAGGCTGCTTCCCCAAGGTCAGTGAAGTTATTTCTCGGACTTCCCCGAACAGGGAACACCTGTGAGTGAAGAGAGATGCGTGGAGTTGTCTCTCGTGCTCCCCCTCGCACTGACAATGGATCCGGATTCCTGAGCGTGGGGAGCTTCCACCAACGGTCGGCAGCGCGTGGGTTCTAACGGAATGCCTAAGCTCGTCTCCCCTGAGTGTTTTCCTAATGTCTCTATGCCAGGGAATGCTAGGGGTGATTGCAGGATATCCCAGTGTCAGAGGCTGCCTCCCCATTTTCAGGGAAGGTATTTCTAGGTCTTCCCCGAACAGGGAACACCTGTGACTGAAGAGAGCTGCGTGGAGTTGTCTCTCGAGCTCCCCCACGCACTGACAATGGTTCCGGAATTCTGAGCGTGGGGAGGTTCCACCAACGGTCGGCAGCGCGTGGGTTCTAACGGAATGCCTAAGCTCGTCTCCCCTGAGGGTTTTCCTAATGTCTGTGTGCCAGGGAATGCTAGGGGTGATTGCAGGATATCCCAGTGTCAGAGGCTGCCTCCCCAAGGTCAGGGAAGTTATTTCTCGGACTTCCCCGAACAGGGAACACCTGTGACTGAAGAGAGCTGCGTGGAGTTGTCTCTCGAGCTCCCCCACGCACTGACAATGGTTCCGGAATCCTGAGCGTGGTGAGGTTCCACCAACGGTCGGCAGCGCGTGGGTTCTAATGGAATGCATAAGCTCGTCTTCCCTGAGGCTTTTCCTAATGTCTCTGTGCCAAGGAATGCTAGGGGTGATTGCAGGTTTTCCCAGTGTCAGAGGCTGCCTCCCCAAGGTCAGGGAAGGTATTTCTCGGACTTCCCCGAACAGGGAACACCTGTGACTGAAGAGAGCTGCGTGGAGTTGTCTCTCGAGCTCCCCCACGCACTGACTATATTTCCGGAATCCTGAGCGTCGGGAGGTTCCACCAACGGTTGGCAGCGCGTGGGTTCTAACGGAATGCCTAAGCTCGTCTTCCCTGAGCCTTTTCCTAATGTCTCTGTGCCAGGGAATGCTAGGGGTGATTGCAGGATATCCCAGTGTCAGAGGCTGCCTCCCCAAGGTCAGGGAAGGTATTTCTCGGACTTCCCCGAACAGGGAACACCTGTGACTGAAGACAGCTGCGTGGAATTGTCTCTCTAGCTCCCGCACGCACTGACAATTGTTCCGGATTCCTGGGCGTGGGGAGTTTCCACCAACGGTCGGCAGCGCGTGGGTTCTAACGGAATGCCTAAGCTCGTCTCCCCTGAAGGTTTTCCTAATGTCTCTGTGCCAGGGAATGCTAGGGGTGATTGCAGGTTATCCCAGTGTCAGAGGCTGTCTCCCCAAGGTCAGGGAATGTATTTCTCGGAATTCCCCGAAAAGGGAACACCTGTGACTGAAGAGAGCTGCGTGGAGTTGTCTCTCGAGCTCCCCCACGCACTGACAATGGTTCCGATTTCCAGAACGTGGGGAGGTTCCACCAACGGTCGGCAGCGCGTGGGTTCGAACGGAATGCATAAGCTCGTCTCCCCTGAGGGTTTTCCTAATGTCTCTGTGCCAGGGAATGCTAGGGGTGATTGCAGGTTATCCCAGGGTCAGAGGCTGCCTCCCCAAGGTCAGGGAAGGTATTTCTCGGACATCCCCGAACAGGGAACACCTGTGACTGAAGAGAGCTGCGTGGAGTTGTCTCTCGAGCTCCCCCACGCACTGACAATGGTTCCGGAATCCTGAGCGTGGGGAGGTTCCACCAACGGTCGGCAGCGCATGGGTTCTAACGGAATGCCTAAGCTCGTCTTCCCTGAGAATTTTCCTAATGTCTCTGTGCCAGGGAATGCTAGGGGTGATTGCAGGATATCCCAGTGTCAGAGGCTGCCTCCCCAAGTTCAGGGAAGGTTTTTCTCGGACTTCCCCGAACAGGGAACACCTGTGACTGAAGAGAGTTGCGTGGAGTTGTCTCTCGAGCTCCCCCACGCAATGACAATGGTTCCGGAATCCTGAGCGTGGGGAGGTTCCACCAACGGTCGGCAGCGCGTGGGTTCTAACGGAATGCCTAAGCTCGTCTCCCCTGAGGCTTTTCCTAATGTCTCTGTGCCAGGGAATGCTAGGGGTGATTGCAGGATATCCCAGTGTCAGAGGCTGCCTCCCCAAGGTCAGGGAAGGTATTTCTCGGACTTCCCAGTATAGGGAACTCCTGTGACTGAAGAGAGCTGCGTGGAGTTGTCTATCGAGCTCCCCCACGCACTGACAATGGTTCCGGAATCCTGAGCGTAGGGAGGTTCCACCAACGGTCGGCAGCGCGTGGGTTCTAACGGAATGCCTAAGCTCGTCTCCCCTGAGGGTTTTCCTCATGTCTCTCTGCCAGCGAATGCTAGGGGTGATTGCAGGATATCCCAGTGTCAGAGGCTGCCTCCCCAAGGTCAGGGAAGTTATTTCTCGGACTTCCCCGAACAGGGAACACCTGTGAGTGAAGAGAGCAGCGTGGAGTTGTCTCTCGAGCTCCCCCACACTCTGACAATTGTTCCGGAATCCTGAGCGTGGGGAGGTTCCACCAACGTTCGGCAGCGCGTGGGTTCTAACGGAATGCCTATGCTCGTCTCCCCTGAGGGCTTTCATAAAATCTCTGTGCTAGGGAATGCTAGGGGTGATTGCAAGATATCCCAGTGTCAGAGGCTGCCTCCCCAAGTTCAGGGAAGTTATTTCTCGGACTTCCCCGAACAGGAAACACCTGTGACTGAAGAGAGCTACGTGGAGTTGTCTCTCGAGCTCCCCCATGCACTGACAATGTTTCCGGAATCCTGAGCGTGGGCAGGTTCCACCAACGGTCGGCAGCGCGTGGGTTCTAACGGAATGCCTAAGCTCTTCTCCCCTGAGTGTTTTCCTAATTTCTCTGTGCCAGGGAATGCTAGCGGTGATTGCAGGATATCCCAGTGTCAGAGGCTGCCTCCCCACGGTCAGGGAAGGTATTTCTCGGACTTCCCCGAACAGGGAACACCTGTGACTGAAGAGAGCTGCGTGGATTTGTCTCTCGAGCTCCCCCACGCACTGACAATTGTTCCGGAATCATGAGCGTGGGGAGGTTCCACCAACGGTCGGCAGCGCATGGGTTCTAACGGAATGCCTAAGCTCGTCTCCCCTGAGGCTTTTCCTAATGTCTCTGTGCCAGGGAATGCTAGGGGTGATTGCAGGATATCCCAGTGTCAGAGGCTGCCTCCCCAAGGTCAAGGAATTTATTTCTCGGACTTCCCCGTAAAAGGAACTCCTGTGACTGAAGAGAGCTGCGTGGAGTTGTCTCTCGAGCTCCCCCACGCACTGACAATGGTTCTGGAATCCTGAGCGTGGGGAGGTTCCACCAACGGTCGGCAGCGCGTGGGTTCTAACGGAATGCCTCAGCTCGTCTCCCCTGAGGCTTTTCCTAATGTCTCTGTGCCAGGGAATGCTAGGGGTGATTGCAGGATATCCCAGTGTCAGAGGCTGCCTCCCCAAGGTCAGGGAAGGTATTTCTCGGACTTCCCCGTATAGGGAACTCCTGTGAATGAAGAGAGTTGCGTGGAGTTGTCTATCGAGATCCCCCACGCACTGACAATGTTTCCGGGATCCTGAGCGTGGGGAGGTTTCACCAACGTTCGGCAGCGCATGGGTTCTAACGGAATGCCTAAGCTCGTCTCCCCTGAGGCTTTTCCTAATGTCTCTGTGCCAGGGAATGCTAGGGGTGATTGCAGGATATCCCAGTGTCAGAGGCTGCCTCCCAATGGTCAGGGAAGGTATTTCTCGGACTTCCCCGAACAGGGAACACCTGTGACTGAAGAGAGCTGCGTGGAGTTTTCTCTCGAGCTCCCCCACGCACTGACAATTGTTCCGGAATCATAAGCGTGGGGAGGTTCCACCAACGGTCGGCAGCGCATGGGTTCTAACGGAATGCCTAAGCTCGTCTCCCCTGAGGCTTTTCCTAATGTCTCTGTGCCAGGGAATGCTAGGGGTGATTGCAGGATATCCCAGTGTCAGAGGCTGCCTCCCCAAGGTCAGGGAAGGTATTTCTCGGACTTCCCCGTAAAAGGAACTCCTGTGACTGAAGAGAGCTGCGTGGAGTTGTCTCTCGAGCTCCCACACGCACTGACAATGGTTCTGGAATCCTGAGCGTGGGGAGGTTCCACCAACGGTCGGCAGCGCGTGGGTTCTAACGGAATGCCTAAGCTCGTCTCCTCTGAGTTTTTTCCCTCATGTCTCTATGCCAGGGAATGCTAGGGGTGATTGCAGGATATCCCAGTGTCAGAGGCTGCCTCCCCATGGTCAGGGAATTTATTTCTCGGACTTCCCCGAACAGGGAACACCTGTGACTGAAGTGAGCTGCGTGGAGTTGTCTCTCGAGCTCCCCCACGCACTGACAATGGTTCCGGAATCCTGAGCGTGGGGAGCTTCCACCAACGGTCGGCAGCGCGTGGGTTCTAATGGAATGCCTAAGCTCGTCTCCCCTGAGGCTTTTCCTAATGTCTCTGTTCCAGGGAATGCTAGGGGTGATTGCAGGATATCCCAGTGTCAGAGGCTGCCTCCCCAAGGTCAGGGAAGTTATTTCTCGGACTTCCCCGAACAGGGAACACCTGTGACTGAAGAGAGCTGCGTGGAATTGTCTCTCGAGCTCCCCCACGCACTGACAATGGTTCCGGAATCCTGAGCGTGGGGAGGTTCCACCAAGGGTCGGCAGCGCGTGGGTTCCAACGGAATGCCTAAGCTCGTCTCCCCTGAGGGTTTTCCTAATATCTCTGACGAAGGGAATGCTAGGGGTGATTGCAGGATATCCCAGTGTCAGAGGCTGCCTCCCCAAGGTCAGGGAAGTTATTTCTCGGACTTCCCCGAGCAGGGAACACCTGTGACTGAAGAGAGCTGCGTGGAGTTGTCTCTCGAGCTCCCCCACGCACTGACAATTTTTCCGGAATCCTGAGGGTGGGGAGGTTCCAACAACGGTCGGCAGCGCGTGGGTTCTAACGGAATGCCTAAGCTCGTCTCCCCTGAGGGTTTTTCTAATGTCTCTGTGCCAGGGAATGCTAGGGGTGATTGCAGGATATCCCAGTGTCAGACGCTGCCTCCCCATGGTCAGGGAAGATTTTTCTCGGACTTCCCCGTACAGGGAACACCTGTGACTGAAGAGAGCTGCGTGGAGTTGTCTACCGAGCTCCCCCATGCACTGACAATGGTTCCGGAATCCTGAGCGTGGGGAGGTTCCACCAACGTTTGGCAGAGCGTGGGTTATAACGGAATGCCTAAGCTCGTCTCCCCTGAGTGTTTTCCTAATATCTCTGTGCCAGGGAATGCTAGGGGTGATTGCAGGATATCCCAGTGTCAGGGGCTGCCTCCCCAAGGTCAGGGAAGGTATTTCTCGGACTTCCCCGAACAGGGAACACCTGTGACTGAAGAGAGCTGCGTGGAGTTGTCTCTCGAGCTCCCCCACGCAGTGACAATGGTTCCGGAATCCTGAGCGTGGGGAGGTTCCACCAACGGTCGACAGCGCGTGGGTTCTAACGGAATGCCTAAGCTCGTCTCCCCTGAGGGTTTTCCTAATGTCTCTGTGCCAGGGAATGCTAGGGGTGATTGCAGAATATCCCAGTGTCAGTGGCTGCCTCCCCAAGATCAGGGAATGTTTTTATTGGACTTCCCCGAGCATGGAACACCTGTGACTGAAGAGATCTGCGTGGAGTTGTCTCTCGAGCTCCCCCACGCACTGACAATGGTTCCGGAATCCTGAGCGTGGGGAGGTTCCACCAACGGTCGGCAGCGCGTGGGTTCGAACGGAATGCCTAAGCTCGTCTCCCCTGAGGGTTTTCCTAATGTCTCTGTGCCAGGGAATGCTAGGGGTGATTGCAGGATATCCCAGTGTCATAGGCTGCCTCCCCAAGGTAAGGGAAGTTATTTCTGGGTCTTCCCCGGGCATGGAACACCTGTGACTGAAGAGAGCTGCGTGGAGTTGTCTCTCGTGCTCCCCCACGCACTGACAATGGTTCCGGAATCCTGAGCGTGGGGAGGTTCCACCAACGGTCGGCAGCGCGTGGGTTTTAACGGAATGCCTAAGCTCGTCTCCCCTGAGGTTTTTCCTTATGTCTCTCTGACAGGGAATGCTAGGGGTGATTGCAGGATATCCCAGTGTCAGAGGCTGCCTCCCCAAGTTCAGGGAAGGTATTTCTCGGACTTCCCCGAACAGGGAACACCTGTGACTGATGAGAGCTGCGTGGAGTTGTCTCTCGTGCTCCCCCACGCACTGACAATTTTTCCGGAATCCTGAGCGTGGGGAGGTTCCACCAACTGTCGGCAGCACGTGGGTTCTAACGGAATGCCTAAGCTCGTCTCCCCTGAGGCTTTTCCTAATTTCTCTCTGCCAGGGAATGCTAGGGGTGATTGCAGGATATCCCAGTGTCAGAGCCTGCCTCCCCAAGGTCAGGGAAGGTATTTCTCGGACTTCCCCGAACAGGGAACACCTGTGACTGAAGAGAGCTGCGTGGAGTTATCTCTCGGGCTCCCCCACGCACTGACAATGGTTCCGGAATCCTGAGCGTGGGGAGCTTCCACCAACGGTCGGCAGCGCGTGGGTTCTAACGGAATGCATAAGCTCGTCTCCCCTGAGGGTTTTCCTAATGTCTCAGTGCCTGGGAATGCTAGGGGTGATTGCAGGATATCCCAGTGTCAGAGGCTGCGTCCCCAAGGTCAGGGAAGGTAGTTCTCGGACTTCCCCTATCAGGGATCACCTGTGACTGAACAGACCTGCGTGGAGTTGTCTCTCGAGCTCCCCCACGCACTGACAATGTTTCCGGAATCCTGATCGTGGGGAGGTTCCACCAACGGTCGGCAGCGCGTGGGTTCTAACGGAATGCCTAAGCTCGTCTCCCCTGAGTCTTTCCTAAAGTCACTGTGCCAGGGAATGCTAGGGGTGATTGCATGAATTCCCATTGTCAGAAGCTGCCTCCCCAAGGTCAGGGAAGTTATTTCTCGGACTTCCCCGAACAGGGAACACCTGTGAGTGAAGAGAGATGCGTGGAGTTGTCTCTCGTGCTCCCCCTGGCATTGACAATGGATCCGGATTCCTGAGCGTGGGGAGGTTCCACCAACGGTCGGCAGCGCGTGGGTTCTAACGGAGTGCCTAAGCTCGTCTCCCCTGAGGGTTTTCCTAATGTCTCTATGCCAGGGAATGCTAGGGGTGATTGCAGGATATCCCAGTGTCAGAGGCTGCCTCCCCATGGTCAGGGAATGTATTTCTCGGACTTCCCCGAACAGGGAACACCTGTGACTGAAGAGAGCTGCGTGGAGTTGTCTCTCGAGTTCCCCCACGCACTGACAATGTTTCCGGAATCCTGAGCTTGGGGAGCTTCCACCAACGGTCGGCAGCACGTGGGTTCTAACGGAAAGCCTAAGCTCGTCTCCCCTGAGGGTTTTCCTAATGTCTCTGTGCCAGGGAATGCTAGGGGTGATTGCAGGATATCCCAGTGTCAGAGGCTGCCTCCCCAAGGTCAGGGAATGTAGTTCTCGGACTTCCCCTAACAGGGATCACCTGTGACTGAAGAGACCTGCGTGGAGTTGTCTCTCGAGCTCCCCCACGCACTGACAATGTTTCCGGAATCCTGAGCGTGGGGAGGTTCCACCAACGGTCGGCAGCGCGTGGGTTCTAACGGAATGCCTAAGCTCGTTCTCCCCTGAAGGTTTTCCTAATATCTCTGTGCCAGGGAATGCTAGGGGTCATTGCAGGATATCCCAGTGTCAGAGGCTGCCTCCCCAAGGTCAGTGAAGTTATTTCTCGGACTTCCCCGAACAGGGAACACCTGTGAGTGAAGAGAGATGCGTGGAGTTGTCTCTCGTGTTCCCCCTCGCACTGACAATGGATCCGGATTCCTGAGCGTGGGGAGCTTCCACCAACGGTTGGCAGCGCGTGGGTTCTAACGGAATGCCTAAGCTCGTCTCCCCTGAGTGTTTTCCTAATGTCTCTATGCCAGGGAATGCTAGGGGTGATTGCAGGATATCCTAGTGTCAGAGCCTGCCTCCCCAAGGTCAGGGAAGGTATTTCTCGGACTTCCCCGAACAGGGAACACCTGTGACTGAAGAGAGCTGCGTGGAGTTATCTCTCGGGCTCCCCCACGCACTGACAATGGTTCCGGAATCCTGAGCGTGGGGAGCTTCCACCAACGGTCGGCAGCGCGTGGGTTCTAACGGAATGCCTAAGCTCGTCTCCCCTGAGTCTTTCCTAAAGTCACTGTGCCAGGGAATGCTAGGGGTGATTGCATGAATTCCCAGTGTCAAAGGCTGCCTCCCCAAGGTCAGGGAAGGTATTTCTCGGACTTCCCAGTATAGGGAACTCCTGTGACTGAAGAGAGCTGCGTGGAGTTGTCTATCGAGCTCCCCCACGCACTGACAATGGTTCCGGAATCCTGAGCGTAGGGAGGTTCCACCAACGGTCGGCAGCGCGTGGGTTCTAACGGAATGCCTAAGCTCGTCTCCCCTGAGGGTTTTCCTCATGTCTCTCTGCCAGCGAATGCTAGGGGTGATTGCAGGATATCCCAGTGTCAGAGGCTGCCTCCCCAAGGTCAGGGAAGTTATTTCTCGGACTTCCCCGAACAGGGAACACCTGTGAGTGAAGAGAGCAGCGTGGAGTTGTCTCTCGAGCTCCCCCACACTCTGACAATTGTTCCGGAATCCTGAGCGTGGGGAGGTTCCACCAACGGTCGGCAGCGCGTGGGTTCTAACGGAATGCCTATGCTCGTCTCCCCTGAGGGCTTTCATAAAATCTCTGTGCCAGGGAATGCTAGGGGTGATTGCAAGATATCCCAGTGTCAGAGGCTGCCTCCCCAAGTTCAGGGAAGTTATTTCTCGGACTTCCCCGAACAGGAAACACCTGTGACTGAAGAGAGCTACGTGGAGTTGTCTCTCGAGCTCCCCCATGCACTGACAATGTTTCCGGAATCCTGAGCGTGGGCAGGTTCCACCAACGGTCGGCAGCGCGTGGGTTCTAACGGAATGCCTAAGCTCTTCTCCCCTGAGTGTTTTCCTAATTTCTCTGTGCCAGGGAATGCTAGCGGTGATTGCAGGATATCCCAGTGTCAGAGGCTGCCTCCCCACGGTCAGGGAAGGTATTTCTCGGACTTCCCCGAACAGGGAACACCTGTGACTGAAGAGAGCTGCGTGGATTTGTCTCTCGAGCTCCCCCACGCACTGACAATTGTTCCGGAATCATGAGCGTGGGGAGGTTCCACCAACGGTCGGCAGCGCATGGGTTCTAACGGAATGCCTAAGCTCGTCTCCCCTGAGGCTTTTCCTAATGTCTCTGTGCCAGGGAATGCTAGGGGTGATTGCAGGATATCCCAGTGTCAGAGGCTGCCTCCCCAAGGTCAAGGAATTTATTTCTCGGACTTCCCCGTAAAAGGAACTCCTGTGACTGAAGAGAGCTGCGTGGAGTTGTCTCTCGAGCTCCCCCACGCACTGACAATGGTTCTGGAATCCTGAGCGTGGGGAGGTTCCACCAACGGTCGGCAGCGCGTGGGTTCTAACGGAATGCCTCAGCTCGTCTCCCCTGAGGCTTTTCCTAATTTCTCTGTGCCAGGGAATGCTAGGGGTGATTGCAGGATATCCCAGTGTCAGAGGCTGCCTCCCCAAGGTCAGGGAAGGTATTTCTCGGACTTCCCCGTATAGGGAACTCCTGTGAATGAAGAGAGTTGCGTGGAGTTGTCTATCGAGATCCCCCACGCACTGACAATGTTTCCGGGATCCTGAGCGTGGGGAGGTTTCACCAACGTTCGGCAGCGCATGGGTTCTAACGGAATGCCTAAGCTCGTCTCCCCTGAGGCTTTTCCTAATGTCTCTGTGCCAGGGAATGCTAGGGGTGATTGCAGGATATCCCAGTGTCAGAGGCTGCCTCCCAATGGTCAGGGAAGGTATTTCTCGGACTTCCCCGAACAGGGAACACCTGTGACTGAAGAGAGCTGCGTGGAGTTTTCTCTCGAGCTCCCCCACGCACTGACAATTGTTCCGGAATCATTAGCGTGGGGAGGTTCCACCAATGGTCGGCAGCGCATGGGTTCTAACGGAATGCCTAAGCTCGTCTCCCCTGAGGCTTTTCCTAATGTCTCTGTGCCAGGGAATGCTAGGGGTGATTGCAGGATATCCCAGTGTCAGAGGCTGCCTCCCCAAGGTCAGGGAAGGTATTTCTCGGACTTCCCCGTAAAAGGAACTCCTGTGACTGAAGAGAGCTGCGTGGAGTTGTCTCTCGAGCTCCCACACGCACTGACAATGGTTCTGGAATCCTGAGCGTGGGGAGGTTCCACCAACGGTCGGCAGCGCGTGGGTTCTAACGGAATGCCTAAGCTCGTCTCCTCTGAGTTTTTTCCCTCATGTCTCTATGCCAGGGAATGCTAGGGGTGATTGCAGGATATCCCAGTGTCAGAGGCTGCCTCCCCATGGTCAGGGAATTTATTTCTCGGACTTCCCCGAACAGGGAACACCTGTGACTGAAGTGAGCTGCGTGGAGTTGTCTCTCGAGCTCCCCCACGCACTGACAATGGTTCCGGAATCCTGAGCGTGGGGAGCTTCCACCAACGGTCGGCAGCGCGTGGGTTCTAATGGAATGCCTAAGCTCGTCTCCCCTGAGGCTTTTCCTAATGTCTCTGTTCCAGGGAATGCTAGGGGTGATTGCAGGATATCCCAGTGTCAGAGGCTGCCTCCCCAAGGTCAGGGAAGGAATTTCTCGGACTTCCCCGAACAGGGAACACCTGTGACTGAAGAGAGCTGCGTGGAGTTGTCTCTCGAGCTCCCCCACGCACTGACAATGGTTCCGGAATCCTGAGCGTGGGGAGGTTCCACCAACGGTCGGCAGCGCATGGGTTCTAACGGAATGCCTAAGCTGGTCTCCCCTGAGGGTTTTCCTAATGTCTCTGTGCCAGGGAATGCTAGGGGTGATTGCAGGATATCCCAGTGTCAGAGGCTGCCTCCCCAAGGTCAGGGAAGGTATTTCTCGGACTTCCCCGTACAGGGAACACATGTGACTGAAGAAAGCTGCGTGGAGTTGTCTCTCTGGCTCCCCCACGCACTGACAATTGTTCCGGAATCCTGAGCGTGGGGAGGTTCCACCAACGGTCGGCAGCGCGTGGGTTCTAACGGAATGCCTAAGCTCGTCTCCCCTGAGGGTTTTCCTAATATCTCTGTGCCAGTTAATGCTAGGGGTGATTACAGGATATCCCAGTGTCAGAGGCTGCCTCCCCAAGGTCAGGGAAGTTTTTTCTCGGACATCCCATAACAGGGAACACCTGTGACTAAAGAGAGCTTCGTGGAGTTGTCTCTCGAACTCCCCCACGCACTGACAATGTTTTCGGAATCCTGAGCGTGGGGAGGTTCCACCAACGGTCGGCAGCACGTTGGTCCTAACGAAATGCATAAGGTCGTCTCCCCTGAGAGTTTTCCTAATGTCTCTGTGCCAGGGAATGCTAGGGGTGATTGCAGGATATCCCAGTGTCAGAGGCTGCCTAACCACGTTCAGGGAAGGTATTTCTCGGACTTCCCTGAGCATGGAACACCTGTGACTGAAGAGAGCTGCGTGGAGTTGTCTCTCGTGCTCCCCACTCACTGACAATGTTTCCAGATTCCTGAGCGTGGGGAGGTTCCAACAACGGTCGGCAGCGCGTGGGTTCTATCGGAATGCCTAAGCTCGTCTCCCCTGAAATTTTTCCTAATGTCTCTGTGCCAGGGAATGCTAGGGGTGATTGCAGGATATCCCAGTGTCAGAGGCTGCCTCCCCAAGGTCAGGGAAGTTATTTCTCGGACTTCCCCGAACAGGGAACACCTGTGACTGAAGAGAGCTGCGTGGAATTGTCTCTCGAGCTCCCCCACGCACTGACAATGGTTCCGGAATCCTGAGCGTGGGGAGGTTCCACCAAGGGTCGGCAGCGCGTGGGTTCCAACGGAATGCCTAAGCTCGTCTCCCCTGAGGGTTTTCCTAATATCTCTGACGAAGGGAATGCTAGGGGTGATTGCAGGATATCCCAGTGTCAGAGGCTGCCTCCCCAAGGTCAGGGAAGTTATTTCTCGGACTTCCCCGAGCAGGGAACACCTGTGACTGAAGAGAGCTGCGTGGAGTAGTCTCTCGAGCTCCCCCACGCACTGACAATTTTTCCGGAATCCTGAGCGTGGGGAGGTTCCAACAACGGTCGGCAGCGCGTGGGTTCTAACGGAATGCCTAAGCTCGTCTCCCCTGAGGGTTTCTCTAATGTCTCTGTGCCAGGGAATGCTAGGGGTGATTGCAGGATATCCCAGTGTCAGACGCTGCCTCCCCATGGTCAGGGAAGATTTTTCTCGGACTTCCCCGTACAGGGAACACCTGTGACTGAAGAGAGCTGCGTGGAGTTGTCTACCGAGCTCCCCCATGCACTGACAATGGTTCCGGAATCCTGAGCGTGGGGAGGTTCCACCAACGTTTGGCAGAGCGTGGGTTATAACGGAATGCCTAAGCTCGTCTCCCCTGAGTGTTTTCCTAATATCTCTGTGCCAGGGAATGCTAGGGGTGATTGCAGGATATCCCAGTGTCAGGGGCTGCCTCCCCAAGGTCAGGGAAGGTATTTCTCGGACTTCCCCGAACAGGGAACACCTGTGACTGAAGAGAGCTGCGTGGAGTTGTCTCTCGAGCTCCCCCACGCAGTGACAATGGTTCCGGAATCCTGAGCGTGGGGAGGTTCCACCAACGGTCGACAGCGCGTGGGTTCTAACGGAATGCCTAAGCTCGTCTCCCCTGAGGGTTTTCCTAATGTCTCTGTGCCAGGGAATGCTAGGGGTGATTGCAGGATATCCCAGTGTCAGAGGCTGCCTCCCCAAGGTCAGGGAAGGTATTTCTCGGACTTCCCCGAACAGGGAACACCTGTGACTGAAGAGAGTTGCGTGGAGTTTTCTCTCGAGCTCCCCCACGCACTGACAATGTTTCCGGAATCCTGAGCATGGGGAGGTTCCACCAACGGTCGGCAGCGCGTGGTTCCAACGGAATGCCTAAGCTCGTCTCCCCTGAGGTTTATCCTAATGTCTCTGAGCCAGGGAATGCTAGGGGTGATTGCAGGATATCCCAGTGTCAGAGGCTGCCTCCCTAAGTTCAGGGAAGGTATTTCTCGGACTTCCCCGAACAGGGAACACCTGTGATTGAAGAGAGCTGCGTGGAGTTGTCTCTCGAGCTCCCCCACGCACTGACAATGGTTCCGGAATCCTGAGCGTGGGGAGGTTCCACCAAAGGTCGGCAGCGCGTGGGTTCTAACGGAATGCCTAAGCTCGTCTCCCCTGAGGTTTTTCCTAATGTCTCTGTGCCATTGAATGCTAGGGGTGATTGCAGGATATCCCAGTGTCAGAGGCTGCCCCCCAAGGTCAGGGAAGGTATTTCTCGGACTTCGCCGAACAGGGAACACCTGTGACTGAAGAGAGCTGCGTGGAGTTGTCTCTCGAGCTCCCCCACGCACTGACAATGTTTCCGGAATCCTGAGAGTGGGGAAGTTCCACCAACGGTCGGCAGCGTGTGGGTTCTAACGGAATACCAAAGCTCGTATCCCCTGAGGGTTTTCCTAATATCTCTGTGCCAGGGAATGCTAGGGGTGATTGAAGTATATCCCAGTGTATTAGGCTGCATCCCCAAGGTCAGGGAAGGTATTTCTCGGACTTCGCCGAACAGGGAACACCTGTGACTGAAGAGAGCTGCCTGGAGTTGTCTCTCGAGCTCCCCCACGCACTGACAATGTTTCCGGAATCCTGAGCGTGGGGAGGTTCCACCAACGTTCCGCAGCGCGTGGGTTCTAACGGAATGCCTAAGCTCGTCTCCCCTGAGGGTTTTCCTAATGTCTCTGTGCCAGGGAATGCTAGGGGTGATTGCAGGATATCCCAGGGTCAGAGGCTGCCTCCCCAAGATCAGGGAATTTATTTCTCGGACTTCCCCGAACAGGGAACACCTGTGACTGAAGAGAGCTGCGTGGAATTGTCTCTCGAGCTCCCCCACGCACTGACAATGGTTCCAGAATCCTGAGCGTGGGGAGGTTCCTCCAACTTTCGGCAGCGCGTGGGTTCTAACGGAATGCCTAAGCTCGTCTCCCCTGAGGGTTTTCCTAATGTCTCTGTGCCAGGGAATGCTAGGGGTGATTGCAGGATATCCCAGTGTCAGAGGCTGCCTCCCCAAGGTTAGGAAAGGTATTTCTCGGACTTCCCCGAACAGGGAACACCTGTGACCGAAGAGAACTTCGTGGAGTTCTCTCTCGAGCTCCCCCACGCACTGACAATGGTTCCGGAATCCTGAGCTTGGGGAGGTTCCACCAACGGTCGGCAGCGCGTGCATTCTAACGGAATACTTAAGCTCGTCTCCCCTGAGGGTTTTCCTAATGTCTCTGTGCCAGGGAATGCTAGGGGTGATTGCAGGATATCCCAGTGTCCGAGGATGCATCCCCAAGTTCAGGGAAGGTATTTCTCGGACTTCCCCGAACAGGGAACACCTGTGACTGAAGAGAGCTGCGTGGAGTTCTCTCTCGAGCTCCCCCACGCACTGACAATGGTTCCGGAATCCTGAGCGTGGGGTGGTTCCACCAACGGTCGGCAGCGCGTGGGTTCTAACGGAATGCCTAAGCTCGTCTCCCCTGAGGGTTTTCCTAATGTCTCTGTGCCAGGGAAAGCAAGGGATGATTGCAGGATATCCCAGTGTCAGAGGCTGCCTCCCCAAAGTCAGGGAAGGTATTTCACGGATTTCCCCGAACAGGGAACACCTGTGACTGAAGAGAGCTGCGTGGATTTGTCTCTCGAGCTCCCCCTCGCAATGACAATGGTTCCAGAATCCTGAGCGTGGGGAGGATCCACCAACGGTCGGCAGAGCGTGAGTTCTAACGGAATGCCTAAGCTTGTCTCCCCTGAGGGTTTTCCTAATGTCTCTGTGCCAGGGAATGCTAGGGGTGATTGCAGGATATCCCAGTGTCTGAGGCTGCCTCCCCAATGTCAGGGAAGTTATTTCCCGGACTTCCCCGAACATGGAACACCTGTGACTGAAGAGAGCTTCGTGGAGATCTCTCTCGAGCTCCCCCACGCACTGACAATGGTTCCGGAATCCTGAGCGTGGGGAGGTTCCACCAAAGGTTTGCAGCGCGTGCATTCTAACGGAATACTTAAGCTCGTCTCCCCTGAGGGTTTTCCTAATGTCTCTGTGCCAGGGAATGCTAGGGGTGATTGCAGGATATCCCAGTGTCCGAGGATGCATCCCCAAGTTCAGGGAAGGTATTTCTCGGACTTCCCCTAACAGGGAACACCTGTGACTGAAGAGAGCTGCGTGGAGTTGTCTCTCGAGCTCCCCCACGCACTGACAATGGTTCCAGAATCCTGAGAGTGGGGAGGTTCCACCAACGGTCGGCAGCGCGTGGGTTCAAAAGGAATGCCTAAGCTCATCTCCCCTGAGTGTTTTCCTAATGTCTCTGTGCCAGGGAATGCTAGGGGTGATGGCAGGATATCCCTGTGTCAGAGGCTGCCTCCCCATGGTCAGGGAATTTATTTCTCGGACTTCCCCGAACAGGGAACACCTGTGACTGAACAGAGTTTCGTGGAGTTTTCTCTCGAGCTCCCCCACGCACTGACAATGGTTCCGGAATCCTGAGCGTGGGGAGGTTCCACCAACGGTCGGCAGAGCGTGGGTTCTAACGGAATGCCTAATCTCGTCTCCCCTGAGGGTTTTCCTAATGTCTCTGTGCCAGGGAATGCTAGGGGTGATTGCAGGATATCCCAGGGTCAAAGGTTGCCTCACTAAGGTCAGGGAAGATATTACACGGACTTCCCCGAACAGGGAACACTTGTAACTGAAGAGAGCTGCGTGGAGATCTCTCTCGAGCTCCCCCAAGCACTGACAATGGTTCCGGAATCCTGAGCGTGGGGTGGTTCCACCAACGGTCGGCAGCGCGTGGGTTCTAACGGAATTCCTAAGCTCGTCTTCCCTGAGGTTTTTCCTAAAATCTCTGTGCCAGGGAATGCTAGGGGTGATTGCAGGATATCCCAGTGTCATAGGCTGCCTCCCCAAGGTCAGGGAAGTTATTTCTCGGACTTCCCCGAACAGGGAACCCCTGTGACTGAAGAGAGCTGCGTGGAGTTTTCTCTCGAGCTCCCTCACGCACTGACAATGTTTCCGGAATCCTGAGCGTGGGAAGGTTCCTCCAACGGTCGGCAGCGCGTGGGTTCTAACGGAATGCTTAAGCTCGTCTCCCCTGAGGGTTTTCCTAATGTCTCTGTGCCAGGGAATGCTAGGGGTGATTGCAGGATATCCCAGTGTCAGAGGCTGCCTCCCCAAGGTAAGGGAAGTTATTTCTCGGACTTCCCCGAACAGGGAACACCTGTGACTGAACAGAGTTTCGTGGAGTTTTCTCTCGAGCTCCCCCACGCACTGACAATGGTTCCGGAATCCTGAGCGTGGGGAGGTTCCACCAACGGTCGGCAGAGCGTGGGTTCTAACGGAATGCCTAAGCTCGT
This sequence comes from Vicugna pacos, assembly GCF_048564905.1. Classification (NCBI taxonomy): domain Eukaryota; kingdom Metazoa; phylum Chordata; class Mammalia; order Artiodactyla; family Camelidae; genus Vicugna; species Vicugna pacos. The sequence continues at coordinate 49,699,211 of NW_027328721.1, read as the reverse complement.
CTCCCCTGAGGGTTTTCCTAATGTCTCTGTGCCAGGGAATGCTAGGGGTGATTGCAGGATATCCCAGGGTCAAAGGTTGCCTCACTAAGGTCAGGGAAGGTATTACACGGACTTCCCCGAACAGGGAACACCTGTAACTGAAGAGAGCTGCGTGGAGTTCTCTCTCGAGCTCCCCCAAGCACTGACAATGGTTCCGGAATCCTGAGCGTGGGGTGGTTCCACCAACGGTCGGCAGCGCGTGGGTTCTAACGGAATTCCTAAGCTCGTCTCCCCTGAGGGTTTTCCTAATGTTTCTGTGCCAGGGAATGCTAGGGGTGATTGCAGGATAACCCAGTGTCAGAGGCTGCCTCCCCAAGTTCAGGGAAGGTATTTCTCGGACTTCCCCGAACAGGGAACACCTGTGACTGAAGAGAGCTTCGTGGAGTTTTCTCTCGAGCTCCCCAACGCACTGACATTGGTTCCGGAATCCTGAGCGTGTGGAGGTTCCACCAAAGTTCGGCAGCGCGTGGGTTCTAACGGAATACTTAAGCTCGTCTCCCCTGAGAGTTTTCCTAATTTCTTTGTGCCAGGGAATGCTAGGGGTGATTGCAGGATATCCCAGGGTCAGAGGCTTCCTCCCCAAGGTCAGGGAAGTTATTTCTCGGACTTCCCCTCACAGGTAACACCTGTGACTGAAGAGAGCTTCGTGGAGTTGTCTCTCGAGCACCCCCACGCCTTGAAAATGTTTCCGGAATCCTGAGCGTGGGGAGGTTCCACCAACGGTCGGCAGCGCTTGGGTTCTAACGGAATGCCTAAGCTCGTCTCCCCTGAGTTTTTTCCTAATGTCTCTGTGCCAGGGAATGCTAGGGGTGTTTGCAGGATATCCCAGTGTCAGAGGCTGCCTCCCCAAGGTCAGGGAAGGTATTTCTCGGACTTCCCCGAAAAGGGAACACCTGTGACTGAAGAGAGATGCGTGGAGTTGTCTCTCGGGCTCCCCCACGCACTGACAATGGTTCCAGAATACTGAGCGTGGGGAGGTTTCACCAACGGTCGGCTGCGCGTGGGTTCTAACGGAATGCCTAAGCTCGTCTCCCCTGAGGGTTTTCCTTATGTCTCTGTGCCAGGGAATGCTAGGGGTGATTGCAGGATATCCCAGTGTTAGAGGCTGCCTCCCCAAGGTCAGGGAAGGTATTTCTCGGACTTCCCCTAACAGGGAACACCTGTGACTGAAGAGAGCTGCGTGGAGTTGTCTCTCGAGCTCCCCCACGCACTGACAATGGTTCCAGAATCCTGAGAGTGGGGAGGTTCCACCAACGGTCGGCAGCACGTGGGTTCAAAAGGAATGCCTAAGCTCATCTCCCCTGAGTGTTTTCCTAATGTCTCTGTGCCAGGGAATGCTAGGGGTGATGGCAGGATATCCCTGTGTCAGAGGCTGCCTCCCCATGGTCAGGGAATTTATTTCTCGGACTTCCCCGAACAGGGAACACCTGTGACTGAACAGAGTTTCGTGGAGTTTTCTCTCGAGCTCCCCCACGCACTGACAATGGTTCCGGAATCCTGAGCGTGGGGAGGTTCCACCAACGGTCGGCAGAGCGTGGGTTCTAACGGAATGCCTAATCTCGTCTCCCCTGAGGGTTTTCCTAATGTCTCTGTGCCAGGGAATGCTAGGGGTGATTGCAGGATATCCCAGGGTCAAAGGTTGCCTCACTAAGGTCAGGGAAGATATTACACGGACTTCCCCGAACAGGGAACACTTGTAACTGAAGAGAGCTGCGTGGAGTTCTCTCTCGAGCTCCCCCAAGCACTGACAATGGTTCCGGAATCCTGAGCGTGGGGTGGTTCCACCAACGGTCGGCAGCGCGTGGGTTCTAACGGAATTCCTAAGCTCGTCTTCCCTGAGGTTTTTCCTAAAATCTCTGTGCCAGGGAATGCTAGGGGTGATTGCAGGATATCCCAGTGTCATAGGCTGCCTCCCCAAGGTCAGGGAAGTTATTTCTCGGACTTCCCCGAACAGGGAACCCCTGTGACTGAAGAGAGCTGCGTGGAGTTTTCTCTCGAGCTCCCTCACGCACTGACAATGTTTCCGGAATCCTGAGCGTGGGAAGGTTCCTCCAACGGTCGGCAGCGCGTGGGTTCTAACGGAATGCTTAAGCTCGTCTCCCCTGAGGGTTTTCCTAATGTGTCTGTGCCAGGGAATGCTAGGGGTGATTGCAGGATATCCCAGTGTCAGAGGCTGCCTCCCCAAGGTAAGGGAAGTTATTTCTCGGACTTCCCCGAACAGGGAACACCTGTGACTGAACAGAGTTTCGTGGAGTTTTCTCTCGAGCTCCCCCACGCACTGACAATGGTTCCGGAATCCTGAGCGTGGGGAGGTTCCACCAACGGTCGGCAGAGCGTGGGTTCTAACGGAATGCCTAAGCTCGTCTCCCCTGAGGGTTTTCCTAATGTCTCTGTGCCAGGGAATGCTAGGGGTGATTGCAGGATATCCCAGGGTCAAAGGTTGCCTCACTAAGGTCAGGGAAGGTATTACACGGACTTCCCCGAACAGGGAACACCTGTAACTGAAGAGAGCTGCGTGGAGTTCTCTCTCGAGCTCCCCCAAGCACTGACAATGGTTCCGGAATCCTGAGCGTGGGGTGGTTCCACCAACGGTCGGCAGCGCGTGGGTTCTAACGGAATTCCTAAGCTCGTCTCCCCTGAGGGTTTTCCTAATGTTTCTGTGCCAGGGAATGCTAGGGGTGATTGCAGGATAACCCAGTGTCAGAGGCTGCCTCCCCAAGTTCAGGGAAGGTATTTCTCGGACTTCCCCGAACAGGGAACACCTGTGACTGAAGAGAGCTTCGTGGAGTTTTCTCTCGAGCTCCCCAACGCACTGACATTGGTTCCGGAATCCTGAGCGTGTGGAGGTTCCACCAAAGTTCGGCAGCGCGTGGGTTCTAACGGAATACATAAGCTCGTCTCCCCTGAGAGTTTTCCTAATTTCTTTGTGCCAGGGAATGCTAGGGGTGATTGCAGGATATCCCAGGGTCAGAGGCTTCCTCCCCAAGGTCAGGGAAGTTATTTCTCGGACTTCCCCGAACAGGGAACACCTGTGACTGAAGAGAGCTTCGTGGAGTTGTCTCTCGAGTTCCCCACGCACTGACAATGGTTCCGGAATCCTGACCGTGGGGAGGTTCCACCAACGGTAGGCAGCGCGTGGGTTCTAACTGAATGCCTAAGCTCGTCTCCCCTGAGGGTTTTCCTAATGTCTCTGTGCCAGGGAATGCTAGGGGTGATTGCAGGATATCCCAGTGTCAGAGGCTGCCTCCCCAAGATCAGGGAAGTTATATCTCGGACTTCCCCTAACAGGGAACACCTGTGAGTGAAGAGAGCTGCGTGGAGTTGTCTCTCGAGGTCCCTCACCCACTGACAATTTTTCTGGAATCCTGAGCGTGGGGAGGTTCCACCAACGGTCGACATCGCGTGGGTTCTTACAGAATGCCTAAGTTCGTCTCCCCTGAGGGTTTTCCTAATGTCTCTGTGCCAGGGAATGCTAGGGGTGATTGCAGGATATCCCAGTGTCAGAGGCTGCCTCCCCAAGATAAGGGAATTTATTTCTCGGACTTCCCCGAACATGGAACACCTGTGACTGAAGAGAGCTGCGTGGAGTTGTCTCTCTCGCTCCCCCACGCACTGACAGTGGTTCCGGAATCCTGAGCGTGGGGAGGTTTCACCAACGGTCGACAGCGCTTGGGTTCTAACGGAATGCCTAAGCTCGTCTCCCCTGAGGGTTTTCCTAATTTCTCGGTGCCAGGGAATGCTAGGGGTGATTGCAGGATATCCCAGTGTCAGAGGCTGCCTCTCCAAGGTCAGGGAGGTTATCTCTCGGGCTTCCCCGAACTGGGAACACCTGTGACTGAAGTGAGCTGCGTGGAGTTGTCTCTCAAAATCCCCCACGCACTGACAATGGTTCCGGAATCCTGAGCGAGGGGAGGTTCCACCAACGGTCGGCAGCGCGTGGGTTCTAACGGAATGCCTAAGCTCTTCTCCCCTGATGATTTTCCTAATGTCTCTGAGACAGGGAATGCTAGGGGTGATTGCAGGATATCCCAGTGTCAGAGGCTGCCTCCCCAAGGTCAGGGAATGTATTTCTCGGACTTCCCCGTACAGGGAACACCTGTGACTGAAGAGAGCTGCGTGGAGTTGTCTCTCGCGCTCCCCCACGCACTGACAGTAGTTCCGGAATCCTGAGCGTGAGGAGGTTCCACCAACGGTCGGCAGCGCTTGGGTTTTAACGGAATGCCTAAGCTCGTCTCCCCTGAGGCTTTTCCTAATCTCTCTCTGCCAGGGACTGCTAGGGGTGATTGCAGGATATCCCAGTGTCAGAGGCTGCCTCCCCAAGGTCAGGGAAGTTATTTCTCGGGCTTCCCCGAACAGGGAACACCTGTGACTGAAGTGAGCTGCGTGGAGTTGTCTCTCGAAATCCCCCACGCACTGACAATGTTTCCGGAATCCTGAGCGAGGGGAGGTTCCACCAACGGTCGGCAGCGCGTGGGTTCTAACGGAATGCCTAAGCTCGTCTCCCCTGAGGGTTTTCCTAATGTCTCTGTGCCAGGGAATGCTAGGGGTGATTGCAGGATATCCCAGAGTCAGAGGCTGCCTCCCCAAGGTCAGGGAAGGTATTTCTCGGAATTCCGCGAACAGGGCACACCTGTGACTGAAGAGAGCTGCGTGGAGTTGTCTCTCGAGCTCCCCCACGCACTGACAATGGTTCCGGAATCCTGAGCGTGGGGAGGTGCCTCCAACGGGCGGCAGCGCGTGGGTTCTAACGGAATGCCTAAGCTCGTCTCCCCTGAGGCTTTTCCTAATGTCTCTGTGCCAGGGAATGCTATGGGTGATTGCAGGATATCCCAGTGTCAGAGGCTGCCTCCCCAAGGTCAGGGAAGGTATTTCTCGGACTTCCTCGAACAGGGAACACCTGTGACTGAAGAGAGCAACGTGGATTTGTCTCTCGAGCTCCCCCACGCACTGAAAATGGTTCCGGAATCCTGAGCGTGGGGAGGATCCACCAACAGTCGTCAGCGCGTGGGTTCTAACGGAATGATTTAGCTCGTCTCCCCTGAGGTTTTTCCTTATGTCTCTGTGCCAGGGAATGATAGGTGTGATTGCAGGATATCCCAGTGTCAAAGGCTGCCTCCCCAAGTTCAGGGAAGGTATTTCTCGGACTTCCCCGAACAGGGAACACCTGTGACAGAAGAGAGCTGCGTGGAGATGTCTCTCGCGCTCCCCCACGCACTGACAGTGGTTCCGGAATCCTGAGCGTGGGGAGGTTCCACCAACGGTCGGCAGCGCTTGGGTTCTAACGGAATGCCTAAGCTCGTCTCCCCTGAGGGTTTTCCTAATGTCTCTGTGCCAGGGAATGCTAGGGGTGATTGCAGGATATCCCAGTGTCAGAGGCTGCCTCCACAGGGTCAGGGAAGTTATTTCTCGGACTTCCCCGAACAGGGAACACCTGTGACTGAAGAGAGCTGCGTGGAGATGTCTATCTAGCTCCCCCACGCACTGACAATGGTTCCGGAATCCTGAGCGTGGGGAGGTTCCACCAACGGTCGGCTGCACGTGGGTTCTAACGGAATACCAAATCTCGTCTCCCCTGAGGGTTTTCCTAATATCTCTGTGCCAGGGAATGCTAGGGGTGATTGCAGGACATCCCAGTGTCAGAGGCTGCCTCCCCAAGGTCAGGGAAGGTATTTCTCGGACTTCCCCGAACAGGGAACACCTGTGACTGAAGAGAGCTGCGTGGAGTTGTCTCTCGAGCTCCCCCACGTACTGACAATGATTCCGGAATCCTGAGCTTGGGGAGGTTCCACCAACGGTCGGCAGCACGTGGGTTCTAACGGAATGCCTAAGCTCGTCTCCCCTGAGGGTTTTCCTAATGTCTCTGTGCCAGGGAATGCTAGGGGTGATTGCAGGATATCCCATTGTCAGAGGCTCCCTCTACAAGGTCAGGGAAGGTATTTCTCGGACTTCCCCGAACAGGGAACACCTGTGACTGAAGAGACCTGCGTGAAATTGTCTCTCGAGCTCCCCCACGCCCTGACAATGTTGCCGGAATCCTGAGCGTGGGGAGGTTCCACCAACGTTCGGCAGCGCGTGGGTTCTAACGGAATGCCTAAGCTCGTCTCCCCTGAGGGTTTTCCTAATGTCTCTGTGCCAGGGAATGCTAGGGGTGATTGCAGGATATCCCAGTGTCAGTGGCTGACTCCCCAGGTCAGGGAAGGTATTTCTTGGACTTCCCCGATCAGGGAACACCTGTGACTGAAGAGAGCTTCGTGAAGTTGTCTCTCGAGTTCCCCCACGCACTGACCATGGTTCCGGAATCCTGAGCGTGGGGAGGTTCCACCAACGGTCGGCAGCGCGTGGGTTCAAAAGGAATGCCTAAGCTCATCTCCCCTGAGTGTTTTCCTAATGTCTCTGTGCCAGGGAATGCTAGGGGTGATGGCAGGATATCCCTGTGTCAGAGGCTGCCTCCCCATGGTCAGGGAATTTATTTCTCGGACTTCCCCGAACAGGGAACACCTGTGACTGAACAGAGTTTCGTGGAGTTTTCTCTCGAGCTCCCCCACGCACTGACAATGGTTCCGGAATCCTGAGCGTGGGGAGGTTCCACCAACGGTCGGCAGAGCGTGGGTTCTAACGGAATGCCTAATCTCGTCTCCCCTGAGGGTTTTCCTAATGTCTCTGTGCCAGGGAATGCTAGGGGTGATTGCAGGATATCCCAGGGTCAAAGGTTGCCTCACTAAGGTCAGGGAAGATATTACACGGACTTCCCCGAACAGGGAACACTTGTAACTGAAGAGAGCTGCGTGGAGTTCTCTCTCGAGCTCCCCCAAGCACTGACAATGGTTCCGGAATCCTGAGCGTGGGGTGGTTCCACCAACGGTCGGCAGCGCGTGGGTTCTAACGGAATTCCTAAGCTCGTCTTCCCTGAGGTTTTTCCTAAAATCTCTGTGCCAGGGAATGCTAGGGGTGATTGCAGGATATCCCAGTGTCATAGGCTGCCTCCCCAAGGTCAGGGAAGTTATTTCTCGGACTTCCCCGAACAGGGAACCCCTGTGACTGAAGAGAGCTGCGTGGAGTTTTCTCTCGAGCTCCCTCACGCACTGACAATGTTTCCGGAATCCTGAGCGTGGGAAGGTTCCTCCAACGGTCGGCAGCGCGTGGGTTCTAACGGAATGCTTAAGCTCGTCTCCCCTGAGGGTTTTCCTAATGTCTCTGTGCCAGGGAATGCTAGGGGTGATTGCAGGATATCCCAGTGTCAGAGGCTGCCTCCCCAAGGTAAGGGAAGTTATTTCTCGGACTTCCCCGAACAGGGAACACCTGTGACTGAACAGAGTTTCGTGGAGTTTTCTCTCGAGCTCCCCCACGCACTGACAATGGTTCCGGAATCCTGAGCGTGGGGAGGTTCCACCAACGGTCGGCAGAGCGTGGGTTCTAACGGAATGCCTAAGCTCGTCTCCCCTGAGGGTTTTCCTAATGTCTCTGTGCCAGGGAATGCTAGGGGTGATTGCAGGATATCCCAGGGTCAAAGGTTGCCTCACTAAGGTCAGGGAAGGTATTACACGGACTTCCCCGAACAGGGAACACCTGTAACTGAAGAGAGCTGCGTGGAGTTCTCTCTCGAGCTCCCCCAAGCACTGACAATGGTTCCGGAATCCTGAGCGTGGGGTGGTTCCACCAACTATCGGCAGCGCGTGGGTTCTAACGGAATTTCTAAGCTCGTCTCCCCTGAGGGTTTTCCTAATGTTTCTGTGCCAGGGAATGCTAGGGGTGATTGCAGGATAACCCAGTGTCAGAGGCTGCCTCCCCAAGTTCAGGGAAGGTATTTCTCGGACTTCCCCGAACAGGGAACACCTGTGACTGAAGAGAGCTTCGTGGAGTTTTCTCTCGAGCTCCCCAACGCACTGACATTGGTTCCGGAATCCTGAGCGTGTGGAGGTTCCACCAAAGTTCGGCAGCGCGTGGGTTCTAACGGAATACATAAGCTCGTCTCCCCTGAGAGTTTTCCTAATTTCTTTGTGACAGGGAATGCTAGGGGTGATTGCAGGATATCCCAGGGTCAGAGGCTTCCTCCCCAAGGTCAGGGAAGTTATTTCTCGGACTTCCCCGAACAGGGAACACCTGTGACTGAAGAGAGCTTCGTGGAGTTGTCTCTCGAGTTCCCCACGCACTGACAATGGTTCCGGAATCCTGACCGTGGGGAGGTTCCACCAACGGTAGGCAGCGCGTGGGTTCTAACTGAATGCCTAAGCTCGTCTCCCCTGAGGGTTTTCCTAATGTCTCTGTGCCAGGGAATGCTAGGGGTGATTGCAGGATATCCCAGTGTCAGAGGCTGCCTCCCCAAGATCAGGGAAGTTATATCTCGGACTTCCCCTAACAGGGAACACCTGTGAGTGAAGAGAGCTGCGTGGAGTTGTCTCTCGAGGTCCCTCACCCACTGACAATTTTTCTGGAATCCTGAGCGTGGGGAGGTTCCACCAACGGTCGACAGCGCGTGGGTTCTTACAGAATGCCTAAGTTCGTCTCCCCTGAGGGTTTTCCTAATGTCTCTGTGCCAGGGAATGCTAGGGGTGATTGCAGGATATCCCAGTGTCAGAGGCTGCCTCCCCAAGATAAGGGAATTTATTTCTCGGACTTCCCCGAACATGGAACACCTGTGACTGAAGAGAGCTGCGTGGAGTTGTCTCTCTCGCTCCCCCACGCACTGACAGTGGTTCCGGAATCCTGAGCGTGGGGAGGTTTCACCAACGGTCGACAGCGCTTGGGTTCTAACGGAATGCCTAAGCTCGTCTCCCCTGAGGGTTTTCCTAATTTCTCGGTGCCAGGGAATGCTAGGGGTGATTGCAGGATATCCCAGTGTCAGAGGCTGCCTCTCCAAGGTCAGGGAGGTTATCTCTCGGGCTTCCCCGAACTGGGAACACCTGTGACTGAAGTGAGCTGCGTGGAGTTGTCTCTCAAAATCCCCCACGCACTGACAATGGTTCCGGAATCCTGAGCGAGGGGAGGTTCCACCAACGGTCGGCAGCGCGTGGGTTCTAACGGAATGCCTAAGCTCTTCTCCCCTGATGATTTTCCTAATGTCTCTGAGACAGGGAATGCTAGGGGTGATTGCAGGATATCCCAGTTTCAGAGGCTGCCTCCCCAAGGTCAGGGAATGTATTTCTCGGACTTCCCCGTACAGGGAACACCTGTGACTGAAGAGAGCTGCGTGGAGTTGTCTCTCGCGCTCCCCCACGCACTGACAGTAGTTCCGGAATCCTGAGCGTGAGGAGGTTCCACCAACGGTCGGCAGCGCTTGGGTTTTAACGGAATGCCTAAGCTCGTCTCCCCTGAGGCTTTTCCTAATCTCTCTCTGCCAGGGACTGCTAGGGGTGATTGCAGGATATCCCAGTGTCAGAGGCTGCCTCCCCAAGGTCAGGGAAGTTATTTCTCGGGCTTCCCCGAACAGGGAACACCTGTGACTGAAGTGAGCTGCGTGGAGTTGTCTCTCGAAATCCCCCACGCACTGACAATGTTTCCGGAATCCTGAGCGAGGGGAGGTTCCACCAACGGTCGGCAGCGCGTGGGTTCTAACGGAATGCCTAAGCTCGTCTCCCCTGAGGGTTTTCCTAATGTCTCTGTGCCAGGGAATGCTAGGGGTGATTGCAGGATATCCCAGAGTCAGAGGCTGCCTCCCCAAGGTCAGGGAAGGTATTTCTCGGAATTCCGCGAACAGGGCACACCTGTGACTGAAGAGAGCTGCGTGGAGTTGTCTCTCGAGCTCCCCCACGCACTGACAATGGTTCCGGAATCCTGAGCGTGGGGAGGTGCCTCCAACGGGCGGCAGCGCGTGGGTTCTAACGGAATGCCTAAGCTCGTCTCCCCTGAGGCTTTTCCTAATGTCTCTGTGCCAGGGAATGCTATGGGTGATTGCAGGATATCCCAGTGTCAGAGGCTGCCTCCCCAAGGTCAGGGAAGGTATTTCTCGGACTTCCTCGAACAGGGAACACCTGTGACTGAAGAGAGCAACGTGGATTTGTCTCTCGAGCTCCCCCACGCACTGAAAATGGTTCCGGAATCCTGAGCGTGGGGAGGATCCACCAACAGTCGTCAGCGCGTGGGTTCTAACGGAATGATTTAGCTCGTCTCCCCTGAGGTTTTTCCTTATGTCTCTGTGCCAGGGAATGATAGGTGTGATTGCAGGATATCCCAGTGTCAGAGGCTGCCTCCCCAAGTTCAGGGAAGGTATTTCTCGGACATCCCCGAACAGGGAACACCTGTGACAGAAGAGAGATGCGTGGAGATGTCTCTCGCGCTCCCCCACGCACTGACAGTGGTTCCGGAATCCTGAGCGTGGGGAGGTTCCACCAACGGTCGGCAGCGCTTGGGTTCTAACGGAATGCCTAAGCTCGTCTCCCCTGAGGGTTTTCCTAATGTCTCTGTGCCAGGGAATGCTAGGGGTGATTGCAGGATATCCCAGTGTCAGAGGCTGCCTCCCCAGGGTCAGGGAAGTTATTTCTCGGACTTCCCCGAACAGGGAACACCTGTGACTGAAGAGAGCTGCGTGGAGTTGTCTATCTAGCTCCCCCACGCACTGACAATGGTTCCGGAATCCTGAGCGTGGGGAGGTTCCACCAACGGTCGGCAGCACGTGGGTTCTAACGGAATACCAAATCTCGTCTCCCCAGAGGGTTTTCCTAATATCTCTGTGCCAGGGAATGCTAGGGGTGATTGCAGGACATCCCAGTGTCAGAGGCTGCCTCCCCAAGGTCAGGGAAGGTATTTCTCGGACTTCCCCGAACAGGGAACACCTGTGACTGAAGAGAGCTGCGTGGAGTTGTCTCTCGAGCTCCCCCACGTACTGACAATGATTCCGGAATCCTGAGCTTGGGGAGGTTCCACCAACGGTCGGCAGCACGTGGGTTCTAACGGAATGCCTAAGCTCGTCTCCCCTGAGGGTTTTCCTAATGTCTCTGTGCCAGGGAATGCTAGGGGTGATTGCAGGATATCCCATTGTCAGAGGCTCCCTCTACAAGGACAGGGAAGGTATTTCTCGGACTTCCCCGAACAGGGAACACCTGTGACTGAAGAGACCTGCGTGAAATTTTCTCTCGAGCTCCCCCACGCCCTGACAATGTTGCCGGAATCCTGAGCGTGGGGAGGTTCCACCAACGTTCGGCAGCGCGTGGGTTCTAACGGAATGCCTAAGCTCGTCTCCCCTGAGGGTTTTCCTAATGTCTCTGTGCCAGGGAATGCTAGGGGTGATTGCAGGATATCCCAGTGTCAGTGGCTGACTCCCCAGGTCAGGGAAGGTATTTCTTGGACTTCCCCGATCAGGGAACACCTGTGACTGAAGAGAGCTTCGTGAAGTTGTCTCTCGAGTTCCCCCACGCACTGACCATGGTTCCGGAATCCTGAGCGTGGGGAGGTTCCACCAACGGTCGGCAGTGCGTGGGTTCTAACGGAATGCCTAAGCTCGTCTCCCCTGAGGTTTTTCCTAATTTCACTTTGCCCGGTAATCCTAGGGGTGATTGCAGGATTTTCCAGTATAAGAGGCTGCCTCCCCAAGGTCAGGGAAACTATTTCTCGGTCTTCACAGAACAGGGAACACCTGTGACTGAAGAGAGCTTCTTGGAGTTGTCCCTCGAGTTCACCCACGCACTGACAATGGTTCCGGAATCCTGAGAGTGGGGAGGTTCCACCAACAGTCGGCAGCGCGTGGGATCTAACGGAATGTTTAAACTCGTCTCCCGTGAGGGTTTTCCTAATGTCTCTGTGCCAGGGAATGCTAGGGGTGATTGCAGGATATCCCAGTGTCAGAGGCTGCCTCCCCAAGGTCAGGGAAGTTATTACTCGGACTTCCCCGAACAGGGAACACCTGTGACTGAAGAGAGCTTCTTGGAGTTGTCCCTCGAGTTCCCCCACGCACTGACAATGGTTCCGGAATCCTGAGCGTGGGGAGGTTCCACCAACGGTCGGCAGCGCGTGGGTTCTAACGGAATGCCTAAGCTCGTCTCCCCTGAGGGTTTTCCTAATGTCTCTGTGCCAGGGAATGCTAGGGGTGATTGCAGGATATCCCAGTGTCCGAGGCTGCCTCCCCAATATCAGTGAAGCTATTTCTCGGACTTCCCCGAACAGGGAACACCTGTGACTGAAGAGAGCTGCGTGGAGTTGTCTCTCGAGCTCCCCCACGCACTGACAATGGTTCCGGAATCCTGAGCGTGGGGAGGTTCCACAAACGGTCGGCAGCGCGTGGGTTCTAACGGAATGCCTAAGCTCGTCTCCCCTGAGGGTTTTCCTAATGTCTCTGTGCCAGGGAATGCTAGGGGTGATTGCAGGATATCCCAGTGTCAGAGGCTGCCTCCCCAATGTCAGGGAAGGTATTTATCGGACTTCCCCGAAAAGGGAACACCTGTGACTGAAGAGAGCTGCGTGGAGTTGTCTCTCGAGCTACCCCACTCACTGACAATGCTCCCGGAATCCTGAGCGTGGGGAGGTTCCCCCAACGGTCGGCAGCGCGTTGGTTCTAACGGAATGCCTAAGCTCGTCTCCCCTGAGGGTTTTCCTAATGTCTCTGTGCCAGGGAATGCTAGGGGTGATTGCAGGATTTCCCAGTGTCAGAGGCTGAATCCCCAAATTCAGGGAAGTTATTTCTCGAACTTGTCCGAACAGGGAACACTTGTGCCTGAAGAGAGCTGCGTGGATTTGTCTCTCGATCTCCCCCACGCACTGACAATGATTCCGGAATCCTGAGCGTGGGGAGGTTCCACCAACGGTCGGCAGCGCGTGGGTTCTAATGGAATGCCTAAGCTCGTCTCCCCTGAGGTTTTTCCTAATGTCTCTGTGCCAGGGAATGCTGGGGGTGATTGCAGAATATCCCAGTGTCCGAGGCTGCCTCCCCAACTTCAGGGAAAGTTTATCTCGGACTTCCCCGAACATGGAACACCTCTGACTGAAGAGAGCTGCGTGGAGTTGTCTTTCGAGCTCCCCCACGCACTGACAATGGTTCCGGAATCCTAAGCGTGGGGAGGTTCCACCAACGGTCGGCAGCGCGTGGGTTCTAACGGAATGCCTAAGCTCGTCTCCCCTGAGTGTTTTCCTAATGTCTCTGTGCCAGGGAATTCTAGGGGTGATTGCAGGATATCCCAGTGTCAGAGGCTGTCTCCCCAAGGTCAGGGAAGGTATTTCTCGGACTTCCCCGTACATGGAACACCTGTGACTGAAAGAGATGCGTGGAGTTGTCTCTCGAATTCCCCACGCACTGACAATGGTTCCGGAATCCTGAGCGTGGGGAGGTTCCACCAAATGTCGGCAGCGCGTGGGTTCTAATGGAATGCCTAAGCTCGTCTCCCCTGAGGTTTTTCCTAATGTCTCTGTGCCAGGGAATGCTAGGGGTGATTGCAGGATATCCCAGGGTCCGAGGCTGCCTCCCCAAGGTCAGGGAAGGTATTTCTCAGCTTTGCCCGAAGAGGGAACACCTTTGACTGAAGAGAGCTGCGTGGAGTTGTCTCTCGAGCTCCCCCACGCACTGACAATTTTTCCGGAATCCTGAGCGTGGGGAGGTTCCACCAACGGTCGGCAGCGCGTGGGTTCTAACGGAATGCCTAAGCTCGTCTCCCCTGCGTTTTTTCCTAATGTCTTTGTTCCAGGGAATGATAGGGGAGATTGCAGGATATCCCAGTGTCAGAAGCTGCTTCCCCAAGGTCAGGGAAGTTATTTCTCGGACTTCCCCGAAAGGGAACACCTGTGACTGAAGAGAGCTGCGTGGAGTTGTCTGTCGAGCTCCCCCACGCACTGACAATGGTTCCGGAATCCTGAGCGTGGGGAGGTTCCAACAACGGTCGGCAGGGCGTGGGTTCTATCAGAATGCCTAAGCTCGTCTCCCCTGAGGTTTTTCCTAATGTCTCTGTGCCAGGGAATGCTAGGGGTGATTGCAGGATATCCCAGGGTCAGTGACTGCCTCCCCAAGTTCAGGGAATTTATTTCTCGGACTTCTCCGAACAGGGAACACCTGTGACTGAAGAGAGCTGCGTGGAGTTGTCTCTCGAGCTCCCCCACGCACTGACATTGGTTCCGGAATCCTGAGCGTGGGGAGGTTCCACCAACGGTCGGCAGCGCGTGGTTTCTAACGGAATGCCTAAGCTCGTCTCCCCTGAGGGTTTTCCTAATGTCTCTGTGACAGGGAATGCTAGGAGTGATTGCAGGATATCCCAGTGTCAGAGGCTGCCTCCCCAAGGTCAGGGAAGGTATTTCTCAGACTTCCCCGAACAGGGAACACCTGTGACTGAAGAGAGCTGCGTGGAGTTGTCTCTCGAGCTCCCCCATGCACTGACAATGGTTCCGGAATCCTGAGGGTGGTGAGGTTCCACCAACGGTCGGCAGCGCGTGGGTTCAAACGGAATGCCTAAGCTCGTCTCCCCTGAGGGTTTTCCTAATGTCTCTGTGCCAGGGAATGCTAGGGGTGATTGCAGGATATCCCAGTGTCAGAGGCTGACTCCCCAAGGTCAGGGAAGATATTTCTCGGACTTCCCCGAACAGGGAACACCTGTGATCGAAGAGAGATGCGTGGAGTTTTCTCTCGAGCTCCCCCACGCACTGACAATGGTTCCGGAATCCAGAGCGTGGGGAGGTCCACCAAAGATCGACAGTTCGTGGGTTCTATCGAAATGCCTAAGCTCATCTCCCCTGAGGGTTTTCCTAATATCTCTGTGCCAGGGAATGCTAGGGTTGATTGCAGTATATTCCAGTGTCAGAGGCTGCCTCCCCAAGGTCAGGAAAGGAATTTCTCAGGCTTCCCCGAACAGGGAACACCTGTGACTGAAGAGAGCTGCGTGGAGTTGTCTCTCGAGCTCCCCCATGCACTGACAATGGTTCCGGAATCCTGAGGGTGGGGAGGTTCCACCAACGGTCGGCAGCGCGTGGGTTCTAACGGAATGCCTAAGCTCGTCTCCCCTGAGGATTTTCCTAATGTCTCTGTGCCAGGGAATGCTAGGGGTGATTGCAGGATATCCCAGTTTCAGAGGCTGCCTCCCCAAGGTCAGTGAAGTTATTTCTCGGACTTCCCCGATCAGGGAACACCTGTGAGTGAAGAGAGCTGCGTGGAGTTGTCTCTCGGGCTGCCCCACGCACTGACAATGGTTCCGGAATCCTGAGCGTGGGGAGGTTCCACCAACGGTCGGCAGCGCGTTGGTTCTAACGGAATGCCTAAGCTCATCTCCCCTAAAGATTTTCCTAATATCTCTGTGCCAGGGAATGCTAGGGGTGATTGCAGGAAATCCCAGTGTCAGAGGCTGCCTCCCAAAGGTCAATGAAGTTATTTCTCGGACTTCCCCGAACAGGGAACACCTGTGAGTGAAGAGAGATGCGTGGAGTTGTCTCTCGTGCTCCCCCTCGCACTGACAATGGATCCGGATTCCTGAGCGTGGGGAGGTTCCACCAACGGTCGGCAGCGCGTGGGTTCTAACGGAATGCCTAAGCTCGTCTCCCCTGAGGGTTTTCCTAATGTCTCTCTGCCAGGGAATGCTTGGGGTGATTGCAGGATATCCCAGTGTCAGAGGCTGCCTCCCCAAGGTCAGGGAAGTTATTTCTCGGACTTCCCCGAACAGGGAATACCTGTGACTTAAGAGAGCTGCGTGGAGTTGTCTCTCGATCTCCCCCACGCACTGACAATTGTTCCGGAATCCTGAGCGTGGGGAGGTTCCACCAACGGTCGGCAGCGCGTGGGTTCTAACGGAATGCCTAAGCTCATCTCCCCTGAGTGTTTTCCTTATGTCTCTGTGCCAGGGAATGCTAGGGGTGATTGCAGGATATCCCAGTGTCAGAGGCTGCCTCCCCAAGTTCAGGGAAGGTATTTCTAGGACTTCCCCGAACAGGGAACACCTGTGACTGAAGAGAGCTGCGTGGAGTTGTCTCTCGAGCTCCCCCACGCACTGACAATTGTTCCGGAATCCTGAGCGTGGGGAGGTTCCACCAACGGTCGGCAGCGCGTGGGTTCTAACGGAATGCCTTAGCTCGTCTCCCCTGAGGATTTTCCTAATGTCTCTGTGCCAGGTAATGCTATGGGTGATTGCAGGATATCCCAGTGTCAGAGGCTGCCTCCCCAAGGTCAGGGAAGTTATTTCTCGGACTTCACCGAACAGGGAACACCTGTGACTAAAGAGAGCTGAGTGGAGTTGTCTCTCGAGTTTCCGCACGCACTGACAATGGTTCCGGAATCCTGAGCGTGGGGAGGTTCCACCAACGGTCGGCAGCGCGTGGGTTCCAACGGAATGCCTAAGCTCGTCTCCCCTGAGGGTTTTCCTAATATCTCTGTGCCGGGGAATGCTAGGGGTGATTGCAGGATATCCCAGTGTCAGAGGCTGCATCCCCAAGGTCAGGGAAGGTATTTCTCGGACTTCCCCGAACAGGGAACACCTGTGACTGAAGAGAGCTGCGTGGAGTTGTCTCTCGAGCTCCCCCACGCACTGACAATGTTTCCGGAATCCTGAGCATGGGGAGGTTCCACTAACGGTCGACAGCGCTTGGGTTCTAACGGAATGCCTAAGCTCGACTCCCCTGAGGATTTTCCTAATGTCTCTGTGCCAGGGAATGCTAGGGGTGATTGCCGGGTATCCCAGTGTCTGAGGCTGCCTCCCCAAGTTCAGGGAAGGTATTTCTCGGACTTTCCCGAAAAGGGAACACCTGTGACTGAAGAGAGCTGCGTGGAGATGTCTCTCGAGCTCACCCACGCACTGACAATGGTTCCGGAATCCTGAGCGTGGGGAAGTTCCCCAACGGTCGGCCGTGCGTGGGTTCTAACGGAATGCCTAAGCTCGTCTCCCCTGAGGGATTTCCTAATGTCTTTGTGCCAGGGAATGCTAGGGGTGATTGCAGGATATCCCAGTGTCATAGGCTACCTCCCCAAAGTCAGGGAAGGTATTTCTCGGACTTCCCCGTACTGGGAACACCTGTGACTGAAGAGAGCTGCGTGGAGTTGTCTCTCGAGCTCCCCCACGCACTGACAATGGTTCCGGAATCCTGAGGGTGGGGAGGTTCCACCAACGGTCGGCAGCGCGTGGGATCTACCGGAATGCCTAAGCTCGTATCCCCTGAGGGTTTTCCTAATGTCTCTGTGCCAGGGAATGCTAGAGTGATTGCATTATATCCCAGTGTCAGAGGCGGACTCCCCAAGGTTAGGGAAGGTTTTTCTCGGACTTCCCCGAACAAGGAACACCTGTGACTGAAGAGAGCTGCGTGAAGATGTCCCTCGAGGTCCCCCTCGCACTGACAATGTTTCCGGAATCCTGAGCGTGGGGAGGTTCCACCAACGGTCGTCAGCGCCTTGGTTCTATCGGAATGCCTAAGCTCGTATCCCCTGAGGGTTTTCCTAATGTCTCTGTGCCAGGGAATGCTAGGGGTGATTGCAGGATATCCCAGTGTCCGAGGCTACCTCCCCAAAGTCAGGGAAGGTATTTCTCGGACTTCCCCGTACTTGGAACCCCTGTGACTGAAGAGAGCTGCGTGGAGTTGTCTCTCGAGCTCCCGCACCCACTGACAATGCTTCCGGAATACTGAGTGTGGGGAGGTTCCACCAACGGTCGGCAGCTCGTAGGTTCTAACGGAATACCTAAGCTTGACTCCCCTGCTTGTTTTGCTAATGTCTCTGTGCCAGGGAATTCTAGGGGTGATTACAGGATATCCCAGTGTCAAAGGCTGCATCCCCAAGGTCAGGGAAGGTATTTCTCGGACTTCCCCGTACAGGGAACACCTGTGACTGAAGAGAGCTGCGTTGAATTGTCTCTCGAGCTCCCCCACGCACTGACAATGGTTCCGGAATCCTGAGCGTGGGGAGGTTCCCCCAACGGTCGGCAGCGCGTGAGTTCTAACGGAATGCCTAAGCTCGTCTCCCCTGAGGATTTTCCTAATGTCTCTGTGCCAGGGAATGCTAGGGGTGATTGCAGGATTTCCCAGTGTCAGAGTCTGCCTCCCAAAGGTCAGGGATGGTATTTCTCGGACTTCCCCGAACAGGGAACACCTGTGACTGAAGAGGGCTGCGTGGAGATGTCTCTCGAGCTCCCCCACGCACTGACAATTTTTCCGGAATCCTGAGCGTGGGGAGGTTCCACCAACGGTCGGCAGCGCGTGGGTTCTAACGGAATGCCTAAGCTCGTCTCCCCTGCGTTTTTTCCTAATGTCTTTGTTCCAGGGAATGATAGGGGAGATTGCAGGATATCCCAGTGTCAGAAGCTGCCTCCCCAAGTTCAGTGAAGTTATTTCTCGGACTTCCCCGAAAGGGAACACCTGTGACTGAAGAGAGCTGCGTGGAGTTGTCTGTCGAGCTCCCCCACGCACTGACAATGGTTCCGGAATCCTGAGCTTGGGGAGGTTCCAACAACGGTCGGCAGGGCGTGGGTTCTATCAGAATGCCTAAGCTCGTCTCCCCTGAGGGTTTTCCTAATGTCTCTGTGCCAGGGAGTGCTAGGGGTGATTGCAGGATATCCCAGGGTCAGTGACTGCCTCCCCAAGTTCAGGGAATTTATTTCTCGGACTTCTCCGAACAGGGAACACCTGTGACTGAAGAGAGCTGCGTGGAGTTGTCTCTCGTGCTCCCCCTCGCACTGACAATGGATCCGGATTCCTGAGCGTGGGGAGGTTCCACCAACGGTCGGCAGCGCGTGGGTTCTAACGGAATGCCTAAGCTCGTCTCCCCTGAGGCTTTTCCTAATGTCTCTGTGCCAAGGATTGCTAGGGGTGATTGCAGGTTATCCCAGTGTCAGAGGCTGCCTCCCCAAGGTCAGGGAAGTTATTTCTCGGACTTCCCCGATCAGGGAATACCTGTGACTTAAGAGAGCTGCGTGGAGTTGTCTCTCGATCTCCCCCACGCACTGACAATTGTTCCGGAATCCTGAGCGTGGGGACGTTCCACCAACGGTCGGCAGCGCGTGGGTTCTAACGGAATGCCTAAGCTCATCTCCCCTGAGGGTTTTCCTAATGTCTCTGTGCCAGGGAATGCTAGGGGTGATTGCAGGATATCCCAGTGTCAGAGGCTGCCTCCCCAAATTCAGGGAAGGTATTTCTAGGACTTCCCCGAACAGGGAACACCTGTGACTGAAGAGAGCTGCGTGGAGTTGTCTCTCGAGCTCCCCCACGCACTGACAATTGTTCCGGAATCCTGAGCGTGGGGAGGTTCCACCAACGGTCGGCAGCGCGTGGGTTCTAACGGAATTCCTAACCTCGTCTCCCCTGAGGGTTTTCCTAATGTCTCTGTGCCAGGGAATGCTAGGGGTGATTGCAGGATATCCCACTGTCAGAGGCTGCCTCCCCAAGGTCAGGGAAGATATTTCTTGGACTTCCCCGAACAGGGAACACCTGTGACTGAAGAGAGCTCCGTGGATTTCTCTCTCAAGCTCCCCCACGCACTGACAATGGTTCCGGAATCCTGAGCGTGGGGAGGTTCCCCCAACGTTCGGCAGCGCGTGAGTTCTAACGGAATGCCTATGCTCGTCTCCCCTGAGGCTTTTCCTAATGTCTCTGTGCCAGGAAATGCTAGGGGTGATTGCAGGATATCCCGGTGTCAGAGGCTGCCTCCCCAAGGTCAGTGAAGATATTTCTCGGACTTCCCCGAACAGGGAACTCCTGTGACTGAAGAGAGCTGCGTGGAGTTGTCTCTCGAGCTCACCCACGCACTGAAAACGGCTGCGGAATCCTGAGCGTGGGGAGGTTCCACAAACGTTCGGCAGCGCGTGGGTTCTAACGGAATGCCTAAATTCGTCTCCCTAAGGGTTTTCTTAATATCCCTGTGCCAGGGAATGCTAGGGGGGTTTGCAGGAAATCCCACTGACAGACGCTGCCTCCCCAAGGTCAGGGAATGTAGTTCTCGGGCTTCCCCGAACAGGGAACACCTGTGACTGAAGAGAGCTGCGTGGAGTTGTCTCTCGAGCTCCCTCACGCACTGACAATGTTTCCGGAATCCTGAGCGTGGGGAGGTTCCACCAAAGGTCGGCAACGTGTGGGTTCTAACGGAATGCCAAAGCTCGTCTCCCCTGAGGGTTTTCCTAATGTCTCTGTGCCAGGGAATGCTAGGGGTTATTGCAGAATATCCCAGTGTCAGAGGCTGCCTCCCCATGGTCAGCGAAGGTATTTCTATGGCTTCCCCGAACAGGGAACACCTGTGACTGAAGAGAGTTCCGTGGAGTTGTCTCTCGAGCTCCTCCACGCACTGACAATGTTTCCGGAATCCTGAGTGTGGGGAGGTCCCACCAACGGTCGGCAGCGCGTGGGTTCTAACGGAATGCCTAATCTCGCCTCCCCTGAGGGTTTTCCTAATGTCTCTGTGCCAGGGAAAGCTAGGGGTGATTGCAGGATATCCCAGTGTCAGAGGCTGCCTCCCCAAGGTCAGGGAAGTTATTTCTCGGACTTCCCCGTACAGGGAACACCTGTGACTGAAGAGAGCTGCGTGGAGTTTTCTCTCGAGCTCCCCCACGCACAGACAATTTTTCCGGGATCCTGAGCTTGGGGAGGTTCCACCAACGGTCGGCAGCGCGTGGGTTCTAACGGAATGCCTAAGCTCGTCTCCCCTGAGGATTTTCCTAATGTCTCTGTGCCAGGGAATGCTAGGGGTGATTGCAGGATATCCCAGTTTCAGAGGCTGCCTCCCCAAGGTCAGGGAAGGTATTTCTCGGACTTCCCCTAACAGGGAACACCTGTGACTGAAGAGAGCTGCGTGGAATTCTCTCTCGAGCTCCCCCACGCACTGACAATGTTCCCGGAATCCTGAACGTTTAGAGGTTCCTCCACCGGTCGGCAGCGCATAGGTTCTAACGGAATGCCTAAGCTCGTCTCTCCTGAGGATCTTCCTAATGTCTCTGTGCCAGGGAATGTTAGGGTTGAATGCAGGGTATCCCAGATCAGAGGCTGCCTCCCCATAGTCAGGGAAGGTATTTCTCGGACTTCCCCGAACAGGGAACACCTGTGACTGAAGAGAGCTGCGTGGAGTTGTCTCTCGAGCTCCCCCACCCACTGACAATGCTTCCGGATTACTGAGTGTGGGGAGGTTCCACCAACTGTCGGCAGCGCGTAGGTTCTAACGGAATACCTAAGCTTGTCTCCCCTGCTTGTTTTGCTAATGTCTCTGTGCCAGGGAATTCTAGGGGTGATTGCAGGATATCCCAGTGTCAGAGGCTGCCACCCCAAGGTCAGGGAAGGTATTTCTCGGACTTCCCCGTACAGGGAACACCTGTGACTGAAGAGAGCTGCGTTGAATTGTCTCTCGAGCTCCCCCACGCACTGACAATGGTTCCGGAATCCTGAGCGTGGGGAGGTTCCCCCAACGGTCGGCAGCGCGTGAGTTCTAACGGAATGCCTAAGCTCGTCTCCCCTGAGGATTTTCCTAATGTCTCTGTGCCAGGGAATGCTAGGGGTGATTGCAGGATTTCCCAGTGTCAGAGTCTGCCTCCCAAAGGTCAGGGATGGTATTTCTCGGACTTCCCCGAACAGGGAACACCTGTGACTGAAGAGGGCTGCGTGGAGATGTCTCTCGAGCTCCCCCACGCACTGACAATTTTTCCGGAATCCTGAGCGTGGGGAGGTTCCACCAACGGTCGGCAACGCGTGGGTTCTAACGGAATGCCTAAGCTCGTCTCCCCGGCGTTTTTTCCTAATGTCTTTGTTCCAGGGAATGATAGGGGAGATTGCAGGATATCCCAGTGTCAGAAGCTGCCTCCCCAAGGTCAGGGAAGTTATTTCTCGGAGTTCCCCGAAAGGGAACACCTGTGACTGAAGAGAGCTGCGTGGAGTTGTCTGTCGAGCTCCCCACGCACTGACAATGTTTCCGGAATCCTGAGCGTGGGGAGGTTCCAACAACGGTCGGCAGGGCGTGGGTTCTATCAGAATGCCTAAGCTCGTCTCCCCTGAGGGTTTTCCTAATGTCTCTGTGCCAGGGAATGCTAGGGGTGATTGCAGGATATCCCAGGGTCAGTGACTGCCTCCCCAAGCTCAGGGAATTTATTTCTCGGACTTCCCCTTATAGGGATCACCTGTGACTGAAGAGACCTGCGTGGAGTTGTCTCTCGAGCTTCCCCACGCACTGACAATGTTTCCGGAATCCTGAGCGTGGGGAGGTTCCACCAACGGTCGGCAGCGCGTGGGTTCAAACGGAATGCCTAAGCTCGCCTCCCCTGAGGGTTTTCCTAATATCTCTGTGCCAGGGAATGCTATGGGTGATTGCAGGATATCCCAGTGACAGAGGCTGCCTCCCCAAGCTCAGGGAAGGTATTTCTCGGACTTCCCCGAACAGGGAACACCTGTGACTGAAGAGAGCTGCGTGGAGTTGTCTCTCGGGCTTCACCACGCACTGACAATGTTTCCGGAATCCTGAGCGTGGAGAGGTTCCACCAACAGTCGGCAGCCCGTGGGTTCTAACGGAATGCCTAAGCTCGTCTCCCCTGAGGATTTTCCTAATGTCTCTATGCCAGGGAATTCTAGGGGTGATTGCAGGATATCCCAGTGTCAGAGGCTGCCTCCCCAAGCTCAGGGAAGGTATTTCTCGGACTTCCCCGAACAGTGAACACCTTGTGACTGAAGAGAGCTGCGTGGAGATGTCTCTCGAGCTCCCCCACGCACTGACAATGGTTCCGGAATCCTGAGCGTGGGGAGGTTCCACCAACGGTCGGCAGCGCGTGGGTTCTAACGGAATGCCTAAGCTCGTCTCCCCTGAGGTTTTTCCTAATGTCTCTGTGCCAGGGAATGTTAGGGGTGATTGCAGGATATCCCAGTGTCAGAGGCTGCCTCCCCAAGTCAGGGAAGGTATTTCTCGGACTTCCCCAAACAGGGATCACCTGTGACTGAAGAGAGCTGCGTGGAGTTGTCTCTCGAGCTCCCCCACGCACTGACAATGGTTCCGGAATCCTGAGCGTGGGGACGTTCCACCAACGGTCGGCAGTGCGTGGGTTCTAACGGAATGCCTAATCTCGTCTCCCCTGAGGGTTTTCCTAATGTCTCTGTGCCAGGGAATGCTAGGAGTGATTGCAGGATATCCCATTGTCAGAGGCTTCCTCCCCAAGGTCAGGGAAGCTATTTCTCGGACTTCCCCGAACAGGGAACACCTGTGACTGAAGAGAGCTGCGTGGAGTTGTCTCTCGTGCTGCCCCACGCACTGACAATGGTTCCGGAATCCTGAGCGTGGGGAGGTTTCACCAACGGTCGGCAGCGCGTGGGTTCTAACGGAATGCTTAAGCTCGTTCTCCCCTGAAGGTTTTCCTAATATCTCTGTGCCAGGGAATGCTAGGGGTAATTGCAGGATATCCCAGTGTCAGAGGCTGCCTCCCCAAAGTCAGTGAAGTTATTTCTCGGACTTCCCCGAACAGGGAACACCTGTGAGTGAAGAAAGATGCGTGGAGTTGTCTCTCGTGCTCCCCCTCGCACTGACAATGGATCCGGATTCCTGAGCGTGGGGAGGTTCCAACAACGGTCGGCAGCGCGTGGGTTCTAACGGAATGCCTATGCTCGTCTCCCCTGAGGTTTTTCCTAATGTCTCTGTGCCAGGGAATGCTAGGGGTGATTGCAGGATATCCCAGTGTCAGAGGCTGCCTCCCCAAGGTCAGGGAAGGTATTTCTCGGATTTCCCCGAACAGGGAACACCTGTGACTGAAGAGCGCTGCGTGGAGATTTCTCTCGAGCTCCCCCACGCTCTGACAATGGTTTCGGAATCCTGAGCGTGGGGAGGTTCCACCAACGGTCGGCAGCGCGTGGGTTCTAACGGAATGCCTAAGCTCGTCTCCCCTGAGGGTTTTCCTAATGTCTCTGTGCCAGGTAATGCTTGGGGTGATTGCAGGATATCCCAGTGTCAGAGGCTGCCTCCCCAAGTCCAGGGAAGTTATTTTTCGGACTTCCCCGAACAGGGAACACCTGTGACTGAAGAGAGCTGCGTGGAGATTTCTCTCGAGCTCCCCCACGCTCTGACAATGGTTTCGGAATCCTGAGCGTGGGGAGGTTCCACCAACGGTCGGCAGCGCGTGGGTTCTAACGGAATGCCTAAGCTCGTCTCCCCTGAGGGTTTTCCAAATATCTCTGTGCTAGGGTATGCTAGGGGTGATTACAGGATATCCCTGTGCCAGAGGCTGCCTCCCCAAGGTCAGGGAAAGTATTTCTCGGACTTCCACGAACAGGGAACACCTGTGACTGAAGAGAGCTGCGTGGCGTTTTCTCTCGAGCTCCCCCACGCACTGACAATTGTTCCGGAATCCTGAGCTTGGGGAGGTTCCTCCAACGGTCCGCAGCGCGTGGGATTTTACGGAATGCCTAAGCTCGTCTCCCCTGAGGGTTTTCCTAATGTCTCTGTGCCAGGGAATGCTAGGGGTGATTGCAGGATATCCCAGTGTCAGAGGCTGCCTCCCCAATGTCAGGGAATGTATTTCTCGGACTTCCCCGAACAGGGAACACCTGTGAATGTAGAGAGCTGCGTGGAGTTGTCTCTCGAGCTCCCCCACGCACTGACAATGGTTCCAGATTCCTGAGCGTGGGGAGGTTCCTCCAACGGTCGGCAGCGCGTGGGTTCTAACGGATTGCCTAAGCTAGTCTCCCCTGAAGGTTTTCCTAATTTCTCAGTGCCTGGGAATGCTAGGGGTGATTGCAGGATATCCCAGTGTCAGAGGCTGCCTCCCCAAGTCAGGGAAGGTATTTCCCGGACTTCCCCGAACAGGGAACACCTGTGAGTGAAGAGAGATGCGTGGAGTTGTCTCTCGTGCTCCCCCTCGCACTGACAATGGATCCGGCATCCTGAGCGTGGGGAGGTTCCACCAACGGTCGGCAGCGCGTGGGTTCTAACGGAATGCCTAAGCTCGTCTCCCCTGAGGATTTTTCCTAATGTCTCTGTGCGAGGGAATGCTAGCTGTGATTGCAGGATATCCCAGTGTCAGAGGCTGCCTCCCCAAGGTCAGGGAAGGTATTTCTCGGACTTCCCTGAACAGGGAACACCTGTGACTGAAGAGAGTTGCGTGGAGTTGTCTCTCGAGCTCCCCCACGCACTGACAATGGTTCCAGAATCCTGAGCGTGGGGAGGTTCCACCAACGGTCGGTAGCGCGTGGGTTCTAACGGAATGCCTAAGCTCGGCTCCCCTGAGTCTTTTCCTAATTTCTCTGTGCCAGGGAATGCTAGGGGTGATTGCAGGATATCCCAGTGTCAGAGGCTTCCTCCCCAAGGTCAGGGAAGGTATTTCTCGGATTTCCCCGAACAGGGAACACCTGTGACTGAAGAGCGCTGCGTGGAGTTGTCTCTCGAGCTCCCCCATGCACTGACAATGGTTCCGGAATCCTGAGCATTGGGAGGTTCCACCAACGGTAGGCAGTGCATGGGTTCTAACGGAATGCCTAAGCTCGTCTCCCCTGAGGGTTTTCCTAATGTCTCTGTGCCAGGTAATGCTTGGGGTGATTGCAGGATATCCCAGTGTCAGAGGCTGCCTCCCCAAGTCCAGGGAAGTTATTTTTCGGACTTCCCCGAACAGGGAACACCTGTGACTGAAGAGAGCTGCGTGGAGATTTCTCTCGAACTCCCCCACGCTCTGACAATGGTTTCGGAATCCTGAGCGTGGGGAGGTTCCACCAACGGTCGGCAGCGCGTGGGTTCTAACGGAATGCCTAAGCTCGTCTCCCCTGAGGGTTTTCCAAATATCTCTGTGCTAGGGTATGCTAGGGGTGATTACAGGATATCCCTGTGCCAGAGGCTGCCTCCTCAAGGTCAGGGAAAGTATTTCTCAGACTTCCCCGAACAGGGAACACCTGTGACTGAAGAGAGCTGCGTGGCGTTTTCTCTCGAGCTCCCCCACGCACTGACAATTGTTCCGGAATCCTGAGCTTGGGGAGGTTCCTCCAACGGTCCGCAGCGCGTGGGATCTTACGGAATGCCTAAGCTCGTCTCCCCTGAGGGTTTTCCTAATGTCTCTGTGCCAGGGAATGCTAGGGGTGATTGCAGGATATCCCAGTGTCAGAGGCTGCCTCCCCAATGTCAGGGAATGTATTTCTCGGACTTCCCCGAACAGGGAACACCTGTGAATGTAGAGAGCTGCGTGGAGTTGTCTCTCGAGCTCCCCCATGCACTGACAATGGTTCCAGAATCCTGAGCGTGGGGAGGTTCCTCCAACGGTCGGCAGCGCGTGGGTTCTAACGGAATGCCTAAGCTCGTATCCCCTGAGGGTTTTCCTAATATTTCTGTGCCAGGGCATGCTAGGGGTGATTGCAGGATATCCCAGTGTCAGAGGCTGCCTCCCCAAGTTCAGGGAAGCTATTTCTCGGACTTCCCCGAACAGGGAACACCTGTGACTGAAGAGAGCTCCGTGGATTTTTCTCTCGAGCACCCCCACGCACTGACAATGTTTCCGGAATCCTGAGCGTGGGGAGGTTCCACCAACGGTCGGCAGCGCGTGGGTTCTAACGGAATGCCTAAGCTCTTCTCCCCTGAGGGTTTTCCTCATGTCTCTGTGCCAGGGAATGCTAGGGGTGATTGCAGGATATTCCAATGTCAGAGGCTGCCTCCCCAAATTCAGGGAAGTTATTTCTCGGACTTCCCCGAACAGGGAACACCTGTGACTGAAGAGAGCTGCGTGGAGTTGTCTCTCGAGCTCCCCCACGCACTGACAATGATTCCGGAATCCTGAGCGAGGGGAGGGTCCACCAAAGGTCGGCAGCGTGTGGGTTCTAACGGAATGCCTAAGCTCGTCTCCCCTGAGGGTTTTACTAATTTCTCTGTGCCAGGGAATGCTAGGGGTGATTGCAGGATATCCCAGTGTCAGAGGCTGCCTCCCCAAGGTCAGGGAAGGAATTTCTCGGACTTCCCCAAACAGGGAACACCTGTGACTGAAGAGAACTGTGTGGAGTTTTCTCTCGAGATCCCCCACGCACTGACAATGGTTCCGGAATCCCGAGCGTTGGGAGGTTCCACCAACGGTCGGCAGCGCGTGGGTTCTAACGGAATGCCTAAGCTCGTCTCCCCTGAGGGTTTTCCTAATGTCTTTGTGCCAGTGAATGCTAGCTGTGATTGCAGGATATCCCAGTGTCAGAGGCTGCCTCCCCAAGGTCAGGGAAGTTATTTCTCGGACTTCCCAGAACAGGGAACACCTGTGATTGAAGAGAGCTGCGTGGAATTGTCTCTCGTAATCCCCCACGCACTGACAATGGTTCCAGAATCCTGAGCGTGGGGAGGTTCCACCAACGGTCGGCAGCGCGTGGGTTCTAACGGAATGCCTAAGCTCGGCTCCCCTGAGTCTTTTCCTAATTTCTCTGTGCCAGGGCATGCTAGGGGTGATTGCAGGATATCCCAGTGTCAGAGGCTGCCTCCCCAAGTTCAGGGAAGGTATTTCTCGGACTTCCCCGAACAGGGAACACCTGTGAGTGAAGAGAGCTGCGTGGAGTTGTCTCTCGGGCTCCCCCACGCACTGACAATGATTCCGGAATCCTGAGCGAGGGGAGGGTCCACGAAAGGTCGGCAGCGTGTGGGTTCTAACGGAATGCCTAAGCTCGTGTCCCCTGAGGGTTTTCCTAATTTCTCTGTGCCAGGGAATGCTAGGGGTGATTGCAGGATATCCCAGTGTCAGAGGCTGCCTCCCCAAGGTCAGGGAAGGAATTTCTCCGACTTCCCCAAACAGGGAACACCTGTGACTGAAGAGAGCTGTGTGGAGTTTTCTCTCGAGATCCCCCACGCACTGACAATGGTTCCGGAATCCCGAGCGTTGGGAGGTTCCACCAACGGTCGGCAGCGCGTGGGTTCTAACGGAATGCCTAAGCTCGTCTCCCCTGAGGGTTTTCCTAATGTCTTTGTGCCAGTGAATGCTAGCTGTGATTGCAGGATATCCCAGTGTCAGAGGCTGCCTCCCCAAGTCCAGGGAAGTTATTTCTCGGACTTCCCCGAACAGGGAACACCTGTGAGTGAAGAGAGATGCGTGGAGTTGTCTCTCGTGCTCCCCCTCGCACTGACAATGGATCCGGAATCCTGAGCGTGGGGAGGTTCCACCAACGGTCGTCAGCGCGTGGGTTCTAACGAAATGCCTTAGCTCGTCTCCCCTGAGAATTTTTCCTAATGTCTCTGTGCGAGGGAATGCTAGGGGTGATTGCAGGATATCCCAGTGTCAGAGGCTGCCTCCCCAAGGTCAGGGAAGGTATTTCTCGGACTTCCCCGAACAGGGAACACCTGTGACTGAAGAGAGCTGCGTGGAGTTGTCTCTCGAGATCCCCCACGCACTGACAATGGTTCCGGAATCCTGAGCTTGGGGAGGTTCTACCAACGGTCGGCAGCGCGTGGGTTCTAACGGAATGCCTAAGCTCGTCTCCCCTGAGGGTTTTCCTAATGTCTCTGTGCCAGGGAATGCTAGGGGTGATTGCAGGATATCCCAGTGTCAGAGGCTGCCTCCCCAAGGTCAGGGAAGGTATTTCTCGGACTTCCCCGAACAGGGAACACCTGTGACTGAAGAGAGCTGCGTGGAGTTGTCTCTCGAGCTCCCCCACGCACTGACAATGTTTCCGGAATCCTGAGCGTGGGGAGGTTCCACCAACGGTCGGCAGCGCGTGGGTTCTAACGGAATGCCTAAGCTCGTCTCCCCTGTGGGTTTTCCTAATGTCTCTGTGCCAGGGAATGCTATGGGTGATTGCAGGATATCCCAGTGCCAGAGGCTGCCTCCCCAAGGTCAGGGAAAGTATTTCTCGGACTTCCCCGAACAGGGAACAACTGTGACTGAAGAGAGCTGCGTGGAGTTGTCTCTCGAGCTCCCCCACGCAATGACAATTGTTCCGGAATCCTGAGCTTGGGGAGGTTCCTCCAACGGTCCGCAGCGCGTGGGTTCTTACGGAATGCCTAAGCTCGTCTCCCCTGAGGGTTTTCCTAATGTCTCTGTGCCAGGGAATGCTAGGGGTGATTGCAGGATATCCCAGTGTCAGAGGCTGACTCCCCAAGGTCAGGGAAGGTAATTCTCGGACTTCCCCGAACAGGGAACACCTGTGACTGAAGAGAGCTGCGTGGAGTTGTCTCTCGGGCTCCCCCACGCACTGACAATGGTTCCGGAATCCTGAGCGTGGGGAGGTTCCACCAACGGTCGGCAGCGCGTGGGTTCTAACGGAATGCCTTAGCTCGTCTCCCCTGAGTGTTTTCCTAATATCTCTGTGCCAGGGAATGCTAGGGATGATTGCAGGATATCCCAGTGTCAGAGGCTGCCTCCCCAAGGTCAGGGAAGGTATTTTTCGGACTTCCCCGAACAGGGAAACCTGTGACTGAAGAGAGCTGCGTGGAGTTGTCTCTCGAGCTCCCCCACACAATGACAATGGTTCCGGAATCCTGAGCCTGGTGAGATTCCACCAACGGTCGGCATCTCGTGGGTTCAAACGGAATGCCTAAGCTAGCTTCCCCTGAGACTTTTCCAAATATCTCTGTGCCAGGGAAAGCTTGGGGTGATTGCAGGATATCCCAGTGTCAGAGTCTGCCTCCCCAAGGGCAGGGAAGGTTTTTATCGGACTTCCCCAAACAGGGAACACCTGTGACTGAAGAGAGCTGCGTGGAGTTGTCTCTCGAGCACCCCCACGCACTGACAATGGTCCGGAATCCTGAGCGTGGGGAGGTTCCACCAACGGTCGGCAGCGCGTGGGTTCTAACGGAATGCCTAAGCTCGTCTCCCCTGAGGGTTTTCCAAATGTCTCTGTGCCAGGGAATGCTAGGGGTGATTGCAGGATATCCCAGTGTCAGAGTCTGCCTCCCCAAGGTCAGGGAAGTTATTTCTCGGACTTCCCCGAACGAGGAACACCTGTGAATGAAGAGAGCTGCGTGGAGTTGTATCTCGAACTCCCCCACGCACTAACAGTGGTTCCGAAATTCTGAGCGTGGGGAGGTTCCACCAACGGTCGGCAGCGCTTGGGTTCTAACGGAATGCCTAAGCTCATCTCCCCTGAGGGGTTTCCTAATATCTCTGTGCCAGGGAATGCTAGGGGTGATTGCAGGATTTCCCAGGGTCAAAGGCTGCCTCACTAAGGTCAGGGAAGGTATTACACGGACTTCCCCGAACAGGGAACACCTGTAACTGAAGAGAGCTGCGTGGAGTTCTCTCTCGAGCTCCCCCAAGCACTGACAATGGTTCCGGAATCCTGAGCGTGGGGTGGTTCCACCAACGGTCGGCAGCGCGTGGGTTATAACGGAATGCCTAAGCTCGTCTTCCCTGAGGGTTTTCCTAAAATCTCTGTGCCAGGGAATGCTAGGGGTGATTGCAGGATATCCCAGTGTCAGAGGCTGCCTCCCCAAGGTCAGGGAAGTTATTTCTCGGACTTCCCCGAACAGGGAACCCCTGTGACTGAAGAGAGCTGCGTGGAGTTGTCTCTCGAGCTCCCCCACGCACTGACAATGGTTCCGGAATCCTGAGCGTGGTGAGGTTCCACCAACGGTCGGCAGCGCGTGGGTTCTAACGGAATGCCTAAGCTCGTCTCCCCTGAGGATTTTCCTTATGTCTCTGTGCCAGGGAATGCTAGGGTTGATTGCAGGATATCCCAGTGTCAGAGGCTTCCTCCCCAAGGTCAGGGAAGGTATTTCTCGGAATTCCTCGAACAGGGAACACCTGTGACTGAAGAGAGCTGCGTGGAGTTGTCTCTCGTGCTCCCCCACCCACTGACAATGGTTCTGGAATCCTGAGCGTGGGGAGGTTCCACCAATGGTCGGCAGGGCGTGGGTTCAAACGGAATGCCTAAGCTCGTCTCCCCTGAGGGTTTTCCTAACGTCTCTGTGCCAGGGAATGCTAGGGTTGATTGCAGGATATCCCAATGTCAGAGGTTGCCACCACAAGTTCAGGGAAGGTTTTTCTCGGACTTCCCCAAACAGGGACCACCTGTGAGTGAAGAGAGCTGCGTGGAGTTGTCTCTCGAGCTCCCCCACCCACTGACAATTGTTCTGGAATCCTGAGCGTGGGGAGGTTCCACCAACGGTCGGCAGCGCGTGTGTTCTAAAGGAATGTCTAAGCTCGTCTCCCCTGAGGCTTTTCCTAATGTCTCTGTGCCAGGGAATGCTAGGGGTGATTACAGGATATCCCAGTGACCGAGGCTGCCTCCCCAAGGTCAGAGAAGTTATTTCTCGGACTTCCCCGAACAGGGAACACCTGTGACTGAAGAGAGCTGCGTGGAGTTGTCTCTCGAGCTCCCCCACGCACTGACAATGTTTCCGGAATCCTGAGCGTGGGGAGGTTCCACCAACGGTCGGCAGCGCGTGGGTTTTAACGGAATGCCTAAGCTCGCCTCCCCTAAGGTTTTTCCTAATGTCTCTATGCCAGGGAATGCTAGGGGTGATTGCAGGTTATCCCAGTGTCAGAGGCTGCCTCCCCAAGGTCAGGGAAGATATTTCTCGGACTTCCCCAAACAGGGAACACCTGTGAGTCAAGAGAGCTGCGTGGAGTTGTCTCTCGATTTCCCTCACCCACTGACAATTTTTCTGGAATCCTGAGCGTGGGGAGGTTCCACCAACTGTCGGCAGCGCGTGGGTTCTAACGGAATGCCTAAGCTCGTCTCCCCTGAGGGTTTTCCTAATGTCTCTGTGCCAGGGAATGCTAGGGGTGATTGCAGGATATCCCAGTGTCAGAGGCTGCCTCCACAAGGTCAGGGAAGGTATTTCTCGGACTTCCCCGAACAGGGAACACCTGTGACTGAAGAGAGCTGCGTAGATTTGTCTCTCGTGTTCCCCACGCACTGACAATGGTTCCGGAATCCTGAGCTTGTGGAGGTTCCACCAACGGTCGGTAGCGCGTGGGTTCTAACGGAATGCCTAAGCTCGTCTCCCCTGAGGGTTTTCCTAATGTCTCTGTGCCAGGGAATGCTAGGGGTGATTACAGGATATCCCAGTGTCAGAGGCTGCCTCCCCAAGGTCAGGGAATTTATTTCTCGGACTTCCCCGAAGAGGGAACACCTGTGACTGAAGAGAGCTGCGTGGAGTTTTCTCTCGAGCTCCCCCACGCACTGACAATGGTTCCGGAATCCTGAGCGTGGGGAGGTTCCACCAACGGTCGGCAGCGCGTGGGTTCTAACGGAATGCCTAAGATCGTCTCCCCTGAGGGTTTCCCTAATGTCTCTGTGCCAGGGAATGCTAGGGGTGATTGCAGGATATCCCAGTGTCAGAGGCTGCCTCCCCAAGGTCAGGGAAGTTATTTCTCGGACTTCCCCGAACAGGGAACACCTGAGACTGAAGAGAGCTGCGTGGAGTTTTCTCTCGAGCTCCCCCAATCACTGACAATGGTTCCGGAATCCTGAGCGTGGGGAGGTTCCACCAACGGTCGGCAGCGCGTGGGTTCTAACGGAATGCATAAGTTCGCCTCCCCTGAGTGTTTTCCTAATGTCTCTGTGCCAGGGAATGCTAGGGGTGATTGCAGGATATCCCAGTGTCAGAAGCTGCTTCCGCAAGGTCAGGGAAGGTATTTCTCGGAATTCCTCGAACAGGGAACACCTGTGACTGAAGAGAGCTGCGTGGAGTTGTCTCTCGTGCTCCCCCACCCACTGACAATGGTTCTGGAATCCTGAGCGTGGGGAGGTTCCACCAATGGTCGGCAGGGCGTGGGTTCAAACGGAATGCCTAAGCTCGTCTCCCCTGAGGGTTTTCCTAACGTCTCTGTGCCAGGGAATGCTAGGGGTGATTGCAGGATATCCCAATGTCAGAGGTTGCCACCACAAGTTCAGGGAAGGTTTTTCTCGGACTTCCCCAAACAGGGACCACCTGTGAGTGAAGAGAGCTGCGTGGAGTTGTCTCTCGAGCTCCCCCACCCACTGACAATTGTTCTGGAATCCTGAGCGTGGGGAGGTTCCACCAACGGTCGGCAGCGCGTGTGTTCTAAAGGAATGTCTAAGCTCGTCTCCCCTGAGGCTTTTCCTAATGTCTCTGTGCCAGGGAATGCTAGGGGTGATTACAGGATATCCCAGTGACCGAGGCTGCCTCCCCAAGGTCAGAGAAGTTATTTCTCGGACTTCCCCGAACAGGGAACACCTGTGACTGAAGAGAGCTGCGTGGAGTTGTCTCTCGAGCTCCCCCACGCACTGACAATGTTTCCGGAATCCTGAGCGTGGGGAGGTTCCACCAACGGTCGGCAGCGCGTGGGTTTTAACGGAATGCCTAAGCTCGCCTCCCCTAAGGTTTTTCCTAATGTCTCTATGCCAGGGAATGCTAGGGGTGATTGCAGGTTATCCCAGTGTCAGAGGCTGCCTCCCCAAGGTCAGGGAAGATATTTCTCGGACTTCCCCAAACAGGGAACACCTGTGAGTCAAGAGAGCTGCGTGGAGTTGTCTCTCGATTTCCCTCACCCACTGACAATTTTTCTGGAATCCTGAGCGTGGGGAGGTTCCACCAACTGTCGGCAGCGCGTGGGTTCTAACGGAATGCCTAAGCTCGTCTCCCCTGAGGGTTTTCCTAATGTCTCTGTGCCAGGGAATGCTAGGGGTGATTGCAGGATATCCCAGTGTCAGAGGCTGCCTCCACAAGGTCAGGGAAGGTATTTCTCGGACTTCCCCGAACAGGGAACACCTGTGACTGAAGAGAGCTGCGTAGATTTGTCTCTCGTGTTCCCCACGCACTGACAATGGTTCCGGAATCCTGAGCTTGTGGAGGTTCCACCAACGGTCGGTAGCGCGTGGGTTCTAACGGAATGCCTAAGCTCGTCTCCCCTGAGGGTTTTCCTAATGTCTCTGTGCCAGGGAATGCTAGGGGTGATTACAGGATATCCCAGTGTCAGAGGCTGCCTCCCCAAGGTCAGGGAATTTATTTCTCGGACTTCCCCGAAGAGGGAACACCTGTGACTGAAGAGAGCTGCGTGGAGTTTTCTCTCGAGCTCCCCCACGCACTGACAATGGTTCCGGAATCCTGAGCGTGGGGAGGTTCCACCAACGGTCGGCAGCGCGTGGGTTCTAACGGAATGCCTAAGATCGTCTCCCCTGAGGGTTTCCCTAATGTCTCTGTGCCAGGGAATGCTAGGGGTGATTGCAGGATATCCCAGTGTCAGAGGCTGCCTCCCCAAGGTCAGGGAAGTTATTTCTCGGACTTCCCCGAACAGGGAACACCTGAGACTGAAGAGAGCTGCGTGGAGTTTTCTCTCGAGCTCCCCCAATCACTGACAATGGTTCCGGAATCCTGAGCGTGGGGAGGTTCCACCAACGGTCGGCAGCGCGTGGGTTCTAACGGAATGCATAAGTTCGGCTCCCCTGAGTGTTTTCCTAATGTCTCTGTGCCAGGGAATGCTAGGGGTGATTGCAGGATATCCCAGTGTCAGAAGCTGCTTCCGCAAGGTCAGGGAAGGTATTTGTCGGCGTTCCCCATACAGGGAACACCTGTGAGTGAAGTGAGCTGCGTGGAGTTGTCTCTCGTACTCCCCCACCCACTGACAATTGTTATGGAATCCTGAGCGTGGGGAGGTTCCACCAACTGTCGGCAGGGCGTGGGTTCAAACGGAATGCCTAAGCTCGTCTTCCCTGAGGGTTTTCCTAATGTCTCTGTGCCAGGGAATGCTAGGGGTGATTGCAGAATATCCCAGTGTCAGAAGCTGCCCCCCAAAGTCAAGGAAGTTATTTCTCGGACTTCGCCAAACAGGGAAAACCTTTGACTGAAGAGAGCTGCGTGGAGTTGTCTCTCGAGCTCCCCCACGCAATGAAAATGTTTCCGGAATCCTGAGAGTGGGGAAGTTCCACCAACGGTCGGCAGCGTGTGGGGTCTAACGGAATACCAAAGCTCGTATCCCCTGAGGGTTTTCCTAATATCTCTGTCCCAGGGAATGCTAGGGGTGATTGAAGTATATTCCAGTGTCATAGGCTGCATCCCCAAGTTCAGGGAAGGTATTTCTCGGACTTCCCCGAACAGGGAACACCTGTGACTGAAGAGAGCTGAGGGGAGTTCTCTCTCGAGCTCCCCCACGCACTGACAATGGTTCCGGAATCCTGAGCGTGGGGAGGTTCCATCAACGGTCGTCAGCGCGTGGGTTCTAACGGAATGCCTAAGCTCGTCTCCCCTGAGGTTTTTCCTAATGTCTCTGTGCCAGGGAATGCTAGGGGTGATTGCAGGATATCCCAGTGTCAGAGGCTGCCTCCCCAAGGTCAGGGAAGTTATTTCTCGGACTTCCCCGAACAGGGAGCACCTGTGACTGAAGAGAGCTGCGTGGAGTTATCTCTCGAGCTCCCCCACGCACTGACAATGGTTCCGGAATCCTGAGCGTGGGGAAGTTCCACCAACGGTTGGCAGCGCGAGGGTTTTAACGGAATGCCTAAACTCGTCTCCCCTGAGGGTTTTCCTAATATCACTGTGCCAGGGAATGCAAGGGGTGATTGCAGGATATCCCAGTGTCAGAGGCTGCCTACCCAAGGTCAGGGAAGTTATTTCTCGGACTTCCCCGAAACGGGAACACCTGTGACTGAAGAGAGCTGCGTGGAGTTGTCTCTCGAGCTCCCCCACGCACTGACAATGTTTCCGGAATCCTGAGCGTGGGGAGGTTCCACCAACGGTCGGCAGCGCGTGGGTTCTAACGGAATGCATAAGCTCGCCTCCCCTGAGTGTTTTACTAATGTCTCTGTGCCAGGGAATGCTAGGGGTGATTGCAGGTTATCCCAGTGTCAGAAGCTGCCTCCCCAAGGTCAGGGAAGGTATTTGTCGGAATTCCCCATACAGGGAACACCTGTGAGTGAAGAGAGCTGCGTGGAGTTGTCTCTCGTGCTCCCCCACCCACTGACAATTGTTCTGGAATCCTGAGCGTGGGGAGGTTCCACCAACGGTCGGCAGCGCGTGGGTTCTAACGGAATGACTAAGCTCGTTTCCCCTGAGGGTTTTCCTAAAGTCTCTGTGCCAGGGAATGCTAGGGGTGATTGCAGGATATCCCAGTGTCAGAGGCTGCCTCCCCAAGGTCAGGGAAGGTATTTCTCGGACTTCCCCGAAGAGGGAACACCTGTGACTGAAGAGAGCTACGTGGAGTTGTCTCTCGAGCTCCCCCACGCATGGACATTGGTTCCGGAATCCTGAGCGTGTGGAGGTTCCACCAATGTTCGGCAGCGCGTGGGTTCTAACGGAATACCTAAGCTCGTCTCCCCTGAGAGTTTTCCTAATTTCTCTGTGCCAGGGAATGCTAGGGGTGATTGCAGGATATCCCAGGGTCAGAGGCTGCCTCCCCAAGTTCAGGGAAGTTATTTTTCGGACTTCCCCGAACAGGGAACACCTGTGACTGAAGAGAGCTGCGTAGAGTTGTCTCTCAAGTTCCCCACGCACTGACAATGATTCCGGAATCCTGAGCGTGGGGAGGATCCACCAACGGTAGGCAGCGCGTGGGTTCTAACGGAATGCCTAAGCTCGTCTCCCCTGAGGGTTTTCCTAATGTCTCTGTGCCAGGGAATGCTAGGGGTGATTGCAGGATACCCCAGTGTCAGAGGCTGCCTCCCCAAGATCAGGGAAAGTATATCTCGGACTTCACCTAACAGGGAACACCTGTGAGTGAAGAGAGCTGCGTGGAGTTTTCTCTCGAGCTCCCCCACCCACTGACAATGGTTCTGGAATCCTGAGCGTGGGGAGGTTCCACCAACGGTCGGCAGCGCGTGGGTTCTAACGGAATGCGTAAGCTCGTCTCCCCTGAGGGTTTTCCTAATATCTCTGTGCCAGGGAATGCTAGGGGTGATTGCAGGATATCCCAGTGTCAGAGGCTGCCTCCCCAAGGTCAGGGAAGTTATTTCTCGGACTTCCCCGAACAGGGAACACCTGTGACTGAAGAGAGCTGCGTGGAGTTTTCTCTCGAGCTCCCCCACGCACTGACAATATTTCCGGAATCCTGAGCGTGGGGAGGATCCACCAACGGTCGGCAGCGCGTGGGTTCTAACGGAATCCCTAAGTTCGTATCCCCTGAGGGTTTTCCTAATTTCTCTGTGCCAGGGAATGCTAGGGGTGATTGCAGGATATCCCAGTGTCATAGGCTGCCTCCCCATGGTCAGGGAAGATATTTCTCGGACTTCCCCAAACAGGGAACACCTGTGAGTGAAGAGAGCTGCGTCGAGTTGTCTCTCGAGGTCCCTCAGCCACTGACAATTTTTCTGGAATCCTGAGCGTGGGGAGGTTCCACCAACGTTCGGCAAAGCGTGGGTTCTTACGGAATGCCTAAGTTCGTCTCCCCTGAGGGTTTCCCTAATGTCTCTGTGCCAGGGAATGCTAGGGGTGATTGCAGGATATCCCAGTGTCACAGGCTGCCTCCCCAAGGTCAGGGAATTTATTTCTCGGACTTCCCCGAAGAGGGAACACCTGTGAGTGAAGAGAGCTTCGTGGAGATTTCTCTCGAGCTCCCCCACGCACTGACAATGGTTCCGGAATCCTGAACGTGGGGAGGTTCCACCAACGGTCGGCAGCGCTTGGGTTCTAACGGAATGCCTAAGCTCGTCTCCCCTGAGGGTTTTCCTAATATCTCTCTGCCAGGGAATGCTAGGGGTGATTGCAGGATTTCCCAGTGTCAGAGGCTGCCTCCCCAAGTTCAGGGAAATTATTTGTCGGAGTTCCCCATACAGGGAACACCTGTGAGTGACGAGAGCTGGGTGGAGTTTTCTCTCGAGCTCCCCCACGCACTGACATTGTTTCCGGAATCCTGAGCGTGGGGAGGTTCCACCAACGTTCGGCAGCGCGTGGGTTCTAACGGAATGCCTAAGCTCGTCTCCCCTGAGAGTTTTCCTAATGTCTTTGTGCCAGGGAATGCTAGGGGTGATTGCAGGTTATCCCAGTGTCATAGGCTGCCTCCCCAAGGTCAGGGAAGGTATATCTCGGACTTCCCCGAGCAGGGAACACCTGTGAGTGAAGAGAGCTGCGTGGAGTTGTCTATCGAGCTCCCCCACCCACTGACAATGGTTCTGGAATCCTGAGCGTGGGGAGGTTCCACCAACGGTCGGCAGTGCGTGGGTTCTAACGGAATGCCTAAGCTCGTCTCCCCTGAGGATTTTCCTAATGTCTCTGTGCCAGGGAATGCTAGGGGTGATTGCAGGATATCCCAGTGTCAGAGGCTGCCTCCCCAAGGTCAGGGAATTTATTTCTCGGACTTCCCCGAAGAGGGAACACCTGTGACTGAAGAGAGCTACGTGGAGTTGTCTCTCGAGCTCCCCCACGCACGGACATTGGTTCCGGAATCCTGAGCGTGTGGAGGTTCCACCAATGTTCGGCAGCGCGTGGGTTCTAACGGAATACCTAAGCTCGTCTCCCCTGAGAGTTTTCCTAATTTCTCTGTGCCAGGGAATGCTAGGGGTGATTGCAGGATATCCCAGGGTCAGAGGCTGCCTCCCCAAGGTCAGGGAAGTTATTTTTCGGACTTCCCCGAACAGGGAACACCTGTGACTGAAGGGAGCTGCGTAGAGTTGTCTCTCGAGTTCCCCACGCACTGACAATGATTCCGGAATCCTGAGCGTGGGGAGGTTCCACCAACGGTAGGCAGCGCGTGGGTTCTAACGGAATGCCTAAGCTCGTCTCCCCTGAGGGTTTTCCTAATGTCTCTGTGCCAGGGAATGCTAGGGGTGATTGCAGGATATCCCAGGGTCAGAGGCTGCCTCCCCAAGATCAGGGAAAGTATATCTCGGACTTCACCTAACAGGGAACACCTGTGAGTGAAGAGAGCTGCGTGGAGTTTTCTCTCGAGCTCCCCCACCCACTGACAATGGTTCTGGAATCCTGAGCGTGGGGAGGTTCCACCAACGGTCGGCAGCGCGTGGGTTCTAACGGAATGCGTAAGCTCGTCTCCCCTGAGGGTTTTCCTAATATCTCTGTGCCAGGGAATGCTAGGGGTGATTGCAGGATATCCCAGTGTCAGAGGCTGCCTCCCCAAGGTCAGGGAAGTTATTTCTCGGACTTCCCCGAACAGGGAACACCTGTGACTGAAGAGAGCTGCGTGGAGTTTTCTCTCGATCTCCCCCACGCACTGACAATATTTCCGGAATCCTGAGCGTGGGGAGGATCCACCAACGGTCGGCAGCGCGTGGGTTCTAACGGAATCCCTAAGTTCGTATCCCCTGAGGGTTTTCCTAATTTCTCTGTGCCAGGGAATGCTAGGGGTGATTGCAGGATTTCCCAGTGTCAGAGGCTGCCTCCCCAAGTTCAGGGAAATTATTTGTCGGAGTTCCCCATACAGGGAACACCTGTGAGTGAAGAGAGCTGGGTGGAGTTTTCTCTCGAGCTCCCCCACGCACTGACATTGTTTCCGGAATCCTGAGCGTGGGGAGGTTCCACCAACGTTCGGCAGCGCGTGGGTTCTAACGGAATGCCTAAGCTCGTCTCCCCTGAGAGTTTTCCTAATGTCTTTGTACCAGGGAATGCTAGGGGTGATTGCAGGTTATCCCAGTGTCATAGGCTGCCTCCCCAAGGTCAGGGAAGGTATATCTCGGACTTCCCCGAGCAGGGAACACCTGTGAGTGAAGAGAGCTGCGTGGAGTTGTCTATCGAGCTCCCCCACCCACTGACAATGGTTCTGGAATCCTGAGCGTGGGGAGGTTCCACCAAAGGTCGGCAGCGCGTGGGTTCTAACGGAATGCCTAAGCTCCTCTCCCCTGAGGATTTTCCTAATGTCTCTGTGCCAGGGAATGCTAGGGGTGATTGCAGGATATCCCAGTGTCAGAGGCTGCCTCCCCAAGGTCAGGGAATTTATTTCTCGGACTTCCCCGAAGAGGGAACACCTGTGACTGAAGAGAGCTTCGTGGAGTTTTCTCTCGAGCTCCCCCACGCACTGACAATGGTTCCGGAATCCTGAACGTGGGGAGGTTCCACCAACGGTCGGCAGCGCGTGGGTTCTAACGGAATGCCTAAGCTCGTCTCCCCTGAGGGTTTTCCTAATATCTCTCTGCCAGGGAATGCTAGGGGTGATTGCAGGATTTCCCAGTGTCAGAGGCTGCCTCCCCAAGGTCAGGGAAGTTATTTCTCGGACTTCCCCGAACAGGGAACACCTGAGACTGAAGAGAGCTGCGTGGAGTTTTCTCTCGAGCTCCCCCACTCACTGACATTGGTTCCGGAATCCTGAGCGTGGGGAGGTTCCACCAACGGTCGGCAGCGCGTGGGTTCTAACGGAATGCATAAGCTCGCCTCCCCTGAGTGTTTTCCTAATGTCTCTGGGCCAGGGAATGCTAGGGGTGATTGCAGGTTATCCCAGTGTCAGAAGCTGCCTCCCCAAGGTCAGGGAAGGTATTTGTCGGAGTTCCCCATACAGGGAACTCCTGTGAGTGAAGAGAGCTGCGTGGAGTTGTCTCGCGTGCTCCCACACCCACTGACAATTGTTCTGGAATCCTGAGCATGGGGAGGTTCCACCAACGGTCGGCAGCGCGTGGGTTCTAACGGAATGACTAAGCTCGTCTCCCCTGAGGGTTTTCCTAAAGTCTCTGTGCCAGGGAATGCTAGGGGTGATTGCAGGATATCCCAGTGTCAGAGGCTGCCTCCCCAACGTCAGGGAAGTTATTTCTTGGACTTCCCCGAACAGGGAACACCTGTGACTGAAGAGAGCTACGTGGAGTTGTCTCTCGAGCTCCCCCACGCATGGACATTGGTTCCGGAATCCTGAGCGTGTGGAGGTTCCACCAATGTTCGGCAGCGCGTGGGTTCTAACGGAATACCTAAGCTCGTCTCCCCTGAGAGTTTTCCTAATTTCTCTGTGCCAGGGAATGCTAGGGGTGATTGCAGGATATCCCAGGGTCAGAGGCTGCCTCCCCAAGGTCAGGGAAGTTATTTTTCGGACTTCCCCGAACATGGAACACCTGTGACTGAAGAGAGCTGCGTAGAGTTGTCTCTCGAGTTCCCCACGCACTGACAATGATTCCGGAATCCTGACCGTGGGGAGGTTCCACCAACGGTAGGCAGCGCGTAGGTTCTAACTGAATGCCTAAGCTCGTCTCCCCTGAGGGTTTTCCTAATGTCTCTGTGCCAGGGAATGCTAGGGGTGATTGCAGGATATCCCAGGGTCAGAGGCTGCCTCCCCAAGATCAGGGAAAGTATATCTCGGACTTCCCCTAACAGGGAACACCTGTGAGTGAAGAGAGCTGCGTGGAGTTTTCTCTCGAGCTCCCCCACCCACTGACAATGGTTCTGGAATCCTGAGCGTGGGGAGGTTCCACCAACGGTCGGCAGCGCGTGGGTTCTAACGGAATGCGTAAGCTCGTCTCCCCTGAGTGTTTTCCTAATGTCTCTGTGCCAGGGAATGCTAGGGGTGATTGCAGGATATCCCAGTGTCAGAGGCTGCCTCCCCAAGATCAGGGAAGTTATTTCTCGGACTTCCCCGAACAGGGAACACCTGTGACTGAAGAGAGCTGCGTGGAGTTTTCTCTCGAGCTCCCCCACGCACTGACAATGTTTCCGGAATCCTGAGCGTGGGGAGGATCCACCAACGGTCGGCAGCGCGTGGGTTCTAACGGAATGCATAAGCTCGCCTCACCTGAGTGTTTTCCTAATGACTCTGTGCCAGGGAATGCTAGGGGTGATTGCAGGTTATCCCAGTGTCAGAAGCTGCCTCCCCAAGGTCAGGGAAGGTATTTGTCGGAGTTCACCATACAGGGAACACCTGTGAGTGAAGAGAGCTGCGTGGAGTTGTCTCTCGTGCTCCCCCACCCACTGACAATTGTTCTGGAATCCTGAGCGTGGGGAGGTTCCACCAACGGTCGGCAGCGCGTGGGTTCTAACGGAATGACTAAGCTCGTCTCCCCTGAGGGTTTTCCTAAAGTCTCTGTGCCAGGGAATGCTAGGGGTGATTGCAGGATATCCCAGTGTCAGAGGCTGCCTCCCCAAGGTCAGGGAAGGTATTTCTCGGACTTCCCCGAACAGGGAACACCTGTGACTGAAGAGAGCTACGTGGAGTTGTCTCTCGAGCTCCCCCACGCATGGACATTGGTTCCGGAATCCTGAGCGTGTGGAGGTTCCACCAATGTTCGGCAGCGCGTGGGTTCTAACGGAATACCTAAGCTCGTCTCCCCTGAGAATTTTCCTAATATCTCTGTGCCAGGGAATGCTAGGGGTGATTGCAGGATATCCCAGGGTCAGAGGCTGCCTCCCCAAGATCAGGGAAAGTATATCTCGGACTTCCCCTAACAGGGAACACCTGTGAGTGAAGAGAGCTGCGTGGAGTTTTCTCTCGAGTTCCCCACCCACTGACAATTGTTCTGGAATCCTGAGCGTGGGGAGGTTCCACCAACGGTCGGCAGCGCGTGGGTTCTAACGGAATGCGTAAGCTCGTCTCCCCTGAGGGTTTTCCTAATGTCTCTGTGCCAGGGAATGCTAGGGGTGATTGCAGGATATCCCAGTGTCATAGGCTGCCTCCCCATGGTCAGGGAAGATATTTCTCGGACTTCCCCAAACAGGGAACACCTGTGAGTGAAGAGAGCTGCGTGGAGTTGTCTCTCGAGGTCCCTCAGCCACTGACAATTTTTCTGGAATCCTGAGCGTGGGGAGGTTCCACCAACGTTCGGCAAAGCGTGGGTTCTTACGGAATGCCTAAGTTCGTCTCCCCTGAGGGTTTCCCCAATGTCTCTGTGCCAGGGAATGCTAGGGGTGATTGCAGGATATCCCAGTGTCAGAGGCTGCCTCCCCAAGTTCAGGGAAGGTATTTCTCGGACTTCCCCGAACAGGGAACACCTGTGACTGAAGAGAGCTGCGTGTAGTTGTCTATCGCGCTCCCCCACGCACTGACAGTGGTTCCGGAATCCTGAGCGTGGGGAGGTTCCACCAACGGTCGCAGCGCTTGGGTTCTAACGGAATGCCTAAGCTCGTCTCCCCTGAGGCTTTTCCTAATCTCTCTCTGCCAGGGAATGCTAGGGGTGATTGCAGGATATCCCAGTGTCAGAGGCGGCCTCCCCAAGGTCAGGGAAGTTTT
The DNA here is from genome assembly GCF_048564905.1 of Vicugna pacos. Lineage (NCBI taxonomy): Eukaryota > Metazoa > Chordata > Mammalia > Artiodactyla > Camelidae > Vicugna > Vicugna pacos. Next base: position 49,656,411 of record NW_027328721.1, on the reverse strand, counting down.
TTCTCGGGCTTCCCCGAACAGGGAACACCTGTGACTGAAGTGAGCTGCGTGGAGTTGTCTCTCGAAATCCGCCACGCACTGACAATGGTTCCGGAATCCTGAGCGTGGGGAGGTTCCACCAACGGTCGGCAGCGCGTGGGTTCTAACGGAATGCATAAGCTCGTCTCCCATGAGGTTTTTCCTAATGTCTCTGTGCCAGGAAATGCTAGGGGTGATTGCAGGTTATCCCAGTGTCAGAGGCTGCCTTCCCAATGTCAGGGAAGGTATTTCTCAGAATTCCGCTAACAGGGAACACCTGTGACTGAAGAGAGCTGCGTGGAGTTGTCTCTCGAGCTCCCCCACGCACTGACAATTGTTCCGGAATACTAATCGTGGGGAGGTTCCACCAACGGTCGGCAGCGCGTGGGTTCTAACGGAATGCCTAAGCTCGTCTCCCCTGAGGGTTTTCCTAATGTTTCTGTGCCAGGGAATGCTAGGGGTGATTGCAGGATATCCCAGTGTCAGAGGCTGCCTCCCCAAGGTCAGGGAAGGTATTTCTCGGACTTCCCCGTACAGGGAACACCTGTGACTGAAGAGAGCTTCGTGGAGTTGTCTCTCGAGCTCCCCCACGCAGTGAAAATGGTTCCGGAATCCTGAGCGTGCGGAGGATCCACCAACAGTCGTCAGCGCGTGGGTTCTAACGGAATGATTTAGCTCGTCTCCCCTGAGGTTTTTCCTAATGTCTCTGTGCCAGGGAATGATAGGTGTGATTGCAGGATATCCCAGTGTCAGAGGCTGCCTCCCCAAGTTCAGGGAATGTATTTCTCGGACTTCCCCGAACAGGAAACACCTGTGACTGAAGAGAGCTCCGTGGAGATGTCTCTCGCGCTCCCCCACGCACTGACAGTGGTTCCGGAATCCTGAGCGTGGGGAGGTTCCACCAACGGTCGGCAGCGCTTGGGTTCTAACGGAATGCCTAAGCTCGTCTCCCCTGAGGCTTTTCCTAATCTCTCTGTGCCAGGGAATGCTAGGGGTGATTGCAGGATATCCCAGTGTCAAAGGCTGCCTCCCCAAGGTCAGGGAAGTTATTTCTCGGGCTTCCCCGAACAGGGAACACCTGTGACTGAAGTGAGCTGCATGGAGTTGTCTCTCGAAATCCCCCACTCACTGACAATTGTTCCGGAATCCTGAGCGAGGGGAGGTTCCACCAACTGTCGGCAGCGCGTGGGTTCTAACGGAATGCCTAAGCTCGTCTCCCCTGATGGTTTTCCTAATGTCTCTGTGCCAGGGAATGCTAGGGGTGATTGCAGGATATCCCAGGGTCAGAGGCTGCCTCCCCAAGGTCAGGGAAGTTATTTCTCGGACTTTCCCGAAGAGGGAACACCTGTGACTGAAGAGAGCTTCGTGGAGTTGTCTCTCGAGCTCCCCCACGCACTGACAATGGTTCCGGAATCGTGAGCGTGGGGAGGTTCCTCCAACGGTCGGCAGCGTGTGGGTTCTAACGGAATGCCTAATCTCGTCTCCCCTGAGGGTTTTCCTTATGTCTCTGTGCCAGGAAATGCTAGGGGTGATTGCAGGATATCCCAGTGTCAGAGGCTGCCTCCCCAAGGTCAGGGAAGGTATTTCTCGGACTTCCCCGAACAGGGAACACCTGTGAATGAAGAGAGCTTCGTGGAGTTGTCTCTCGAGCTCCCCCACGCACTGACAATGGTTCCGGAATCCTGAGCGTGGGGAGGTTCCACCAACGGTCGGCAGCGAGTGGGTTCTAACGGAATGCCTAAGCTCGTCTCCCCTGAGGGTTTTCCTAATTTCTCTGTGCCAGGGAATGCTAGGGGTGATTGCAGGATATCCCAGTGTCAGAGGCTGCCTCCCCAAGTTCAGGGAAGTTATTTCTCGGACTTCCCCGAACAGGGAACACCTGTGACTGAAGAGAGCTGCGTGGAGTTGTCTCTCGAACTCCCTCACGCACTGACAATGGTTCCGGAATCCTGAGCGTGGGGAGGTTCCACCAACGGTCGGCACCGCCTGGGTTCTAACGGAATGCCTAAGCTCGTCTCCCCTGAGGGTTTTCCTAATGTCTCGGTGCCAGGGAATGCTAGGGGTGATTGCAGGATATCCCAGTGTCAGACGCTGCAACCCCAAGGTCAGGGAAGGTATTTCTCGGACTTCCCCGAACAGTGAACACCTGTGACTGAAGAGAGCTGCGTGGAGTTGTCTCTCGAGCTCCCCCACGTACTGACAATGATTCCGGAATCCTGAGCGTGGGGAGGTTCCACCAACGGTCGGCAGCGCGTGGGTTCAAACGGAAAGGCTAAGCTCGTCTCCCCTGATGGTTTTCCTAATGTCTCTGTGCCAGGGAATGCTAGGGGTGATTGCAGGATATCCCAGTGTCAGAGGCTGCTTCCCCAAGGTCAGGGAAGTTATTTCTCGGAATTCCCCGAACAGGGAACACCTGTGACTGAAGAGAGCTGCGTGGAGTTTTCTCTCGAGCTCCCCAACGCACTGACAATGGTTCAGGAATCCTGAGCGTGGGGAGGTTCCACCAACGGTCGGCAGTGCGTGGGTTCTAACGGAATGCTTAAGCTCGTCTCCCCTGAGGGTTTTGCTAATGTCTCTTTGCCAGGGAATGCTAGGGGTGATTGCAGGATATCCCAGTATAAGAGGCTGCTTCCCCAAGGTCAGGGAAGGTATTTCTGGGACTTCCCCGAACAGGGAATACCTGTGACTGAAGAGAGCTGCGTGGAGTTGTCTGTCGAGCTCCCCCACGCACTGACAATGGTTCCGGAATCCTGAGCGTGGGGAGGTTCCACCAACTGTCGGCAGCGCGTGGGTTCTAACGGAATGCCTAAGCTCGTCTCCCCTGAGGGTTTTCCTAATGTCTCTGTGCCAGGGAATGCTAGGGGTGATTGCAGGATATCCCAGTGTCAGAGGCTGCCTCCCCAAGGTCAGGGAAGGTATTTCTCGGACTTCCGCGAACAGGGAACACCTGTGAATGAAGAGAGCTGAGTGAAGTTGTCTCTCGAGTTCCCGCACGCACTGACAATGGTTCCGGAATCCTGAGCGTGGGGAGGTTCCACCAACGGTCGGCAGCGCGTGGGTTCCAACGGAATGCCTAAGCTCGTCTCCCCTGAGGGTTTTCCTAATGTCTCTCTGCCGAGGAATGCTAGGGGTGATTGCAGGATATCCCAGTGTCAGATTCTGCATCCCCAAGGTCAGGGAAGTTATTTCTCGGACTTCCCCGAACAGGGAACACCTGTGACTGAAGAGAGCTGCGTGGAGTTGTCTCTCGAGCTCCCCCACGCACTGACAATGGTTCCGGAATCCTGAGCATGGGGAGGTTCCACCAACGATCGACAGCGCGTGGGTTCTAACGGAATGCCTAAGCTCGTCTCCCCTGAGGATTTTCCTAATGTCTCTGTGACAGGGAATGCTAGGGGTGATTGCAGGGTATCCCATTGTCAGAGGCTGCCTCCCCAAGTTCAGGGAAGGTATTTCTCGGACTTCCCCGAAAAGGGAACACCTGTGACTGAAGAGAGCTGCGTGGAGTTGTCTCTCGTGCTCACCCACGCACTGACAATGGTTCCGGAATCCTGAGCGTGGGGAAGTTCCCCAACGGTCGGCCACGCGTGGGTTCTAACGGAATGCCTAAGTTCGTCTCCCCTGAGGGATTTCCTAATGTCTTTGTGCCAGGGAATGCTAGGGGTGATTGCTGGATATCCCAGTGTCATAGGCTACCTCCCCAAAGTCAGGGAAGGTATTTCTCGGACTTCCCCGTCCTGGGAACACCTGTGACTGAAGAGAGCTGCGTGGAGATGTCTCTCGAGCTCCCCCACGCCCTGACAATATTTCCGGAATCCTGAGCGTGGGGAGGTTCCACCAACGGTCGGCAGCGCGTGGGATCTACCGGAATGCCTAAGCTCGTATCCCCTGAGGGTTTTCCTAATGTCTCTGTGCCAGGGAATGCTAGGGGTGATTGCATTATATCCCAGTGTCAGAGGCGGACTCCCCAAGGTCAGGGAAGGTATTTCTCGGGCTTCCCCGAACAGGGAACCCCTGTGACTGAAGAGAGCTGCGTGGAGTTTTCTCTCGAGCTCCCCCACGCACTGACAATGGTTCCGGAATACTGAGCGTGGGGAGGTTCCACCAACGGTCGGCAGTGCGTGGGTTCTAACGGAATGCTTAAGCTCGTCTCCTCTGAGTGTTTTGGTAATGTCTCTTTGCCAGGGAATGCTAGGGGTGATTGCAGGATATCCCAGTATAAGAGGCTGCATCCCCAAGTTCAGGGAAGGTTTTTCTGGGACTTCCCCGAACAGGGAATACCTGTGACTTAAGAGAGCTGCGTGGAGTTGTCTGTCGAGCTCCCCCACACACTGACAATGGTTCCGGAATCCTGAGCGTGGGGAGGTTCCACCAACGGTCGGCAGCGCGTGGGTTCTAACGGAATGCTTAAGCTCGTCTCCCATTAGGGTTTTCCTAATGTCTCTGTGCCAGGAAATGTTAGGGGTGATTGCAGGATATCCCAGTGTCAGAGGCTGCATCCCCAAGTTCAGGGAAGGTATTTCTCGGACTTCCGCGAACAGGGAAAACCTGTGACTGAAGAGAGCTGCGTGGAGATGTCTCTCGAGCTCCCCCACGCACAGACATTGGTTCCGGAATCCTGAGCTTGGGGAGGTTCCACCAACGGTCGTCAGCGCGTGGGTTCTAACGGAATGCTTAAACTCGTCTCCCCTGAGGATTTTCCTAATGTCTCTGTGCCAGGGAATGCTAGGGGTGATTGCAGGATATCCCAGTGTCAGAGTCTGCCTCCCCAAGGTCAGGGAAGGTATTTCTCGGACTTCCCCGAACAGGGAACACCTGTGACTGAAGAGAGCTGCGTGGAGTTTTCTCTCGTGATCCCCCACGCACTGAACATGGTTCCGGAATCCTGAGCGTGGGGAGGTTCCACCAACGGTCGGCAGTGCGTGTTTTCTAACGGAATGCCTAAGCTCGTCTCCCCTGAGGTTTTTCCTAATTTCACTTTGCCAGGGAATCCTAGGGGTGATTGCAGGATTTTCCAGTATAAGAGGCTGACTCCCCAAGGTCAGGGAAAGTATTTCTCGGACTTCAACGAACAGGGAACACCTGTGACTGAAGAGAGCTTCTTGGAGTTGTCCCTCGAGTTCCCCCACGCACTGACAATGGTTCCGGAATCCTGAGTGTGGGGAGGTTCCACCAACGGTCGGCAGCGCGTGGGATCTAACGGAATGTTTAAACTCGTCTCCCCTGAGGGTTTTCCTAATGTCTCTGTGCCAGGGAATGCTAGGGGTGATTGCAGGATATCCCAGTGTCAGAGGCTGCCTCCCCAAGGTAAGGGAAGTTATTTCTCGGACTTCCCCGAACAGGGAACACCTGTGACTGAAGAGAGCTTTTTGGAGTTGTCCCTCGAGTTCCCCCACGCACTGACAATGGTTCCGGAATCCTGAGCGTGGGGAGGTTCCACCAACGGTCGGCAGCGCGTGGGTTCTAACGGAATGCCTAAGCTCGTCTCCCCTGATGTTTTTCCTAATGTCTCTGTGCCAGGGAATTCTAGGGGTGATTGCAGGATATCCCAGTGTCAGAGGCTGCCTCCCCAAGGTCAGGGAAAGTATTTCTCCGACTTACGCAAACAGGGAACACCTGTGACTGAAGAGAGCTGCGTGGAATTTTCTCTCGAGCTCCCCCACGCACTGACAATGATTACGGAATCCTGAGCTTGGGGAGGTTCCACCAACGGTCGGCAGCGCGTGGGTTCTAACGGAATGACTAAGCTCGTCTCCCCTGAGGCTTTTCCTAATGTCTCTGTGCCAGGGAATGCTAGGGGTGATTGCAGGATATCCCAGTGTCAGTGGTTGCCTCCCCATGGCCAGGGAAGAAATTTCTCGGACTACCCCGAACAGGGAACACCTGTGACTGAAGAGAGCTGCGTGGAGTTCTCTCTCGAGATCCCCCACGCACTGACCATGGTTCCGGAATCCTGAGCGTGGGGAGGTTCCACCAACGGTCGGCAGTGCGTGTTTTCTAACGGAATGCCTAAGCTCGCCTCCCCTGAGGTTTTTCCTAATTTCATTTTGCCAGGGAATCCTAGGGGTGATTGCAGGATTTTCCAGTATAAGAGGCTGCCTCCCCAAGGTCAGGGAAATTATTTCTCGGACTTCACCGAACAGGGAACACCTGTGACTGAAGAGAGCTGCGTGGAGTTGTCTGTCGAGCTCCCCCACGCACTGACAATGGTTCCGGAATCCTGAGCGTGGGGAGGTTCCACCAACTGTCGGCAGCGCGTGGGTTCAAACGGAATGCCTAAGCTCGTCTCCCCTGAGGGTTTTCCTAATGTCTCTGTGCCAGGGAATGTTAGGGGTGATTGCAGGATATCCCAGTGTCAGAGGCTTCCTCCCCAAGGTCAGGGAAGGTATTTCTCGGACTTCCGCGAACAGGGAACACCTGTGAATGAAGAGAGCTGAGTGGAGTTGTCTCTCGAGTTCCCGCACGCACTGACAATGTTTCCGGAATACTGAGCGTGGGGAGGTTCCACCAACGGTCGGCAGCGCGTGGGTTCCAACGGAATGCCTAAGCTCGTCTCCCCTGAGGGTTTTCCTAATGTCTCTCTGCCGAGGAATGCTAGGGGTGATTGCAGGATATCCCAGTGTCAGAGGCTGTCTCCCCAAGTTCAGGGAAGTTAATTCTCGGACTTCCCCGAACATGGAACCCCTGTGACTGAAGGAGCTGCGTGGAGTTGTCTCTCGATTTCCCCACGCACTGACAATGGTTCCGGAATCCTGAGCGTGGGTAGGTTCCACAAACTGTCGGCAGCGCGTGGGTTCTAACGGAATGCCTAAGCTCGTCTCCCCTGAGGGTTTTCCTAATGTCTCTGTGCCAGGGAATGCTAGGGGTGATTGCAGGATATCCCAGTGTCAGAGGCTGCCTCTACAAGGACAGGGAAGTTATTTCTCGGACTTCCCTGAACAAGGAACACCTGTGACTGAAGAGAGCTGCGTGGAGTTGTCTCTCGATCTCCCCCACGCACTGACAATGGTTCCGGAATCCTGAGCGTGGGGAGGTTCCACCAACGGTCGGCAGCGCGTGGGTTCTAACGGAATGCCTAAGCTCGTCTCTCCTGAGGGTTTTCCTAATGTCTCTGTGCCAGGGAATGTTAGGGGTGATTGCAGGATATCCCAGTGTCAGAGGCTGCATCCCCAAGTTCAGGGAAGGTATTTCTCGGACTTCCGCGAAAAGGGAAAACCTGTGACTGAAGAGAGCTGCGTGGAGATGTCTCTCGAGCTCCCCCACGCACAGACATTGGTTCCGTAATCCTGAGCTTGGGGAGGTTCCACCAACGGTCGTCAGCGCGTGGGTTCTAACGGAATGCTTAAACTCGTCTCCCCTGAGGATTTTCCTAATGTCTCTGTGCCAGGGAATGCTAGGGGTGATTGCAGGATATCCCAGTGTCAGAGTCTGCCTCCCCAAGGTCAGGGAAGGTATTTCTCGGACTTTCCCGAACAGGGAACACCTGTGACTGAAGAGAGCTGCGTGGAGTTTTCTCTCGAGATCCCCCACGCACTGACCATGGTTCCGGAATCCTGAGCGTGGGGAGGTTCCACCAACGGTCGGCAGTGCGTGTTTTATAACAGAATGCCTAAGCTCGTCTCCCCTGAGGTTTTTCCTAATTTCACTTTGCCAGGGAATCCTAGGGGTGATTGCAGGATTTTCCAGTATAAGAGGCTGCCTCCCCAAGGTCAGGGAAAGTATTTCTCGGACTTCACCGAACAGGGAACACCTGTGACTGAAGAGAGCTTCTTGGAGTTGTCCCTCGAGTTCCCCCACGCACTGACAATGGTTCCGGAATCCTGAGTGTGGGGAGGTTCCACCAACGGTCGGCAGCGCGTGGGATCTAACGGAATGTTTAAACTCGTCTCCCCTGAGGGTTTTCCTAATGTCTCTGTGCCAGGGAATGCTAGGGGTGATTGCAGGATATCCCAGTGTCAGAGGCTGCCTCCCCAAGGTCAGGGAATTTATTTCTCGGACTTCCCCGAACAGGGAACACCTGTGACTGAAGAGAGCTTTTTGGAGTTGTCCCTCGAGTTCCCCCACGCACTGACAATGGTTCCGGAATCCTGAGCGTGGGGAGGTTCCACCAACGGTCGGCAGCGCGTGGGTTCTAACGGAATGCCTAAGCTCGTCTCCCCTGATGTTTTTCCTAATGTCTCTGTGCCAGAGAATTCTAGGGGTGATTGCAGGATATCCCAGTGTCAGAGGCTGCCTCCCCAAGGTCAGGGAAAGTATTTCTCCGACTTACGCAAACAGGGAACACCTGTGACTGAAGAGAGCTGCGTGGAATTTTCTCTCGAGCTCCCCCACGCACTGACAATGATTACGGAATCCTCAGCTTGGGGAGGTTCCACCAACGGTCGGCAGCGCGTGGGTTCTAACGGAATGACTAAGCTCGTCTCCCCTGAGGCTTTTCCTAATGTCTCTGTGCCAGGGAATGCTAGGGGTGATTGCAGGATATCCCAGTGTCAGAGGCTGTCTCCCCAAGGCCAGGGAAGAAATTTCTCGGACTACCCCGAACAGGGAACACCTGTGACTGAAGAGAGCTTCGTGGAGTTCTCTCTCGAGATCACCCACGCACTGACAATGTTTCCGGAATCCTGAGCGTGGGGAGGTTTCACCAACGGTCGGCAGCGCCTGGGTTCTAACGGAAGGCCTAAGCTCGTCTCCCCTGAAGGTTTTCCTAATGTCTCGGTGCCAGGGAATGCTAGGGGTGATTGCAGGATATCCCAGTGTCAGACGCTGCAACCCCAAGGTCAGGGAAGTTATTTCTCGGACTTCCCCGAACAGGGAACATCTGTGACTGAAGAGAGCTGCGTGGAGTTGTCTCTCGAGCTCCCACACGCACTGACAATATTTCCGGAATCCTGAGCATGGGGAGGTTCCACAAACGGTCGGCAGCGCGTGGGTTCTAACGGAATGCATAAGCTCGTCTCCCCTGAGGATTTTCCTAATATCTCTGTGCCAGGGAATGCTAGGGGTGATTGCAGGATATCCCAGTGTCAGAGTCTGCCTCCCTAAGGTCAGGGAAGGTATTTCTCGGACTTCCCCAAACAGGGAACCCCTGTGACTGAAGAGAGCTGCGTGGAGTTTTCTCTCGAGATCCCCCACGCACTGACCATGGTTCCGGAATCCTGAGCGTGGGGAGGTTCCACCAACGGTCGGCAGTGCGTGTTTTCTAACGGAATGCCTAAGCTCGCCTCCCCTGAGGTTTTTCCTAATTTCATTTTGCCAGGGAATCCTAGGGGTGATTGCAGGATTTTCCAGTATAAGAGGCTGCCTCCCCAAGGTCAGGGAAATTATTTCTCGGACTTCACCGAACAGGGAACACCTGTGACTGAAGAGAGCTTCTTGGAGTTGTCCCTCGAGTTCCCCCACGCACTGACAATGGTTCCGGAATCCTGAGTGTGGGGAGGTTCCACCAACGGTCGGCAGCGCGTGGGATCTAACGGAATGTTTAAACTCGTCTCCCCTGAGGGTTTTCCTAATGTCTCTGTGCCAGGGAGTGCTAGGGATGATTGCAGGATATCCCAGTGTCAGAGGCTGCCTCCCCAAGGTCAGGGAAATTATTTTCGGACTTCCCCGAACAGGGAACACCTGTGACTGAAGAGAGCTTTTTGGAGTTGTCCCTCGAGTTCCCCCACGCACTGACAATGGTTCCGGAATCCTGAGTGTGGGGAGGTTCCACCAACGGTCGGCAGCGCGTGGGTTCTAACGGAATGCCTAAGCTCGTCTCCCCTGATGTTTTTCCTAATGTCTCTATGCCAGGGAATTCTAGGGGTGATTGCAGGATATCCCAGTGTCAGAGGCTGCCTCCACAAGGTCAGGGAAAGTATTTCTCCGACTTACGCAAACAGGAAACACCTGTGACTGAAGAGAGCTGCGTGGAATTTTCTCTCGAGCTCCCCCACGCACTGACAATGATTCCGGAATCATGAGCTTGGGGAGGTTCCACCAACGGTCGGCAGCGCGTGGGTTCTAACGGAATGACTAAGCTCGTCTCCCCTGAGGCTTTTCCTAATGCCTCTGTGCCAGGGAATGCTAGGGGTGATTGCAGGATATCCCAGTGTCAGTGGCTGCCTCCCCAAGGTCAGGGAAGAAATTTCTCAGACTACCCCGAACAGGGAACACCTGTGACTGAAGAGAGCTGCGTGGAGTTGTCTCTCGAGATCACCCACGCACTGACAATGTTTCCGGAATCCTGAGCGTGGGGAGGTTCCAACAACGGTCGGCAGCGCCTGGGTTCTAACGGAATGCTTAGCTCGTCTCCCCTGAGGGTTTTCCTAATATCTCGGTGCCAGGGAATGCTAGGGGTGATTGCAGGATATCCCAGTGTCAGACGCTGCAACCCCAAGGTCAGGGAAGTTATTTCTCGGACTTCCCAGAACAGGGAACATCTGTGACTGAAGAGAGCTGCGTGGAGTTGTCTCTCGAGCTCCCCCACGCACTGACAATGTTTCCGGAATCCTGAGCGTGGGGAGGTTCCACCAACGGTCGGCAGCGCGTGGGTTCTAACGGAATGCCTAAGCTCGTCTCCCCTGATGGTTTTCCTAATGTCTCTGTGCCAGGGAATGCTAGGTGTGATGGCAGGATATCCCAGTGTCAGAGGCTTCTACGCCAAGGTCAGGGAAGGTATTTATCGGACTTCCGCGAACAGGGAACACCTGTGACTGAAGAGAGCTGCGTGGAATTGTCTCTCGAGCTCCCCCACGCACTGACTATGATTCCGGAATCCTGAGCGTGTGGAAGTTCCACCAACGGTCGGCAGCACGTGGGTTCTAACGGAATGCCTAAGCTCGTCTCCCCTGAGGGTTTTCCTAATGTCTCTGGGCCAGGGAATGCTAGGGGTGATTGCAGGATATCCCAGTGTCAGAGGCTGCCTCTACAAGGACAGGGAAGTTATTTCTCGGACTTCCCCGAACAGGGAACACCTGTGACTGAAGAGAGCTGCGTGAAGTTTTCTCTCGAGGTCCCCCACGCCATGACAATGTTTCCGGAATCCTGAGCATGGGGAGGTTCCACCAACGGTCGGCAGCGCGTGGGTTCTAACGGAATGCCTAAGCTCGTCTCCCCTGAGTGTTTTCCTAATTTCTCTGTGCCAGGGAATGCTAGGGGAGATTGCAGGATATCCCAGTGTCCGAGGCTGCCTCCCCAAGGTCAGAAAAGTTATTTCACGGACTTCCCCGAACAGGGAACACCTGTGACTGAAGAGAGCTGCGTGGAGTTGTCTCTCGAGCTCCCCCACGCACTGACAATTTTTCCGGATCCTGAGAGTGGGGAGGTTCCACCAACGGTCGGCAGCGCGTGGGTTCTAACGGAATGCCTATGCTCGTCTCCCCTGAGTGTTTTCCTAATGTCTCTGTGCCAGGGAATGCTAGGGGTGATTGCAGGATATCCCAGTGTCCGAGGCTGCCTCCCCAAGGTCAGGGAAGCTATTTCTCGGACTTCCCCGAACAGGGAACACCTGTGACTGAAGAGAGCTGCGTGGAGTTGTCTCTCTAGCTCCCCCACGCACTGACAATGGTTCCGGAATCCTGAGCGTGGGGAGGTTCCACCAACGGTCGGCAGCGCGTGGGTTCTAACGGAATGCCTAAGCTCGTCTCCCCTGAGGGTTTTCCTAATGTCTCTGTGCCAGGGAATGCTAGGGGTGATTGCAGGATATCCCAGTGTCAGAGGCTGCCTCCCCAAGGTCAGGGAAGGTATTTATCGGACTTCCCCGAACAGGGAACACCTGTGACTGAAGAGAGCTGCGTGGAGTTGTCTCTCGAGCTACCCCACTCACTGACAATGGTCCCGGAATCCTGAGCGTGGGGAGGTTCCCCCAACGGTCGGCAGCGCTTGGGTTCTAACGGAATGCCTAAGCTCGTCTCCCCTGAGGGTTTTCCTAATGTCTCTGTGCCAGGGAATGCTAGGGGTGATTGCAGGTTATCCCAGTGTCAGAGGCTGCCTCCCCAACTTCAGGGAAGTTATTTCTCGAACTTGTCCGAACAGGGAACACTTGTGCCTGAAGAGAGCTGCGTGGAGATTTCTCTCGAGCTCCCCCACGCACTGACAATTGTTCCGGAATCCTGAGCGTGGGGAGGTTCCACCAACGGTCGGCAGCGCGTGGGTTCTAACGGAATGCCTAAGCTCGTCTCCCATGAGGGTTTTCCTAATTTCTCTGTGCCAGGGAATGCTAGGGGTGATTGCAGGTTATCCCAGTGTCCGAGGCTGCCTCCCCAAAGTCAGGGAAGTTAATTCTCGGACTTCCCCGAACAGGGAACACCTGTGACTGAAGAGAGCTGCGTGGAGTTGTCTCACGAGCTCCCCCACGCACTGACAATCGTTCCGGAATCCTGAGCGTGGCGAGGTTCCACCAACGGTCGGCAGCGCGTGGGTTCTAACGGAATGCCTAAGCTCGTCTCCCCTGAGGGTTTTCCTAATGTCTCTGTGCCAGGGAATGCTAGGGGTGATTGCAGGATATCCCATTGTCAGAGGCTGCCTCCCCAAGTTCAGGGAAGTTATTTCTCGGACTTCCCCGAACAGGGAACACCTGTGACTGTAGAGAGCTGTGTGGATTTGTCTCTCGAGATCCCCCACGCATTGACAATTTTTCCAGTATCCTGAGCGTGGGGAGGTTCCACCAACGGTCGGCAGCGTGAGGGTTCTTACGGAATACCTATGCTCGTCTCCCCTGAGGCGTTTCCTTATTTCCCTATGCCAGGGAATGCTAGGGGGGATTGCAGGATATCCCAGTGACAGAGGCTGCCTACCCAAGGTCAGCTAAGTTATTTCTCGGACTTCCCCGAACGGGTAAGACCAGTGACTGAAAAGAGAAGCGTGGAGTTGCCTCTCGAGCTCCCCCACGCACTGACAATGGCTGCGGAATCCTGAGCGTGGGGAGGTTCCACCAACGGTCGGCAGCGCGTGGGTTCTAACAGAAAGACTAAGCTCGTCTCTCCTGAGTGTTTTCCTAATGTCTCTGTGCCAGGGTATGCTAGGGTTGATTGCAAGATATCCCAGTGTCAGAGGCTTCCTCCCCAAGGTCAGCGAAGGCATTTCTCGGACTTCCCCGTACAGGGAACACCTGTGACTGACGAGAGCTTCGTGGAATTGTCTCTTCAGCTCCCCCAAGCACTGACAATGTTTCCGAAATCCTGAGCGTGGGGAGATTCCACCAACGTTCGGCAGCGCGTGGGTTCTAACGGAATGCCTAAGCTCGTCTCCCCTGAGGATTTTCCTAATATCTCTGTGCCAGGGAAATCTAGGGGTGATTGCAGGATATCCCAGTGTCAGAGTCTGCCTCCTCAAGGTCAGGGAAGGTATTTCTCAGACTTCCCCTAACATGGAACACCTGTTACTGGACAGAGCTGCGTGGAGTGGTCTCTCGAGCTCCCCCAAGCACTGACAATGATTCCGGAATCCTGAGCGTGGGGAGGTTCCCCCAACGGTCGGCAGCGCGTGAGTTCTAACGGAATGCCTAATCTCGTCTCCCCTGAGGGTTTTCCTAATGTCTCTGTGCCAGGGAATGCTAGGGGTGATTGCAGGATATCCCAGGGTCACTGACTGCCTCCCCAAGGTCAGGGAATTTATTTCTCAGACTTCTCTGAACAGGGAACACCTGTGACTGAAGAGAGCTTCGTGGAGTTGTCTCTCGAGCTCCCCCATGCACTGACAATGGTTCCGGAATCCTGAGGGTGGGGAGGTTCCACCAACGGTCGGCAGCGCGTGGGTTCTAACGGAATGCCTAAGCTCGTCTCCCCTGAGGTTTTTCCTAATATCTCTGTGCCAGGAAATGCTTGGGGTGATTGCAGGATATCCCAGTGTCAGAGGCTGCTTCCCCAAGGTCAGGGAAGATATTTCTCGTACTTCCCCGAACAGGGAACACCTGTGATCGAAGAGAGATGCGTGGAGTTTTCTCTTGAGCTCCCCCAAGCACTGACAATGGTTCCGGAATCCAGAGCGTGGGGAGGTCCACCAAAGTTCGACAATTCGTGGGTTCTATCTGAATGCCTAAGCTCATCTCCCCTGAGGGTTTTCCTAATATCTCTGTGCCAGGGAATGCTAGGGTTGATTGCAGTATATTCCAGTGTCAGAGGCTGCCTCCCCAAGGTCAGGAAAGATATTTCTCAGGCTTCCACAAACAGGGAACACCTGTGACTGAAGAGAGCTGCGTGGAGTTGTCTCCCGAGTTCCCCAAAGCACTGACAATGGTTCCGGAATCCTGAGCGTGGGGAGATTCCAACAATGGTCGGCAGTGCGTGGGTACTAACGGAATGCAAAAGCTCGTCTCCCCTGAGGGTTTTCCTAATGTTTGTGTGCCAGGGAATGCTAGGGGTGATTGCTGGATATCCCAGTGTCAGAGGCTGCCTCCCCAAGGTCAGGGAAGGTATTTCTCTGACTTCCCCGCACAGGGAACACCTGTGACTGAAGAGAGCTGCGTGGTGTTGTCTCTCGAGCTCCCCCACGCACTGACAATGTTTCCGGAATACTGAGCGTGGGGGGGTTCCACCAACGGTCGGCAGCGCGTGGGTTCTAACGGAATGCCTAAGCTCGTCTCCCCTGAGGGTTTTTCTAATGTCCCTGTACCAGGGAATTCTAGGGGAGTTTGCAGGAAATCCCAGTGTCAGAGGCTGCCTCCCCAAGGTCAGGGAAGGTATTTCTCGGACTTCCCCGAACAGGGAACACCTGTGACTGAAGAGACATGCGTGGAGTTTTCTCTCGAGCTCCCCCACGCACTGACAATGGTTCCGGAATCCAGAGCGTGGGGAGGTCCACCAACGTTCGACAGCTCGTGGGTTCTATCGGAATGCCTAAGCTCGTCTCCCCTGAGGGTTTTCCTTATATCTCTGAGCCAGAGAATGCTAGGGTCGATTGCAGAATATTCCAGGGTCAGAGGCTGCCTCCCCAAAGTCAGGGAGGGTATTTCTCGGACTTCCGCGAAAAGGGAACACCAGTGACTGAAGAGAGCTGCGTGGAATTGTCTCTCGAGCTCCCCCATGCACTGACAATGGTTCCAGAATCCTGAGCGTGGGGAGGTTCCACCAACGGTCGGCTGCGCGTGGGTTCTTACGGAATGCCTAAGCTCGTCTCCCTGAGTGTTTTCCTAATGTCCTTGTGCCAGGGAATGCTAGGGGGGTTTGCAGGATATCCCAGTGACTGAGGCTGCCTCCCCAATTTCAGGGAATATATTTCTCAGACTTTCTCGAAGAGGGAACCCCTGTGACTGAAGAGAGCTGCGTGGAGTTGCCTCTCGATCTTCCCCACGCACTGAGAACGGCTGCGGAATCCTGAGCGTGGGGAGGATCCACCAACGGTCGGCAGGGCGTGGATTCTAACAGAATGCCTCAGCTCGTCTCCCTGAGGATGTCCCTAATGTCCCTGTGCCTGGGAATGCTAGGGGAGTTTGCAGGATATCCAAGTGTCAGTGGCTGCCTTCCCAAGGTCAGGGAAGGTATTTCATGGACTTCCCCAAACAGGGAATACCTGTGACTGAAGAGAGCTGCGTGGAGTTGCCTTTCGAGCTCCCCCACGCACTGACAACGACTGCGGAATCCTGAGCGTGGGGAGGTTCCACCAACGGTCGGCAGCGCTTGGGTTCTAACGGAATGCCTAAGCTCGTCTCCCCTGAGGGTTTTCCTAATGTCCCTGTACCAGGGAATTCTAGGGGAGTTTGCAGGAAATCTCAGTGGCAGAGGCTGCCTCCCCAAGGTCAGGGAAGATATTTCTAGGACTTCCCCGAAGAGGGAACACCTGTAACTGAAGAGAGCTGCGTGGAGTTGCCTCTCGAGTTCCCCCACACACTGACAACGGCTGCGGAAACCTGAGCGTGGGGAGGTTCCACCAACGGTCGGCAGCGCGTGGGTTCTAACGGAATGCCATTGCTCGTCTCCCATGAGGGTTTTCCTAATGTCTCTGTGCCAGGGAATGCTAGGGGTGATTGCAAGATATCCCAGTGTCAGAGGCTTCCTCCCCAAGGTCAGGGAAGGTATTTCTCGGACTTCCCCGAACAGGGAACACCTGTGACTGAAGAGAGCTGCGTGGAGTTGTCTCTCGTGCTCCCTCACGCACTGACAATGGTTCCGGAATCCTTAGCGTGGGGAGGTTCCACCAACGGTCGGCAACGCGTGGGTTCTAACGGAATGCCAATGCTCGTCTGCCCTGAGGGTTTTCCTAATGTCTCTGTGCCAGGAAATGCTAGGGGTGATTGCAGGATATCCCAGGGTCCGAGGCTGCCTCCCCATGGTCAGCGAAGGTATTTCTATGGCTTCCCCGAACAGGGAACACCTGTGACTGAAGAGAGCTGCGTGGAGTTGTCTCTCGAGCTCCCCCACGCACTGACAATTTTTTCGGAATCCTGAGCGTGGCGAGGTTCCACCAACGGTCGTCAGCGCGTGGGTTCTAACGGAATGCATAAGCTTGTCTCCCCTGAGGGTTTTCCTAATGTCTCTGGGCCAGGGAATGCTAGGGGTGATTGCAGGATATCCCAGTGTCAGAGGCTGCCTCTCCAAGGTCAGTGAAGATATTTCTCGGACTTCCCCGTACAGGGAACACCTGTGACTGTAGAGAGCTGCGTGGAGTTGTCTCTCGAGCTCCCCCACGCACTGAAAACGGCTGCGGAATCCTGAGCGTGGGGAGGTTCCACAAAAGTTCGGCAGCGCGTGGGTTCTAACGGAATGCCTAAACTCGTCTCCCTGAGGGTTTTCTTAATATCCCTGTGCCAGGGAATGCTAGGGGGGTTTGCAGGAAATCCCACTGACAGAGGCTGCCTCCCCAAGGTCAGGGAAGGTATTTCTCGGACTTCCCCGAACAGGAAACACCTGTGACTGAAGAGAGCTGCGTGTAGTTGCCTCTCGAGCACCCCCACGCACCTACAATGGCTGCGGAATCCTGAGCGTGGGGAGGTTCCACCAACGGTCGGCAGCGCGTGGGTTCTAACGGAATGCCTGAGCTCGTCTCCCCTGTGTGTTTTCCTAATGTCCCTGTGCCAGGGAATGCTAGGGGTTTTGCAGAAAATTCCAGTGTCAGAGGCTACCTCCCCAAAGTCAGGGAAGATATTTCGCGGACTTCCCCGAACAGGGAAAACTTGTGACTGAAGAGAGCTGCGTGGATTTGCCTCTCGAAGTCCCCCACGCACTGACAACGGCTGCGGAATCCTGAGAGTGTGGAGGTTCCACCAACGGTCGGCAGCGTAATGGTTCTTACGGAATACCTATGCTCGTCTCCCCTGAGGCTTTTCCTTATTTCCCTGTGCCAGGGAATGCTAGGGGTGATTGCAGGATATCCCAGTGACAGAGGCTGCCTACCCAAGGTCAGCTAAGTTATGTCTCGGACTTCCCCGAACGGGTAAGACCAGTGACTGAAAAGAGAAGCGTGGAGTTGCCTCTCGAGCTCCCCCACGCACTGACAATGGCTCCGGAATCCGGAGCGTGGGGAGGTTCCACCAACGGTCGGCAGCGCGTGGGTTCTAACGGAATGCCTAAGCTCGTCTCCCCTGAGGGTTTTCCTAATGTCTCTGTGCCAGGGAATGCTAGGGGTGATTGCAGGATATCCCAGTGTCAGAGGCTGCCTCCCCAAGGTCAGGAAAGTTATTTTTAAGGCTTCCCCAAACAGGGAACCCCTGTGACTGAAGAGAGCTGCGTGGAGTTGTCTCTCGAGCTCCCCCAGCCACTGACAATGCTTCCGGAATACTGAGTGTGGGGAGGTTCCACCAACGGTCGGCAGCGCGTGGGTTCTAACGGAATACCTAAGCTCGTCTCCCCTGCTTGTTTTGCTAATGTCTCTGTGCCAGGGAATTCTAGGGGTGATTGCAGGATATCCCAGTGTCAGAGGCTGCCTCCCCAAGGTCAGGGAAGGTTTTTCTCAGACTTCCCCGAACAGGGAACACCTGTGACTGAAGAGAGCTGCGTGGAGTTGTCTCTCGAGCTCCCCCATGCACTGACAATTGTTCCGGAATCCTGAGCGTGGGGAGGTTCCACCATCGGTCGGCAGCGCGTGGGTTCAAACGGAATGCCTAAGCTCGTCTCCCCTGAGGGTTTTCCTAATGTCTCTGTGCCAGGGAATGCTAAGGGTGATTGCAGGATATCCCAGTGTCAGAGGCTGACTCCCCAAGGTCAGGGAAGTTATTTCTCGGACTTCCCCGAACAGGGAACACCTGTGACTGAAGAGAGCTGAGTGGAGTTGTCTAAAGTGATCCCCCACTCACTGAAAATGGCTGCGGTATCCTGAGCGTGGGGATGTTCCACCAACGGTCGACAGCGCGTGGGATCTAATGGAATGCGGAAGCTCGTCTCCCCTGAGGGTTTTCCTAAAGTCTCTGTGTCAGGGAATGCTTGGAGGGTTTTCCGGAAATCCCAGTGACAGAGGCTGCCTCCCCAAAGTCAGGGAAGTTATTTCTCGGACTTCCGCAAACAGGGAACACCTGTGACTGAAGAGAACTGCGTGGAGTTCCCTCTCGAGGTCCCCCACTCACTGACAATGTTTCCGGAATCCTGAGCGTCGGGAGGTTCTACCAACGGTCGGCAGCGCGTGGGTTCTAACGGAATGCCTGATCTCGTCTCCCCAGAGGGTTTTCCTAATGTCTCTGTGCCAGGGAATACTCGGGGTGATTGCAGGATATCCCAGTGTCAGAGGCTGCCACCCCAAGGTCAGGGAAGGTATTTCTCGAACTTCCCCGAACACGGAAATCCTGTGACTGAAGAGAGCTGCGTGAATTTGTCTCTCGAGTTCCCCACGCACTGACAATTGTTCCGGAATCCTGAGCGTGGGGAGGTTCCACCAACGGTCGGCAGCGCGTGGGTTCTAACGGAATGCCTAAGCTCGTCTCCCCTGAGGGTTTTCCTAATGTCTCTGTTCCAGGGAATGCTAGGGGTGATTGCAGGATATCCCAGTGTCAGAGGCTGCCTCCCCAAGGTCAGGGAAGGTATTTCTCGGACTTCCCCGGACAGGGAACACCTGTGACTGAAGAGAGATGCGTGGAGTTGTCTCTCGAGCTCCCCCACGCACTGACAATGGTTCCGGAATCCTGAGCGTGGGGAGGTTCCACCAAATTTCGGCAGCGCGTCGGTTCTAACGGAATGCCTAAGCTCGTCTCCCTTGAGTTTTTTCCTCATGTCTCTGAGCTAGGGAATGCTAGGGGTGATTGCAGGATATCCCAGTGTCAGAGGCTGCCTCCCCAAGGTCAGGGAAGGTATTTCTCGGACTTCCCCGAACAGGGAACCCCTGTGACTGAAGAGAGCTGCGTGGAGTTGTCTCTCGAGCTCCCCCTCGCACTGACAATTGTTACGGAATCCTGAGCGTGGGGAGGTTCCACCAACGGTCGGCAGCGCGTGGGTTCTAACGGAAAGCCTAAGCTCGTCTCCCCTGAGGGTTTTCCTAATGTCTCTGTGCCAGGGAATGCTAGGGGTGATTGCAGGATATCCCAGGGTTAGTGATTGCCTCCCCAAGGTCAGGGAAGTTATTTCTCGGACTTCTCCGAACAGGGAACACCTGTGACTGATGAGAGCTGTGTGGAGTTTTATCTCGAGCTCCCCCTCGCACTGACAATGGTTCCGGAATCCTGAGGGTGGGAATGTCCCACCACCGGTCGGCAGCGCGTGGGTTCTAACGGAATGCCTAAGCTCATCTCCCCTGAGGGTTTTCCTAAATTCTCTCTGCCAGGGAATGCTCGGGGTGATTGCTGGATATCCCAGTGTCAGAGGCTGCCTCTCCAAAGTCAGGGAAGTTATTTCTCTGACTTCCCCGAACAGGGAACACCTGTGACTGAAGAGAGCTGCGTGGAGTTGCCTCTCGATCTTCCCCACGCACTGAGAACGACTGCGGAATCCTGAGCGTGGGGAGGATCCACCAACGGTCGGCAGGGCGTGGATTCTAACGGAATGCCTCAGCTCGTTTCCCTGAGGATGTCCCTAATGTCCCTGTGCCAGGGAATGCTAGGGGAGTTTGCATGATATCCAAGTGTCAGTGGCTGCCTTCCCAAGGTCAGGGAAGGTATTTCATGGACTTCCCCAAACAGGGAATACCTGTGACTGAAGAGAGCTGCATGGAGTTGCCTTTCGAGCTCCCCCACGCACTGACAACGCCTGCGGAATCTTGACCGTGGGGAGGTCCAACCAACGGTCGGCAGCGCGTGTGTTCTAACGGAATGCCTAAGATCGTCTCACCTGAGTGTTTTCCTAATGTCCCTCTGCCAGGGAATGCCATGGGGGATTTCAGGAATTCCCAGGGAAACAGGCTGCCTCCCCAAAGACAGGGAAGGTATTTCTCGGACTTCCCCGAACAGGGATCACCTGTGAATGAAGAGGGCTGCGTGGAGTTGCCTCTCGAGCTCCCCCATGCACTGACAACGGGTGCGGAATCCTGAGCTTGCGGAGGTTCCACTAACGGACGGCAGTGCGTGGGTTCTAACGGAATGCCTAAGCTCGTCTCCCGTGAGAGTTTTCCTAATGTCCCTATGCCTGGGAATGCTAGGGGGGTTTGCAGGTAATCCTAGTGATAGAGGCTGCCTCCCCAAGGTCAGGGAAGTTATTTCTCGGACTTCCCCGAACAGAGAACACCTGTGACTGAAGAGATATGCGTGGAGTTGCCTCTCGAGCTCCCCCACTCACTGACAACGGCTGCGGATTCCTGAGCTTGGGGAGGTTCCACCAACGTTCGGCAGCACGTGGGTTCTAACGGAATGCCTAAGCTCTTCTCCCCTGAAGGTTTTCTTAATGTCCCTGTGCCAGGGAATGCTTTGGGGGTTTGCAGGAAATCCCAGTGACAGAGGCTGCATCCCCAAGGTCAGGGAAGTTATTTCTCGGACTTCCCCGAACATGGAACACCTTTGACTGAAGAGAGCTGCATGGAGTTGTCTCTCGAGCTCCCCCACGCACTGACAACGGCTGCGGTATCCTGAGCGTGGGGATGTTCCACCAACGGTCGACAGCGCGTGGTATCTAATGGAATGCGGAAGCTCGTCTCCCCTGAGGGTTTTCCTAAAGTCTCTGTGTCAGGGAATGCTAGGAGTGTTTTCCAGAAATCCCAGTGACAGAGGCTGCCTCCCCAAAGTCAGGGAAGTTATTTCTCGGACTTACGCAAACACGGAACACCTGTGACTGAAGAGAACTGCGTGGAGTTCCCTCTCGAGGTCCCCCACTCACGGACAATGGTTCCGGAATCCTGAGCGTCGGGAGGTTCTACCAACGGTCGGCAGCGCGTGGGTTCTAACGGAATGCCTGATCTCGTCTCCCCTGAGGGTTTTCCTAATGTCTCTGTGCCAGGGAATACTAGGGGTGATTGCAGGATATCCCAGTGTCAGAGGCTGCCTCCCCAAGGTCAGGGAAGTTATTTCTCGAACTTCCCCGAACAGGGAAATCCTGTGACTGAAGAGAGCTGCGTGAATTTGTCTCTCGAGTTCCCCACGCACTGACAATCGTTCCGGAATCCTGAGCGTGGGGAGGTTCCACCAACGGTCGGCAGCGCGTGGGTTCTAACGGAATGCCTAAGCTCGTCTCCCCTGAGGGTTTTCCTAATGTCTCTGTTCCAGGGAATGCTAGGGGTGATTGCAGGATATCCCAGTGTCAGAGGCTGCCTCCCCAAGGTCAGGGAAGTTATTTCTCGGACTTCCCCGGACAGGGAACACCTGTGACTGAAGAGAGCTGCGTGGAGTTGTCTCTCGAGCTCCCCCACGCACTGACAATTGTTCCGGAATCCTGAGCGTGGGGAGGTTCCACCAACGGTCGGCAGCGCGTGGGTTCTAACGGAATGCCTAAGCTCGTCTCCCATGATGGTTTTCCTAATGTCTCTGTGCCAGGGAATGCTAGGGGTGATTGCAGGATATCCCAGTGTCAGAGGCTGCCTCCCCAAGGTCAGGGAAGGTATTTCTCGGACTTCCCCGAACAGGGAACACCTGTGACTGAAGAGAGCTGCGTGGAATTGTATCTCGAGCTACCAAACGCACTGAAAATGGTTCCGGAACCTGAGCGTGGGGAGGTTCCACCAACGGTCGGCAGCGCGTGGGTTCTAACGGAATGCCTAAGCTCTTCTCCCCTGAGGGTTTTCCTAATGTCTCTGTTCCAGGGAATGCTAGGGGTGATTGCAGGATATCCCAGTGTCAGAGGCTGCCTCCCCAAGGTCAGGTAAGTTATTTCTCGGACTTCCCCGGACAGGGAACACCTGCGACTGAAGAGAGCTGCGTGGAGTTGTCTCTCGAGCTCCCCCACGCACTGACAATGGTTCCGGAATCCTGAGCGTGGGGAGGTTCCACCAACAGTCGTCAGCGCGTGGGTTCTAACGGAATGCCTAAGCTCGTCTCCCCTGAGGTGCTTCCTAATATCTCTGTGCCAGGGAATGCTAGGGGTGATTGCAGGATATCCCAGTGTCAGAGGCTGCCTCCCCAAGGTCAGGTAATGTATTTCTCGGACTTTCCCGAACAGGGAACACCTGTGACTGAAGAGAGCTGCGTGGAGTTGTCTCTCGAGCTCCCCCACGCACTGACAATGGTTCCGGAATCCTGAGCGTTGGGAAGTTCCACCAACGGTCGGCAGCGCGTGGGTTCTAACGGAATGCCTAAGCTCGTCTCCCCTGAGGCTTTTCCTAATGTCTCTGTGCCAGGGAATGCTAGGGGTGATTGCAGGATATCCCAGGGTCAGAGGCTGCCTCCCCAAGGTCAGGGAAGGTATTTCTCGGACTTCCCCGAACAGGGAACACCTGTGACTGAAGAGAGCTGCGTGGAATTGTCTCTCGAGCTCCCAAACGCACTGACAATGGTTCCGGAACCTGAGCGTGGGGAGGTTCCACCAACGGTCGGCAGCGCGTGGGTTCAAACGGAATACCTAAGCTCGTCTCCCCTGAGGGTTTTCCTAATGTCTCTGTGCCAGGGAATACTAGGGGTGATTGCAGGATTTCCCAGTGTCAGAGGCTGCCTCCCCAAGTTCAGGGAAGGTATTTCTCCGACTTCCCCGAACAGGGAACACCTGTGACTGAAGAGAGCTGCGTGGAGTTGTCTCTCGAGCTCCCCCACGCACTGACAATGGTTCCGGAATCCTGAGCGTGGGGAGGTTCCACCAACTTTCGGCAGCGCGTCGGTTATAACGGAATGCGTAAGCTCGTCTCCCTTGAGTTTTTTCCTCATGTCTCTGAGCTAGGGAATGCTAGGGGTGATTGCAGGATATCCCAGTGTCAGAGGCTGCCTGCCCAAGGTCAGGGAAGGTATTTCTCGGACTTCCCCGAACAGGGAACACCTGTGACTGAAGAGAGCTGCGTGGAGTTGTCTCTCGAGCTCCCCCTCGCACTGACAATTGTTATGGAATCCTGAGCGTGGGGAGATTCCACCAACGGTCGGCAGCGCGTGGGTTCTAACGGAATGCATAAGATCGTCTCCCCTGAGGCTTTTCCTAATGTCTCTGTGCCAGGGAATGCTAGGGGCGATTGCAGGAAATCCCAGTGTCAGAGGCTGCCTCCCCAAGGTCAGGGAAGTTATTTTTCGGACTTCCCCGAACAGGGAACACGTATGACTGAAGAGAGCTGCGTGGAGTTGTCTCTCGAGCTCCCCCACGCACTGACAATGGTTCCGGAATCCTGAGCGTGGGGAGGTTCCACCAACGTTCGGCAGCGCGTGGGTTCTAACGGAATGCCTAAGCTCGTCTCCCCTGAGTGTTTTCCTAATATCTCTGTGCCAGGGAATGATAGGGTTGATTGCAGGATATCCCAGTGTCAGAGGCTGCCTCCTCAAGCTCAGGGAAGGTATTTCTCGGACTTCCCCGTACAGGGAACACCTGTGACTGAAGAGAGCTGCGTGGAGTTGTCTCTCGAGCTCCCCCACGCACTGACAATTGTTCCGGAATACTAATCGTGGGGAGGTTCCACCAACGGTCGGCAGCGCGTGGGTTCTAACGGAATGCCTAAGCTCGTCTCCCCTGAGGGTTTTCCTAATGTCTCTGTGCCAGGGAATGCTAGGGGTGATTGCAGGATATCCCAGTGTCAGAGGCTGCCTCCCCAAGGTCAGGGAAGGTATTTCTCGGACTTCCCCGTACAGGGAACACCTGTGACTGAAGAGAGCTGCGTGGAGTTGTCTCTCGAGCTCCCCCACGCACTGACAATGGTTCCGGAATCCTGAGCGTGTGGAGGTTCCACCAACGGTCGGCAGCGCGTGGGTTCTAACGGAATGCCTAAGCTCGTCTCCCCTGAGGGTTTTCCTAATGTCTCTGTGCCAGGGAATACTAGGGGTGATTGCAGGATTTCCCAGTGTCAGAGGCTGCCTCCCCAAGTTCAGGGAAGGTATTTCTCGGACTTCTCGAACAGGGAACACCTGTGACTGAAGAGAGCTGCGTGGAGTTGTCTCTCGAGCTCCCCCACGCACTGACAATGGTTCCGGAATCCTGAGCGTGGGGAGGTTCCACCAACTTTCGGCAGCGCGTCGGTTCTAACGGAATGCCTAAGCTCGTCTCCCTTGAGTTTTTTCCTCATGTCTCTGAGCTAGGGAATGCTAGGGGTGATTGCAGGATATCCCAGTGTCAGAGGCTGCCTCCCCAAGGTCAGGGAAGGTATTTCTCGGACTTCCCCGAACAGGGAA
The DNA here is from genome assembly GCF_048564905.1 of Vicugna pacos. Classification (NCBI taxonomy): domain Eukaryota; kingdom Metazoa; phylum Chordata; class Mammalia; order Artiodactyla; family Camelidae; genus Vicugna; species Vicugna pacos. The sequence goes on along the minus strand of NW_027328721.1, from coordinate 49,631,840 downwards.
CACCTGTGACTGAAGAGAGCTGCGTGGAGTTGTCTCTCGAGCTCCCCCTCGCACTGACAATTGTTATGGAATCCTGAGCGTGGGGAGGTTCCACCAACGGTCGGCAGCGCGTGGGTTCTAACGGAATGCATAAGATCGTCTCCCCTGAGGCTTTTCCTAATGTCTCTGTGCCAGGGAATGCTAGGGGCGATTGCAGGAAATCCCAGTGTCAGAGGCTGCCTCCCCAAGGTCAGGGAAGTTATTTTTCGTACTTCCCCGAACAGGGAACACGTATGACTGAAGAGAGCTGCGTGGAGTTGTCTCTCGAGCTCACCCACGCACTGACAATGTTTCCGGAATCCTGAGCGTGGGGAGGTTCCACCAACGTTCGGCAGCGCGTGGGTTCTAACGGAATGCCTAAGCTCGTCTCCCCTGAGTGTTTTCCTAATGTCTCTGTGCCAGGGAATGATAGGGTTGATTGCAGGATATCCCAGTGTCAGAGGCTGCCTCCTCAAGCTCAGGGAAGGTATTTCTCGGACTTCCCCGTACAGGGAACACCTGTGACTGAAGAGAGCTGCGTGGAGTTGTCTCTCGAGCTCCCCCACGCACTGACAATTGTTCCGGAATACTAATCGTGGGGAGGATCCACCAACGGTCGGCAGCGCGTGGGTTCTAACGGAATGCCTAAGCTCGTCTCCCCTGAGGGTTTTCCTAATGTCTCTGTGCCAGGGAATGCTAGGGGTGATTGCAGGATATCCCAGTGTCAGAGGCTGCCTCCCCAAGTTCAGGGAAGGTATTTCTCGGACTTCCCCGTACTGGGAACACCTGTGACTGAAGAGAGCTGCGTGGAGTTGTCTCTCGAGCTCCCCCACGCACTGACAATGGTTCCGGAATCCTGAGCGTGTGGAGGTTCCACCAACGGTCGGCAGCGCGTGGGTTCTAACGGAATGACTAAGCTCGTCTCCCCTGAGGGTTTTCCTAATGTCTCTGTGCCAGGGAATGCTAGGGGTGATTGCAGGATATCCCAGTGACAGAGGCTGCCTCCCCAAGGTCAGGGAAGTTATTTCTCGGACTTCCCCGAGCAGGGAACACCTGTGACTGAAGACAGCTGCGTGGAGTTGTCTCTCGGGCTCCCCCACGCACTGACAATGGTTCCGGAATCCTGAGCGTGGGGAGGTTCCACCAACGGTCGGCAGCGCGTGGGTTCTAACGGAATGCCTAAGCTCGTCTCCCCTGAGGCTTTTCCTAATATCTCTGTGCCAGGGTATGCTAGGGGTGATTGCAGGATATCCCAGTGTCAGAGGCTGCCTCCCCAAGGTAAGGGAAGGTATTTCTCGGACTTCCCCGAACAGGGAACACCTGTGACTGAAGAGAGCTGCGTGGAGTTGTCTCTCGTGCTCCCCCACGCACTGACAATGGTTCCGGAATCCTGAGCGTGGGGAGGTTCCACCAAAGGTCGGCAGCGCGTGGGTTCAAACGGAATGCCTGAGCTCGTCTCCCCTGCGGGTTTTCCTAATGTGTCTTTGCCAGGGAATGCTAGGGGTGATTGCAGGATATCCCAGTGTCAGAGGCTGCCTCCTCAAGCTCAGGGAAGGTTTTTCTCGGACTTCCCCGAACAGGGAACACCTGTGACTGAAGAGACTGCGTGGAGTTGTCTCTCGAGCTCCCCCACGCACTGACAATTTTTCCGGAATACTAATCGTGGGGAGGTTCCACCAACGGTCGGCAGCGCGTGGGTTCTAACGGAATGCCTAAGCTCGACTCCCCTGAGGATTTTCCTAATGTCTCTGTGCCAGGGAATGCTAGGGGTGATTGCAGGATATCCCAGTGTCAGAGGCTGCCTCCCCAAGGTCAGGGAAAGTATTTCTCGGACTTCCCCAAACAGGGAACACCTGTGACTGAAGAGAGCTGCGTGGAGTTGTCTCTCTAGCTCCCCCACGCCCTGACAATGGTTCCGGAATCCTGAGATTGGGGAGGTTCCACCAACGGTCGGCAGCGCGTCGGTTCTAACGGAATGCCTAAGCTCGTCTCCTTTGAGGGTTTTCCTAATGTCTCTGTGCCAGGAAATTCTAGGGGTGATTGCAGGATATCCCAGTGTCCTAGGCTGCCTCCCCAAGGTCAGGGAAGTTATTTCTCAGACTTCCCCGAACAGGGAACACCTGTGACTGAAGAGAGCTGCGTGGAGTTTTCCCTCGAGCTCCTCCACGCACTGACAATTGTTCCGGAATCCTGAGCGTAGGGAGGTTCCACCAGAGGGCGGCAGTGCGTGGATTCTAACGGAATGCCTAAGCTCGTCTCCCCTGAGGGTTTTCCTAATGTCTCTGAGCCAGGGAATGCTAGGGGTGATTGCAGGATATCCCAGTGTCAGAGGCTGCCTCCCCAAGGTCAGGGAAGGTATTTCTCGGACTTCCCCGAACAGGGAACACCTGTGACTGAAGAGAGCTTCGTGGAGTTGTCTCTCGAGCTCCCCCACGCACTGACAATGGTTCCGGAATCCTGAGCATGTGGAGGTTCCACCAACGGTCGGCAGCGCGTGGGTTCTAACGGAATGCCTAAGCTCGTCTCCCCTGAGGGTTTTCCTAATGTCTCTGTGCCAGGGAATGTTAGGGGTGATTGCAGGATATCCCAGTGTCAGAGGCTGCCTCCCCAAGGTCAGGGAAGGTATTAATCGGACTTCCGCGAACATGGAACACCTGTGACTGAAGAGAGCTGTGTGGAGTTGTCTCTCGAAGTCCCCCACGCATTGACAATGGTTCCGGAATCCTGAGCGTGGGGAGGTTCCACCAACGGTCGGCAGCCCGTGGGTTCTAAAGGAATGCCTAAGCTCGTCTCCCCTGCGGGTTTTCCTAATGTCTCTGTGCCAGGGAATGCTAGGGGTGATTGCAGGATATCCCAGTGTCAGAGGCTTCCTCCCCAAGGTCAGGGAAGGTATTTCTCGGACTTCCCCGAACAGGGAACACCTGTGACTGAAGAGAGCTGCGTGGAGTTGTCTCTCGTGCTCCCCCACGCACTGACAATGGTTCCGGAATCCTGAGCGTGGGGAGGTTCCACCAGCGGTCGGCAGCGCGTGGGTTCTATCTGAATGCCTAAGCTCATCTCCCGTGAGGGTTTTCTTAATGTCTCTGTGCCAGGGAATGCTAGGGGTGATTTCAGGTTATCCCAGTGTCTGAGGCTGCCTCCCCAAGGTCAGGGAAGGTATTTCTCGGACTTCCCCGAACAGGGAACACCTGTGACTGAAGAGAGCTGCGTGGAGTTGTCTCTCGAGATCCCCCACGCACTGACAATGGTTCCGGAATCCTGAGCGTGTGGAGGTTCCACCAAAGGTCGGAAGCGCGTGGGTTCTAACGGAATGCCTAAGCTCGTCTCCCCTGCGGGTTTTCCTAATATCTCTGTGCCAGGGAATGCTAGGGGTGATTGCAGGATATCCCAGTGTCAGAGGCTGCCTCCCCAATGTCACGGAATGTATTTCTCGGACTTCCCCGAACAAGGAACACCTGTGACTGAAGAGAGCTGCGTGGAGTTGTCTCTCGATCTCCCCCACGCACTGACAATGGTTCCGGAATCCTGAGCGTGGGGAGGTTCCACCAACGGTCGGCAGCGCGTGGGTTCTAACGGAATGCCAAAGCTCGTCTCCCCTGAGGGTTTTCCTAATGTCTATGTGCCAGGGAATGCTAGGTGTGATTGCAGGATATCCCAGTATCATAGGCTGCCTCCCCAAGGTCAGGGAAGGTATTTCTCGGACTTCCCCGAACAGGGAACACCTGTGACTGAAGAGAGCTGCGTGGAGTTGTCTCTCGAGCTCCCCCACGCACTGACAATGTTTCCGGAATCCTGAGCGTGGGGAGGTTCCACCAACGGTCGGCAGCGCGTGGGTTCTAACGGATTGCCTAAGCTCGTCTCCCCTGAGGATTTTCCTAATATCTCTGTGCCAGGGTATGCTAGGGGTGATTGCAGGATATCCCAGTGACAGAGGCTGCCTCCCCAAGTCAGGGAAGTTATTTCTCGGACTTCCGCGAACATGGAACACCTGTGACTGAAGAGAGCTGTGTGGAGTTGTCTCTCGAGCTCCCCCACGTATTGACAATGGTTCCGGAATCCTGAGCGTGGGGAGGTTCCACCAACGGTCGGCAGCGCGTGGGTTCTAACGGAATGCCTAAGCTCGTCTCCCCTGAGGGTTTTCCTAATGTCTCTGTGCCAGGGAATGCTAGGGGTGATTGCAGGATATCCCAGTGTCAGAGGCTGCATCCCCAAGTTCAGGGAATGTATTTCTCGGACTTCCCCGGACAGGGAACACCTGTGACTGAAGAGAGCTGCGTGCAGTTGTCTCTCGAGCTCCCCCACGCACTGACAATGTTTCTGGAATCCTGAGCGTGGGGAGGTTCCACCAACGGTCGGCAGCGCGTGGGTTCTAACGGAATGCCTAAGCTCGTCTCCCCTGCGGGTTTTCCTAATATCTCTGTGCCAGGGAATGCTAGGGGTGATTGCAGTATATCCCAGTGTCAGAGGCTGCCTCCCCAATGTCACGGAAGGTATTTCTCGGACTTCCCCGAACAGGGAACACCTGTGACTGAAGAGAGCTGCGTGGAGTTGTCTCTCGAGCTCCCCCACGCACTGACAATGGTTCCGGAATCCTGAGCGTGGGGAGGTTCCACCAACGGTCGGCAGCGCGTGGGTTCTAACGGAATGCCTAAGCTCGTCTCCCCTGAGGGTTTTCCTAATGTCTCTGTGCCAGGGAATGCTAGGGGTGATTGCAGGATATCCCCGTGTCAGAGGCTGCCTCCCCAAGGTCAGGGAAGGTATTTCTCGGACTTCCCCGAACAGGGAACACCTGTCACTGAAGAGAGCTGCGTGGAGTTGTCTCTCGAGCTCCCCCACGCACTGACAATGGTTCCGGAATCCTGAGCGTGGGGAGGTTCCACCAACGGTCGGCAGCGCGTGGGTTCAAACGGAGTGCCTAAGCTCGTCTCCCCTGCGGGTTTTCCTAATGTATCTGTGCCAGGGAATGCTAGGGGTGATTGCAGGATATCCCAGTGTCAGAGGCTGCCTCCCCAAGGTCAGGGAAGGTATTTCTCGGACTTCCCAAAACAGGGAACACCTGTGACTGAAGAGAGCTGCGTGGAGTTGTCTCTCGAGTTCCCCAACGCACTGACAATGGTTCCGGAATCCTGAGCGTGGGGAGGTTCCACCAACGTTCGGCAGCGCGTGGGTTCAAACGGAATGCCTAAGCTCGTCTCCCCTGATGGTTTTCCTAATGTCTCTGTGCCAGGGAATGCTAGGGGTGATTGCAGGATATCCCAGTGTCAGAGGCTGCTTCCCCAAGGTCAGGGAAGGTATTTCTCGGAATTCCCCGAACAAGGAACACCTGTGACTGAAGAGAGCTGCGTGGAGTTGTCTCTCGATCTCCCCACGCACTGACAATGGTTCCGGAATCCTGAGCGTGGGGAGGTTCCACCAACGGTCGGCAGCGCGTGGGTTCTAACGGATTGCCTAAGCTCGTCTCCCCTGAGGGTTTTCCTAATGTCTCTGTGCCAGGGAATGCTAGGGGTGATTGCAGGATATCCCAGTATCATAGGCTGTCTCACCAAGGTCAGGGAAGGTATTTCTCGGACTTCCCCGAACAGGGAACACCTGTGACTGAAGAGAGCTGCGTGGAGTTGTCTCTCGAGCTCCCCCACGCACTGACAATGGTTCCGGAATCCTGAGCGTGGGGAGGTTCCACCAACGGTCGACAGCGCGTGGGTTCTAACGGAATGCCTAAGCTCGTCTCCCCTGAAGGTTTTCCTAATATCTCTGTGCCAGGGAATGCTAGGGGTGATTGCAGGATATCCCAGTGTCAGAGGCTGACTCCACAAGGTCAGGGAAGGTATTTCTCTGACTTCCCCGAGCAGGGAACACCTGTGACTGAAGAGAGCTGCGTGGAATTGTCTCTCGAGCTCCCCCACGCACTGACAATGGTTCCGTAATCCTGAGCGTGGGGAGGTTCCACCAACGGTCGGCAGCGCGGTGGTTCTAACGGAATGCCTAAGCTCGTCTCCCCTGAGGGTTTTCCTAATGTCTCTGTGCCAGGGAATGCTAGGGGTGATTGCAGGATATCCCAGTGTCAGAGGCTGCCTCCCCAAGGTCAGGGAAGTTATTTCTCGGACTTCCCCGTACAGGGAACACCTGTGACTGAAGAGAGCTGCGTGGAGTTGTCTCTCGAGCTCCCCCACGCACTGACAATGGTTCCGGAATCCTGAGCGTGGGGAAGTTCCACCAACGGTCGGTAGCGCGTGGGTTCTAACGGATTGCCTAAGCTCGTCTCCAATGAGGATGTTCCTAATATCTCTGAGCCAGGGTATGCTAGGGGTGATTGCAGTATATCCCAGTGTCAGAGGCTGCCTCCCCAAGTCAGGGAAGTTATTTCTCGGACTTCCGCGAACATGGAACACCTGTGACTGAAGAGAGCTGCGTGGAGTTGTCTCTCAAGCTCCCCCACGCATTGACAATGGTTCCGGAATCCTGAGCGTGGGGAGGTTCCACCAACGGTCGGCAGCGCGTGGGTTCTAACGGAATGCCTAAGCTCGTCTCCCCTGAGGGTTTTCCTAATGTCTCTGTGCCAGGGAATGCTAGGGGTGATTGCAGGATATCCCAGTGTCAGAGGCTGCCTCCCCAAGGTCAGAGAAGGTATTTCTCGGACTTCCCCGGACAGGGAACACCTGTGACTGAAGAGAGCTGCGTGGAGTTGTCTCTCGAGCTCCCCCACGCACTGACAATGGTTCCGGAATCCTGAGCGTGGGGAGGTTCCACCAACGTTCGGCAGCGCGTGGGTTCTAACGGAATGCCTAAGCTAGACTCCCCTGCGGGTTTTCCTAATATCTCTGTGCCAGGGAATTCTAGGGGTGATTGCAGTATATCCCAGGGTCAGAGGCTGCCTCCCCAATGTCACTGAATGTATTTCTCGGACTTCCCCGAACAGGGAACTCCTGTCACTGAAGAGAGCTGCGTGGAGTTGTCTCTCGAGCTCCCCCACGCACTGACAATGGTTCCGGAATCCTGAGCGTGGGGAGGTTCCACCAACGGTCGGCAGCGCGTGGGTTCTAACGGAATGCCTAAGCTCGTCTCCCCTGAGGGTTTTCCTAATGTCTCTGTGCCAGGGAATGCTAGGGGTGATTGCAAGATATCCCAGTGTCAGAGGCTATCTCCCCAAGGTCAGGGAAGGTATTTCTCGGACTTCCCCGTACAGGGAACACCTGTGACTGAAGAGAGCTGCGTGGAGTTGTCTATCGTGCTCCCCAACGCACTGACAATGGTTCCGGAATCCTGAGCGTTGGGAGGTTCCACCAACGGTCGGCAGCCCGTGGGTTCTAACGGAATGCCTAAGCTCGTCTCCCCTGAAGGTTTTCCTAATGTCTCTGTGCCAGGGAATGCTAGGGGTGATTGCAGGATATCCCAGTGTCAGAGGCTGCCTCCCCAAGGTCAGGGAAGTTATTTCTCGGACTTCCCCGAACAGGGAACAGCTGTGACTGAAGAGAGCTGCGTGGAGTTGTCTCTCGAGCTCCCCCACGCACTGACAATGGTTCTGGAATCCTGAGCGTGGGGAGGTTCCACCAACGGTCGGCAGCGCTTGGGTTCTAACGGAATGCCTAATCTCGTCTCCCCCGAGTGTTTTCCTAAAATCTCTGTGCCAGGGAATGCTAGGGGTGATTGCAGGATATCCCACTGTCAGAGGCTGCCTCCCCAAGGTCAGGGAAGGTATTTCTCGGACTTCCCCGAACAGGGAACACCTGTGACTGAAGAGAGCTGCGTGGAGTTGTCTCTCGAGCTCCCCCATGCACTGACAATGGTTCCGGAATCCTGAGCGTGGGGAGGTTCCACCAACGGTCGGCAGCGCGTGCGTTCTAACGGAATGCCTAAGCTCGTCTCCCCTGAGGTTTTTCCTAATGTCTCTGTGCCAGGGAATGCTAGGGGTGATTTCAGGATATCCCAGTGTCAGAGGCTGCCTCCCCAAGGTCAGGGAAGGTATTTCTCGGACTTTCCCGAAAGGGAACACCTGTGACTGGAGAGAGCTGCGTGGAGATGTCTCTCGAGCTCCCTCACGCACTGACAATGATTCCGGAATCCTGAGCGTGGGGAGGTTCCACCAACGGTCGGCAGTGCGTGGGTTCTAATTGAATGCCTAAGCTCGTCTCCACTGAGGCTTTTCCTAATATCTCTGTGCCAGGGAATGCTAGGGGTGATTGCAGGATATCCCAGTGTCAGAGGCTGCCTCCCCAAGGTCAGGGAATGTATTTCTCGGACTTCCCCGAACAGGGAACACCTGTGACTGAAGAGAGCTGCGTGGAGTTGTCTCTCGAGCTCCCCCACGCACTGACAATGGTTCCGGAATACTGAGCGTGGGGAGGTTACACCAACGGTCGGCAGCGCGTGGGTAATAACGGAATGCCTAAGCTCGTCTCCCCTGAGGCTTTTCCTAATGTCTCTGTGCCAGGGAATGCGAGGGGTGATTGCAGGATATCCCAGTGTCAGAGGCTGCCTCCCCAAGGTCAGGGAAAGTAGTTCTCGGACTTCCCCTAACAGGGATCACCTGTGACTGAAGAGACCTGCATGGAGTTGTCTCTTGAGCTCCCCCACGCACTGACAATGATTCCGGAATCCTGAGCGTGGGGAGGTTCCACCAACGGTCGGCAGCGCGTGGGTTCTAACGGAATGCCTAAGCTCGTCTCCCCTGAGGGTTTTCCTAATGTCTCTGTGCCAGGGAATGCTAGGATTGATTGCAGGATATCCCAGTGTCAGAGGCTGCCTCCCCAACGTCAGGGAAGGTATTTCTCGGACTTCCCCGAACAGGGAACACCTGTGACTGAAGAGAGCTGCGTGGAGTTGTCTCTCGAGCTCCCCCATGCACTGACAATGGTTCCGGAATCCTGAGCGTGGGGAGGTTCCACCAACGGTCGGCAGCGCTTGGGTTCTAACGGAATGCCTAAGCTCGTCTCCCCTGAGGGTTTTCCTAATATCTCTGTGCCAGGGAATGCTAGGGGTGATTTCAGGATATCCCAGTGTCAGAGGCTGCCTCCCCAAGGTCAGGGAAGGTATTTCTCGGACTTTCCCGAAAGGGAACACCTGTGACTGGAGAGAGCTGCGTGGAGTTGTCTCTCGAGCTCCCCCACGCATTGACAATGATTCCGGAATCCTGAGCGTGGGGAGGTTCCACCAACGGTCGGCAGCGCGTGGGTTCTAACGGAATGCCTAAGCTCGTCTCCCCTGAGGGTTTTCCTAATGTCTCTTTGCCAGGGAATGCTAGGGGTGATTGCAAGATATCCCAGTGTCAGAGGCTGCCTCCCCAAGTTCAGGGAAGGTATTTCTTCGACTTCCCCGAACAGGGAACACCTGTGACTGAAGAGAGCTGCGTGGAGTTGTCTCTCGAGCTCCCCCACGCAATGAAAATGGTTCCGGAATCCTGAGCGTGGGGAGGTTCCACCAACTGTCGGCAGCGCGTGGGTTCTAACGGAATGCCTAATCTCGTCTCCCCTGAGGCTTTTCCTAATGTCTCTGTGCCAGGGAATGCTAGGGGTGATTGCAGGATATCCCAGTGTCAGAGGCTGCCTCCCCAAGGTCAGGGAAGGTTTTTCTCGGACTTCCCCGAAAAGGGAACACCTGTGACTGAAGAGAGCTGCGTGGAGTTGTCTCTCGAGCTCCCCCACGCAATGACAATATTTCCGGAATCCTGAGGGTGGGGAGGTTCCACCAACGGTCGGCAGCGCGTGGGTTCTAACGGAATGCCTAAGCTCGTCTCCCCTGAGGGTTTTCCTAATGTCTCTGTGCCAGGGAATGCTAGGGGTGATTGCAGGATATCCCAGTGTCAGTGGCTGCCTCCCCAAGGTCAGTGAAGGTATTTCTCGGACTTCCCTGAACAGGGAACACCTGTGACTGAAGAGAGCTGCTTGGAGTTGTCTCTCGAAATCCCCCACGCAATGACAATGGTTCCGGAATCCTGAGCGTGGGGAGGTTACACCAACGGTAGCAGCGCGTGGGTAATAACGGAATGCCTAAGCTCGTCTCCCCTGAGGCTTTTCCTAATGTCTCTGTGCCAGGGAATGCTAGGGGTGATTGCAGGATATCCCAGTGTCAGAGGCTGCCTCCCCAAGGTCAGGGAAGGTATTTCTCGGACTTCCCCGAACAGGGAACACCTGTGACTGAAGAGAGCTGCGTGGAGTTGTCTCTCGAGCTCCCCCATGCACTGACAATGGTTCCGGAATCCTGAGCGTGGGGAGGTTCCACCAACGGTCGGCAGCGCGTGGGTTCTAACGGAATGCCTAAGCTCGTCTCCCCTGAGGGTTTTCCTAATGTCTCTGTGCCAGGGAATGCTAGGGGTGATTGCAGGGTATCCCAGTGTCAGAGGCTGCCTCCCCAAGGTCAGGGAAGGTATTTCTCGGACTTCCCCGAACAGGGAACACTTGTGACTGAAGAGAGCTGCGTGGAGTTGTCTCTCGAGCTCCCCCACGCACTGACAATGGTTCCGAAATCCTGAGAGTGGGGAGGTTCCTCCAACGGTCGGCAGCACGTGGGTTCTAACGGAATGCCTAAGCTCGTCTCCCCTGAGGGTTTTCCTTATATCTCTGTGCCAGGGAATGCTAGGGGTGATTGCAGGATATCCCAGTGTCAGAGGCTGCCTCCCCAAGTTCAGGGAAGGTATTTCTCGGACTTCCCCGAACAGGGAACACCTGTGACTGAAGAGAGCTGCGTGGAATTGTCTCTCGAGCTCCCCCACGCACTGACAATGTTTCCGGAATCCTGAGCGTGGGGAGGTTCCACCAACGGTCGGCAGCGCGTGGGTTCTAACGGAATGCCTAAGCTCGTCTCCCCTGCGGGTTTTCCTAATGTCTCTGTGCCAGGGAATGCTAGGGGTGATTGCAGGATATCCCAGTATCAGAGGCTGCCTCCCCAAGGTCACGGAAGTTATTTCTCGGACTTCCCCGAACAGGGAACACCTGTGACTGAAGAGAGCTGCGTGGAGTTGTCTCTCGAGCTCCCCCACACCCTGACAATCGTTCCGGAATCTTGAGCGTGGGGAGATTCCACCAACGGTCGGCAGCGCTTGGGTTCTAACGGAATGCCTAAGCTCGTCTCCCCTGAGTTTTTTCCTAATGTCTCTGTGCCAGGGAATGTTAGGGGTGATGGCAGGATATCCCAGTGTCAGAGGCTGCCTCCCCAATGTCAGGGAAGCTTTTTCTCGGACTTCCCCGAACAGGGAACACCTGTGACTGAAGAGAGCTGCGTGGAGTTGTCTTTCGAGCTCCCACACGCACTGACAATGGTTCCGGAATCATGAGCGTGAGGAGGTTCCACCAACGGTCGGCAGCCCGTGGGTTCTAACGGAATGCCTAAGCTCGTCTCCCGTGAGGGTTTTCCTAATGTCTCTGTGCCAGGGAATGCTAGGGGTGATTTCAGGATATCCCAGTGTCAGAGGCTGCCTCCCCAAGGTCAGGGAAGGTATTTCTCGGACTTCCCCGAACAGGGAACACCTGTGACTGAAGATAGCTTCGTGGAGTTGTCTCTCGAACTCCCCCACGCACTGACAATTTTTCCGGAATCCTGAGCGTGGGGAGGTTCCACCTAAGGTCGGCAGCGCGTGGGTTCTAACGGAATGCCTAAGCTCGTGTCCCCTGCGGGTTTTCCTAATATCTCTGTGCCAGGGAATGCTAGGGGTGATTGCAGGATATCCCAGTGTCACAGGCTGCCTCCCCAAGGTCACGGAAGGTATTTCTCGGACTTCCCCGAACAGGGAACACCTGTGACTGAAGAGAGCTGCGTGGAGTTTTCTCTCGAGCTCCCCCACGCACTGACATTGGTTCCGGAATCCTGAGCGTGGGGAGGTTCCACCAACGGTCGGCAGCGCGTGGGTTCTAAATGAATGCATAAGCTCGTCTCCCCTGAGGGTTTTCCTAATGTCTCTCTGCCAGGGAATGCTAGGGGTGATTGCAGGATATCCCAGAGTCAGAGGCTGCCTCCCCAAGGTCAGGGAAGCTATTTCTCGGACTTCCCCGAACAGGGAACACCTGTGACTGAAGAGAGCTGCGTGGAGTTGTCTCTCGAGCTCCCCCACGCACTGACAATGGTTCCGGAATCCTGAGCGTGGGGAGGTTCCACCAACGGTCGGCAGCGCGTGGGTTCTAACGGAATGCCTAAGCTCGTCTCCCCTGCGGGTTTTCCTAATGTCTCTGTGCCAGGGAATGCTAGGGGTGATTGCAGGATATCTCAGTGTCAGAGGCTGCCTCCTCAAGGTCAGGGAAGGTATTTCTCGGACTTCCCCGAACAGGGAACACCTGTGACTGAAGAGAGCTGCGTGGAGTTGTCTATCGTGCTCCCCAACGCACTGACAATGGTTCCGGAATCCTGAGCGTTGGGAGGTTCCACCAACGGTCGGCAGCCCGTGGGTTCTAACGGAATGCCTAAGCTCGTCTCCCCTGAAGGTTTTCCTAATGTCTCTGTGCCAGGGAATGCTAGGGGTGATTGCAGGATATCCCAGTGTCAGAGGCTGCCTCCCCAAGGTCAGGGAAGTTATTTCTCGGACTTCCCCGAACAGGGAACAGCTGTGACTGGAGAGCTGCGTGGAGTTGTCTCTCGAGCTCCCCCACGCACTGACAATGGTTCTGGAATCCTGAGCGGGGGAGGTTCCACCAACGGTCGGCAGTGCTTGGGATTTAACGGAATGCCTAAGCTCGTCTCCCCTGAGGCTTTTCCTAATATCTCTGTGCCAGGGAATGCTAGGGGTGATTGCAGGATATCCCAGTGTCAGAGGCTGCCTCCCCAAGGTCAGGGAAGGTATTTCTCGGACTTCCCCGAACAGGGAACACATGTGACTGAAGAGAGCTGCGTGGTGTTGTCTCTCGAGCTCCCCCACGCACTGACAATGATTCCGAATTCCTGAGCGTGGGGAAGTTCCACCAACGGTCGGCAGCGCGTGGGTTCTAAAGGAATGCCTAAGCTCGTCTCCCCTGAGGGTTTTCCTAATGTCTCTGTGACAGGGAATGCTAGGGGTGATTGCAGGATATCCCAGTGTCAGAGGCTGCCTCCCCAACGTCAGGGAAGGTATTTCTCGGACTTCCCCGTACAGGGAACACCTGTGACTGAAGAGAGCTGCGTGGAGTTGTCTCTCGAGCTCCCCCATGCACTGACAATGATTCCGGAATCCTGAGCGTGGGGAGGTTCCACCAACGTTCGGCAGCGCGTGGGTTCTAACGGAATGCCTAAGCTCGTCTCCCCTGAGGGTTTTCCTAATATCTCTGTGCCAGGGAATGCTAGGGGTGATTTCAGGATATCCCAGTGTCAGAGGCTGCCTCCCCAAGGTCAGGGAAGGTATTTCTCGGACTTTCCCGAAAGGGAACACCTGTGACTGGAGAGAGCTGCGTGGAGTTGTCTCTCGAGCTCCCCCACGCACTGACAATAGTTCGGGAATCCTGAGCGTGGGGAGGTTCCACCAACGGTCGGCAGCGCGTGGGTTCTTACGGAATGCCTAAGCTCGTCTCCCCTGAGTGTTTTCCTAATATCTCTGTGCCAGGGAATTTTAGGGGTGATGGCAGGATATCCCAGTGTCAGAGGCTGCCTCCCCAATGTCAGGGAAGCTTTTTCTCGGACTTCCCCGAGCAGGGAACACCTGTGACTGAAGAGAGCTGCGTGAAGTTGTCTTTCCAGCTCCCCCACGCACTGACAATGGTTCCGGAATCATGAGCGTGAGGAGGTTCCACCGACGGTCGGCAGCCCGTGGGTTCTAACGGAATGCCTAAGCTCGTCTCCCGTGAGGGTTTTCCTAATGTCTCTGTGCCAGGGAATGCTAGGGGTGATTTCAGGATATCCCAGTGTCAGAGGCTGCCTCCCCAAGGTCAGGGAAGGTATTTCTCGGACTTCCCCGAACAGGGAACACCTGTGACTGAAGAGAGCTTCGTGGAGTTGTCTCTCGAACTCCCCCACGCACTGACAATTTTTCCGGAATCCTGAGCGTGGGGAGGTTCCACCTAAGGTCGGCAGCGCGTGGGTTCTAACGGAATGCCTAAGCTCGTCTCCCCTGAGTATTTTCCTAATGTCTCTGTGCCAGGGAATGCTAGGGGTGATTGCAGGATATCCCAGTGTCAGAGGCTGCCTCCCCAAGTTCAGGGAAGGTATTTCTCGGACTTCCCCGAACAGGGAACACCTGTGAATGAAGAGAGCTGCGTGGAGTTGTCTCTCGAGCTCCCCCACGCACTGACAATGTTTCCGGAATCCTGAGCGTGGGGAGGTTCCACCAACGGTCGGCAGCGCGTGGGTTCTAACGGAATGCCTAAGCTCGTCTCCCCTGAGGTTTTTCCTAATGTCTCTGTGCCAGGGAATGCTAGGGGTGATTGCAGGATATCCCAGTGTCAGAGGCTGCCTCCCCAAGGTCAGGGAATGTATTTCTCGGACTTCCCCGAACAGGGAACACATGTGACTGAAGAGAGCTGCGTGGAGTTGTCTCTCGAGCTCCCCCACGCACTGACAATGGTTCCGGAATCCTGAGCGTGTGGAGGTTCCACCAACGGTCGGCAGCGCGTGGGTTCTAACGGAATGCCTAAGCTCGTCTCCCCTGAGTATTTTCCTAATGTCTCTGTGCCAGGGAATGCTAGGGGTGATTGCAGGATATCCCAGTGTCAGAGGCTGCATCCCCAAGGTCAGGGAAGGGATTTCTCGGACTTCCCCGAGCAGGGAACACCTGTGACTGAAGAGAGCTTCGTGGAGTTGTCTCTCGAGGTCCCCCACGCACTGACAATGGTTCCGGAATCCTGAGCGTGGGGAGCTTCCACCAACGGTCGGCAGCGCGTGGGTTCTAACGGAATGCCTAAGCTCGTCTCCCCTGCGGGTTTTCCTAATTTCTCTGTGCCAGGGAATGCTAGGGGTGATTACAGGATATCCCAGTGTCAGAGGCTGCCTCCCCAAGGTCAGGGAAAGTATTTCTCGGACTTCCCCGAACAGGGAACACCTGTGACCTAAGAGAGCTGCGTGGAGTTCTCTCTCGAGCTCCCCCACGCACTGACAATTGTTCCGGAATCCTGAGCGTGGGGAGGTTCCACCAACGGTCGGCAGCGCGTGCGTTCTAACGGAATGCCTAAGTTCGTCTCCCCTGAGGCTTTTCCTAATGTCTCTGTGCCATGGAATGCTAGGGGTGATTGCAGGATATCCCAGTGTCAGAGGCTGCCTCCCCAAGGTCAGGGAAGCTATTTCTCGGACTTCTCCGAACAGGGAACACCTGTAACTGAAGAGAGCTGCGTGGAGTTGTCTCTCGAGCTCCCCCACGCACTGACAATGGTTCCGGAATCCTGAGCGTGGGGAGGTTCCACCAACGGTCGGCAGCGCGTGGGTTCTAACGGAATGCCTAAGCTCGTCTCCCCTGAGGGTTTTCCTAATGTCTCAGTGCCAGGGAATGCTAGGGGTGATTGCAGGATATCCAGTGTCAGAGGCTGCCTCCTCAAGGTCAGGGAAAGTTTTTCTCGGACTTCCCCGAACAGGGAACACCTGTGACTGAAGAGAGCTGCGTGGAGTTGTCTCTCGAGCTCCCCCACGCACTGACAATGTTTCCGGAATCCTGAGCTTGGGGAGGTTCCACCAACGGTCGGCAGCGCGTGGGTTCTAACGGAATGCCTAAGCTCGTCTCCCCTGAGGTTTTTCCTAATATCTCTGTGCCAGGGAATGCTAGGGGTGATTGCAGGATATCCCAGTGTCAGAGGCTGCCTCCCCAAGGTAAGGGAAAGTATTTCTTGGACTTCCCCGAACAGGGAACACCTGTGACTGAAGAGAGCTGCGTGGAGTTGTCTCTCGAGCTCCCCCACGCACTGACAATGGTTCCGGAATCCTGAGCGTGGGAAGGTTCCTCCAACGGTCGGCAGCGCGTGGGTTCTAACGGAATGCCTAAGCTCTTCTCCCCTGAGGGTTTTCCTAATGTCTCTGTGCCAGGGAATGCTAGGGGTGATTGCAGGATATCCCAGTGTCACAGGGTGCCTCCCCAAGGTCAGGGAAGTTATTTCTCGGACTTCCCCGAACAGGGAACACCTGTGACTGAAGAGAGCTGCGTGGAGTTGTGTCTCGAGCTCCCCCACGCACTGACAACGGTTCCGGAATCCTGAGCGTGGGGAGGTTCCACCAACGGTCGGCAGCGCGTGGGTTCTAACGGAATGCCTAAGCTCGTCTCCCCTGAGGGTTTTCCTAATGTCTCTGTGCCATGGAATGCTAGGGGTGATTGCAGGATATCCCAGTGTCAGAGGCTGCCTCCCCAAGGATAGGGAAGGTATTTCTCGGACTTCCCCGAACAGGGAACACCTGTGACTGAAGAGAGCTGCGTGGAGTTGTCTCTCGAACTCCCCCACGCACTGACAATGGTTCCGGAATCCTGAGCGTGGGGAGGTTCCACCAACGGTCGGCAGCGCGTGGGTTTATACGGAATGCGTAATCTCGTCTCCCCTGAGGGTTTTCCTAATGTCTCTGTGCCAGGGAATGCTAGGGGTGATTGCAGGATATCCCAGTGTCAGAGGCTGCCTCTCCAAGGTCAGGGAACGTATTTCTCGGACTTCCCCGAGCAGGGAACACCTGTGACTGAAGAGAGCTTCGTGGAGTTGTCTCTCGAGCTCCCCCACGCACTGACAATATTTTCGGAATCCTGAGTTTGGGGAGGTTAGACCAACGGTCGGCAGCGCGTGGGTTCTAACGGAATGCCTAAGCTCGTCTCCCCTGAGGTTTTTCCTAATGTCTCTGTGCCAGGGAATGCTAGGGGTGATTGCAGGATATCCCAGTGTCAGAGGCTGACTCCCCAAGGTCAGGGAAGGTATTTCTCGGACTTCCCCGAACAGGGAACACCTGTGACTGAAGAGAGCTGCGTGGAGTTGTCTATCGAGCTCCCCCACGCACTGACAATGTTTCCGGAATCCTGAGCGTGGGGAGGTTCCACCAACGGGCGGCAGCGCGTGGGTTCTAACGGAATGCCTAAGCTCGTCTCCCCTGAGGGTTTTCCTAATGTCTCTGTGCCAGGGAATGCTAGGGGTGATTGCAGGATATCCCAGTGTCAGAGGCTGCCTCCCCAAGGTCAGGGAAGGTATTTCTTGGACTTCCCCGTACAGGGAACACCTGTGACTGAAGAGAGCTGCGTGGAGTTGTCTCTCGAGCTCCCCCACGCACTGAAAATGGTTCCGGAATCCTGAGCGTGGGGAGGTTCCACCAACGGTCGGCAGCGCATGGGTTCTAACGGAATGCCTAAGCTCGTCTCCCCTGAGGGTTTTCCTAATGTCTCTGTGCCAGGGAATGCTAGGGGTGATTGCAGGATATCCCAGTGTCAGAGGCTGCCTCCCCAAGGTCAGGGAAGTTATTTCTCGGACTTCCCCGAACAGGGAACACCTGTGACTGAAGAGAGCTGCGTGGAGTTGTCTCTCGAGCTCCCCCACGGAATGAAAATGGTTCCGGAATCCTGAGCGTGGGGAGGTTCCACCAACGGGCGGCAGCCCGTGGTTTCTAACGGAATGCCTAAGCTCGTCTCCCCTGAGGATTTTCCTAATGTCTCTGTGCCAGGGAATGCTAGGGGTGATTGCAGGATAACCCAGTGTCCGAGGATGCCTCCCCAAGGTCAGGGAAGTTATTTCTCGGACTTCCCCGTGCAGGGAACACCTGTGACTGAAGAGAGCTTCATGGAGTTGTCTCTCGAGCTCCCCCACGCACTGACGATGTTTCCGGAATCCTGAGCGTGGGGAGGTTCCACCAACGGTCGGCAGCGCGTGGGTTCTAACGGAATGCCTAAGCTCGTCTCCCCTGAGGGTTTTCCTAATGTCTCTGTGCCAGGGAATGCTAGGGGTGATTGCGGGATATCCCAGTGTCAGAGGCTGTCTCCCCAAGGTCAGGGAATTTATTTCTCGGACTTCTCAGAACAGGGAACACCTGTGACTGAAGGGAGCTGCTTGGAGTTGTCTCTCGAGCTCCCCCACGCACTGACAATGGTTCCGGAATCCTGAGCGTGGGGAGGTTCCACCAACGGTCGGCAGCACGTGGGTTCTAACGGAATGCCTAAGCTCGTCTCCCCTGAGGGTTTTCCTAATGTCTCTGTGCCAGGGAATGCTAGGGGTGATTGCAGGATATCCCAGTGACCGAGGCTGCCTCCCCAAAGTCAGGAAAGGTATTTCTCGGACTTCCCCGAACAGGGAAATCCTGTGAATGAAGAGAGCTGGGTGGAGTTGTCTCTCGAGCTCCCCCAAGCACTGACAATGTTTCCGGAATCCTGAGCGTGGGGAGGTTCCACCAACGGTCGGCAGCGCGTGGGTTCTAACGGAATGCCTAAGATCGTCTCCCCTGAGGGTTTTCCTAATGTGTCTTTGCCAGGGAATGCTAGGGGTGATTGCAGGATATCCCAGTGACCGAGGCTGCCTCCCCAAGGTCAGGAAAGTTATTTCCCGGACTTCCCCGAACAGGGAACTCCTGTGAATGAAGAGAGCTGCGTGGATTTGTCTCTCGAGCTCCCCCACGCACTGACAATGGTTCCGGAATCCTGAGCGTGGGGAGGTTCCACCAACGGTCGGCAGCGCGTGGGTTCTAACGGAATACTTAAGCTCGTCTCCCCTGAGGGTTTTTCTAATGTCTCTGTGCCAGGGAATGGTCGGGGGGTTTGCAGGATATCCCAGTGACATACGCTGCCTCCCCAAGGTCATGGAAGTTGTTTCCCGGACTTCCCCGAACAGGGAACTTCTGTGAATGAAGAGAGCTGCGTGGAGTTGTCTCTCGAGCTCCCCCACGCACTGACAATGTTTCCGGAATCCTGAGCGTGGGGAGGTTCCACCAACGGTCGGCAGCGCGTGGGTTATAACGGAATGCCTAAGATCGTCTCCCCTGAGGGTTTTCCTAATGTGTCTTTGCCAGGGAATGCTAGGGGTGATTGCAGGATATCCCAGTGACCGAGGCTGCCTCCCCAAGGTCAGGAAAGTTATTTCCCGGACTTCCCCGAACAGGGAACTCCTGTGAATGAAGAGAACTGCGTGGAGTTGTCCCTCGAGCTCCCCCACGCACTGACAATGGTTCCGGAATCCTGAGCGTGGGGAGGTTCCAACAACGGTCGGCAGCGCGTGGGTTCTAACGGAACGCCTAAGCTCGTCTCCTCTGAGGGTTTTCCTAATGTGTCTGTGCCAGGGAATGATAGGGACGTTTGCAGGATATCCCAGTGACATACGCTTCCTCCCCAAGGTCAGGGAAGTTATTTCCCGGACTTCCCCGAACAGGGAACTCCTGTGAATGAAGAGAGATGCGTGGAGTTGTCTATCGAGCTCCCCCACGCACTGACAATGGTTCCGGACTCCTGAGCGTGGGGAGGTTCCACCAACGGTCGGCAGCGCGTGGGTTCAAACGGAATGCCTAAGCTCGTCTCCCCTGAGGCTTTTCCTAATGTCTCTGTGCCAGGGAATGCTAGGGGTGATTGCAGGATATCCCAGTGACCGAGGCTGCCTCCCCAAGGTCAGGGAATTTATTTCCCGGACTTCGCCGAACAGGGAACACCTGTGACTGAAGAGAGCTGCGTGGAGTTGTCTCTCGAGCTCCCCCACGCACTGACAATGTTTCCGGAATCTTGAGCGTTTGGCGGTTCCACCAACGGTCGGCAGCGCGTGGGTTCTAACGGAATACCTAAGCTCGTCTCCCCTGAGGGTTTTCTTAATGTCTCTGTGCCAGGAAATGATAGGGGGGTTTGCAGGATATCCCAGTGTCAGAGGCTGCCTCCCCAAGTTCAGGGAAGTTATTTCCCGGACTTCCCCGAACAGGGAACTCCTGTGAATGAAGAGAGATGCGTGGAGTTTTCTCTCGAGCTCCCCCACGCACTGACAATGGTTCCGGAATCTTGAGCGTTGGGCGGTTCCACCAACGGGCGGCAGCGCGTGGGTTCTAACGGAATGCCTAAGCTCGTCTCCCCTGAGGGTTTTCCTAATGTCTCTGTGCCAGGGAATGCTAGGGGTGATTCCAGGATATCCCTGTGACCGAGGCTGCCTCCTCAAGGTCAGGAAAGGTATTTCCCGGACTTCCCAGAACAGGGTAATCCTGTGAATGAATAGAGCTACGTGGAGTTGTCTCTCGAGCTCCCCCACGCACTGACAATGGTTCCGGAATCCTGAGCGTGAGGAGGTTACACCAACGGTCGGCAGCGCGTGGGTTCTAACGGAATGCCTAAGCTCGTCTCCCCTGTGGGTTTTCCTAATGTCTCTGTGCTAGGGAAAGTTTGGGGTGTTTGCAGGATATCCCAGTGACATACGCTGCCTCCCCAATTTCAGGGAAGTTATTTCCCGGACTTCCCCGAACAGGGAACTCCTGTGAATGAAGAGAGCTGCGTGGAGTTTTCTCTCGAGCTCCCCCACGCAGTGACAATGGTTCCGGAATCCTGAGCGTGGGGAGGTTCCACCAACGGTCGTCAGTGCTTGGGTTCTAACGGAATGCCTAAGCTCGTCTCCCCTGAGGGTTTTCCTAATGTCTATGTGCCAGTGAATGGTAGGTGTGTTTGCAGGATATCCCAGTGACATACGCTGACTCCCCAAGTTCAGGGAAGGTATTTCCCGGACTTCCCGGAACAGGGAACTCCTGTGAATGAAGAGAGCTGCGTGGAGTTGTCTCTCGAGCTCCCCCACGCACTGACAATGGTTCCGGAATCCTGAGCGTGGGGAGGTTCCACCAACGGTCGGCAGCGCGTGGGTTCTAACGGAAAGCCTAAGCTCGTCTACCCTGAGGGTTTTCCTAATATCTCTGTGCCAGGGAATGCTAGGGGTGATTGCAGTATATCCCAGTGCCCGAGGCTGCATCCCCAAGGTCAGGGAAGATTTTTCCCGGACTCCCCGAACAGGGAACACCTGTGACTGAAGAGAGCTGCGTGGAGTTTTCTCTCGAGCTCCCCCACGCACTGACAATGGTTCCGGAATCCTGAGCGTGGGGAGGTTCCACCAACGGTCGGCAGCGCGTGGGTTCTAACGGAATGCCTAAGCTCGTCTCCCCTGAGTGTTTTCCTAATGTCTCTGTGCCAGGGAATTTTAGGGGAGTTTGCAGGATATCTCAGTGACATACGCTGCCTCCCCAAGGTCAGGGAAGGTATTTCCCGGTTTTCCCCGAACAGGAAAATCCTGTGAATGAAGAGAGCTGCGTGGAGTTTTCTCTCGAGCTCCCCCATGCACTGACAATGGTTCCGGAATCCTGAGCGTGGGGAGGTTCCACCAACGGTCGGCAGCGCGTGGGTTCTAACGGGATGCCTAAGCTCGTCTCCCCTGAGGGTTTTCCTAATATCTCTTTGCCAGGGAATGCTAGGGGTGATTGCAGGATAACCCAGTGACCTAGGCTGCCTCCCCAAGTTCAGGAAAGGTATTTCTCGGACTTCCCCGAACAGGGAACTCCTGTGAATGAAGAGAGCTGCGTGGAGTTGTCTCTCGATCTCCCCCACGCACTGACAATGGTTCCGGAATCCTGAGCGTGGGGAGGTTCCACCAACGGTCGGCAGCGCGTGTGTTCTAACGGAATGTCTAAGCTCGTCTCCCCTGAGTGTTTTCCTAATGTCTCTGTGCCAGTGATTGGTAGATGAGTTTGCAAGATATCCCAGTGACATACGCTGCCTCCCCAAGTTCAGGGAAGGTATTTCCTGGACTTCCCCGAACAGGGAACTCCTGTGAATGAAGAGAGCTGCGTGGAGTTGTCTCTCGAGCTCCCTCACGCACTGACAATGGTTCCGGAATCCTGAGCGTGGGGAGGTTCCACCAACGGTCGGCAGCGCGTTGGTTCTAACGGAATGCCTAATCTTGTTTCCCCTGAGTGTTTTCCTAATGTCTCTGTGCCAGGGAATGCTAGGGGTGATTGCAGGATATCCCAGTGACCGAGGCTGCCTCCCCAAGGTCAGGGAAGCTATTTCCCGGACTTCCCCGAACAGGGAACACCTGTGACTGAAGAGAGCTGCGTGGAGTTGTCTCTCGAGCTCCCCCACGCACTGAAAATGGTTCCGGAATCCTGAGCGTGGGGAGGTTCCAACAACGGACGGCAGCGCGTGGGTTCTAACGGAATGCCTAACCTCGTTTCCCCTGAGGGATTTCCTAATGTCTCTGTGCCCGGGAATGTTAGGGGGCTTTGCTGGATATCCCAGTGAAATACGCTGCCTCCCCAAAGTCAGGGAAGGTATTTCCAGGACTTCCCCGAACAGGGAACTCCTGTGAATGAAGAGAGCTGCGTGGAGTTGTCCCTCGAGCTCCCCCACGGACTGACAATGGTTCCGGAATCCTGAGCGTGGGGAGGTTCCACCAACGGTCGGCAGCGCTTGGGTTCTAACGGAATGCCTAAGCTCGTCTCCCCTGAGGGTTTTTCTAATGTCTCTGTGCCAGGGAATGCTAGGGGTGATTGCAGGATATCCCAGTGAACGAGGCTGCCTCCCCAAGGTCAGGGAACCTATTTCCCGGTCTTTCCCGAACCGGGAACTCTTGTGAATGAAGAGAGCTGCGTGGAGTTTTCTCTCGAGCTCCACCACGCACTGACAATGGTTCCGGAATCCTGAGCGTGGGGAGGTTCCACCAACGGTCGGCAGCGCGTGGGTTCTAACGGAATGCCTAAGCTCGACTCCCCTGAGGGTTTTCCTAATGCCTCTGTGCCAGGGAATGGTAGGGGCCTTTTCAAGATATCCCAGTGAAATACGCTGCCTCCCCAAGGTCATTGAAGGTATTTCCAGGACTTCCCCGAACAGGGAACTCATGTGAATGAAGAGAGCTGCGTGGAGTTGTCTCTCGAGCTCCCCCACGCACTGACAATGGTTCCGGAATCCTGAGCGTGGGGAGGTTCCACCAACGGTCGGCAGCGCGTGGGTTCTAACGGAATGCCTAAGCTCGTCTCCCCTGAGGGTTTTCCTAATATCTCTGTGCCAGGGAATGCTAGGGGAGATTGCAGGATAACCCAGTGACCGAGGCTGACTCCCCAAGGTCAGGAAAGGTATTTCTCGGACTTCCGCGAACAGGGAACTCCTGTGACTGAAGAGAGCTGCGTGGAGTTGTCTCTCGAGCTCCCCCACGCACTGAAAATGGTTCCGGAATCCTGAGCGTGGGGAGGATCCACCAACGGTCGGCAGCGCGTGGGTTCTAACGGAATGCCTAATCTCTTCTCCCCTGAGGCTTTTCCTATTGTCTCTGCGCCAGGGAATGTTAGGGGGGTTTGCAGGATATCCCAGTGACATACGCTGCCTCCCCAAGGTCAGGGAAGGTATTTCCCGGACTTCCCCGTACAGGGAACTCCTGTGAATGAAGAGAGCTGCGTGGAGTTGTCTCTCGAGCTCCCCCACGCACTGACAATTTTTCCGGAATCCTGAGCGTGGGGAGGTTCCGCCAACGGTCGGCAGCGCGTGGGTTCTAACGGAATGCCTAAGCTCGCCTCCCCTGAGGGTTTTCATATTCTCTCTGCGCCAGGGAATGGTAGGGGGGTTTGCAGGATATCCCAGTGACATACGCTGTCTCCCCAAGGTCAGGGAAGCTATTTCCCGGACTTCCCCGAACAGGGAACTCCTGTGAATGAAGAGAGCTGCGTGGAGTTGTCTCTCGAGCTCCCCCACGCACTGACAATGTTTCCGGAATCCTCAGCGTGGGGAGGTCCCACCAACGGTCGGCAGCGCGTGGGTTCAAACGGAATGTCTAAGCTCGTCTCCCCTGAGGGTTTTCCTAATGTCTCTGTGCCAGGCAATGCTAGGGGTGACTGCAGGATATCCCAGTGACCGTGTCTGCCTCCCCAAGGTCAGGGAAGGTATTTCCCGGACTTCCCCGAACAGGGAACACCTGTGACTGAAGAGAGCTGCGTGGAGTTGTCTCTCGATCTCCTCCACGCACTGACAATGGTTCCGGAATCCTGAGCGTGGGGAGGTTTCAACAACGGTCAGCAGCGCGTGGGTTCTAACGGAATGCCTAAGCTCGTCTCCTCTGAGGTTTTTCCTAATTTAACTGTTCCAGGGAATGCTAGGGGTGATTGCAGGATATCCCAGTGACCGAGGATGCCTCCCCAAGTTCAGGGGATGTATTTCTCGGAATTCACCGAACAGGGAACTTCTGTGAATGAAGAATGCTGCGTGGAGTTGTCTCTCGAGCTTCCCCACGCACTGACAATGGTTCCGGAATCCTGAGCGTGGGGATGTTCCACAAACTGTCGGCAGCTCGTGGGTTCTAACGGAATGCCTAAGCTCGTCTCCCCTGAGGGTTTTCCTTATGTCTCTGTGCCAGGGAATGGTAGGGGTGATTGCAGGATATCCCCATGACCGAGGCGGCCTCCCCAAGTTCAGGGAACGTATTTCTCGGACTTCCCCGTACAGGGAACACCTGTGACTGAAGAGAGCTGCGTGGAGTTGTCTCTCGAGCTCCCCCACGCACTGACAATTGTTCCGGAATACTGAGCGTGGGGAGGTTCCACCAACGGTCGGCAGCCGTGGTTTCTAACGGAATGCCTAAGCTCGTCTCCCCTGAGGATTTTCCTAATGTCTCTGTGACAGTGAATGCTGGGGTGATTGCAGGATATCCCAGTGACCTAGGCTGTATCCCCAAGGTCAAGGAAGGTATTTTCCAGACTTCCCCGAACAGGGAACACCTGTGAATGAAGAGAGCTGCGTGGAGTTGTCTCTCGAGCTCCCCCACGCACTGACAATTGTTCCTGAATCCTGAGCGTGGGGAGGTTCCACCAACGGTCGGCAGCGCATGGGTTCTAACGGAATGCCTAAGCTCGTCTCCCCTGAGTGTTTTCCTAATTTCTCTGAGCCAGGGAATGCTAGGGGTGATTGAAGGATATCCCAGTGTCCGAGGCTGCCTCCCCAAGATCAGGGAACCTATATCCCAGACTTCCACGAACAGGGAAAACCTGTGACTGAAGAGAGCTGAGTGGAGTTGTCTCTCGAGCTACCCCATGCACTGACAATGTTTCCGGAATCCTGAGCGTGGGGAGGTTCCACCAACTGTCGGCAGCGTGTGGGTTCTATCGGAATGACTTAGCTCGTCTCCCCTGAGTGTTTTCCTAATGTTTCTGTGCCAGGGAATGTTAGGGGGTTTTACAGGATATCCCAGTGACATACGCTGCCTCCCCAAGGTCAGGGAAGGTATTTCCCGGACGTCCCCGAACAGGGAACTCCTGTGAATGAAGAGAGCTGCGTGGAGTTGTCTCTCGAGCTCCCCCACGCACTGACAATGGTTCCGGAATCCTGAGCGTGGGGAGGTTCCACCAACGGTTGGCAGCGCGTGGGTTCAAACGGAATGCCTAAGCTGTTCTCCCCTGCGGGTTTTCCTAATGTCTCTGTGCCAGGGAATGGTAGGGGGTTTGCAGGATATCCCAGTGACATCCGCTGCCTCCCCAAGGTCAGGGAAGGTATTTCCCGGACTTTCCCGAACAGGGAACTCCTGTGAATGAAAAGAGCTGCGTGGAGATTTCTCTCGAGTTTCCCCACGCACTGACAATGGTTCCGGAATCCTGAGCGTGGGGAGGTTACACCAACGGTCGGCAGCGCGTGGGTTCTAACGGAATGCCTAAGCTCGTCTCCCCTGAGGGTTTTCCTAATATCTCTGTGCCAGGGAATGGTAGGGGGGTTTGCAGGATATCCCAGTGACATACGCTGCCTCCCCAAGGTCAGGGAAGGTATTTCCCGGACTTCCCCTAACAGGGAACTCCTGTGAATGAAAAGATCTGCGTGGAGATTTCTCTCGAGTTCCCCCACGAACTGACAATGGTTCCGGAATCCTGAGCGTGGGGAGGTTCCACCAACGGTCGGCAGCGCGTGGGTTCTAACGGAATGCCTAAGCTCGTCTCCCCTGAGGGTTTTCCTAATATCTCTGTTCCAGGGAATGGTAGGGGGGTTTGCAGGATATCCCAGTGACATACGCTGCCTCCCCAAGGTCAGGGAAGGTATTTCCCGGACTTCCCCGAACAGGGAACTCCTGTGAATGAAGAGAGCTGCGTGGAGTTGTCTCTCGAGCTACCCCAGGCACTGACAATGGTTCCGGAATCCTGAGCGTGGGGAGGTTCCACCAAAGGTCGGCAGCGCGTGGGTTTTAACGGAATGCCTAAGCTGTTCTCCCCTGCGGGTTTTCCTAATGTCTCTGTGCCAGGGAATGGTAGGGGGTTTGCAGGATATCCCACTGACATACGCTGCCTCCCCAAGGTCAGGGAAGGTATTTCCCGGACTTCCCCGAACAGGGAACTCCTGTGAATGAAGAGAGCTGCGTGGAGTTGTCTCTCGAGCTCCCCCACGCACTGACAATGGTTCCGGAATCCTGAGCGTGGGGAGGTTCCACCAACGGTCGGCAGCGCGTGGGTTCTAACGGAATGCCTAAGCTCGTCTCCCCTGAGGTTTTTCCAAATGTCTCTGTGCCAGGGAATGTTAGGGGGGTTTGCAGGATATCCCAGTGTCATACGCTGCCCCCCAAGGTCAGGGAAGGTATTTCCCGGAGTTCCCTGAACAGGGAAGTCCTGTGAATGAAGAGAGCTGCGTGGAGTTGTCTCTCGAGCTCCCCCACGCACTGACGATGTTTCCGGAATCCTGAGCGTGGGGAGGTTCCACCAACGGTCGGCAGCGCGTGGGTTCTAACGGAATGCCTAAGCTCGTCTCCCCTGAGGATTTTCCTAATGTCTCTGTGCCAGGGAATGGTAGGGGGGTTTGCAGGATATCCCAGTGACATACGCTGCCTCCCCAAGGTCAGGGAAGGTATTTCCCAGACTTCCCCGAACAGGTAAATCCTGTGAATGAAGACACATGCGTGGAGTTGTCTCTCGAGCTCCCCCACGCACTGACAATTTTTCTGGGATCCTGAGCGTGGGGAGGTTCCACCAACGGTCGGTAGCGCGTGGGTTCTAACGGAATGCCTAAGCTCGTCTCCCCTGAGGGTTTTCCTAATGTCTCTCTGCCAGGGAATGCTAGGGGTGATTGCAGGATATCCTAGTGACCGAGGCTGCCTCCCCAAGTTCAGGAAAGTTATTTCTCGGACTTCCCCGAACAGGGAACTCGTGTGAATGAAGAGAGCTGCGTGGAGTTTTCTCTAGTGCTCCCCCACTCACTGACAATGGTTCCGGAATCCTGAGCGTGGGGAGGTTCCACCAAAGTTCTTCAGCGCGTGGGTTCTAACGGAATGTCTAAGCTCGTCTCCCCTGAGGGTTTTCCTAATGTCTCTGTGCCAGTGAATGTTAGGTGGGTTTGCAGGATATCCCAGTGACATACGCTGCCTCCCCAAGTTCAGGGAAGGTATTTCCCGGACTTCCCCGAACAGGGAAATCCTGTGAATGAAGAGAGCTGCGTGGAGTTTCTCTCGAGCTCCCCCACACACTGACAATGGTTCCGGAATCCTGAGCGTGGGGAGGTTCCACCAACGGTCGGCAGCGCGTGGGTTCTATCGGAATGCCTAAGCTCGTCTCCCCTGAGTGTTTTCCTAATATCTCTGTGCCAGGTAATGCTAGGGGTGATTGCAGGATATCCCAGTGAGCGATGCTGCCTCCCCAAGGTCTGGGAAGGTATTTCCCGAACTTCCACGAACAGGGAACACCTGTGCCTGAAGAGAGCAGCGTGGAATTGTCTCTCGAGCTCCCCCACGCACTGACAATGGTTCCGGAATCCTGAGCGTGGGTAGGTTCCACCAACCGTCGGCAGCGCGTCGGTTCTAACGGAATGCCTAAGCTCGTCTCCCCTGAGGGTTTTCCTAATGTCTCTGTGCCAGGGAATGTTAGGGGGGTTTGCAGGATATCCCAGTGACATACGCTGCCTCCCCAAGGTCAGGGAAGGTATTTCCCGGACTTCCCCGAACAGGGAAATATTGTGAATGAAGAGAGCTGCGTGGAGATGTCTCTCGAGCTCCCCCATGCACTGACAACGGTTCCGGAATCCTGAGCGTGTGGAGGTTCCACCAACGGTCGGCAGCGCGTGGGTTCTAACGGAATGCCTAAGCTCGTCTCCCCTGAGGGATTTCCTAATGTCTCTGTGCCAGGGAATGGTTGGGGGGTTTGCAGGATATCCCAGTGACATACGCTGCCTGCCCATGTTCAGGGAAGGTATTTCCCGGACTTCCCCGTACAGGGAACTCCTGTGAATGAAGAGAGATGCATGGAGTTGTCTCTCGAGCTCCCCCACGCACTGACAATGGTTCCGGAATCCTTAGCGTGGGGAGGTTCAACCAACGTTCGGCAGCGCGTGGGTTCTAACGGAATGTATAAGCTCGTCTCCCCTGAGGGTTTTCCTAATGTCTCTCTGCCAGTGAATGGTAGGTGTGTTTGCAGGATATCCCAGTGACCGAGGCTGCCTCCCCAAGGTCAGGAATGGTATTTCCCGGACTTCCCCGAACAGGGAACTCCTGTGAATGAAGAGAGCTGCGTGGAGTTGTCTCTCTAGCTCCCCCACGCACTGACAATGGTTCCGGAATTCTGAGCGTGGGGAGATTCCACCAACGGTCGGCAGCGCGTGGGTTCTAAAGGAATGCCTAAGCTCGTCTCCCCTGAGGTTTTTCCTAATGTCTCTGTGCCAGGGAATGCTAGGGGTGATTGCAGGATATCCCAGTGACCGAGGCTGCCTCCCCAATGTCAGGGAAGGTATTTCCTGCACTTCCCCGAACAGGGAACACCTGTGACTGAAGAGAGCTGCGTGGAGTTTTCTCTCGAGCTCCCCCACGCCCTGACAATGGTTCCGGAATCCTCAGCGTGTGGAGGTTATACCAACGTTCGGCAGCGCGTGGGTTCTAACGGAAAGCCTAAGCTCGTCTCCCCTGAGGGTTTTCCTAATGTCTCTGTGCCAGGGAATGCTTAGGGTGATTGTAGGATATCCCAGTGACATACGCTGCCTCCCCAAGTTCAGGGAAGGTTTTTCCCGGACTTCCCCGAACAGGGAACTCCTGTGACTGAAGAGAGCTGCGTGGAGTTGTCTCTAGAGCTCCCCCACGCACTGACAATGGTTCCGGAATCCTGAGCTTGGGGAGGTTCCACCAACGGTCGGCAGCGCGTGGGTTCTAACGGAATGCCTAAGCTCGTTTACCCTGAGGGTTTTCCTAATATCTCTGTGCCAGGGAATGGTAGGGGGGTTTGCAGGATATCCCAGTGACATACACTGCCTCCCCAAGGTCATGGAAGGTATTTCCCGGAGTTCCCCGAACAGGGAACTCCTGTGAATGAAGAGAGCTGCGTTGCGTTGTTTCTCGAGCTCCCCCACGCACTGACAATTGTTCCGGAATCCTGAGCGTGGGGAGGTCCACCAACGGTCGGCAGCGCGTGGGTTCTAACGGAATGCCTAAGCTCGTCTCCCCTGAGGGTTTTCCTAATTTGTCTGTGCCAGGGAATGGTAGGGGGGTTTACAGGATATCCCAGTGACATACGCTGCCTCCCCAAGGTCAGGGAAGGTTTTTCCCAGACTTCCCCGAACAGGTAACTCCTGTGAATGAAGAGACATGCTTGGAGTTGTCTCTCGAACTCCCCCACGCACTGACAATGTTTCCGGGATCCTGAGCGTGGGGAGGTTCCACCAACGGTCGGTAGCGCGTGAGTTCTAACGGAATGCCTAAGCTCGTCTCCCCTGAGGGTTTTCCTAATGTCTCTCTGCCAGGGAATGCTAGGGGTGATTGCAGGATATCCCAGTGACCGAG
This sequence comes from Vicugna pacos, assembly GCF_048564905.1. Taxonomy (NCBI): domain Eukaryota; kingdom Metazoa; phylum Chordata; class Mammalia; order Artiodactyla; family Camelidae; genus Vicugna; species Vicugna pacos. The sequence goes on along the minus strand of NW_027328721.1, from coordinate 49,602,276 downwards.
GCTGCCTCCCCAAGTTCTGGGAAGGTATTTCCCGGACTTCCCCGAACAGGGAACTCCTGTGAATGAAGAGAGCTGCGTGGAGTTGTCTCTCGTGCTCCCCCAAGCACTGACAATGGTTCTGGAATCCTGAGCGTGGGGAGGTTCCACCAACCGTCGGCAGCGCGTCGGTTCTAACGGAATGCATAAGCTCGTCTCCCATGAGGGTTTTCCTTATGTCTCTTTGCCAGGGAATGGTAAGTGGGTTTGCAGGATATCCCAGTGACATACGCTGCCTCCCCAAGTTCAGGGAAGGTATTTCCCGGACTTCCCCGAACAGGGAACTCCTGTGACTGAAGAGAGCTGCGTGGAGCTGTCTCTCGAGCTCCCCCACTCAATGAATTAGGTTCTGGAATCCTGAGCGTGCGGAGGATCCACCAACGGTCGGCAGCGCGTGGGATCTCAGGGAATGCCTGTGCTCGTCTCCCCTGAGTGTTTTCCTCATGTCTCTGTGCCAGGGAATGCTGGGGGGGGTTGTAGGCAATCCCAGAGACAGAGACTGCATCCCCATGGTCAGGTAAGTTATTTCTCGGACTTCCCCGAGCAGGGAACACCTCTGACTTAAGAGAGATGCGTGGAGTTCTCTCTCGAGCTCCCCCAACCACTGATAATTTTTCCGGATCCCTGAGAGTGGGGAGGTCCCACCAACGGTCGGCAGCGCGTGGGTTCCAACGGAATGCCTGAACTGCTCTCCCCTGAGGGTTTTCCTAATATCTCTGTGCCAGGGAATGCTAGGGGGGTTTGCAAGAATTCCCAGTGACAGAGGCTGCTTCCCCAAGTTCAGGGAAGGTATTTCTCAGACTTCCCCGGACAGGGAACACCTGTGACTGAAGAGAGCTGCGTGGACGTGTCTCTCGTGGTCCCCCACGCACTGACAATTTTTCCGGAACCCTGAGCTTGGGGAGGTTCCACCAACGGTCGGCAGCGCGTGGGTTCCAACGGAATGCCTGAGCTGGTCTCTCCTGAGTGTTTTCCTAATCTCTCTGTGCCAGGGAATGCTAGGGGGGTTTGCAGGAAATCCCAGTGACAGAGGCTGCCTCTCCAAGGTAAGGGAAGGTATTTATCGGACTTCCCCGGATAGGGAACACCTGTGACTGAAGAGAGCTGCGTGGAGCTGTCTCTCGAGCTTCCCCACGCACTGAAAATGGTTCCGGAACCCTGAGCGTGGGGAGGTTCCACCAACGGTCGGTAGCGCGTGGGTTCCAATGGAATGCCTGAGCTGGTCTCCCCTGAGGGTATTCCTAATGTCTCTGTGCCAGGGAATGCTAGGGGTGTTTGCAGGAATTCCCAGTGACCGAGCCTGCCTCCGCAAGTTCAGGGAAGGTATTTCTCGGACTTCCCCGGACAGGGAACACCTGGGACTGATGAGAGCTGCGTGGAGCTGTCTCTCGTGCTCCCCCACGCACTGACAATGTTTCCGGAACCCTGAGTGTAGGGAGGTTCCACCAACAGTCGGCAGCGCGTGGGTTCCAACGGAATGCCTGAGCTGGTCTCCCCAGATGGTTTTCCTAATGTCTCTGTGCCAGGGAATGCTAGGAGTGTTTGCAAGAATTCCCAGTGACAGAGGCTGCCTCCCCAAGGTCAGGGAAGTTATTTCTCCGACTTCCCCGGACAGGGAACACCTGTGACTGAAGAAAGCTGCGTGGAGTTGTCTCTCGAGCTCCCCCAAGCACTGACAATTGTTCCGGAATCCTGAGCGCGGGGAGGTTCCACAATCGGGCGGTAGCGCGTGGGTTCTAAAGGAATGCCTAAAATCCTCTCCCCTTAGATTGTTCCAAATATCTCTATGCCAGGGAATGCTAGGGAGTTTGCAGGATATCACAGTCACAGAGGCTGCCTCCCCAATGACAGGGAAGATATTTCTCGGTCTTCCCCGAACAGGGAACACCTGTGACTGAAGAGAGCTGCGTGGAGTTGTCTCTCGTGCTCCCCCAAGCACTGACAATGGTTCCGGAATCCTGAGCGTGGGGAGGTTCCACCAACGGTCGGCAGCGCGTGGGTTCTATCGGAATGCCTAAGCTCGTCTCCCCTGAGGGTTTTCCTAATATCTCTGTGCCAGGTAATGCTAGGGGTGATTGCAGGATATCCCAGTGACCGAGGCTGCCTCCCCAAGGTCAGGGAAGGTATTTCACGAACTTCCACGAACAGGGAACACCTGTGACTGAAGAGAGCTGCGTGGAATTGTCTCTCGAGCTCCCCCAAGCACTGACAATGGTTCTGGAATCCTGAGCGTGGGGAGGTTCCACCAACCGTCGGCAGCGCGTCGGTTCTAACGGAATGCCTAAGCTCGTCTCCCATGAGGGTTTTCCTAATGTCTCTTTGCCAGGGAATGGTAAGTGTGTTTGCAGGATATCCCAGTGACATACGCTGCCTCCCCAAGTTCAGGGAAGGTATTTCCCGGACTTCCCCGAACAGGGAACTCCTGTGAATGAAGAGAGCTGCGTGGAGTTGTCTCTCGAGCTCCCCCACGCACTGACAATTGTTCCGGAATCCTGAGCGTGGGGAGGTTCCACCAACGGTCGGCAGCGCGTGGGTTCTAACGGAATGCCTAAGCTCGTCTCCCCTGAGGGTTTTCCTAATGTCTCTGTGCCAGGGAATGTTAGGGGGGTTTGCAGGATATCTCAGTGACATACGCTGCCTCCCCAAGTTCAGGGAAGGTATTTCCCGGACTTCCCCGAGCAGGGAACTCCTGGGAATGAAGAGAGCTGCGTGGAGTTGTCTCTCGAGCTCCCCCACGCACTGACAATGGTTCCGGAATCCTGAGCGTGGGGAGGTTCAACCAACGTTCGGCAGCGCGTGGGTTCTAAAGGAATGTCTAAGCTCGTCTCCCCTGAGGGTTTTCCTAATGTCTCTGTGCCAGTGAATGGTAGGTGGGTTTGCAGGATATCCCAGTGACCGAGGCTGCCTCCCCAAGGTCAGGAATGGTATTTCCCGGACTTCCCCGAACAGGGAACTCCTGTGAATGAAGAGAGCTGCGTGGAGTTGTCTCTCGAGCTCCCCCATGCACTGACAATGGTTCCGGAATGCTGAGCGTGGGGAGATACCACCAACGGTCGGCAGCGCGTGGGTTCTAACGGAATGCCTAAGCTCGTCTCCCCTGAAGGTTTCCTAATATCTCTGTGCCAGGGAATGGTAGGGGGGTTTGCAGGATATCCCAGTGACATACGCTGCCTCCCCAAGTTCAGGGAAGTTATTTCCCGGACTTCCCTGATCAGGGAACTCCTGTGAATGAAGAGAGCTGCGTGGAGTTTTCTCTCGAGCTCCCCCACGCACTGACAATGGTTCCGGAATCCTGAGGGTGGGGAGGTTCCACCAACGGTCGGCAGCGCGTGGTTCTAACAGAATGCCTAAGCTCGTCTCCCCTGAGGGTTTTCCTAATGTGTTTGTGCCAGGGAATGGTAGGGGGTTTGCAGGATATCCCAGTGACATACGCTGCCTCCCCAAGGTCAGGGAAGGTATTTCCCGGACTTCCCCGAACAGGGAACTCCTGTGAATGAAGAGAGCTGCGTGGAGATTTCTCTCGAGCTCCCCCACGCACTGACAATTGTTCCGGAATCCTGAGCGTGGGGAGGTTCCTCCAACGGTCGGCAGCGCGTGGGTTCTAACGGAATGCCTAAGCTCGTCTCCCCTGAGGGTTTTCCTAATGTCTCTGTGCCAGGGAATGCTAGGGGTGATTGCAGGATATCCCAGTGACAGAGGCTGCATCCCCAAGTTCAGGAAAGTTATTTCTCGGACTTCCCCGAACAGGGAACTCCTGTGAATGAAGAGAGCTGCGTGGAGTTGTCTCTCGAGATCCCCCACGCACTGACAATGTTTCCGGAATCTTGAGCGTGGGGAGGTTCCACCAACGGTCGGCAGCGCGAGGGTTCTAACGGAATGCCTAAGCTGGTCTCCCCTGAGTGTTTTCCTAATATCTCTGTGCCAGGGAATGGTAGGGGGGTTTGCAGGATATCCCAGTGACATACGATGTTTCCCCAAGTTCAGGGAAGGTATTTCCCGGACTTCCCCGAACAGGGAACTCCTGTGAATGAAGAGAGCTGCGTGGAGTTGCCTCTCGAGCTCCCCCACGCACTGACAATGGTTCCGGAATCCTCAGCGTGGGGAGGTTCCACCAACGGTCGGCAGCGCGTGGGTTCTAACGGAATGCCTAAGCTCGTCTCCCCTGAGGGTTTTCCTAATGTCTCTGTGCCAGGGAATGCTAGGGGTGACTGCAGGATATCCCAGTGACCGAGTCTGCCTCCCCAAGGTCGGGGAAGGTATTTCCCGGACTTCCCCGAACAGGGAACACCTGTGACTGAAGAGAGCTGCATGGAGTTGTCTGTCGAGCTCCCCCACGCACTGACAATGGTTCCGGAATCCTGAGCGTGGGGATGTTCCACCAACTGTCGGCAGCTCGTGGGTTCTAACGGAATGCCTAAGCTCGTCTCCCCTGAGGGTTTTCCTAATGTCTCTGTGCAAGGGAATGGTAGGGGGGTTTGCAGGATATCCCTGTGACATACGCTGCCTCCCCAAGTTCAGGGAAGGTATTTCCCGTACTTCCCCGAACAGGGAACTCCTGTGAATGAAGAGAGCTGCGTGGAGTTGTCTCTCGAGCTCCCCCACGCACTGAAAATTGTTCCGGAATCCTGAGCGTGGGGAGGTTCCACCAACGGTCTGCAGCGCGTGGGTTATTACGGAATGCCTAAGCTCGTCTCCCCTGAAGGTTTTCCTAATTTGTCTGTGCCAGGGAATGGTAAGGGGTTTGCAGGTTATCCCAGTGACATACGCTGCCTCCCCAAGATCAGGGAAGGTATTTCCCAGACTTCCCCGAACAGGTAACTCCTGTGAATGAAGAGACATGCGTGGAGTTGTCTCTCGAGCTCCCCCACGCACTGACAATACTTCCTGAATCCTGAGCGTGGGGAGGTTCCACCAACGGTCGGCAGCGCGTGGGTTCTAACGGAATGCCTGTGCTCGTTTCCCCTGAGGGTTTTCCTCATCTCTCTTTTCCAGTGAATGCTAGGGGGGGTTGTAGGAAATCCCAGTGATAGAGGCTGCCTCCCCAAGTTAAGGGAAGATATTTCTCGGACTTCCCCGTGCACGGAACACCTGTGGCTGAAGAAAACTGCGTGGCATTTTCTCTCGAGATCCCCCACTCAATGACAATGGTTCCAGAATCCTGAGCTTGGGGAGGTTCCACCAACGGGCGGCAGCGCGTGGGTTCTAAGGGAATGCCTGTGCTCGACTCCCCTGAGGATTTTCCTCTTATCTCTGTGCCACGGAATGCTAGGGGGGTTTGTAGGAAATCCCAGAGTCAGAGGCTGCCTCCCCAAGTTCAGGGAAGGTATTTCTCGGACTTCCCCGAGCAGGGAACACCTGTGACTGAAGACAGCTTCGTGGAGTTTTCTCTCGAGTTCCCCCACTCAATGACTTTGGTTCCGGAATCCTAAGCGTGGGGAGGATCCACCAACGGTCGGCAGCGCGTCGGATGTTAGGGAATGCCTGTGCTCGTCTCCCCTGAGAGTTTTCCTCATGTCTCTGTGCCAGGGAATGCTGGGGGGGGTTGCAGGCTATCCCAGTGGCAGAGACTGCATCCCCATGGTCAGGGAAGTTATTTCTCGGACTTCCCCGTGCAGGGAACACCTGTGATTGAAGAGAGATGCGTGGAGTTGTCTCTCGAGCTCCCCCAACCAAAGACAATTTTTCCGGATCCCTGAGGGTGGGGAGGTCCCACCAACGGTCGGCAGCGCGTGGGTTCCAACGGAATGCCTGAACTGCTCTCCCCTGAGGGTTTTCCTAATGTCTCTGTGCCAGGGAATGCTAGGGGTATTTACAGGAAATCCCAGTGACGGAGGCTGCCCCCACAAGTTCAGGGAAGTTATTTCTCGGACTTCCCAGGACAGGGAACACCTGTGACTGAAGGGAGCTTCGTGGAGTTGTCTCTCGAGCTCCCCCACGCACTGACAATGGTTCCGGAACTCTCAGCGTGGGGAGGTCCCACCAATGGTCGGCAGCGCGTGGGTTCCAACGGAATGCATGAGCTTGTCTCCCCTGAGGGTTTTCCTAATGTCTCTTTGCCAGGGAATGCAAGGGGTGTTTTCAGGAAATCCCAGTGAGACAGGCTGCCTCCCCAAGTCCAGGGAAGGTATTTCTCGGACTTCCCCGGACAGGGAACACCTGTGACTGAAGAGAGCTGTGTGGAGCTGTCTCTTGAGCTCCCCCACGCACTGACAATTGTTCCGGAACGTTGAGCGAAGGGAGGATCCACCAACGGTCGGCAACGCGTGGGTTCCAACGGAATGCCTGAACTGGTCTCCCCTGAGGCTTTTCCTAATGTCTCTGTGCCAGGGAATGCTAGGGGGGTTTGCAGCAAATCCCAGTGACAGAGGCTGTCGCTCCAATTTCAGGGAACGTATTTCTCGGACTTCCCCGGACAGGGAACCCCTGTGACTGAAGAGAGCTGCGTGGACGTGTCTCTCGAGTTCCCCACGCACTGACAATGTTTCCGGAACCCTGAGCGTGGGGAGGTTCCACCAACGGTCGGCAGCGCGTGGGTTCCAACGGAATGCCTGAGCTGGTCTCCCCAGAGGGTTTTCCTAATGTCTCTGTGCCAGGGAATGCTAGGAGTGTTTGCAAGAATTCCCAGTGACAGAGGCTGCCTCCCCAAGGTCAGGGAAGTTATTTCTCCGACTTCCCCGGACAGGGAACACCTGTGACTGAAGGAAGCTGCGTGGAGTTGTCTCTCGAGCTCCCCCAAGCACTGACAATTGTTCCGGAATCCTGAGCGTGGGGAGGTTCCACAATCGGGCGGCAGCGCGTGGGTTCTAAAGGAATGCCTAAGCTCCTCTCCCCTGAGATTGTTCCTAATATCTCTATGCCAGGGAATGCTAGGGGATTTGCAGGATATCACAGTCACAGAGGCTGCCTCCCCAATGACAGGGAAGATATTTCTCGGTCTTCCCAGAACAGGGAACACCTGTGACTGAAGACAGCTGCGTGGAGTTGTCTCTCGAGCTCCCCCACGCACTGACAATGTTTCCGGAACCCTGAGCGTGGGGACGTTCCACCAACGGTCGGCAGAGCGTGGGTTCCAACAGAATGCCTAAGCTGGTCTCCCCTGAGGGTTTTCCTAATGTCTCTGTGCCAGGGAATGCTAGGGGTGTTTGCAGGAAATCCCAGTGACTGAGGCTGCCCCCCCAAGATCAGGGAAGGTATTTCTCGGACTTCCCAGGACAGGGAACACCTGTGACTGAAGGGAGCTGCGTGGAGTTGTCTCTCGAGCTCCCCCATGCACTGACAATGTTTCCGGAACTCTCAGCGTGGGGAGGTCCCACCAATGGTCGGCAGCGCGTGGGTTCCAACGGAATGCATGAGCTTGTCTCCCCTGAGGGTTTTCCTAATGTCTCTTTGCCAGGGAATGCAAGTGGTGTTTGCAGGAAATCCCAGTGAGACAGGCTGCCTCCCCAAGTCCAGGGAAGGTATTTCTCGGACTTCCCCGGACAGGGAACACCTGTGACTGAAGAGAGCTGTGTGGAGCTGTCTCTTGAGCTCCCCCACGCACTGACAATTGTTCCGGAACGTTGAGCGAAGGGAGGATCCACCAACGGTCGGCAACGCGTGGGTTCCAACGGAATGCATGAGCTGTTCTCCCCTGAGGCTTTTCCTAATGTCTCTGTGCCAGGGAATGCTAGGGGGGTTTGCAGCAAATCCCAGTGACAGAGGCTGTCGCTCCAATTTCAGGGAACGTATTTCTCGGACTTCCCCGGACAGGGAACCCCTGTGACTGAAGAGAGCTGCGTGGACGTGTCTCTCGAGTTCCCCACGCACTGACAATGGTTCCGGAACCCTGAGCGTGGGGAGGTTCCCCCAACGGTCGGCAGCGCGTGGATTCCAACGGAATGCCTGAGCTGGTCTCCCCTGAGGGTTTTCCTCATGTCTCTGTGCCAGGAAATGCTAGGGTGGTTTGCAGGAAATCCCAGTGACAGAGGCTGCCTCTCCAAGGTCAGGAAAGTTATTTCTTTGACTTCCCCGGACAGGGAACACCTGTGACTGAAGAGAGCTGCGTGGAGTTCTCTCGAGCTCCCCCACTCAATGACAATGGTTCCGGAATCCTGAGAGTGGGGAGGTTCCTCCAACGGTCGGCAGCGCGTGGGTTTTAAGGGAATGCCTGTGCTCGTCTCCCCTGAGGGTTTTCCTCATTTCTCTGTGCCAGGGAATCCTAGGGGGGGTTGCAGGAAATCCCAGTGACAGAGGCTGCCTCCACAAGGTCAGGGAAGATATTTCTAGGACTTCCCCGAGCTGGGAACACCTGTGACTGAAGAGAGCTGCGTGGAGTGGTCTCTCGAGCTCCCCCACTCAATGAAAATGTTTCCGGAATCCTGAGCGTGGGGAGGTTCCACCAACGGTCGGCAGCACGTTGGTTCTAAGGGAATCCCTGTGCTCGTCTCCCTTGAGGGTTTTCCTCATGTCTCTGTGCCAGGGAATGCTAGGGGGGGTTGCAGGAAATCCCAGTGACAGAGGCTGCATCCCCCAGGTCAGGGAAGGTTTTTCTCGGACTTCCGAGAGCAGTGAAAAGCTGTGATTGATGAGAGCTGCGTGAAGTTGTCTCTCGAGCTTCCCCACTCAATGACTATGGTTACGGAATCCTGAGCGTGGGGAGGTTCCACGAATGGTCGGCAGCGCGTGGGTTATAAGGGAATGCATTTGCTCGTCTCCCCTGAGGGTTTTTCTCATGTCTCTGTGCCAGGGAATGCAAGGGGGGGTTGCAGGAAATCCCAGTGAGAGAGGCTGCCTCCCCATGTTCAGGGAAGATATTTCTCGGACATCCCCGAGCAGGGAACACCTGTGACTGAAGAGAGCTGCATGGATTTGTCTCTCGAATTCCCCCACTCAATGACAATTGTTCCGGAATCCTGAGCGTGGGGAGGTTCCACCAGCGGTCGGCAGCACGTGGGTTTTAAGGGAATGCCTGTGCTCGTCTACCCTGAGGGTTTTCCTCATTTCTCTGTGCCATGGAATGCTAGGGGGGGTTGCAGGAAATCCCAGTGACGGAGGCAGCCTCCCCAAGTTCAGTAAATTTATTTCTCGGACTTCCCCGCGCAGGGAACACCTGTGACTGAAGAGAACTGCGTTGAGTTGTCTCTCGAGATCCCCAACTCAATGACTATGGCTCCGGAATCTTGAGCGTGGGGAGGTTCCACCAACGGTCGGCAGCGCGTGGGTTCTAAGGGAATGCCTGTGATCGTCTCCCCTGAGGTTTTTCCTCATGTCTCTGTGCCAGGGAATGCTAGGGGGGGTTGCAGGAAATCCCAGTGACAGAGGCTGCCTCCCCAAGTTGAGGGAAGTTATTTTTCGGACTTCCCAGAGCAGGGAACACCTGTGACTGAAGAGAGCGGCGTGGAGTTGTCTCTCGGGCTCCCCCAATCAATGACTATGGTTCCGGAATCCTGAGCGTGGGGAGGTTGCACCAAAGTTCGGCAGCGCGTGGGTTTTAAGGGAATGCATTTGCTCGTCTCCCCTGAGGGTTTTTCTCATGTCTCTGTGCCAGGGAATGCAAGGGGGGGGGTTGCAGGAAATCCCAGTGACAGAGGCTGCCTCCCCATGTTCAGGGAAGATATTTCTCGGACATCCCCGAGCAGGGAACACCTGTGACTGAAGAGAGCTGCATGGATTTGTCTCTCGAATTCCCCCACTCAATGACAATTGTTCCGGAATCCTGAGCGTGGGGAGGTTCCACCAGCGGTCGGCAGCACGTGGGTTTTAAGGGAATGCCTGTGCTCGTCACCCCTGAGGGTTTTCGTAATGTCTCTGTGCCAGAAAATGCTAGGGGGGGTTGCAGGAAACCCCAGTGACAGAGGCTGCCTCGAAAAGATAAGGGAAGTTATTTCTCGGACTTCCCCGACCTGGGAACACCTGTGAATGAAGAGAGCTGCGTGGAGTTGCCTCTCGAGATCCCCAACTCAATGACTATGGTTCCGGAATCCTGAGCGCGGGGAGGTTCCACCAACGGTCGGTAGCGCGTGGGTTCTAAGGGAATGCCTGTGCTCGTCTCCCCTGAGGGTTTTCCTCATGTCTCTGTGCCATGGAATGCTAGGGGGGGTTACAGGAAATCCCAGTGACAGAGGATGCCTCCCCAAGGTCAGGGAAGGTATTTCTCGGATTTCCCCGAGCAGGGAACACCTGTGATAGAGGAGAGATGCGTGGAGTTGTCTCTCGAGATCCTCAAATCAATGAATATGATTCCGGAATCCTGAGCGTGGGGAAGTTCCACCAACGGTCGGCAGCGCGTGGGTTCTAAGGGAATGCCTGTGCTCGTCTCCCCTGAGAGTTTTCCTCATTTCTCTGTGCCAGGGAATGCTAGGGGTGGTTGCAGGAAAACCCAGTGACAGAGGCTGCCTCCACAAGGTCAGTGAAATTATTTCTCGGACTTCCCCGAGCAGGGAACACCTGTGACTGAAGAGAGCGGCGTGAAGCTGTCTCTCGATCTCCCCCACTCAATGAATATTTTTCCGGAATCCTGAGCGTGGGGAGGTTCCACGAATGGTCGGCAGCGCGTGGGTTCTAAGGGAATACCTGTGCTCGTCTCCCCTGAAGGTTTTTCTCATGTCTCTGTGCCAGGGAATGCAAGTGGGGGTTTGCAGGAAATCCCAGTGACAGAGGCTGCTCCCCAAGTTCAGGGAAGGTATTTCTCGGACGTCCCCGAGCAGGGAACACCTGTGACTTAAGAGAGCTGCGTGGAGTTGTCTCTCGAGATCCCCCACACAAGGACAATGGTTCCGGAATCCTGAGCGTGGGGAGGTTCCACCAACGGTCGGCAGCGCGTGGGTTCTAAGGGAATGCATGTGCTCGTCTCCCCTGAGGGTTTTCCTCATGTCTCTGTGCCAGGGAATGCTAGGGGGGGTTGCAGGAAATCCCAGTGACAGAGGCTGCCTCCCCAAGGTCAGGGAAGATATTTCTCGGACTTCCCCGAGCAGGGAACACCTGTGACTGAAGAGAGCTTCGTGGAGTATCTCTCGAGGTCCCCAACTCAATGACTAAGGTTCCGGAATCCTGAGCTTGGGGAGGTTCCACCAACGGTCGTCAGCAAGTGGGTTCTAAGGGAATGCCTGTGCTTGTCTCCCCTGAGGGTTTTCGTCATGTCATTGTGCCAGGGAATGCTAGGGGGTTGCAGGAAATCCCAGTGACAGAGGCTTCCTCCCCAAGTTCAGGGAGGGTATTTCTCGGACTTCCCCGGGCAGGGAACACCTGTGACTGTAGAGAGCTGCGGGGAGTTGTCTCTCGAGCTCCGCCACTCAATGACTATGGTTCCGGAATCCTGAGCGTGGGGAGGTTCCACCAACGGTCGGCAGCGCGTGGGTTCTAAGGGAATGCCTGTGCTCGTCTCCCCTGAGGTTTTTCCTCATGTCTCTGTGCCAGGGAATGGTAGTCAGGGTTGCAGGAATTCCCAGTGACAGAGGATGCCTCCCCAAGGTCAGTGAAGCTATTTCTCGGACTTCCCCGAGCAGGGAACACCAGTGACTGAAGACAGCTGCGTGGAGTTGTCTCTCGAGCTCCCCCACTCAATGACTATGGTTCCGGAATCCTGAGCGTGGGGAGGTTCCAACAACGGTCGGCAGCGCGTGGGATCTAAGGGAATGCCTGTGCTCGTCTCCCCTGAGGGTTTTCCTCATTTCTCTGTGCCAGGGAATGCTTGGGGTGGTTGTAGGAAATCCCAGTTACAGAGGCTGCCTCCACAAGTTCAGGGAAGGTATTTCTCAGACTTCCCCGAGCAGGGAACTCCTGTGACTGAAGTGAGCTGCGTGTAGTTGTCTCTCGAGCTCCCCCACTCAATGACTATGATTACGGAATCCTGAGCGTGGGGAGGTTCCACTAACGGTCGGCAGCGCGTGGGTTCTAAGGAAATGCCTGTGCTCGTCACCCCTGAGGGTTTTCCTCAGGTCTCTGTGCCAGGGAATGCTAGGGGGGGTTTTCAGGAAATCCCAGTGACAGAGGCTGCCTCCCCAAGGTCAGGGAAGGTATTTCTCGGACTTCCCCGAGCAGGGAACACGTGTGACTAAAGAGAGCTGCGTGGAGTTGTCTCTCGAGCTCCCCCACTCAATGACACTTGTTCCGGAATCCTGAGCGTGGGGAGGTTCCAACAACGGTCGGCAGCGCGTGGGTTCTAAGGGAATGCCTGTGCTCGTCTCCCTTGAGGGTTTTCGTCATGTCATTGTGCCAGGGAATGCTAGGGGTGTTGCAGGAAATCCCAGTGACAGAGGCTGCCTCCGCAAGTTCAGGGAGGGTATTTCTCGGACTTCCCCGTGCAGGGAACACCTGTGACTGAAGAGAGCTGCGTGGAGTTGGCTCTCGAGCTAGCCCACTCAATGACAATGTTCCCGGAATCCTGAGCGTGGGGAGGTTCCACCAACGGTCGGCAGCGCGTGGTTTCTAATGGAATGGCTGTGCTCGTCTCCCCTGAGGGTTTTCCTCATGTCTCTGTGCCAGGGAATGCTACGGGGGATTGCAGGAAATCCCAGTGACAGTGGCTGACTCCCCAAGGCCAGGGGAGGTATTTCTCGGACTTCCCCGAGCAGGGAACACCTGTGACTGAAGAGAGCTGCGTGGAGTTGTCTCTCGAGATCCCCCACTCAATGACACTTGTTCCGGAATCCTGAGCGTGGGGAGGTTCCACCAACGGTCGGCAGCGCGTGGGTTCTAAGGAAATGCCTGTGCTCGTCTCCCCTGAGTATTTTTCTCATGTCTCTGTGCCAGGGAATGACAGGGATGTTGCAGAAAATCCCTGTGATAGAGGCTGCCTCCACAAGGTCAGGGAAGGTATTTCTCGGACTTCCCTGAGCAGGGAACACCTGTGACTGAAGAGAGCTGCGTGGAGATGTCTCTCGAGCTCCCCCACTCAATGACTATGTTTCCGGGATCCTGAGCGTGGGGAGGTTCCAACAACGGTCGGCAGCGCGTGGGTTCTAAGGGAATGCCTGTGCTCGTCTCCCCTGAGGGTTTTCCTCATGTCTCTGTGCCAGGGAATGCTAGGGGTGGTTGCAGGAAATAGCAGTGTCAGAGGTTGCCACCCCAAGGTCAGGGAAGTTATTTCTCGGACTTCCCGGATCAGGAAACACCTGTGACTAAAGAGAGCTGCGTGGAGTTGTCTCTAGAGCTCCCTCACTCAATGACAATAGTTCCGGAATCCTGAGTGTGGGGAGGTTCCACCAAAGGTCGGCAACGCGTGGGTTCTTATGGAATGCCTGTGCTCGTCTCCCCTGAGGATTTTCCTCATGTCTCTGTGCCAGGGAATGCTAGGGGGGGTAGCAGGAAATCCCAGGGTCAGAGGCTGCCTACCCAAGTTCAGGGAAGTTATTGCTCGGACTTCACCGAGCAGGGAACACCTGTGACTGAAGGGAGCTGCGTGGAGCTGTCTCTTGAGCTCCCCCACTCAATGACAATATTTCCGGAATCCTGAGAGTGGGGAGGTTCCACCAACGGTCGGCAGCTTGTGGGTTCTAAGGCAATGCCTGTGCTCGTCTCCCCTGAGGATTTTCCTCATGTCTCTGTGCCAGGGAATACTTGGGTGGGTTGCAGGAAATCCCAGTGTCAGAGGCAGCCTCCCCAAGGTCAGGGAAGGTATTGCTCGGACTTCCCCAAGCAGGGAACACCTGTGAATGAAGAGAGCTGCGTGGAGTTTTCTCTCGAGCTCCCCCACTCAATGACAATGTTTCTGGAATATTGAGCGTGGGGAGGTTCCACCAACGGTCGGCAGCGTGTGGGTTCTAAGGGAATGCCTGTGGTCTTCTCCCCTGAGCGTTTTCATCATGTTTCTGTGCCAGGGAATTCTACGGGCGTTTGCAGGAAATCCCAGTGACAGAGGCTGCCTCCCCAATTTCAGGGAAAGTATTTCTCGGACTTCCCCGAGTAGGGAACACCTGTGAATGAAGAGAGCTGCGTGGAGTTGTCTCTCGAGCTCCCCCACTCAATGACTATGTTTCCGGAATCCTGAGCGTTTGGAGGATCCACCAACGGTCGGCAGCGCGTGGGTTCTAAGGGAATGCCTGTGCTCGTCTCCCCTGAGGATTTTCCTCATGTCTCTGTGCCAGGGAATGCTAGGGGGGGTAGCAGGAAATCCCAGTGACAGAGGCTGCCTCCCCAAGGTCAGGGAAGTTATTTCTCAGACTTCCCCGAGCAGGGAACACCTGTGACTGAAGACAGCTGCGTGGAGTTTTCTCACGAACTCCCTCACTCAATGACAATGGTTCCGGAATCCTGAGCGTGGGGAGGTTCCACCAACGTTCGGTAGCACGTGGGTTCTTAGGTAATGCCTGTGCTCGTCTCCCCTGAGGGTTTTCCTCATGTCTCTGTGCCAGGGAATGCTAGGAATGGTTGCAGGAAATCCTAGTGACAGAGGATGCCTCCCCAAGATCAGGGAAGGTATTTCTCGGACTTTCCCGAGCAGGGAACACCTGTGACTGAAGACAGCTGCGTGGAGTTGTCTCTCGAGCTCCCCCAATCAATGACTATGTTTCTGGAATCCTGAGCGTGGGGAGATTCCACTAACGGTCGGCAGCGCGTGGATTCTAAGGGAATGCAGGTGCTTGTCTCCCCTGAGTGTTTTCCTCATGTCTCTGTGCCAGGGAATGCTAGGGGGGGTTGCAGGTAATCCCAGTGTCAGAGGTTGCCTCCCCAAGTTCAGGGAAGTTTTTTCTCGGACTTCCCGGAGCAGGAAACACCTGTGACTGAAGAGAGCTGCGTGGAGTTGTCTCTAGATCTCCATCACTCAATGACAATGATTCCGGAATCCTGAGCGTGGGGAGGTTCCACCAACGTTCGGCAGCGCGTGGGTTATAATGGAATGCCTGTGCTCGTCACCCCTGAGATTTTCCACATATCACTGTGCCAGGGAATGCTAGGGGGTGTTGCAGGAAATCCCAGTGACAGAGGGTGCCTCCCCAAGGTCAGGGAAGTTATTTCTCGGACTTCCCCGAGGAGGGAACTCCTGTGAATGAAGAGAGCTGCGTGGAGTTGTCTCTCGAGCTCCCCCACTCAATGACTATGGTTCCGGAATCCTGAGCGTGGTGAGGTTCCACCAACGGTCGGCAGCGCGTGGGTTCTTAGGGAATGCCTGTGCTCGTCTCCCCTGATGGTTTTCCTCATGTCTCTGTGCCACGGAATGCTAGGGGTGTTACAGGAAATCCCTGTGACATAGGCTGCCTCCACCAGGTCAGGGAAGGTATTTCTCGGACTTCCCTGAGCAGGGAACACCTGTGACTAAAGGGAGCTGCGTGGAGTTGTCTCTCGAGCTCTTCCACGCACTGACTATGGTTCCGGAATCCTGAGCGTGGGGAGGTTCCAACAACGGTCGGCAGCGCGTGGGTTCTAAGGGAATGCCTGTGCTCGTTTACCCTGAGTGTTTTCCTCATGTCTCTGTGCCAGGAAATGCTAGGGGTGGTTACAAGAAATCCCAGTGACAGAGGCTGCCTCCCTAAAGTCAGGAAAGGTATTGCTCGGACTTACACGAACAGGGAACACCTGTGACTGAACAGCGCTGCGTGGAGATGTCTTTCGAGCTCCGCCACACAATGACAATGTTTCCGGAATCCTGAGAGTGGGGAGGTTCCACCAACCGTCGGTAGCGTGTGGGTTTTAAGGGAATGCCTGTGCTCGTCTCCCGTGAGGATTTTCCTCATGTCTCTGTGCCAATGAATGCTAGGGGGTTTGCAGGAAATCCCAGTGACAGAGGCTGCCTCCCCAAGGTCAGGGAAGTTATTGCTCGGACTTCCGCGAGCAGGGAACACCTGTGACTGAAGAGAGCTGCGTGGAGTTGACTCTCGAGCTCCCCCACTCAATGACAATGGTTCTGGAATCCTGAGAGTGGGGAGGTTCCAACAACGGTCGACAGCGTGTGGGTTCTAAGGGAATGCCTGTGCTCGTCTCCCCTGAGCGTTTTCCTCATATCTCTGTGCCAGGGAATGATAGGGGGGGTTGCAGGAAATCCCAGTGACAGAGGCTGCCTCCCCAAGTTCAGGGAAGATATTGCTCGGACTTTCCCGAGCAGGGAACACCTGTGACTGAAGAGAGCTGCGTGGAGTTTTCTTTCGAGATCTCCAACTCAATGACTATGGTTCCGGAATCCTGAGCGTGGAGAAATTCCACCAACTGTCGGCAGCGCGTGGGTTCTAAGGGAATGCCTGTGCTCGTCTCCCGTGAGGATTTTCCTCATGTCTCTGTGCCAGGGAATGCTAGGGGGTTTGCAGGAAATCCCAGTGACAGAGGCTGCCTCCCCAAGGTCAGGGAAGTTATTTCTCGGACTTCCCGGAGCAGGAAACACCTGTGACTGAAGAGAGCTGCGTGGAGTTGTCTCTAGAGCTCCCTCACTCAATGACAATGGTTCCGGAATCCTGGGCGTGGGGAGGTTCCACCAACGGTCGGCAGCGCGTGGGTTCTTAGGGAATGCCTGTGCTCGTCTCCCTTGAGGGTTTTTCTCATGTCTCTGTGCCAGGGAATGCTAGGGGTGTTGCAGGAAAACCCTGTGACAGAGGCTGCCTCCACCACGTCAGGGAAGGTATTTCTCGGACTTCCCTGTGCAGGGAACAACTGTGACTGAAATGAGCTGCGTGTAGTTGTCTCTCGAGCTCCCCCACTCAAAGACTATGATTCCGGAATCCTGAGCGTGGGAAGGTTCCACCAACGGTCTTCAGCGCGTGGGTTCTAAGGGAATGCCTGTGCTCGCCTCCCCTGAGTGTTTTCCTCAAGTCTCTGTGCCAGGGAATGCTAGGGGTGTTTTCAGGAAATCTCAGTGACAGAAGATGCCTCCCCAAGTTCAGGGAAGGTATTTCTCGGACTTCCCCGAGCAGGGAACACGTGTGAATGAAGAGAGCTGCGTGGAATTGTCTCTCGAGCTCCCCCACTCAATGAAAATGGTTCCGGAATCCTGAGCGTGGGGAGGTTCCACCAAAGGTTGGAAGCGTGTGGGTTCTAAGGGAATGCCTGTGCTCGTCTCCCCTGAGGGTTTTCGTCATGTCATTGTGCCACGGAATGCTAGGGGGGTTGCAGGAAATCCCAGTGACAGAGGATGCCTCCCCAAGTTCAGGGAGGGTATTTTTAGGACTTCCCCGGGCAGGGAACATCTGTGACTGTAGAGAGCTGCGTGGAATTGTCTCTCGAGCTCCCCCACTCAATGACTATGGTTCTGGAATCCTGAGCGTGGGGAGGTTCCACCAAGGGTCGGCAGAGCGTCGGTTCTAAGTGAATGCCTGTGCTCGTCTCCCCTGAGTATTTTCCTCATGTCTCTTTGCCAGGGAATGCTAGGGGGGGTTGCAGGAAATCCCAATGACAGAGGCTGCCCCCCCAAGTTCAGGGAAGGTATTTCTCGGACTTCCCAGAGCAGGGAAAACCTGTGACTGAAGAGAGCTGCGTTGAGTTGTCTCTCGTGCTCCCCCCTCAATGACAATGGTTCCGGAATCCTGAGCGTGGGGAGGTTCCACCAACGGTCGGCAGCGCGTGGATTCTAAGGGAATGTAGGAGCTAGTCTCCCCTGAGTGTTTTCCTCATGTCTCTGTGCCAGGGAATGCTAGGTGTGGGGGTTGCAGGAAATCCCAGTGACAGAGGCTGCGTCCCCAATGTCAGGGAAGTTATTTCTCGGACTTCCCCGAGCAGGGAAAACCTGTGAATGAAGAGAGCTGCGTGGAGTTGTCTCTCGAGCTCCCCCCCTCAATGAAAATGGTTCCGGAATCCTGAGCGTGGGGAGGTTCCACCAACGGTCGGCAGCGCGTGGTTTCTAATGGAATGCCTTTGCTCGTCTCCCCTGAGGGTTTTCCTCATGTCTCGGTGCCAGGGAATGCTAGGGGGGGGGTTGCAGGATATCCCAGTGACAGAGGCTGCCTCCCCAAGTTCAAGGAAATTATTTCTTGACTTCCCCGAACAGGGAACACCTGTGATTGAAGAGAATTGCGTGGAGTTTTCTCTCGAGATCCCCCACTCAATGACAATGGTTCCGGAATCCTGAGCGTGTGGAGGCTCCACCAACGGTCGGCAGCGCGTGGGTTCTAAGGGAATGCCTGTGCTCTTATCCCCTGAGGGTTTTACTCTTGTCTCTCTGCCAGGGAATGCTAGGGTGGGTTGCAGGGAATCCCAGTGACAGAGGCTGCCTCCCCAAGGTCAGGGAAAGTATTTCCCGGACTTCCCCGAGCAGGGAACACCTCTGACTGAAGAGAGATGCGTGGAGTTGTCTCTCGAGCTCCCCACTTCAATGACAATGTTTCCGGAATCCTGAGTGTGTGGATGTTCCACCAACGGTCGGCAGCGCGTGGGTTTTAAGGGAATGCCTGTGCTCGTCTACCCTGAGTGTTTTCCTTATGTCTCTGTGCCAGGGAATGCTGGGGGGGGTTACAGGAAATCCCAGTGACAGAGGCTGACTCCCCAAGGTCAGGGAAGTTATTGCTCGGACTTCACCGAGCTGGGAACACCTGTGACTGAAGAGCGCTGCGTGGAGATCTCTCTCGAGCTCCCCCACTCAATGACAATGGTTCCGGAATCCTGAGCGTGGGGAGGTTCCACCAACGGTCGACAGCGCGTGGGTTCTAAGGGAATGCCTGTGCTCGTCTCCCCTGAGTGTTTTCCTCATGCCTCTGTGCCAGGGAATGCTAGGGGGGGTTACAGGAAATCCCAGTGAGAGAGGCTGCCTCCCCAAGGTCAGGGAAGTTATTGCTCGGACTTCCCCGAGCAGGGAACACCTGTGAATGAAGAGAGCTGCGTGGAGTTTTCTCTCGAGCTCCCCCACTCAATGACTATGTTTCTGGAATCCTGAGCGTGGGGAGGTTCCACCAACGTTCGGCAGCGCGTGGGTTATAATGGAATGCCTGTGCTCGTCACCCCTGAGATTTTCCACATATCACTGTGCCAGGGAATGCTAGGGGGGGTTGCAGGAAATCCCAGTGACAGAGGGTGCCTCCCCAAGTTGAGGGAAGTTATTTCTCGGACTTCCCCGTGCAGGGAACTCCTGTGAATGAAGAGAGCTGCGTGGAGTTGTCTCAGAAGCTCCCCCACTCAATGACTATGGTTCCGGAATCATGAGCGTGGGGAGGTTCCACCAACGGTCGACAGCGCGTGGGTTCTTAGGGAATGCCTGTGCTCGTCTCCCCTGAGGGTTTTCCTCATGTCTCTGTGCCAGGGAATGCTAGGGGTGTTGCAGGAAATCCCTGTGACCGAGGCTGCTTCCACCAGGTCAGGGAAGGTATTACTCGGACTTCCCTGAGCAGGGAACACCTGTGAATGAAGGGAGCTGCGTGGAGTTGTCTCTCGAGCTCTTCCACGCACTTACTATGGTTCCGGAATCCTGAGCGTGGGGAGGTTCCAACAACGGTCGGCAGCGCGTGGGTTCTAAGGGAATGCCTGTGCTCGCCTCCCCTGAGGATTTTCCTCATGTTTCTGTGCCAGGGAATTCTACGGGCGTTTGCAGGAAATCCCAGTGACAGAGGCTGCCTCCCCAAGTTCAGGGAAAGTATTTCTCGGACTTCCCCAAGTAGGGAACACCTGTGAATGAAGAGAAATGCGTGGAGATGTCTCTCGAGCTCCCCCACTCAATGAATATGTTTCCGGAATCCTGAGCGTGGGGAGGTTCCACCAACTTTCGGTAGCACGTGGGTTCTTAGGGAATGCTTGTGCTCGCCTCCCCTGATTGTTTTCCTCATGTCTCTGTGCCAGGGAATGCTAGGGGGGGTTGCAGGAAATCCCAGAGACTGATTCTGCGTCCACATGTTCAGGGAAGTTATTTCCCCGACTTCCCCGAGCAGGGAACACCTGTGACTGAAGTGAGCTGCGTATAGTTGTCTCTCGAGCTCCCCCACTCAATGACTATGATTCCGGAATACTGAGCGTGGGGAGGTTCCAGTAACGGTCGGCAGAGCGTGGGTTCTAAGGAAATGCCTGTGCTCGTTTCCCCTGAGGGTTTTCCTCAGGTCTCTGTGCCAGGGAATGCTAGGGGGGTTTTAAGGAAATCCCAGTGACAGAGGCTGCCTCCCCAAGGTCAGGGAAGGTATTTCTCGGACTTCCCCGAGCAGGGAACACGTGTGACTATAGAGAGCTGCGTGGATTTGTCTCTCGAGCTCCCCCACTCAATGAAAATGGTTCCAGAATCCTGAGCGTGGGGAGGTTCCACGAACGGTCGGAAGCCCGTGGGTTCTAAGGGAATGCCTGTGCTCGTCTCCCTTGAGGGTTTTCGTCATGTCATTGTGCCAGGGAAAGCTAGGGGTGTTGCAGGAAATCCCAGTGACAGAGGCTGCCTCCCAAAGTTCAGGGAGGGTATTTCTCGGACTTCCCCGGGCAGGGAACACCTGTGACTGTAGAGAGCTGCGTGGAGTTGTCTCTCGAGCACCCCCACTCAATGACTATGTTTCCGGAATCCTGAGCGTGGGGAGGTTCCAACAACGGTCGTCAGCGCGTGGTTTCTAATTGAATGCCTGTGCTCGTCTCCCCTGAGGGTTTTCCTCATGTCTCTGTGCCAGGGAATGCTACGGGGGGTTGCAGGAAATCCCAGTGACAGTGGCTGCCTCCCCAAGGCCAGGGGAGGTATTGCTCGGACTTCCCCGAGCAGGGAACACCTGTGACTGAAGAGAGCGGCGTGGAGTTGTCTCTCGAGATCCCCCACTCAATGACACTTGTTCCGGAATCCTGAGCGTGGGGAGTTTCCACCAACGGTCGGCAGCGCGTGGGTTCTAATGGAATGCCTGTGCTCGTCTCCCCTGAGTGTTTTCCTCATGTCTCTGTGCCAGGGAATGACAGGGGTGTTGCAGAAAATCCCTGTGATAGAGGCTGCCTCCACAAGTTCAGGGAAGGTATTTCTCGGACTTCCCTGAGCAGGGAAAACCTGTGACTGAAGAGAGCTGCGTGGAGTTGGCTCTCGAGCTCCCCCACTCAATGACTATGGTTCCGGAATCCTGAGCGTGGGGAGGTTCCAACAACGGTCGGCAGCGCGTGGGTTCTAAGGGAATGCCTGTGCTCGTCTCCCCTGAGGGTTTTCCTCATGTCTCAGTGCCAGGGAATGCTAGGGGTGGTTGCAGGAAATCCCAGTGTCAGAAGTTGCCTCCCCAAGGTCAGGGAAGTTATTTCTCGGACTTCCCGGAGCAGGAAACACCTGTGACTAAAGAGAGCTGCGTGGAGTTGTCTCTAGAGCTCCCTTACTCAATGACAATAGTTCCGGAATCCTGAGCGTTGGGAAGTTCCACCAACGGTCGGCAGCGCGTAGCTTCTAAGGGAATGACTGTGCTCGACTCCCCTGAGGGTTTTCCTCATGTCTCTGTGCCAGGTAATGCAAGGGGGGTTTGAAGGAAATCCCAGTGACAGAGGCTGCCTCCCCAAGGTCAGGGAAGATATATCTCGGACTTCCCCGAGCTGGGAACACCTGTGACTGAAGAGAGCTGCGTGGAGTTGTCTCTCGAGATCCCCCACTCAATGACTATGGTTCCGGAATCCTGAGCGTGGGGAGGTTCCACCAACTGTCGGCAGCGCGTGGGTTCTAAGTGAATGCCTGTGCTCCTCTCCCCTGAGAGTTTTCCTCATGTCTCTGTGCCAGGGAATGCTAGGGGGGGTTGCAGGAAATCCCAGTGACAGAGGCTGCCTCACCAAGGTCAGGGAAGATATATCTCGGACTTTCCCGAGCTGGGAACACCTGTGACTGAAGAGAGCTGCGTGGAGTTTTCTCTCGATCTCCCCCACTCAATGACAGTGGTTCCGGAATCCTGAGCTTGGGGAGGTTCCACCAACGGTCGGCAGCGCGTGGGTTCTAAGGGAATGCCTGTGCTCGTCTCCCCTGAGGGTTTACATCATGTCTCTGTTCCAGGGAATGCTAGGGGGGGTTGCTGGGTATCCCAGTGACAGAGGCTGCCTCCACAAGCTCAGGGAAGATATTTCTCGGACTTCCCCGAGCTGGGAAAACCTGTGACTGAAGAGAGGTGCGTGGAGTTTTCTCTATAAATCCCCAACACAATGACTATGGTTGCGGAATCCTGAGCGTGGGGAGGTTCCACCAACAGTCGGCAGCGCGTGGGTTCTAATGGAATGCCTGTGCTCGTCTCCCCTGAGGGTTTTCCTCATGTCTCTGTGCCAGGAAATGCTAGGGGTGTTGCAGGAAATTCCTGTGACAGAGGCTGCCACCACCAGGTCAGGGAAGGTATTTCTCGGACTTCCCTGAGCAGGGAACACCTGTGAATGAAGAGAGCTGCTTGGAGTTTTCTCTCGAGCTCCTCCACTCAATGACAATTGTTGCGGAATCCTGAGCGTGGGGAGGTTCCACCAACGGTCGGCAGCGCGTGGTTTCTAATGGAATGCCTGTGCTAGTCACCTCTGAGGGTTTTCCTCATGTCTCTGTGCCAGGGAATGTTAGGGGGTTTGCAGGAAATCCCAGTGACAGAGGCTGCCTCCCCATGTTCAAGGAAATTATTTCTTGACTTCCCCGAGCAGGGAACACCTGTGACTGAAGAGAGCTGCGTGGAGTTTTCTCTCGAGTTCCCCCACTCAATGACAATGATTTCGCAATCCTGAGCGTGTGGAGGTTCCACCAACGGTCGGCAGCGCGAGGTTTCTTAGGGAATGCCTGTGCTCGTCTCCCCTGAGGGTTTTCCTCATGTCTCTATGCCAGGGAATGCTTGGGGTTGTTGCAGGAAATCCCAGTGACAGACGCTGCCTCCTCAAAGTCAGGGAAGATATTTCTCGGACTTCCCTGATCAGGGAACACCTGTGACTGAAGAGAGTTGCGTGGAGTTTTCTCTCGAGCTCCCCCACTCAATGACAATGGTTCCGGAATCCTGAGCGTGGGGAGGCTCCACCAACGGTCGGCAGCCCGTGGGTTCTAAGGGAATGCCTGTGCTCATATCCCCTGAGGGTTTTCCTAATATCTCTGTGCCAGGGAATGCTAGGGGGGGTTGCAGGAAATCCCAGTGGCAGAGGCTGCCTCCCCAAGGTCAGGGAATGTATTTCCCGGACTTCCCGGAACAGGAAAAACCTGTGACTGAAGAGAGCTGCGTGGATTTGTCTCTAGAACTCCCTCACTCAATGACAATGGTTCCGGAATCCGGAGCGTGGGGAGGTTCCACCAAAGGTCGGCAACGCGTGGGTTCTAAGGGAATGCCTGTGCTCATCTCCCCTGAGGGTTTTCCTCATGTCTCTGTGCCAGGGAATGCTAGGGGGGGTTGCAGGAAATCCCAGGGACAGAGGCTGCCTCCCCAAGGTCAGGGAAGTTATTTCTCGGACTTCCCCGAACAGCGAACTTCTGTGACTGAAGACAGCTGCGTGGAGTTGTCTCTCGAGATCCCCCACTCAATGACTATGGTTCCGGAATCCTGAGCGTGGGGAAGTTCCACCAACTGTCGGCAGCGCGTGGGTTCTAAGTGAATGCCTGTGCTCCTCTCCCCTGAGGGTTTTCCTCATGTCTCTGTGCCAGGGAATGCTAGGGGGGTTGCAGGAAATCCCAGTGACAGAGGCTGTCTCACCAAGTTCAGGGAAGTTATTTCTCCAACTTCCCCGAACAGTGAACACCTGTGACTGAAGAGAGCTGCGTGGAGTTGTCTCTCGAGCTCCACCACTCAATGACAATGGTTCCGGAATCCTGAGCGTGGGGATGTTCCACCAACGGTCGGCAGCGCGTGGGTTCTAAGGGAATGCCTGTGCTCGTCTCCCCTGAGGGATTTCCTCATTTCTCTGTGCCAGGGAAAGCTAGGGGGGGTTGCAGGAAATCCCAGGGCCAGAGACTGCCTCCCCAATGTCAGGAAAGTTATTTTTCGGACTTCCCCGAGCAAGGAACACCTGTGACTTAAGAGAGCTGTGTGGAGTTGTCTCTCGGGATCCCCCACTCCATGACTATGGTTCCGGAATCCTGAGCGTGGGTAGGTTCCACCAACGGTCGGCAGCGAGTGGGTTCTAATGGAATGCCTGTGCTCTTTCCCCTGAGTTTTTCCTCATATCACTGTGCAAGGGAATGCTAGGGGGGGTTGCACTAAATCCCAGTGACAGAGGCTGCCTCCCAAAGATCAGAGAAGTTATTTCTCGGACTTCCCCGATCAGGGGACACCTGTGACTGAAGAGAGCTGCGTGGAGTTTTCTCTCGAGCTCCCCCACTCAATGACTATGTTTCCGGAATCCTGAGCGTTGGGAAGTTCCACCAACGGTCGGCAGCGCGTAGCTTCTAAGGGAATGACTGTGCTCGACTCCCCTGAGGGTTTTCCTCATGTCTCTGTGCCAGGTAATGCAAGGGGGGTTTGAAGGAAATCCCAGTGACAGAGGCTGCCTCCACAAGGTCAGGGAAGTTATGTCTTGGACATCCCAGAACAGGGAACACCTGTGACTGAAGAGAGCTGCGTGGAGTTGTCTCTCGTTCTCCCCCACTCAATAACAATGGTTCCGGAATCCTGAGCGTGGGGAGCTTCCACCATCGGTCGGCAGCGCGTGGGTTCTAAGGGAATGCCTGTGCTCGTCTCCCCTGAGGGTTTTCCTGATGTCTCTTTGACAGTTAATGCTAGGGGGGGTTGCAGGAAATCCCAGTGACAGAGGCTGCCTCCCCAAGGTCAGGGAAGATATATCTCGGACTTCCCCGAGCTGGGAACACCTGTGACTGAAGAGAGCTGCGTGGATTTGTCTCTCGAGATCCCCCACTCAATGACTATGATTCCGGAATCCTGAGCGTGGGGAGGTTCCACCAACAGTCGGCAGCGCGTGGGTTCAAAGTGAATGCCTGTGCTCCTCTCCCCTGAGAGTTTTCCTCATGTCTCTGTGCCAGGGAATGCTAGGGGGGGTTGCAGGAAATCCCAGTGACAGAGGCTGCCTCCCCAAGGTCAGGGAAGATATATCTCGGACTTCCCCGAGCTGGGAACACCTGTGACTGCAGAGAGCTGCGTGGAGTTTTCTCTCGATCTCCCCCACTCAATGACAGTGGTTCCGGAATCCTGAGCTTGGGGAGGTTCCACCAACGGTCGGCAGCGCGTGGGTTCTAAGGGAATGCCTGTGCTCGTCTCCCCTGAGGGTTTACATCATGTTCTGTTCCAGGGAATGCTAGGGGCGGTTGCAGGATATCCCAGTGACAGAGGCTGCCTCCACAAGGTCAGGGAAGATATTTCTCGGACTTCCCCGAGCTGGGAAAACCTGTGACTGAAGAGAGGTGCGTGGAGTTTTCTCTCGAAATCCCCAACTCAATGACTATGGTTGCGGAATCCTGAGCGTGGGGAGGTTCCACCAACGGTCGGCAGCGCGTGGTTTCTAATGGAATGCCTGTGTTCGTCACCCCTGAGGGTTTTCCTCATGTCTCTGTGCCAGGGAATGCTAGGGGGTTTGCAGGAAATCCCAGTGACAGAGGCTGCCTCCCCATGTTCAAGGAAAGTATTTCTTGACTTCCCCGAGCAGGGAACACCTGTGACTGAAGAGAGCTGCGTGGAGTTTTCTCTCGAGTTCCCCCACTCAATGACAATGATTTCGCAATCCTGAGCGTGTGGAGGTTCCACCAACGGTCGGCAGCGCGTGGTTTCTTAGGGAATGCCTGTGCTCGTCTCCCCTGAGGGTTTTCCTCATGTCTCTATGCCAGGGAATGCTTGGGGGTGTTGCAGGAAATCCCAGTGACAGACGCTGCCTCCTCAAAGTCAGGGAAGATATTTCTCGGACTTCCCTGATCAGGGAACACCTGTGACTGAAGAGAGTTGCGTGGAGTTTTCTCTCGAGATCCCCCACTCAATGACAATGGTTCCGGAATCCTGAGCGTGGGGAGGCTCCACCAACGGTCGGCAGCCCGTGGGTTCTAAGGGAATGCCTGTGCTCGTATCCCCTGAGGGTTTTCCTAATATCTCTGTGCCAGGGAATGCTAGGGGGGGTTGCAGGAAATCCCAGTGGCAGAGGCTGCCTCCCCAAGGTCAGGGAATGTATTTCCCGGACTTCCCGGAGCAGGAAAAACCTGTGACTGAAGAGAGCTGCGTGGATTTGTCTCTAGAGCTCCCTCACTCAATGACAATGGTTCCGGAATCCGGAGCGTGGGGAGGTTCCACCAAAGGTCGGCAACGCTTGGGTTCTAAGGGAATGCCTGTGCTCATCTCCCCTAAGGGTTTTCCCCATGTCTCTGTGCCAGGGAATGCTAGGGGGGGTTGCAGGAAATCCCAGGGACAGAGGCTGCCTCCCCAAGGTCAGGGAAGTTATTTCTCGGACTTCCCCGATCAGCGAACTCCTGTGACTGAAGACAGCTGCGTGGAGTTGTCTCACGAGCTCCCCCACTCAATGAAAATGGTTCCAGAATGCTGAGTGTGGGGAGGTTCCACCAACGTTCGGTAGCACGTGGGTTCTTAGGGAATGACTGTGCTCATTTCCCCTGAGGGTTTTCCTCATGTCTCTGTTCCAGCGAATGCTAGGGATGGTTGCAGGAAATCCCAGTGACAGAGGCTGCCTCCCCAAGGTCAGGGAAGTTATTTTTCGGACTTCCCCGAGAAGGGAACACCTGTGAATGAAGAGAACAGCGTGGAGTTGTCTCTCGAGCTCCCCAACTCAATGACTATGGTTCCGGAATCCTGAGCGTAGGGAGGTTCCACCAACGGTCGGCAGCGCGTGGGTTATAAGGGAATGCCTGTGCTCGTCTCCCCTGAGGGTTTTCCTCATGTCTCTGTGCCAGGGAATGCTAGGGGGGGTTGCAGGAAATCCCAAAGACATATGCTGCCTCCACCTGTTCAGGGAAATTATTTCTCGGACTTCCCCGAGCAGGGAACACGTGTGACTGAAGTGAGCTGCATGGAGATGTCTCTCGAGCTCCCCAACTCACTGACAATGTTTCCGGAATCCTGAGCGTGGGGAGGTTCCACCCACGGTCGGCAGCGCGTGGGTTCTAAGGGAATGCCTGTGCTCGTCTCCCCTGAGGGTTTTCCTCATGTCTGTGTGCCAGGGAATGCTAAGGGGGGTTGCAGGAAATCCCAGTGACAGAGGCTGCTTCCCCAAGATCAGGGAAGATATTTCTCGGACTCCCCGAGCAGGGAACACCTGTGACTGAAGAGAGCTGCGTGGAGATTTCTCTCGAGCTCCCCCAATCAATGACTATGTTTCCGGAATCCTGAGCGTGGGGAGGTTCCACCAACGGTCGGCAGCGAGTGGGTTTTAATGGAATGCCTGTGCTCTTTTCCCCTTAGTTTTTCCTCATATCACTGTGCCAGGGCATGCTAGGGGGGGTTGCAAGATATCCCAGTGACCTAGGCTGCCTCACCAAGGTCAGGGAAGTTATTTCTCGGACTTCCCCGAGCAGTGAACTCCTGTGAATGAAGAGAGCTGCGTGGAGTTTTCTCTCGAGATCCCCCACTCAATGACTATGTTTCCGGAATCCTGAGCGTGGGGATTTTCCACCAACGGTCGGCAGCGCGTGGGTTCTAAGGGAATGCCTTTGCTCGTCTCCCCTGAGGGTTTTCCTAATGTCACTGTGCCTGGGATTGCTAGGGGGGGTTGCAGGAAATCCCAGTGACAGAGGCTGCCTCCCCAAGATCAGGGAAGTTATTTCTCGGACTTCCCCGTTCAGGGGACACCTGTGACTAAAGAGAGATGCGTGGAGTTGTCTCTCGAGCTCCCCCACTCAATGACTATGTTTCCGGAATCCTGAGCGTGGGGAGGTTCCACCAACGGTCGGCAGCGCGTAGCTTCTAAGGGAATGACTGTGCTCGTCTCCCCTGAGGGTTTTCCTCATGTCTCTTTGCCAGGGAATGCTAGGGGGTGTTGCAGGAAATCCCAGTGACAGAGGCTGCCTCCACAAGGTCAGGGAAGTTATTTCTCGGACATCCCCGAACAGGGAACACCTGTGACTGAAGAGAGCTGCGTGGAGTTGTCTCTCGTTCTCCCCCACTCAATAACAATTGTTCCGGAATCTTGAGCGTGGGGAGCTTCCACCAACGGTCGGTAGCGCGTGGGTTCTAAGAGAATGCCTGTGCTCGTCTCCCCTGAGGGTTTTCCTCATGTCTCTTTGACAGGGAATGCTTGGGGGGGGTTGCAGGAAATCCCAGTGA
The DNA here is from genome assembly GCF_048564905.1 of Vicugna pacos. NCBI lineage: Eukaryota > Metazoa > Chordata > Mammalia > Artiodactyla > Camelidae > Vicugna > Vicugna pacos. The sequence goes on along the minus strand of NW_027328721.1, from coordinate 49,574,275 downwards.
CAGAGGCTGCCTCCCCAAAGTCAGGGAAGAGATATCTCGGACTTCCCCGAGCTGGGAAACCTGTGACTAAAGAGAGCTGCGTGGAGTTGTCTCTCGAGATCCCCCACTCAATGACTATGGTTCCGGAATCCTGAGCGTGGGGAGGTTCCACCAACTGTCGGCAGCGCGTGGGTTCTAAGTGAATGCCTGTGCTCCTCTCCCCTGAGGGTTTTCCTCATGTCTCTCTGCCAGGGAATGCTAGGGGGGTTGCAGGAAATCCCAGTGACAGAGTCTGTCTCACCAAGTTCAGGGAAGTTATTTCTCCAACTTCCCCGAGCAGTGAACACCTGTGACTGCAGAGAGCTGCGTGGAGTTTTCTCTCGATCTCCCCCACTCAATGACAGTGGTTCCGGAATCCTGAGCTTGGGGAGGTTCCACCAACGGTCGGCAGCGCGTGGGTTCTAAGGGAATGCCTGTGCTCGTCTCCCCTGAGGGTTTACATCATGTCTCTTTTCCAGGGAATGCTAGGGGCGGTTGCAGGGTATCCCAGTGACAGAGGCTGCCTCCACAAGGTCAGGGAAGATATTTCTCGGACTTCCCCGAGCTGGGAAAACCTGTGACTGAAGAGAGGTGCGTGGAGTTTTCTCTCGAAATCCCCAACTCAATGACTATGGTTGCGGAATCCTGAGCGTGGGGAGGTTCCACCAACTGTCGGCAGCGCGTGGGTTCTAATGGAATGCCTGTTCTCGTCTCCCCTGAGGTTTTTCCTCATGTCTCTGTGCCAGGAAATGCTAGGGGTGTTGCAGGAAATTCCTGTGATAGAGGCTGCCACCACCAGGTCAGGGAAGGTATTTCTCGGACTTCCCTGAGCAGGGAACACCTGTGAATGAAGAGAGCTGCTTGAAGTTTTCTCTCGAGCTCCTCCACTCAATGACAATGGTTGCGGAATCCTGAGCGTGGGGAGGTTCCACCAACGGTCGGCAGCGCGTGGTTTCTAATGGAATGCCTGTGTTCGTCACCCCTGAGGGTTTTCCTCATGTCTCTGTGCCAGGGAATGCTAGGGGGTTTGCAGGAAATCCCAGTGACAGAGGCTGCCTCCCCATGTTCAAGGAAAGTATTTCTTGACTTCCCCGAGCAGGGAACACCTGTGACTGAAGAGAGCTGCGTGGAGTTTTCTCTCGAGTTCCCCCACTCAATGACAATGATTTCGCAATCCTGAGCGTGTGGAGGTTCCACCAAAGGTCGGCAGCGCGTGGTTTCTTAGGGAATGCCTGTGCTCGTCTCCCCTGAGGGTTTTCCTCATGTCTCTATGCCAGGGAATGCTTGGGGGTGTTGCAGGAAATCCCAGTGACAGACGCTGCCTCCTCAAAGTAAGGGAAGATATTTCTCGGACTTCCCTGATCAGGGAACACCTGTGACTGAAGAGAGTTGCGTGGAGTTGTCTCTCGAGATCCCCCACTCAATGACAATGGTTCCGGAATCCTGAGCGTGGGGAGGCTCCACCAACGGTCGGCAGCCCGTGGGTTCTAAGGGAATGCCTGTGCTCGTATCCCCTGAGGGTTTTCCTAATATCTCTGTGCCAGGGAATGCTAGGGGGGGTTGCAGGAAATCCCAGTGGCAGAGGCTGCCTCCCCAAGGTCAGGGAATGTATTTCCCGGACTTCCCGGAGCAGGAAAAACCTGTGACTGAAGAGAGCTGCGTGGATTTGTCTCTAGAGCTCCCTCACTCAATGACAATGGTTCCGGAATCCGGAGCGTGGGGAGGTTCCACCAAAGGTCGGCAACGCTTGGGTTCTAAGGGAATGCCTGTGCTCAACTCCCCTGAGGGTTTTCCTCATGTCTCTGTGCCAGGGAATGCTAGGGGGGGTTGCAGGAAATCCCAGGGACAGAGGCTGCCTCCCCAAGGTCAGGGAAGTTATTTCTCGGACTTCCCCGAACAGCGAACTCCTGTGACTGAAGACAGCTGCGTGGAGTTGTCTCACGAGCTCCCCCACTCAATGAAAATGGTTCCAGAATGCTGAGTGTGGGGAGGTTCCACCAACGTTCGGTAGCACGTGGGTTCTTAGGGAATGCCTGTGCTCGTTTCCCCTGAGGGTTTTCCTCATGTCTCTGTTCCAGCGAATGCTAGGGATGGTTGCAGGAAATCCCAGTGACAGAAGCTGCCTCCCCAAGGTCAGGGAAGTTATTTTTCGGACTTCCCCGAGCAGGGAACACCTGTGAATGAAGAGAACAGCGTGGAGTTGTCTCTCGAGCTCCCCAACTCAATGACTATGGTTCCGGAATACTGAGCGTGGGGAGGTTCCACCAACGGTCGGCAGCGCGTGGGTTATAAGGGAATGCCTGTGCTCGTCTCCCCTGAGGGTTTTCCTCATGTCTCTGTGCCAGGGAATGCTAGGGGGAGTTGCAGGAAATCCCAGAGACATATGCTGTCTCCGCCTGTTCAGGGAAATTATTTCTCGGACTTCCCCGAGCAGGGAACACGTGTGACTGAAGTGAGCTGCTTGGAGATGTCTCTCGAGCTCCCCAAGTCACCGAAAATGTTTCCGGAATCCTGAGCGTGGGGAGGTTCCACCCACGGTCGGCAGCGCCTGGGTTCTAAGTGAATGCCTGTGCTCCTCTCCCCTGAGAGTTTTCCTCATGTCTCTGTGCCAGGGAATGCTAGGGGGGTTGCAGGAAATTCCAGTGACAGAGGCTGTCTCACCAAGTTCAGGGAAGTTATTTCTCCAACTTCCCCGAGCAGTGAACACCTGTGACTGAAGGGAGCTGCGTGGAGTTGTCTCTCGAGCTCCACCACTCAATGACAATGGTTCCGGAATCCTGAGCGTGGGGAGGTTCCACCAATGGTCGGCAGCGCGTGGGTTCTAAGGGAATGCCTGTGCTCGTCTCCCCTGAGGGATTTCCCCATGTCTCTGTGCCAGGGAATGCTAGGTGGGGTTGCAGGAAATCCCAGGGCAGAGACTGCCTCCCCAATGTCAGGAAAGGTATTTTTCGGACTTCCCCGAGCAGGGAACACCTGTGAATTAAGAGAGCTGCGTGGAGTTGTCTCTCGGGCTCCCCCACTCCATGACTATGGTTCCGGAATCTTGAGCGTGGGGAGGTTCCACCATCGGTCGGCATCGCGTGGGTACTAATGGAATGCCTGTGCTCGTCTCCCCTGAGGGTTTTGCTCATGTCTCTGTGCCAGGGAATGCATGGTTGGGTTGCAGGTAATCCCAGTGACAGAGACTGCTTCCCCAAGATCAGGGAAGATATTTCGGACTCCCCGAGCAGGGAACACCTGTGACTGAAGAGTGCTGCGTGGAGTTTTCTCTCGAAGTCCCCCACTCAATGACTATGTTTCCGGAATCCTGAGCGTGGGTAGGTTCCACCAACGGTCGGCAGCGAGTGGGTTTTAATGGAATGCCTGTGCTCTTTCCCCTGAGTTTTTCCTCATATCACTGTGCAAGGGAATGCTAGGGGGGGTTTCAGTAAATCCCAGTGACAGAGGCTGCCTCCCAAAGATCAGCGAAGTTATTTCTCGGACTTCCCCGATCAGGGGACACCTGTGACTGAAGAGAGCTGCGTGGAGTTGTCTCTCGAGCTCCCCCACTCAATGACTATGTTTCCGGAATCCTGAGCGTTGGGAATTTCCACCAACGGTCGTCAGCACGTAGCTTCTAAGGGAATGACTGTGCTCGACTCCCCTGAGGGTTTTCCTCATGTCTCTGTGCCAGGTAATGCAAGGGGGGTTTGAAGGAAATCCCAGTGACAGAGGCTGCCTCCACAAGGTCAGGGAAGTTATTTCTTGGACATCCCAGAACAGGGAACACCTGTGACTGAAGAGAGCTTCGTGGAGTTGTCTCTCGTTCTCCCCCACTAAATAACAATGGTTCCGGAATCCTGAGCGTGGGGAGCTTCCACCATCGGTTGGCAGCGCGTGGGTTTTAAGGGAATGCCTGTGCTCGTCTCCCCTGAGGGTTTTCAAAATGTCTCTGTGCCAGGGAATGCTAGGGGGGGTTTCAGGAATTCCCAGTGACATAGGGCGCCTCCCCAAGGTCAGGAAAGTTATTTCTTGGACTTCCCCGAGCAGGGAACACCTGTGACTGAAGAGAGCTGCGTGGAGTTGTCTCTCGAGCTCCCCCAATCAATGACTACTCCTCCGGAATCCTGAACGTGGGGAGGTTCCACCAATGGTCGGCAGCGCGTGGGTTGTAAGGGAATGCCTGTGCTCGTCTCCCCTGAGAGTTTTCCACATGTCTCTGTGCCAGGGAATGCTCGGGGGGGTTGCAGGAAATCCCAGTGCCAGAGACTGCCTCCCCAAGGTCAGGGAAGTTATTTTTCGGACTTCCCCGAGCAGGGAACACCTGTGACTGAAGAGAGCTGCGTGGAGTTGTCTCTCGGGATCCCCCACTCCATGACTATGGTTCCAGAATCCTGAGCGTTGGGAGGTTTCACCAACGGTCGGCAGCGCGTGGGTTCTAATGGAATGCCTGTGCTCGTATCCCCTGAGTGTTTTCCTAATATCTCTGTGCCAGGGAATGCTAGGGGGGGTTGCAGGAAATCCCAGTGGCAGAGGCTGCCTCCCCAAGGTCAGGGAATGTATTTCCCGGACTTCCCGGAGCAGGAAAAACCTGTGACTGAAGAGAGCTGCGTGGATTTGTCTCTAGAGCTCCCTCACTCAATGACAATGGTTCCGGAATCCGGAGCGTGGGGAGGTTCCACCAAAGGTCGGCAACGCTTGGGTTCTAAGGGAATGCCTGTGCTCATCTCCCCTGAGGGTTTTCCTCATGTCTCTGTGCCAGGGAATGCTAGGGGGGGTTGCAGGAAATCCCAGGGACAGAAGCTGCCTCCCCAAGGTCAGGGAAGTTATTTCTCGGACTTCCCCGAACAGCGAACTCCTGTGACTGAAGACAGCTGCGTGGAGTTGTCTCACGAGCTCCCCCACTCAATGAAAATGGTTCCAGAATGCTGAGTGTGGGGAGGTTCCACCAACGTTCGGTAGCACGTGGGTTCTTAGGGAATGCCTGTGCTCGTTTCCCCTGAGGGTTTTCCTCATGTCTCTGTTCCAGCGAATGCTAGGGATGGTTGCAGGAAATCCCAGTGACAGAGGCTGCCTCCCCAAGGTCAGGGAAGTTATTTTTCGGACTTCCCCGAGCAGGGAACACCTGTGAATGAAGAGAACAACGTGGAGTTTTCTCTCGAGCTCCCCAACTCAATGACTATGTTTCCGGAATCCTGAGCGTGGGGAGGTTCCACCAACTGTCGGCAGCGCGTGGGTTCTAAGTGAATGCCTGTGCTCCTCTCCCCTGAGAGTTTTCCTCATGTCTCTGTGCCAGGGAATGCTAGGGGGTGTTGCAGGAAATCCCAGTGACAGAGGCTGCTTCACTAAGTTCAGGGAAGTTATTTCACCAACTTCCCCGAGCAGGGAACACCTGTGACTGAAGAGAGCTGCGTGGAGTTGTCTCTCGAGCTCCACCACTCAATGACAATGTTTCCGGAATCCTAAGCGTGGGGAGGTTCCACCAACGGTCGACAGCGCGTGGGTTCTAAAGGAATACCTGTGCGCGTCTCCCCTGAGTGTTTTCAAAATGTCTCTGTGCCAGGGAATGCTAGGGGGGGTTTCAGGAATTCCCAGTGACATAGGGCGCCTCCCCAAGGTCAGGAAAGTTATTTCTTGGACTTCCCCGAGCAGGGAACACCTGTGACTGAAGAGAGCTGCGTGGAGTTGTCTCTCGAGCTCCCCCAATCAATGACTACTCCTCCGGAATCCTGAACGTGGGGAGGTTCCACCAATGGTCGGCAGCGCGTGGGTTCTAATGGAATGCCTGTGCTCGTCTCCCCTGAAAGTTTTCCTCATGTCTCTGTGCCAGGGAATGCTTGGTTGGGTTGCAGGAAATCCCAGTGACAGAGGCTGCTTCCCCAAGGTCAGGGAAGGTATTTCTCGGACTTCCCCGAGCAGGGAACACCTGTGAATGAAGAGAGGTGCGTGGAAATGTCTTTCGAGCTCCCCCACTCTATGACAATGTTTCCGGAATCCTGAGCGTGGGGAGGTTCCACCAACGGTCGGCAGCGCGTGGGTTCAAATGGAATGCCTGTGCTCGTATCCCCTGAGGGTTTTCCTCATGTCTCTGTTCCAGGGAATGCTAGGGGTGGTTACAGGAAATCCCACTGACAGAGGCTGCCTCCCCAAGTCAGGGAAGTTATTTCTTGGACTTCCCCGAGCAGGGAATACATGTGAAAGAAGAGAGCTGCGTGGAATTGTCTCTCGAGCTCCTCCACTCAATGATAATGTTTCCAGAACACTGAGCGTGTGGAGGTTACACCAACGGTCGGCAACGCGTGGGTTCCAAGGAATGCCTGTGCTTGTCTCCCCTGACGGTTTTCCTGATGTCTCTGTGCCAGGGAATGCTAGGGGGGGTTGCAGGTAATCCCAGTGACAGAGAAAGCATCCCCAAGGTCAGGGAAGGTATTTCTCGGACTTCCCCGTGCAGGGAACACCTTTGATTGAAGAGCGCTGCGTGGAATTGTCTCTCGAGCTCCCACCCTCAATGACAATGATTCGGGAATCCTGAGCGTGGGGTGGTTCCACCAACGGTCGGCAGCGCGTGGGTTCTAAGGGAATGCCTGTGCTCGTCTCCCCTGAGGGATTTCCTCATGTCTCTGTGCCAGGGAAAGCTAGGGGGGGTTTCAGGAAATCCCAGTGACAGAGGCTGCCTCCCCAAGGTCTGGGAAGGTATTTCTCGGACTTCCCCAAGCAGGGAACACCTGTGACTGAAGAGAGGTGCGTGGAAATGTCTCTCGAGCTCCCCCACTCAATGACAATGGTTCCGGAATCCTGAGCGTGGGGAGGATCCACTAACGGTCGGCAGCGCGTGGGTTCTTAGGGAATGCCTGTGCCCGTCTCCCCTGAGGGTTTTCCTCATGTCTCTGTGCCAGGGAATGCTAGGGGGGGTTGCAGGAAATCCCAGTGACAGAGGCTGCCTCCCCAAGGTCAGGGAATGTATTTCTCGGACTTTCCCGAGCAGGGAACACCTGTGACTGAAGAGAGATGCGTGGAGTTGTCTCTCGAAATGCCCCACTCAATGACGATGGTTCCGGATTCCTGAGCGTGGGGAGGTTCCACCAACGGTCGGCAGCGCGTGGGTTCTAAGGGAAAGCCTGTGCTCGTCTCCCCTGAGGGTTTTCCTCATGTTTCTTTGACAGGGAATGCTAGGGGTGGTTGCAGGAAATCCCAGTGACAGAGGCTGCCTCCCCAAGATCAGGGAAGATATATCTCGGACTTCCCCGAGCTGGGAACTCCTGTGACTGAAGAGAGCTGCGTGGAGTTGACTCTCGAGATCCCCCACTCAATGACTATGGTTCCAGAATCCTGAGAGTGGGGAGGTTCCACCAACTGTCGGCAGCGCGTGTGTTCCAAGTGAATGCCTGTGCTCCTCTCCCCTGATTGTTTTCCTCATGTCTCTGTGCCAGGGAATGCTAGGGGGGGTTGCAGGAAATCCCAGTGTCAGAGGCTGCCTCACCAAGTTCAGGGAAGTTATTTTTCCAACTTCCCCGAGCAGGGAACACCTGTGACTGAAGAGAGATGCGTGGAGTTGTCTCTCGAGCTCCACCACTCAATGACAATTTTTCCGGAATCCTAAGCGTGGGGAGGTTCCACCAACGGTCGACAGCGCGTGGGTTCTAAAGGAATACCTGTGCGCGTCTCCCCTGAGTGTTTTCAAAATGTCTCTGTGCCAGGGAATGCTAGGGGGGGTTTCAGGAATTCCCAGTGACATAGGCCGCCTCCCCAAGGTCAGGAAAGTTATTTATTGGACTTCCCCGAGCAGGGAACACCTGTGACTGAAGAGAGCTGCGTGGAGTTGTCTCTCGAGCTTCCCCAATCAATGACTAATGTTCCGGAATCCTGAACGTGGGGAGGTTCCACCAATGATCGGAAGCGCGTGGGTTCTAATGGAATGCCTGTGCTCGTCTCCCCTGAGAATTTTCCTCATGTCTCTGTGCCAGGGTATGCTAGGGGGGGTTGCAGGAAATCCCAGTGCCAGAAACAGCCTCCCCAAGGTCAGGGAAGTTATTTTTCGGACTTCCCCGAGCAGGGAACACCTGTGACTGAAGAGAGCTGCGTGGAGTTCTCTCACGAGGTTCCCCCACTCCATGACTTTGGTTCCGGAATCCTGAGCGTGGGGAGGTTCCACCAATGGTCGGCAGCGCGTAGCTTCTAATGGAATGCCTGTGCTCGTCTCCCCTGAGGGTTTTCCTCATATCTCTGTGCCAGGGAATGCTAGGGGGGGTTACAGGAAATCCCAGTGACAGAGGCTGCCTCCACAATGTCAGGGAATTTATTTCTCGGACATCCCAGAACAGGGAACACCTGTGACTGAAGAGAGCTGCGTGGAGTTGTCTCTCGTTCTCCCCCACTCAATAACAATGGTTCCGGAATCCTGAGCGTGGGGAGCTTCCACCAACGGTAGGCAGCGCGTGGGTTCTAATGGAATGCCTCTGCTCGTCTCCCCTGAGGGTTTTCCTCATGTTTCTTTGACAGGGAATGCTAGGGGGGGTTGCAGGAAATCCCAGTGACAGAGGTTGCCTCCCCAAGGTCAGGGAAAATATATCTCGGACTTCCCGGAGCTGGGAACACCTGTGACTGAAGAGAGCTGCGTGGAGTTGACTCTCGAGATCCCCCACTCAATGACTATGGTTCCGGAATCCTGAGCGTGGGGAGGTTCCTCCAACTGTCGGCAGCGCGTGGGTTCCAATTGAATGCCTGTGCTCCTCTACCCTGAGTGTTTTCCTCATGTCTCTGTGCCAGGGAATGCTAGGGGGGGTTGCAGGAAATCCCAGTGTCAGAGGCTGCCTCACCAAGTTCAGGGAAGTTATTTTTCCAACTTCCCCGAGCAGGGAACACCTGTGACTGAAGAGAGCTGCGTGGAGTTGTCTCTCGAGCTCCATCACTCAATGACAATGGTTCCGGAATCATAAGCGTGGGGAGGTTCCACCAACGGTCGACAGCGCGTGGGTTCTAAAGGAATACCTGTGCGCGTCTCCCCTGAGTGTTTTCAAAATATCTCTGTGCCAGGGAATGCTAGGGGGGGTTTCAGGAATTCCCAGTGACATAGGCCGCCTCCCCAATGTCAGGAAAGTTATTTATTGGACTTCCCCGAGCAGGGAACACCTGTGACTGAAGAGAGCTGCGTGGAGTTGTCTCTCGAGCTCCCCCAATCAATGACTACTGTTCCGGAATCCTGAAAGTGGGGAGGTTCCACCAATGGTCGGCAGCGCGTGGGTTCTAAGGGAATGCCTGTGCTCCTCTCCCCTGAGAATTTTCCACATGTCTCTGTGCCAGGGAATGCTCGGGGGGGTTGCAGGAATTCCCAGTGCCAGAGACTGCCTCCCCAAGGTCAGGGAAGTTATTTTTCGGACTTCCCCGTGCAGGGAACACCTGTGACTGAAGAGAGCTGCGTGGAGTTGTCTCTCGGGCTCCCCCACTCCATGACTATGTTTCCGGAATCCTGAGCGTGGGGAGGTTCCACCAACGGTCGGCAGCGCGTGGGTTCAAATGGAAAGCCTAAGCTCGTCTCCCCTGAGGGTTTTCCTAATATCTCTGTGCCAGGAAATGCTAGGGGGTTTTGCAGGATATCCCAGTGACAGAGGCTGCCTCCCCAAGGTCAGGGAAGATATTTCTCGGACTTCCCCGAACAGGGAACACCTGTGACTGAAGAAAGCTGCGTGGAGTTGTCTCTCGAAATCCCCCACGCACTGACAATGGTTCCGGAATCCTGAGCGTGGGGAGGTTCCACCAAAGGTCGGCAGCGCGTGGGTTCTAACGGAAAGCCTAAGCTCGTTTCCCCTGAGGGTTTTCCTAATGTCTCTGTGCCAGGGAATGCTAGGGGGTTTGCAGGATATCCCAGTGACAGAGACTGCCTCCCCAACGTCAGGGAAGCTATTTCTCGGACTTCCCCGAACAGGGAACACCTGTGACTGAAGAGAGCTGCGTGGAGTTGTCTCTCGAGCTCCCCCACGCACTGACAATGATTCCAGAATCCTGGGAGTGGGGAGGTTCCACCAACGGTCGGCAGCGTGTGGGTTCTAACGGAAAGCCTAAGCTCGTCTCCCCTGAGGGTTTTCCTAATGTCTCTGTGCCAGGGAATGCTAGGGGTGTTTGCAGGATATCCCAGTGACAGAGGCTGCCTCCCCAAGTTCAGGGAAGTTATTTCTCGGACTTCCCCGAACAGGGAACACCTGTGACTGAAGAGAGCTGCGTGGAGTTGTCTCTTGAGCTCTCCCACGCACTGACAATGGTTCCGGAATCGTGAGCGTGGGGAGGTTCCACCAACGGTCGGCAGCGCGTGGGTTCTAACGGAAAGCCTAAGCTCGTCTCCCCTGAAGGTTTTTCTAATGTCTCTGTGCCAGAGAATGCTAGGGGGTTTTGCAGGATATCCCAGTGACAGAGGCTGCCTCCCCAAGGACAGGGAAGGTATTTCTCGGACTTCCACGCACAGTGAACACCTGTGACTGAAGAGAGCTGCGTGGAGTTGTCTCTCGAGCTCCCCCACGCACTGACAATGATTCCAGATTCCTGGGAGTGGGGAGGTTCCACCAACGGTCGGTAGCGCGTGGGTTCTAACGGAAAGCCTAAGCTCGTCTCCCCTGAGGGTTTTCCTAATATCTCTATGCCAGGGAATGCTAGGGGGGTTTGCAGGATATCCCAGTGACAGAGGCTGCCTCCCCAAGTTCAGGGAAGGTATTTCTCGGACTTCCCCGAACAGGGAACACCTGTGACTGAAGAAAGCTGCGTGGAGTTGTCTCTTGAGCTCTCCCACGCACTGACAATTGTTCCGGAATCCTGAGGGTGGGGAGTTTCCACCAACGGTCGGCAGCGCGTCGGTTCTAACGGAAAGCCTAAGCTCGTCTCCCCTGATGGTTTTCCTAATGTCTCTGTGCCAGGGAATGCTAGGGGTGTTTGCAGGATATCCCAGTGACAGTGGCTGCCTCCCCAATGTCAGGGAAGGTATTTCTCGGACTTCCCCGAACAGGGAACACCTGTGACTGAAGAGAGCTGCGTGGAGTTGTCTCTCGAGATCCCCCACGAACTGACAGTGTTTCCGGAATCTTGAGCGTGGGGAGGTTCCACCAACGGTCGGCAGCGCGTGGGTTCTAACGGAAAGCCTAAGCTCGTCTCCCCTGAGAGTTTTCCTAAATTCTCTGTGCCAGGGAATGGTAGGGGTGTTTGCAGGATATCCCAGTGACAGAGGCTGCCTCCCAAATATCAGGGAAGTTATTTCTCGGACTTCCCCAAAAAGGGAACACCTGTGACTGAAGAGAGCTGCGTGGGGTTGTCTCTCGAGCTCCCCCACGCACTGACAATGATTCCGGATTCCTGAGCGTGGGGAAGTTCCACCAACGGTCGGCAGCGTGTGGGTTTAAACGGAAAGACTAGCTCGTCTCCACTGAGGGTTTTCCTAATGTCTCAGTGCCAGGGAATTCTAGGGGGGTTTGCAGGATATCCCAGTGACAGAGGCTGCCTCCCCAAGGTCAGGGAAGGTATTTCTCAGACTTCCAAGTACAGGGAACTCCTGTGACTGAAGAGAGCTGCGTGGAGTTGTCTCTCGAGCTCCCCCACGCACTGACAATGGTTCCGGAATCCTGAGCGTGGGGAGGTTCCACGAACGGTCGACAGCGCGTGGGTTATAACCGAATGCCTAAGTTCGTCTCCCCTGAGGATTTTCCAAATGTCTCTGTGCCAGGGAATGCTAGGGGTGATTGCAGGATATCCCAGTGTCAGAGGCTGCGTCCCCAAAGTCAGGGAAGGTATTTCTCGGACTTCAACGAACAGGGAACACCTGTGACTGAAGAGAGCTGCGTGGAGTTGTCTCTCGTGCTCCCCCACGCACTGACAATGTTTCCGGAATCCTGAGCGTGGGGATGTTCCACCAACGGTCGGCAGAGCCTGGGTTCTAACAGAGTGCCTAAGCTCGTCTCCCCTGAGGGTTTTCCTAAAGTCTCTCTGCCAGGGAATGCTAGGGGTGATTGCAGGATATCCCAGTGTAAGAGGCTGCCTCCCCAAGGTCAGGGAATGTTTTTTCTCAGACTTCCCCGAACAGGGAACACCTGTGAGTGAAGAGAGCTGCGAGGAGTTGTCTCTCGAGCTCCCCCACGCACTGACAATGGTTCCGGAATCCTGAGCGTGGGGAGGTTCCACCAAAGGTCGCCAGCGCGTGGGTTCTAACGGAATGCCTAAGCTCGTCTCCCCTGAGGGTTTTCCTAATGTCTCTGTGCCAGGGAATGCTAGGGGTGTTTGCAGGATATCCCAGTGTCAGAGGCTGCCTCCCCAATATCAGGGAAGGTATTTCCCAGACTTCCCCGAACAGGGAACACCTATGACTGAAGAGAGCTGCGTTGAGTTTTTTTTCGAGCTCCCCCACGCACTGACAATGGTTCCTGAATCCTGAGATTGGGGATGTTCCACCAACGTTCGGCAGCGCGTGGGTTCTAACGGAATGCCTAAGATCGTCTCCCCTGAGGATTTTCCTAATTTCTCTGTGCCAGGGAATGCTAGGGGTGATTGCAGGATATCCCAGTGTCAGAGGCTGCCTCCCCAAGTTCAGGGAATGTATTTCTCGGACTTCCCTGAACAGGGAACACCTGTGACTGAAGACAGCTGCGTGGAGTTGTCTGTCGAGCTCCCCCACGCACTGACAATGGTTCCGGAATCCTGAGCGTGGGGAGGATCCACCAAAGGTCTGCAGCGCGTGGGTTCTAACGGAATGCCTAAGCTCGACTCCCCTGCGGGTTTTCCTTATGTCTCTGTGCCAGGGAATGCTAGGGCTGATTGCAGGATATCCCAGTGTCAGAGGCTGCCTCCCCAGGTTCAGGGAAGTTATTTCTCGCAATTCCCCGAACATGGAACCCCTGTGACTGAAGAGAGCTACATGGAGATGTCTCTCGAGCTCCCCCACGCACTGACAATGTTTCCGGAATCCTGAGCGTGGTGAGGTTCCACCAACGGTCAGCAGCGCGTGGGTTCTAACGGAATGCCTAAGCTCGTCTCCCCTGAGGGTTTTCTTAATGTCTCTGTGCCAGGGAATGCTATGGGTGATTGCAGGATATCCCAGTGTCAGAGGCTGCCTCCCCAAGGTCAGGGAAGTTATTTCTCGGATTTCCCCGAACAGTTAACACCTGTGACTGAGGAGAGCTGCGTGGAGTTGTCTCTCGAGCTCCCCCACGCACTGACAATGGTTCCGGATTCCTGAGCGTGGGGAAGTTCCACCAACGGTCGGCAGCGTGTGGGTTTAAACAGAAAGACTAGCTCGTCTCCACTGAGGGTTTTCCTAATGTCTCAGTGCCAGGGAATTCTAGGGGGGTTTGCAGGATATCCCAGTGACAGAGGCTGCCTCCCCAAGGCCAGGGAAGGTATTTCTCAGACTTCCAAGTACAGGGAACTCCTGTGACTGAAGAGAGCTGCGTGGAGTTGTCTCTCGAGCTCCCCCACGCACTGACAATGGTTCCGGATTCCTGAGCGTGGGGAAGTTCCACCAACGGTCGGCAGCGTGTGGGTTTAAACAGAAAGACTAGCTCGTCTCCACTGAGGGTTTTCCTAATGTCTCAGTGCCAGGGAATTCTAGGGGGGTTTGCAGGATATCCCAGTGACAGAGGCTGCCTCCCCAAGGCCAGGGAAGGTATTTCTCAGACTTCCAAGTACAGGGAACTCCTGTGACTGAAGAGAGCTGCGTGGAGTTGTCTCTCGAGCTCCCCCACGCACTGACAATGGTTCCGGAATCCTGAGCGTGGTGAGGTTCCACCAACGGTCAGCAGCGCGTGAGTTCTAACGGAATGCCTAAGCTCGTCTCCCCTGAGGGTTTTCCTAATTTCTCTGTGCCAGGGAATGCTATGGGTGATTGCAGGATATCCCAGTGTCAGAGGCTGCCTCCCCAAGGTCAGGGAAGTTATTTCTCGGACTTCCCCGAACAGTTAACACCTGTGACTGAGGAGAGCTCCGTGGAGTTGTATCTCGAGCTCCCCCACGCACTGACAATGTTTCCGAAATCCTGAGCGTGGGGAAGTTCCACCAGCGGTCGGCAGCGCATGGGTTCTAACGGAATGCCTAAGCTCGTCTCCCCTGAGGTTTTTCCTAATGTCTCTGAGCCAGGGAATGCTAGGGGTGATTGCAGGATTTCCCAGTGTCAGAGGCTGCCTCCCCAACGTCAGGGAAGGTATTTCTCGGACTTCCCCGAACAGGGAACACCTGTGACTGAAGAGAGCTGCGTGGAGTTGTCTCTCGAGCTCCCTCACGCACTGACAATGGTTCCGGAATCCTGAACGTGGGGAGGTTCCACCAACGGTCGGCAGCGCGTAGGTTCTAACGGAATGCCTAAGCTCGTCTCCCCTGAGGGTTTTCCTAATGTCTCTGTGCCAGGGAATGCTAGGGGGGATTGCAGGATATCCCAGTGTCAGAGGCTGCCTCCCCAATGTCAGGGAAGATATTTCTCGGACTTCCCCGAACAGGGAACACCTGTGAATGAAGAGAGCTGCGTGGAGTTGTCTCTCGAGCTCCCCCACGCACTGACAATGGTTCCGGAATCCTGAGCATGGGGAGTTTCCACCAACGGTCGGCAGCGCGTGGGTTCTAACGGAATGCCTAAGCTCGTCTCCCCTGTGATTTTTCCTAATGTCTCAGTGCCAGGGAATGCTAGGGGTGATTGCAGGATAAACCAGTGTCAGAGGCTGCCTCCCCAAGGTCAGGGAAGTTATTTCTCGGACTTCCCCGAACAGGGAACACCTGTGACTTAAGAGAGCTGCGTGGAGATGTCTCTCGAGCTCCCCCAAGCACTGACAATTGTTCCAGAATCCTGAGCATGGGGAGGTTCCACCAACGGTCGGCAGCGGTTGGGATCTAACAGAAAGCCTAATCTCGTCTCCCCTGAGTGTTTTCCTAATTTCTCTGTGCCAGGGAATGCTAGGGGTGTTTACAGAATATCCCAGTGTCAGAGGCTGCCTCCCAAAGGTCAGGGAAGCTCTTTCGCGGACTTCCCCAAACAGGGAATACCTGTGACTGAAGAGAGCTGCGTGGAGTTGTCTCTCCAGCTCCCCCACGCACTGACAATGGTTCCGGAATCCTGAGCGTGGGGAGGTTCCACCAACGGTCGGCAGCGTGTGGGTTCAAACGGAAAGCCTAAGCTCGCCTCCCCTGAGGGTTTTCCTAATGTCTCTGTGCCAGGGAATGCTAGGGGTGTTTGCAGGATATCCCAGGGAAAGAGGCTGCCTCCCCAATGTCAGGGAAGGTATTTCTCGGACTTCCCCGAACAGGGAACACCTGTGACTGAAGAGAGCTGCGTGGAGTTGTCTCTCGAGATCCCCCACGAACTGACAGTGTTTCCGGAATCCTGAGCGTGGGGAGGTTCCACCAACGGTCGGCAGCGCGTGGGTTCTAACGGAAAGCCTAAGCTCGTCTCCCCTGAGAGTTTTCCTAATTTATCTGTGCCAGGGAATGGTAGGGGTGTTTGCAGGATATCCCAGTGACAGAGGCTGCCTCCCCAATATCAGGGAAGTTATTTCTCGGACTTCCCCGAAAAGGGAACACCTGTGACTGAAGAGAGCTGCGTGGAGTTGTCTCTCGAGCTCCCCCACGCACTGACAATGGTTCCGGATTCCTGAGCGTGGGGAAGTTCCACCAACGGTCGGCAGCGTGTGGGTTTAAACAGAAAGACTAGCTCGTCTCCACTGAGGGTTTTCCTAATGTCTCAGTGCCAGGGAATTCTAGGGGGGTTTGCAGGATATCCCAGTGACAGAGGCTGCCTCCCCAAGGCCAGGGAAGGTATTTCTCAGACTTCCAAGTACAGGGAACTCCTGAGACTGAAGAGAGCTGCGTGGAGTTGTCTCTCGAGCTCCCCCACGCACTGACAATGGTTCCGGAATCCTGAGCGTGGGGAGGTTCCACCAACGGTCTGCAGCGCGTGGGTTCTAACGGAATGCCTAAGCTCGTCTCCCCTGAGGGTTTTCCTAATGTCTCTGAGCCAGGGAATGCTAGGGGTGATTGCAGGATATCCCAGTGTCAGAGGCTGCCTCCCCAAGGTCAGGGAAGGTATTTCTCGGACTTCCCCGAACATGGAACCCCTGTGACTGAAGAGAGCTGCGTGGAATTGTCTCTCGAGCTCCCCCACGCACTGACAATGGTTCCGGAATCCTGAGCGTGGTGAGGTTCCACCAACGGTCAGCAGCGCGTGGGTTCTAACGGAATGCCTAAGCTCGTCTCCCCTGAGGGTTTTCCTAATTTCTCTGTGCCAGGGAATGCTATGGGTGATTGCAGGATATCCCAGTGTCAGAGGCTGCCTCCCCAAGGTCAGGGAAGTTATTTCTCGGACTTCCCCGAACAGTTAACACCTGTGACTGAGGAGAGCTCCGTGGAGTTGTATCTCGAGCTCCCCCACGCACTGACAATGTTTCCGAAATCCTGAGCGTGGGGAAGTTCCACCAGCGGTCGGCAGCGCATGGGTTCTAACGGAATGCCTAAGCTCGTCTCCCCTGAGGTTTTTCCTAATGTCTCTGAGCCAGGGAATGCTAGGGGTGATTGCAGGATTTCCCAGTGTCAGAGGCTGCCTCCCCAACGTCAGGGAAGGTATTTCTCGGACTTCCCCGAACAGGGAACACCTGTGACTGAAGAGAGCTGCGTGGAGTTGTCTCTCGAGCTCCCTCACGCACTGACAATGGTTCCGGAATCCTGAACGTGGGGAGGTTCCACCAACGGTCGGCAGCGCGTAGGTTCTAACGGAATGCCTAAGCTCGTCTCCCCTGAGGGTTTTCCTAATGTCTCTGTGCCAGGGAATGCTAGGGGGGATTGCAGGATATCCCAGTGTCAGAGGCTGCCTCCCCAATGTCAGGGAAGATATTTCTCGGACTTCCCCGAACAGGGAACACCTGTGAATGAAGAGAGCTGCGTGGAGTTGTCTCTCGAGCTCCCCCACGCACTGACAATGGTTCCGGAATCCTGAGCATGGGGAGTTTCCACCAACGGTCGGCAGCGCGTGGGTTCTAACGGAATGCCTAAGCTCGTCTCCCCTGTGATTTTTCCTAATGTCTCAGTGCCAGGGAATGCTAGGGGTGATTGCAGGATAAACCAGTGTCAGAGGCTGCCTCCCCAAGGTCAGGGAAGTTATTTCTCGGACTTCCCCGAACAGGGAACACCTGTGACTTAAAAGAGCTGCGTGGAGATGTCTCTCGAGCTCCCCCAAGCACTGACATTTGTTCCAGAATCCTGAGCATGGGGAGGTTCCACCAACGGTCGGCAGCGGTTGGGATCTAACAGAAAGCCTAATCTCGTCTCCCCTGAGTGTTTTCCTAATTTCTCTGTGCCAGGGAATGCTAGGGGTGATTGCAGGATATCCCAGTGTCAGAGGCTGCCTCCCCAAGGTCATGGAAGTTATTTCTCGGACTTCCCCGAACAGGGAACACCTGTGACTGAAGAGAGCTGCGTGGAGTTGTCTCTCGAGCTCCCGTGCGCACTGACAATGTTTCCGGAATCCTGAGCGTGGGGAGGTTCCACCAACGGTCTGCAGCGCGTTGGTTCTAACGGAATGCCTAAGCTCATCTCCCCTGAGGATTTTCCTAATGTCTCTGTGCCAGGGAATGCTAGGGGTGATTGCAGGATATCCCAGTGTCAGAGGCTGCCTCCCCAAGGTCAGGGAAGGTATTTCTCGGACTTCCCCGTACAGGGAACACCTGTGACTGAAGAGAGCTCCGTGGAGTTGTCTCTCGAGCTCCCCCACGCACTGACAATGTTTCCGGAATCCTGAGCGTGGGGAGGTTCCACCAATGGTCGGCAGCGCGTGGGTTCTAATGGAATGCGTAAGCTTGTCTCCCCTGAGGGTTTTCCTAATGTCTCTGTGCCAGGGAATGCTAGGGGTGATTGCAGGATATCCCAGTGTCAGAGGCTGCCTCCCCAAGGTCAGGGAAGTTATTTCTCGGACTTCCCTGAACAGGGAACACCTGTGACTGAAGAGAGCTGCGTGGAGTTGTCTCTCGAGCTCCCCCACGCACTGACAATGATTCCGGAATCCTGAGCGTGGGGAGGTTCCACCAACGGTCGGTAGCGCGTAGGTTTTAACGTAATGCCTAAGCTCGTCTCCTCTGAGGTTTTTCCTAATGTCTCTGTGCCAGGGAATGCTAGGTGTGATTGCAGGATATCCCAGTGTCAGAGGCTGCATCCGCAAGTTCAGGGAAGGTATTTCTCGGACTTCCCCGAACAGGGAACACCTGTGACTAAAGAGAGCTGTGTGGAGTTGTCTCTCGAGCTCCCCCACGCACTGACAATGGTTCCGGAATCCTGAGCGTGGGGAGGTTCTACCAACGTTCGGCAGCACGTGGGTTCTAACGGAATGCCTAAGCTCGTTTCCCCTGAAGTTTTTCCAAATGTCTCTGTGCCAGGGAATGCTAGGGGTGATTGCAGGATATCCCAGGGTCAGAGGCTGCCTCCCCAAGGTCTGGGAATGTATTTCTCGGACTTCCCGTAACAGGGAACACCTGTGACTGAAGAGAGCTGCGTGGAGTTGTCTCTCGAGCTCCCCCACGCACTGACAATGGTTCCGGAATCCTGAGCGTGGGGAGGTTCCACCAATGGTCGGCAGCGCGTGGGTTCTAACGGAATGCCTAAGCTCGTCTCCCCTGAGTGTTTTCCTAATGTCTCTGTGCCAGGGAATGCTAGGGGTGATTGCAGGATATCCCAGTGTCAGAGGCTGCCTCCCCAAGGTCAGGGAAGGTATTTCTCGGACTTCCCCGAACAGGGAACACCTGTGACTGAAGAGAGCTGCGTGGAGTTGTCTCTCGAGCTCCCCCACGCACTGACAATGTTTCCGGAATCCTGAGCGTAGGGAGGTTCCACCAACGGTCGGCAGCGCGTGGGTTCTAATGGAATGCCTAAGCTCGTCTCCCCTGAGGATTTTCCTAATGTCTCTGTGACAGGGAATGCTAGGGGTGATTGCAGGATATCCCAGTGTCAGAGGCTGCCTCCCCAAGGTCAGGGAAGTTATTTTTCGGACTTCCCTGAACAGGGAACACCTGTGACTGAAGAGAGCTGCGTGGAGTTGTCTCTCGAGCTCCCCCACGCACTGACAATGGTTCCGGAATCCTGAGCGTGGGGAGGTTCCACCAACGGTCTGTAGCGCGTGGGTTTTAACGTAATGCCTAAGCTCGTCTCCTCTGAGGGTTTTCCTAATGTCTCTGTGCCAGGGAATGATAGGAGTGATTGCAGGATATCCTAGTGTCAGAGGCTGCGTCCCCAAGGTCAGGGAAGGTATTTCTCGGACTTCCCCGAACAGGGAACACCTGTGATTGAAGAGAGCTGCGTTGAGTTGTCTCTCGATCTCCCCCACGCACTGACAATCGTTCCGGAATCCTGAGCGTGGGGATGTTCCAACAACGGTCGGCAGCGCGTGGGTTCTAACGGAATGCCTAAGCTCGTCTCCCCTGCAGATTTTCCTAATTTCTCTGTGCCAGGGAATGCTAGGTGTGATTGCAGGTTATCCCAGTGTCAGAGGCTGCCTCCCCAAGGTCAGGGAAGTTATTTCTCGGACTTCCCCGAACAGGGAACACCTGTGACTGAAGAGAGCTGCGTGGAGTTGTCTCTCGAGCTCCCCCACGCACTGACAATGGTTCCGGAATCCTGAGCGTGGGGAGGTTCCTCCAAACGTCGGCAGCGCGTGGGTTCTAACGGAATGCCTAAGCTCGTCTCCCCTGAGGGTTTTCCTAATGTCTCTGTGCCAGGGAATGCTAGGGGTGATTGCAGGTTATCCCAGTGTCAGAGGCTGCCTCCCCAAGGGCAGGGAAAGTATTTCACGGACTTCCCTGAACAGGGAACACCTGTGACTGAAGAGAGCTGCGTGGAGTTGTCTCTCGAGCTCCCCCACGCACTGACAATGGTTCCGGAATCCTGAGCGTGGGGAGGTTCCACCAACGGTCGGCAGCGCGTGGGTTCTAACGGAATGCCTAAGCTCGTCTCCCCTGAGGGTTTTCCTAATGTCTCTGTGCCAGGGAATGCTAGGGGTTATTGCAGGATATCCCAGTGTCAGAGGCTGCCTCCCCAAGGTCAGGGAAGGTATTTCTCGGAATTCCCAGAACAGGGAACCCCTGTGACTGAAGAGAGCTGCGTGGATTTGTCTCTCGAGCTCCCCCACGCACTGACAATGTTTCTGGAATCTTGAGCGTGGGGAGGTTCCACCAACGGTCGGCAGCGCGTGGGTTCTAATGGAATGCCTAAGCTGGTCTCCCCTGAGGGTTTTCCTAATGTCTCTGTGCCGGTGAATGCTAGGGGTGATTGCAGGATATCCCAGTGTCAGAGGCTGCCTCCCCAAGGTCAGGAAAGTATTTCTCGGACTTCCCCCAACAGGGAACACCTGTGACTGAAGAGAGCTGCGTGGAGATGTCTCTCGAGCTACCCCACGCACTGACAATGGTTCCGGAATCCTGAGCGTGGGGAGGTTCCACCAAAGGTCAGCAGCGCGTGGGTTCTAACGGAATGAATAAGCTCATCTCCCCTGCGGGTTTTCCTAATATCTCTGTGCCAGGGAATGCTAGGGGTGATTGCAGGATATCCCAGTGTCAGAGGCTGCCTCCCCAAGGTCAGGGAAGGTATTTCTCAGACTTCCCCGAACAGGTAACACCTGTGACTGAAGAGAGCTGCGTGGAGTTGTCTCTCGAGCTCCCCCACGCACTGACAATGTTTCCGGAATCCTGAGCGTGGGGAGTTTCCACCAACGGTCGACAGCGCGTGGGTTCTAACGGAATGCCTAAGCTCGTCTCCCCTGAGGGTTTTCCTAATGTCTCTGTGCCAGGGAATGCTAGGGGTGATTGCAGGATATCCCAGTGTCAGAGGCTGCCTCCCCAAGGCCAGGGAACGTATTTCTCGGAATTCCCAGAACAGGGAACCCCTGTAACTGAAGAGAGCTGCGTGGATTTTTCTCTCGAGATCCCCCACGCACTGACAATGGTTCTGAAATCCTGAGCGTGGGGAGGTTCCACCAACGATCGGCAGCGCGTGGGTTCTAATGGAATGCCTAAGCTCGTCTCCCCTGAGGGTTTTCCTAATGTCTCTGTGCCAGGGAATGCTAGGGGTGATTGCATGATGTCCCAGTGTCAGAGGCTGCCTCCCCAAGGTCAGGGAAGTTATTTCTCGGACTTCCCCGAGAAGGGAACACCTGTGACTGAAGAGAGCTGCGTGGAGATGTCTCTCGAGCTCCCCCACGCACTGACAATGGTTCCGGAATCCTGAGCGTGGGGAGGTTCCACCAACGGTCGGCAGCGCGTGGGTTCAAACGGAATGCCTAAGCTCGTCTCCCCTGAGTGTTTTCCTAATATCTCTGTGCCAGGGAATGCTAGGGGTGATTGCAGGATATCCCAGTGTCAGAGGCTGCCTCCCCAAGGTCAGGGAAGGTATTTCTCGGACTTCCCCGAACAGGGAACACCTGTGACTGAAGAGAGCTGCGTGGAGTTGTCTGTCGTGGTCCCCCACGCACTGACAATGTTTCCGGAATCCTGAGCGTGGGGAAGTTCCACCAACGGTCGGTAGCGCGTGTGTTCTAACCGAATGCCTATGTTCGTCTCCCCTGAGGATTTTCCAAATATCTCTGTGCCAGGGAATGCTAGGTGTGATTGCAGGATATCCCAGTGTCAGAGGCTGCCTCCCCAAGGTCAGGGAATTTATTCCTAGGACTTCCCCAAACAGGGAACCCCTGTGACTGAAGAGAGCTTCCTGGAGTTGTCTCTCGAGCTCCCCCACGCACTGACAATGGTTCCGGAATCCTGAGAGTGTGGAGGTTCCAACAACGGTCGGCAGCGCGTGGGTTCTAACGGAATGCATAAGCTCGTCTCCCCTGAGGGTTTTCCTAATTTATGTGTGCCATGGAATGCTGGGGGTGATTGCAGGATATCCCAGTGTCAGAGGCTGCCTCCCCAAGTTCAGGGAAGTTATTTCTCGGACTTCCCCGAACAGGGAACACCTGTGACTGAAGAGAGCTGCTTGGAGTTGTCTCTCGAGCTCCCCCACGCACTGACAATGGTTCCGGAATCCTGAGCGTGGGGAGGTTCCACCAAAGTTCGGCAGCGCGTGGGTTCTAACGGAATGCCTAAGCTCATCTCCCCTGCGGGTTTTCCTAATATCTCTGTGCCAGCGAATGCTAGGGGTGATTGCAGGATATCCCAGTGTCAGAGGCTGCCTCCCCAAGTCAGGGAAGTTATTTCTCGGACTCCCCGAGCAGGGAACACCTGTGACTGAAGAGAGCTGCGTGGAGTTGTCTCTCGAGCTCCCCCACGCACTGACAATGGTTCCGGAATCCTGAGCGTGGGGAGGTTCCACCAACGGTCGGCAGCCCGTGGGTTCAAACGGAATGCCTAAGCTCGTCTCCCCTGAGGGTTTTCCTAATATCTCTGTGCCAGGGAATGCTAGGGGTGATTGCAGGATATCCCAGTGTCAGAGGCTGCCTCCCCAAGGTCAGGGAAGTTATTTCTCGGACTTCCCCGAACAGGGAACACCTGTGACTGAAGAGAGCTGCGTGGAGTTGTCTCTCGAGCTCCCCCACGCACTGACAATGATTCCGGAATCCTGAGCGTGGGGAGGTTCCACCAACGGTCTGCAGCGCGTGGGTTCTAACCGAATGCCTAAGTTCGTCTCCCATGAGGATTTTCCAAATGTCTCTGTGCCAGGGAATGCTAGGGGTGATTGCAGGATATCCCAGTGTCAGAGGCTGCGTCCCCAAAGTCAGGGAAGGTATTTCTCGGACTTCCTCGAACAGGGAACACCTGTGACTGAAGAGAGCTGCGAGGAGTTGTCTCTCGAGCTCCCCCACGCACTGACAATGGTTCCGGAATCCTGAGCGTGGGGAGGTTCCACCACCGGTCGTCAGCGCGTGGGTTCTAACGGAAAGCCTAAGCTCGTCTCCCCTAATTTTTTTCCTAATGTCTCTGTGCCAGGGAATGCTAGGGGTGATTGCAGGATATCCCAATGTCAGAGGCTGCCTCCCCAATATCAGGGAAGTTATTTCCCAGACTTCCCCGAACAGGGAACACCTATGACTGAAGAGAGCTGCGTTGAGTTTTTTTTCGAGCTCCCCCACGCACTGACAATGGTTCCGGAATCCTGAGCGTGGGGAGGTTCCACCAACGGTCGTCAGCACGTGGGATCTAATGGAATGCCTAAGCTCGTCTCCCCTGAGGGTTTTCCTAATGTCTCTGTGCCAGGGAATGCTAGGGGTGATTGCAGGATATCCCAGTGTCAGAGGCTGCCTCCCCAATGTCAGGGAAGTTATTTCTCGGACTTCCCCGAACAAGGAACACCTGTGACTGAAGAGAGCTTCCTGGAGTTGTCTCTCGATCTCCCCCACGCACTGACAATGATTCCGGAATGCTGAGCGTGGGGAGGTTCCACCAACGGTCGGCAGCGCGTGGGTTTTAAGGGAATGCCTAAGCTCGTCTCCCCTGAGGGTTTTCCTAATGTTTCTGTGCCAGGGAATGCTAGGGTTGATTGCAGGATATCCCAGTGTCAGAGGCTGCCTCCCCAATGTCAGGGAAAGTATTTCTCGGACTTCCCCGAACAGGGAACACCTGTGACTGAAGAGAGCTCCGTGGGGTTGTCTCTCGAGCACCACCACGCACTGACAATGGTTCCGGAATCCTGAGAGTGGGGAGGTTCCAACAACGGTCGGCAGCGCGTGTGTTCTAACGGAATGCCTTAGCTCGTCTCCCCTAAGGATTTTCCTAATATCTCTTTGCCAGGGAATGCTAGGGGTGATTGCAGGATATCCCAGTGTCTGAGGCTGCCTCTCCAAAATCAGGGAAAGTATTTCTCGGACTTCCCCGACCAGGGAACACCTGTGACTGAAGAGAGCTCCGTGGGGTTGTCTCTCGTGCACCACCACGCACTGACATTGGTTCCGGAATCCTGAGCGTGGGGAGGTTCCACCAACGTTCGGCAGCGCGTGGGTTCTAACGGAATGCCTAAGCTCGTATCCCCTGAGGTTTTTTTTAATGTCTCTGTGCCTGGGAATGCTAGGGGTGATTGCAGGTTATCCCAGTGTCAGAGGCTGCCTCCCCAAGTTCAGGGAAGGTATTTTTCGGACTTCCACGTACAGGGAACACCTGTGACTGAAGAGAGCTGCGTGGAGTTGTCTCTCGAGCTCCCCCACGCACTGACAATGGTTCCGGAATCCTGAGCGTGGGGAGGTTCCACCAACGGTCGGCAGCGCGTGGGTTCTAACGGAATGCCTAAGCTCGACTCCCCTGAGGTTTTCCTAATGTCTCTGTGCCAGGGAATGCTAGGGGTGATTGCAGGATATCCCAGTGTCAGAGGCTGCTTCCCCAAAGTCAAGGAAGGTATTTCTCGGACTTCCCAGAACAGGGAACACCTGTGACTGAAGAGAGCTGCGTGAAGTTGTCTCTCGAGCTCCCCCACGCACTGACAATGGTTCCCGAATTCTGAGCGTTGGGAGGTTCCACCAACGGTCGGCAGCGCGTGGGTTCTAACGGAAAGCCTAAGCTCGTCTCCCCTAAGTGTTTTCCTAATGTCTCTGTGCCAGGGAATGCTGGGGTGATTGCAGGATGTCCCAGTGTCAGAGGCTGCCTCCCCAATGTCAGGGAAGGTTTTTCACAGACTGACCCGTACAGGGAACACCTGTGACTGAAGAGTGCTGCGTGGAGTTGTCTCTCGAGCTCCCCCATGCACTGACAATTTTTCCAGAATCCTGAGAATGGGGAGGTTACACCAACGGTCGGCAGCGCGTGGGTTCTAACGGAATGCATAAGCTCGTCTCCCCTGAGTGTTTTCCTAATTTATGTGTGCCATGGAATGCTAGGGGTGATTGCAGGATATCCCAGTGTCAGAGGCTGCCTCCCCAAGTCAGGGAAGTTATTTCTCGGACTCCCCGAGCAGGGAACACCTGTGACTGAAGAGAGCTGCGTGGAGTTGTCTCTCGAGCTCCCCCACGCACTGACAATGGTTCCGGAATCCTGAGCGTGGGGAGGTTCCACCAACGGTCGGCAGCCCGTGGGTTCAAATGGAATGCCTAAGCTCGTCTCCCCTGAGGGTTTTCCTAATATCTCTGTGCCAGGGAATGCTAGGGGTGATTGCAGGATATCCCAGTGTCAGAGGCTGCCTCCCCAAGGTCAGGGAAGGTATTTCTCGGACTTCCCCGAACAGGGAACACCTGTGACTGAAGAGAGCTGCGTGGAGTTGTCTCTCGAGCTCCCCCACGCACTGACAATGGTTCCGGAATCCTGAGCGTGGGGAGGTTCCACCAACGGTCGGCAGCGCGTGGGTTCTAACCGAATGCCTATGTTCGTCTCCCATGAGGATTTTCCAAATGTCTCTGTGCCAGGGAATGCTAGGGGTGATTGCAGGATATCCCAGTGTCAGAGGCTGCGTCCCCAAAGTCAGGGAAGGTATTTCTTGGACTTCCCCGAACAGGGAACACCTGTGACTGAAGAGAGCTGCGTGGAGTTGTCTCTCGTGCTCCCCCACGCACTGACAATTGTTCCGGAATCCTGAGCGTGGGGAGGTTCCACCAACGGTCGGCAGAGCCTGGGTTCTAACGGAGTGCCTAAGCTCGTCTCCCCTGAGGGTTTTCCTAATGTCTCTGTGCCAGGGAAAGCTAGGGGTGATTGCAGGATATCCCAGGATAAGAGGCTGCCTCCCCAAGGTCAGGGAAGGTATTTCTCGGACTTCCCCGAACATGGAACACCTGTGACTGAAGAGAGCTGCGAGGAGTTGTCTCTCGAGCTCCCCCACGCACTGACAATGGTTCCGGAATCCTGAGCGTGGGGAGGTTCCACCACCGGTCGTCAGCGCGTGGGTTCTAACGGAATGCCTAAGCTCGTCTCCCCTGAGGTTTTTCCTAATGTCTCTGTTCCAGGGAATGCTAGGGGTGATTGCAGGATATCCCAGTGTCAGAGGCTGCCTCCCCAAGGTCAGGGAAGGTATTTCTCGGACTTCCCCGAACAGGGAACACCTGTGACTGAAGAGAGCTGCGTGGAGTTGTCTCTCGAGCTCCCCCACGCACTGACAATGGTTCCGGAATCCTGAGCGTGGGGAGGTTCCACCAACGGTCGGCAGCGCGTGGGTTCTAACGGAATGCCTAAGCTCGTCTCCCCTGAGTGTTTTCCTAATATCTCTGTGCCAGGGAATGCTAGGGGTGATTGCAGGATATCCCAGTGTCAGAGGCTGCCTCCCCAATGTCAGGGAAGGTATTTCTCAGACTTCCCCGAACAGGGAACACCTGTGACTGAAGAGAGGTTCGTGGAGTTGTCTCTCGAGCTTCCCCACGCACTGACAATGGTTCCGGAATCCTGAGCGTGGGGAGGTTCCACCAAAGGTCGCCAGCGCGTGGGTTCTAACGGAATGCCTAAGCTCGTCTCCCCTGAGGGTTTTCCTAATGTCTCTGTGCCAGGGAATGCTAGGGGTGTTTGCAGGATATCCCAGTGTCAGAGGCTGCCTCCCCAATATCAGGGAAGGTATTTCCCAGACTTCCCCGAACAGGGAACACCTATGACTGAAGAGAGCTGCGTTGAGTTTTTTTTCGAGCTCCCCCACGCACTGACAATGGTTCCTGAATCCTGAGAGTGGGGATGTTCCACCAACGTTCGGCAGCGCGTGGGTTCTAACGGAATGCCTAAGATCGTCTCCCCTGAGGATTTTCCTAATTTCTCTGTGCCAGGGAATGCTAGGGGTGATTGCAGGATATCCCAGTGACAGAGGCTGCCTCCCCAAGATCAGGGAAGATATTTCTCGGACTTCCCCTAACAGGGAACACCTGTGACTGAAGAGAGCTGCGTGGAGTTGTCTCACGATCTCCCCCATGCACTGACAATATTTCCGGAATCCTGAGCGTGGGGAGGTTCCAACAACGGTCGGCAGCGCGTGTGTTCTAACGGAATGCCTTAGCTCGTCTCCCCTAAGGATTTTCCTAATATCTCTTTGCCAGGGAATGCTAGGGGTGATTGCAGGATATCCCAGTGTCTGAGGCTGCCTCTCCAAAGTCAGGGAAAGTATTTCTAGGACTTCCCCGAACAGGGAACACCTGTGACTGAAGAGAGCTCCGTGGGGTTGTCTCTCGTGCACCACCACGCACTGACATTGGTTCCGGAATCCTGAGCGTGGGGAGGTTCCACCAACGTTCGGCAGCGCGTGGGTTCTAACGGAATGCCTAAGCTCGTATCCCCTGAGGTTTTTTTTAATGTCTCTGTGCCTGGGAATGCTAGGGGTGATTGCAGGTTATCCCAGTGTCAGAGGCTGCCTCCCCAAGTTCAGGGAAGGTATTTTTCAGACTTCCACGTACAGGGAACACCTGTGACTGAAGAGAGCTGCGTGGAGTTGTCTCTCGAGCTCCCCCACGCACTGACAATGGTTCCGGAATCCTGAGCGTGGGGAGGTTCCACCAACGGTCGGCAGCGCGTGGGTTCTAACGGAATGCCTAAGCTCGACTCCCCTGAGGGTTTCCTAATGTCTCTGTGCCAGGGAATGCTAGGGGTGATTGCAGGATATCCCAGTGTCAGAGGCTGCTTCCCCAAAGTCAGGGAAGGTATTTCTCGGACTTCCCAGAACAGGGAACACCTGTGACTGAAGAGAGCTGCGTGGAGTTGTCTCTCGAGCTCCCCCACGCACTGACAATGGTTCCCGAATTCTGAGCGTTGGGAGGTTCCACCAAAGGTCGGCAGCGCGTGGGTTCTAACGGAAAGCCTAAGCTCGTCTCCCCTGAGTGTTTTCCTAATGTCTCTGTGCCAGGGAATGCTGGGGTGATTGCAGGATATCCCAGTGTCAGAGGCTGCCTCCCCAATGTCAGGGAAGGTTTCTCACAGACTGACCCGTACAGGGAACACCTGTGACTGAAGAGTGCTGCGTGGAGTTGTCTCTCGAGCTCCCCCACGCACTGACAATTTTTCCGGAATGCTGAGAATGGGGAGGTTCCACCAACGGTCGGCAGCGCGTGGGTTCTAACGGAATGCCTAAGCTCGTCTCCCCTGAGTGTTTTCCTAATGTCTCTGTTCCAGGGAATGCTTGGGGTGATTGCAGGATATACCAGTGTCAGAGGCTGCCTCCCCAAGGTCAGGGAAGGTATTTCTCTGACTTCCCTGAACAGGGAACAACTGTGACTGAAGAGAGCTGCGTGGATTTGTCTGTCGAGCTCCCCCACGCACTGACAATGGTTCCGGAATCTTGAGCGTGGGGAGGTTCCACCAACGGTCGGCAGCGCGTGGGTTCTAACGGAATGCCTAAGATCGTCTCCCCTGAGGGTTTTTTTAATGTCTCTGTGCCAGGGAATGCTAGGGGTGATTGCAGGATATCCCAGTGTCAGTGGCTGCCTCCCCAAGTACAGGGAAGTTATTTCCCGGAATTCCCCGAACAGGGAACACCTGTGACTGAAGAGAGCTGCGTGGAGTTGTCTCTCGAGCTCCCCCACGCACTGACAATGGTTCCGAAATCCTGAGCGTGGGGAGGATCCACCAACGGTCGGTAGGGCGTGGGTTCTAACGGAATGCCTAAGCTCGTCTCCCCTGAGGTTTTTCCTAATGTCTCTGTGCCAGCGAATGCTAGGGGTGATTTTAGGATATCCCAGTGTCAGAGGCTGCCTCCCTAAGGTCAGGAAATGTATTTCTCGGACTTCCCCGAACAGGGAACACCTGTGACTGAAGAGAGCTGCGTGGAGTTGTCTGTCGAGCTCCCCCACGCAATGACAATGGTTTCGGAATGCTGAGCGTGCGGAGGTTCCACCCAAGGTCGGCAGTGCGTGAGTTCTAACGGAATGCCTAAGCTCGTCTCCCCTGAGTGTTTTCCTAATTTCTCTGTGTCAGGGAATGCTAGGGGGGTTTGCAGGATATCTCAGTGACAGAGGATGCCTCCCCAAGATCAGGGAAGGTATTTCTCGGACTTCCCCGAACAGGGAACACATGTGACTGAACAGAGCTGCGTGGAGTTGTCTCTCGAGCTCCCCCACGCACTGACAATGTTTCCGGAATCCTGAGCGTGGGGAGGTTCCACCAACGGTCGGCAGCGCGTGGGTTCTAACGGAATGCCTAAGCTCGTCTCCCCTGAGGGTTTTCCTAATTTCTCTATGCCAGGGAATGCTAGGGGTGATTGCAGGTTATCCCAGTATCAGAGGCTGACTCCCAAAGGTCAGGGAAGGTATTTCTAGGACATCCCCGAACAGGGAACACCTGTGACTGAAGAGAGCTGCGTGGAGTTGTCTCTCGAGCTCCCCAACGCACTGTCAATGGTTCCGGAATCCTGAGCGTGGGGAGGTTCCACCAACGGTCGTCAGCGCGTGGGTTCTAACGGAATGCCTAAGCTCGTCTCCCCTGAGGATTTTCTTAATGTCTCTGTGCCAGGGAATGCTAGGGGTGATTGCAGGTTATCCCAGTGTCTGAGGCTGCCTACCCAAGGTCAGGGAAGCTATTTCTCGGACTTCCCCGAACAGGGAACACCCGTGACTGAAGAGAGCTGCGTGGAGTTGTCTCTCGTGCTCCCCCACGCACTGTCAATTGTTCCGGAATCATGAGCGTGGGGAGGTTCCACCAACGATCGGCAGCGCGTGGGTTCTAACGGAATGCCTAAGCTCGTCTCCCCTGAGGGTTTTCCTAATATTTCTGTTCCAGGGAATGCTAGGGGTGATTGCAGGATATCCCAGTGTCAGAGGCTGCCTCCCCACGGTGAGGGATGTTATTTCTCGGACTTCCCCAAACAGGGAACACCTGTGACTGAAGAGAGCTGCGTGGAGTTTTCTCTCGAGCTCCCCCACGCACTGACAATGGTTCCGGAATCCTGAGCGTGGGGAGGTTACACCAACGGTCGGCAGAATGTGGGTTCTAACGGAATGCCTAAGCTCGTCTCCCCTGAGTGTTTTCCTAATGTCTCTGTGCCAGGGAATTCTAGGGGTAATTGCAGGATATCCCAGTGTCAGAAGCTGTCTCCCCAAGTTCACGGTATGTATTTCTCGGACTTCCCCGAACAGGGAACACCTGTGACTGAAGAGAGCTGCGTGGAGTTGTCTCTCGAGCTCCCCCACGCACTGGCAATGTTTCTGAAATCCTGAGCGTGGGGAGGTTCCACCAACGGTCGGCAGTGCTTGGGTTCTAACGGAATGCCTAAGCTCGTCTCCCCTGAGGATTTTCCTAATGTCTCTGTGCCAGGGAATGCTAGGGGTGATTGCAGGATATCCCAGTGTCAGAGGCTGCTTCACCAAGTTCAGGGAAGGTATTTCTCGGAATTCCCCGAACAGGGAACACCTGTGACTGGAGAGAGCTGCGTGGTGTTGTCTCTCGAGCTCCCCCACGCACTGACAATCGTTCCGGAATCCTGAGCGTGGGGAGGATCCACCAACGGTCGGTAGGGCGTGGGTTCTAACGGAATGCCTAAGCTCGTATCCCCTGAGGTTTTTTTTAATGTCTCTGTGCCTGGGAATGCTAGGGGTGATTGCAGGTTATCCCAGGGTCAGAGGCTGCCTCCCCAAGTTCAGGGAAGGTATTTTTCGGACTTCCACGTACAGGGAACACCTGTGACTTAAGAGAGCTGCGTGGAGTTGTCTCTCGAGCTCCCCCACGCACTGACAATGGTTCCGGAATCCTGAGCGTGGGGAGGTTCCACCAACGGTCGGCAGCGCGTGGGTTCTAACGGAATGCCTAAGCTCGACTCCCCTGAGGGTTTCCTAATATCTCTGTGCCAGGGAATGCTTGGGGTGATTGCAGGATATCCCAGTGTCAGAGGCTGCTTCCCCAAATTCAGGGAAGGTATTTCTCGGACTTCCCAGAACAGGGAACACCTGTGACTGAAGAGAGCTGCGTGGAGTTGTCTCTCGAGCTCCCCCACGCACTGACAATGGTTCCCGAATTCTGAGCGTTGGGAGGTTCCACCAACGGTCGGCAGCGCGTGTGATCTAACGGAAAGCCTAAGCTCGTCTCCCCTGAGTGTTTTCCTAATGTCTCTGTGCCAGGGAATGCTAGGGGGGTTTGCAGGATATCCCAGTGGCAGAGGCTGCCTCCCCAAGTTCAGGGAAGGTATTTCTCGGACTTCTACGAACAGGGAACACCTGTGACTGAAGAGATCTGCGTGGAGTTGTCTCTCGAGCTCCCCCACGCACTGACAATGGTTCCGGAATCTTGAGCGTGGGGAGGTTCCACCAACGGTCGGCAGCGCGAGGATTCAAACGGAATGCCCAAGCTCGTCTCCCCTGAGGGTTTTCCTAATTTCTCTGTGCCAGGGAATGCTAGGGGTGATTGCAGGTTATCCCAGTGTCAGAGGCTGCCTCCCAAAGGTCAGGGAAGATTTTTCTAGGACTTCCCCGAACAGGGAACACCTGTGACAGAAGAGAGCTGCGTGGAGTTGTCTCTCGAGCTCCCCAACGCACTGTCAATGGTTCCGGAATCCTGAGCGTGGGGAGGTTCCACCAACGGTCGTCAGCGCGTGGGTTCTAACGGAATGCCTAAGCTCGTCTCCCCTGAGGATTTTCTTAATATCTCTGTGCCAGGGAATGCTAGGGGTGATTGCAGGATATCCCAGTGTCTGAGGCTGCCTACCCAAGTTCAGGGAAGCTATTTCTCGGACTTCCCCGAACAGGGAACACCCGTGACTGAAGAGAGCTGCGTGGAGTTGTCTCTCGTGCTCCCCCACTCACTGTCAATTGTTCCGGAATCATGAGCGTGGGGAGGTTCCACCAACGATCGGCAGCGCGTGGGTTCTAACGGAATGCCTAAGCTCGTCTCCCCTGAGGGTTTTCCTAATATTTCTGTTCCAGGGAATGCTAGGGGTGATTGCAGGATATCCCAGTGTCAGAGGCTGCCTCCCCACGGTGAGGGAAGGTATTTCTCGGACTTCCCCAAACAGGGAACACCTGTGACTGAAGAGAGCTGCGTGGAGTTTTCTCTCGAGCTCCCCCACGCACTGACAATGGTTCCGGAATCCTGAGCGTGGGGAGGTTCCACCAACGGTCGTCAGAATGTGGGTTCTAACGGAATGCCTAACCTCATCTCCCCTGAGTGTTTTCCTAATGTCTCTGTGCCAGGGAATTCTAGGGGTGATTGCAGGATATCCCAGTGTCAGAGGCTGTCTCCCCAAGTTCACGGTATGTATTTCTCGGACTTCCCCGAACAGGGAACACCTGTGACTGAAGAGAGCAGCGTGGAGTTGTCTCTCGAGCTCCCCCACGCACTGACAATGGTTCCGGAATCCTGAGCATGTGGAGGTTCCACCAACGGTCGGCAGCGCGTGGGTTCTAACGGAATGCCTAACCTCGTCTCCCCTGAGTGTTTTCCTAATGTCTCTGTGCCAGGGAATGCTAGGGGTGATTGCAGGATATCCCAGTGTCAGAGGCTGCCTCCCCAAGGTCAGGGAAGGTATTTCTCGGACTCCCCGAACAGGGAACACCTGTGACTGAAGAGAGCTGCGTGGAGTAGTCTCTCGAGCTCCCCCACGCACTGGCAATGGTTCTGAAATCCTGAGCGTGGGGAGGTTCCACCAACGGTCGGCAGTGCTTGGGTTCTAACGGAATGCCTAAGCTCGTCTCCCCTGAGGATTTTCCTAATGTCTCTGTGCCAGGGAATGCTAGGGGTGATTGCAGGATATCCCAGTGTCAGAGGCTGCTTCACCAAGTTCAGGGAAGGTTTTTCTCGGAATTCCCCGAACAGGGAACACCTGTGACTGGAGAGAGCTGCGTGGTGTTGTCTCTCGAGCTCCCCCACGCACTGACAATGGTTCCGGAATCCTGAGCGTGGGAAGGATCCACCAACGGTCGGTAGGGCGTGGGTTCTAACGGAATGCCTAAGCTCGTCTCCCTTGAGGTTTTTCCTAATGTCTCTGTGCCAGCGAATGCTAGGGGTGATTTTAGGATATCCCAGTGTCAGTGGCTGCCTCCCTAAGGTCAGGAAATGTATTTCCCGGACTTCCCCGAACAGGGAACACCTGTGATTGAAGAGAGCTCCGTGGAGTTGTCTGTCGAGCTCCCCCACGCAATGACAATGGTTTCGGAATGCTGAGCGTGCGGAGGTTCCACCCAAGGTTGGCAGCGCGTGAGTTCTAACGGAATGCCTAAGCTCGTCTCCCCTGAGAGTTTTCCTAATTTCTCTGTGTCAGGGAATGCTAGGGGTGATTGCAGGATATCCCAGTGTCTGAGGCTGCCTCCCCAATTTCAGCGAAGCTATTTCTCGGACTTCCCCGAACAGGGAACACCCGTGACTGAAGAGAGCTGCGTGGAGTTGTCTCTTGTGCTCCCCCACGCACTGACAATTGTTCCGGAATCATGAGCGTGGGGAGGTTCCACCAACGGTCGGCAGCACGTGGGTTCTAACGGAATGCCTAAGCTCGTCTCCCCTGAGGTTTTTCCTAATATCTCTGTTCCAGGGAATGCTAGGGGTGATTGCAGGATATCCCAGTGTCAGAGGCTGCCTCCCCACGGTGAGGGAAGGTATTTCTCGCACTTCCCCAAACAGGGAACACCTGTGACTGAAGAGAGCTGCGTGGAGTTGTCTCTCGAGCTCACCCACGCACTGAAAATGGTTCCGGAATCCTGAGCGTGGGGAGTTTCCACCAACGGTCGGCAGAATGTGGGTTCTAACGGAATGCCTAAGCTCGTCTCCCCTGAGGGTTTTCCTAATGTCTCTGTGCCAGGGAATTCTAGGGGAGATTGCAGGATATCCCAGTGTCAGAGTCTGCCTCCCCAAGATCACGGTATGTATTTCTCGGACTTCCCCGAACAGGGAACACCTGTGACTGAAGAGAGCTGCGTGGAGTTGTCTCTCGAGCTCCCCCACGCACTGACAATGATTCCGGAATCCTCAGCGTGTGGAGGTTCCACAAACGGTCGGCAGCGCGTGGGTTCTATCGGAATGCCTAAGCTCGTCCCCCCTGAGGATTTTCCTAATGTCTCTGTGCCAGGGAATGCTAGGGGCGTTTGCAGGATATCCCAGTGACAGAGGCTGCCTCCCCAAGGTCAGGGAAGGTATTTCTTTGACTTCCCGGAACAGGGAACATCTGTGACTGAAGAGAGCTGCGTGGAGTTGTCTCTCGAGCTCCCCCACGCACTGACAATGGTTCCGGAATCCTGAGAGTGGGGAGGTTCAAGGAAAGTTCGGCAGCGCGTGGGTTTTAACGGAATACATAAGCTCGTCTCCCCTGAGGGTTTTCCTAATGTCTCTGTGCCAGGGAATGCTAGGGGGGTTTGCAGGATATCCCAGTGTCAGAGGCTGCCTCCCCAAAGTCAGGGAAGCTATTTTTCGGACTTCCCCGAACAGGAAACACCTGTGACTGAAGAGAGCTGCGTGGAGTTGTCTCTCGAGCTCCCCCACGCACTGACAATGTTTCCGGAATCCTGAGCGTGGGGAGGTTCCTCCAACGGTCGGCAGCACGTGGGTTCTAACGGAAAGCCTAAGCTCGTCTCCCCTGAGGGTTTTCCTAATGTCTCTGTGCCAGGGAATGCTAGGGGGGTTTGCAGGATATCCCAGTGACAGAAGCTGCCTCCCCAAGGTCAGGGAAGTTATTTCTCGGACTTCCCCGAACAGGGAACACCTGTGACTAAAGAGAGCTGCGTGGAGTTGTCTCTCGAGCTCCCCCACGCACTGACAATGTTTCCGGAATCCTGAGCGTGGGGAGGTTCCACCAACGGTCGGCAGCGCTTGGGTTCTAACGGAAAGCCTAAGCTCGACTCCCCTGAGGGTTTTCCTAATGTCTCTGTGCCAGGGAATGCTAGGGGGGTTTGCAGGATATCCCAGTGACAGAGGCTGCCTCCCCAAGGTCAGGGAAAGTATTTCTCGGACTTCCCCGAACAGGGAACACCTGTGACTGAAGAGAGCTGCGTGGAGTTGTCTCTCGAGCTCCCACACGCACTGACAATGGTTCCGGAATCCTGAGCGTGGGGAGGTTCCACCAACGGTCGGCAGCGCGTGGGTTCTAACGGAAAGCCTAAGCTCGTCTAACCTGAGGGTTTTCCTAATGTCTCTGTGCCAGGGAATGCTAGGGTGGTTTGCAGGATATCCCAGTGACAGAGGCTGCCTCCCCAAGGTCAGGGAATTTATTTCTCGAACTTCCCCGAACAGGGAACACCTGTGACAGAAGAGAGCTGCGTGGAGTTGTCTCTCGAGCTCCCACACGCACTGACAATGGTTCCGGAATCCTGAGCGTGGGGAGGTTCCACCAACGGTCGGCAGCGCGTGGGTTCTAACGGAAAGCCTAAGCTCGTCTCCCCTGAGGGTTTTCCTAATGTCTCTGTGCCAGGGAATGCTAGGGGGTTTGCAGGATATCGCAGAGACAGAGGCTGCATCCACAAGCTCAGGGAAGTTATTTCTCGGACTTCCCCGAACAGGGAACACCTGTGACTGAAGAGAGCTGCGTGGAGTTGTCTCTCGAGCTCCCCCACGCACTGACGATGGTTCCGGAATCCTGAGCGTGGGGAGGTTCCACCAACGGTCGGCAGCGCGTGGGTTCTAACAGAAAGCCTAAGCTCGTCTCCCCTGAGGGTTTTCCTAATGTCTCTGTGCCAGGGAATGCTAGGGGGGTTTGCAGGATATCCCAGTGACAGAGGCTGCCTCCCCAAGGTCAGGGAAGCTATTTCTCGGACTTCCCCAAACAGGGAACACCTGTGACTGAAGAGAGCTGCGTGGAGTTGTCTCTCGAGCTCCCCCACGCACTGACAGTGTTTCCGGAATCCTGAGCGTGGGGAGGTTCAACCAACGGTCGGCAGCGCGTCGGTTCTAACGGAAAGCCTAAACTCGTCTCCCTTGAGGGTTTTCATAATGTCTCTGTGCCAGGGAATGCTAGGGGGTTTTGCAGGATATCCCAGTGACAGAGGCTGCCTCCCCAAGGTCAGGGAATGTATTTCTCGTACTTCCCTGAACAGGGAACACCTGTGACTGTAGAGAGCTGCGTGGAGTTGTCTCTCGAGCTCCCCCACGCACTGAGAATTGTTACGGAATACTGAGCGTGGGGAGGTTCCACCAACGGTCGGCAGTGCGTGGGTTCTAATGGAATGCCTAAGCTCGTCTCCCCTGAGGGTTTTCCTAATATCTCTGTGCCAGGGAATGCTAGGGGGGTTTGCAGGATATCCCAGTGACAGAGGCTGCCTCCCCTAAGTCAGGGAAGTTTTTTCTCAGACTTCCCTGAACAGGGAACACCTGTGACTGAAGAGAGCTTCGTGGAGTTGTCTCTCGAGCTCCCCCACGCACTGACAATGGTTCCGGAATCCGGAGCGTGGGGAGGTTCCACCAACGGTCGGCAGCGCGTGGGTTCTAACGGAAAGCCTAAGCTCGTCTCCCCTGAGGGTTTTCCTAATGTCTCTGTGCCAGGGAAAGCTAGGGGGTTTGCAGGATATCCCTGTGACAGAGGCTGCCTCCCCAAGGTCAGGGAAGTTATTTCTCGGACTTCCCCGTACACGGAACTCCTGTGACTGAAGAGAGCTGCGTGGAGTTGTCTCTCGAGCTCCCCCACGCACTGACAATCTTACCGGAACCCTGAGCGTGGGGAGGTTCCACCAACGGTCGGCAGCGCGTGGGTTCTAACGTAAAGAATAAGCTCGTCTCCCCTGTGGTTTTTCTTAATATCTCTGTGCCAGGGAATGCTAGGGGGATTTGCAGGATATCCCAGTGACAGAGGCTGCCTCCCCAAGGTCAGGGAAGGTATTTCTCGGACTTCCCCGAACAGGGAACACCTGTGACTGAAGAGAGCTGCGTGGAGTTGTCTCTCGAGCTCCCCCACGCACTGACAATTTTTCCGGAATCCTGAGCGTGGGGAGGTTCCACCAACGGTCGGCAGCGCGTTGGTTCTAACGGAAAGCCTAAGCTCGTCTCCCCTGAGGGTTTTCCTAATGTCTCTGTGCCAGGGAATGCTAGGGGGGTTTGCAGGATATCCCAGTGACAGAGGCTGCCTCCCCAAGGCCAGGGAATTTATTTCTCGGACTTCTCCGACAGGGAACACCTGTGAATGAAGAGAGCTGCGTGGAGTTGTCTCTCGATTTCCCCCACGCACTGACAATGGTTCCGGAATCCTGAACGTGGGGAGGTTCCACCAACGGTCGGCAGCGCGTGGGTTCTAACGGAAAGCCAAAGCTCGCCTCCCCTGAGTTTTTCCCTAATGTCTCTGTGCCAGGGAATGCAAGGGGGGTTTGCAGGATATCCCAGTGACATAGGCTGCCTCCCCAAGGTCAGGGAAATTATTTCTCGAACTTCCCCGAACAGGGAACACCTGTGACTGAAGAGAGCTGCGTGGAGTTGTCTCTCGAGCTCCCCCACGCACTGACAATGGTTCCGGAATCCTGAGCGTGGGGAGGTTCCACCAACGGTCGGCAGCGCGTGGGTTCTAACGGAAAGCCTAAGCTCGTCTCCCCTGAGTCTTTTCCTAATGTCTCTGTGCCAGGGAATGCTAGGGGGGTTTGCAGGATATCCCAGTGACAGAGGTTGCCTCCCCAAGGTCAGGGAAGATATTTCTCGGACTTCCCAGAACAGGGAACACCTGTGACTGAAGAGAGCTGTGTGGAGTTGTCTCTCGAGCTCCCCCACGCACTGACAATTTTTCCGGAATCCTGAGCGTGGGGATGTCCACCAACGGTCGGAAGCGCGTGGGTTCTAACGGAAAGCTTAAGCTCGTCTCCCCTGAGGGTTTTCCTAATGTCTCTGTGCCAGGGAATGTTAGGGGGGTTTGCAGGATATCCCAGTGACAGAGGCTGTCTCCCCAAGGTCAGGGAAGTTATTTCTCGGACTTCCCCGAACAGGGAACACCTGTGACTGAAGAGAGCTGCGTGGAGTTGTCTCTTGAGCTCCCCCACGCACTGACAATTTTTCCGGAATCCTGAGCGTGGGGAGTTTCCACCAACGATCGGCAGCGCGTGGGTTCTAACGGAAAGCGTAAGCTCATCTCCCCTGAGGGTTTTCCTAATGTCTCTGTGCCAGGGAATGCTAGGGGGGTTTGCAGGATATCCCAGTGACAGAGGCTGCCTCTCCAAGGTCAGGGAAGTTATTTCTCGGACTTCCCCGAACAGGGAACACCTGTGACTGAAGAGAGCTGCGTGGAGTTGTCTCTCGAGCTCCCCCACGCACTGACAATGTTTCCGGAATCCTGAGCGTGGGGAGGTTCCACCAACGGTCGGCAGTGCGTGGGTTCTAACGTAAAGCTTAAGCTCGTCTCCCCTGAGGGTTTTCCTAATGTCTCTGTGCCAGGGAATGCTAGGGGGGTTTGCAGGATATCCCAGTGACAGAGGCTGTCTCCCCAAGATAAGGGAAGGTATTTCTCGGACTTCCCCGAACAGGGAACACCTGTGACTGAAGAGATCTGCGTGGAGTTGTCTCTCGAGCTCCCCCACGCACTCACAATGGTTCCGGAATCCTGAGCGTGGGGAGGTTCCACCAACGGTCGGCAGCGCTTGTGTTCAAACGGAAAGCCTAAACTCGTCTCCCCTGAGTGTTTTCCTAATATCTCTGTGCCAGGGAATGCTAGGGGGGTTTGCAGGTTATCCCAGTGACAGAAGCTGCCTCCCCAAGGTCAGGGAAGGTATTTCTCGGACTTCCCCGAACAGGGAACACCTGTGACTGAAGAGAGCTGCGTGGAGATGTCTCTCGAGCTCCCCCACGCACTGACAATGTTTCCGGAATCCTGAGCGTGGGGAGGTTCCACCAACGGTCGGCAGCGCGTGGGTTCTAACGGAAAGCCTAAGCTCGTCTCCCCTGAGGGTTTTCCTAATGTCTCTGTGCCAGGGAAAGCTAGGGGGTTTGCAGGATATCGCAGAGACAGAGGCTGCCTCCCCAAGGTCAGGGAAGATATTTCTCGGACTTCCCCGAACAGGGAACACCTGTGACTGAAGAGAGCTGCGTGGATTTGTCTCTCGAGCTCCCCCACGCACTGACAATGGTTCCGGAATCCTGAGCGTGGGGAGGTTCCACCAACGGTCGGCAGAGCTTGGGTTCTAACGGAATGCCTAAGCTCGTCTACCCTGAGGGTTTTCCTAATGTCTCTGTGCCAGGGAATGCTAGGGGTGATTGCAGGATATCCCAATGTCAGAGGCTGCATCCACAAGCTCAGGGAAGTTATTTCTCAGACTTCCCCGAACAGGGAACACCTGTGACTGAAGAGAGCTGCGTGGAGTTGTCTCTCGAGCTCCCTCACGCACTGACGATGGTTCCGGAATACTGAGCGTGGGGAGGTTCCACCAACGGTCGGCAGCGCGTGGGTTTTAACGGAAAGCCTAAGCTCGTCTCCCCTGAGGGTTTTTCTAATTTCTCTGTGCCAGGGAATGCTAGGGGGGTTTGCAGGATAACCCAGTGACAGAGGCTGCCTCCCCAAGGTCAGGGAAGCTATTTCTCGGACTTCCCCGTACAGGGAACACCTGTGACTGAAGAGAGCTGCGTGGAGTTGTCTCTCGAGCTCCCCCACGCACTGACAGTGTTTCCGGAATCCTGAGCGTGGGGAGGTTCAACCAACGGTCGGCAGCGCGTCGGTTCTAACGGAAAGCCTAAACTCGTCTCCCTTGAGGGTTTTCATAATGTCTCTGTGCCAGGGAATGCTAGGGGGTTTTGCAGGATATCCCAGTGGCAGAGGCTGCCTCCCCAAGGTCAGGGAATGTATTTCTCGTACTTCCCTGAACAGGGAACACCTGTGACTGTAGAGAGCTGCGTGGAGTTGTCTCTCGAGCTCCCCCACGCACTGAGTATTGTTACGGAATACTGAGCGTGGGGAGGTTCCACCAACGGTCGGCAGTGCGTGGGTTCTAATGGAATGCCTAAGCTCGTCTCCCCTGAGGGTTTTCCTAATATCTCTGTGCCAGGGAATGCTAGGGGGGTTTGCAGGATATCCCAGTGACAGAGGCTGCCTCCCCTAAGTCAGGGAAGTTTTTTCTCAGACTTCCCTGAACAGGGAACACCTGTGACTGAAGAGAGCTTCGTGGAGTTGTCTCTCGAGCTCCCCCACGCACTGACAATGGTTCCGGAATCCGGAGCGTGGGGAGGTTCCACCAACGGTCGGCAGCGCGTGGGTTCTAACGGAAAGCCTAAGCTCGTCTCCCCTGAGGGTTTTCCTAATGTCTCTGTGCCAGGGAAAGCTAGGGGGTTTGCAGGATATCCCTGTGACAGAGGCTGCCTCCCCAAGGTCAGGGAAGTTATTTCTCGGACTTCCCCGTACACGGAACTCCTGTGACTGAAGAGAGCTGCGTGGAGTTGTCTCTCGAGCTCCCCCACGCACTGACAATCTTACCGGAACCCTGAGCGTGGGGAGGTTCCACCAACGGTCGGCAGCGCGTGGGTTCTAACGTAAAGAATAAGCTCGTCTCCCCTGTGGTTTTTCTTAATATCTCTGTGCCAGGGAATGCTAGGGGGATTTGCAGGATATCCCAGTGACAGAGGCTGCCTCCCCAAGGTCAGGGAAGGTATTTCTCGGACTTCCCCGAACAGGGAACACCTGTGACTGAAGAGAGCTGCGTGGAGTTGTCTCTCGAGCTCCCCCACGCACTGACAATTTTTCCGGAATCCTGAGCGTGGGGAGGTTCCACCAACGGTCGGCAGCGCGTTGGTTCTAACGGAAAGCCTAAGCTCGTCTCCCCTGAGGGTTTTCCTAATGTCTCTGTGCCAGGGAATGCTAGGGGGTTTTGCAGGATATCCCAGTGACAGAGGCTGCCTCCCAAAGTTCAGGGAAGGTATTTCTCGGACTTCCCCGAACAGGGAACACCTGTGACTGAAGAGAGCTGCGTGGAGTTGTCTCTCGAGCTCCCCCACGCACTGACAATGATTCCGGAATCCTGAGCGTGGGGAGGTTCCACCAACGGTCGGCAGCGCGTGGGTTCTAACGGAAAGCCTAAACTCGTCTCTCCTGAGGGTTTTCCTAATGTCTCTGTGCCAGGGATTTCTAGGGGGGTTTGCAGGATATCCCAGTGACAGAAGCTGCCTCCCCAAGGTCAGGGAAGGTATTTCTCGGACTTCCCCGAACAGGGAACTCCTGTGACTTAAGAGAGCTGCGTGGAGTTGTCTCTCGAGCTCCCCCACGCACTGACAATGGTTCCGAAATCCTGAGCGTGGGGAGGTTCCACCAACGGTCGGCAGCGCGTGGGTTCTAACGGAAACCCTAAGCTCGTCTAACCTGAGGGTTTTCCTAATGTCTCTGTGCCAGGGAATGCTAGGGGGGTTTGCAGGATATCCCAGTGACAGAGGCTGCCTCCCCAAGGTCAGGGAAGTTATTTCTCGGACTTCCCCGAACAGGGAACACCTGTGACTGAAGAGAGCTGCGTGGAGTTGTCTCTCGAGCTCCCCCACGCACTGACAATGGTTCCGGAATCCTGAGCGTGGGGAGGTTCCAGCAATGTTCGGCAGCGCGTGGGTTCTAACGGAAAGCCTAAGCTCGTCTCCCCTGAGGCTTTTCCTATTGTCTCTGTGCCAAGGAATGCTAGGGGGTTTTGCAGGATATCCCAGTGACAGAGGCTGCCTCCCCAAGGTCAGGGAAGTTGTTTCTCGGACTTCCCCGAACAGGGAACACCTGTGACAGAAGAGAGCTGCGTGGAGTTGTCTCTCGAGCTCCCCCACGCACTGACAATGGTTCCGGAATCCTGAGCGTGGGGAGGTTCCACCAACGGTCGGCAGCGCGTGGGTTCTAACGGAAAGCCTAAGCTCGTCTCCCCTGAGGGTTTTCCTAATGTCTCTGTGCCAGGGAATGCTAGGGGGGTTTGCAGGATATCCCAGTGACAGTGGCTGCCTCCCCAAGGTCAGGGAAGGTATTTCTCGGACTTCCCCGAACAGGGAACACCTGTGACTGAAGAGAGCTGCGTGGAGTTGTCTCTAGAGCTCCCCCACGCACTGACAATGGTTCCGGAATCCTGAGCGTGGGGAGGTTCCACCAACGGTCGGCAGCGCGTGGGTTCTAACGGAAAGCCTACACTCGACTCCCCTGAAGATTTTCCTAATTTCTCTGTGCCAGGGAATGCTAGTGGGATTTGCAGGATATCCCAGTGACAGAGGCTGCCTCCCCAAGTTCAGGGAAGTTATTTCACGGACTTCCCCGAACAGGGAACACCTGTGACTGAAGAGAGCTGCGTGGAGTTGTCTCTCGAGCTCCCCCACGCACTGACAATGGTTCCGGAATCCTGAGCGTGGGGAGGTTCCAGCAATGTTCGGCAGCGCGTGGGTTCTAACGGAAAGCCTAAGCTCGTCTAACCTGAGGGTTTTCCTAATGTCTCTGTGCCAGGGAATGCAAGGGTGGTTTGCAGGATATCCCAGTGACAGAGGCTGCCTCCCCAAGGTCAGGGAATTTATTTCTCGGACTTCCCCGAACAGGGAACACCTGTGACAAAAGAGAGCTGCGTGGAGTTGTCTCTCGAGCTCCCACACGCACTGACAATGGTTCCGGAATCCGGAGCGTGGGGAGGTTCCACCAACTGTCGGCAGCGCGTGGGTTCTAACGGAAAGCCTAAGCTCGTCTCCCCTGAGGATTTTCCTAATATCTCTGTTCCAGGGAATGCTAGGGGGGTTTTCAGGATATCCCAGAGTCAGAGGCTGCCTCCCCAATGTCAGGGAAGGTATTTCTCGGACTTCCCCGAACAGGGAACACCTGTGACAGAAGAGAGCTGCTTTGAGTTGGCTCTCGAGCTCCCACACGCACTGACAATTGCTCCGGAATCCTGAGCGTGCGGAGGTTCCACCAACGGTTGGCAGCGCGTGGGTTCTAACAGAAAGCCTAAGCTCGTCTCCCCTGAGGGTTTTCTTAATGTCTATGTGCCAGGGAATGCCAGGGGGGTTTGCAGGATATCCCAGTGACAGAGGCTGCCTCCCCAAGGTCAGGGAAGATATTTCTCAGACTTCCCCAAACAGGGAACACCTGTGACTGAAGAGAGCTGCGTGGAGATGTCTCTCGAGCTCCCCCACGCACTGACAATGTTTCCGGAATCCTGAGCGTGGGGAGGTTCCACCAACGGTCGGCAGCGCGTGGGTTCTAACGGAAAGCCTAAGCTCGTCTCCCCTGAGGGTTTTCCTAATGTCTCTGTGCCAGGGAATGCTAGGGGGTTTGCAGGATATCCCAGAGACAGAGGCTGCCTCCCCAAGGTCAGGGAAGATATTTCTCGGACTTCCCCGAACAGGGAACACCTGTGACTGAAGAGAGCTGCGTGGATTTGTCTCTCGAGCTCCCCCACGCACTGACAATGGTTCCGGAATCCTGAGCGTGGGGAGGTTCCACCAACGGTCGGCAGAGCTTGGGTTCTAACGGAATGCCTAAGCTCGTCTACCCTGAGGGTTTTCCTAATGTCTCTGTGCCAGGGAATGCTAGGGGTGATTGCAGGATATCCCAATGTCA
Organism: Vicugna pacos; assembly: GCF_048564905.1. Taxonomy (NCBI): domain Eukaryota; kingdom Metazoa; phylum Chordata; class Mammalia; order Artiodactyla; family Camelidae; genus Vicugna; species Vicugna pacos. The sequence continues at coordinate 49,531,054 of NW_027328721.1, read as the reverse complement.
GAGGCTGCATCCACAAGCTCAGGGAAGTTATTTCTCAGACTTCCCCGAACAGGGAACACCTGTGACTGAAGAGAGCTGCGTGGAGTTGTCTCTCGAGCTCCCTCACGCACTGACGATGGTTCCGGAATCCTGAGCGTGGGGAGGTTCCACCAACGGTCGGCAGCGCGTCGGTTCTAACGGAAAGCCTAAACTCGTCTCCCTTGAGGGTTTTCCTAATGTCTCTGTGCCAGGGAATGCTAGGGGGTTTTGCAGGATATCCCAGTGACAGAGGCTGCCTCCCCAAGGTCAGGGAAGGTATTTCTCGTACTTCCCTGAACAGGGAATACCTGTGACTGTAGAGAGCTGCGTGGAGTTGTCTCTCGAGCTCCCCCACGCACTGAGAATTGTTACGGAATCCTGAGCGTGGGGAGGTTCCACCAACGGTCGGCAGTGCGTGGGTTCTAATGGAATGCCTAAGCTCGTCTCCCCTGAGGGTTTTCCTAATATCTCTGTGCCAGGGAATGCTAGGGGGGTTTGCAGGATATCCCAGTGACAGAGGCTGCCTCCCCTAAGTCAGGGAAGTTTTTTCTCAGACTTCCCTGAACAGGGAACACCTGTGACTTAAGAGAGCTTCGTGGAGTTGTCTCTCGAGCTCCCCCACGCACTGACAATGGTTCCGGAATCCGGAGCGTGGGGAGGTTCCACCAACGGTCGGCAGCGCGTGGGTTCTAACGGAAAGCCTAAGCTCGTCTCCCCTGAGGGTTTTCCTAATGTCTCTGTGCCAGGGAAAGCTAGGGGGGTTTGCAGGATATCCCTGTGACAGAGGCTGCCTCCCCAAGGTCAGGGAAGTTATTTCTCGGACTTCCCCGTACACGGAACTCCTGTGACTGAAGAGAGCTGCGTGGAGTTGTCTCTCGAGCTCCCCCACGCACTGACAATCTTACCGGAATCCTGAGCGTGGGGAGGTTCCACCAACGGTCGGCAGCGCGTGGGTTCTAACGGAAAGAATAAGCTCGTCTCCCCTGTGGTTTTTCTTAATTCTCTGTGCCAGGGAATGCTAGGGGGATTTGCAGGATATCCCAGTGACAGAGGCTGCCTCCCCAAGGTCAGGGAAGGTATTTCTCGGACTTCCCCGAACAGGGAACACCTGTGACTGAAGAGAGCTGCGTGGAGTTGTCTCTCGAGCTCCCCCACGCACTGACAATTTTTCCGGAATCCTGAGCGTGGGGAGGTTCCACCAACGGTCGGCAGCACGTTGGTTCTAACGGAAAGCCTAAGCTCGTCTCCCCTGAGGGTTTTCCTAATGTCTCTGTGCCAGGGAATGCTAGGGGGGTTTGCAGGATATCCCAGTGACAGAGGCTGCCTCCCAAAGTTCAGGGAAGGTATTTCTCGGACTTCCCCGAACAGGGAACACCTGTGACTGAAGAGAGCTGCGTGGAGTTGTCTGTCGAGCTCCCCCACGCACTGACAATGTTGCCGGAATCCTGAGCGTGGGGAGGTTCCACCAACGGTCGGCAGCGCGTGGGATCTAACGGAAAGCTTAAGCTCGACTCTCCTGAGGGTTTTCCTAATGTCTCTGTGCCAGGGAATGCTAGGGGGGTTTGCAGGTTATCCCAGTGACAAAGGCTGCCTCCCCAAGGTCAGGGAAGGTATTTCTCGGACTTCCCAGAACAGGGAACACCTGTGACTGAAGAGAGCTGCGTGGAGTTGTCTCTCGAGCTCCCCCACGCACTGACAATGTTTCCGGAATCCTGAGCGTGGGGAGGTTCCACCAACGGTCGGCAGCGCGTGGGTTCTAACGGAAAGCCTAACTCGTCACCCCTGAGGGTATTTCTAATATCTCTGTCCCAGGGAATGCTAGGGGTGTTTGCAGGATATCCCAGTGACCGAGGCTGCCTCCCCATGTTCAGGGAAGTTATTTCTCAGACTTCCCCGAACAGGGAACACCTGTGAAAGAAGAGAGCTGCGTGGAGTTGTCTCTCGAGATCCCCCACGCACTGACAATGGTTCCGGAATCCTGAGCGTGGGGAGGTTCCACCAAAGGTCGGCAGCGCGTGGGTTCTAACGGAAAGCCTAAGCTCGTCTCCCCTGAGGGTTTTCCTAATGTCTCTGTGCCAGGGAATGCTAGGGGGGTTTGCAGGATATCCCAGTGACAGAGGCTGCCTCCCCAAGGCCAGGGAATGTATTTCTCGGACTTCTCCGACAGGGAACACCTGTGAATGAAGAGAGCTGCGTGGAGTTGTCTCTCGATATCCCCCACGCACTGACAATGGTTCCGGAATCCTGAGCGTGGGGAGGTTCCACCAACGGTCGGCAGCGCGTGGGTTCTAACGGAAAGCAAAAGCTCGCCTCCCCTGAGTTTTTCCCTAATGTCTCTGTGCCAGGGAATGCAAGGGGGGTTTGCAGGATATCCCAGTGACATAGGCTGCCTCCCCAAGGTCAGGGAAGTTATTTCTCGAACTTCCCCGAACAGGGAACACCTGTGACTGAAGAGAGCTGGTGGAGTTGTCTCTCGAGCTCCCCCACGCACTGACAATGGTTCCGGAATCCTGAGCGTGGGGAGGTTCCACCAACGGTCGGCAGCGCGTGGGTTCTAACGGAAAGCCTAAGCTCGTCTCCCCTGAGGCTTTTCCTAATGTCTCTGTGCCAGGAAATGCTAGGGGGGTTTGCAGGATATCCCAGTGACAGAGGCTGCCTCCCCAAGGTCAGGGAAGATATTTCTCGGACTTCCCAGAACAGGGAACACCTGTGACTGAAGAGAGCTGTGTGGAGTTGTCTCTCGAGCTCCCCCACGCACTGACATTTTTTCCGGAATCCTGAGCGTGGGGATGTCCACCAACGGTCGGAAGCGCGTGGGTTCTAACGGAAAGCTTAAGCTCGTCTCCCCTGAGGGTTTTCCTAATGTCTCTGTGCCAGGGAATGTTAGGGGGGTTTGCAGGATATCCCAGTGACAGAGGCTGTCTCCCCAAGGTCAGGGAAGTTATTTCTCGGACTTCCCCGAACAGGGAACACCTGTGACTGAAGAGAGCTGCGTGGAGTTGTCTCTTGAGCTCCCCCACGCACTGACAATTTTTCCGGAATCCTGAGCGTGAGGAGTTTCCACCAACGATCGTCAGCGCGTGGGTTCTAACGGAAAGCGTAAGCTCATCTCCCCTGAGGGTTTTCCTAATGTCTCTGTGCCAGGGAATGCTAGGGGGGTTTGCAGGATATCCCAGTGACAGAGGCTGCCTCTCCAAGGTCAGGGAAGTTATTTCTCGGACTTCCCCGAACAGGGAACACCTGTGACTGAAGAGAGCTGCGTGGAGTTGTCTCTCGAGCTCCCCCACGCACTGACAATGTTTCCGGAATCCTGAGCGTGGGGAGGTTCCACCAACGGTCGGCAGCGCGTGGGTTCTAACGTAAAGCTTAAGATCGTCTCCCCTGAGTGTTTTCCTAATGTCTCTGGGCCAGGGAATGCTAGGGGGGTTTGCAGGATATCCCAGTGACAGAGGCTGTCTCCCCAAGATAAGGGAAGGTATTTCTCGGACTTCCCCGAACAGGGAACACCTGTGACTGAAGAGATCTGCGTGGAGTTGTCTCTCGAGCTCCCCCACGCACTCACAATGGTTCCGGAATCCTGAGCGTGGGGAGGTTCCACCAACGGTCGGCAGCGCTTGTGTTCAAACGGAAAGCCTAAACTCGTCTCCCCTGAGTGTTTTCCTAATATCTCTGTGCCAGGGAATGCTAGGGGGGTTTGCAGGTTATCCCAGTGACAGAAGCTGCCTCCCCAAGGTCAGGGAAGGTATTTCTCGGACTTCCCCGAACAGGGAACACCTGTGACTGAAGAGAGCTGCGTGGAGATGTCTCTCGAGCTCCCCCACGCACTGACAATGTTTCCGGAATCCTGAGCGTGGGGAGGTTCCACCAACGGTCGGTAGCGCGTGGGTTCTAACGGAAAGCCTAAGCTCGTCTCCCCTGAGGGTTTTCCTAATGTCTCTGTGCCAGGGAATGCTAGGGGGTTTGCAGGATATCCCAGAGACAGAGGCTGCCTCCCCAAGGTCAGGGAAGATATTTCTCGGACTTCCCCGAACAGGGAACACCTGTGACTGAAGAGAGCTGCGTGGATTTGTCTCTCGAGCTCCCCCACGCACTGACAATGGTTCCGGAATCCTGAGCGTGGGGAGGTTCCACCAACGGTCGGCAGAGCTTGGGTTCTAACGGAATGCCTAAGCTCGTCTACCCTGAGGGTTTTCCTAATGTCTCTGTGCCAGGGAATGCTAGGGGTGATTGCAGGATATCCCAATGTCAGAGGCTGCATCCACAAGATCAGGGAAGTTATTTCTCAGACTTCCCCGAACAGGGAACACCTGTGACTGAAGAGAGCTGCGTGGAGTTGTCTCTCGAGCTCCCTCACGCACTGACGATGGTTCCGGAATCTTGAGCGTGGGGAGGTTCCACCAACGGTCGGCAGCGCGTGGGTTATAACGGAAAGCCTAAGCTCGTCTCCCCTGAGGGTTTTTCTAATTTCTCTGTGCCAGGGAATGCTAGGGGGGTTTGCAGGATATCCCAGTGACAGAGGCTGCCTCCCCAAGGTCAGGGAATTTATTTCTCGGACTTCCCCGTACAGGGAACACCTGTGACTGAAGAGAGCTGCGTGGAGTTGTCTCTCGAGCTCCCCCACGCACTGACAGTGTTTCCGGAATCCTGAGCGTGGGGAGGTTCAACCAACGGTCGGCAGCGCGTCGGTTCTAACGGAAAGCCTAAACTCGTCTCCCTTGAGGGTTTTCCTAATGTCTCTGTGCCAGGGAATGCTAGGGGGTTTTGCAGGATATCCCAGTGACAGAGGCTGCCTCCCCAAGGTCAGGGAAGGTATTTCTCGTACTTCCCTGAACAGGGAACACCTGTGACTGTAGAGAGCTGCGTGGAGTTGTCTCTCGAGCTCCCCCACGCACTGAGAATTGTTACGGAATCCTGAGCGTGGGGAGGTTCCACCAACGGTCGGCAGTGCGTGGGTTCTAATGGAATGCCTAAGCTCGTCTCCCCTGAGGGTTTTCCTAATATCTCTGTGCCAGGGAATGCTAGGGGGGTTTGCAGGATATCCCAGTGACAGAGGCTGCCTCCCCTAAGTCAGGGAAGTTTTTTCTCAGACTTCCCTGAACAGGGAACACCTGTGACTTAAGAGAGCTTCGTGGAGTTGTCTCTCGAGCTCCCCCACGCACTGACAATCTTACCGGAATCCTGAGCGTGGGGAGGTTCCACCAACGGTCGGCAGCGCGTGGGTTCTAACGGAAAGAATAAGCTCGTCTCCCCTGTGGTTTTTCTTAATATCTCTGTGCCAGGGAATGCTAGGGGGATTTGCAGGATATCCCAGTGACAGAGGCTGCCTCCCCAAGGTCAGGGAAGGTATTTCTCGGACTTCCCCGAACAGGGAACACCTGTGACTGAAGAGAGCTGCGTGGAGTTGTCTGTCGAGCTCCCCCACGCACTGACAATGTTTCCGGAATCCTGAGCGTGGGGAGGTTCCACCAACGGTCGGCAGCGCGTGGGATCTAACGGAAAGCTTAAGCTCGACTCTCCTGAGGGTTTTCCTAATGTCTCTGTGCCAGGGAATGCTAGGGGGGTTTGCAGGATATCCCAGTGACAAAGGTTGCCTCCCCAAGGTCAGGGAAGGTATTTCTCGGACTTCCCCGAACAGGGAACACCTGTGACTGAAGAGAGCTGCGTGGAGTTGTCTGTCGAGCTCCCCCACGCACTGACAATGTTTCCGGAATCCTGAGCGTGGGGAGGTTCCACCAACGGTCGGCAGCGCGTGGGATCTAACGGAAAGCTTAAGCTCGACTCTCCTGAGGGTTTTCCTAATGTCTCTGTGCCAGGGAATGCTAGGGGGGTTTGCAGGATATCCCAGTGACAAAGGCTGCCTCCCCAAGATCAGGGAAGGTATTTCTCAGACTTCCCAGAACAGGGAACACCTGTGACTGAAGAGAGCTGCGTGGAGTTGTCTCTCGAGCTCCCCCACGCACTGACAATGTTTCCAGAATCCTGAGCGTGGGGAGGTTCCACCAACGGTCGGCAGCGCGTGGGTTCTAACGGAAAGCCTAACTCGTCTCCCCTGAGGGTATTTCTAATATCTCCATCCCAGGGAATGCTAGGGGTGTTTGCAGGATATCCCAGTGACCGAGGCTGCCTCCCCATGTTCAGGGAAGTTATTTCTCAGACTTCCCCGAACAGGGAACACCTGTGAAAGAAGAGAGCTGCGTGGAGTTGTCTCTCGAGCTCCCCCACGCACTGACAATGTTTCCGGAATCCTGAACGTGGGGAGGTTCCTCCAACGGTCGGCAGCGCGTGGGTTCTAACGGAAAGCCTAAGCTCGTCTCCCCTGAGGGTTTTCCTAATTTCTCTGTGCCAGGGAATGCTAGGGGTGTTTGCAGGATATCCCAGTGACAGAGGTTGCCTCCCCAAGGTCAGGGAAGGTATTTCTCGGACTTCCCCGAACAGGGAACACCTGTGACTGAAGAGAGCTGCGTGGAGTTGTCTGTCGAGCTCCCCCACGCACTGACAATGTTTCCGGAATCCTGAGCGTGGGGAGGTTCCACCAAAAGTCGGCAGCGCGTGGGTTCTAACGGAAAGCCTAAGCTCGTCTCCCCTGAGGGTTTTCCTAATGTCTCTGTGCCAGGGAATGCTAGGGGGGTTTGCAGGATATCCCAGTGACAGAGGCTGCCTCCCCAAGGTCAGGGAAGGTATTTCTCGGACTTCCCCGAACAGGGAACACCTGTGACTGAAGACAGCTGCGTGGAGTTGTCTCTCGTGCTCCCCCACGCACTGACCATGTTTCCGGAATCCTGAGCGTGGGGAGGTTCCACCAAAGGTCGGCAGCGCGTGGGTTCTAACGGAAAGCCTAATCTCCTCTCCCCTGAGGGTTTTCCTAATGTCTCTGTGCCAGGGAATGCTAGGGGGGTTTGCAGGATATCCCAGTGACAGAGGCTGCCTCCCCAAGGTCAGGGAAGGTATTTCTCGGATTTCCCCGAACAGGGAACACCTGTGACTGAAGAGAGCTGCGTGGAGTTGTCTCTCGAGCTCCCCCACGCACTGACAATGGTTCCGAAATCCTGAGCGTGGGGAGGTTCCAGCAAAGTTCGGCAGCGCGTGGGTTCTAACGGAAAGCCTAAGCTCGTCTCCCCTGAGGGTTTTCCTAATTTCTCTGTGCCATGGAATGCTAGGGGGGTTTGCAGGATATCCCAGTGACAGAGGCTGCCTCCCCAAGGTCAGGGAAGGTATTTCTCGGACTTCCCCGAACAGGGAACACCTGTGACTGAAGAGAGATGCGTGGAGTTGTCTCTCGAGCTCCCCCACGTACTGACAATGATTCCGGAATCCTGAGCGTCGGGAGGTTCCACCAACGGTCGGCAGCGCGTGTGTTCTAACGGAAAGCATAAGCTCGTCTCCCCTGAGGGTTTTCCTAAAGTCTCTGTGCCAGGGAATGCTAGGGGGTTTTCAGGATATCCCAGTGACTGAGGCTGCCTCCCCAAGGTCAGGGAAGTTATTTCTCGGACTTCCCCAAACAGGGAACACATGTGACTGAAGAGAGCTGCGTGGAGTTTTCTCTCGAGCTCCCCCACGCACTCACAATGGTTCCGGAATCCTGAGCGTGGGGAGGTTCCACCAACGGTCGGCAGCGAGTGGGTTCTAACGGAAAGCATAAGCTCGTCTCCCCTGAGGGTTTTCCTAAAGTCTCTGTGCCAGGGAATGCTAGGGGGTTTTCAGGATATCCCAGTGACAGAGGCTGCCTCCCCAAGGTCAGGGAAGTTATTTCTCGGACTTCCCCAAACAGGGAACACATGTGACTGAAGAGAGCTGCGTGGAATTGACTCTCGAGGTCCCCCACGCACTGACAATGGTTCCGGAATTCTGAGCGTGGGGAGGTTCCACCAATGGTCGGCAGCGCGTGGGTTCTAACGGAAAGCCTTAGCTCGTCTCCCCTGAGGGTTTTCCTAATGTCTCTGTGCCAGGGAATGCTAGGGGGGTTTGCAGGATATCCCAGTGACAGAGGCTGCCTCCCCAAGGTCAGGGAACGTATTTCTCGGACTTCCCCAAACAGGGAACACCTGTGACTGAAGAGAGCTGCGTGGAGTTTTCTCTCGAGCTCCCCCACGCACTGACAATGTTTCCGGAATCCTGAGCGTGGGGAGGTCCCACCAACGGTCGGCAGCGCGTGTGTTCTAACGGAAAGCCTAAGCTCGTCTCCCCTGAGGGTTTTCCTAATGTCTCTGTGCCATGGAATGCTAGGGGGTTTTGCAGGATATTCCAGTGACAGAGGCTGCCTCCCCAAGGTCAGGGAAGTTATTTCTCGGACTTCCCGGAACAGGGAACACCTGTGAATGAAGAGAGCTGCGTGGAGTTTTCTCTCGAGCTCCCCCACGCACTCACAATGGTTCCGGAATCCTGAGCGTGGGGAGGTTCCACCAACGGTCGGCAGCGAGTGGGTTCTAACGGAAAGCCTAAGCTCGTCTCCCCTGAGGGTTTTCCTAATTTCTCTGTGCCAGGGAATGCTAGGGGGGTTTGCAGGATATCCCAGTGACAGAGGCTGCCTCCCCAAGTTCAGGGAAGTTATTTCTCGGACTTCCCCGAACAGGGAACACCTGTGACTGAAGAGAGCTGCGTGGAGTTGTCTCTCGTGCTCCCCCACGCTCTGACAATGTTTCCAGAATCCTGAGCGTGGGGATTTTCCACCAACTGTCGGCACCGCGTTGGTTTTATCGGAAAGCCTAAGCTCGTCTCCCCTGAGTGTTTTCCTAATGTCTCTGTGCCAGGGAATGCTAGGGGGGTTTGGAGGATATTCCAGTGACAGAGACTGCCTCCCCAAGGTCAGGGAAGTTATTTCTCAGACTTCCCCCGACAGGGAACACCTGTGACTGAAGAGACCTGCGTGGAATTGTCCCTCGAGCTCCCCCACGCACTGATAATGATTCCGTAATCCTGAGCGTGGGGAGGTTCCACCTACGTTCGGCAGCGCGTGGGTTCTAACTGAAAGCCTAAGCTCGTCTCCCCTGAGGGTTTTCCTAATATCTCTGTGCCAGGGAATGCTAGGGGGGTTTGCAGGATATCCCAGTGACAGAGGCTGCCTCCCCAAGTTCAGGGAAGTTATTTCTCGGACTTCACCGAACAGGGAACACCTGTGACTGAAGAGAGCTGCGTGGAGTTGTCTCTCGAGCTCCCCCACGCACTGACAATTGTTTCGGAATCCTGAGCGTTGGGAGGTTCCAACAACGGTCGGCAGCGCGTGGGTTCTAACGGAGAGCCTAAGCTCGTCTCCCCTGAGTGTTTTCCTAATATCTCTGTGCCAGGGAATGCAAGGGGGGTTTGGAGGATATCCCAGTGACAGAGGCTGCATCCCCAAGGTCAGGGAAGGTATTTCTCGGACTTCCCCTAAAAGGGAACACCTGTGACTGAAGAGAGCTGCGTGGAGTTGTCTCTCGTGCTCCCCCACGATCTGACAATGGTTCCAAAATCCTGAGCGTGGGGATTTTCCACCAACGGTCGACAGCGCGTTGGGTCTATCGGAAAGCCTAAGCTCGTCTCCCCTGAGGGTTTTCGTAATGTCTCTGTGCCAGGGAATGCTAGGGGGGTTTGCAGGATATCCCAGTGACAGAGGCTGCCTCCCCAAGGTCAGGGAAGGTATTTCTCGGACTTCCCCGAACAGGGAACACCTGTGACTGAAGAGAGCTGCGTGGAGTTGTCTCCCGAGCTCCCCCACGCTCTGACAATGCTTCCGGAATCCTGAGCGTGGGGAGGTTCCACCAACTGTCGGCAGCGCGTGGGTTCTAACGGAAAGCCTAAGCTCGTCTCCCCTGAGGGTTTTACTAATGTCTCTGTGCCAGGGAATGCTAGGGGGGTTTGCAGGATATCCCAGTGACAGAGGCTGCCTCCCCAAGTTCAGGGAAGGTATTTCTCGGACTTCCCCGAACAGGGAACACCTGTGATTGAAGAGATGTGCGTAGAGTTGTCTCTCGTGATCCCCCACGCACTGACAATGGTTCCGGAATCCTGAGCGTGGGGAGGTTCCACCAACGGTCGGAAGCGCGTGGTTTCTTTCGGAAAGCCTAAGCTCGTCTCCCCTGAAGATTTTCCTAATTTCTCTGTGCCAGGGAATGCTAGGGGGGTTTGCAGGATATCACAGTGACAGAGGCTGCCTCCCCAAGGTCAGGGAACGTATTTCGCGGACTTCCCCGAACAGGGAACACCTGTGACTGAAGAGAGCTGCGTGGAGTTGTCTCTCGAGCTCCCCCACGCACTGACAATGGTTCCGGAATCCTGAGCTTGGGGAGGTTCCATCAACGTTCGGCAGCGCGTGGGTCCAAACGGAAAGCCAAAGCTCGTCTCCCCTGAGGGTTTTCCTAATGTCTCTGTGCCAGGGAATGCTAGGGATGTTTCCAGGATATCCCAGTGACACAGGCTGCCTCCCCAAGGTCAGGGAAGGGGTTTTTAGGACTTCTCCGAACAGGGAACACCTGTGATTGAAGAGAGCTCCGTGGAGTTGTCTCTCGAGCTCCCCCACGCACTGACAATGGTTCCGGAATCCTGAGCGTGGGGAGGTTCCACCAACGGTCGGCAGCGCGTGGGTTCTAACGGAAAGCCTAAGCTCGTCTCCCCTGAGGGTTTTCCTAATGTCTCTGTGCCAGGGAATGCTAGGGGGGTTTTCAGGATATCCCAGTGACAGAGGCTGCCTCCCCAAGTTCAGGGAAGTTATTTCTCGGACTTCCCGGAACAGGGAACACCTGTGAATGAAGAGAGCTGCGTGGAGTTGTCTCTCGAGCTCCCCCACGCACTGACAATGGTTCCGGAATCCTGAGCGTGGGGAGGTTCCACCAACGGTCGGCAGCGCGTGGGTTCTAACGGAAAGCCTATGCTCGTCTCCCCTGAGGGTTTTCCTAATTTCTCTGTGCCAGGGAATGCTAGGGGGGTTTGCAGGATATCCCAGTGACAGAGGCTGCCTCCCCAAGTTCAGGGAAGTTATTTCTCGGACTTCCCCGAACAGGGAACACCTGTGACTGAAGAGAGCTGCGTGGAGTTGTCTCTCGTGCTCCCCCACGCTCTGACAATGTTTCCAGAATCCTGAGCGTGGGGATTTTCCACCAACTGTCGGCACCGCGTTGGTTTTATCGGAAAGCCTAAGCTCGTCTCCCCTGAGTGTTTTCCTAATGTCTCTGTGCCAGGGAATGCTAGGGGGGTTTGGAGGATATCCCATTGACAGAGACTGCCTCCCCAAGGTCAGGGAAGTTATTTCTCAGACTTCCCCCGACAGGGAACACCTGTGCCTGAAGAGACCTGCGTGGGGTTGTCCCTCGAGCTCCCCCACGCACTGATAATGATTCCGTAATCCTGAGCGTGGGGAGGTTCCAACAACTTTCGGCAGCCCGTGGGTTCTAACGGAAAGCCTAAGCTCGTCTCCCCTGAGGGTTTTACTAATGTCTCTGTGCCAGGGAATGCTAGGGGGGTTTGCAGGATATCCCAGTGACAGAGGCTGCCTCCCCAAGTTCAGGGAAGGTATTTCTCGGACTTCCACGAACAGGGAACACCTGTGACTGAAGAGATGTGCGTAGAGTTGTCTCTCGTGATCCCCCACGCACTGACAATGGTTCCGGAATCCTGAGCGTGGGGAGGTTCCACCAACGGTCGGAAGCGCGTGGTTTCTTACGGAAAGCCTAAGCTCGTCTCCCCTGAAGATTTTCCTAATTTCTCTGTGCCAGGGAATGCTAGGGGGGTTTGCAGGATATCCCAGTGACAGAGGCTGCCTCCCCAAGGTCAGGGAACGTATTTCGCGGACTTCCCCGAACAGGGAACACCTGTGACTGAAGAGAGCTGCGTGGAGTTGTCTCTCGAGCTCCCCCACCCACTGACAATGGTTCCGGAATCCTGAGCGTGGGGAGGTTCCATCAACGTTCGGCAGCGCTTGGGTCCAAACGGAAAGCCAAAGCTCGTCTCCCCTGAGGGTTTTCCTAATGTCTCTGTGCCAGGGAATGCTAGGGTTGTTTCCAGGATATCCCAGTGACACAGGCTGCCTCCCCAAGTCAGGGAAGGTGTTTTTAGGACTTCTCCGAACAGGGAACACCTGTGATTGAAGAGAGCTCCGTGGAGTTGTCTCTCGAGCTCCCCCACGCACTGACAATGGTTCCGGAATCCTGAGCGTGGGGAGGTTCCACCAACGGTCGGCAGCGCGTGGGTTTTAACGGAAAGCCTAAGCTCGTCTCCCCTGAGGGTTTTCCTAATGTCTCTGTGCGAGGGAATGCTAGGGGGGTTTGCAGGATATCCCAGTGACAGAGGCTGCCTCCCCAAGTTCAGGGAAGTTATTTCTCGGACTTCCCGGAACAGGGAACACCTGTGAATGAAGAGAGCTGCGTGGAGTTGTCTCTCGAGCTCCCCCACGCACTGACAATGGTTCCGGAATCCTGAGCGTGGGGAGGTTCCACCAACGGTCGGCAGCGCGTGGGTTCTAACGGAAAGCCTATGCTCGTCTCCCCTGAGGGTTTTCCTAATTTCTCTGTGCCAGGGAATGCTAGGGGCTTTTGCAGGATATCCCAGTGACAGAGGCTGCCTCCCCATGGTCAGGGAAGGTATTTCTCGGACTTCCCCGAACAGGGAACACCTGTGACTGAAGACAGCTGCGTGGAGTTGTCTCTCGAGCTCCCCCACGCACTGACAATGTTTCCGGAATCCTGAGCGTGGGGAGGTTCCACCAACGGTCGGCAGCGCGTGGGTTCTAACGGAAAGCCTAAACTCGTCTCCCCTGAAGTTTTTCCTAATGTCTCTGTGCCAGGGAATGCTAGGGGGCTTTGCAGGATATCCCAGTGACACAGGCTGCCTCCCCAAGGTCAGGGAAGTTATTTCTCGGACTTCCCCGAACAGGGAACACCTGTGACTGAAGAGAGCTGCGTGGAGTTGTCTCTCGAGCTCCCCCACGCACTGACAATGTTTCCGGAATCCTGAGGGTGGGGAGGTTCCACCAACGGTCGGCAGTGCGTGGGTTCTAACGGAAAGCCTAAGCTCGTCTCCCCTGAGCTTTTTCCTAATGTCTCTGTGCCAGGGAATGCAAGGGGGGTTTGCAGGATATCCCAGTGACAGAGGCTGCCTCCCCAAGGTCAGGGAAGTTATTTCTCGGAATTCCACGAACAGGTAACACCTGTGACTGAAGAGACCTGCGTGGAGTTGTCTCTCGTGCTCCCCCACGCACTGACAATGGTTCCGGAATCCTGAGCGTGGGGAGGTTCCACCAACGGTCGGCAGCGCGTGGGTTCTAACAGAAAGTCTAAGCTCGTCTCCCCTGAGGGTTTTCCTAATGTCTCTGTGCCAGGGAATGCTAGGGGGGTTTGCAGGATATTCCAGTGTCAGAGGCTGCCTCCTCAAGGTCAGGGAAGCTATTTCTCGGACTTCCCTGAACAGGGAACACCTGTGACTGAAGAGAGCTGCGTGGAGTTGTCTCTCGAGCTCCTCCACGCAATGATAATGGTTCCGGAATCCTGAGCTTGGGGAGGTTCCACCAACGGTCGGCAGCACGTGGGTTCTAACGGAAAGCCTAAGCTCGTCTCCCCTGAGGGTTTTCCTAATGTCTCTGTGCCAGGGAATGCTAGGGGGGTTTGCAGGATATCCCAATGACAGAGTCTGTCTCCCCAAGGTCAGGGAATTTATTTCTCGTACTTCCCCGAACAGGGAACACATGTGACTGAAGAGAGCTGCGTGGAGTTGTCTCTCGAGCTCCCCCACGCACTGACAATGGTTCCAGAATCCAAAGCGTAGGGAGGTTCCACCAACGGTCGGCAGCGCGTGGGTTCTAACGGAAAGCCTAAGCTCGTCTCCCCTGAGGCTTTTCCTAATGCCTCTGTGCCAGGGAATGCTAGGGGTGTTTGCACGATTTCCCAGTGACAGAAGCTGCCTCCCCAAGGTCAGTGAAGGTATTTCTCGGACTTTCCCGAACAGGGAACACCTGTGACTGAAGAGAGCTGCGTGGATTTTTCTCTCGAGCTCTCCCACGCACTGACAATGGTTCCGGAATCCTGAGCATGGGGATGTTCCACCAACGGTCGGCAGCGCGTGGGTTCTAACGGAAAGCTTAAGCTCGTCTCCCCTGAGGGTTTTCCTAATGTCTCTCTGCCAGGGAATGCTAGGGGGGTTTGCAGGATATCCCGGTGACAGAGGCTGCCTCCCCAAACTCAGGGAAGCTCTTTCTCGGACTTCCCCAAACAGGAAAAACCTGTGACTGAAGAGAGCTGCGTGGAGTTTTCTCTCGAGCTCCCCCACGCACTGACAATGGTTCCGGAATCCTGAGCGTGGGGAGGTTCCTCCAACGGTCGGCAGCACGTGGGTTCTAACGAAATGCCTACGCTCGACTCCCCTGAGTGTTTTCCTAATGTCTCTGTGCCAGGGAATGCTAGGGGGTTTTGCAGGATATCCCAGTGACAGAGGCTGCCTCCCCAATGTAAGGGAAGGTATTTTTCGGACTTCCCCGAACAGGGAACACCTGTGAATGAAGAGAGCTGCGTGGAGTTATCTCTCGAGCTCCCCCACGCACTGACAATGGTTCCGGAATCGTGAGCGTGGGGAGGTTCCACCAACGGTCGGCAGGGCGTGGGTTCTAACGGAAAGCCTAAGCTCGTCTCCCTGAGGGTTTTCCTAATGTCTCTGTGCCAGGGAATGCTAGGGGTGATTGCAGGATATCCCAGTGACTGAGGCTGCCTCCCCAAGGTCAGGGAAGGTATTTCTCGGACTTCCCCGAACAGGGAAAACCTGTGACTGTAGAGAGCTGCGTGGAGTTGTCTCTCGTGCTCCCCCACGCACTGACAATGGTTCCGGAATCCTGAGCGTGGGGAGGTTCCACCAACGGTCGGCAGCGCTGTGGGATCTAACGGAAAGCCTAAGCTCGTCTCCCCTGTGGGTTTTCCTAATATCTCTCTGCCAGGGAATGCTAGCGGGGATTGCAGGAAATCCCAGTGACAGAGGCTGCCCCCCAAGGTCAGGGAAGGTATTTCTCGGACTTCCCCGAACAGGGAACACCTGTGACTGAAGAGAGCTGCGTGGAGTTGTCTCTCGAGCTCCCCCACGCACTGACAATGGTTCCGGAATCCTGAGGGTGGGGAGGTTCCACCAACGGTCGGCAGCGCGTGGGTTCTAACGGAAAGCCTAAGCTCGTCTCCCCTGAGGGTTTTCCTAATGTCTCTGTGCCAGGGAATGCTAGGGGGGTTTGCAGGATATCCCAGTGACAGAGGCTGCCTCTCCAAGGTCAGTGAAGGTATTTCTCGGACTTCCCCGAACAGGGAACACCTGTGACTGAAGAGAGTTGCGTGGAGTTGTCTCTCGAGCTTCCCCACGCACTGACAATGGTTCCGGAATCCTGAGCGTGGGGAGGTTCCACCAACGGTCGGCAGCGAGTGGGTTCTAACGGAAAGCCTAAGCTCGTCTCCCATGAGGGTTTTCCTAATGTCTCTGTGCCAGGGAATGCTAGGGTGGTTTGCAGGATATCCCAGTGACAGAGGCTGCCTCCCCAAGGTCAGGGAAGGTATTTCTCGGAATTCCCCGAACAGGGAACACCTGTGAATGAAGAGAGCTGCGTGGAGTTGTCTCTCGAGCTCCTCCACGCACTGAAAATGGTTCCGGAATCCTGAGCGTGGGGAGGTTCCACCAACGGTCGTCAGGGCGTGGGTTCTAACGGAAAGCCTAAGCTCGTCTCCCCTGAGGGTTTTCCTAATGTCTCTGTGCCAGGGAATGCTAGGGGGGTTTGCATGATATCCCAGTGACAGAGGCTGCCTTCCCAAGGTCAGGGAATATATTTCTCGGACTTCCCCGAACAGGGAACACCTGTGACTGAAGAGAGATGCGTGGAGTTGTCTCTCGAGATCCCCCACGCACTGACAATGGTTCCGGAATCCTGAGCGTGGGGAGGTTCCACCAACGGTCGGCAGTGCGTGGGTTCTAACGGAAAGCCTAAGCTGGTCTCCCCTGAGGGTTTTCCTAATGTCTCTGTGCCAGGGAATGCTAGGGGGTTTTGCAGGATATCCCAGTGACAGAGTCTGCCTCCCCAAGTTAAGGGAAAGTATTTCTCGGACTTTCCCGAAGAGGGAACACCTGTGAATGAAGAGAGCTGCGTGGAGTTGTCTCTCGAGCTCCCCCACGCACTGACAATGGTTCCGGAATCCTGAGCGTGGGGAGGTTCCACCAAAGGTCGGCAGCGCGTTGGTTCTAACGGAAAGCCTAAGCTCGTTACCCCTGAGGGTTTTCCTAATGTCTCTGTGCCAGGGAATGCTAGGGGGTTTTGCAGGATATCCCAGTGACAGAGGCGGCCTCCCCAATGTAAGGGAAGGTATTTTTCGGACTTCCCCGAACAGGGAACACCTGTGAATGAAGAGAGCTGCGTGGAGTTGTCTCTCGAGTTCCCCACGCACTGACAATGGTTCCGGAATCGTGAGCGTGGGGAGGTTCCACCAAAAGTCGACAGCGCTGTGGGATCTAACGGAAAGCCTAAGCTCGTCTCCCCTGAGGGTTTTCCTAATATCTCTCTGCCAGGGAATTCTAGCGGGGTTTGCAGGGAATCCCAGTGACAGCGGCTGCCCCCCAAGGTCAGGGAAGGTATTTCTCGGACTTCCCCGAACAGGGAACACCTGTGACTGAAGAGAGCTGCGTGGAGTTGTCTCTCGAGCTCCCCCACGCACTGACAATGGTTCCGGAATCCTGAGGGTGGGGAGGTTCCACCAACGGTCGGCAGCGCGTGGGTTCTTATGGAACGCCTAAGCTCGTCTCCCCTGAGGGTTTTCCTAATGTCTCTGTGCCAGGGAATGCTAGGGGGTTTTGCAGGATATCCCAGTGACATTCGCTGCCTCCCCAAGGTCAGGGAAGGTATTTCTCGGACTTCCCCGAACAGGGAACTCCTGTGACTGAAGAGAGCTGCGTGGAGTTGTCTCTCGAGTTTCCCCACGCACTGACAATGGTTCCGGAATCCTGAACGTGGGGAGGTTCCACCAACGGTCGGCAGCGCGTGGGTTCTAACGGAAAGCCTAAGCTCGTCTCCCATGAGGGTTTTCCTAATGTCTCTGTGCCAGGGAATGCTAGGGTGGTTTGCAGGATATCCCAGTGACAGAGGCTGCCTCCCGAAGGTCAGGGAAGTTATTTCTCGGAATTCCCCGAACAGGGAACACCTGTGAATGAAAAGAGCTGCGTGGAGTTTTCTCTCGAGCTCCCCCACGCACTGACAATGGTTCCGGAATCCTGAGCGTGGGGAGGTTCCACCAATGGTCGGCAGCGCGTGGGTTCTAACGGAAAGCCTAAGCTCGTCTCCCCTGAGGATTTTCCTAATATCTCTGTGTCAGGGAATGCTAGGGGTGATTGCAGGATATCCCAGTGACAGAGGCTGCCTCCCCAAGGTCAGGGAAGTTATTTCTCGGACTTCCCCGAAAAGGGAACACCTGTGACTGAAGAAAGCTGCGTGGAGTTGTCTCTCGAGCTCCCCCACGCTCTGACAATGGTTCCGGAATCCTGAGCGTGGGGAGGTTCCACCAATTGTCGGCAGCGCGTGGGTTCTAACGGAAAGCCTTAGCTCGTCTCCCCTGAGGGTTTTCCTAATGTCTCTGTGCCAGGGAATGCTAGGGGGGTTTGCAGGATATCCCAGTGACTGAGGCTGCCTCCCCAAGTTCAGGGAATGTTTTTCTCAGACTTCCCCGAACAGGGAACACCTGTGACTGAAGAGAGCTGCGTGGAGTTTTCTCTCGAGCTCCCCCACGCACTGACAATGTTTCCGGAATCCTGAGCGTGGGGAGGTTCCACCAACGGTCGGCAGCGCGTGGGTTCTAACGGAAAGCCTAAGCTTGTATCCCCTGAGGGTTTTCCTAATGTCTCTGTGCCAGGGAAGGCTAGGGGGGTTTGCAGGATATCCCAGTGACAGAGTCTGTCTCCCCAAGGTCAGGGAAGTTATTTCTCGGACTTCCCCGAACAAGGAACACCTGTGAATGAAGAGAGCTGCGTGGAGTTATATCTCGAACTCTCCCATGCACTGACAATGGTTCCGGAATCCTGAGCGTGGGGAGGTTCCACCAACGGTCGGCAGCGCGTGGGTTCTAACGGAAAGCCTAAGCTCGTCTCCCCTGAGGGTTTTCCTAATGTCTCTGTGCCAGGGAATGCTAGGGGGGTTTGCAGGATATCCCAGTGACAGAGGCTGCCTCCCCAAGGTCAGGGAAGGTATTTCTCGGAATTCCCCGAACAGGGAACACCTGTGAATGAAGAGAGCTGCGTGGAGTTGTCTCTCGAGCTCCCCCACGCACTGACAATGGTTCCGGAATCCTGAGCGTGGGGAGGATCCACCAACGGTCGGCAGCGCGTGGGTTCTAACGGAAAGCCTAAGCTCGTCTCCCCTGAGGGTTTTCCTAATTTCTCTGTGCCAGGGAATGCTAGGGGGGTTTGCAGGATATCCCAGTGACAGAAGCTGCCTCCCCAATGTCAGGGAAGATATTTCTCGGACTTCCCCGAACAGGGAACACCTGTGACTGAAGAGAGCTGCGTGGAGTTGTCTCTCGTGCTCCCCCACGCAAGGACAATGGTTCCGGAATGCTGAGCGTGGGGAGGTTCCACCAACTGTCGGCAGCACGTGGGTTCTAACGGAAAGCCTAAGCTAGTCTCCCCTGAGGGTTTTCCTAATGTCTCTTTGCCAGGGAATGCTAGGGGTGTTTGCAGGATATCCCAGTGAGAGAGGCTGCCTCCCCAAGTTCAGGGAAGTTATTTCTCGGACCTCCCCGAACAGGAAACAGCTGTGACTGAAGAGAGCTGAGTGGAGTTGTCTCTCGAGCTCCCACACGCACTGACAATGGTTCCGGAATCCTGAGCGTGGGGAGGGTCCACCAACGGTCGGCAGCACATGGGTTCTAATGAAACGCCTAAGCTCGTCTCCCCTGAGGGTTTTCTTAATTCTCTGTGCCAGGGAATGCTAGGGGGGTTTGCAGGATATCCCAGTGACAGAGTCTGCCTCCCCAAGGTCAGGGAAGTTATTTCTAGGACTTCCCCGGACAGGGAACACCTGTGACTGAAGAGAGCTGCGTGGAGTTTTCGCTCGAGCTCCCGAACGCAGTGACAATGGTTCCGGAATCCTGAGCGTGGGGAGGTTCCACCAACGGTCGGCAGCGCGTGGGTTCTAACGGAAAGCCTAAGCTCGTCTCCCCTGAGGGTTTTCCTAATGTCTCTGTGCCAGGGAATGCTAGGGGGGTTTGCAGGATATCCCAGTGACAGAAGCTGCCTCCCCAAGATCAGGGAAGGTATTTCTCGGACTTCCCCGAACAGAGAACTCCTGTGACTGTAGAGAGCTGCTTGGAGTTGTCTCTCGAGCTCCCACACGCACTGACAATGTTTCCGGATTCCTGAGCGTGCTGAGGTTCCACCAACGGTCGGCAGCACGTGGGTTCTAACGAAATGACTACGGTCGTCTCCCCTGAGGGTTTTCCTAATGTCTCTGTGCCAGGGAAAGCTAGGGGGGTTTGCAGGATATCCCAGTGACAGAGGCTGCCTCCCCAAGGTCAGGGAAGGTATTTCTCGGACTTCCCCGAACAGGGAACACCTGTGAATGAAGAGAGCTGCGTGGAGTTGTCTATCGAGCTCCCCTACGCACTGACAATAGTTCCAGAATCCTGAGCGTGGGGAGGTTCCACCAACGGTCGGCAGCGCGTGGGTTCAAACGGAAAGCATAAGCTCGTCTCCCCTGAGGGTTTTCCTAATATCTCTATGCCAGGGAATGCTAGGGGGGTTTGCAGGATATCCCAGTGACAGAGGCTGCCTCCCCAAGGTCAGGGAAGTTATTTATCGGACGTCCCCAACAGGGAACACCTGTGACTGGAGAGAGCTGCGTGGAGATGTCTCTCGACCTTCCCCACGCACTAACAATGTTTCCGGAATCCTGAGGGTGGGGAGGTTCCACCAACGGTCGGCAGCGCGTGGGTTCTTATGGAACGCCTAAGCTCGTCTCCCCTGAGGGTTTTCCTAATGTCTCTGTGCCAGGGAATGCTAGGGGGTTTTGCAGGATATCCCAGTGACATTCGCTGCCTCCCCAAGGTCAGGAAAGGTATTTCTCGGACTTCCCCGAACAGGGAACACCTGTGACTGAAGAGAGCTGCGTGGAGTTGTCTCTCGAGCTCCCCCACGCACTGACAATTGTTCCGGAATCCTGAGCGTGGGGAGGATCCACCAACGGTCGGCAGCGCGTGGGTTCTAACGGAAAGCATAAGCTCGTCTCCCCTGAGGGTTTTCCTAATTTCTCTGTGCCAGGGAATGCTAGGGGGGTTTGCAGGATATCCCAGTGACAGAAGCTGCCTCCCCAATGTCAGGGAAGATATTTCTCGGACTTCCCCGAACAGGGAACATCTGTGACTGAAGAGAGGTGCGTGGAGTTGTCTCTCGTGCTCCCCCACGCACGGACAATGGTTCCGGAATGCTGAGCGTGGGGAGGTTCCACCAACTGTCGGCAGCACGTGGGTTCTAACGGAAAGCCTAAGCTAGTCTCCCCTGAGGGTTTTCCTAATGTCTCTTTGCCAGGGAATGCTAGGGGGGTTTGCAGGATATCCCAGTGAGAGAGGCTGCCTCCCCAAGGTCAGGGAAGTTATTTCTCGGACTTCCCCGAACAGGAAACAGCTGTGACTGAAGAGAGCTGCGTGGAGTAGTCTCTCGAGCTCCCACACGCACTGACAATGGTTCCGGAATCCTGAGCGTGGGGAGGGTCCACCAACGGTCGGCAGCACGTGGGTTCTAATGAAACGCCTAAGCTCGTCTCCCCTGAGGGTTTTCCTAATGTCTCTGTGCCAGGAAATGCTAGGGGGGTTTGCAGGATATCCCAGTGACAGAGTCTGCCTCCCCAAGGTCAGGGAAGTTATTTCTCGGACTTCCCCGGACAGGGAACACCTGTGACTGAAGAGAGCTGCGTGGAGTTTTCGCTCGAGCTCCCGAACGCACTGACAATGGTTCCGGAATCCTGAGCGTGGGGAGGTTCCACCAACGGTCGGCAGCGCGTGGGTTCTAACGGAAAGCATAAGCTCGTCTCCCCTGAGGGTTTTCCTAATGTCTCTGTGCCAGGGAATGCTAGGGGGGTTTGCAGGATATCCCAGTGACAGAAGCTGCCTCCCCAAGATCAGGGAAGGTATTTCTCGGACTTCCCCGAACAGAGAACTCCTGTGACTGTAGAGAGCTGCTTGGAGTTGTCTCTCGGGCTCCCACACGCACTGACAATGGTTCCGGATTCCTGAGCGTGCTGAGGTTCCACCAACGGTCGGCAGCACGTGGGTTCTAACGAAATGACTACGGTCGTCTCCCCTGAGGGTTTTCCTAATGTCTCTGTGCCAGGGAAAGCTAGGGGGGTTTGCAGGATATCCCAGTGACAGAGGCTGCCTCCCCAAGGTCAGGGAAGGTATTTCTCGGACTTCCCCGAATAGGGAACACCTGTGAATGAAGAGAGCTGCGTGGAGTTGTCTATCGAGCTCCCCCACGCACTGACAATAGTTCCAGAATCCTGAGCGTGGGGAGGTTCCACCAACGGTCGGCAGCGCGTGGGTTCAAACGGAAAGCATAAGCTAGTCTCCCCTGAGGGTTTTCCTAATATCTCTATGCCAGGGAATGCTAGGGGGGTTTGCAGGATATCCCAGTGACAGAGGCTGCCTCCCCAAGGTCATGGAAGGTATTTCTCGGACGTCCCCGACAGGGAACACCTGTGACTGAAGAGAGCTGCGTGGAGTTTTCTCTCGACCTTCCCCACGCACTAACAATGTTTCCGGAATCCTGAGCGTGGGGAGGTTCCACCAACGGTCGGCAGCGCGTGGGTTCTAACGGAAAGCCTATGGTCGTCTCCCCTGAGGGTTTTCCTAATGTCTCTGTGCCAGGGAATGCTAGGGGTGTTTGCAGGATATCCCAGTGACAGAGGCTGCCTCCCCAAGTTCAGGGAAGTTATTTCTTTGACTTCCCTGAACAGGGAACACCTGTGACTGAAGAGAGCTGCGTGGAGTTGTCTCTCGAGCTCCCCCACGCACTGACAATGGTTCCGGAATCCTGAGCGTGGGGAGGTTCCACCAACGGTCGGCAGCGCGTGGGTTCTAACGGAAAGACTAAGCTAGTCTCCCCTGAAGGTTTTCCTAATGTCTCTGTGCCAGGGAGTGCTAGGGTAGTTTGCAGGATATCCCAGTGACAGAGGCTGCATCCCCAAGTTCAGGGAAGGTATTTCTCGGACTTCCCCGAATATGGAACACCTGTGACTGAAGAGAGCTGCGTGGAGTTGTCTTTCGAGCTCCCCCACGCACTGACAATGGTTCCGGAATCCTGAGCGTGGGGAGGTTCCACCAACTGTCGGTAGCGCGTGGGTTCTAACAGAAAGCCTAAGCTCGTCTCCCCTGAGGGTTTTCCTAATGTCTCTGTGCCAGGGAATGCTAGGGGTTTTGCAGGATATCCCAGTGACAGAGGCTGCCTCCCCAAGGTCAGGGAAGATATTTCTCGGACTTCCCAGTACAGGGAACACCTGTGACTGAGGAGAGGTGCGTGGAGTTGTCTCTCGAGCTCCCCCACGCACTGACAATGTTCCCGGAATCCTGAGCGTGGGGAGGTTCCACCAACGGTCGGCAGCGCGTGGGTTCTAACGGAAATCCTAAGCTCGTCTCCCCTGAGGGTTTTTCTAATGTCTCTGTGCCAGGGAATGCTAGGGGGGTTTGCAGGATATCCCAGTGACAGAGGCTGCCTAACCAAGTTCAGGGAATGTATTTCTCGGACTTCCACGAACAGGGAACACCTGTGAATGAAGAGAGCTGCGTGGAGTTGTCTCTCGAGCTCCCCCATGCACTGACAATGTTTCCGGGATTCTGAGCGTGGGGAGGTTCCACCAACGGTCGGCAGCGCGTGGGTTCTAACGGAAAGCCTAAGCTCGTCTCCCCTGAGAATTTTCCTAATGTCTCTGTGCCAGGGAATGCTAGAGGTGTTTGCAGGATATCCCAGTGTCAGAGGCGGCCTCCCCTGGTCATGGAAGGTATCTCTCGGACTTCCCCGTACAGGAAACACCTGTGACTGAAGAGAGATGCGTGGAGTTTTCTCTCGAGCTCCCTCATGCACTGACAATGTTTCCGGAATCCTGAGCGTGGGGAGGTTCCACCAACGGTCGGCAGCGCGTGGGTTCTAACGGAATGCATAAGCTCGTCTCCCCTGAGGGTTTTCCTAATATCTCTGTGCCAGGGAATGCTAGGGGGGTTTGCAGGATATCCCAGTGACAGAGGCTGCCTCCCCAAGGTCAGGGAATGTATTTCTCGGACTTCCCCGAACAGGGAACACCTGTGACAGAAGAGAGCTGCGTGGAGTTGTCTCTCGAAGTCCCCACCCACTGACAATGGTTCCGGAATCCTGAGCGTGGGGAGGATCCACCAACTTTCGGCAGCGAATGGATTCTAACGGAATGCCTAAGCTCATCTCCCCTGAGGTTTTTCCTAATGTCTCTGTGCCCGGGAATGCTAGGGGGTTTTGCAGGATATCCCAGTATCAGAGGCTGCCTCCCCAAGTTCAGGGAAGGTTTTTCTCGGACTTCCCCGAACAGGGAACACCTGTGACTGAAGAGAGCTGCGTGGAGTTGTCTCTCGAGCTCCCCCACGCACTGACAAAATTTCCAGAATCCTGAGCGTGGGGAGGTTCCACCAACGGTCGGCAGCGCGTGGGTTCTAACGGAAAGCCTTAGCTCGTCTCCCCTGAGGTTTTTCCTAATGTCTCTGTACCAGGGAATGCTAGGGGGTTTTGCAGGTTTTCCCTGTGACAGAGGCTGCCTCCCCAAGGTCAGGGAAGGTTTTTCTTGGACTTCCGCGAACAGGGAACACCTGTGACTGAAGAGAGCTGCGTGGATTTGTCTCTCGAGCTCCCCCACGCACTGACAATGGTTCCGGAATCCTGAGCGTGGGGAGGTTCTACCAAATGTCGGCAGCGCCTGGGTTCTAATGGAAAGCCTAAGCTCGTCTTCCCTGAGGGTTTTCCTAATGTCTCTGTGCCAGGGAATGCTAGGGGGGGTTGCAAGATATCCCAGTGACACAGGCTGCCTCCCCAAGGTCAGGGAAGATATTTTTCGGACTTCCCCGAACAGGGAACACCTGTGACTGAAGAGAGCTGCGTGGAGTTGTCTCTCGAGCTCCCCCACGCACTGACAATGGTTCCGGAATCCTGAGCGTGGGGAGGTTCCACCAACGGTCGGCAGCGCGTGGGTTCTAACGGAAAGCCTAAGCTCGTCTCCCCTGAGGGTTTTCCTAATGTCTCTGTGCCAGGGAATGCTAGGGGGGTTTGCAGGATATCCCAGTGACAGAGGCTGCCTCCCCAAGTTCAGGGAAGATATTTTTCGGACTTCTCCGAACAGGGAACACCTGTGACTGAAGAGAGCTGCGTGGAGTTGTCTCTCGAGCTCCCCCACGCACTGACAATGGTTCCGGAATCCTGAGCGTGGGGAGGTTCCACCAACGGTCGGCAGCGCGTGGGTTCTAACGGAAAGCCTAAGCTCGTCTCCCCTGAGGGTTTTCCTAATGTCTCTGTGCCAGGGAATGCTAGGGGGGTTTGCAGGATATCCCAGTGACAGAGGCTGCCTCCCCAAGTTCAGGGAAGATATTTTTCGGACTTCTCCGAACAGGGAACACCTGTGACTGAAGAGAGCTGCGTGGAGTTGTCTCTCGAGCTCCCCCACGCACTGACAATGGTTCCGGAATCCTGAGCGTGGGGAGGTTCCACCAACGGTCGGCAGCGCGTGGGTTCTAATGGAAAGCATAAGCTCGTCTCCCATGACGGTTTTCCTAATGTCTCTGTGCCAGGGAATGCTAGGGGGGTTTGCAGGATATCCCAGTGACAGAGGCTGCCTCCCCAAGTTCAGGGAAGGTATTTCTCGGACTTCCCCGAACAGGGAACACCTATGACTTAAGAGAGCTGCGTTGAGTTGTCTCTCGAGCTCCCCCACGCACGGACAATGGTTCCGGGATCCTGAGCGTGGGGAGGTTCCACCAACGGTCGTCAGCGCGTGGGTTCTAACGGAAAGCCTAAGCTCCTCTCCCCTGAGAGTTTTCCTAATATCTCTGTGCCAGGGAATACTAGGGGGGTTTTCAGGATATCCCAGTGACAGAGGCTGCCTCCACAAGGTCAGGGAAGGTATTTCTCGGACTTCCCCGAACATGGAACACCTGTGACGGAAGAGAGCTGCGTGGAGTTGTCTCTCGATCTCCCCCACGCACTGACAATTTTTCCGGAATCCTGAGCGTGGGGAGGTTCCACCAACGGTCAGCAGCGCGTGGGTTCTAACGGAAAGCCTATGGTCGTCTCCCCTGAGGGTTTTCCTAATGTCTCTGTGCCAGGGAATGCTAGGGGTGTTTGCAGGATATCCCAGGGACAGACGCTGCCTCCCCAAAGTCAGGGAAGGTATTTCTCGGACTTCCCCGAACAGGGAACAACTGTGACTGAAGAGAGCTGCGTGGAGTTGTCTTTCGAGCTCCCCCACGCACTGACATTGGTTCCGGAATCCTGAGCGTTGGGAGGTTCCACCAACGGTCGGCAGCGCGTGGGTTCAAACGGAAAGCCTAAGCTCGACTCCCCTGAGGGTTTTCCTAATGTCTCTGTGCCAGGGAATGCTAGGGGGTTTTGCAGGATATCCCAGTGACAGAAGCTGCCTCCCCAAGGTCGGGGAAGGTATTTCTCAGACTTCCCCGAACAGGGAACACCTGTGACTGAAGAGAGCTGCGTGGAGTTGTCTTTCGAGCTCCCCCACGCACTGACAATGGTTCCGGAATCCTGAGCGTGGGGAGGTTCCACCAACGGTCGGCAGCGCGTGGGTTCTAACAGAAAGCCTAAGCTGGTCTCCCCTGACGGTTTTCCTAATGTCTCTGTGCCAGGGAATGCTAGGGGTTTTGCAGGATATCCCAGTGACAGAGGCTGCCTCCCCAAGGTCAGGGAAGATATTTCTCGGACTTCCCCGTACAGGGAACACCTGTGACTGAAGAGAGCTGCGTGGAGTTGTCTCTCGAGCTCCCCCACGCACTGACAATGTTTCCGGAATCCTGAGCGTGGGGAGGTTCCACCAACGGTGTTCAGCGCGTGGGTTCTAACGGAAATCCTAAGCTCGTCTCCCCTGAGGGTTTTCCTAATGTCTCTGTGCCAGGGAATGCTAGGGGGGTTTGCAGGATATCCCAGTGACAGAGGCTGCCTAACCAAGTTCAGGGAATGTATTTCTCGGACTTCCCCGAACAGGGAACACCTGTGACTGAAGAGAGCTGCGTGGAGTTGTCTCTCGAGCTCCCCCATGCACTGACAATGTTTCCGGAATCCTGAGCTTGGGGAGGTTCCACCAACGGTCGGCAGCGCGTTGGTTCTAACGGAAAGCATAAGCTCGTCTCCCATGAGGGTTTTCCTAATGTCTCTGTGCCAGGGAATGCTAGGGGGGTTTGCAGGATATCCCAGTGACAGAGGCTGCCTCCCCAAGTTCAGGGAAGGTATTTCTCGGACTTCCCCGAACAGGGAACACCTGTGACTTAAGAGAGATGCGTAGAGTTGTCTCTCGAGCTCCCCCACGCACGGACAATGGTTCCGGGATCCTGAGCGTGCGGAGGTTCCACCAACGGTCGTCAGCGCGTGGGTTCTAAAGGAAAGCCTAAGCTCGTCTCCTCTGAGGGTTTTCCTAATGTCTCTGTGCCAGGGAATACTAGGGGGATTTTCAGGATATCCCAGTGACAGAGGCTGCCTCCACAAAGTCAGGGAAGTTATTTCTCGGACTTCCCCGAACATGGAACATCTGTGACGGAAGAGAGCTGCGTGGAGTTGTCTCTCGAGCTCCCCCACGCACTGACAATTTTTCCGGAATCCTGAGCGTGGGGAGGTTCCACCAACGGTCAGCAGCGCGTGGGTTCTAACGGAAAGCCTATGGTCGTCTCCCCTGAGGGTTTTCCTAATGTCTCTGTGCCAGGGAATGCTAGGGGGGTTTGCAGGATATCCCAGTGACAGAGGCTGCCTCCCCAAAGTCAGGGAAGGTATTTCTCGGACTTCCCCGAACAGGGAACAACTGTGACTGAAGAGAGCTGCGTGGAGTTGTCTCTCGAGCTCCCCCACGCACTGACAATGTTTCCGGAATCCTGAGCGTGGGGAGGTTCCACCAACGGTCGGCAGCGCGTGGGTTCTAACGGAAAGCCTAAGCTCGACTCCCCTGAGGGTTTTCCTAATGTCTCTGTGCCAGGGAATGCTAGGGGGTTTTGTAGGATATCCCAGTGACAGAAGCTGCCTCCCCAAGGTCAGGGAAGGTATTTCTCGGACTTCCCCGAACAGGGAACACCTGTGACTGAAGAGAGCTTCGTGGAGTTGTCTCTCGAGCTCCCCCACGCACTGACAATGGTTCCGGAACCCTGAGCGTGGGGAGGTTCCACCAACGGTCGGCAGCGCGTGGGTATTAACGGAATACCTAAGCTCGTCTCCCCTGAGGGTTTTCCTAATGTCTCTGTGCCAGGGAATGCTAGGGGGGTTTGCAGGATATCCCAGTGAGAGAGGCTGCCTCCCCAAAGTCAGGGAAGGTATTTCCCCGACTTCCCCGAACAGGGAACACCTGTGAATGAAGAGAGCTGCGTGGAATTTTCGCTCGAGCTCCCCCACACACTGACAATGGTTCCGGAATCCTGAGCGTGGGGAGGTTCCACCAACGGTCAGCAGCTCGTGTGTTCTAACGGAATGCCTAAGCTCGTCTCCCCTGAGGGTTTTCCTAATGTCTCTGTGCCAGGGATTGCTAGGGATGTTTGCAGGATATCCCAGTGACAGAGTCTGCCTCCCCAAGGTCAGGGAAGGTATTTCTCGGACTTCCCCGAACAGGGAACACCTGTGACTGAAGAGAGCTGCGTGGAGTTTTCTCTCGAGTTCCCCCACGCACTGACAATGGTTCCGGAATCCTGAGCGTGGGGAGGTTCCACCAACGGTCGGCAGCGTGTGGGTTCTAACGGAAAGCCTAAGGTCGTCTCCCCTGAGGGTTTTCCTAATGTCTCTGTGCCAGGGAATGCTAGGGGTGTTTGCAGGATATCCCAGTGACAGAGGCTGCCTCCCCAAGGTCAGGGAAGGTATTTCTTTGACTTCCCCGTACAGGGAACACCTGTGACTGAAGAGAGCTGCGTGGAGTTGTCTCTCGAGCTCCCCCACGCACTGACATTTGTTCCGAAATCCTGAGCGTGGGGAGGTTCAACCAAAGATCGGCAGCAAGTGGGTTTTAACGGAATACCTAAGCTCGTCTCCCTTGAGGGTTTTCCTAATGTCTCTGTGCCAGGGAATGCTAGGGGGGTTTGCAGGATATCCCAGTGACCGATGCTGCCTCCCCAAGTTTGGGAAGGTATTTCTCTTACTTCCCTGAACAGGGAACACCTGTGACTGAAGAGAGCTTCGTGGAATTTTCTCTCGTGCTCCCCCATGCACTGACAATGGTTCCGGAATCCTGAGCGTGGGGAGGTTCCACCAACGGTTGGCAGCGCTTGGGTTCTAACGGAAAGCCTAAGCTCGTCTCCCCTGAGGTTTTTTCTAATTTCTCTGTGCCAGGGAATGCTAGGGGGGTTTGCAGGATATCCCAGTGACAGAGGCTGCCTCCCCAAGTTCAGGGAGGTTATTTCTCGGACTTCCCCGAACAGGGAACACCTGTGACTGAAGAGAGCTGCGTGGAGTTGTCTCTCGAGCTCCCCCACGCACTGACAATGGTTCCGGAATCCTGAGCATGGGGAGGTTCCACCAACGGTCGGCAGCGCTTGGTTCTTAAGGAATGCTTAAGCTCGTCTCCCCTGAGGTTTTTCCTAATTTCTCTGGGCCTGGGAATGCTAGGGGGGTTTGCAGGATATCCCAGTGACAGAGGCTGCCTCCCCAAGTTCAGGGAAGTTATTTCTCAGACTTCCCCGAACAGGGAACACCTGTGACTGAAGAGAGCTGCGTGGAGATGACTCTCGAGCTCCCCCACGCACTGACAATGTTTCCGGAATCCTGAGCGTGGGGAGGTTCCACCAACGGTCGGCAGCGCATGGGTTCTAACGGAAAGTCTTAGCTCGTCTCCCCTGAGGGTTTTCCTAATATCTCTGTGCCAGGAAATGCTAGGAGGATTGCAGGATACCCAGTGACAGAGGCTGCCTCCCCAAGTTCAGGGAAGTTATTTCTCGGACATCCCCGAACAGGGAACACCTGTGACTGAAGAGAGCTGCGTGGAGTTGTCTCTCGAGCTCCCCCACGCACTGACAAGGGTTCCGGAATCCTGAGCGTGGGGAGGTTCCACCAACGGTCGGCAGCGCGTGGATTCTAACGGAAAGACTAAGCTCGTCTCCCCTGAGGGTTTTCCTAATGTCTCTGTGCCAGGGAATGCTAGGGGGGTTTGCAGGATATCCCAGTGACAGAGGTTGCTTCCCCAAGGTCAGGGAAGTTATTTCTCGGACTTCCCCAAACAGGGAACACCTGTGACTGAAGAGAGCTGCGTGGAGTTGTCTCTCGATCTCCCCCACGCACTGACAATGGTTCCGGAATCCTGAGCGTGGGGAGGTTCCACCAACGGTCGGCAGAGCGTGGATTCTAACGGAAAGACTAAGCTCGTCTCCCCTGAGGGATTTCCTAATGTCTCTGTGCCAGGGAATGCTAGGGGGGTTTGCAGGATATCCCAGTGACAGAGGTTGCTTCCCCAAAGTCAGGGAAGTTATTTCTCGGACTTCCCCAAACAGGGAACACCTGTGACTGAAGAGAGCTGCGTGGAGTTGTCTCTCGATCTCCCCCACGCACTGACAATGGTTCCGGAATCCTGAGCGTGGGGAGGTTCCACCAACGGTCGGCAGAGCGTGGGTTCTAACGGAAAGCCTAAGCTCGTCTCCCCTGAGGGTTTTCCTAATGTCTCTGTGCCAGGGAATGCTAGGGGTGTTTGCAGGATTTCCCAGTGACAGAAGCTGCCTCCCCAAGGTCAGGGAATTTATTTCTCGGACTTTCCCGAACACGGAACACCTGTGACTGAAGAGAGCTGCTTGGAGTTGTCTCTCGAGCTCCCACAAGCACTGACAGTGGTTCCGGACTCCTGAGAGTGCTGAGGTTACACCAACGGTCGGCAGCACGTGGGTTCTAACGAAAAGGCTACGCTCGTCTCCCCTGAGGGTTTTCCTAATGTCTCTGTGCCAGGGAATGCTAGGGGGGTTTGCAGGATATCCCAGTGACAGAGGCTGCCTCCCCAAGGTCAGGGAAGGTATTTCTCGGACTTCCCCGAACAGGGAACACCTGTGACTGAAGAGAGCTGCGTGGAGTTGTCTCTCGAACTCCCCCACGCACTGAAAATGGTTCCGGAATCCTGAGCGTGGGGAGGTTCCACCAACGGTCGACAGCGCGTGGGTTCTAACGGAAAGCCTATGGTCGTCTCCCCTGAGGGTTTTCCTAATGTCTCTGTGCCAGGGAATGCTAGGGGAGTTTGCAGGATATCCCAGTGACAGAGGCTGCCTCCCCAAGGTCAGGGAAGTTATTTCTCGGACTTCCCCGAACAGGGAACACCTGTGACTGAAGAGAGCTGCCTGGAGTTGTTTCTCGAGCTACCCCACGCACTGACAATGGTTCCGGAATCCTGAGCGTGGGGAGGTTCCACCGACGGTCGGCAGCGCGTGGGTTCTAACGGAAAGCCTAAGCTCGTCTCCCCTGAGGGTTTTCCTAATGTCTCTGAGCCAGGGAATGCTAGGGGGGTTTGCAGGATTTCCCAGTGACAGAAGCTGCCTCCACAAGGTCAGGGAATGTATTTCTCGGACTTTCCCGAACACGGAACACCTGTGACTGAAGAGAGCTGCGTGGAGTTGTCTCTCGAGCTCCCCCACGCACTGACAATGTTTCCGGAATCCTGAGCGTGGGGAGGTTCCACCAACGGTCGGCAGCGCGTGGGTTCTAACGGAAAGCCTGAGGTCGTCTCCCCTGAGGGTTTTCCTAATATCTCTGTGTCAGGGAATGCTAGGGGGGTTTTCAGGATATCCCAGGGACAGAAGCTGCCTCCCCAAGATCAGGGAAGTTATTTCTCGGACTTCCCCGAACAGGGAACACCTGTGACTGAAGAGAGCTGCGTGGAGTTGTCTCTCGAGCTCCCCCACGCACTGACAATGATTCCGTAATCCTGAGCGTGGGGAGGTTCCACCAACGGTCGGCAGCGCGTGGGTTCTAACGGAATGCCTAAGCTCGTCTCCCCTGAGGGTTTTCCTAATGTCTCTGTGCCAGGGAATGCTAGGGGGGTTTGCAGGATATCCCAGTGACAGAGGCTGCCTCCCCAAGGTCAGGGAAGTTATTTCTCGGACTTCCCCGAACAGGGAACACCTGTGACTTAAGAAAGCTGCATGGAGTTGTCTCTCGTGCTCCCCCACGCACTGAAAATGGTTCCGGAATCCTGAGCGTGGGGAGGTTCCACCAACGGTCAGCAGCGCGTGGGTTCTAACAGAAAGCTTAAGCTCGTCTCCCCTGAGGCTTTTCCTAATGTCTCTGTGCCAGGGAATGCTAGGGGGGTTTGCAGGATATCCCAGTGACAGAGGCTGCCTCCCCAAGGTCAGGAAATTTATTTCTCGGCCTTCCCCGGACAGGAAACACCTGTGACTGAAGAGAGCTGCGTGGAGTTGTCTCTCGAGTTCCCACACGCACTGACAATGGTTCCGGAATCCTGAGCGTGGGGAGGTTCCACCGACGGTCGGCAGCGCGTGGGTTCTAACGGAATGCCTAAGCTCGTCTCCCCTGAGGGTTTTCCTAATGTCTGTGTGCCAGGGAATGCTAGGGGGGTTTGCAGGATATCCCAGTGACAGAGTCTGCCTCCCCAAGGTCAGGGAAGTTATTTCTTGGACTTCCCCGATCAGGGACCACCTGCGACTTAAGAGAGCTGCGTGGAGTTGTCTCACGAGCTCCCCCACGCACTGACAATGGTTCCGGAATCCTGAGCGTGGGGAGGTTCCAGCAACGGTCGGCAGCGCGTGGGATCTAACGAAAAGCCTAAGCTCGTCTCCCCTGAGGATTTTCCTAATGTCTATGTGCCAGGGAATGCTAGGGGGGTTTGCAGGATATCCCAGTGACAGAGGCTACCTCCCCAAGGTCAGGGAAGGAATTTCTTTGACTTCCCCGAACAGGGAACACCTGTGACTGAAGAGAACTGCGTGGAGTTGTCTCTCGAGCTCCCCCACGCACTGACAATGTTTCCGGAATACTGAGCTTGGGGAGGTTCAACCAAAGTTCGGCAGCGCGTGGGTTTTAACGGAATACATAAGCTCGTCTCCACTGAGGGTTTTCCTAATGTCTCTGTGCCACGGAATGCTAGGGGGGTTTGCAGGATATCCCAGTGAGAGTGGCTGCCTCCCTAAGGTCAGGGAAGTTATTTCTCAGACTTCCCCGAACAGGGAACACCTGTGACTGAAGAGAGCTGCGTGGAGATGTCTCTCGAGCTCCCCCACGCACTCACAATGGTTCCGGAATCCTGAGCTTGGGGAGGTTCCACCAACGGTGTTCAGCGCGTGGGTTCTAACGGAAATCCTAAGCTCGTCTCCCCTGAGGGTTTTCCTAATGTCTCTGTGCCAGGGAATGCTAGGGGGGTTTGCAGGATATCCCAGTGACAGAGGCTGCCTAACCAAGTTCAGGGAATGTATTTCTCGGACTTCCCCGAACAGGGAACACCTGTGACTGAAGAGAGCTGCGTGGAGTTGTCTCTCGAGCTCCCCCATGCACTGACAATGTTTCCGGAATCCTGAGCTTGGGGAGGTTCCACCAACGGTCGGCAGCGCGTTGGTTCTAACGGAAAGCATAAGCTCGTCTCCCATGAGGGTTTTCCTAATGTCTCTGTGCCAGGGAATGCTAGGGGGGTTTGCAGGATATCCCAGTGACAGAGGCTGCCTCCCCAAGTTCAGGGAAGGTATTTCTCGGACTTCCCCGAACAGGGAACACCTGTGACTTAAGAGAGATGCGTAGAGTTGTCTCTCGAGCTCCCCCACGCACGGACAATGGTTCCGGGATCCTGAGCGTGCGGAGGTTCCACCAACGGTCGTCAGCGCGTGGGTTCTAAAGGAAAGCCTAAGCTCGTCTCCTCTGAGGGTTTTCCTAATGTCTCTGTGCCAGGGAATGCTAGGGGGTTTTGTAGGATATCCCAGTGACAGAAGCTGCCTCCCCAAGGTCAGGGAAGGTATTTCTCGGACTTCCCCGAACAGGGAACACCTGTGACTGAAGAGAGCTGCGTGGAGTTGTCTCTCGAGCTCCCCCAAGCACTGACAATGGTTCCGGAACCCTGAGCGTGGGGAGGTTCCACCAACGGTCGGCAGCGCGTGGGTATTAACGGAATACCTAAGCTCGTCTCCCCTGAGGGTTTTCCTAATGTCTCTGTGCCAGGGAATGCTAGGGGGGTTTGCAGGATATCCCAGTGAGAGAGGCTGCCTCCCCAAAGTCAGGGAAGGTATTTCCCCGACTTCCCCGAACAGGGAACACCTGTGAATGAAGAGAGCTGCGTGGAATTTTCGCTCGAGCTCCCCCACACACTGACAATGGTTCCGGAATCCTGAGCGTGGGGAGATTCCACCAACGGTCAGCAGCTCGTGTGTTCTAACGGAATGCCTAAGCTCGTCTCCCCTGAGGGTTTTCCTAATGTCTCTGTGCCAGGGATTGCTAGGGATGTTTGCAGGATATCCCAGTGACAGAGTCTGCCTCCCCAAGGTCAGGGAAGGTATTTCTCGGACTTCCCCGAACAGGGAACACCTGTGACTGAAGAGAGCTGCGTGGAGTTTTCTCTCGAGTTCCCCCACGCACTGACAATGGTTCTGGAATCCTGAGCGTGGGGAGGTTCCACCAACGGTCGGCAGCGTGTGGGTTCTAACGGAAAGCCTAAGGTCGTCTCCCCTGAGGGTTTTCCTAATGTCTCTGTGCCAGGGAATGCTAGGGGTGTTTGCAGGATATCCCAGTGACAGAGGCTGCCTCCCCAAGGTCAGGGAAGGTATTTCTTTGACTTCCCCGTACAGGGAACACCTGTGACTGAAGAGAGCTGCGTGGAGTTGTCTCTCGAGCTCCCCCACGCACTGACAATTGTTCCGAAATCCTGAGCGTGGGGAGGTTCAACCAAAGATCGGCAGCAAGTGGGTTTTAACGGAATACCTAAGCTCGTCTCCCTTGAGGGTTTTCCTAATGTCTCTGTGCCAGGGAATGCTAGGGGGGTTTGCAGGATATCCCAGTGACCGATGCTGCCTCCCCAAGTTTGGGAAGGTATTTCTCTTACTTCCCTGAACAGGGAACACCTGTGACTGAAGAGAGCTTCGTGGAATTTTCTCTCGTGCTCCCCCATGCACTGACAATGGTTCCGGAATCCTGAGCGTGGGGAGGTTCCACCAACGGTTGGCAGCGCTTGGGTTCTAACGGAAAGCCTAAGCTCGTCTCCCCTGAGGTTTTTTCTAATTTCTCTGTGCCAGGGAATGCTAGGGGGGTTTGCAGGATATCCCAGTGACAGAGGCTGCCTCCCCAAGTTCAGGGAGGTTATTTCTCGGACTTCCCCGAACAGGGAACACCTGTGACTGAAGAGAGCTGCGTGGAGTTGTCTCTCGTGCTCCCCCACGCACTGACAATGGTTCCGGAATCCTGAGCATGGGGAGGTTCCACCAACGGTCGGCAGCGCTTGGTTCTTAAGGAATGCTTAAGCTCGTCTCCCCTGAGGTTTTTCCTAATTTCTCTGGGCCTGGGAATGCTAGGGGGGTTTGCAGGATATCCCAGTGACAGAGGCTGCCTCCCCAAGTTCAGGGAAGTTATTTCTCAGACTTCCCCGAACAGGGAACACCTGTGACTGAAGAGAGCTGCGTGGAGATGACTCTCGAGCTCCCCCACGCACTGACAATGTTTCCGGAATCCTGAGCGTGGGGAGGTTCCACCAACGGTCGGCAGCGCATGGGTTCTAACGGAAAGTCTTAGCTCGTCTCCCCTGAGGGTTTTCCTAATATCTCTGTGCCAGGAAATGCTAGGAGGATTGCAGGATACCCAGTGACAGAGGCTGCCTCCCCAAGTTCAGGGAAGTTATTTCTCGGACATCCCCGAACAGGGAACACCTGTGACTGAAGAGAGCTGCGTGGAGTTGTCTCTCGAGCTCCCCCACGCACTGACAAGGGTTCCGGAATCCTGAGCGTGGGGAGGTTCCACCAACGGTCGGCAGCGCGTGGATTCTAACGGAAAGACTAAGCTCGTCTCCCCTGAGGGTTTTCCTAATGTCTCTGTGCCAGGGAATGCTAGGGGGGTTTGCAGGATATCCCAGTGACAGAGGTTGCTTCCCCAAGGTCAGGGAAGTTATTTCTCGGACTTCCCCAAACAGGGAACACCTGTGACTGAAGAGAGCTGCGTGGAGTTGTCTCTCGATCTCCCCCACGCACTGACAATGGTTCCGGAATCCTGAGCGTGGGGAGGTTCCACCAACGGTCGGCAGAGCGTGGATTCTAACGGAAAGACTAAGCTCGTCTCCCCTGAGGGATTTCCTAATGTCTCTGTGCCAGGGAATGCTAGGGGGGTTTGCAGGATATCCCAGTGACAGAGGTTGCTTCCCCAAAGTCAGGGAAGTTATTTCTCGGACTTCCCCAAACAGGGAACACCTGTGACTGAAGAGAGCTGCGTGGAGTTGTCTCTCGATCTCCCCCACGCACTGACAATGGTTCCGGAATCCTGAGCGTGGGGAGGTTCCACCAACGGTCGGCAGAGCGTGGGTTCTAACGGAAAGCCTAAGCTCGTCTCCCCTGAGGGTTTTCCTAATGTCTCTGTGCCAGGGAATGCTAGGGGTGTTTGCAGGATTTCCCAGTGACAGAAGCTGCCTCCCCAAGGTCAGGGAATTTATTTCTCGGACTTTCCCGAACACGGAACACCTGTGACTGAAGAGAGCTGCTTGGAGTTGTCTCTCGAGCTCCCACAAGCACTGACAGTGGTTCCGGACTCCTGAGAGTGCTGAGTTTACACCAACGGTCGGCAGCACGTGGGTTCTAACGAAAAGGCTACGCTCGTCTCCCCTGAGGGTTTTCCTAATGTCTCTGTGCCAGGGAATGCTAGGGGGGTTTGCAGGATATCCCAGTGACAGAGGCTGCCTCCCCAAGGTCAGGGAAGGTATTTCTCGGACTTCCCCGAACAGGGAACACCTGTGACTGAAGAGAGCTGCGTGGAGTTGTCTCTCGAACTCCCCCACGCACTGAAAATGGTTCCGGAATCCTGAGCGTGGGGAGGTTCCACCAACGGTCGACAGCGCGTGGGTTCTAACGGAAAGCCTATGGTCGTCTCCCCTGAGGGTTTTCCTAATGTCTCTGTGCCAGGGAATGCTAGGGGAGTTTGCAGGATATCCCAGTGAGAGAGGCTGCCTCCCCAAAGTCAGGGAATGTATTTCCCCGACTTCCCCGAACAGGGAACACCTGTGAATGAAGAGAGCTGCGTGGAATTTTCGCTCGAGCTCCCCCACACACTGACAATGGTTCCGGAATCCTGAGCGTGGGGAGATTCCACCAACGGTCAGCAGCTCGTGTGTTCTAACGGAATGCCTAAGCTCGTCTCCCCTGAGGGTTTTCCTAATGTCTCTGTGCCAGGGATTGCTAGGGATGTTTGCAGGATATCCCAGTGACAGAGTCTGCCTCCCCAAGGTCAGGGAAGGTATTTCTCGGACTTCCCCGAACAGGGAACACCTGTGACTGAAGAGAGCTGCGTGGAGTTTTCTCTCGAGTTCCCCCACGCACTGACAATGGTTCCGGAATCCTGAGCGTGGGGAGGTTCCACCAACGGTCGGCAGCGTGTGGGTTCTAACGGAAAGCCTAAGGTCGTCTCCCCTGAGGGTTTTCCTAATGTCTCTGTGCCAGGGAATGCTAGGGGTGTTTGCAGGATATCCCAGTGACAGAGGCTGCCTCCCCAAGGTAGGGAAGGTATTTCTTTGACTTCCCCGTACAGGGAACACCTGTGACTGAAGAGAGCTGCGTGGAGTTGTCTCTCGAGCTCCCCCACGCACTGACAATTGTTCCGAAATCCTGAGCGTGGGGAGGTTCAACCAAAGATCGGCAGCAAGTGGGTTTTAACGGAATACCTAAGCTCGTCTCCCTTGAGGGTTTTCCTAATGTCTCTGTGCCAGGGAATGCTAGGGGGGTTTGCAGGATATCCCAGTGACCGATGCTGCCTCCCCAAGTTTGGGAAGGTATTTCTCTTACTTCCCTGAACAGGGAACACCTGTGACTGAAGAGAGCTTCGTGGAATTTTCTCTCGTGCTCCCCCATGCACTGACAATGGTTCCGGAATCCTGAGCGTGGGGAGGTTCCACCAACGGTTGGCAGCGCTTGGGTTCTAACGGAAAGCCTAAGCTCGTCTCCCCTGAGGTTTTTTCTAATTTCTCTGTGCCAGGGAATGCTAGGGGGGTTTGCAGGATATCCCAGTGACAGAGGCTGCCTCCCCAAGTTCAGGGAGGTTATTTCTCGGACTTCCCCGAACAGGGAACACCTGTGACTGAAGAGAGCTGCGTGGAGTTGTCTCTCGAGCTCCCCCACGCACTGACAATGGTTCCGGAATCCTGAGCATGGGGAGGTTCCACCAACGGTCGGCAGCGCTTGGTTCTTAAGGAATGCTTAAGCTCGTCTCCCCTGAGGTTTTTCCTAATTTCTCTGGGCCTGGGAATGCTAGGGGGGTTTGCAGGATATCCCAGTGACAGAGGCTGCCTCCCCAAGTTCAGGGAAGTTATTTCTCAGACTTCCCCGAACAGGGAACACCTGTGACTGAAGAGAGCTGCGTGGAGATGACTCTCGAGCTCCCCCACGCACTGACAATGTTTCCGGAATCCTGAGCGTGGGGAGGTTCCACCAACGGTCGGCAGCGCATGGGTTCTAACGGAAAGTCTTAGCTCGTCTCCCCTGAGGGTTTTCCTAATATCTCTGTGCCAGGAAATGCTAGGAGGATTGCAGGATACCCAGTGACAGAGGCTGCCTCCCCAAGTTCAGGGAAGTTATTTCTCGGACATCCCCGAACAGGGAACACCTGTGACTGAAGAGAGCTGCGTGGAGTTGTCTCTCGAGCTCCCCCACGCACTGACAAGGGTTCCGGAATCCTGAGCGTGGGGAGGTTCCACCAACGGTCGGCAGCGCGTGGATTCTAACGGAAAGACTAAGCTCGTCTCCCCTGAGGGTTTTCCTAATATCTCTGTGCCAGGGAATGCTAGGGGGGTTTGCAGGATATCCCAGTGACAGAGGTTGCTTCCCCAAGGTCAGGGAAGTTATTTCTCGGACTTCCCCAAACAGGGAACACCTGTGACTGAAGAGAGCTGCGTGGAGTTGTCTCTCGATCTCCCCCACGCACTGACAATGGTTCCGGAATCCTGAGCGTGGGGAGGTTCCACCAACGGTCGGCAGAGCGTGGATTCTAACGGAAAGACTAAGCTCGTCTCCCCTGAGGGATTTCCTAATGTCTCTGTGCCAGGGAATGCTAGGGGGGTTTGCAGGATATCCCAGTGACAGAGGTTGCTTCCCCAAAGTCAGGGAAGTTATTTCTCGGACTTCCCCAAACAGGGAACACCTGTGACTGAAGAGAGCTGCGTGGAGTTGTCTCTCGATCTCCCCCACGCACTGACAATGGTTCCGGAATCCTGAGCGTGGGGAGGTTCCACCAACGGTCGGCAGAGCGTGGGTTCTAACGGAAAGCCTAAGCTCGACTCCCCTGAGGGTTTTCCTAATGTCTCTGTGCCAGGGAATGCTAGGGGTGTTTGCAGGATTTCCCAGTGACAGAAGCTGCCTCCCCAAGGTCAGGGAATTTATTTCTCGGACTTTCCCGAACACGGAACACCTGTGACTGAAGAGAGCTGCTTGGAGTTGTCTCTCGAGCTCCCACAAGCACTGACAGTGGTTCCGGACTCCTGAGAGTGCTGAGGTTACACCAACGGTCGGCAGCACGTGGGTTCTAACGAAAAGGCTACGCTCGTCTCCCCTGAGGGTTTTCCTAATGTCTCTGTGCCAGGGAATGCTAGGGGGGTTTGCAGGATATCCCAGTGACAGAGGCTGCCTCCCCAAGGTCAGGGAAGGTATTTCTCGGACTTCCCCGAACAGGGAACACCTGTGACTGAAGAGAGCTGCGTGGAGTTGTCTCTCGAACTCCCCCACGCACTGAAAATGGTTCCGGAATCCTGAGCGTGGGGAGGTTCCACCAACGGTCGACAGCGCGTGGGTTCTAACGGAAAGCCTATGGTCGTCTCCCCTGAGGGTTTTCCTAATGTCTCTGTGCCAGGGAATGCTAGGGGAGTTTGCAGGATATCCCAGTGAGAGAGGCTGCCTCCCCAAAGTCAGGGAAGGTATTTCCCCGACTTCCCCGAACAGGGAACACCTGTGAATGAAGAGAGCTGCGTGGAATTTTCGCTCGAGCTCCCCCACACACTGACAATGGTTCCGGAATCCTGAGCGTGGGGAGATTCCACCAACGGTCAGCAGCTCGTGTGTTCTAACGGAATGCCTAAGCTCGTCTCCCCTGAGGGTTTTCCTAATGTCTCTGTGCCAGGGATTGCTAGGGATGTTTGCAGGATATCCCAGTGACAGAGTCTGCCTCCCCAAGGTCAGGGAAGGTATTTCTCGGACTTCCCCGAACAGGGAACACCTGTGACTGAAGAGAGCTGCGTGGAGTTTTCTCTCGAGTTCCCCCACGCACTGACAATGGTTCCGGAATCCTGAGCGTGGGGAGGTTCCACCAACGGTCGGCAGCGTGTGGGTTCTAACGGAAAGCCTAAGGTCGTCTCCCCTGAGGGTTTTCCTAATGTCTCTGTGCCAGGGAATGCTAGGGGTGTTTGCAGGATATCCCAGTGACAGAGGCTGCCTCCCCAAGGTAGGGAAGGTATTTCTTTGACTTCCCCGTACAGGGAACACCTGTGACTGAAGAGAGCTGCGTGGAGTTGTCTCTCGAGCTCCCCCACGCACTGACAATTGTTCCGAAATCCTGAGCGTGGGGAGGTTCAACCAAAGATCGGCAGCAAGTGGGTTTTAACGGAATACCTAAGCTCGTCTCCCTTGAGGGTTTTCCTAATGTCTCTGTGCCAGGGAATGCTAGGGGGGTTTGCAGGATATCCCAGTGACCGATGCTGCCTCCCCAAGTTTGGGAAGGTATTTCTCTTACTTCCCTGAACAGGGAACACCTGTGACTGAAGAGAGCTTCGTGGAATTTTCTCTCGTGCTCCCCCATGCACTGACAATGGTTCCGGAATCCTGAGCGTGGGGAGGTTCCACCAACGGTTGGCAGCGCTTGGGTTCTAACGGAAAGCCTAAGCTCGTCTCCCCTGAGGTTTTTTCTAATTTCTCTGTGCCAGGGAATGCTAGGGGGGTTTGCAGGATATCCCAGTGACAGAGGCTGCCTCCCCAAGTTCAGGGAGGTTATTTCTCGGACTTCCCCGAACAGGGAACACCTGTGACTGAAGAGAGCTGCGTGGAGTTGTCTCTCGAGCTCCCCCACGCACTGACAATGGTTCCGGAATCCTGAGCATGGGGAGGTTCCACCAACGGTCGGCAGCGCTTGGTTCTTAAGGAATGCTTAAGCTCGTCTCCCCTGAGGTTTTTCCTAATTTCTCTGGGCCTGGGAATGCTAGGGGGGTTTGCAGGATATCCCAGTGACAGAGGCTGCCTCCCCAAGTTCAGGGAAGTTATTTCTCAGACTTCCCCGAACAGGGAACACCTGTGACTGAAGAGAGCTGCGTGGAGATGACTCTCGAGCTCCCCCACGCACTGACAATGTTTCCGGAATCCTGAGCGTGGGGAGGTTCCACCAACGGTCGGCAGCGCATGGGTTCTAACGGAAAGTCTTAGCTCGTCTCCCCTGAGGGTTTTCCTAATATCTCTGTGCCAGGAAATGCTAGGAGGATTGCAGGATACCCAGTGACAGAGGCTGCCTCCCCAAGTTCAGGGAAGTTATTTCTCGGACATCCCCGAACAGGGAACACCTGTGACTGAAGAGAGCTGCGTGGAGTTGTCTCTCGAGCTCCCCCACGCACTGACAAGGGTTCCGGAATCCTGAGCGTGGGGAGGTTCCACCAACGGTCGGCAGCGCGTGGATTCTAACGGAAAGACTAAGCTCGTCTCCCCTGAGGGTTTTCCTAATGTCTCTGTGCCAGGGAATGCTAGGGGGGTTTGCAGGATATCCCAGTGACAGAGGTTGCTTCCCCAAGGTCAGGGAAGTTATTTCTCGGACTTCCCCAAACAGGGAACACCTGTGACTGAAGAGAGCTGCGTGGAGTTGTCTCTCGATCTCCCCCACGCACTGACAATGGTTCCGGAATCCTGAGCGTGGGGAGGTTCCACCAACGGTCGGCAGAGCGTGGATTCTAACGGAAAGACTAAGCTCGTCTCCCCTGAGGGATTTCCTAATGTCTCTGTGCCAGGGAATGCTAGGGGGGTTTGCAGGATATCCCAGTGACAGAGGTTGCTTCCCCAAAGTCAGGGAAGTTATTTCTCGGACTTCCCCAAACAGGGAACACCTGTGACTGAAGAGAGCTGCGTGGAGTTGTCTCTCGATCTCCCCCACGCACTGACAATGGTTCCGGAATCCTGAGCGTGGGGAGGTTCCACCAACGGTCGGCAGAGCGTGGGTTCTAACGGAAAGCCTAAGCTCGACTCCCCTGAGGGTTTTCCTAATGTCTCTGTGCCAGGGAATGCTAGGGGTGTTTGCAGGATTTCCCAGTGACAGAAGCTGCCTCCCCAAGGTCAGGGAATTTATTTCTCGGACTTTCCCGAACACGGAACACCTGTGACTGAAGAGAGCTGCTTGGAGTTGTCTCTCGAGCTCCCACAAGCACTGACAGTGGTTCCGGACTCCTGAGAGTGCTGAGGTTACACCAACGGTCGGCAGCACGTGGGTTCTAACGAAAAGGCTACGCTCGTCTCCCCTGAGGGTTTTCCTAATGTCTCTGTGCCAGGGAATGCTAGGGGGGTTTGCAGGATATCCCAGTGACAGAGGCTGCCTCCCCAAGGTCAGGGAAGGTATTTCTCGGACTTCCCCGAACAGGGAACACCTGTGACTGAAGAGAGCTGCGTGGAGTTGTCTCTCGAACTCCCCCACGCACTGAAAATGGTTCCGGAATCCTGAGCGTGGGGAGGTTCCACCAACGGTCGACAGCGCGTGGGTTCTAACGGAAAGCCTATGGTCGTCTCCCCTGAGGGTTTTCCTAATGTCTCTGTGCCAGGGAATGCTAGGGGAGTTTGCAGGATATCCCAGTGACAGAGGCTGCCTCCCCAAGGTCAGGGAAGTTATTTCTCGGACTTCCCCGAACAGGGAACACCTGTGACTGAAGAGAGCTGCCTGGAGTTGTTTCTCGAGCTACCCCACGCACTGACAATGGTTCCGGAATCCTGAGCGTGGGGAGGTTCCACCGACGGTCGGCAGCGCGTGGGTTCTAACGGAAAGCCTAAGCTCGTCTCCCCTGAGGGTTTTCCTAATGTCTCTGAGCGAGGGAATGCTAGGGGGGTTTGCAGGATTTCCCAGTGACAGAAGCTGCCTCCACAAGGTCAGGGAATGTATTTCTCGGACTTTCCCGAACACGGAACACCTGTGACTGAAGAGAGCTGCGTGGAGTTGTCTCTCGAGCTCCCCCACGCACTGACAATGTTTCCGGAATCCTGAGCG
Source organism: Vicugna pacos (assembly GCF_048564905.1). Taxonomy (NCBI): domain Eukaryota; kingdom Metazoa; phylum Chordata; class Mammalia; order Artiodactyla; family Camelidae; genus Vicugna; species Vicugna pacos. Next base: position 49,488,502 of record NW_027328721.1, on the reverse strand, counting down.
TGGGTAGGTTCCACCAACGGTCGGCAGCGCGTGGGTTCTAACGGAAAGCCTGAGGTCGTCTCCCCTGAGGGTTTTCCTAATGTCTCTGTGTCAGGGAATGCTAGGGGGGTTTTCAGGATATCCCAGGGACAGAAGCTGCCTCCCCAAGATCAGGGAAGTTATTTCTCGGACTTCCCCGAACAGGGAACACCTGTGACTGAAGAGAGCTGCGTGGAGTTGTCTCTCGAGCTCCCCCACGCACTGACAATGATTCCGTAATCCTGAGCGTGGGGAGGTTCCACCAACGGTCGGCAGCGCGTGGGTTCTAACGGAATGCCTAAGCTCGTCTCCCCTGAGGGTTTTCCTAATGTCTCTGTGCCAGGGAATGCTAGGGGGGTTTGCAGGATATCCCAGTGACAGAGGCTGCCTCCCCAAGGTCAGGGAAGTTATTTCTCGGACTTCCCCGAACAGGGAACACCTGTGACTTAAGAAAGCTGCATGGAGTTGTCTCTCGTGCTCCCCCACGCACTGAAAATGGTTCCGGAATCCTGAGCGTGGGGAGGTTCCACCAACGGTCAGCAGCGCGTGGGTTCTAACAGAAAGCTTAAGCTCGTCTCCCCTGAGGCTTTTCCTAATGTCTCTGTGCCAGGGAATGCTAGGGGGGTTTGCAGGATATCCCAGTGACAGAGGCTGCCTCCCCAAGGTCAGGAAATTTATTTCTCGGCCTTCCCCGGACAGGAAACACCTGTGACTGAAGAGAGCTGCGTGGAGTTGTCTCTCGAGTTCCCACACGCACTGACAATGGTTCCGGAATCCTGAGCGTGGGGAGGTTCCACCGACGGTCGGCAGCGCGTGGGTTCTAACGGAATGCCTAAGCTCGTCTCCCCTGAGGGTTTTCCTAATGTCTGTGTGCCAGGGAATGCTAGGGGGGTTTGCAGGATATCCCAGTGACAGAGTCTGCCTCCCCAAGGTCAGGGAAGTTATTTCTCGGACTTCCCCGATCAGGGACCACCTGCGACTTAAGAGAGCTGCGTGGAGTTGTCTCACGAGCTCCCCCACGCACTGACAATGGTTCCGGAATCCTGAGCGTGGGGAGGTTCCAGCAACGGTCGGCAGCGCGTGGGATCTAACGAAAAGCCTAAGCTCGTCTCCCCTGAGGGTTTTCCTAATGTCTATGTGCCAGGGAATGCTAGGGGGGTTTGCAGGATATCCCAGTGACAGAGGCTACCTCCCCAAGGTCAGGGAAGGAATTTCTTTGACTTCCCCGAACAGGGAACACCTGTGACTGAAGAGAACTGCGTGGAGTTGTCTCTCGAGCTCCCCCACGCACTGACAATGTTTCCGGAATACTGAGCTTGGGGAGGTTCAACCAAAGTTCGGCAGCGCGTGGGTTTTAACGGAATACATAAGCTCGTCTCCACTGAGGGTTTTCCTAATGTCTCTGTGCCACGGAATGCTAGGGGGGTTTGCAGGATATCCCAGTGAGAGTGGCTGCCTCCCTAAGGTCAGGGAAGTTATTTCTCAGACTTCCCCGAACAGGGAACACCTGTGACTGAAGAGAGCTGCGTGGAGATGTCTCTCGAGCTCCCCCACGCACTCACAATGGTTCCGGAATCCTGAGCGTGGGGAGGTTCCACCAACGGTCGGCAGCGCATGGGTTCTAACGGAAAGTCTTAGCTCGTCTCCCCTGAGGGTTTTCCTAATATCTCTGTGCCAGGAAATGCTAGGGGGATTGCAGGATACCCAGTGACAGAGGCTGCCTCCCCAAGGTCAGGGAAGGTATTTCTCGGACTTCCCCGAACAGGGAACACCTGTGACTGAAGAGAGCTGCGTGGAGTTGTCTCTCGAGCTCCCCCACGCACTGACAAGGGTTCCGGAATCCTGAGCGTGGGGAGGTTCCACCAACGGTCGGCAGCGCTTGGATTCTAACGGAAAGACTAAGCTCGTCTCCCCTGAGTGTTTTCCTAATGTCTCTGTGCCAGGGAATGCTAGGGGGGTTTGCAGGATATCCCAGTGACAGAGGTTGCTTCCCCAAGGTCAGGGAAGTTATTTCTCGGACTTCCCCAAACAGGGAACACCTGTGACTGAAGAGAGCTGCGTGGAGTTGTCTCTCGATCTCCCCCACGCACTGACAATGGTTCCGGAATCCTGAGCGTGGGGAGGTTCCACCAACGGTCGGCAGAGCGTGGATTCTAACGGAAAGACTAAGCTCGTCTCCCCTGAGGGTTTTCCTAATGTCTCTGTGCCAGGGAATGCTAGGGGGGTTTGTAGGATATCCCAGTGACAGAGGTTGCTTCCCCAAAGTCAGGGAAGTTATTTCTCGGACTTCCCCAAACAGGGAACACCTGTGACTGAAGAGAGCTGCGTGGAGTTGTCTCTCGATCTCCCCCACGCACTGACAATGGTTCCGGAATCCTGAGCGTGGGGAGGTTCCACCAACGGTCGGCAGAGCGTGGGTTCTAACGGAAAGCCTAAGCTCGTCTCCCCTGAGGGTTTTCCTAATGTCTCTGTGCCAGGGAATGCTAGGGGTGTTTGCAGGATTTCCCAGTGACAGAAGCTGCCTCCCCAAGGTCAGGGAATGTATTTCTCGGACTTTCCCGAACACGGAACACCTGTGACTGAAGAGAGCTGCTTGGAGTTGTCTCTCGAGCTCCCACAAGCACTGACAGTGGTTCCGGACTCCTGAGAGTGCTGAGGTTACACCAACGGTCGGCAGCACGTGGGTTCTAACGAAAAGGCTACGCTCGTCTCCCCTGAGGGTTTTCCTAATGTCTCTGTGCCAGGGAATGCTAGGGGGGTTTGCAGGATATCCCAGTGACAGAGGCTGCCTCCCCAAGGTCAGGGAAGGTATTTCTCGGACTTCCCCGAACAGGGAACACCTGTGACTGAAGAGAGCTGCGTGGAGTTGTCTCTCGAACTCCCCCACGCACTGACAATGGTTCCGGAATCCTGAGCGTGGGGAGGTTCCACCAACGGTCGACAGCGCGTGGGTTCTAACGGAAAGCCTATGGTCGTCTCCCCTAAGGGTTTTACTAATGTCTCTGTGCCAGGGAATGCTAGGGGAGTTTGCAGGATATCCCAGTGACAGAGGCTGCCTCCCCAAGGTCAGGGAAGGTATTTCTCGGACTTCCCCGAACAGGGAACACCTGTGACTGAAGAGAGCTGCGTGGAGTTGTTTCTCGAGCTCCCCCACGCACTGACAATGGTTCCGGAATCCTGAGTGTGGGGAGGTTCCACCGACGGTCGGCAGCGCGTGGGTTCTAACGGAAAGCCTAAGCTCGTCTCCCCTGAGGGTTTTCCTAATGTCTCTGAGCCAGGGAATGCTAGGGGGGTTTGCAGGATTTCCCAGTGACAGAAGCTGCCTCCACAAGGTCAGGGAATGTATTTCTCGGACTTTCCCGAACACGGAACACCTGTGACTGAAGAGAGTTGCGTGGAGTTGTCTCTCGAGCTCCCCCACGCACTGACAATGTTTCCGGAATCCTGAGCGTGGGGAGGTTCCACCAACGGTCGGCAGCGCGTGGGTTCTAACGGAAAGCCTGAGGTCGTCTCCCCTGAGGGTTTTCCTAATATCTCTGTGTCAGGGAATGCTAGGGGGGTTTTCAGGATATCCCAGGGACAGAAGCTGCCTCCCCAAGATCAGGGAAGTTATTTCTCGGACTTCCCCGAACAGGGAACACCTGTGACTGAAGAGAGTTGCGTGGAGTTGTCTCTCGAGCTCCCCCACGCACTGACAATGGTTCCGTAATCCTGAGCGTGGGGAGGTTCCACCAACGGTCGGCAGCGCGTGGGTTCTAACGGAAAGCCTAAGCTCGTCTCCCCTGAGGGTTTTCCTAATGTCTGTGTTCCAGGGAATGCTAGGGGGGTTTGCAGGATATCCCAGTGACAGAGTCTGCCTCCCCAAGGTCAGGGAAGTTATTTCTCGGACTTCCCCGATCAGGGACCACCTGCGACTTAAGAGAGCTGCGTGGAGTTGTCTCACGAGCTCCCCCACGCACTGACAATGGTTCCGGAATCCTGAGCGTGGGGAGGTTCCAGCAACGGTCGGCAGCGCGTGGGATCTAACGAAAAGCCTAAGCTCGTCTCCCCTGAGGGTTTTCCTAATGTCTCTGTGCCAGGGAATGCTAGGGGGGTTTGCAGGATATCCCAGTGACAGAGGCTACCTCCCCAAGTTCAGGGAAGGCATTTCTTTGACTTCCCCGTACAGGGAACACCTGTGACTGAAGAGAACTGCGTGGAGTTGTCTCTCGAGCTCCCCCACGCACTGACAATGTTTCCGGAATACTGAGCTTGGGGAGGTTCAACCAAAGTTCGGCAGCGCGTGGGTTTTAACGGAATACATAAGCTCGTCTCCCCTGAGGGTTTTCCTAATGTCTCTGTGCCACGGAATGCTAGGGGGGTTTGCAGGATATCCCAGTGAGAGTGGCTGCCTCCCTAAGGTCAGGGAAGTTATTTCTCAGACTTCCCCGAACAGGGAACACCTGTGACTGAAGAGAGCTGCGTGGAGTTGTCTCTCGAGCTCCCCCACGCACTGACAATGGTTCCGGAATCCTGAGCTTGGGGAGGTTCCACCAACGGTCGGCAGCGCATGGGTTCTAACGGAAAGTCTTAGCTCGTCTCCCCTGAGGGTTTTCCTAATGTCTCTGTGCCAGGGAATGCTAGGGTGTTTGCAGGATATCCCAGTGACAGGGGCTGCCTCCCAATGATCAGGGAAGTTATTTCTCGGACTTCCCCGAACAGGGAACACATGTGACTGAAGAGAGCTGCGTGGAGTTGTGTCTCGAGGTCCACCACGCACTGAAAATGGTTCCGGAATCCTGAGCGTGGGGAGGTTCCACCAACGGTCGGCAGCGCATGGGTTCTAACGGAAAGCCTAAGCTCGTCTCCCCTGAGGGTTTTCCTAATGTCTCTGTGCCACGGAATGCTAGGGGTTTTTGCAGGATATCCCAGTGTCAGAGGCTGACTCCCCAAGATCAGGGAAGTTATTTCTCGGACTTCCCCGAACAGGGAACACCTGTGACTGAGGAGAGCTGCGTGGAGAAGTCTCTCGAGATCCCGCACGCACTGACAATTGTTCCGGAATCCGGTGCGTGGGGAGGTTCCACCAACGGTCGGCAGCGCGTGGGTTCTAACGGAAAGCCTAAGCTCGTCTACCCTGAGGTTTTTCCTAATGTCTCTGGGCCAGGTAATGCTAGGGGGGTTTGCAGGATATCCCAGTGACAAAGGCTGCCTCCCCAAGGTCAGGGAAGTTATTTCTCGGACTTTCCTGAACAGGGAACACCTGTGACTGAAGAGAGCTGCGTGGAGTTGTCTCTCGAGCTCCCCCACGCACTGACAATGGTTTAGGAATCCTGAGCGTGGGGAGGTTCCACCAACGGTCGGCAGCGCTTGGGTTCTAACGCAATGCATAAGCTCGTCTCCCCTGAGGGTTTTCCTAATGTCTCTGTGCCAGGGATTGCTAGGGGGGTTTGTAGGATATCCCAGTGACAGAGGCTGCCTCCCCAAGTTCAGGGAAGTTATTTCTCGGACTTCCCCGAACAGGGAACTCCTGTGACTGAAGAGAGCTGCGTGGAGTTGTCTCTCGAGCTCCCCCACGCACTGACAAGGGTTCCGGAATCCTGAGCGTGGGGAGGTTCCACCAACGGTCGGCAGCGCGTGGATTCTAACGGAAAGCCTAAGCTCGTCTCCCCTGAGGGTTTTCCTAATTTCTCTGTGCCAGGGAATGCTGGGGGTGTTTGCAGGATATCCCAGTGTCAGAGGCTGCCTTCCCAAGGTCAGGGAAGGTATTTCTCGAACTTCCTCGAACAGGGAACACCTGTGACTGGAGAGAGCTGCGTGGAGTTGTCTCACGATCTCCCCCACGCACTGACAATGGTTCCGGAATCCTGAGCGTGGGGAGGTTCCACCAACGGTCGGCAGAGCGTGGATTCTAACGGAAAGACTAAGCTCGTCTCCCCTGAGGCTTTTCCTAATGTCTCTGTGCCAGGGAATGCTAGGGGGGTTTGCAGGATATCCCAGTGACAGAGGTTGCTTCCCCAAAGTCAGGGAAGTTATTTCTCGGACTTCCCCAAACAGGGAACACCTGTGACTGAAGAGAGCTGCGTGGAGTTGTCTCTCGATCTCCCCCACGCACTGACAATGGTTCCGGAATCCTGAGCGTGGGGAGGTTCCACCAACGGTCGGCAGAGCGTGGATTCTAACGTAAAGACTAAGCTCGTCTCCCCTGAGGGTTTTCCAAATGTCTCTGTGCCAGGGAATGCTAGGGGGGTTTGCAGGATATCCCAGTGACAGAGGTTGCATACCCAAGGTCAGGGAATTTATTTCTCGGACTTCCCCAAACAGGGAACACCTGTGACTGAAGAGAGCTTCGTGGTGTTGTCTCTCGAGCTCCCCCACGCACTGACAATGGTTCCGGAATCCTGAGCGTGTGGAGGTTCCAACAACGGTCGGCAGCGCGGGGGTCTAACGGAATGTCTAAGCTCGTCTCCCCTGAGGGTTTTCCTAATGTCTCTGTGCCAGGGAATGCTAGGGGGGTTTGCAGGATATCCCAGTGACAGAGGTTGCTTCCCCAAAGTCAGGGAAGTTATTTCTCGGACTTCCCCGAATAGGGAACACCTGTGACTGAAGAGAGCTGCGTGGAGTTGTCTCAAGAGCTCCCCACGCGCTGACAATGGTTCCGGAATCCTGATCGTGGTGAGGTTCCACTAACGGTCGGTAGCGCATTGGTTCTAACGGAAAGCCTAAGCTCGTCTCCCCTGAGGGTTTTCCTAATTTCTCTGTGCCAGGGAATGCTAGGGGGGTTTGCAGTATATCCCAGTGACAGAGGTTGCCTCCCCAAGGTCATGGAATTTATTTCACGGACTTCCCCGAATAGGGAACACCTGTGACTGAAGAGAGCTGCGTGGAGTTGTCTCTCGAGCTCCCCCACGCACTGACAATTTTTCCGGAATCCTGAGCGTGGGGAGGTTCCACCAACGGTCGGCAGCGCGTGGGTTCTAACGGAAAGCCTAAGCTCGTCTCCCCTGAGGGTTTTCCTAATATCTCTGTGCCAGGGAATGCTAAGGGGTTTTGCAGAATATCCCAGTGAGAGAGGCTGCCTCCCCAAGGTCAGGGAAGGTATGTCTCGGACTTCCCCGAATAGGGAACACCTGTGACTGAAGAGAGCTGCGTGGAGTTGTCTGTTGTGCTCCCTCACGCACTGACAATGATTCCGGAATCCTGAGCGTGGGGAGGTTCCACCAACGGTCGGCAGAGCGTGGGTTCTAACGGAAAGCCTAAGCTCGTCTCCCCTGAGGGTTTTCCTAATGTCTCTGTGCCAGGGAATGCTAGGGGGGTTTGCAGGATATCCCAGTGACAGAGGCTGCCTCCCCAAGGTAAGGGAAGGTATTTCTCAGACTTCCACGTACATGGAAAACCTGTGACTGAAGTGAGCTGCGTGGAGCTGTCTCTCGAGCTCCCCTACGCACTGACAATGGTTCCGGAATCCTGAGCGTGGGGAGGCTCCACCAACTGTCGGCAGCGCGTGGGTTCTAACGGAAAGCCTCAGCTCGTCTCCCCTGAGGGTTTTCCTAATGTCTCTGTGCCAGGGAATGCTAGGGGGGTTTGAAGGATATCCCAGTGACAGAGGCTGCCTCCCCAAGGTCAGGGAAGGTATTTCTCGGACTTCCCCAAACAGGGAACACCTGTGACTGAAGAGAGCTGCGTGGAGTTCTGTTTCGTGCTCCCCCACGCACTGACAATGGTTCCGGAATCCTGAGCGTGGGGAGGTTCCACCAACGGTCGGCAGCGCGTGGGTTCTAACGGAAAGCCTAAGTTCGTCTCCCCTGAGGGTTTTCCTAATGTCTCTGTGCCAGGGAATGCTACGGGGGTTAACAGGATATCCCAGTGACAGTGGCTGTCTCCCCAAGGTCAGGGAAGGTATTTCTCGGACTTCCCCGAACAGGGAACACCTGTGACTGAAGAGAGCTGCGTGGAGTTGTCTATCGAGCTCCCCCACGCACTGACAATGGTTCCGGAATCCTGAGCGTGGGGAGGTTCCATCAACGGTCGGCAGCACGTGGGTTCAAACGGAAAGCCTAAGCTCGTCTCCTCTGAGGGTTTTCCAAATGTCTCTGATCCAGGGAATGCTAGGGGGGTTTGCAGGATATCCCAGTGACAGAGGCTGCCTCCCCAAGTCAGAGAAGATTTTTCTCGGACTTCCCCGAACAGGGAACACCTGTGACTGAAGAGAGCTGCGTGGAGTTGTCTCTCGAGCTCCCCCACGCACTGACAATGTTTCCGGAATCCTGAGCGTGGGGAGGTTCCACCAACGGTCGGCAGCGCGTGGGTTCTAACGGAAAGCCTAAGCTCGTCTCCTGTGAGGGTTTTCCTAATGTCTCTGTGCCGAGGAATGCTAGGGGGTTTGCAGGATATCCCAGTGACAGAGGCTGCCTCCCCAAGGTCAGGGAAGGTTTTTCTCGGACTTCACCGAACAGGGAACACCTGTGACTGAAGAGAGCTGCGTGGAGTTGTCTCTCGAGCTTCCCCTCGCACTGACAATATTTCCGGAATCCTGAGCGTGGGGAGGTTCCAACAACGGTCGTCAGCGCGTGGGTTCTAACGGAAAGCCTAAGCTCGTCTCCCCTGAGGATTTTCCTAATGTCTCTGTGCCAGGGAATGCTAGGGGGGTTTGCAGGATATCCCAGTGACAGAGGCTGCCTCCCCAAGGTCAGGGAAGTTATTTCTCGGACTTCCCTGAACAGGGAACACCTGTGACTGAAGAGAGCTGCGTGGAGTTGTCTCTCGAGCTCCCCCACGCACTGACAATGTTTCTGGAATACTGAGCGTGGGGAGGATCCACCAACGGTCGGCAGCGCGTGGGTTCTAACGGAAAGCCTAAGCTCGTCTCCCCTGAGGGTTTTCCTAATGTCTCTGTGCCAGGGAATGCTAGGGGTGTTTGCAGGATATCCCAGTAGCAGAGGGTGCCTCCCCAAGGTCAGGGAAGCTATTTCTCGGACTTCCCCGAACAGGGAACACCTGTGACTGAAGAGAGCTGCGTGGAGTTGTCTCTCGAGCTCCCCCACGCACTGAAAATATTTACGGAATCCTGAGCGTCGGGAGGTTCCACCAACGGTCGGCAGCGTGTGGGTTCTAACGGAAAGCCTAAGCTTGCCTCCCCTGAGGGTTTTCCTAATGTCTCTGTGCCAGGGAATGCTAGGGGGGTTTGCAGGTTATCCCAGTGAGAGAGGCTGCCTCCCAAAGGTCAGGGAAGCTATTTCTCAGACTTCCCTGAACAGGGAACACCTGTGACTGAAGAGAGCTGCGTGGAGTTGTCTCTCGAGCTCCCCCACGCACTGACAATGTTTCCGGAATCCTGAGCGTGGGGAGGTTCCACCAACGGTCGGCAGCGCGTGGGTTCTAACGGAAAGCCTAAGCTCGTCTCCCCTGAGGTTTTTCCTAATGTCTCTGTGCCAGGGAATGCTAGGGGGGTTTACAGGATATCCCAGTGACAGTGGCTGCCTCCCCAAGGTCAGGGAAGGTATTTCTCGGACTTCCCCGTACAGGGAACACCTGTGACTGAAGAGAGCTGCGTGGAGTTTTCTCTCGAGCTCCCCCACGCACTGACAATGGTTCCGGAATTCTGAGCGTGGGGAGGTTCCATCAACGGTCGGCAGCACGTGGGTTCAAACGGAGAGCCTATGCTCGTCTCCCCTGAATGTTTTCCAAATGTCTCTGAGCCAGGGAATGCTAGGGGGGTTTGCAGGATATCCCAGTGGCAGAGGCGGCCTCCCCAAGGTCAGGGAAGGTATTTCTCGGACTTCACCGAACAGGGAACACCTGTGACTGAAGAGAGCTGCGTGAAGTTGTCTCTCGAGCTCCCCCACGCCCTGACATTGGTTCCGGAATCCTGAGCGTGGGGAGGTTCCAACAACGGTCGGCAGCGCGTGGGTTCTAACGGAAAGCCTAAGCTCGTCTCCCCTGAGGGTTTTCCTAATGTCTCTGTGCCAGGGAATGCTAGGGGGGTTTGCAGGATATCCCAGTGACAGAGGCTGCCTCCCCAAGGTCAGGGAAATTATTTCTCGGACTTCCCCGAATAGGGAACACCTGTGATTGAAGAGAGCTGCGTGGAGATGTCTCTCGAGCTCACACACGCACTGACAATGGTTCCGGAATCCTGAGCGTGGGTAGGATCCACCAACGGTCGGCAGCGCGTGGGTTCTAACGGAAAGCCTAAGCTCGTCTCCCCTGAGGGTTTTCCTAATGTCTCTGTGCCAGGGAATGCTTGGGGTGTTTGCAGGATATCCCAGTGACAGAGGCTACCACCCCAAGATCAGGGAAGTTATTTCATGGACTTCCCCGAACAGGGAAAACCTGTGACTGAAGAGAGCTGCGTGGAATTCTGTCTCGTGCTCCCCCACGCACTGACAACGACTGCGGAATCCTGAGCGTGGGGAGGTTCCACCAACGGTCGGCAGCGCTTGGGTTCTAACGGAAAGTCTTAGCTCGTCTCCCCTGAGGGTTTTCCTAATGTCTCTGTGCCAGGGAATGCTAGGGTGTTTGCAGGATATCCCAGTGACAGGGGCTGCCTCCCAATGATCAGGGAAGTTATTTCTCGGACTTCCCCGAACAGGGAACACATGTGACTGAAGAGAGCTGCGTGGAGTTGTGTCTCGAGGTCCACCACGCACTGAAAATGGTTCCGGAATCCTGAGCGTGGGGAGGTTCCACCAACGGTCGGCAGCGCATGGGTTCTAACGGAAAGCCTAAGCTCGTCTCCCCTGAGGGTTTTCCTAATGTCTCTGTGCCACGGAATGCTAGGGGTTTTTGCAGGATATCCCAGTGTCAGAGGCTGACTCCCCAAGATCAGGGAAGTTATTTCTCGGACTTCCCCGAACAGGGAACACCTGTGACTGAGGAGAGCTGCGTGGAGAAGTCTCTCGAGATCCCGCACGCACTGACAATTGTTCCGGAATCCGGTGCGTGGGGAGGTTCCACCAACGGTCGGCAGCGCGTGGGTTCTAACGGAAAGCCTAAGCTCGTCTACCCTGAGGTTTTTCCTAATGTCTCTGGGCCAGGTAATGCTAGGGGGGTTTGCAGGATATCCCAGTGACAAAGGCTGCCTCCCCAAGGTCAGGGAAGTTATTTCTCGGACTTTCCTGAACAGGGAACACCTGTGACTGAAGAGAGCTGCGTGGAGTTGTCTCTCGAGCTCCCCCACGCACTGACAATGGTTTAGGAATCCTGAGCGTGGGGAGGTTCCACCAACGGTCGGCAGCGCTTGGGTTCTAACGCAATGCATAAGCTCGTCTCCCCTGAGGGTTTTCCTAATGTCTCTGTGCCAGGGAATGCTAGGGGGGTTTGTAGGATATCCCAGTGACAGAGGCTGCCTCCCCAAGTTCTGGGAAGTTATTTCTCGGACTTCCCCGAACAGGGAACTCCTGTGACTGAAGAGAGCTGCGTGGAGTTGTCTCTCGAGCTCCCCCACGCACTGACAAGGGTTCCGGAATCCTGAGCGTGGGGAGGTTCCACCAACGGTCGGCAGCGCGTGGATTCTAACGGAAAGCCTAAGCTCGTCTCCCCTGAGGGTTTTCCTAATTTCTCTGTGCCAGGGAATGCTGGGGGTGTTTGCAGGATATCCCAGTGTCAGAGGCTGCCTTCCCAAGGTCAGGGAAGGTATTTCTCGAACTTCCTCGAACAGGGAACACCTGTGACTGGAGAGAGCTGCGTGGAGTTGTCTCACGATCTCCCCCACGCACTGACAATGGTTCCGGAATCCTGAGCGTGGGGAGGTTCCACCAACGGTCGGCAGAGCGTGGATTCTAACGGAAAGACTAAGCTCGTCTCCCCTGAGGCTTTTCCTAATGTCTCTGTGCCAGGGAATGCTAGGGGGGTTTGCAGGATATCCCAGTGACAGAGGTTGCTTCCCCAAAGTCAGGGAAGTTATTTCTCGGACTTCCCCAAACAGGGAACACCTGTGACTGAAGAGAGCTGCGTGGAGTTGTCTCTCGATCTCCCCCACGCACTGACAATGGTTCCGGAATCCTGAGCGTGGGGAGGTTCCACCAACGGTCGGCAGAGCGTGGATTCTAACGTAAAGACTAAGCTCGTCTCCCCTGAGGGTTTTCCAAATGTCTCTGTGCCAGGGAATGCTAGGGGGGTTTGCAGGATATCCCAGTGACAGAGGTTGCATACCCAAGGTCAGGGAATTTATTTCTCGGACTTCCCCAAACAGGGAACACCTGTGACTGAAGAGAGCTTCGTGGTGTTGTCTCTCGAGCTCCCCCACGCACTGACAATGGTTCCGGAATCCTGAGCGTGTGGAGGTTCCAACAACGGTCGGCAGCGCGGGGGTCTAACGGAATGTCTAAGCTCGTCTCCCCTGAGGGTTTTCCTAATGTCTCTGTGCCAGGGAATGCTAGGGGGGTTTGCAGGATATCCCAGTGACAGAGGTTGCTTCCCCAAAGTCAGGGAAGTTATTTCTCGGACTTCCCCGAATAGGGAACACCTGTGACTGAAGAGAGCTGCGTGGAGTTGTCTCAAGAGCTCCCCACGCGCTGACAATGGTTCCGGAATCCTGATCGTGGTGAGGTTCCACTAACGGTCGGTAGCGCATTGGTTCTAACGGAAAGCCTAAGCTCGTCTCCCCTGAGGGTTTTCCTAATTTCTCTGTGCCAGGGAATGCTAGGGGGGTTTGCAGTATATCCCAGTGACAGAGGTTGCCTCCCCAAGGTCATGGAATTTATTTCACGGACTTCCCCGAATAGGGAACACCTGTGACTGAAGAGAGCTGCGTGGAGTTGTCTCTCGAGCTCCCCCACGCACTGACAATTTTTCCGGAATCCTGAGCGTGGGGAGGTTCCACCAACGGTCGGCAGCGCGTGGGTTCTAACGGAAAGCCTAAGCTCGTCTCCCCTGAGGGTTTTCCTAATATCTCTGTGCCAGGGAATGCTAAGGGGTTTTGCAGAATATCCCAGTGAGAGAGGCTGCCTCCCCAAGGTCAGGGAAGGTATGTCTCGGACTTCCCCGAATAGGGAACACCTGTGACTGAAGAGAGCTGCGTGGAGTTGTCTGTTGTGCTCCCTCACGCACTGACAATGATTCCGGAATCCTGAGCGTGGGGAGGTTCCACCAACGGTCGGCAGAGCGTGGGTTCTAACGGAAAGCCTAAGCTCGTCTCCCCTGAGGGTTTTCCTAATGTCTCTGTGCCAGGGAATGCTAGGGGGGTTTGCAGGATATCCCAGTGACAGAGGCTGCCTCCCCAAGGTAAGGGAAGGTATTTCTCAGACTTCCACGTACATGGAAAACCTGTGACTGAAGTGAGCTGCGTGGAGCTGTCTCTCGAGCTCCCCTACGCACTGACAATGGTTCCGGAATCCTGAGCGTGGGGAGGCTCCACCAACTGTCGGCAGCGCGTGGGTTCTAACGGAAAGCCTCAGCTCGTCTCCCCTGAGGGTTTTCCTAATGTCTCTGTGCCAGGGAATGCTAGGGGGGTTTGAAGGATATCCCAGTGACAGAGGCTGCCTCCCCAAGGTCAGGGAAGGTATTTCTCGGACTTCCCCAAACAGGGAACACCTGTGACTGAAGAGAGCTGCGTGGAGTTCTGTTTCGTGCTCCCCCACGCACTGACAATGGTTCCGGAATCCTGAGCGTGGGGAGGTTCCACCAACGGTCGGCAGCGCGTGGGTTCTAACGGAAAGCCTAAGTTCGTCTCCCCTGAGGGTTTTCCTAATGTCTCTGTGCCAGGGAATGCTACGGGGGTTAACAGGATATCCCAGTGACAGTGGCTGTCTCCCCAAGGTCAGGGAAGGTATTTCTCGGACTTCCCCGAACAGGGAACACCTGTGACTGAGGGAGAGCTGCGTGGAGTTGTCTATCGAGCTCCCCCACGCACTGACAATGGTTCCGGAATCCTGAGCGTGGGGAGGTTCCATCAACGGTCGGCAGCACGTGGGTTCAAACGGAAAGCCTAAGCTCGTCTCCTCTGAGGGTTTTCCAAATGTCTCTGATCCAGGGAATGCTAGGGGGGTTTGCAGGATATCCCAGTGACAGAGGCTGCCTCCCCAAGTCAGGGAAGATTTTTCTCGGACGTCCCCGAACAGGGAACACCTGTGACTGAAGAGAGCTGCGTGGAGTTGTCTCTCGAGCTCCCCCACGCACTGACAATGTTTCCGGAATCCTGAGCGTGGGGAGGTTCCACCAACGGTCGGCAGCGCGTGGGTTCTAACGGAAAGCCTAAGCTCGTCTCCTGTGAGGGTTTTCCTAATGTCTCTGTGCCGAGGAATGCTAGGGGGTTTGCAGGATATCCCAGTGACAGAGGCTGCCTCCCCAAGGTCAGGGAAGGTTTTTCTCGGACTTCACCGAACAGGGAACACCTGTGACTGAAGAGAGCTGCGTGGAGTTGTCTCTCGAGCTTCCCCTCGCACTGACAATATTTCCGGAATCCTGAGCGTGGGGAGGTTCCAACAACGGTCGTCAGCGCGTGGGTTCTAACGGAAAGCCTAAGCTCGTCTCCCCTGAGGATTTTCCTAATGTCTCTGTGCCAGGGAATGCTAGGGGGGTTTGCAGGATATCCCAGTGACAGAGGCTGCCTCCCCAAGGTCAGGGAAGTTATTTCTCGGACTTCCCTGAACAGGGAACACCTGTGACTGAAGAGAGCTGCGTGGAGTTGTCTCTCGAGCTCCCCCACGCACTGACAATGTTTCTGGAATCCTGAGCGTGGGGAGGATCCACCAACGGTCGGCAGCGCGTGGGTTCTAACGGAAAGCCTAAGCTCGTCTCCCCTGAGGGTTTTCCTAATGTCTCTGTGCCAGGGAATGCTAGGGGTGTTTGCAGGATATCCCAGTAGCAGAGGGTGCCTCCCCAAGGTCAGGGAAGCTATTTCTCGGACTTCCCCGAACAGGGAACACCTGTGACTGAAGAGAGCTGCGTGGAGTTGTCTCTCGAGCTCCCCCACGCACTGAAAATATTTACGGAATCCTGAGCGTCGGGAGGTTCCACCAACGGTCGGCAGCGTGTGGGTTCTAACGGAAAGCCTAAGCTTGCCTCCCCTGAGGGTTTTCCTAATGTCTCTGTGCCAGGGAATGCTAGGGGGGTTTGCAGGTTATCCCAGTGAGAGAGGCTGCCTCCCAAAGGTCAGGGAAGCTATTTCTCAGACTTCCCTGAACAGGGAACACCTGTGACTGAAGAGAGCTGCGTGGAGTTGTCTCTCGAGCTCCCCCACGCACTGACAATGTTTCCGGAATCCTGAGCGTGGGGAGGTTCCACCAACGGTCGGCAGCGCGTGGGTTCTAACGGAAAGCCTAAGCTCGTCTCCCCTGAGGTTTTTCCTAATGTCTCTGTGCCAGGGAATGCTAGGGGGGTTTACAGGATATCCCAGTGACAGTGGCTGCCTCCCCAAGGTCAGGGAAGGTATTTCTCGGACTTCCCCGTACAGGGAACACCTGTGACTGAAGAGAGCTGCGTGGAGTTTTCTCTCGAGCTCCCCCACGCACTGACAATGGTTCCGGAATTCTGAGCGTGGGGAGGTTCCATCAACGGTCGGCAGCACGTGGGTTCAAACGGAGAGCCTATGCTCGTCTCCCCTGAATGTTTTCCAAATATCTCTGAGCCAGGGAATGCTAGGGGGGTTTGCAGGATATCCCAGTGGCAGAGGCGGCCTCCCCAAGGTCAGGGAAGGTATTTCTCGGACTTCACCGAACAGGGAACACCTGTGACTGAAGAGAGCTGCGTGAAGTTGTCTCTCGAGCTCCCCCACGCCCTGACATTGGTTCCGGAATCCTGAGCGTGGGGAGGTTCCAACAACGGTCGGCAGCGCGTGGGTTCTAACGGAAAGCCTAAGCTCGTCTCCCCTGAGGGTTTTCCTAATGTCTCTGTGCCAGGGAATGCTAGGGGGGTTTGCAGGATATCCCAGTGACAGAGGCTGCCTCCCCAAGGTCAGGGAAATTATTTCTCGGACTTCCCCGAATAGGGAAAACCTGTGATTGAAGAGAGCTGCGTGGAGATGTCTCTCGAGCTCACACACGCACTGACAATGGTTCCGGAATCCTGAGCGTGGGTAGGATCCACCAACGGTCGGCAGCGCGTGGGTTCTAACGGAAAGCCTAAGCTCGTCTCCCCTGAGGGTTTTCCTAATGTCTCTGTGCCAGGGAATGCTTGGGGTGTTTGCAGGATATCCCAGTGACAGAGGCTACCACCCCAAGATCAGGGAAGTTATTTCATGGACTTCCCCGAACATGGAAAACCTGTGACTGAAGAGAGCTGCGTGGAATTCTGTCTCGTGCTCCCCCACGCACTGACAACGACTGCGGAATCCTGAGCGTGGGGAGGTTCCACCAACGGTCGGCAGCGCTTGGGTTCTAACGGAAAGCCTAAGTTCGTCTCCCCTGAGGGTTTTCCTAATGTCTCTGTGCCAGGGAATGCTAGGGGGTTTTACAGGATATCCCAGTGACAGAGGCCCCTCCCCAAGGTCAGGGAAGTTATTTCTCGGACTTCCCTGAACAGGGAACACCTGAGACTGAAGAGAGCTGCGTGGAGTTGTCTCTCGTGCTCCCCCATGCACTGACAATGTTTCCGGACTCCTGAGCGTGGGGAGGTTCCACCAACAGTCGGCAGCGCTTGGGTTCTCACAGAAAGCCTAAGCTCATCTCCCCTGAGGGATTTCCTAATGTCTCTGTGCCAGGGAATGCTAGGGGGCTTTGCAGGATATCCCAGTGACAGAGGCTGCCTCCCCAAGTTCAGGGAAATTATTTCTCGGACTTCCCCGAACAGGGAACACCTGTGACTGAAGAGAGCTATGTGGAGTTGTCTCTTGAGCTCCCCCACGCACTGACAATGGTTCCGGAATCCTGAGCGCGGGGAGGTTCCACCAACGGTCGGCAGCGCGTGTCTTCTAACGGAAAGCCTAAGCTCGTCTCCCCTGAGTTTTTTCCTAATGCCTCTGTGCCAGGGAATGCTAGGGGGGTTTGCAGGTTATCCCAGTGACAGAGGCTACCTCCCCAAGATCAGGGAAGGTATTTCTTGGACTTCCCCGAACAGGGAACACCTGTGACTGAAGAGAGCTGCGTGGAGTTCTCTCTCGTGCTCCCCCACGCACTGACAATAGTTCCGGAATCCTGAGCGTGGGGAGGTTCCACCAACGGTCGGCAGCGCGTGGGTTCTAACGGAAAGCCAAAGCTCGTCTCCCCTGAGGGTTTTCCTAATGTCTCTTTGCCAGGGAATGCTAGGGGGTTTTGCAGGATATCCCAGTGTCAGAGGCTGCCTCCCCAAGGTCAGGGAAAGTATTTCTCGGACTTCCCCGAACAGGGAACACCTGTGAGTGAAGAGAGCTGCGTGGAGTTGTCTCTCGAGCTCCCCCACGCACTGACAATTGTTCCGGAATCCTGAGCGTGTGGAGGTTCCACCAACGGTCGGCAGCGCGTGTGTTCTAACGGAAAGCTTAAGCTCGTCTCCCCTGAGGGTTTTCCTAATGTCTCTGTGCCAGGGAATGCTAGGGGGGTATGCAGGATATCCCAGTGTAAGAGGCTGACTCCCCAAGGTCAGGGAAGGTACTCCTCGGACTTCCCTGAACAGGGAACACCTGTGACTGAAGAGAGCTGCGTGGAGATTTCTCTCGAGCTCCCCCACGCACTGACAATTGTTCCGGAATCCTGAGCGTGGTGAGGTTCCACCAACGGTCGGCAGCGCGTGGGTTCTAACGGAAAGCCTAAACTCGTCTCCCCTGAGGGTATTCCTAATGTCTCTGGGCCAGGGAATGCTAGGGTGGTTTACAGGATATCCCAGGGACAGAGGCTGCCTCCCCAAGATCAGGGAAGATATTTCTCGGACTTCCCCGAACAGGGAACACCTGTGACTGAAGAGAGCTGCGTGGAGTTGTCTCTCGAGCTCCCCCACGCACTGACAATGGTTCCGGAATCCTGAAAGTTGGGAGGTTCCACCAACGGTCGGCAGCGCGTGGGTTCTAACGGAAAGCCTAAGCTCGTCTCCCCTGAGGGTTTTCCTAATGTCTCTGTGCCAGGGAATGCTAGGAGGGTTTGCAGGATATCCCAGTGACAGTAGCTGCCTCCCCAAGGTCAGGGAATTTATTTCTCGGTGTTCCCCGGACAGTGAACACCTGTGACTGAAGAGAGTTGCGTGGAGTTGTCTCTCGAGCTCCCCCACGCACTGACAATGGTTCCGGAATCCTGAGCGTGGGGAGGTTCCACCAACGGTCGGCAGCGCGTGGGTTCGAACGGAAAGCCTAAGCTCGTCTCCCCTGAGGTTTTTCCTAATGTCTCTGTGCCAGGGAATGGTAGGGGTGTTTGCAGGATATCCCAGTGACAGAGGCTGCCTCCCCAAGGTCAGGGAAGGTATTTCTCGGACTTCCCCGAACAGGGAACACCTGTGACTGAAGAGAGCTGCGTGGAGTTGTCTCACGAGCTCCCCCACGCACTGACAATGGTTCCGGAATCCTGAGCGAGGGGAGGTTCCACCAACGGTCGGCAGTGTGTGGGTTCTAACGGAAAGCCTAAGCTCGTCTCCCCTGAGGTTTTTCCTAATGTCTCTGTGCCAGGGAATGGTAGGGGGTTTTGCATGATATCCCAGAGACATATGCTGCCTCCCCAAGTTCAGGGAAGTTTTTTCCCGGACTTCCCCGAACAGGGAACTCCTGTGAATGAAGAGAGCTGCGTGGAGTTGTCTCTCGAGTTCCCCACGCAATGACCATGGTTCCGGAATCCTGAGCGTGGGGAGGTTCCACCAACGGTCGGCAGCGCGTGGGTTCTAACGGAATGCCTATGTTCGACTCCCCTGAGGGATTTCTTAATGTCTCTGTGCCTGGGAATTCTAGGGGGATTTGCAGGATATCCCAGTGACATACGCTGCCTCCCCAAGGTCAGGGAAGGTGTTTCCCGGACTTCCCCGAACAGGGAACACCTGTGAATTAAGAGAGCTGCGTGGAGATGTATCTCGAGCTCCACCACGCATTGACAATGGTTCCGGAATCCTGAACGTGGGGAGGGTCCACCAATCTCGGCAGCGCGTGGGTTCTAACGGAATGCCAAAGCTCGTCTCCCCTGAAGTTTTTCCTAATGTCTCTTTGCCAGGGAATGCTAGGGGTGATTGCAGGATATCACAGTGACCGTTGCTGCCTCCCCAAGTTCAGGGAAGGTATTTCCCGGATTTCCCAAATCAGGGAAAACCTGTGACTGAAGAGAGCTGCGTGGAGTTGTCTCTCGAGCTCCCCCACGCACTGACAATGGTTCCGAAATACTGAGCGTGGGGAGGTTTCACCAACTGTCGGCAGCGCGTGGGTTCTAACGGAATGCCTAAGCTCGTCTTCCCTGAGGGTTTTCCTAATTTGTCTGTGCCAGGAAATGGTAGGGGGTTTCCAGTATATCCCAGTGACATACTCTGCCTCCCCAAGGTAAGGGAATGTATTTCCCGGACTTCCCCGAAAAGGGAAATCCTGTGAATGAAGAGAGCTGCGTGGAGTTATCTCTCGAGCTCCCTCACGCACTGACAATGGTTCCGGAATCCTGAGCGTGGGGAGGTTCCACCAACGGTCGGCAGCGCGTGGGTTGTAACGGAATGCTTAAGCTCGTCTCCCCTGAGGGTTTTCCTAATGTCTCTGTGCCAGGGAATGGTAGGGGGGTTTGCAGGTTATCCCAGTGACATACGCTGTCTCCCCAAGTTCAGAGAAGTTATTTCCCGGACTTCCCCGAACAGGGAACTCCTGTGAATGAAGAGAGCTGCGTGGAGTTGTCTCTCGAGCTCCCCCACGCACTGACAATGGTTCCGGAATCCTGAGCGTGAGGAGGTTCCACCAACGGTCGGCAGCGCGTGGGTTCTAACGGAATGCCTAAGCTCGTCTCCCCTGAGGCTTTTCCTATTGTCTCTGTGCCAGGGAATGCTCTGGGTGATTGCAGGATATCCCAGTGAAGGAGGCTGCCTCCCCAAGGTCAGGGATGGTATATACCAGACTTCCACGAACAGGGAACACCTGTGACTGAAGAGAGCTGCGTGGAGTTGTCTCTCGAGCTCCCCCACGCACTGATAATGATTCCGGAATCCTGAGCGTGGGGAGGTTCCACCAAAGGTCGGCAGCGCGTGGGTTCTAAAGGAATGCCTAAGCTCGTCTCCCCTGAGATTTTTCCTAATGTGTCTGTGCCAGGGAATGTTAGGGGGGTTTGGAGGATATCCCAGTGACATACGCTCCCTCCCCAATGTCAGGGAAGGTTTTTCCCGGACTTCCCCGAACACGGAACTCCTGTGAATGAAGAGAGCTGCGTGGATTGTCTCTCGAGCTCCCCCACGCACTGACAATGGTTCCGGAATCCTGAGCTTGGGGAGGTTCCACCAACGGTCGGCAGCGCGTGGGTTCTAACGGAATGCCTAAGCTCGTCTCCCCTGAGGGTTTTCCTAATGTCTCTGTGCCAGGGAATGGTAGGGGGGTTTGTAGGATATCCCAGTGACATACGCTGCCTCCCCAAGGTCAGAGAAGATATTTCCCGGACTTTCCCGAACAGGGAACTCCTGTGAATGAAGAGAGCTGCGTGGAGTTGTCTCTCGAGCTCCCCCACGCACTGACAATGGTTCCGGAATCCTGAGCGTGGGGAGGTTCCACCAACGGTCGGCAGCGCGTTGGTTCTAACGGAATGCCTAAGCTCGTCTCCCCTGAGGGTTTTCCTAATGTGTCTGTGCCAGGGAATGGTAGGGGGGTTTGCAGGATATCCCAGTGACATACGCTGCCTCCCCAAGTTCAGGGAAGTTATATCCCAGACTTCCACGAACAGGGAAAACCTGTGACTTAAGAGAGCTGCGTGGAGTTTTCTCTAGAGCTCCCCCACGCACTGACAACGGTTCCGGAATCCTGAGCGTGGGGAGGTTCCACCAATGGTCGGCAGCGCATGGGTTATAACGGAATGCCTAAGCTCGTCTCCCCTGAGGTTTTTCGTAATGTCTCTGTGCCAGGGAATTTTAGAGGTGTTTGCAGGATATCCCAGTGACATCCGCTGCCTCCCCAAGTTCAGGGAACGTATTTCCCGGACTTCCCCGAACAGGGAACACCTGTGAATGAAGAGAGCTGCGTGGAGTTGTCTCTCGAGCTCCCCCACGCAATGACAATGGTTCCGGAATCCTGAGCATGGGGAGGTTCCACCAACGGTCGGCAGAACGTGGGTTCTAACGGAATGCATAAGCTCGTCTCCCCTGAGGGTTTTCCTAATGTGTCTGTGCCAGGGAATGGTAGGGGAGATTGCAGGATATCCGAGTGACCGAGGCTGCGTCCCCAAGTTCAGGGAATGTATTTCTCGGACTTCCCCGAAAAGGGAACTCCTGTGAATGAAGAGAGCTGCGTGGAGTTGTCTCTCGAGATCCCCCACGCACTGACAATGGTTCCGGAATCCTGAGCGTAGGGAGGTTACACCAACGGTCGGCAGCGCATGGGTTCGAACGAAATGCCTAAGCTCGTGTCCCCTGAGGGTTTTCCTAATGTCTCTGTGCCAGGGAATGCTAGGGGTGATTGCAGGATATCCCAGTGACATACGCTGCCTCCCCAAAATCAGGGAAGGTATTTCCCGGACTTCCCCGAACATGGAACTCCTGTGAATGAAGAGAGCTTCTTGGAGTTGTCTCTCGAGCTCCCCCAGGGACAGACAATGGTTCCGGAATCCTGAGAGTGGGGACGTTCCACCAATGGTCGGCAGCGCGTGGGTTCTAATGGAATGCCTAAACTCGCCTCCCCTGAGGCTTTTCCAAATATCTCTGTGCCAGGGAATGCTAGGGGTGATTGCAGGATATCCCAGTGACCGAGGCTGCCTCCCCAAAGTCAGGGAAGGTATATCGCAGACTTCCACGAACAGGGAACACCTGTGACTGAAGAGAGCTGCGTAGAGTTTTCTCTCGAGCTCCCCCACGCACTGACAATGGTTCCGGAATTCTGAGCGTGGGGAGGTTCCACCAACGGTCGGCAGTGCGTGGGTTCTAACGGAATGCCTAAGCTCGTCTCCCCTGAGGCTTTTCCTATTGTCTCTGTGCCAGGGAATGCTATGGTTGATTGCAGGATATCCCAGTGACTGAGGCTGCCTCCCCAAGGTCAGGGAAGTTATATACCAGACTTCCACGTACAGGGAACACCTGTGACTGAAGAGAGCTGTGTGGAGTTGTCTCCCGAGCTCCCCCACGCACTGATAATGATTCCGGAATCCTGAGCGTGGGGAGGTTCCACCAAAGGTCTGCAGCGCGTGGGTTCGAACGGAATGCCTAAGCTCGTCTCCCCTGAGGTTTTTCCTAATGTGTCTGTGCCAGGGAATGTTAGTGGGGGTGGCAGGATATTCCAGTGACATACGCTGCCTCCCCAAGATCAGGGAAGGTATTTCCCGGACTTCCCCGAACAGGGAACTCCTGTGAATGAAGAGAGCTGCGTGGAGTTGTCTCTCGAGCTCCCCCACGCACTGACAATGGTTCCGGAATCCTGAGCGTGGGGAGGTTCCACCAACGGTCGGCAGCGCGTGGGTTCTAACGGAATGCCTAAGCTCGTCTCCCCTGAGGGTTTTCCTAATGTCTCTGTGCCAGGGAATGGTAGGGGGGTTTACAGGATATCCCAGTGACATACGCTGCCTCCCCAAATTCAGAGAAGGTATTTCCCGGACTTCCCCGAACAGGGAAGTCCTGTGAAAGAAGAGAGCTGCGTGAAGTTGTCTCTCGAGCTCCCCCACGCACTGACAATGGTTCCGGAATCCTGAGCGTGGGGAGGTTCCACCAACGGTCGGCAGCGCGTTGGTTAAAACGGAATGCCTAAGCTCGTTTCCCCTGGGGCTTTTCCTATTGTCTCTGTGACAGGGAATGCTATGGGTGATTGCAGGATATCCCAGTGACCGAGGCTGCTTCCCCAAGGTCAGGGAAGGTATATCCCAGACTTCCACGAACAGGGAACTCCTGTGAATGAAGAGAGCTCCGTGGAGTTGTCTCTCGAGCTCCCACACGCACTGACAATAGTTCCGGAATCCTGAGCGTGGGGAGGTTCCACCAAATGTCGGCAGCGCGTTGGATCTAACGGAATGCCTAAGCTCGTCTCCCCTGAGGGTTTTCCTAATGTGTCTGTGCCAGAGAATGGTAGGGGGGTTTGCAGGATATCCCAGTGACATACGCTGCTTCCCCAAGGTCAGGGAAGATATTTCCCG
Organism: Vicugna pacos; assembly: GCF_048564905.1. Classification (NCBI taxonomy): domain Eukaryota; kingdom Metazoa; phylum Chordata; class Mammalia; order Artiodactyla; family Camelidae; genus Vicugna; species Vicugna pacos. The sequence goes on along the minus strand of NW_027328721.1, from coordinate 49,465,388 downwards.
GTCTTCCCCGAACAGGGAACTCCTGTGAATGAAGAGAGCTGCGTGGAGTTGTCTCTCGAGCTCCCCCACGCACTGACAATTGTTCCGGAATCCTGAGCGTGGGGAGGTTCCACCAACGGTCGGCAGCGCGTGGGTTATAACGGAATGTGTAAGCTCGTTTCCCCTGAGGTTTTTCCTAATGTCTCTGTGCCAGGGAATGCTAGGGGTGATTGCAGGCTATCCCAGTGACCGAGGCTGCCTCCCCAAGTTCAGGAAAGGTATTTCTCGGACTTCTCCGAACAGGGAACTCCTGTGAATGAAGAGAGCTGCGTGGAGTTGTCTCTCGAGCTCCCCCACGCACTGACAATGGTTCCGGGATCCTGAGCGTGGGGAGGTTCCACCAACGGTCGGCAGTGCTTGGGATCTAACGGAATGCCTAAGCTCGTCTCCCCTGAGTGTTTTCCTAATATATCTGTGCCAGGGAATGATAGGGGGGTTTGCAAGATATCCCAGTGACATACGCTGCCTCCCCAAGGTCAGGGAGTGTATTTCCCGGACTTCCCCGAACAGGGAAATCCTGTGAATGAAGAGAGCTGCATGGAGTTGTCTCTCGAGCTCCACCACGCACTGACAATGGTTCCGGAATCCTGAGCGTGGGGAGGTTCCACCAACTGTCGGCAGCGCGTGTGTTCTATCGGAATGCCTAATCTCGTCTCCCCTGAGGGTTTTCCTAATGTGTCTGTGCCAGGGAATGGTAGGGGGGTTTGCAGGATATCCAAGTGACATACGCTGCCTCCCCAAGTTCAGGGAAGTTATTTCCCGGACTTCTCCGAACAGGGAACTCCTGTGAATGAAGAGAGCTGCGTGGAGTTGTCTCTCGAGCTCCCCCACGCACTGACAATGTTTCCGGAATCCTGAGCGTGGGGAAGTTCCACCAACGGTCGGCAGCGCGTGGTTTCTAACGGAATGCCTAAGCTCGTCTCCCCTGAGGGTTTTCGTAATCTCTCTGTGCCAGGGAATGCTAGGGGTGATTGCAGGATATCCCAGTGTCAGAGGCTGCCTCCCCAAGGTCAGGGAAGGGATTTCCCGGACTTCCCCGAACAGGGAACATCTGTGCCTGAAGAGAGCTGCGTGGAGTTGTCTCTCGAGCACCACCACGCACTGACAATGGTTCCGGAATCCTGTGCGTGGGGAGGTTCCACCAATTGTCGGCACCGCGTTGGTTCTAACGGAATGCTTAATCTCGACTTCCCAGAGGGTTTTCCTAATGTCTCTGTGCCAGGGAATGCTAGGGGTGATTGCAGAATATCCCAGTGACCGAGGCTGCCTCCCCAAGGTCAGGGAAGTTATTTCCCGGACTTCCCCGAACAGGGAAAGCCTGTGTCTGAAGAGAGCTGCGTGGAGTTTTCTCTCGAGCTCCCCTACGCACTGAAAATTATTCCGGAATCCTGAGCGTGGGGAGGTTCCAACAACGGACGGCAGCGCGTGGGTTCTAACGGAATGCCTAAGCTCGTCTCCCCTGAGGGTTTTCCAAATGTCTCTGTGCCAGCGAATGGTAGGGGGGTTTGCAGGATATCCCAGTGACATACGCTGCCTCCCCAAGGTCAGGGAAGGTATTTCCCGGACTTCCCCGAACAGGGAAATCCTGTGAATGAAGAGAGCTGCGTGGAGTTGTCTCTCGATTTCCCCCACGCATTGACAATGATTCCGGAATCCTGAGCGTGGGGAGGTTCCAGCAACTGACGGCAGCGCGTGGGGTCAAACGGAATGCCTAAGCTCTACTCCCCTGAGGGTTTTCCTAATGTCTATGTGCCAGGGAATGCTAGGGGTGATTGCAGGATATCCCAGTTGCCGAGGCTGCCTCCCCAAGGTCAGGGAAGGTATATCCCAAACTTCCACGAAAATGGAACACCTGTGACTGAAGAGAGATGCGTGAAGTTGTCTCTCGAGCTCCCCCTCGCACTGACAATGGTTCCGGAATCCTGAGCGTGGGGAGGTTTCACCAACTGTCGGCAGCGCGTAGGTTCTAACGGAATGCCTAAGCTCGTCTCCCCTGAGGGTTTTCCTGATGTGTCTGTGCCAGGGAATCATAGGGGTGATTGGAGGATATCCCAGTGACCGAGGCTGCATCCCCAAGGTCAGGAAAGGTATTTCCCGGACTTCCCCGAACAGGGAACTCCTGTGAATGAAGAGAGCTGCGTGGAGTTGTCTCTCGAGCTCCCCCGGGCACTGAAAATGGTTCCGGAATCCTGAGCGTGGGGAGGTTCCACCAACGGTCGGCAGCGCGTTGGTTCTAACGGAATGCCTAAGCTCGTCTCCCCTGAGGGTTTTCCTAATATCTCTGTGCCAGGGAATGCTATGGGTGCTTGCAGAATATCCCAGTGGCATACGCTGCCTCCCCAAGGTCAGGGAAGGTATTTCCCGGACTTCCCCGAACAGGGAAACCTTGTGAATGAAGAGAGCTGCGTGGAGTTGTCTCTCGAGCTCCCCCACGCACTGACAATGGTTCCGGAATCCTGAGCGTGGGGAGGTTCCACCAACGGTCGGCAGCACGTGGGTTCGAACGTAATGCCTAAGCTCGTCTCCCCTGAGGGTTTTCCTAATTTCTCTGGGCCAGGGAATGCTAGGGGTGATTGCAGGATATCCCAGTGACTGAGGCTGCCTCCCCAAGGTCAGGGAATGTATATCCCAGACTTCCACCAATAGGGAACACCTGTGACTGAAGAGAGCTGCGTGGAGTTGTCTCTCGATCTCCCCCACGCACTGAAAATGTTTCCGGAATCCTGAGAATGGGGAGGTTCCACCAACGTTCGGCAGCTCGTGGGTTCTAACGGAATGCCTAAGCTCGTCTCCCCTGAGGCTTTTCCTAATGTCTCTGTGCCAGGGAATGGTAGGGGGGTTTGCAGGATATCCCAGTGACATACGCTGCCTCCTCAAGGTCAGGGAAGGTATTTCACGGACTTCCCCGAACAGGGAACACCTGTGACTGAAGAGAGCTGCGTGGAGTTGTCTCTCGAGTTCCCCACGCACTGATAATTGTTCCGGAATCCTGAGCGTGGGGAGGTTCCACCAACGGTCGCCAGCGCGTGGGTTAAAACGGAATGCCTAAGCTCGTCTCCCCTGAGGCTTTTCCAAATGTCTCTGTGCCAGGGAATGCTAGGGGTGATTGCAGGATATCCCAGTGACCGAGGCTGCCTCCACAAGTTCAGGAAAAGTATTTCTCGGACTTCCCCTAAAAGGGAACTCCTGTGAATGAAGAGAGCTGCGTGGAGTTATCTCTCGAGCTCCCCCAAGCACTGACACTGGTTCCGGAATCCTGAGCGTGGGGAGGTTCCACCAACTGTCGACAGCGCGTGGGTTAAAACGGAATGCCTAAACTCGTCTCCCCTGAGGCTTTTCCAAATGTCTCTGTGCCAGGGAATGCTAGGGGTGATTGCAGGATATCCCAGGGACCGAGGCTGCCTCCCCAAATTCAGGGAAGTTATATCCCAGAATTCCACGAACAGGGAACACCTGTGACTGAAGAGAGCTGCGTGGAGTTGTCTCTCGAGCTCCCCCTGGCACTGAAAATGGTTCCGGAATCCTGAGCGTGGGGAGGTTCCACCGACGGTCGGCAGCGCGTTGGTTCTAACGGAATGCCTAAGCTCGTCTCCCCTGAGGGTTTTTCTAATGTGTCTGTGCCAGGGAATGTTAGGGGGGTTTGCAGGATATCCCAGTGACATACGCTACCTCCCCAAGTTCAGGGAAGTTATTTCCCGGACTTCCCCGAGCAGGGAACTCCTGTGAATGAAGAGAGCTGCCTGGAGTTTTCTCTCGAGCTCCTCCACACACTGACAATGGTTCCGGACTCCTGAGCGTGGGGAGGTTCCACGAAAGGTCGGCAGCTCGTGGGTTCTAAGGAATGCCTAAGCTCGTCTCCCCTGAGGGTTTTCCTAATATTTCTGTGCCAGGGAATGCTAGGGGGGTTTGCAGGATATCCCAGTGGCATACACTGCCTCCCCAAGGTCAGGGAAGGTATTTCCCGGACTTCCCCGAACAGGGAACACCTGTGACTGAAGAGAGCTGCGTGGAGTTGTCTCTCGAGCTCCCCCACGCACTGACAATGGTTCCGGCATCCTGAGCTTGGGGAGGTTCCACCAACGGTCGGCAGTGCGTGGGTTCTAACGGAATGCTTAAGCACCTCTCCCCTGAGGGTTTTCCTAATGTCTGTGTGCCAGGGAATGCTAGGGGTGATTGCAGAATATCCCAGTGACCGAGGCTGCCTCCCCAAGGTCAGGGAAGGTATTTCCCGGACTTCCCCGAACAGGGAAAACCTGTGAATGAAGAGAGCTACGTGGAGATGTCTCTCGAGATCCCCCACGCACTGACAATGGTTCCGGAATCCTGAGCGTGGGGAGGTTCCACCAACGGTCGGCAGCGCGTGGGTTCTAACGGAATGCCTAAGCTCGTTTCCCCTGAGTATTTTCCTAATGTCTCTGTGCCAGGGAATGGTAGGGGGGTTTGCAGGATATCCCAGTGACATACGCTGCCTCACCAAGGTCAGGGAAGTTATTTCCCGGACTTCCCCGAACAGGGAACTCCTGGGAATGAAGAGAGCTGCGTGGAGTTGTCTCTCGAGCTCCCCCACGCACTGACAATGGTTCCGGAATCCTGAGCGTGGGGAGGTTCCACCAACGGTCGGCAGCGCGTGCGTTCAAACGGAATGCCTAAGCTCGTCTCCCCTGAGGGTTTTCCTAATTTCTCTGTGCCAGGGAATAGTAGGGGGGTTTGCAGGATATCCCAGGGACATACGCTGCCTCGCCAATGTCAGGGAATGTATTTCCCGGACTTCCCCGAACAGGGAAAAACTGTGAATGAAGAGAGCTGCGTGGAGTTGTCTCTCGAGCTCCCCCACGCACTGACAATGTTTCCGGAATCCTGAGCGTGGGGAGGTTCCACCATTTGTCGGCAACGCGTGGGTTCTAACGGAATGCCTAAGCTCGTCTCCCCTGAGGGTTTTCGTAATATGTCAGTGCCAGGGAATGTTAGGGGGGTTTGCAGGATATCCCAGTGTCATACGCTGCCTCCCCAAGGTCAGGGAAGCTATTTCCCGGACTTCCCCGAACAGGGAACTCCTGTGAATGAAGAGAGCTGCGTGGAGTTGTCTCTCGAGCTCCCCCACGCACTGACAAAGTTTCCGGAATGCTGAGCGTGGGGAGGTTCCACCAACGGTCGGCAGCGCGTGGGTTCTAACGGAATGCCTATGCTCGTCTCCCATCAGGGTTTTACTAATGTCTCTGTGCCAGGGAATGCTAGGGGTGATTGCAGGATATCCCAGTCACCGAGGCGGCCTCCCCAAGGTCAGGGAAGCTATTTCCCGGACTTCCCCGAACAGGGAACACCTGTGACTGAAGAGAGCTGCGTGGAGTTGTCTCTCGAGCTCCCCCACGCACTGACAATTGTTCCGGAATCCTGAGCGTGGGGAGGTTCCACCAAAGGTCGGCAGGGCGTGGGTTCTAACGGAATGCCTAAGCTCGTCTCCCCTGAGGGTTTTCCTAATTTGTCTGTGCCAGGGAATGTTAGGGGGGTTTGCAGGATATCCCAGTGACATACGCTGCCTCCCCAAGGTCAGGGAAGGTATTTCCCGGACTTCCCCGAACAGGGAACTCCTGTGAATGAAGAGAGCTGCGTGGAGTTGTCTCTCGAGCTCCCCCACGCACTGACAATGTTTCCGGAATCCTGAGCGTGGGGAGGTTCCACCAACGGTCGGCAGCGCCTGGGTTCTAACGGAATGCCTAAGCTCGTCTCCCCTGAGGGTTTTCCTAATGTCTCTGTGCCAGGGAATGGTATGGGGGTTTGCAGGATATCCCAGTGACATACGCTGCCTCCCCAAGGTCAGGGAAGGTATTTCCCGGACTTCCCCGTACAGGGAACACCTGTGAATGAAGAGAGCTGCGTGGAGTTGTCTCTCGAGCTCCCCCACGCACTGACAATGGTTCCGGAATCCTGAGCGTGGGGAGGTTCCACAAACGGTCGGGAGCGCGTGGGTTCTAACGGAATGCCTAAGCTCGTCTCCCCTGAGGGTTTTACTAATGTCTCTGTGCCAGGAAATGCTAGGGGTGATTGCAGGATATCCCAGTGACCGAGGCTGCCTGCCCAAGCTCAGGGAAAGTATTTCTCGGACTTCCCCGAACAGGGAACTCCTGGGAATGAAGAGAGCTGCGTGGAGTTGTCTCTCGTGCTCCCCCACGCACTGACAATGGTTCCGGAATCCTGAGCGTGGGGAGGTTCCACCAACGGTCGGCAGTGCGTGGGTTCTAACGGAATGCCTAAGCTCGTCTCCCCTGAGGGTTTTCCTAGTGTCTCTGTGCCAGTGAATGGTAGGTGGGTTTGCAGGATATCCCAGTGACATACGCTGCCTCGCCAAGGTCAGGGAATGTATTTCCCGGACTTCCCCGAACAGGGAAATCCTGTGAATGAAGAGAGCTGCGTGGTGTTGTCTCTCGAGCTCCCCCACGAACTGACAATGTTTCCGGATTCCTGAGCGTGGGGAGGTTCCACCATTTGTCGGCAGCGCGTGGGTTCAAACGGAATGCCTAAGCTCGTCTCCCCTGAGGGTTTTCCTAATGTGTCTGTGCCAGGGAATGGTAGGGGGGTTTGCAGGATATCCCAGTGAAATACGCTGCCTCCCCAAGGTCAGGGAAGGTATTTCCCGGACTTCCCCGAACAGGGAACTCCTGTGAATGAAGAGAGCTGCGTGGAGTTGTCTCTCGAGCTCCCCCACGCACTGACAATGGATCCGGAATCCTGAGCGTGGGGAGGTTCCACCAACGGTCGGCAGCGCGTGGGTTCTAACAAAATGCCTAAGCTCGTCTCCCCTGAGTGTTTTCCTAATGTGTCTGTGCCAGGGAATGGTAGGGAGGATTGCAGGATATCCCAGTGACCGAGGCTACGTCCCCAAGGTCAGGAAAGGTATATCTAGGACTTCCCCGAAGAGGGAACTCCTGTGAATGAAGAGAGCTGCGTGGAGTTGTCTCTCGAGCTCCCCCACGCACTGACAATGGTTCCGGAATCCTGAGAGTGGGGAGGTTCCACAAACGGTCGGCAGCGCTTGGGTTCGGACGGAATGCCTTAGCTCGTCTCCCCTGAGGGTTTTCCTAATGTCTCTGTGCCAGGGAATAGTAGGGGGGTTTGCAGGATATCCCAGTGACATACGCTGCCTCCCCAAGTTCAGGGAAGGTATTTCCCGGACTTCCCCGAACAGGGAACTCCTGTGAATGAAGAGACCTGTGTGGAGTTGTCTCTCGAGCTCCCCCACGCACTGAAAATGTTTCCGGAATCTTGAGCGTGGGGAGGTTCCACCAACGGTCGGCAGCGCGTGGGTTCTAACGGAATGCCTAAGCTCGTCTCCCCTGAGGGTTTTCCTAATGTGTCTGTGCCAGGGAATGTTAGGGGTGATTGCATGATATCCCAGTGACCGAGGCTACATCCCCAAGGTCAGGAAAGGTATTTATCGGACTTCCCCGAACAGGGAACATCTGTGACTGAAGAGAGCTGCGTGGAGTTGTCTCTCGAGCTCCCCCATGCACTGACAATGGTTCCGGAATCCTGAGCGTGGGGAGGTTCCACCAAATGTCGGCAGCGCGTGGGCTCTAACGGAATGCCTAAGCTCGTCTCCCCTTAGGGTTTTCCTAATGTGTCTGTGCCAGGGAATGGTAGGGGGATTTGCAGGTTATCCCAGTGACATTCGCTGCCTCCCCAAGGTCAGGGAAGGTATTTCCGGGACTTCCCCGAACAGGGAACTCCTGTGAATTAAGAGAGCTGCGTGGAGTTGTCTCTCGAGCTCCCCCACGCACTGACAATGGTTCTGGAATCCTGAGCATGGGGAGGTTCCACAAACGGTCGGCAGAGCGTGGGTTCTAACGGAATGCCTAAGCTCGTCTCCCCTGAGTGTTTTCCAAATATCTCTGTGCCAGAGAATGTTAGGGGTGATTGCAGGATATCCCAGTGACCGAGGCTGCCTCCCCAAGGTCAGGGAAGTTATTTCTCGGAATTCCCCGAACAGGGAACACCTGTGACTGAAGAGAGCTGCGTGGTGTTGTCTCTCGTGCTCCCCCACGCACTGACAATGGTTCCGGAATCCTGAGCGTGGGGAGGTTCCACCAACGGTCGGCAGCGCGTGGGTTCTAACGGAATGCCTAAGCTCGTCTCCCCTGAGGTTTTTCCTAATTTGTCTGAGCCAGGGAATGTTAGGGGGGTTTGCAGGATATCCCGGTGACATACGCTGCCTCCCCAAGGTCACGGAAGTTATTTCCCGGACTTCCCCGAACAGGGAACTCCTGTGAATTAAGAGAGCTGCGTGGAGTTGTCTCTCGAGCTCCCCCACGCACTGACAATGGTTCCGGAATCCTGAGCGTGGGGAGGTTCCACCAACGGTCGGCAGCGCGTGGGTTCTAACGGAATGCCTAAGCTCGTCTCCCCTGAGGGTTTTCCTAATATCTCTGTGCCAGGGAATGGTAGGGGGGTTTGCAGGATATCCCAGTGACGGAGGCTACCTCCCCAAGGTCAGGAAAGTTATTTCTCGGACTTCCCCGAACAGGGAACTCCAGTGAATGAAGAGAGCTGCGTGGAGTTGTCTCTCGAGCTCCCCCACGCACTGACAATGGTTCCGGAATCCTGAGCGTGGGAAGGTTCCTCCAACGGTCGGCAGCGCGTGGGTTCTAACGGAATGCCTAAGATCGTCTCCCCTGAGGGTTTTCCTAATGTCTCTGTGCCAGGGAATGCTAGGGGTGATTGCAGGATATCCCAGTGACCAAGGCTGCCTCCCCAAGGTCAGGGAAATTATATCCCAGACTTCCACGAACAGGGAACACCTGTGACTGAAGAGAGATGCGTGGAGTTGTCTCTCGAGCTCCCCCACGCACTGACAATGGTTCCGGAATCCTGAGCGTGGGGAGGTTCCACCAACGGTCGGCAGCGCGTGGGTTCTAACAAAATGCCTAAGCTCGTCTCCCCTGAGGCTTTTCCTAATGTGTCTGTGCCAGGGAATGGTAGGGAGGATTGCATGATATCCCAGTGACCGAGGCTACATCCCCAAGGTCAGGAAAGGTATTTATCGGACTTCCCCGAACAGGGAACATCTGTGACTGAAGAGAGCTGCGTGGAGTTGTCTCTCGAGCTCCCCCATGCACTGACAATGGTTCCGGAATCCTGAGCGTGGGGAGGTTCCACCAAAGGTCGGCAGCGCGTGGGCTCTAACGGAATGCCTAATCTCGTCTCCCCTGAGGGTTTTCCTAATGTCTCTGTGCCAGGGAATGGTAGGGGTGTTTGCAGGATATCCCAGTGACATACGCTGCTTCCCCAAGGTCAGGGAAGGTATTTCCCAGACTTCCCCGAACAGGGAACTCCTGTGAATGAAGAGAGCTGCGTGGATTTGTCTCTCGTGCTCCACCACGCACTGACAATTGTTCCGGAATCCTGAGCGTGGGGAGGTTCCACCAACGGGTGGCAGCGCGTGGGTTCTAACGGAATGCCTAAGCTCGTCTCCCCTGAGCGTTTTCCTAATGTCTCTGTGCCAGGGAATGCTAGGGGTGATTGCAGGATATCCCAGTGTCCGTGGCTGCCTCCCCAAGGTCAGGGAAGGTATATCCCAGACTTCCAAGAACATGGGACACCTGTGACTGAAGAGAACTGCGTGGACTTGACTCTCGATCTCCCCCACGCACTGACAATGGTTCCGGAATCCTTAGCGTGGGGAGGATCCACCAACGGTCGGCAGCGCGTGGGTTCTAACGGAATGCCTAAGCTCGTCTCCCCTGAGGGTTTTCTTAATGTCTCTGAGCCAGGGAATGCTTGGGGTGATTGCAGGATATCACAGTGACCGTGGCTGTCTCCCCAATATCAGGGAAGTTATATCCCAGACTTCCACGAACAGGGAACACCTGTGACAGAAGAGAGCTGCGTGGAGTTTTCTCTCGAGCTCCCCCACGCACTGACAAAGGTTCCGGAATCCTGAGCGTGGGGAGGATCCACCAGCGGTCGGCAGCGCGTGGGTTCTAACGGAATGCCTATGCTCGTCTCCCCTGAGGGTTTTCCTAATGTCTCTGTGGCAGGGAATGGTAGGGGGGTTTACAGGATATCCCAGTGACATACACTGCCTCCCCAAGGTCAGGGAAGCTATTTCCCGGACTTAACAGAACAGGGAACACCTGTGAATGAAGAGAGCTGCGTGGAGTTTTCTCACGAGCTCCCCCTCGCACTGACAATGGTTCCGGAATCCTGAGTGTGGGGAGGTTCCACCAACGGTCGGCAGCGTGTGGGTTCTAACAGAATGCCTAAGCTCGTCTCCCCTGAGGTTTTTACTAATGTCTCTTTGCCAGGGAATGCTAGGGGTGATTGCAGGATATCTCAGTGGCCGAGGCTGCCTCCCCAAGGTCAGGTAAGTTATATCCCGGACTTCCACGAACAGGGAACACCTGTGACTGAAGAGAGCTGCGTGGAGTTTTCTCTCGAGCTCCCCCACGCACTGACAATGGTTCCGGAATCCTGAGCGTGGAGAGGTTCCACCAACGGTCGGCAGCGCGTCGGTTCAAACGGAATGCATAAGCTCGCTCCCCTGAGTGTTTTCCTAATGTCTCTGTGCCAGGGAATAGTAGGGGGGTTTGCAGGATATCCCAGTGACATACGCTGCCTCGCCAAGGTCAGGGAATGTATTTCCCAGACTTCCCCGAACAGGGAACTCCTGTGAATGAAGAGAGCTGCGTGGAGTTGTCTCTCGAGCTCCCCCACGAACTGACAATGTTTCCGGAATCCTGAGCGTGGGGAGGTTCCACCATTAGTCGGCAGCGCGTGGGTTCTAACGGAATGCCTAAGCTCGTCTCCCCTGAGGGTTTTCCTAATGTGTCTGTGCCAGGGAATGTTAGGGGGGTTTGCAGGATATCCCAGTGAAATACGCTGCCTCCCCAAGGTCAGGGAAGGTATTTCCCGGACTTCCCCGAACAGGGAACTCCTGTGAATGAAGAGAGCTGCGTGGAGTTGTCTCTCGAGCTCCCCCACGCACTGACAATGGATCCGGAATCCTGAGCGTGGGGAGGATCCACCAACGGTCGGCAGCGCGTGGGTTCTAACGGAATGCCTATGCTCGTCTCCCCTGAGGGTTTTCCTAATATCTCTGTGCCAGGGAATGCTAGGGGTGATTGCAGGATATCCCAGTGACCGAGGCTGCCTCCCCAAGGTCAGGGAAGTTATTTCCCGGACTTCCCTGAACAGGGAACACCTGTGACTGAAGAGAGCTGCGTGTTGTTGTCTCTCGAGCTCCCCCACGCACTGACAATGTTTCTTGAATCCTGAGCGTGGGGAGGTTAAACCAACGGTCGGCAACACGTGTGTTCTAACGGAATGCCTAAGCTCGTCTCCCCTGAGGGTTTTCCTAATGTCTCTGTGCCAGGGAATGGTAGGGGGGTTTGCAGGATATCCCAGTGACATACGCTGCCTCCCCAAGGTCAGGGAAGTTATTTCCCGGACATCCCCGAACAGGGAACTCCTGTGAATGAAGAGAGCTGCGTGGAGTTTTCTCTCGAGCTCCCCCACGCACTGACAATGGTTCCGGAATCCTGAGCGTGGGGAGGTTCCACCTACGGTCGGCAGCGCGTGGGTTCAAACGGAATGCCTAAGCTCGTCTCCCCTGAGGTTTTTCCTAATTTGTCTGTGCCAGGGAATGTTAGGGGGGTTTGCAGGATATCCCGGTGACATACGCTGCCTCCCCAAGGTCAGGGAAGGTATTTCCCGGACTTCCCCGAACAGGGAACTCCTGTGAATGAAGAGAGCTGTGTGGAGTTGTCTCTCGAGCTCCCCCACGTACTGACAATGGTTCCGGAATCTTGAGCGTGGGGAGGTTCCACCAACGGTCGGCAGCGCGTGGGTTCTAACGGAATGCCTAAGCTCGTCTCCCCTGAGGATTTTCCTAATATCTCTGTGCCAGGGAATGGTAGGGGGGTTTGCAGGATATCCCAGTGACATACGCTGCATTCCCAAGGTCAGGGAAGGTATTTCCCGGACTTCCCCGAACAGGGAACTCCTGTGAATGAAGAGAGCTGCGTGGAGATGTCTCTCGAACTCCCCCACGAACTAACAATGGTTCCGGAACGCTGAGCGTGGGGAAGTTCCACCAATCGGTCGGCAGTACGTGGGTTCTAACGGAATGCCTAAGCTCGTCTCCCCTGAGGATTTTCCTAATGTGTCTGTGCCAGGGAATGGTAGGGGTGATTGCAGGATATCCCAGTGTCCGAGGCTGCCTCCCCAAGGTCAGGGAAGCTATTTCCTGGACTTCCCCGAACAGGGAACACCTGTGACTGAAGAGAGCTGCGTGGAGTTGTCTCTCGAGCTCCCCCACGCACTGATAATGCTTCCGGATTCCTGAGCGTGGGGAGGTTCCATCAACGGTCGGGAGCGTGTGGGTTCTAACGGAATGCCTATGGTCGTCTCCCCTGAGGATTTTACTAATGTCTCTGTGCCAGGGAATGCTAGGGGTGATTGCAGGATATCCCAGTGACCGAGGCTGCCTCCCCAAGGTCAGGTAAGTTATATCCCAGACTTCCACGAACAGGGAACACCTGTGATTGAAGAGAGCTGCGTGGAGTTGTCTCTCGAGCTCCCCCACGCACTGACAATGGTTCCGGAATCCTGAGCGTGGGGAGGTTCCACCAACGGTCGGCAGCACGTGGGTTCTAACGGAATGCTTAAGCTCGTCTCCCCTGAGGGTTTTCCTAATGTGTCTGTGCCAGGGATTGGTAGGGGTGATTGCAGGATATCCCAGTGACCGAGGCTACCTCCCCAAGGTCAGGAAAAGTATATCTCGGACTTCCCAGAACAGGGAACTCCTGTGAATGAAGAGAGCTGCGTGGAGTTGTCTCTCGAGCTCCCCCATGCACTGACAATTGTTCCGGAATCCTGAGCGTGGGGAGGTTCCACCAACGGTCGGGAGCGCGTGGGTTATAACGGAATGCCTAAGCTCGTCTCCCCTGAGGTTTTTACTAATGTCTCTTTGCCAGGGAATGCTAGGGGTGATTGCAGGTTATTCCAGTGACCGAGGCTGCCTCCCCAAGGTCAGGGAAGTTATATCCCAGACTTCCACGGACAGGGAACACCTGTGACTGAAGAGAGCTGCGTGGAGTTGTCTCTCGAGCTCCCCCACGCACTGACAATGGTTCCGGAATCCTGAGCGTGGGGAGGTTCCACCAACGGTCGGCAGCGCGTGGGTTCAAACGGAATGCCTAAGCTCGCTCCCCTGAGGGTTTTCCTAATGTCTCTGTGCCAGGGAATAGTAGGGGGGTTTGCAGGATATCCCAGTGACTTACGTTGCCTCGCCAAGTTCAGGGAATTTATTTCCCGGACTTCCCCGAACAGGGAACTTCTGTGAATGAAGAGAGCTGCGTGGAGTTGTCTCTCGAGCTCCCCCACGAACTGACAATGTTTCCGGAATCCTGAGCGTGGGGAGGTTCCACCAACGGTCGGCAGCGCGTGGGTTCTAACGGAATGCCTATGCTCGTCTCCCCTGAGGGTCTTCCTAATGTCTCTGTGCCAGGGAATGCTAGGGGTGATTGCAAGATATCCCAGTGACCGAGGCTGCCTCCCCAAGCTCAGGGAAAGTATTTCCCGGACTTCCCTGAACAGGGAACACCTGTGACTGAAGAGAGCTGCGTGGTGTTGTCTCTCGAGATCCCCCACGCACTGACAATGTTTCCGGAATCCTGAGAGTGGGGAGGTTCCACCAACGATCGGCAGCACGTGTGTTCTAACGGAATGCCTAAGCTCGTCTCCCCTGAGGGTTTTCCTAATGTCTCTGTGCCAGGGAATGATAGGGGTGTTTGCAGGATATCCCAGTGACATACGCTGCCTCCCCAAGGTCAGGGAAGTTATTTCCCGGACTTCCCCGAACAGGGAACTCCTGTGAATGAAGAGAGCTGCGTGGAGTTTTCTCCGAGCTCCCCCACGCAATGACAATGGTTCCGGAATCCTGAGCGTGGGGAGGTTCCACCAACGGTCGGCAGCGCGTGGGTTCTAACGGAATGCCTAAGCTCGTCTCCCCTGAGGTTTTTCCTAATCTGTCTGTGCCAGGGAATGGTAGGTGGGTTTGCAGGATATCCCAGTGACATACGCTGCATTCCCAAGGTCAGGGAAGGTATTTCCCGGACTTCCCCGAACAGGGAACTCCTGTGAATGAAGAGAGCTGCGTGGAGTTGTCTCTCGAACTCCCCCACGCACTGACAATGGTTCCGGAATGCTGAGCGTGGGGAAGTTCCACCAATCGGTCGGCAGTACGTGGGTTCTAACGGAATGCCTAAGCTCGTCTCCCCTGAGGGTTTTTCTAATGTGTCTGTGCCAGAGAATGTTAGGGGTGATTGCAGGATATCCCAGTGAGCGAGGCTACCTCCCCAAGGTTAGGAAAAGTATATCTCGGACTTCCCCGAACAGGGAACTCCTGTGAATGAAGAGAGCTGCGTGGAGATGTCTCTCGAGCTCCCCCACGCACTGACAATGGTTTCGGAATGCTGAGCGTGGGGAGGTTCCACCAACTGTCGGCAGCGCGTGGGTTCTAACGGAATGCCTAAGCTCGTCTCCCCTGAGAGTTTTCCTAATCTCTCTGTGCCAGGGAATGGTAGGGGGGTTTGCAGGATATCCCAGGGGCATACGCTGCCTCCCCAATGTCAGGGAAGGTATTTCCCGGACTTCCCCGAACAGGGAACTCCTGTGAATGAAGAGAGCTGCCTGGAGTTGTCTCTCGAGCTCCCCCACGCACTGACAATGCTTCCGGATTCCTGAGCGTGGGGAGGTTCCATCAACGGTCGGGAGCGTGTGGGTTCTAACGGAATGCCTATGCTCGTCTCCCCTGAGGGTTTTACTAATGTCTCTGTGCCAGGGAATGCTAGGGGTGATTGCAGGATATCCCAGTGACCGAGGCTGCCTCCCCAAGGTCAGGTACGTTATATCCCAGACTTCCACGAACAGGGAACACCTGTGATTGAAGACAGCTGCGTGGAATTGTCTCTCGAGCTCCCCCACGCACTGACAATGGTTCCGGAATCCTGAGAGTGGGGAGGTTCCACCAACGGTCGTCAGCACGTGGGTTCTAACGGAATGCCAAAGCTCGTCTCCCCTGAGGGTTTTCCTAATGTGTCTGTGCCAGGGATTGGTAGGGGTGATTGCAGGATATCCCAGTGACCGAGGCTACCTCCCCAAGGTCAGGAAAAGTATATCTCGGACTTCCCAGAACAGGGAACTCCTGTGAATGAAGAGAGCTGCGTGGAGTTGTCTCTCGAGCTCCCCCACGCACTGACAATTGTTCCGGAATCCTGAGCGTGGGGATGTTCCACCAACGGTCGGCAGCGCGTGGGTTCTAACGGAATGCCTAAGCTCGTCTCCCCTGAGGGTTTTCCTAATGTGTCTGTGCCAGGGACTGGTAGGGGTGATTGCAGGATATCCCAGTGTCCGAGGCTGCCTCCCCAAGGTCAGGGAAGCTATTTCCTGGACTTCCCCGAACAGGGAACACCTGTGACTTAAGAGAGCTGCGTGGAGTTGTCTCTCGAGCTCCCCCACGCACTGACAATTGTTCCGGAATCCTGAGCGTGGGGAGGTTCCACCAACGGTCGGGAGCGTGTGGGTTCTAACGGAATGCCTAAGCTCGTCTCCCCTGAGGTTTTTACTAATTTCTCTTTGCCAGGGAATGCTAGGGGTGATTGCAGGATATCCCAGTGACCGAGGCTGCCTCCCCAAGGTCAGGTAAGTTATATCCCAGACTTCCACGAACAGGGAACACCTGTGACTGAAGAGAACTGCGTGCAGTTGTCTCTCGAGCTCCCCAACGCACTGACAATGGTTCCGGTATCCTGAGCGTGGGGAGGTTCCACCAACGGTCGGCAGCGCGTGGGTTCAAACGGAATGCCTAAGCTCGCTCCCCTGAGGGTTTTCCTAATATTTTTGTGCCAGGGAATAGTAGGGGGGTTTGCAGGATATCCCAGTGACATACGCTGCCTCGCCAAGGTCAGGGAATGTATTTTCCGGACTTCCCCGAACAGGGAACTTCTGTGAATGAAGAGAGCTGCGTGGAGTTGTCACTCGAGCTCCCCCACGAACTGACAATGTTTCCGGAATCCTGAGCGTGGGGAGGTTCCACCATTTGTCGGCAGCGCGTGGGTTCAAACGGAATGCCTAAGCTCGTCTCCCCTGAGGGTTTTCCTAATATCTCTGTGCCAGGGAATGGTAGGGGGGTTTGCAGGATATCCCAGTGACATACGCTGACTCCCCAAGGTCAGGGAAGGTATTTCCCAGACTTCCCCGTACAGGGAAAACCTGTGACTGAAGAGAGCTGCGTGGAGTTGTCTCTCGAGCTCCCCCACGCACTGACAATGGTTCCGGAATCTTGAGCGTGGGGAGGTTCCACCAACGATCGGCAGCGCGTGGGTTCTAACGGAATGCCTAAGCTCGTCTCCCCTGGGAGTTTTCCTAATGTGTCTGTGCCAGGGAATGGTAGGGGTGATTGCATGATATCCCAGTGACGGAGGCTAACTCCCCAAGGTCAGGATAGTTATTTCTCGGACTTCCCCGAACAGGGAACTCCTGTGAATGAAGAGAGCTGCGTGGAGTTGTCTCTCGAGCTCCCCCACGCACTGAAAATGGTTCCGGAATCCTGAGCGTGGGAAGGTTCCTCCAACGGTCGGCAGCGCGTGGGTTCTAACGGAATGCCTAAGCTCGTCTCCCCTGAGGGTTTTCCTAATGTCTCTGTGCCAGGGATTGCTAGGGGTGATTGCAGGATATCCCAGTGGCCAAGGCTGCCTCCCCAAGGTCAGGGAAATTATATCCCAGACTTCCACGAACAGAGAACACCTGTGACTGAAGAGAGATGCGTGGAGTTGTCTCTCGAGCTCCCCCACGCACTGACAATGGTTCCGGAATCCTGAGCGTGGGGAGGTCCCACCAACGGTCGGCAGCGCGTGGGTTCTAACAAAATGCCTAAGCTCGTCTCCCCTGAGGGTTTTCCTAATGTGTCTGTGCCAGGGAATGGTAGGGGGGATTGCAGGATATCCCAGTGACCGAGGCTACATCCCCAAGGTCTGGAAAGGTATTTCTCGGACTTCCCCGAACAGGGAACACCTGTGACTGAAGAGAGCTTCGTGGAGTTGTCTCTCGAGCTCCCCCATGCACTCACAATGTTTCCAGAATCCTGAGCGTGGGGAGGTTCCACCAAAGGTCGGCAGCGCGTGGGCTCGAACGGAATGCCTAAGCTCGTCTCCACTTAGGGTTTTCCTAATGTGTCTGTGCCAGGGAATGGTAGGGGGATTTGCAGGATATCCCAGTGACATACGCTGCCTCCCCAAGGTCAGGGAAGGTATTTCCGGGACTTCCCCGAACAGGGAACTCCTGTGAATTAAGAGAGCTGCGTGGAGTTGTCTCTCGAGCTCCCCCACGCACTGACAATGGTTCCGGAATCCTGAGCATGGGGAGGTTCCACCAACGGTCGACAGCACGTGAGTTCTAACGTAATGCCTATGCTCGTCTCCCGTGAGTGTTTTCCTAATGTGACTGTGCCAGGGAATGGTAGGGGGGTTTGCAGGATATCCCAGTGACATAAGCTGCCTCCCCAAGGTCAGTGAAGGTATTTCCCGGACTTCCCCGAACAGGGAACTCCTGTGAATGAAGAGAGCTGCGTGGAGTTGTCTCTCGAGCTCCCCCACGCACTGACAATGGTTCCGGAATCCTGAGCGTGGGGAGGTTCGACCAAAGGTCGGCAGCGCGTGGGTTCTAACGGAATGCCTAAGCTCGTCTCCCCTGAGGGTTTTCCTAATGTGTCTGTGCCAGGGAATGTTAGGGGGGTTTGCAGGATATCCCAGTGACATATGCTGCCTCCCCAAGGTCAGGGAAGGTATTTCCCGGACTTCCCCGAACAGGGAACTCCTGTGAATGAAGAGAGCTTCGTGGAGTTGTCTCTCGAGCTCCCCCACGCACTGACAATGGTTCCGGAATCCTGAGCGTGGGGAGGTTCCAACAACGGTCGGCAGCGCGTGGGTTCTAACGGAATGCTTAAGCTCGTCTCCCCTGAGGGTTTTCCTAATGTCTCTGTGCCTGGGAATTCTAGGGGTGATTGCAGGATATCCCAGTGAATGAGGCTGCCTCCCCAATGTCAGTGAAGGTATTTCCCGAACTTCCCCGAAAAGGGAAATCCTGTGAATGAAGAGAGCTGCGTGGAGTTGTCTCTCGAGCTCCCCCACACACTGACAATATTTCCGGAACCCTGAGCGTGGGGAGGTTCCACGAACGGTCGGCAGCGCGTGGGTTCTAACTGAATGCCTAAGCTCGTCTCCCCTGAGGTTTTTCCTAATGTCTCTGTGCCAGGGAATGCTAGGGGTGATTGCAGGATATCCCAGTGACCGAGACTGCCTCCCCAAAGTCAGGAAAGGTATTTCTCGGACTTCTCCGAACACGGAACTCCTGTGAATGAAGAGAGCTTCGTGGAGTTGTCTCTCGAGCTCCCCTACGCACTGATATTGGTTCCGGAATCCTGAGCGTGGGGAGTTTCCACCAACGGTCGGCAGCGCGTGGGTTCTAACGGAATACCTATGCTCGACTCCCCTGAGGGTTTTCCTAATATCTCTGTGCCAGGGAATTGTAGGGGGGTTTGCAGGATATCCCAGTGAGATATGCTGCCTCCCCAAGGTCAGGGAAGGTATTTCCCGGGCTTCCCCGATCAGGGAACACCTGTGACTGAAGAGAGCTGCGTGGAGTTGTCTCTCGAGCGCCCCCACGCACTGACACTTTTTCCGGAATCCTGAGCGTGGGGAGGTTCCACCAACGGTCGGCAGCACGTGGGTTCTAACGGAATGCCTAAGCTCGTCTCCCCTGAGGGTTTTCCTAATGTCTCTGTGCCAGGGAATGCTAGGGGTGATTGCAGGTTATCCCAGTGACCGAGGCTGCCTCCCCAAGTTCAGGAAAGCTATTTCCGGGCCTTCCCCGAACAGGGAACTCCTGTGAATGAAAAGAGCTGCGTGGAGTTATCTCTCGAGCTCCCCTACGCACTGATATTGGTTCCGGAATCCTGAGCGTGGGGAGTTTCCACCAACGGTCGGCAGCGCGTGGGTTCTAACGGAATGCCTAAGCTCGTCTCCCCTGAGGGTTTTCCTTATGTGTCTGTGCCAGGGAATGATAGGGGTGATTGCAGGATATCCCAGTGACTGAGACTGCGACCCCAAGTTCAGGGAATGTATTTCTCGGACTTCCCCGAAAAGGAAACTCCTGTGAATGAAGAGAGCTGCGTGGAGTTGTCTCTCGAGCTCCCCCACGCACTGACAATGGTTCCGGAATCCTGAGCGTGGGGAGGTTCCACCAACTGTCGGCAGCGCGTGGGTTCAAACGGAATGCCTAAGCTCGTCTCCCCTGAGGGTTTTCCTAATGTCTTTGTGCCAGGGAATGCTAGGGGTGATTGCAGGATATCCCAGTGACCGAGGCTGCCTCCCAAAGGTCAGGGAAGGTATATCCCAGACTTCCCCGAACAGGGAACACCTGTGACTTAAGAGAGCTGCGTGGAGTTTTCTCTCGAGCTCCCCCACGCACTGACAATGTTTCCGGAATCCTGAGCGTGGGGAGGTTCCACCAACGGTCGGCAGCGCATGGGTTATAACGGAATGCCTAAGCTCGTCTCCCCTGAGGATTTTCCTAATGTCCATGTGCCAGGGAATTGTAGAGGGGTTTGCAGGATATCCCAGTGACATACGCTGCCTAACCAAGTTCAGGGAACGTATTTCCCGGACTTCCCCGAAAAAGGAACACCTGTGAATGAAGAGAGCTGCGTGGATTTGTCTCTCGAGCTCCCCCACGCAATGACAATGGTTCCGGAATCCTGAGCATGGGGAGGTTCCACCAACGGTCGGCAGCGCGTGGGTTCTAACGGAATGCCTAAGCTCGTCTCCCCTGAGGGTTTTCCTAATGTGTCTGTGCCAGGGAATGGTAGGGGAGATTGCAGGATATCCCAGTGACAGAAGCTGCATCCCCAAGTTCAGGGAATGTATTTCTCGGACTTCCCCGAAAAGGAAACTCCTGTGAAAGAAGAGAGCTGCGTGGAGTTGTCTCTCGAGCTCCCCCACGCACTGACAATGGTTCCGGAATCCTGAGCGTGGGGAGGTTCCACCAACGGTCGGCAGCGCGTGGGTTCTAACGGAATGCCTAAGCTCGTGTCCCCTGAGGGTTTTCCTAATGTCTCTGTGCCAGGGAATGCTAGGGGTGATTGCAGGATATCCCAGTGACATACGCTGCCTCCCCAAGATCAGGGAAGGTATTTCCCGGAGTTCCCCGAACATGGAACTCCTGTGAATGAAGAGAGCTTCGTGGAGTTGTCTCTCGAGCTCCCCCAGGCATTGACAATGGTTCCGGAATCCTGAGAGTGGGGACGTTCCACCAACGGTCGGCAGCGCGTGGGTTCTAACGGAATGCCTAAACTCGTCTCCCCTGAGGCTATTCCAAATATCTCTGTGCCAGGGAATGCTAGGGGTGATTGCAGGATATCCCAGTGACCGAGGCTGCCTCCCCAAGGTCAGGGAAGATATATCCCAGACTTCCACGAACAGGGAACACCTGTGACTGAAGAGAGCGGCGTAGAGTTTTCTCTCGAGCTCCCCCACGCACTGACAATGATTCCGGAATCCTGAGCGTGAGGAGGTTCCACCAACGGTCGGCAGCGCATCGGTTATAACCGAATGCCTAAGATCGTCTCCCCTGAGGGTTTTCCTAATGTCTCTGAGCCAGGGAATGGTTGGGGGGTTTGCAGGATATCCCAGTGACATACGCTGCCTCCCCAAGGTCAGGGAAGGTATTTCCCGGACTTCCCCGAACAGGGAACTCCTGTGAATGAAGAGAGCTTCGTGGAGTTGTCTCTCGAGCTCCCCCACGCACTGCCAATTGTTCCGGAATCCTGAGCGTGGGGAGGTTCCACCAACGGTCGGCAGCGCGTGGGTTCTAACGGAATGCATAAGCTCGTATCCCCTGAGGGTTTTCCTAATTTGTCTGTGCCAGGGAATGGTATGGGTGTTTGCAGGATATACCAGTGACATACGCTGCCTCCCCAAGCTCAGGGAAGGTATTTCCCGGACTTCCCCGAACAGGGAACTCCTTTGAATAAAGAGAGCTGCGTGGAGTTGTCTCTCGAGCTCCCCCACGCACTGACAATGGTTCCGGAATCCTGAGCGTGGGGAGGTTCCACCAACGGTCGACAGCTTGTGGGTTCTAACGGAATGCCTAAGCTCGTCTCCCCTGAGGGTTTTCCTAATGTCTCTGTGCAAGGGAATGCTAGGAGTGATTTTAGGATATCCCAGTGAACGAGGCTGCCTCCCCAAAGTCAGGGAAGGTATTTCCCGGACTTCCCCGAACAGGGAACACCTGTGACTGAAGAGAGCTGCGTGGAGTTGTCTCTCGAACTCCCCCACGCACTGACCATGGTTCCGGAATCCTGAGCGTGGGGAGGTTCCACCAACGGTCGGCAGGGCGTGGGTTCTAACGGAATGCCTAAGCTCGTCTCCCCTGAATGTTTTCCTAATATCTCTGTGCCAGGGAATGGTAGGGGGGTTTGCATGATATCCCAGAGACATATGCTGCCTCCCCAAGTTCAGGGAAGTTTTTTCCCGGACTTCCCCGAACAGGGAACTCCTGTGAATGAAGAGAGCTGCGTGGAGTTGTCTCTCGAGTTCCCCACGCAATGACCATGGTTCCGGAATCCTGAGCGTGGGGAGGTTCCACCAACGGTCGGCAGCGCGTGGGTTCTAACGGAATGCCTATGTTCGACTCCCCTGAGGGTTTTCTTAATGTCTCTGTGCCTGGGAATTGTAGGGGGATTTGCAGGATATCCCAGTGACATACGCTGCCTCCCCAAGGTCAGGGAAGGTGTTTCCCGGACTTCCCCGAACAGGGAACAGCTGTGAATTTAGAGAGCTGCGTGGAGATGTCTCTCGAGCTCCACCACGCATTGACAATGGTTCCGGAATCCTGAACGTGGGGAGGGTCCACCAATCTCGGCAGCGCGTGGGTTCTAACGGAATGCCAAAGCTCGTCTCCCCTGAAGTTTTTCCTAATGTCTCTGTGCCAGGGAATGCTAGGGGTGATTGCAGGATATCACAGTGACCGTTGCTGCCTCCCCAAGTTCAAGGAAGGTATTTTCCGGACTTCCCAAATCAGGGAAAACCTGTGACTGAAGAGAGCTGCGTGGAGTTGTCTCTCGAGCTCCCCCACGCACTGACAATGGTTCCGAAATACTGAGCGTGGGGAGGTTTCACCAACTGTCGGCAGCGCGTGGGTTCTAACGGAATGCCTAAGCTCGTCTCCCCTGAGGGTTTTCCTAATTTGTCTGTGCCAGGAAATGGTAGGGGTGTTTCCAGTATATCCCAGTGACATACTCTGCCTCCCCAAGGTAAGGGAATGTATTTCCCGGACTTCCCCGAAAAGGGAAATCCTGTGAATGAAGAGAGCTGCGTGGAGTTATCTCTCGAGCTCCCTCACGCACTGACAATGGTTCCGGAATCCTGAGCGTGGGGAGGTTCCACCAAAGGTCGGCAGCGCGTGGGTTGTAACGGAATGCTTAAGCTCATCTCCCCTGAGGGTTTTCCTAATGTCTCTGTGCCAGGGAATGGTAGGGGTGTTTGCAGGTAATCCCAGTGACATACGCTGTCTCCCCAAGTTCAGAGAATTTATTTCCCGGACTTCCCCGAACAGGGAACTCCTGTGAATGAAGAGAGCTGCGTGGAGTTGTCTCTCGAGCTCCCCCACGCACTGACAATGGTTCCGGAATCCTGAGCGTGAGGAGGTTCCACCAACGGTCGGCAGCGCGTGGGTTCTAACGGAATGCCTAAGCTCGTCTCCCCTGAGGCTTTTCCTATTGTCTCTGTGCCAGGGAATGCTCTGGGTGATTGCAGGATATCCCAGTGAAGGAGGCTGCCTCCCCAAGTTCAGGGATGGTATATACCAGACTTCCACGAACAGGGAACACCTGTGACTGAAGAGAGCTGCGTGGAGTTGTCTCTCGAGCTCCCCCACGCACTGATAATGATTCCGGAATCCTGAGGGTGGGGAGGTTCCACCAAAAGTCGGCAGCGCGTGGGTTCTAAAGGAATGCCTAAGCTCGTCTCCCCTGAGATTTTTCCTAATGTGTCTGTGCCAGGGAATGTTAGGGGGGTTTGGAGGATATCCCAGTGACATACGCTCCCTCCCCAATGTCAGGGAAGGTATTTCCCGGACTTCCCCGAACAGGGAACTCCTGTGAATGAAGAGAGCTGCGTGGATTGTCTCTCGAGCTCCCCCACGCACTGACAATGGTTCCGGAATCCTGAGCGTGGGGAGGTTCCACCAACGGTCGGCAGTGCGTGGGTTCTAACGGAATGCCTAAGCTCGTCTCCCCTGAGGGTTTTCCTAGTGTCTCTGTGCCAGTGAATGGTAGGTGGGTTTGCAGGATATCCCAGTGACATACGCTGCCTCCCCAAGGTCAGGGATGGTTTTTCCCGGACTTCCCCGAACAGGGAACTCCTGTGAATGAAGAGAGATGCGTGGAGTTGTCTCTCGAGCTCCCCCACGCACTGACAATGGTTCTGAAATCCTGAGCGAGGGGAGGTTCCACCAACGGTCGGCAGCGCGTGGGTTCTAACGGAATGCCTAAGCTCGTCTCCCCTGAGGGTTTTCCTAATTTGTCTGTGCCAGGGAATTGAAGGGGGGTTTGCAGGATATCCCAGTGACATACGCTGCCTCCCCAAGTTCAGGGAAGTTATTTCCCGGACTTCCCCAAACAGGGAACTCCTGTGAATGAAGAGAGCTGCGTGGAGTTGTCTCTCGAGCTCCCCCACGCACTGACAATGGTTCCGGAATCCTGAGCGTGGGGATGTTCCAACAACGGTCGGCAGCGCGTGAGTTCTAACGGAATGCCTAAGCTCGTCTCCCCTGAGGGTTTTCCTAATGTGTCTGTGCCAGGGAATGCTAGGGGTGATTGCAGGCTATCCCAGTCACCGAGGCTACCTCCCCAAGGTCAGGGAAACTATTTCCCGGACTTCCCCGAACAGGGAAAACCTGTGACTGAAGAGAGCTGCGTGGAGTTGTCTCTCGAGCTCCCCCACGCACTGACAATTGTTCCGGAATACTGATCGTGGGGAGGTTCCACCAACGGTCGGCAGCGCGTGGGTTCTAACGGAATGCCTAAGTTCGTCTCCCCTGAGGGTTTTCCAAATGTCTCTGTGCCAGGGAATGGTAGGGGGGTTTGCAAGATATCCCAGTGAAATACGCTGACTCCCCAAGGTCAGGGAAGCTATTTCCCGGACTTCCCCGAACAGGGAACACATGTGACTGAAGAGAGCTGCGTGGAGTTGTCTCTCGAGCTCCCCCACGCACTGACAATGGTTCCGGAATCCTGAGCGTGGGGAGGTTCCACCAACGGTCGGCAGCGCGTGGGTTCTAACGGAATGCCTAAGCTCGTCTCCCCTGAGGGTTTTCCTAATGTGTCTGTGCCAATGAATGCTAGGGGTGATTGCAGGATATCCCAGTCACCGAGGCTGCCTCCCCAAGGTCAGGGAAACTATTTCCCGGACTTCCCTGAACAGGGAACACCTGTGACTGAAGAGAGCTGCGTGGAGTTGTCTCTCGAGCTCCCCGACGCACTGACAATGGTTCCGGAATCCTGAGCGTGGGGAGGTTCCAGCAACGGTCGGCAGCGCGTGGGTTATAACGGAATGCCTAAGCTCGTCTCCCCTGAGGCTTTTCCTAATGTCTCTGTGCCAGGGAATAGTAGGGGAGTTTGCAGGATATCCCAGTGACATACGCTGCTTCCCCAAGGTCAGGGAAGTTATTTCCCGGACTTCCCCGAACAGGGAACTCCTGTGAATGAAGAGAGCTGCGTGGAGTTTTCTCTCGAGCTCCCCCACGCAATGACAATGGTTCCGGAATCCTGAGCGTGGGGAGGTTCCACCAACGGTCGGCAGCGCGTGGGTTCAAACGGAATGCCTAAGCTTGTCTCCCCTGAGGCTTTTCCGAATTTCTCTGGGCCAGGGAATAGTAGGGGACTTTGCAGGATATCCCAGGGACATACGCTGACTCCCCAAGGTCAGGGAAGTTATTTCCCGGACTTCCCCGAACAGGGAACTCCTGTGAATGAAGAGAGCTGCGTGGAGTTTTCTCTCGAGCTCCCCCACGCAATGACAATGGTTCCGTAATCCTGAGCGTGGGGAGGTTCCACCAACGGTCGGCAGCGCGTTGGTTCTAACGGAATGCCTAAGCTCGTATCCCCTGAGGGTGTTCCTAATGTCTCTGTGCCAGGGAATGCTAGGGGTGATTGCAGGATATCCCAGTGACCGAGGCTGTCTCCCCAAGTTCAGGGAAGGTATTTCCCGGACTTCCCCGTACAGGAAACACCTGTGACTGAAGAGAGCTGCGTGGAGTTGTCTCTCGAGCTCCCCCACGCACTGACAATGTTTCCGGAATCCTGAGCGTGGGGAGGTTCCACCAAAGGTTGGCAGCGCGTGGGTTCTAACGGAATGCCTAAGCTCATCTCCCCTGAGGGTTTTCCTAATTTCTCTGTGCCAGGGAATAGTAGGGGGGTTTGCAGGATATCCCAGTGACATACGCTACCTCCCCAAGTTCAGGGAAGGTATTTCCCGGACTTCCCCGAACAGGGAACTCCTGTGAATGAAGAGAGCTGCGTGGAGTTGTCTCTCGAGCTCCCCCACGCACTGACAATGGTTCCGGAATCCTGAGCGTGGGGAGGTTCCACCAACGGTCGGCAGCGCGTGGGTTCTAACGGAATGCCTAAGCTCGTCTCCCCTGAGGGTTTTCCTAATATCTCTGTGCCAGGGAAAGGTAGGGGAGTTTGCAGGATATTCCAGTGACATACGCTGCCTCCCCAAGGTCAGGGAAGGTATTTCCCGGACTTCCCCGAACAGGGAACTCCTGTGAATGAAGAGAGCTGCGTTGAGTTGTCTCTCGAGCTCCCCCATGCACTGACAATGGTTCCGGAATCCTGAGCGTGGGGAGGTTCCACCAACGGTCGGCAGCGCGTGGGTTCTAACGGAATGCCTAAGCTCGTCTCCCCTGAGGCTTTTCCGAATTTCTCTGGGCCAGGGAATAGTAGGGGACTTTGCAGGATATCCCAGGGACATACGCTGACTCCCCAAGGTCAGGGAAGTTATTTCCCGGACTTCCCCGAACAGGGAACTCCTGTGAATGAAGAGAGCTGCGTGGAGTTTTCTCTCGAGCTCCCCCACGCAATGACAATGGTTCCGTAATCCTGAGCGTGGGGAGGTTCCACCAACGGTCGGCAGCGCGTTGGTTCTAACGGAATGCCTAAGCTCGTCTCCCCTGAGGGTTTTCCTAATGTCTCTGTGCCAGGGAATGCTAGGGGTGATTGCAGGATATCCCAGTGACCGAGGCTGTCTCCCCAAGTTCAGGGAAGGTATTTCCCGGACTTCCCCGTACAGGAAACACCTGTGACTGAAGAGAGCTGCGTGGAGTTGTCTCTCGAGCTCCCCCACGCACTGACAATGTTTCCGGAATCCTGAGCGTGGGGAGGTTCCACCAAAGGTTGGCAGCGCGTGGGTTCTAACGGAATGCCTAAGCTCGTCTCCCCTGAGGGTTTTCCTAATTTCTCTGTGCCAGGGAATAGTAGGGGGGTTTGCAGGATATCCCAGTGACATACGCTACCTCCCCAAATTCAGGGAAGGTATTTCCCGGACTTCCCCGAACAGGGAACTCCTGTGAATGAAGAGAGCTGCGTGGAGTTGTCTCTCGAGCTCCCCCACGCACTGACAATGGTTCCGGAATCCTGAGCGTGGGGAGGTTCCACCAACGGTCGGCAGCGCGTGGGTTCTAACGGAATGCCTAAGCTCGTCTCCCCTGAGGGTTTTCCTAATATCTCTGTGCCAGGGAAAGGTAGGGGAGTTTGCAGGATATTCCAGTGACATACGCTGCCTCCCCAAGGTCAGGGAAGGTATTTCCCGGACTTCCCCGAACAGGGAACTCCTGTGAATGAAGAGAGCTGCGTTGAGTTGTCTCACGAGCTCCCCCATGCACTGACAATGGTTCCGGAATACTGAGCGTGGGGAGGTTCCACCAATGGTCGGCAGGGCGTGGGCTCTATCTGAATGCCTAAGCTAGTCTCCCCTGAGGGTTTTCCTAATGTGTCTGTGCCAGGGAATGGTAGGGGGATTTGCAGGATATCCCAGTGACATACGCTGCCTCCCCAAGGTCAGGGAAGGTATTTCCGGGACTTCCCCGAACAGGGAACTCCTGTGAATGAAGACAGCTGCGTGAAGTTGTCTCTCGAGCTGCCCCACGTACTGACAATGGTTCCCAATCCTGAGCATGGGGAGGTTCCACCAACAGTCGGCAGCACGTGGGTTCTAACATAATGCCTAAGCTCGTCTCCCCTGAGTGTTTTCCTAATGTGACTGTGCCAGGGATTGGTAGGGGGGTTTGCAGGATATCCCAGTGACATACGCTGCCTCCCCAAGGTCAGTGAAGGTATTTCCCGGACTTCCCCGAACAGGGAACTCCTGTGAATGAAGAGAGCTGCGTGGAGTTGTCTCTCGAGATCCCCCACGCACTGACAATTGTTCCGGAATCCTGAGCGTGGGGAGGTTCCACCAACGGTCGGCAGAGCGTGGGTTCTAACGGAATGCCTATGCTCGTCTCCCCTGAGGTTTTTCCTAATGTCTCTGTGCCAGGGAATGCTAGGGGTGATTGCAGGATATCCCAGTGACCGAGGCTACCTCCCCAATGTCAGGAAAGGTATTTCTCGGACTTCCCTGGACAGGGAACTCCTGTGAATGAAGAGAGCTGCATGGAGTTGTCTCTCGAGCTCCCCTACGCACTGATATTGGTTCCGGAATCCTGAGCGTGGGGAGGTTCCACCAACGGTCGGCAGCGCGTGGGTTCTAACTGAATGCCTAAGCTCGTCTCCCCTGAGGGTTTTCCTAATGTCTCTGTGCCAGGGAATGGTAGGGGGGTTTGCAGGATATCCCAGTGTCATACGCTGCCTCCCCAAGTTCAGGGAAGGTATTTCTCCGACTTTCCCGAACAGGGAACTCCTGTGAATGAAGAGAGCTGCGTGGAGTTGTCTCTCGAGCTCCCCCACGCACTGACAATGTTCCCGGAATCCTGAGCGTGGGGAGGTTCCACCAACGGTCGGCAGCGCGTGGGTTCTAACGGAATGCCTAAGCTCGTCTCCCCTGAGGGTTTTCCTAATGTGTCTGTGCCAGGGAATGGTAGGGGTGATTGCAGGATATCCCAGTGACCGTGGCTACCTCCCCAAGGTCAGGAAAGGTATTTCTCGGACTTCCCCGAACAGGGAACTCCTGTGAATGAAGAGAGCTGCGTGGAGATGTCTCTCGAGCTCCCCCACGCACTGACAATGGTTCCGGAATACTGAGCGTGGGGAGGTTCCACCAACGGTCGGCAGCGCGTTGGTTCAAACGGAATGCCT
This sequence comes from Vicugna pacos, assembly GCF_048564905.1. NCBI lineage: Eukaryota > Metazoa > Chordata > Mammalia > Artiodactyla > Camelidae > Vicugna > Vicugna pacos. The sequence goes on along the minus strand of NW_027328721.1, from coordinate 49,436,944 downwards.
AAACTCGTCTCCCCTGAGGGTTTTCCTAATGTCTCTGTGCCAGGGAATGCTAGGGGTGATTGCAGGATATCCCAGTGACCGAGGCTGCCTCCCCAAGTTCAGGGAAGGTATATCCCAGACTTCCACGAACAGGGAACACCTGTGAATGAAGAGAGCTGCGTGGAGTTGTTTCTCGAGCTCCCCCACGCACTGACAATGGTTCCGGAATCCTGAGCGTGGGGAGGTTCCACCAAATGTCGGCAGCGCATGGGTTCTAACGGAATGCCTAAGCTCGTCTCCCCTGAGGGTTTTCCTAATGTCTCTGTGCCAGGGAATGGTAGGGGGGTTTGCAGGATATCCCAGTGACATATGCTGCCTCCCCAAGGTCAGGGAAGGTATTTCCCGGACTTCCCCGAACAGGGAACACCTGTGACTGAAGAGAGCTGCGTGGAGTTGTCTCTCGAGCTCCCCCACGCACTGACAATGGTTCCGGAATCCTGAGCGTGGGGAGGTTCCACCAACGGTCGGCAGCGCGTGGGTTCTAACGGAATGCCTAAGCTCGTCTCCCCTGAGTTTTTTCCTAATGTGTCTGTTCCAGGGAATGGTAGGGGTGATTGCAGGATATCCCAGTGACCGAGGCTACATCCCCAAGGTCAGGAAAGTTATTTCTTGGACTTCCCCAAACAGGGAACTCCTGTGAATGAAGAGAGCTGCGTGAAGTTGTCTCTCAGCTCCCCCACGCACTGACAATGGTTCCGGAATCCTGAGCGTGGGGAGGTTCCACCAACGGTCGGCAGCGCGTGGGTTCTAACGGAATGCCTAAGCTCGACTCCCCTGAGGGTTTTCCTCATATGTCTGTGCCAGGGAATCGTAGGGGGGTTTGCAGGATATCCCAGTGACATACGCTGCCTCCCCAATGTCAAGGAAGGTATTTCCGGGACTTCCCCGAACAGGGAAATCCTGTGAATGAAGAGAGATGCGTGGAGTTGTCTCTCGAGCTCCCCACGCACTGACAATGGTTCCGGAATCCTGAGCTTGGGGAGGTTCCACCAACGGTCGGCAGCACGTGGGTTCTAACGAAATGCCTAAGCTCGTCTCCCCTGAGGGTTTTCCTAATGTCTCTGTGCCAGGGAAAGTTAGGGGGGTTTGCAGAATATCCCAGTGAAATACGCTGCCTCCCCAAGGTCAGGGAAGTTATATCACAGACTTCCACGAACAGGGAACACCTGTGACTGAAGAGAGCTGCGTGGAGTTGTCTCTCGAGCTCCCCACGCACTGACAATGTTTCCGGAATCCTGAGCTTGGGGAGGTTCCACCAAAGGTCGGCAGCGCATGGGTTCTAACGGAATGCCTAAGCTCGTCTCCCCTGAGGTTTTTCCTAATGTGTCTGTGCCAGGGAATATTAGGGGTGATTGCAGGATATCCCAGTGAACGAGGCTACCTCCCCAAGGTCAGGAAAGTTATTTCTCGGACTTCCCCAAACAGGGAACTCCTGTGAATGAAGAGAGCTGCGTGGAGTTGTCTCTCGAGCTCCCCCACGCACTGACAATATTTCCGGAATTCTGAGCTTGGGGAGGTTCCACAAACGGTCGGCAGCGAGTGGGTTCTAACGGAATGCCTAAGCTCGTCTCCCCTGAGGGTTTTCCAAATGTCTCTGTGCCAGGAAATGCTAGGTGTAATTGCAGGATATCCCAGTGAGCGAGGCTGCCTCCCCAAGTTCAGGGAAGGTATATCCCAGACTTCCACGTACAGGGAACACCTGTAACTGAAGAGAGCTGCGTGCAGTTGTCTCTCGAGATCCCCCACGCACTGACAATGGTTCCGGAATCCTGAGCGTAGGGAGGTTCCACAAACGGTCGGCAGCGCGTGGGTTCTAACGGAATGCCTAATCTCGTCTCCTCTGAGGTTTTTCCTAATTTCTCTGTGCCAGGGAATGCTAGCGGTGATTGCAGGATATCCCAGTGACCGAGGCTGCCTCCCCAAGGTCAGGAAAGCTATTTCTCGGTCTTCCCCTAACAGGGAACTCCTGTGAATGTAGAGAGCTGCGTGGAGTTGTCTCTCGAGCTCCCCCACGCACTGACAATGGTTCCGGAATCCTGAGCGTGGGGAGGTTCCACCAAAGGTCGGCAGCGCATGGTTTCTAACTGAATGCTTAAGCTCGTCTCCCCTGAGGTTTTTCCTAATGTGTCTGTGCCAGGGAACGGTAGGGGTGATTGCAGGATATCCCAGTGACCGAGGCTACCTCCTCAAGTTCAGGAAAGGTTTTTCTCGGACTTCCCCGAACAGGGAACTCCTGTGAATGAAGAGAGCTGCGTGGAGTTGTCTCTCGAGCTCCCCCACGCACTGACAATGGTTCCTGAATCCTGAGCGTGGAGAGTTTCCAACAACGGTCGGCAGCGCTTGGGTTCTAACGGAATGCCTAAGCTCGTCTCCCCTGGGGGTTTTCCTAATATGTCAGTGCCAGGGAATGGTAGGGGGGTTTGCAGGATATCCCAGTGACATACGCTGCCTCCCCAAGGTCAGGGAAGGTATTTCCGGGACTTCCCCGAACAGGGAAATCCTGTGAATGAAGAGAGCTGCGTGGAGTTGTCTCTCGAGCTCCCCCACGCACTGATATTGTTTCCGGAATCCTGAGCGTGGGGAGGTTCCACCAACGGTCGGCAGCACGTGGGTTCTAACGGAATGCCTAATCTCGTCTCCCCTGAGGGTTTTCCTAATTTGTCTGTGCCAGGGAATGGTAGGGGGGTTTGCAGGATATCCCAGTCACCGAGGCTATCTCCCCAAGGTCAGGGAAACTATTTCCCGGACTTCCCCGAACAGGGAACTCCTGTGAATGAAGAGAGCTGCGTGGAGTTGTCTCTCGAGCTCCCCCACGCACTGACAATGGTTCCGGAATCCTGAGCGTGGGGAGGTTCCACCAACGGTCGGCAGCGCGTGGGATCTAACGGAATGCCTAAGCTCGTCTCCCCTGAGGGTTTTCCTAATGTGTCTGTGCCAATGAATGCTAGGGGTGATTGCAGGATATCCCAGTCACCGAGGCTGCCTCCCCCAGGTCAGGGAAACTATTTCCCGGACTGCCCCGAACAGGGAACACCTGTGACTGAAGAGAGCTGCGTGGAGTTGTCTCTCGAGTTCCCCCACGCACTGACAATGGTTCCGGAATCCTGAGCGTGGGGATGTTCCACCAACGGTCGGCAGCACGTGGGTTCTAACGGAATGCCTAAGCTCGTCTCCCCTGAGGGTTTTCCTAATTTGTCTGTGCCAGGGACTGGTAGGGGTGATTGCAGGATATCCCAGTGTCCGAGGCTGCCTCCCCAAGGTCAGGGAAGCTATTTCCTGGACTTCCCCGAACAGGGAACACCTGTGACTGAAGAGAGCTGCGTGGAGTTGTCTCTCGAGCTCCCCCACGCACTGACAATTGTTCCGGAATCCTGAGCGTGTGGAGGTTCCACCAACGGTCGGGAGCGCGTGGGTTCTAACGGAATGCCTAAGCTCGTCTCCCCTGAGGTTTTTACTAATGTCTCTTTGCCAGGGAATGCTAGGGGTGATTGCAGGATATCCCAGTGACCGAGGCTGCCTCCCCAAGGTCAGGAAAGTTATATCCCAGACTTCCCCGAACAGGGAACACCTGTGACTGAAGAGAGCTGCGTGGAGTTGTCTCTCGAGCTCCCCCACGCACTGACAATGGTTCCGGAATCCTGAGCGTGGGGAGGTTCCACCAACGGTCCGCAGCGCGTGGGTTCAAACGGAATGCCTAAGCTCGCTCCCCTGAGGGTTTTCCTAATGTCTCTGTGCCAGGGAATAGTAGGGGGGTTTGCAGGATATCCCAGTGACATACGCTGCCTCGCCAAGGTCAGGGAATGTATTTCCCGGACTTCCCCGAACAGGGAAATCCTGTGAATGAAGAGAGCTGCATGGAGTTGTCTCTCGAGCTCCCCCACGAACTGACAATGTTTCCGGATTCCTGAGCGTGGGGAGGTTCCACCATTTGTCGGCAGCGCGTGGGTTCAAACGGAATGCCTAAGCTCGTCTCCCCTGAGGGTTTTCCTAATGTGTCTGTGCCAGGGAATGGTAGGGGGGTTTGCAGGATATCCCAGTGAAATACGCTGCCTCCCCAAGGTCAGGGAAGGTATTTCCCGGACTTCCCCGAACAGGGAACTCCTGTGAATGAAGAGAGCTGCGTGGAGTTGTCTCTCGAGCTCCCCCACGCACTGACAATGGATCCGGAATCCTGAGCGTGGGGAGGTTCCACCAACGGTCGGCAGCGCGTGGGTTCTAACGGAATGCCTATGCTCGTCTCACCTGAGGGTTTTCCTAATATCTCTGTGCCAGGGAATGCTAGGGGTGATTGCAGGATATCCCAGTGACCGAGGCTGCCTCCCCAAGGTCAGGGAAGGTATTTCCCGGACTTCCCTGAACAGGGAACACCTGTGACTGAAGAGAGCTTCGCGGAGTTTTCTCTCGAGCTCCCCCACGCAATGACAATTGTTCCGGAATCCTGAGCGTGGGGAGGTTCCACCAACGGTCGGCAGCGCGTGGGTTCTAACGGAATGCCTAAGCTCGTCTCCCCTGAGGTTTTTCCTAATTTGTCTGAGCCAGGGAATGTTAGGGGGGTTTACAGGATATCCCGGTGACATACGCTGCCTCCCCAAGGTCAGGGAAGTTATTTCCCGGACTTCCCCGAACAGGGAACTCCTGTGAATTAAGAGAGCTGCGTGGAGTTGTCTCTCGAGCTCCCCCACGCACTGACAATGGTTCCGGAATCCTGAGCGTGGGGAGGTTCCACCAACGGTCGGCAGCGCGTGGGTTCTAACGGAATGCTTAAGCTCGTCTCCCCTGAGGTTTTTCCTAATATCTCTGTGCCAGGGAATGGTAGGGGGGTTTGCAGGATATCCCAGTGACGGAGGCTACCTCCCCAAGGTCAGGAAAGGTATATCTAGTACTTCCCCGAAGAGGGAACTCCTGTGAATGAAGAGAGCTGCGTGGAGTTGTCTCTCGAGCTCCCCCACGCACTGACAATGGTTCCGGAATCCTGAGCGTGGGGAGGTTCCACCAACGGTCGGCAGCGCGTGGGTTCTAACAAAATGCCTAAGCTCGTCTCCCCTGAGGGTTTTCCTAATGTGTCTGTGCCAGGGAATGGTAGGGAGGATTGCAGGATATCCCAGTGACCGAGGCTACGTCCCCAAGGTCAGGAAAGGTATATCTAGGACTTCCCCGAAGAGGGAACTCCTGTGAATGAAGACAGCTGCGTGGAGTTGTCTCTCGAGCTCCCCCACGCACTGACAATGGTTCCGGAATCCTGAGAATGGGGAGGTTCCACCAACGGTCGGCAGCGCTTGGGTTCTGACGGAATGCCTTAGCTCGTCTCCCCTGAGGGTTTTCCTAATGTGTCTGTGCCAGGGAATGTTAGGGGTGATTGCATGATATCCCAGTGACCGAGGCTAAATCCCCAAGGTCAGGAAAGGTATTTATCGGACTTCCCCGAACAGGGAACATCTGTGACTGAAGAGAGCTGCGTGGAGTTGTCTCTCGAGCTCCCCCATGCACTGACAATGGTTCCGGAATCCTGAGCGTGGGGAGGTTCCACCAAAGGTCGGCAGCGCGTGGGCTCTAACGGAATGCCTAAGCTCGTCTCCCCTTAGGGTTTTCCTAATGTGTCTGTGCCAGGGAATGGTAGGGGGATTTGCAGGTTATCCCAGTGACATACGCTGCCTCCCCAAGGTCAGGGAAGGTATTTCCGGGACTTCCCCGAACAGGGAACTCCTGTGAATTAAGAGAGCTGCGTGGAGTTGTCTCTCGAGCTCCCCCACGCACTGACAATGGTTCCGGAATCCTGAGCATGGGGAGGTTCCACAAACGGTCGGCAGAGCGTGGGTTCTAACGGAATGCCTAAGCTCGTCTCCCCTGAGTGTTTTCCAAATATCTCTGTGCCAGAGAATGTTAGGGGTGATTGCAGGATATCCCAGTGACGGAGGCTACCTCCCCAAGGTCAGGAAAGTTATTTCTCGGACTTCCCCGAACAGGGAACTCCAGTGAATGAAGAGAGCTGCGTGGAGTTGTCTCTCGAGCTCCCCCACGCACTGACAATGGTTCCGGAATCCTGAGCGTGGGAAGGTTCCTCCAACGGTCGGCAGCGCGTGGGTTCTAACGGAATGCCTAAGCTCGTCTCCCCTGAGGTTTTTCCTAATTTGTCTGAGCCAGGGAATGTTAGGGGGGTTTGCAGGATATCCCGGTGACATACGCTGCCTCCCCAAGGTCACGGAAGTTATTTCCCGGACTTCCCCGAACAGGGAACTCCTGTGAATTAAGAGAGCTGCGTGGAGTTGTCTCTCGAGCTCCCCCACGCACTGAAAATGGTTCCGGAATCCTGAGCGTGGGGAGGTTCCACCAACGGTCGGCAGCGCGTGGGTTCTAACGGAATGCCTAAGCTCGTCTCCCCTGAGGGTTTTCCTAATATCTCTGTGCCAGGGAATGGTAGGGGGGTTTGCAGGATATCCCAGTGACGGAGGCTACCTCCCCAAGGTCAGGAAAGTTATTTCTCGGACTTCCCCGAACAGGGAACTCCAGTGAATGAAGAGAGCTGCGTGGAGTTGTCTCTCGAGCTCCCCCACGCACTGACAATGGTTCCGGAATCCTGAGCGTGGGAAGGTTCCTCCAACGGTCGGCAGCGCGTGGGTTCTAACGGAATGCCTAATATCGTCTCCCCTGAGGGTTTTCCTAATGTCTCTGTGCCAGGGAATGCTAGGGGTGATTGCAGGATATCCCAGTGACCAAGGCTGCCTCCCCAAGGTCAGGGAAATTATATCCCAGACTTCCACGAACAGGGAACACCTGTGACTGAAGAGAGATGCGTGGAGTTGTCTCTCGAGCTCCCCCACGCACTGACAATGGTTCCGGAATCCTGAGCGTGGGGAGGTTCCACCAACGGTCGGCAGCGCGTGGGTTCTAACAAAATGCCTAAGCTCGTCTCCCCTGAGGGTTTTCCTAATGTGTCTGTGCCAGGGAATGGTAGGGAGGATTGCATGATATCCCAGTGACCGAGGCTACATCCCCAAGGTCAGGAAAGGTATTTATCGGACTTCCCCGAACAGGGAACTCCTGTGAATTAAGAGAGCTGCGTGGAGTTGTCTCTCGACTCCCCCACGCACTGACAATGGTTCCGGAATCCTGAGCATGGGGAGGTTCCACAAACGGTCGGCAGCGCGTGGGTTCTAACGGAATGCCTAAGCTCGTCTCCCCTGAGTGTTTTCCAAATATCTCTGTGCCAGAGAATGTTTGGGGTGATTGCAGGATATCCCAGTGACCGAGGCTGCCTCCACAAGGTCAGGGAAGTTATTTCTCGGAATTCCCCGAACAGGGAACACCTGTGACTGAAGAGAGCTGCGTGGTGTTGTCTCTCGTGCTCCCCCACGCACTGACAATGGTTCCGGAATCCTGAGCGTGGGGAGGTTCCACCAACAGTCGGCAGCGCGTGGGTTCTAACGGAATGCCTAATCTCGTCTCCCCTGAGGGTTTTCCTAATGTCTCTGTGCCAGGGAATGGTAGGGGTGTTTGCAGGATATCCCAGTGACATACGCTGCTTCCCCAAGGTCAGGGAAGGTATTTCCCGGACTTCCCCGAACAGGGAACTCCTGTGAATGAAGAGAGCTGCGTGGATTTGTCTCTCGTGATCCCCCACGCACTGACAATGGTTCCGGAATCCTGAGCGTGGGGAGGTTCCACCAACGGGTGGCAGCGCGTGGGTTCTAACGGAATGCCTAAGCTCGACTCCCCTGAGCCTTTTCCTAATGTCTCTGTGCCAGGGAATGCTAGGGGTGATTGCAGGATATCCCAGTGACCGAGGCTGCCTCCCCAAGGTCAGGTACGTTATATCCCAGACTTCCACGAACAGGGAACACCTGTGATTGAAGAGAGCTGCGTGGAATTGTCTCTCGAGCTCCCCCACGCACTGACAATGGTTCCGGAATCCTGAGAGTGGGGAGGTTCCACCAACGGTCGTCAGCACGTGGGTTCTAACGGAATGCCAAAGCTCGTCTCCCCTGAGGGTTTTCCTAATGTGTCTGTGCCAGGGATTGGTAGGGGTGATTGCAGGATATCCCAGTGACCGAGGCTACATCCCCAAGGTCTGGAAAGGTATTTCTCGGACTTCCCCGAACAGGGAACACCTGTGACTGAAGAGAGCTTCGTGGAGTTGTCTCTCGAGCTCCCCCATGCACTGACAATGTTTCCGGAATCCTGAGCGTGGGGAGGTTCCAACAAAGGTCGGCAGCGCGTGGGCTCGAACGGAATACCTAAGCTCGTCTCCACTTAGGGTTTTCCTAATGTGTCTGTGCCAGGGAATGGTAGGGGGATTTGCAGGATATCCCAGTGACATACGCTGCCTCCCCAAGGTCAGGGAAGGTATTTCCGGGACTTCCCCGAACAGGGAACTCCTGTGAATTAAGAGAGCTGCGTGGAGTTGTCTCTCGAGCTCCCCCACGCACTGACAATGGTTCCGGAATCCTGAGCATGGGGAGGTTCCACCAACGGTCGACAGCACGTGGGTTCTAACGTAATGCCTATGCTCGTCTCCAGTGAGTGTTTTCCTAATGTGACTGTGCCAGGGAATGGTAGGGGGGTTTGCAGGATATCCCAGTGACATAAGCTGCCTCCCCAAGGTCAGTGAAGGTATTTCCCGGACTTCCCCGAACAGGGAACTCCTGTGAATGAAGAGAGCTGCGTGGAGTTGTCTCTCGAGCTCCCCCACGCACTGACAATGGTTCCGGAATCCTGAGCGTGGGGAGGTTCGACCAAAGGTCGGCAGCGCGTGGGTTCTAACGGAATGCCTAAGCTCGTCTCCCCTGAGGGTTTTCCTAATGTGTCTGTGCCAGGGAATGTTAGGGGGGTTTGCAGGATATCCCAGTGACATACGCTGCCTCCCCAAGGTCAGGGAAGGTATTTCCCGGACTTCCCCGAACAGGGAACTCCTGTGAATGAAGAGAGCTTCGTGGAGTTGTCTCTCGAGCTCCCCCACGCACTGACAATGGTTCCGGAATCCTGAGCGTGGGGAGGTTCCAACAACGGTCGGCAGCGCGTGGGTTCTAACGGAATGCTTAAGCTCGTCTCCCCTGAGGGTTTTCCTAATGTCTCTGTGCCTGGGAATGCTAGGGGTGATTGCAGGATATCCCAGTGAATGAGGCTGCCTCCCCAATGTCAGTGAAGGTATTTCCCGGACTTCCCCGAAAAGGGAAATCCTGTGAATGAAGAGAGCTGCGTGGAATTGTCTCTCGAGCTCCCCCACGCACTGAAAATATTTCCGGAATCCTGAGCGTGGGGAGGTTCCACGAACGGTCGGCAGCGCGTGGGTTCTAACTGAATGCCTAAGCTCGTCTCCCCTGAGGTTTTTCCTAATGTCTCTGTGCCAGGGAATGCTAGGGGTGATTGCAGGATATCCCAGTGACCGAGGCTGCCTCCCCAAGTCAGGAAAGGTATTTCTCGGACTTCCCCGAACACGGAACTCCTGTGAATGAAGAGAGCTGCGTGGAGTTGTCTCCCGAGCTCCCCTACGCACTGATATTGGTTCCGGAATCCTGAGCGTGGGGAGTTTCCACCAACGGTCGGCAGCGCGTGGGTTCTAACGGAATGCCTAAGCTCGACTCCCCTGAGGGTTTTCCTAATATCTCTGTGCCAGGGAATTGTAGGGGGCTTTGCAGGATATCCCAGTGAGATACGCTGCCTCCCCAAGGTCAGGGAAGGTATTTCCCGGGCTTCCCCGAACAGGGAACACCTGTGACTGAAGAGAGCTGCGTGGAGTTGTCTCTCGAGCTCCCCCACGCACTGACACTTTTTCCGGAATCCTGAGCGTGGGGAGGTTCCACCAACGGTCGGCAGCACGTGGGTTCTAACGGAATGCCTAAGCTCGTCTCCCCTGAGGGTTTTCCTAATGTCTCTGTGCCAGGGAATGCTAGGGGTGATTGCAGGATATCCCAGTGACCGAGGCTGCCTCCCCAAGTTCAGGAAAGCTATTTTCGGGACTTCCCCGAACAGGGAACTCCTGTGAATGAAAAGAGCTGCGTGGAGTTATCTCTCGAGCTCCCCTACGCACTGATATTGGTTCCGGAATCCTGAGCGTGGGGAGTTTCCACCAACGGTCGGCAGCGCGTGGGTTCTAACGGAATGCCTAAGCTCGTCTCCCCTGAGGGTTTTCCTAATTTGTCTGTGCCAGGGAATGGTAGGGGCGTTTGCAGGATATCCCAGTGACATACGCTGCATTCCCAAGGTCAGGGAAGGTATTTCCCGGACTTCCCCGAACAGGGAACTCCTGTGAATGAAGAGAGCTGCGTGGAGATGTCTCTCGAACTCCCCCACGAACTAACAATGGTTCCGGAATGCTGAGCGTGGGGAAGTTCCACCAATCGGTCGGCAGTACGTGGGTTCTTACGGAATGCCTAAGCTCGTCTCCCCTGAGGGTTTTCCTAATGTGTCTGTGCCAGGGAATGGTAGGGGTGATTGCAGGATATCCCAGTGTCCGAGGCTGCCTCCCCAAGGTCAGGGAAGCTATTTCCTGGACTTCCCCGAACAGGGAACACCTGTGACTGAAGAGAGCTGCGTGGAGTTGTCTCTCGAGCTCCCCCACGCACTGATAATGCTTCCGGATTCCTGAGCGTGGGGAGGTTCCATCAACGGTCGGGAGCGTGTGGGTTCTAACGGAATGCCTATGGTCGTCTCCCCTGAGGATTTTACTAATGTCTCTGTGCCAGGGAATGCTAGGGGTGATTGCAGGATATCCCAGTGACCGAGGCTGCCTCCCCAAGGTCAGGTAAGTTATATCCCAGACTTCCACGAACAGGGAACACCTGTGATTGAAGAGAGCTGCGTGGAGTTGTCTCTCGAGCTCCCCCACGCACTGACAATGGTTCCGGAATCCTGAGCGTGGGGAGGTTCCACCAACGGTCGGCAGCACGTGGGTTCTAACGGAATGCCTAAGCTCGTCTCCCCTGAGGGTTTTCCTAATGTGTCTGTGCCAGGGATTGGTAGGGGTGATTGCAGGATATCCCAGTGAACGAGGCTACCTCCCCAAGGTCAGGAAAAGTATATCTCGGACTTCCCAGAACAGGGAACTCCTGTGAATGAAGAGAGCTGCGTGGAGTTGTCTCTCGAGCTCCCCCATGCACTGACAATTGTTCCGGAATCCTGAGCGTGGGGAGGTTCCACCAACGGTCGGGAGCGCGTGGGTTATAACGGAATGCCTAAGCTCGTCTCCCCTGAGGTTTTTACTAATGTCTCTTTGCCAGGGAATGCTAGGGGTGATTGCAGGTTATTCCAGTGACCGAGGCTGCCTCCCCAAGGTCAGGGAAGTTATATCCCAGACTTCCACGAACAGGGAACACCTGTGACTGAAGAGAGCTGCGTGGAGTTGTATCTCGAGCTCCCCCACGCACTGACAATGGTTCCGGAATCCTGAGCGTGGGGAGGTTCCACCAACGGTCGGCAGCGCGTGGGTTCAAACGGAATGCGTAAGCTCGTCTCCCCTGAGGGTTTTCCTAATGTCTCTGTGCCAGGGAATGCTAGGGGTGATTGCAGGATATCCCAGTGAGCGAGGCTACCTCCCCAAGGTTAGGAAAAGTACATCTCGGACTTCCCCGAACAGGGAACTCCTGTGAATGAAGAGAGCTGCGTGGAGATGTCTCTCGAGCTCCCCCACGCACTGACAATGGTTCCGGAATGCTGAGCGTGGGGAGGTTCCACCAACTGTCGGCAGCGCGTGGGTTCTAACGGAATGCCTAAGCTCGTCTCCCCTGAGAGTTTTCCTAATCTCTCTGTGCCAGGGAATGGTAGGGGGGTTTGCAGGATATCCCAGTGACATACGCTGCCTCCCCAATGTCAGGGAAGGTATTTCCCGGACTTCCCCGAACAGGGAACTCCTGTGAATGAAGAGAGCTGCGTGGAGTTGTCTCTCGAGCTTCCCCACGCACTGACAATGCTTCCGGATTCCTGAGCGTGGGGAGGTTCCATCAACGGTCGGGAGCGTGTGGGTTCTAACGGAATGCCTATGCTCGTCTCCCCTGAGGGTTTTACTAATGTCTCTGTGCCAGGGAATGCTAGGGGTGATTGCAGGATATCCCAGTGACCGAGGCTGCCTCCCCAAGGTCAGGTACGTTATATCCCAGACTTCCACGAACAGGGAACACCTGTGATTGAAGAGAGCTGCGTGGAATTGTCTCTCGAGCTCCCCCACGCACTGAAAATGGTTCCGGAATCCTGAGAGTGGGGAGGTTCCACCAACGGTCGTCAGCACGTGGGTTCTTACGGAATGCCAAAGCTCGTCTCCCCTGAGGGTTTTCCTAATTTGTCTGTGCCAGGGATTGGTAGGGGTGATTGCAGGATATCCCAGTGACCGAGGCTACCTCCCCAAGGTCAGGAAAAGTATATCTCGGACTTCCCAGAACAGGGAACTCCTGTGAATGAAGAGAGCTGCGTGGAGTTGTCTCTCGAGCTCCCCCACGCACTGACATTTGTTCCGGAATCCTGAGCGTGGGGAGGTTCCACCAACGGTCGGGAGCGTGTGGGTTCTAACGGAATGCCTAAGCTCGTCTCCCCTGAGGTTTTTACTAATTTCTCTTTGCCAGGGAATGCTAGGGGTGATTGCAGGATATCCCAGTGACCGAGGCTGCCTCCCCAAGGTCAGGTAAGTTATATCCCAGACTTCTACGAACAGGGAACACCTGTGACTGAAGAGAGCTGCGTGCAGTTGTCTCTCGAGCTCCCCAACGCACTGACAATGGTTCCGGTATCCTGAGCGTGGGGAGGTTCCACCAACGGTCGGCAGCGCGTGGGTTCAAACGGAATGCCTAAGCTCGCTCCCCTGAGGGTTTTCCTAATATCTTTGTGCCAGGGAATAGTAGGGGGGTTTGCAGGATATCCCAGTGACATACGCTGCCTCGCCAAGGTCAGGGAATGTATTTTCCGGACTTCCCCGAACAGGGAACTTCTGTGAATGAAGAGAGCTGCGTGGAGTTGTCACTCGAGCTCCCCCACGAACTGACAATGTTTCCGGAATCCTGAGCGTGGGGAGGTTCCACCATTTGTCGGCAGCGCGTGGGTTCAAACGGAATGCCTAAGCTCGTCTCCCCTGAGGGTTTTCCTAATATCTCTGTGCCAGGGAATGGTAGGGGGGTTTGCAGGATATCCCAGTGACATACGCTGACTCCCCAAGGTCAGGGAAGGTATTTCCCAGACTTCCCCGTACAGGGAAAACCTGTGACTGAAGAGAGCTGCGTGGAGTTGTCTCTCGAGCTCCCCCACGCACTGACAATGGTTCCGGAATCTTGAGCGTGGGGAGGTTCCACCAACGATCGGCAGCGCGTGGGTTCTAACGGAATGCCTAAGCTCGTCTCCCCTGGGAGTTTTCCTAATGTGTCTGTGCCAGGGAATGGTAGGGGTGATTGCATGATATCCCAGTGACGGAGGCTAACTCCCCAAGGTCAGGAAAGTTATTTCTCGGACTTCCCCGTACAGGGAACTCCTGTGAATGAAGAGAGCTGCGTGGAGTTGTCTCTCGAGCTCCCCCACGCACTGAAAATGGTTCCGGAATCCTGAGCGTGGGAAGGTTCCTCCAACGGTCGGCAGCGCTTGGGTTCTAACGGAATGCCTAAGCTCGTCTCCCCTGAGGGTTTTCCTAATGTCTCTGTGCCAGGGAATGCTAGGGGTGATTGCAGGATATCCCAGTGGCCAAGGCTGCCTCCCCAAGGTCAGGGAAATTATATCCCAGACTTCCACGAACAGGGAACACCTGTGACTGAAGAGAGATGCGTGGAGTTGTCTCTCGAGGTCCCCCACGCACTGACAATGGTTCCGGAATCCTGAGCGTGGGGAGGTCCCACCAACTGTCGGCAGCGCGTGGGTTCTAACAAAATGCCTAAGCTCGTCTCCCCTGAGGGTTTTCCTAATGTGTCTGTGCCAGGGAATGGTAGGGGGGATTGCAGGATATCCCAGTGACCGAGGCTACATCCCCAAGGTCTGGAAAGGTATTTCTCGGTCTTCCCCGAACAGGGAACACCTGTGACTGAAGAGAGCTTCGTGGAGTTGTCTCTCGATCTCCCCCATGCACTGACAATGTTTCCGGAATCCTGAGCGTGGGGAGGTTCCACCAAAGGTCGGCAGCGCGTGGGCTCGAACGGAATGCCTAAGCTCGTCTCCACTTAGGGTTTTCCTAATGTGTCTGTGCCAGGGAATGGTAGGGGGATTTGCAGGATATCCCAGTGACATACGCTGCCTCCCCAAGGTCAGGGAAGTTATTTCCGGGACTTCCCCGAACAGGGAACTCCTGTGAATTAAGAGAGCTGCGTGGAGTTGTCTCTCGAGCTCCCCCACGCACTGACAATGGTTCCGGAATCCTGAGCATGGGGAGGTTCCACCAACGGTCGACAGCACGTGGGTTCTAACGTAATGCCTATGCTCGTCTCCCGTGAGTGTTTTCCTAATGTGACTGTGCCAGGGAATGGTAGGGGGGTTTGTAGGATATCCCAGTGACATAAGCTGCCTCCCCAAGGTCAGTGAAGGTATTTCCCGGACTTCCCCGAACAGGGAACTCCTGTGAATGAAGAGAGCTGCGTGGAGTTGTCTCTCGAGCTCCCCCACGCACTGACAATGGTTCCGGAATCCTGAGCGTGGGGAGGTTCGACCAAAGGTCGGCAGCGCGTGGGTTCTAACGGAATGCCTAAGCTCGTCTCCCCTGAGGGTTTTCCTAATGTGTCTGTGCCAGGGAATGTTAGGGGGGTTTGCAGGATATCCCAGTGACATACGCTGCCTCCCCAAGGTCAGGGAAGGTATTTCCCGGACTTCCCCGAACAGGGAACTCCTGTGAATGAAGAGAGCTTCGTGGAGTTGTCTCTCGAGCTCCCCCACGCACTGACAATGGTTCCGGAATCCTGAGCGTGGGGAGGTTCCAACAACGGTCGGCAGCGCGTGGGTTCTAACGGAATGCTTAAGCTCGTCTCCCCTGAGGGTTTTCCTAATGTCTCTGTGCCTGGGAATGCTAGGGGTGATTGCAGGATATCCCAGTGAATGAGGCTGCCTCCCCAATGTCAGTGAAGTTATTTCACGGACTTCCCCGAAAAGGGAAATCCTGTGAATGAAGAGAGCTGCGTGGAGTTGTCTCTCGAGCTCCCCCACGCACTGAAAATATTTCCGGAATCCTGAGCGTGGGGAGGTTCCACGAACGGTCGGCAGCGCGTGGGTTCTAACTGAATGCCTAAGCTCGTCTCCCCTGAGGTTTTTCCTAATGTCTCTGTGCCAGGGAATGCTAGGGGTGATTGCAGGATATCCCAGTGACCGAGGCTGCCTCCCCAAGGTCAGGAAAGGTATTTCTCGGACTTCCCCGAACACGGAACTCCTGTGAATGAAGAGAGCTGCGTGGAGTTGTCTCTCGAGCTCCCCTACGCACTGATATTGGTTCCGGAATCCTGAGCGTGGGGAGTTTCCACCAACGGTCGGCAGCGCGTGGGTTCTAACGGAATGCCTAAGCTCGACTCCCCTGAGGGTTTTCCTAATATCTCTGTGCCAGGGAATTGTAGGGGGGTTTGCAGGATATCCCAGTGAGAAACGCTGCCTCCCCAAGGTCAGGGAAGGTATTTCCCGGGCTTCCCCGAACAGGGAACACCTGTGACTGAAGAGAGCTGCGTGGAGTTGTCTCTCGAGCTCCCCCACGCACTGACACTTTTTCCGGAATCCTGAGCGTGGGGAGGTTCCACCAACGGTCGGCAGCACGTGGGTTCTAACGGAATGCCTAAGCTCGTCTCCCCTGAGGGTTTTCCTAATGTCTCTGTGCCAGGGTATGCTAGGGGTGATTGCAGGATATCCCAGTGACCGAGGCTGCCTCCCCAAGTTCAGGAAAGCTATTTCCGGGACTTCCCCGAACAGGGAAATCCTGTGAATGAAAAGAGCTGCGTGGAGTTATCTCTCGAGCTCCCCTACGCACTGATATTGGTTCCGGAATCCTGAGCGTGGGGAGTTTCCACCAACGGTCGGCAGCGCGTGGGTTCTAACGGAATGCCTAAGCTCGTCTCCCCTGAGGGTTTTCCTTATGTGTCTGTGCCAGGGAATGATAGGGGTGATTGCAGGATATCCCAGTGACTGAGACTGCGACCCCAAGTTCAGGGAATGTATTTCTCGGACTTCCCCGAAAAGGAAACTCCTGTGAATGAAGAGAGCTGCGTGGAGTTGTCTCTCGAGCTCCCCCACGCACTGACAATGGTTCCGGAATCCTGAGCGTGGGGAGGTTCCACCAACTGTCGGCAGCGCGTGGGTTCAAACGGAATGCCTAAGCTCGTCTCCCCTGAGGGTTTTCCTAATGTCTTTGTGCCAGGGAATGCTAGGGGTGATTGCAGGATATCCCAGTGACCGAGGCTGCCTCCCCAAGGTCAGGGAAGGTATATCCCAGACTTCCCCGAACAGGGAACACCTGTGACTTAAGAGAGCTGCGTGGAGTTTTCTCTCGAGCTCCCCCACGCACTGACAATGTTTCCGGAATCCTGAGCGTGGGGAGGTTCCACCAACGGTCGGCAGCGCATGGGTTATAACGGAATGCCTAAGCTCGTCTCCCCTGAGGATTTTCCTAATGTCTATGTGCCAGGGAATTGTAGAGGGGTTTGCAGGATATCCCAGTGACATACGCTGCCTAACCAAGTTCAGGGAACTTATTTCCCGGACTTCCCCGAAAAAGGAACACCTGTGAATGAAGAGAGCTGCGTGGAATTGTCTCTCGAGCTCCCCCACGCAATGACAATGGTTCCGGAATCCTGAGCATGGGGAGGTTCCACCAACGGTCGGCAGCGCGTGGGTTCTAACGGAATGCGTAAGCTCGTCTCCCCTGAGGGTTTTCCTAATGTGTCTGTGCCAGGGATTGGTAGGGGAGATTGCAGGATATCCCAGTGACAGTAGCTGCATCCCCAAGTTCAGGGAATTTATTTCTCGGACTTCCCCGAAAAGGAAACTCCTGTGAATGAAGAGAGCTGCGTGGAGTTGTCTCTCGAGCTCCCCCACGCACTGACAATGGTTCAGGAATCCTGAGCGTGGGGAGGTTCCACCAACGGTCGGCAGCGCGTGGGTTCTAACGGAATGCCTAAGCTCGTGTCCCTTGAGGGTTTTCCTAATGTCTCTGTGCCAGGGAATGCTAGGGGTGATTGCAGGATATCCCAGTGACATACGCTGCCTCCCCAAGATCAGGGAAGGTATTTCCCGGAGTTCCCCGAACATGGAACTCCTGTGAATGAAGAGAGCTTCGTGGAGTTGTCTCTCGAGCTCCCCCAGGCATTGACAATGGTTCCGGAATCCTGAGAGTGGGGACGTTCCACCAACGGTCGGCAGCGCGTGGGTTCTAACGGAATGCCTAAACTCGTCTCCCCTGAGGCTATTCCAAATATCTCTGTGCCAGGGAATGCTAGGGGTGATTGCAGGATATCCCAGTGACCGAGGCTGCCTCCCCAAGGTCAGGGAAGATATATCCCAGACTTCCACGAACAGGGAACACCTGTGACTGAAGAGAGCGGCGTAGAGTTTTCTCTCGAGCTCCCCCACGCACTGACAATGATTCCGGAATCCTGAGCGTGAGGAGGTTCCACCAACGGTCGGCAGCGCATCGGTTATAACCGAATGCCTAAGATCGTCTCCCCTGAGGGTTTTCCTAATGTCTCTGAGCCAGGGAATGGTTGGGGGGTTTGCAGGATATCCCAGTGACATACGCTGCCTCCCCAAGGTCAGGAAAGGTATTTCTCGGACTTCCCCGAACACGGAACTCCTGTGAATGAAGAGAGCTGCGTGGAGTTGTCTCTCGAGCTCCCCTACGCACTGATATTGGTTCCGGAATCCTGAGCGTGGGGAGTTTCCACCAACGGTCGGCAGCGCGTGGGTTCTAACGGAATGCCTAAGCTCGACTCCCCTGAGGGTTTTCCTAATATCTCTGTGCCAGGGAATTGTAGGGGGGTTTGCAGGATATCCCAGTGAGATACGCTGCCTCCCCAAGGTCAGGGAAGGTATTTCCCGGGCTTCCCCGAACAGGGAACACCTGTGACTGAAGAGAGCTGCGTGGAGTTGTCTCTCGAGCTCCCCCACGCACTGACACTTTTTCCGGAATCCTGAGCGTGGGGAGGTTCCACCAACGGTCGGCAGCACGTGGGTTCTAACGGAATGCCTAAGCTCGTCTCCCCTGAGGGTTTTCCTAATGTCTCTGTGCCAGGGTATGCTAGGGGTGATTGCAGGATATCCCAGTGACCGAGGCTGCCTCCCCAAGTTCAGGAAAGCTATTTCCGGGACTTCCCCGAACAGGGAAATCCTGTGAATGAAAAGAGCTGCGTGGAGTTATCTCTCGAGCTCCCCTACGCACTGATATTGGTTCCGGAATCCTGAGCGTGGGGAGTTTCCACCAACGGTCGGCAGCGCGTGGGTTCTAACGGAATGCCTAAGCTCGTCTCCCCTGAGGGTTTTCCTTATGTGTCTGTGCCAGGGAATGATAGGGGTGATTGCAGGATATCCCAGTGACTGAGACTGTGACCCCAAGTTCAGGGAATGTATTTCTCGGACTTCCCCGAAAAGGAAACTCCTGTGAATGAAGAGAGCTGCGTGGAGTTGTCTCTCGAGCTCCCCCACGCACTGACAATGGTTCCGGAATCCTGAGCGTGGGGAGGTTCCACCAACGGTCGGCAGCGCGTGGGTTCTAACGGAATGCCTAAGCTCGTGTCCCTTGAGGGTTTTCCTAATGTCTCTGTGCCAGGGAATGCTAGGGGTGATTGCAGGATATCCCAGTGACATACGCTGCCTCCCCAAGATCAGGGAAGGTATTTCCCGGAGTTCCCCGAACATGGAACTCCTGTGAATGAAGAGAGCTTCGTGGAGTTGTCTCTCGAGCTCCCCCAGGCATTGACAATGGTTCCGGAATCCTGAGAGTGGGGACGTTCCACCAACGGTCGGTAGCGCGTGGGTTCTAACGGAATGCCTAAACTCGTCTCCCCTGAGGCTATTCCAAATATCTCTGTGCCAGGGAATGCTAGGGGTGATTGCAGGATATCCCAGTGACCGAGGCTGCCTCCCCAAGGTCAGGGAAGATATATCCCAGACTTCCACGAACAGGGAACACCTGTGACTGAAGAGAGCGGCGTAGAGTTTTCTCTCGAGCTCCCCCACGCACTGACAATGATTCCGGAATCCTGAGCGTGAGGAGGTTCCACCAACGGTCGGCAGCGCATCGGTTATAACCGAATGCCTAAGATCGTCTCCCCTGAGGGTTTTCCTAATGTCTCTGAGCCAGGGAATGGTTGGGGGGTTTGCAGGATATCCCAGTGACATACGCTGCCTCCCCAAGGTCAGGAAAGGTATTTCTCGGACTTCCCCGAACACGGAACTCCTGTGAATGAAGAGAGCTGCGTGGAGTTGTCTCTCGAGCTCCCCTACGCACTGATATTGGTTCCGGAATCCTGAGCGTGGGGAGTTTCCACCAACGGTCGGCAGCGCGTGGGTTCTAACGGAATGCCTAAGCTCGTCTCCCCTGAGGGTTTTCCTTATGTGTCTGTGCCAGGGAATGATAGGGGTGATTGCAGGATATCCCAGTGACTGAGACTGCGACCCCAAGTTCAGGGAATGTATTTCTCGGACTTCCCCGAAAAGGAAACTCCTGTGAATGAAGAGAGCTGCGTGGAGTTGTCTCTCGAGCTCCCCCACGCACTGACAATGGTTCCGGAATCCTGAGCGTGGGGAGGTTCCACCAACGGTCGGCAGCGCGTGGGTTCTAACGGAATGCCTAAGCTCGTGTCCCTTGAGGGTTTTCCTAATGTCTCTGTGCCAGGGAATGCTAGGGGTGATTGCAGGATATCCCAGTGACATACGCTGCCTCCCCAAGATCAGGGAAGGTATTTCCCGGAGTTCCCCGAACATGGAACTCCTGTGAATGAAGAGAGCTTCGTGGAGTTGTCTCTCGAGCTCCCCCAGGCATTGACAATGGTTCCGGAATCCTGAGAGTGGGGACGTTCCACCAACGGTCGGCAGCGCGTGGGTTCTAACGGAATGCCTAAACTCGTCTCCCCTGAGGCTATTCCAAATATCTCTGTGCCAGGGAATGCTAGGGGTGATTGCAGGATATCCCAGTGACCGAGGCTGCCTCCCCAAGGTCAGGGAAGATATATCCCAGACTTCCACGAACAGGGAACACCTGTGACTGAAGAGAGCGGCGTAGAGTTTTCTCTCGAGCTCCCCCACGCACTGACAATGATTCCGGAATCCTGAGCGTGAGGAGGTTCCACCAACGGTCGGCAGCGCATCGGTTATAACCGAATGCCTAAGATCGTCTCCCCTGAGGGTTTTCCTAATGTCTCTGAGCCAGGGAATGGTTGGGGGGTTTGCAGGATATCCCAGTGACATACGCTGCCTCCCCAAGGTCAGGAAAGGTATTTCTCGGACTTCCCCGAACACGGAACTCCTGTGAATGAAGAGAGCTGCGTGGAGTTGTCTCTCGAGCTCCCCTACGCACTGATATTGGTTCCGGAATCCTGAGCGTGGGGAGTTTCCACCAACGGTCGGCAGCGCGTGGGTTCTAACGGAATGCCTAAGCTCGACTCCCCTGAGGGTTTTCCTAATATCTCTGTGCCAGGGAATTGTAGGGGGGTTTGCAGGATATCCCAGTGAGATACGCTGCCTCCCCAAGGTCAGGGAAGGTATTTCCCGGGCTTCCCCGAACAGGGAACACCTGTGACTGAAGAGAGCTGCGTGGAGTTGTCTCTCGAGCTCCCCCACGCACTGACACTTTTTCCGGAATCCTGAGCGTGGGGAGGTTCCACCAACGGTCGGCAGCACGTGGGTTCTAACGGAATGCCTAAGCTCGTCTCCCCTGAGGGTTTTCCTAATGTCTCTGTGCCAGGGTATGCTAGGGGTGATTGCAGGATATCCCAGTGACCGAGGCTGCCTCCCCAAGTTCAGGAAAGCTATTTCCGGGACTTCCCCGAACAGGGAAATCCTGTGAATGAAAAGAGCTGCGTGGAGTTATCTCTCGAGCTCCCCTACGCACTGATATTGGTTCCGGAATCCTGAGCGTGGGGAGTTTCCACCAACGGTCGGCAGCGCGTGGGTTCTAACGGAATGCCTAAGCTCGTCTCCCCTGAGGGTTTTCCTTATGTGTCTGTGCCAGGGAATGATAGGGGTGATTGCAGGATATCCCAGTGACTGAGACTGTGACCCCAAGTTCAGGGAATGTATTTCTCGGACTTCCCCGAAAAGGAAACTCCTGTGAATGAAGAGAGCTGCGTGGAGTTGTCTCTCGAGCTCCCCCACGCACTGACAATGGTTCCGGAATCCTGAGCGTGGGGAGGTTCCACCAACGGTCGGCAGCGCGTGGGTTCTAACGGAATGCCTAAGCTCGTGTCCCTTGAGGGTTTTCCTAATGTCTCTGTGCCAGGGAATGCTAGGGGTGATTGCAGGATATCCCAGTGACATACGCTGCCTCCCCAAGATCAGGGAAGGTATTTCCCGGAGTTCCCCGAACATGGAACTCCTGTGAATGAAGAGAGCTTCGTGGAGTTGTCTCTCGAGCTCCCCCAGGCATTGACAATGGTTCCGGAATCCTGAGAGTGGGGACGTTCCACCAACTGTCGGCAGCGCGTGGGTTCTAACGGAATGCCTAAACTCGTCTCCCCTGAGGCTATTCCAAATATCTCTGTGCCAGGGAATGCTAGGGGTGATTGCAGGATATCCCAGTGACCGAGGCTGCCTCCCCAAGGTCAGGGAAGATATATCCCAGACTTCCACGAACAGGGAACACCTGTGACTGAAGAGAGCGGCGTAGAGTTTTCTCTCGAGCTCCCCCACGCACTGACAATGATTCCGGAATCCTGAGCGTGAGGAGGTTCCACCAACGGTCGGCAGCGCATCGGTTATAACCGAATGCCTAAGATCGTCTCCCCTGAGGGTTTTCCTAATGTCTCTGAGCCAGGGAATGGTTGGGGGGTTTGCAGGATATCCCAGTGACATACGCTGCCTCCCCAAGGTCAGGAAAGGTATTTCTCGGACTTCCCCGAACACGGAACTCCTGTGAATGAAGAGAGCTGCGTGGAGTTGTCTCTCGAGCTCCCCTACGCACTGATATTGGTTCCGGAATCCTGAGCGTGGGGAGTTTCCACCAACGGTCGGCAGCGCGTGGGTTCTAACGGAATGCCTAAGCTCGTCTCCCCTGAGGGTTTTCCTTATGTGTCTGTGCCAGGGAATGATAGGGGTGATTGCAGGATATCCCAGTGACTGAGACTGCGACCCCAAGTTCAGGGAATGTATTTCTCGGACTTCCCCGAAAAGGAAACTCCTGTGAATGAAGAGAGCTGCGTGGAGTTGTCTCTCGAGCTCCCCCACGCACTGACAATGGTTCCGGAATCCTGAGCGTGGGGAGGTTCCACCAACGGTCGGCAGCGCGTGGGTTCTAACGGAATGCCTAAGCTCGTGTCCCTTGAGGGTTTTCCTAATGTCTCTGTGCCAGGGAATGCTAGGGGTGATTGCAGGATATCCCAGTGACATACGCTGCCTCCCCAAGATCAGGGAAGGTATTTCCCGGAGTTCCCCGAACATGGAACTCCTGTGAATGAAGAGAGCTTCGTGGAGTTGTCTCTCGAGCTCCCCCAGGCATTGACAATGGTTCCGGAATCCTGAGAGTGGGGACGTTCCACCAACGGTCGGCAGCGCGTGGGTTCTAACGGAATGCCTAAACTCGTCTCCCCTGAGGCTATTCCAAATATCTCTGTGCCAGGGAATGCTAGGGGTGATTGCAGGATATCCCAGTGACCGAGGCTGCCTCCCCAAGGTCAGGGAAGATATATCCCAGACTTCCACGAACAGGGAACACCTGTGACTGAAGAGAGCGGCGTAGAGTTTTCTCTCGAGCTCCCCCACGCACTGACAATGATTCCGGAATCCTGAGCGTGAGGAGGTTCCACCAACGGTCGGCAGCGCATCGGTTATAACCGAATGCCTAAGATCGTCTCCCCTGAGGGTTTTCCTAATGTCTCTGAGCCAGGGAATGGTTGGGGGGTTTGCAGGATATCCCAGTGACATACGCTGCCTCCCCAAGGTCAGGAAAGGTATTTCTCGGACTTCCCCGAACACGGAACTCCTGTGAATGAAGAGAGCTGCGTGGAGTTGTCTCTCGAGCTCCCCTACGCACTGATATTGGTTCCGGAATCCTGAGCGTGGGGAGTTTCCACCAACGGTCGGCAGCGCGTGGGTTCTAACGGAATGCCTAAGCTCGACTCCCCTGAGGGTTTTCCTAATATCTCTGTGCCAGGGAATTGTAGGGGGGTTTGCAGGATATCCCAGTGAGATACGCTGCCTCCCCAAGGTCAGGGAAGGTATTTCCCGGGCTTCCCCGAACAGGGAACACCTGTGACTGAAGAGAGCTGCGTGGAGTTGTCTCTCGAGCTCCCCCACGCACTGACACTTTTTCCGGAATCCTGAGCGTGGGGAGGTTCCACCAACGGTCGGCAGCACGTGGGTTCTAACGGAATGCCTAAGCTCGTCTCCCCTGAGGGTTTTCCTAATGTCTCTGTGCCAGGGTATGCTAGGGGTGATTGCAGGATATCCCAGTGACCGAGGCTGCCTCCCCAAGTTCAGGAAAGCTATTTCCGGGACTTCCCCGAACAGGGAAATCCTGTGAATGAAAAGAGCTGCGTGGAGTTATCTCTCGAGCTCCCCTACGCACTGATATTGGTTCCGGAATCCTGAGCGTGGGGAGTTTCCACCAACGGTCGGCAGCGCGTGGATTCTAACGGAATGCCTAAGCTCGTCTCCCCTGAGGGTTTTCCTTATGTGTCTGTGCCAGGGAATGATAGGGGTGATTGCAGGATATCCCAGTGACTGAGACTGTGACCCCAAGTTCAGGGAATGTATTTCTCGGACTTCCCCGAAAAGGAAACTCCTGTGAATGAAGAGAGCTGCGTGGAGTTGTCTCTCGAGCTCCCCCACGCACTGACAATGGTTCCGGAATCCTGAGCGTGGGGAGGTTCCACCAACGGTCGGCAGCGCGTGGGTTCTAACGGAATGCCTAAGCTCGTGTCCCTTGAGGGTTTTCCTAATGTCTCTGTGCCAGGGAATGCTAGGGGTGATTGCAGGATATCCCAGTGACATACGCTGCCTCCCCAAGATCAGGGAAGGTATTTCCCGGAGTTCCCCGAACATGGAACTCCTGTGAATGAAGAGAGCTTCGTGGAGTTGTCTCTCGAGCTCCCCCAGGCATTGACAATGGTTCCGGAATCCTGAGAGTGGGGACGTTCCACCAACGGTCGGCAGCGCGTGGGTTCTAACGGAATGCCTAAACTCGTCTCCCCTGAGGCTATTCCAAATATCTCTGTGCCAGGGAATGCTAGGGGTGATTGCAGGATATCCCAGTGACCGAGGCTGCCTCCCCAAGGTCAGGGAAGATATATCCCAGACTTCCACGAACAGGGAACACCTGTGACTGAAGAGAGCGGCGTAGAGTTTTCTCTCGAGCTCCCCCACGCACTGACAATGGTTCCGGAATCCTGAGCGTGGGGAGGTTCCACCAACGGTCGGCAGCGCGTGGGTTCTAACGGAATGCCTAAGCTCGTGTCCCTTGAGGGTTTTCCTAATGTCTCTGTGCCAGGGAATGCTAGGGGTGATTGCAGGATATCCCAGTGACATACGCTGCCTCCCCAAGATCAGGGAAGGTATTTCCCGGAGTTCCCCGAACATGGAACTCCTGTGAATGAAGAGAGCTTCGTGGAGTTGTCTCTCGAGCTCCCCCAGGCATTGACAATGGTTCCGGAATCCTGAGAGTGGGGACGTTCCACCAACGGTCGGCAGCGCGTGGGTTCTAACGGAATGCCTAAACTCGTCTCCCCTGAGTCTATTCCAAATATCTCTGTGCCAGGGAATGCTAGGGGTGATTGCAGGATATCCCAGTGACCGAGGCTGCCTCCCCAAGGTCAGGGAAGATATATCCCAGACTTCCACGAACAGGGAACACCTGTGACTGAAGAGAGCGGCGTAGAGTTTTCTCTCGAGCTCCCCCACGCACTGACAATGATTCCGGAATCCTGAGCGTGAGGAGGTTCCACCAACGGTCGGCAGCGCATCGGTTATAACCGAATGCCTAAGATCGTCTCCCCTGAGGGTTTTCCTAATGTCTCTGAGCCAGGGAATGGTTGGGGGGTTTGCAGGATATCCCAGTGACATACGCTGCCTCCCCAAGGTCAGGAAAGGTATTTCTCGGACTTCCCCGAACACGGAACTCCTGTGAATGAAGAGAGCTGCGTGGAGTTGTCTCTCGAGCTCCCCTACGCACTGATATTGGTTCCGGAATCCTGAGCGTGGGGAGTTTCCACCAACGGTCGGCAGCGCGTGGGTTCTAACGGAATGCCTAAGCTCGTCTCCCCTGAGGGTTTTCCTTATGTGTCTGTGCCAGGGAATGATAGGGGTGATTGCAGGATATCCCAGTGACTGAGACTGCGACCCCAAGTTCAGGGAATGTATTTCTCGGACTTCCCCGAAAAGGAAACTCCTGTGAATGAAGAGAGCTGCGTGGAGTTGTCTCTCGAGCTCCCCCACGCACTGACAATGGTTCCGGAATCCTGAGCGTGGGGAGGTTCCACCAACGGTCGGCAGCACGTGGGTTCTAACGGAATGCCTAAGCTCGTGTCCCTTGAGGGTTTTCCTAATGTCTCTGTGCCAGGGAATGCTAGGGGTGATTGCAGGATATCCCAGTGACATACGCTGCCTCCCCAAGATCAGGGAAGGTATTTCCCGGAGTTCCCCGAACATGGAACTCCTGTGAATGAAGAGAGCTTCGTGGAGTTGTCTCTCGAGCTCCCCCAGGCATTGACAATGGTTCCGGAATCCTGAGAGTGGGGACGTTCCACCAACGGTCGGCAGCGCGTGGGTTCTAACGGAATGCCTAAACTCGTCTCCCCTGAGGCTATTCCAAATATCTCTGTGCCAGGGAATGCTAGGGGTGATTGCAGGATATCCCAGTGACCGAGGCTGCCTCCCCAAGGTCAGGGAAGATATATCCCAGACTTCCACGAACAGGGAACACCTGTGACTGAAGAGAGCGGCGTAGAGTTTTCTCTCGAGCTCCCCCACGCACTGACAATGATTCCGGAATCCTGAGCGTGAGGAGGTTCCACCAACGGTCGGCAGCGCATCGGTTATAACCGAATGCCTAAGATCGTCTCCCCTGAGGGTTTTCCTAATGTCTCTGAGCCAGGGAATGGTTGGGGGGTTTGCAGGATATCCCAGTGACATACGCTGCCTCCCCAAGGTCAGGAAAGGTATTTCTCGGACTTCCCCGAACACGGAACTCCTGTGAATGAAGAGAGCTGCGTGGAGTTGTCTCTCGAGCTCCCCTACGCACTGATATTGGTTCCGGAATCCTGAGCGTGGGGAGTTTCCACCAACGGTCGGCAGCGCGTGGGTTCTAACGGAATGCCTAAGCTCGACTGCCCTGAGGGTTTTCCTAATATCTCTGTGCCAGGGAATTGTAGGGGGGTTTGCAGGATATCCCAGTGAGATACGCTGCCTCCCCAAGGTCAGGGAAGGTATTTCCCGGGCTTCCCCGAACAGGGAACACCTGTGACTGAAGAGAGCTGCGTGGAGTTGTCTCTCGAGCTCCCCCACGCACTGACACTTTTTCCGGAATCCTGAGCGTGGGGAGGTTCCACCAACGGTCGGCAGCACGTGGGTTCTAACGGAATGCCTAAGCTCGTCTCCCCTGAGGGTTTTCCTAATGTCTCTGTGCCAGGGTATGCTAGGGGTGATTGCAGGATATCCCAGTGACCGAGGCTGCCTCCCCAAGTTCAGGAAAGCTATTTCCGGGACTTCCCCGAACAGGGAAATCCTGTGAATGAAAAGAGCTGCGTGGAGTTATCTCTCGAGCTCCCCTACGCACTGATATTGGTTCCGGAATCCTGAGCGTGGGGAGTTTCCACCAACGGTCGGCAGCGCGTGGATTCTAACGGAATGCCTAAGCTCGTCTCCCCTGAGGGTTTTCCTTATGTGTCTGTGCCAGGGAATGATAGGGGCGATTGCAGGATATCCCAGTGACTGAGACTGTGACCCCAAGTTCAGGGAATGTATTTCTCGGACTTCCCCGAAAAGGAAACTCCTGTGAATGAAGAGAGCTGCGTGGAGTTGTCTCTCGAGCTCCCCCACGCACTGACAATGATTCCGGAATCCTGAGCGTGAGGAGGTTCCACCAACGGTCGGCAGCGCATCGGTTATAACCGAATGCCTAAGATCGTCTCCCCTGAGGGTTTTCCTAATGTCTCTGAGCCAGGGAATGGTTGGGGGGTTTGCAGGATATCCCAGTGACATACGCTGTCTCCCCAAGGTCAGGAAAGGTATTTCTCGGACTTCCCCGAACACGGAACTCCTGTGAATGAAGAGAGCTGCGTGGAGTTGTCTCTCGAGCTCCCCTACGCACTGATATTGGTTCCGGAATCCTGAGCGTGGGGAGTTTCCACCAACGGTCGGCAGCGCGTGGGTTCTAACGGAATGCCTAAGCTCGACTCCCCTGAGGGTTTTCCTAATATCTCTGTGCCAGGGAATTGTAGGGGGGTTTGCAGGATATCCCAGTGAGATACGCTGCCTCCCCAAGGTCAGGGAAGGTATTTCCCGGGCTTCCCCGAACAGGGAACACCTGTGACTGAAGAGAGCTGCGTGGAGTTGTCTCTCGAGGTCCCCCACGCACTGACAATGGTTCCGGAATCCTGAGCGTGGGGAGGTTCCACCAACGGTCGGCAGCACGTGGGTTCTAACGGAATGCCTAAGCTCGTCTCCCCTGAGGGTTTTCCTAATGTCTCTGTGCCAGGGTATGCTAGGGGTGATTGCAGGATATCCCAGTGACCGAGGCTGCCTCCCCAAGTTCAGGAAAGCTATTTCCGGGACTTCCCCGAACAGGGAAATCCTGTGAATGAAAAGAGCTGCGTGGAGTTATCTCTCGAGCTCCCCTACGCACTGATATTGGTTCCGGAATCCTGAGCGTGGGGAGTTTCCACCAACGGTCGGCAGCGCGTGGGTTCTAACGGAATGCCTAAGCTCGTCTCCCCTGAGGGTTTTCCTTATGTGTCTGTGCCAGGGAATGATAGGGGTGATTGCAGGATATCCCAGTGACTGAGACTGCGACCCCAAGTTCAGGGAATGTATTTCTCGGACTTCCCCGAAAAGGAAACTCCTGTGAATGAAGAGAGCTGCGTGGAGTTGTCTCTCGAGCTCCCCCACGCACTGACAATGGTTCCGGAATCCTGAGCGTGGGGAGGTTCCACCAACGGTCGGCAGCGCGTGGGTTCTAACGGAATGCCTAAGCTCGTGTCCCTTGAGGGTTTTCCTAATGTCTCTGTGCCAGGGAATGCTAGGGGTGATTGCAGGATATCCCAGTGACATACGCTGCCTCCCCAAGATCAGGGAAGGTATTTCCCGGAGTTCCCCGAACATGGAACTCCTGTGAATGAAGAGAGCTTCGTGGAGTTGTCTCTCGAGCTCCCCCAGGCATTGACAATGGTTCCGGAATCCTGAGAGTGGGGACGTTCCACCAACGGTCGGCAGCGCGTGGGTTCTAACGGAATGCCTAAACTCGTCTCCCCTGAGGCTATTCCAAATATCTCTGTGCCAGGGAATGCTAGGGGTGATTGCAGGATATCCCAGTGACCGAGGCTGCCTCCCCAAGGTCAGGGAAGATATATCCCAGACTTCCACGAACAGGGAACACCTGTGACTGAAGAGAGCGGCGTAGAGTTTTCTCTCGAGCTCCCCCACGCACTGACAATGGTTCCGGAATCCTGAGCGTGGGGAGGTTCCACCAACGGTCGGCAGCGCGTGGGTTCTAACGGAATGCCTAAGCTCGTGTCCCTTGAGGGTTTTCCTAATGTCTCTGAGCCAGGGAATGGTTGGGGGGTTTGCAGGATATCCCAGTGACATACGCTGCCTCCCCAAGGTCAGGAAAGGTATTTCTCGGACTCCCCCGAACACGGAACTCCTGTGAATGAAGAGAGCTGCGTGGAGTTGTCTCTCGAGCTCCCCTACGCACTGATATTGGTTCCGGAATCCTGAGCGTGGGGAGTTTCCACCAACGGTCGGCAGCGCGTGGGTTCTAACGGAATGCCTAAGCTCGACTCCCCTGAGGGTTTTCCTAATATCTCTGTGCCAGGGAATTGTAGGGGGGTTTGCAGGATATCCCAGTGAGATACGCTGCCTCCCCAAGGTCAGGGAAGGTATTTCCCGGGCTTCCCCGAACAGGGAACACCTGTGACTGAAGAGAGCTGCGTGGAGTTGTCTCTCGAGCTCCCCCACGCACTGACACTTTTTCCGGAATCCTGAGCGTGGGGAGGTTCCACCAACGGTCGGCAGCACGTGGGTTCTAACGGAATGCCTAAGCTCGTCTCCCCTGAGGGTTTTCCTAATGTCTCTGTGCCAGGGTATGCTAGGGGTGATTGCAGGATATCCCAGTGACCGAGGCTGCCTCCCCAAGTTCAGGAAAGCTATTTCCGGGACTTCCCCGAACAGGGAAATCCTGTGAATGAAAAGAGCTGCGTGGAGTTATCTCTCGAGCTCCCCTACGCACTGATATTGGTTCCGGAATCCTGAGCGTGGGGAGTTTCCACCAACGGTCGGCAGCGCGTGGGTTCTAACGGAATGCCTAAGCTCGTCTCCCCTGAGGGTTTTCCTTATGTGTCTGTGCCAGGGAATGATAGGGGTGATTGCAGGATATCCCAGTGACTGAGACTGCGACCCCAAGTTCAGGGAATGTATTTCTCGGACTTCCCCGAAAAGGAAACTCCTGTGAATGAAGAGAGCTGCGTGGAGTTGTCTCTCGAGCTCCCCCACGCACTGACAATGGTTCCGGAATCCTGAGCGTGGGGAGGTTCCACCAACGGTCGGCAGCGCGTGGGTTCTAACGGAATGCCTAAGCTCGTGTCCCTTGAGGGTTTTCCTAATGTCTCTGTGCCAGGGAATGCTAGGGGTGATTGCAGGATATCCCAGTGACATACGCTGCCTCCCCAAGATCAGGGAAGGTATTTCCCGGAGTTCCCCGAACATGGAACTCCTGTGAATGAAGAGAGCTTCGTGGAGTTGTCTCTCGAGCTCCCCCAGGCATTGACAATGGTTCCGGAATCCTGAGAGTGGGGACGTTCCACCAACGGTCGGCAGCGCGTGGGTTCTAACGGAATGCCTAAACTCGTCTCCCCTGAGGCTATTCCAAATATCTCTGTGCCAGGGAATGCTAGGGGTGATTGCAGGATATCCCAGTGACCGAGGCTGCCTCCCCAAGGTCAGGGAAGATATATCCCAGACTTCCACGAACAGGGAACACCTGTGACTGAAGAGAGCGGCGTAGAGTTTTCTCTCGAGCTCCCCCACGCACTGACAATGATTCCGGAATCCTGAGCGTGAGGAGGTTCCACCAACGGTCGGCAGCGCATCGGTTATAACCGAATGCCTAAGATCGTCTCCCCTGAGGGTTTTCCTAATGTCTCTGAGCCAGGGAATGGTTGGGGGGTTTGCAGGATATCCCAGTGACATACGCTGCCTCCCCAAGGTCAGGAAAGGTATTTCTCGGACTTCCCCGAACACGGAACTCCTGTGAATGAAGAGAGCTGCGTGGAGTTGTCTCTCGAGCTCCCCTACGCACTGATATTGGTTCCGGAATCCTGAGCGTGGGGAGTTTCCACCAACGGTCGGCAGCGCGTGGGTTCTAACGGAATGCCTAAGCTCGTCTCCCCTGAGGGTTTTCCTTATGTGTCTGTGCCAGGGAATGATAGGGGTGATTGCAGGATATCCCAGTGACTGAGACTGCGCCCCCAAGTTCAGGGAATGTATTTCTCGGACTTCCCCGAAAAGGAAACTCCTGTGAATGAAGAGAGCTGCGTGGAGTTGTCTCTCGAGCTCCCCCACGCACTGACAATGGTTCCGGAATCCTGAGCGTGGGGAGGTTCCACCAACGGTCGGCAGCGCGTGGGTTCTAACGGAATGCCTAAGCTCGTGTCCCTTGAGGGTTTTCCTAATGTCTCTGTGCCAGGGAATGCTAGGGGTGATTGCAGGATATCCCAGTGACATACGCTGCCTCCCCAAGATCAGGGAAGGTATTTCCCGGAGTTCCCCGAACATGGAACTCCTGTGAATGAAGAGAGCTTCGTGGAGTTGTCTCTCGAGCTCCCCCAGGCATTGACAATGGTTCCGGAATCCTGAGAGTGGGGACGTTCCACCAACGGTCGGCAGCGCGTGGGTTCTAACGGAATGCCTAAACTCGTCTCCCCTGAGGCTATTCCAAATATCTCTGTGCCAGGGAATGCTAGGGGTGATTGCAGGATATCCCAGTGACCGAGGCTGCCTCCCCAAGGTCAGGGAAGATATATCCCAGACTTCCACGAACAGGGAACACCTGTGACTGAAGAGAGCGGCGTAGAGTTTTCTCTCGAGCTCCCCCACGCACTGACAATGATTCCGGAATCCTGAGCGTGAGGAGGTTCCACCAACGGTCGGCAGCGCATCGGTTATAACCGAATGCCTAAGATCGTCTCCCCTGAGGGTTTTCCTAATGTCTCTGAGCCAGGGAATGGTTGGGGGGTTTGCAGGATATCCCAGTGACATACGCTGCCTCCCCAAGGTCAGGAAAGGTATTTCTCGGACTTCCCCGAACACGGAACTCCTGTGAATGAAGAGAGCTGCGTGGAGTTGTCTCTCGAGCTCCCCTACGCACTGATATTGGTTCCGGAATCCTGAGCGTGGGGAGTTTCCACCAACGGTCGGCAGCGCGTGGGTTCTAACGGAATGCCTAAGCTCGACTCCCCTGAGGGTTTTCCTAATATCTCTGTGCCAGGGAATTGTAGGGGGGTTTGCAGGATATCCCAGTGAGATACGCTGCCTCCCCAAGGTCAGGGAAGGTATTTCCCGGGCTTCCCCGAACAGGGAACACCTGTGACTGAAGAGAGCTGCGTGGAGTTGTCTCTCGAGCTCCCCCACGCACTGACACTTTTTCCGGAATCCTGAGCGTGGGGAGGTTCCACCAACGGTCGGCAGCACGTGGGTTCTAACGGAATGCCTAAGCTCGTCTCCCCTGAGGGTTTTCCTAATGTCTCTGTGCCAGGGTATGCTAGGGGTGATTGCAGGATATCCCAGTGACCGAGGCTGCCTCCCCAAGTTCAGGAAAGCTATTTCCGGGACTTCCCCGAACAGGGAAATCCTGTGAATGAAAAGAGCTGCGTGGAGTTATCTCTCGAGCTCCCCTACGCACTGATATTGGTTCCGGAATCCTGAGCGTGGGGAGTTTCCACCAACGGTCGGCAGCGCGTGGGTTCTAACGGAATGCCTAAGCTCGTCTCCCCTGAGGGTTTTCCTTATGTGTCTGTGCCAGGGAATGATAGGGGTGATTGCAGGATATCCCAGTGACTGAGACTGCGACCCCAAGTTCAGGGAATGTATTTCTCGGACTTCCCCGAAAAGGAAACTCCTGTGAATGAAGAGAGCTGCGTGGAGTTGTCTCTCGAGCTCCCCCACGCACTGACAATGGTTCCGGAATCCTGAGCGTGGGGAGGTTCCACCAACGGTCGGCAGCGCGTGGGTTCTAACGGAATGCCTAAGCTCGTGTCCCTTGAGGGTTTTCCTAATGTCTCTGTGCCAGGGAATGCTAGGGGTGATTGCAGGATATCCCAGTGACATACGCTGCCTCCCCAAGATCAGGGAAGGTATTTCCCGGAGTTCCCCGAACATGGAACTCCTGTGAATGAAGAGAGCTTCGTGGAGTTGTCTCTCGAGCTCCCCCAGGCATTGACAATGGTTCCGGAATCCTGAGAGTGGGGACGTTCCACCAACGGTCGGCAGCGCGTGGGTTCTAACGGAATGCCTAAACTCGTCTCCCCTGAGGCTATTCCAAATATCTCTGTGCCAGGGAATGCTAGGGGTGAATGCAGGATATCCCAGTGACCGAGGCTGCCTCCCCAAGGTCAGGGAAGATATATCCCAGACTTCCACGAACAGGGAACACCTGTGACTGAAGAGAGCGGCGTAGAGTTTTCTCTCGAGCTCCCCCACGCACTGACAATGATTCCGGAATCCTGAGCGTGAGGAGGTTCCACCAACGGTCGGCAGCGCATCGGTTATAACCGAATGCCTAAGATCGTCTCCCCTGAGGGTTTTCCTAATGTCTCTGAGCCAGGGAATGGTTGGGGGGTTTGCAGGATATCCCAGTGACATACGCTGCCTCCCCAAGGTCAGGAAAGGTATTTCTCGGACTTCCCCGAACACGGAACTCCTGTGAATGAAGAGAGCTGCGTGGAGTTGTCTCTCGAGCTCCCCTACGCACTGATATTGGTTCCGGAATCCTGAGCGTGGGGAGTTTCCACCAACGGTCGGCAGCGCGTGGGTTCTAACGGAATGCCTAAGCTCGTCTCCCCTGAGGGTTTTCCTTATGTGTCTGTGCCAGGGAATGATAGGGGTGATTGCAGGATATCCCAGTGACTGAGACTGCGACCCCAAGTTCAGGGAATGTATTTCTCGGACTTCCCCGAAAAGGAAACTCCTGTGAATGAAGAGAGCTGCGTGGAGTTGTCTCTCGAGCTCCCCCACGCACTGACAATGGTTCCGGAATCCTGAGCGTGGGGAGGTTCCACCAACGGTCGGCAGCGCGTGGGTTCTAACGGAATGCCTAAGCTCGTGTCCCTTGAGGGTTTTCCTAATGTCTCTGTGCCAGGGAATGCTAGGGGTGATTGCAGGATATCCCAGTGACATACGCTGCCTCCCCAAGATCAGGGAAGGTATTTCCCGGAGTTCCCCGAACATGGAACTCCTGTGAATGAAGAGAGCTTCGTGGAGTTGTCTCTCGAGCTCCCCCAGGCATTGACAATGGTTCCGGAATCCTGAGAGTGGGGACGTTCCACCAACGGTCGGCAGCGCGTGGGTTCTAACGGAATGCCTAAACTCGTCTCCCCTGAGGCTATTCCAAATATCTCTGTGCCAGGGAATGCTAGGGGTGATTGCAGGATATCCCAGTGACCGAGGCTGCCTCCCCAAGGTCAGGGAAGATATATCCCAGACTTCCACGAACAGGGAACTCCTGTGACTGAAGAGAGCGGCGTAGAGTTTTCTCTCGAGCTCCCCCACGCACTGACAATGGTTCCGGAATCCTGAGCGTGAGGAGGTTCCACCAACGGTCGGCAGCGCATCGGTTATAACCGAATGCCTAAGATCGTCTCCCCTGAGGGTTTTCCTAATGTCTCTGAGCCAGGGAATGGTTGGGGGGTTTGCAGGATATCCCAGTGACATACGCTGCCTCCCCAAGGTCAGGAAAGGTATTTCTCGGACTTCCCCGAACACGGAACTCCTGTGAATGAAGAGAGCTGCGTGGAGTTGTCTCTCGAGCTCCCCTACGCACTGATATTGGTTCCGGAATCCTGAGCGTGGGGAGTTTCCACCAACGGTCGGCAGCGCGTGGGTTCTAACGGAATGCCTAAGCTCGACTCCCCTGAGGGTTTTCCTAATATCTCTGTGCCAGGGAATTGTAGGGGGGTTTGCAGGATATCCCAGTGAGATACGCTGCCTCCCCAAGGTCAGGGAAGGTATTTCCCGGGCTTCCCCGAACAGGGAACACCTGTGACTGAAGAGAGCTGCGTGGAGTTGTCTCTCGAGCTCCCCCACGCACTGACACTTTTTCCGGAATCCTGAGCGTGGGGAGGTTCCACCAACGGTCGGCAGCACGTGGGTTCTAACGGAATGCCTAAGCTCGTCTCCCCTGAGGGTTTTCCTAATGTCTCTGTGCCAGGGTATGCTAGGGGTGATTGCAGGATATCCCAGTGACCGAGGCTGCCTCCCCAAGTTCAGGAAAGCTATTTCCGGGACTTCCCCGAACAGGGAAATCCTGTGAATGAAAAGAGCTGCGTGGAGTTATCTCTCGAGCTCCCCTACGCACTGATATTGGTTCCGGAATCCTGAGCGTGGGGAGTTTCCACCAACGGTCGGCAGCGCGTGGGTTCTAACGGAATGCCTAAGCTCGTCTCCCCTGAGGGTTTTCCTTATGTGTCTGTGCCAGGGAATGATAGGGGTGATTGCAGGATATCCCAGTGACTGAGACTGCGACCCCAAGTTCAGGGAATGTATTTCTCGGACTTCCCCGAAAAGGAAACTCCTGTGAATGAAGAGAGCTGCGTGGAGTTGTCTCTCGAGCTCCCCCACGCACTGACAATGTTTCCGGAATCCTGAGCGTGGGGAGGTTCCACCAACGGTCGGCAGCGCATGGGTTCTAACGGAATGCCTAAGCTCGTGTCCCTTGAGGGTTTTCCTAATGTCTCTGTGCCAGGGAATGCTAGGGGTGATTGCAGGATATCCCAGTGACATACGCTGCCTCCCCAAGATCAGGGAAGGTATTTCCCGGAGTTCCCCGAACATGGAACTCCTGTGAATGAAGAGAGCTTCGTGGAGTTGTCTCTCGAGCTCCCCCAGGCATTGACAATGGTTCCGGAATCCTGAGAGTGGGGACGTTCCACCAACGGTCGGCAGCGCGTGGGTTCTAACGGAATGCCTAAACTCGTCTCCCCTGAGGCTATTCCAAATATCTCTGTGCCAGGGAATGCTAGGGGTGATTGCAGGATATCCCAGTGACCGAGGCTGCCTCCCCAAGGTCAGGGAAGATATATCCCAGACTTCCACGAACAGGGAACACCTGTGACTGAAGAGAGCGGCGTAGAGTTTTCTCTCGAGCTCCCCCACGCACTGACAATGATTCCGGAATCCTGAGCGTGAGGAGGTTCCACCAACGGTCGGCAGCGCATCGGTTATAACCGAATGCCTAAGATCGTCTCCCCTGAGGGTTTTCCTAATGTCTCTGAGCCAGGGAATGGTTGGGGGGTTTGCAGGATATCCCAGTGACATACGCTGCCTCCCCAAGGTCAGGAAAGGTATTTCTCGGACTTCCCCGAACACGGAACTCCTGTGAATGAAGAGAGCTGCGTGGAGTTGTCTCTCGAGCTCCCCTACGCACTGATATTGGTTCCGGAATCCTGAGCGTGGGGAGTTTCCACCAACGGTCGGCAGCGCGTGGGTTCTAACGGAATGCCTAAGCTCGACTCCCCTGAGGGTTTTCCTAATATCTCTGTGCCAGGGAATTGTAGGGGGGTTTGCAGGATATCCCAGTGAGATACGCTGCCTCCCCAAGGTCAGGGAAGGTATTTCCCGGGCTTCCCCGAACAGGGAACACCTGTGACTGAAGAGAGCTGCGTGGAGTTGTCTCTCGAGCTCCCCCACGCACTGACACTTTTTCCGGAATCCTGAGCGTGGGGAGGTTCCACCAACGGTCGGCAGCACGTGGGTTCTAACGGAATGCCTAAGCTCGTCTCCCCTGAGGGTTTTCCTAATGTCTCTGTGCCAGGGTATGCTAGGGGTGATTGCAGGATATCCCAGTGACCGAGGCTGCCTCCCCAAGTTCAGGAAAGCTATTTCCGGGACTTCCCCGAACAGGGAAATCCTGTGAATGAAAAGAGCTGCGTGGAGTTATCTCTCGAGCTCCCCTACGCACTGATATTGGTTCCGGAATCCTGAGCGTGGGGAGTTTCCACCAACGGTCGGCAGCGCGTGGGTTCTAACGGAATGCCTAAGCTCGTCTCCCCTGAGGGTTTTCCTTATGTGTCTGTGCCAGGGAATGATAGGGGTGATTGCAGGATATCCCAGTGACTGAGACTGCGACCCCAAGTTCAGGGAATGTATTTCTCGGACTTCCCCGAAAAGGAAACTCCTGTGAATGAAGAGAGCTGCGTGGAGTTGTCTCTCGAGCTCCCCCACGCACTGACAATGTTTCCGGAATCCTGAGCGTGGGGAGGTTCCACCAACGGTCGGCAGCGCATGGGTTCTAACGGAATGCCTAAGCTCGTGTCCCTTGAGGGTTTTCCTAATGTCTCTGTGCCAGGGAATGCTAGGGGTGATTGCAGGATATCCCAGTGACATACGCTGCCTCCCCAAGATCAGGGAAGGTATTTCCCGGAGTTCCCCGAACATGGAACTCCTGTGAATGAAGAGAGCTTCGTGGAGTTGTCTCTCGAGCTCCCCCAGGCATTGACAATGGTTCCGGAATCCTGAGAGTGGGGACGTTCCACCAACGGTCGGCAGCGCGTGGGTTCTAACGGAATGCCTAAACTCGTCTCCCCTGAGGCTATTCCAAATATCTCTGTGCCAGGGAATGCTAGGGGTGATTGCAGGATATCCCAGTGACCGAGGCTGCCTCCCCAAGGTCAGGGAAGATATATCCCAGACTTCCACGAACAGGGAACACCTGTGACTGAAGAGAGCGGCGTAGAGTTTTCTCTCGAGCTCCCCCACGCACTGACAATGGTTCCGGAATCCTGAGCGTGGGGAGGTTCCACCAACGGTCGGCAGCGCGTGGGTTCTAACGGAATGCCTAAGCTCGTGTCCCTTGAGGGTTTTCCTAATGTCTCTGAGCCAGGGAATGGTTGGGGGGTTTGCAGGATATCCCAGTGACATACGCTGCCTCCCCAAGGTCAGGAAAGGTATTTCTCGGACTTCCCCGAACACGGAACTCCTGTGAATGAAGAGAGCTGCGTGGAGTTGTCTCTCGAGCTCCCCTACGCACTGATATTGGTTCCGGAATCCTGAGCGTGGGGAGTTTCCACCAACGGTCGGCAGCGCGTGGGTTCTAACGGAATGCCTAAGCTCGACTCCCCTGAGGGTTTTCCTAATATCTCTGTGCCAGGGAATTGTAGGGGGGTTTGCAGGATATCCCAGTGAGATACGCTGCCTCCCCAAGGTCAGGGAAGGTATTTCCCGGGCTTCCCCGAACAGGGAACACCTGTGACTGAAGAGAGCTGCGTGGAGTTGTCTCTCGAGCTCCCCCACGCACTGACAATTTTTCCGGAATCCTGAGCGTGGGGAGGTTCCACCAACGGTCGGCAGCACGTGGGTTCTAACGGAATGCCTAAGCTCGTCTCCCCTGAGGGTTTTCCTAATGTCTCTGTGCCAGGGTATGCTAGGGGTGATTGCAGGATATCCCAGTGACCGAGGCTGCCTCCCCAAGTTCAGGAAAGCTATTTCCGGGACTTCCCCGAACAGGGAAATCCTGTGAATGAAAAGAGCTGCGTGGAGTTATCTCTCGAGCTCCCCTACGCACTGATATTGGTTCCGGAATCCTGAGCGTGGGGAGTTTCCACCAACGGTCGGCAGCGCGTGGGTTCTAACGGAATGCCTAAGCTCGTCTCCCCTGAGGGTTTTCCTTATGTGTCTGTGCCAGGGAATGATAGGGGTGATTGCAGGATATCCCAGTGACTGAGACTGCGACCCCAAGTTCAGGGAATGTATTTCTCGGACTTCCCCGAAAAGGAAACTCCTGTGAATGAAGAGAGCTGCGTGGAGTTGTCTCTCGAGCTCCCCCACGCACTGACAATGGTTCCGGAATCCTGAGCGTGGGGAGGTTCCACCAACGGTCGGCAGCGCGTGGGTTCTAACGGAATGCCTAAGCTCGTGTCCCTTGAGGGTTTTCCTAATGTCTCTGTGCCAGGGAATGCTAGGGGTGATTGCAGGATATCCCAGTGACATACGCTGCCTCCCCAAGATCAGGGAAGGTATTTCCCGGAGTTCCCCGAACATGGAACTCCTGTGAATGAAGAGAGCTTCGTGGAGTTGTCTCTCGAGCTCCCCCAGGCATTGACAATGGTTCCGGAATCCTGAGAGTGGGGACGTTCCACCAACGGTCGGCAGCGCGTGGGTTCTAACGGAATGCCTAAACTCGTCTCCCCTGAGGCTATTCCAAATATCTCTGTGCCAGGGAATGCTAGGGGTGATTGCAGGATATCCCAGTGACCGAGGCTGCCTCCCCAAGGTCAGGGAAGATATATCCCAGACTTCCACGAACAGGGAACACCTGTGACTGAAGAGAGCGGCGTAGAGTTTTCTCTCGAGCTCCCCCACGCACTGACAATGATTCCGGAATCCTGAGCGTGGGGAGTTTCCACCAACGGTCGGCAGCGCGTGGGTTCTAACGGAATGCCTAAGCTCGACTCCCCTGAGGGTTTTCCTAATATCTCTGTGCCAGGGAATTGTAGGGGGGTTTGCAGGATATCCCAGTGAGATACGCTGCCTCCCCAAGGTCAGGGAAGGTATTTCCCGGGCTTCCCCGAACAGGGAACACCTGTGACTGAAGAGAGCTGCGTGGAGTTGTCTCTCGAGCTCCCCCACGCACTGACACTTTTTCCGGAATCCTGAGCGTGGGGAGGTTCCACCAACGGTCGGCAGCACGTGGGTTCTAACGGAATGCCTAAGCTCGTCTCCCCTGAGGGTTTTCCTAATGTCTCTGTGCCAGGGTATGCTAGGGGTGATTGCAGGATATCCCAGTGACCGAGGCTGCCTCCCCAAGTTCAGGAAAGCTATTTCCGGGACTTCCCCGAACAGGGAAATCCTGTGAATGAAAAGAGCTGCGTGGAGTTATCTCTCGAGCTCCCCTACGCACTGATATTGGTTCCGGAATCCTGAGCGTGGGGAGTTTCCACCAACGGTCGGCAGCGCGTGGGTTCTAACGGAATGCCTAAGCTCGTCTCCCCTGAGGGTTTTCCTTATGTGTCTGTGCCAGGGAATGATAGGGGTGATTGCAGGATATCCCAGTGACTGAGACTGCGACCCCAAGTTCAGGGAATGTATTTCTCGGACTTCCCCGAAAAGGAAACTCCTGTGAATGAAGAGAGCTGCGTGGAGTTGTCTCTCGAGCTCCCCCACGCACTGACAATGGTTCCGGAATCCTGAGCGTGGGGAGGTTCCACCAACGGTCGGCAGCGCGTGGGTTCTAACGGAATGCCTAAGCTCGTGTCCCTTGAGGGTTTTCCTAATGTCTCTGTGCCAGGGAATGCTAGGGGTGATTGCAGGATATCCCAGTGACATACGCTGCCTCCCCAAGATCAGGGAAGGTATTTCCCGGAGTTCCCCGAACATGGAACTCCTGTGAATGAAGAGAGCTTCGTGGAGTTGTCTCTCGAGCTCCCCCAGGCATTGACAATGGTTCCGGAATCCTGAGAGTGGGGACGTTCCACCAACGGTCGGCAGCGCGTGGGTTCTAACGGAATGCCTAAACTCGTCTCCCCTGAGGCTATTCCAAATATCTCTGTGCCAGGGAATGCTAGGGGTGATTG
This sequence comes from Vicugna pacos, assembly GCF_048564905.1. Taxonomy (NCBI): domain Eukaryota; kingdom Metazoa; phylum Chordata; class Mammalia; order Artiodactyla; family Camelidae; genus Vicugna; species Vicugna pacos. The sequence goes on along the minus strand of NW_027328721.1, from coordinate 49,396,838 downwards.
CAGGATATCCCAGTGACCGAGGCTGCCTCCCCAAGGTCAGGGAAGATATATCCCAGACTTCCACGAACAGGGAACACCTGTGACTGAAGAGAGCGGCGTAGAGTTTTCTCTCGAGCTCCCCCACGCACTGACAATGATTCCGGAATCCTGAGCGTGAGGAGGTTCCACCAACGGTCGGCAGCGCATCGGTTATAACCGAATGCCTAAGATCGTCTCCCCTGAGGGTTTTCCTAATGTCTCTGAGCCAGGGAATGGTTGGGGGGTTTGCAGGATATCCCAGTGACATACGCTGCCTCCCCAAGGTCAGGAAAGGTATTTCTCGGACTTCCCCGAACACGGAACTCCTGTGAATGAAGAGAGCTGCGTGGAGTTGTCTCTCGAGCTCCCCTACGCACTGATATTGGTTCCGGAATCCTGAGCGTGGGGAGTTTCCACCAACGGTCGGCAGCGCGTGGGTTCTAACGGAATGCCTAAGCTCGTCTCCCCTGAGGGTTTTCCTTATGTGTCTGTGCCAGGGAATGATAGGGGTGATTGCAGGATATCCCAGTGACTGAGACTGCGACCCCAAGTTCAGGGAATGTATTTCTCGGACTTCCCCGAAAAGGAAACTCCTGTGAATGAAGAGAGCTGCGTGGAGTTGTCTCTCGAGCTCCCCCACGCACTGACAATGGTTCCGGAATCCTGAGCGTGGGGAGGTTCCACCAACGGTCGGCAGCGCGTGGGTTCTAACGGAATGCCTAAGCTCGTGTCCCTTGAGGGTTTTCCTAATGTCTCTGTGCCAGGGAATGCTAGGGGTGATTGCAGGATATCCCAGTGACATACGCTGCCTCCCCAAGATCAGGGAAGGTATTTCCCGGAGTTCCCCGAACATGGAACTCCTGTGAATGAAGAGAGCTTCGTGGAGTTGTCTCTCGAGCTCCCCCAGGCATTGACAATGGTTCCGGAATCCTGAGAGTGGGGACGTTCCACCAACGGTCGGCAGCGCGTGGGTTCTAACGGAATGCCTAAACTCGTCTCCCCTGAGGCTATTCCAAATATCTCTGTGCCAGGGAATGCTAGGGGTGATTGCAGGATATCCCAGTGACCGAGGCTGCCTCCCCAAGGTCAGGGAAGATATATCCCAGACTTCCACGAACAGGGAACACCTGTGACTGAAGAGAGCGGCGTAGAGTTTTCTCTCGAGCTCCCCCACGCACTGACAATGATTCCGGAATCCTGAGCGTGGGGAGGTTCCACCAACGGTCGGCAGCGCATCGGTTATAACCGAATGCCTAAGATCGTCTCCCCTGAGGGTTTTCCTAATGTCTCTGAGCCAGGGAATGGTTGGGGGGTTTGCAGGATATCCCAGTGACATACGCTGCCTCCCCAAGTTCAGGAAAGGTATTTCTCGGACTTCCCCGAACACGGAACTCCTGTGAATGAAGAGAGCTGCGTGGAGTTGTCTCTCGAGCTCCCCCACGCACTGACACTTTTTCCGGAATCCTGAGCGTGGGGAGGTTCCACCAACGGTCGGCAGCACGTGGGTTCTAACGGAATGCCTAAGCTCGTCTCCCCTGAGGGTTTTCCTAATGTCTCTGTGCCAGGGTATGCTAGGGGTGATTGCAGGATATCCCAGTGACCGAGGCTGCCTCCCCAAGTTCAGGAAAGCTATTTCCGGGACTTCCCCGAACAGGGAAATCCTGTGAATGAAAAGAGCTGCGTGGAGTTATCTCTCGAGCTCCCCTACGCACTGATATTGGTTCCGGAATCCTGAGCGTGGGGAGTTTCCACCAACGGTCGGCAGCGCGTGGGTTCTAACGGAATGCCTAAGCTCGTCTCCCCTGAGGGTTTTCCTTATGTGTCTGTGCCAGGGAATGATAGGGGTGATTGCAGGATATCCCAGTGACTGAGACTGCGACCCCAAGTTCAGGGAATGTATTTCTCGGACTTCCCCGAAAAGGAAACTCCTGTGAATGAAGAGAGCTGCGTGGAGTTGTCTCTCGAGCTCCCCCACGCACTGACAATGGTTCCGGAATCCTGAGCGTGGGGAGGTTCCACCAACGGTCGGCAGCGCGTGGGTTCTAACGGAATGCCTAAGCTCGTGTCCCTTGAGGGTTTTCCTAATGTCTCTGTGCCAGGGAATGCTAGGGGTGATTGCAGGATATCCCAGTGACATACGCTGCCTCCCCAAGATCAGGGAAGGTATTTCCCGGAGTTCCCCGAACATGGAACTCCTGTGAATGAAGAGAGCTTCGTGGAGTTGTCTCTCGAGCTCCCCCAGGCATTGACAATGGTTCCGGAATCCTGAGAGTGGGGACGTTCCACCAACGGTCGGCAGCGCGTGGGTTCTAACGGAATGCATAAACTCGTCTCCCCTGAGGCTATTCCAAATATCTCTGTGCCAGGGAATGCTAGGGGTGATTGCAGGATATCCCAGTGACCGAGGCTGCCTCCCCAAGGTCAGGGAAGATATATCCCAGACTTCCACGAACAGGGAACACCTGTGACTGAAGAGAGCGGCGTAGAGTTTTCTCTCGAGCTCCCCCACGCACTGACAATGGTTCCGGAATCCTGAGCGTGGGGAGGTTCCACCAACGGTCGGCAGCGCGTGGGTTCTAACGGAATGCCTAAGCTCGTGTCCCTTGAGGGTTTTCCTAATGTCTCTGAGCCAGGGAATGGTTGGGGGGTTTGCAGGATATCCCAGTGACATACGCTGCCTCCCCAAGGTCAGGAAAGGTATTTCTCGGACTTCCCCGAACACGGAACTCCTGTGAATGAAGAGAGCTGCGTGGAGTTGTCTCTCGAGCTCCCCTACGCACTGATATTGGTTCCGGAATCCTGAGCGTGGGGAGTTTCCACCAACGGTCGGCAGCGCGTGGGTTCTAACGGAATGCCTAAGCTCGACTCCCCTGAGGGTTTTCCTAATATCTCTGTGCCAGGGAATTGTAGGGGGGTTTGCAGGATATCCCAGTGAGATACGCTGCCTCCCCAAGGTCAGGGAAGGTATTTCCCGGGCTTCCCCGAACAGGGAACACCTGTGACTGAAGAGAGCTGCGTGGAGTTGTCTCTCGAGCTCCCCCACGCACTGACACTTTTTCCGGAATCCTGAGCGTGGGGAGGTTCCACCAACGGTCGGCAGCACGTGGGTTCTAACGGAATGCCTAAGCTCGTCTCCCCTGAGGGTTTTCCTAATGTCTCTGTGCCAGGGTATGCTAGGGGTGATTGCAGGATATCCCAGTGACCGAGGCTGCCTCCCCAAGTTCAGGAAAGCTATTTCCGGGACTTCCCCGAACAGGGAAATCCTGTGAATGAAAAGAGCTGCGTGGAGTTATCTCTCGAGCTCCCCTACGCACTGATATTGGTTCCGGAATCCTGAGCGTGGGGAGTTTCCACCAACGGTCGGCAGCGCGTGGGTTCTAACGGAATGCCTAAGCTCGTCTCCCCTGAGGGTTTTCCTTATGTGTCTGTGCCAGGGAATGATAGGGGTGATTGCAGGATATCCCAGTGACTGAGACTGCGACCCCAAGTTCAGGGAATGTATTTCTCGGACTTCCCCGAAAAGGAAACTCCTGTGAATGAAGAGAGCTGCGTGGAGTTGTCTCTCGAGCTCCCCCACGCACTGACAATGGTTCCGGAATCCTGAGCGTGGGGAGGTTCCACCAACGGTCGGCAGCGCGTGGGTTCTAACGGAATGCCTAAGCTCGTGTCCCTTGAGGATTTTCCTAATGTCTCTGTGCCAGGGAATGCTAGGGGTGATTGCAGGATATCCCAGTGACATACGCTGCCTCCCCAAGATCAGGGAAGGTATTTCCCGGAGTTCCCCGAACATGGAACTCCTGTGAATGAAGAGAGCTTCGTGGAGTTGTCTCTCGAGCTCCCCCAGGCATTGACAATGGTTCCGGAATCCTGAGAGTGGGGACGTTCCACCAACGGTCGGCAGCGCGTGGGTTCTAACGGAATGCCTAAACTCGTCTCCCCTGAGGCTATTCCAAATATCTCTGTGCCAGGGAATGCTAGGGGTGATTGCAGGATATCCCAGTGACCGAGGCTGCCTCCCCAAGGTCAGGGAAGATATATCCCAGACTTCCACGAACAGGGAACACCTGTGACTGAAGAGAGCGGCGTAGAGTTTTCTCTCGAGCTCCCCCACGCACTGACAATGATTCCGGAATCCTGAGCGTGAGGAGGTTCCACCAACGGTCGGCAGCGCATCGGTTATAACCGAATGCCTAAGATCGTCTCCCCTGAGGGTTTTCCTTATGTGTCTGTGCCAGGGAATGATAGGGGTGATTGCAGGATATCCCAGTGACTGAGACTGCGACCCCAAGTTCAGGGAATGTATTTCTCGGACTTCCCCGAAAAGGAAACTCCTGTGAATGAAGAGAGCTGCGTGGAGTTGTCTCTCGAGCTCCCCCACGCACTGACAATGGTTCCGGAATCCTGAGCGTGGGGAGGTTCCACCAACGGTCGGCAGCGCGTGGGTTCTAACGGAATGCCTAAGCTCGTGTCCCTTGAGGGTTTTCCTAATGTCTCTGTGCCAGGGAATGCTAGGGGTGATTGCAGGATATCCCAGTGACATACGCTGCCTCCCCAAGATCAGGGAAGGTATTTCCCGGAGTTCCCCGAACATGGAACTCCTGTGAATGAAGAGAGCTTCGTGGAGTTGTCTCTCGAGCTCCCCCAGGCATTGACAATGGTTCCGGAATCCTGAGAGTGGGGACTTTCCACCAACGGTCGGCAGCGCGTGGGTTCTAACGGAATGCCTAAACTCGTCTCCCCTGAGGCTATTCCAAATATCTCTGTGCCAGGGAATGCTAGGGGTGATTGCAGGATATCCCAGTGACCGAGGCTGCCTCCCCAAGGTCAGGGAAGATATATCCCAGACTTCCACGAACAGGGAACACCTGTGACTGAAGAGAGCGGCGTAGAGTTTTCTCTCGAGCTCCCCCACGCACTGACAATGATTCCGGAATCCTGAGCGTGAGGAGGTTCCACCAACGGTCGGCAGCGCATCGGTTATAACCGAATGCCTAAGATCGTCTCCCCTGAGGGTTTTCCTAATGTCTCTGAGCCAGGGAATGGTTGGGGGGTTTGCAGGATATCCCAGTGACATACGCTGCCTCCCCAAGGTCAGGAAAGGTATTTCTCGGACTTCCCCGAACACGGAACTCCTGTGAATGAAGAGAGCTGCGTGGAGTTGTCTCTCGAGCTCCCCTACGCACTGATATTGGTTCCGGAATCCTGAGCGTGGGGAGTTTCCACCAACGGTCGGCAGCGCGTGGGTTCTAACGGAATGCCTAAGCTCGACTCCCCTGAGGGTTTTCCTAATATCTCTGTGCCAGGGAATTGTAGGGGGGTTTGCAGGATATCCCAGTGAGATACGCTGCCTCCCCAAGGTCAGGGAAGGTATTTCCCGGGCTTCCCCGAACAGGGAACACCTGTGACTGAAGAGAGCTGCGTGGAGTTGTCTCTCGAGCTCCCCCACGCACTGACACTTTTTCCGGAATCCTGAGCGTGGGGAGGTTCCACCAACGGTCGGCAGCACGTGGGTTCTAACGGAATGCCTAAGCTCGTCTCCCCTGAGGGTTTTCCTAATGTCTCTGTGCCAGGGTATGCTAGGGGTGATTGCAGGATATCCCAGTGACCGAGGCTGCCTCCCCAAGTTCAGGAAAGCTATTTCCGGGACTTCCCCGAACAGGGAAATCCTGTGAATGAAAAGAGCTGCGTGGAGTTATCTCTCGAGCTCCCCTACGCACTGATATTGGTTCCGGAATCCTGAGCGTGGGGAGTTTCCACCAACGGTCGGCAGCGCGTGGGTTCTAACGGAATGCCTAAGCTCGTCTCCCCTGAGGGTTTTCCTTATGTGTCTGTGCCAGGGAATGATAGGGGTGATTGCAGGATATCCCAGTGACTGAGACTGCGACCCCAAGTTCAGGGAATGTATTTCTCGGACTTCCCCGAAAAGGAAACTCCTGTGAATGAAGAGAGCTGCGTGGAGTTGTCTCTCGAGCTCCCCCACGCACTGACAATGGTTCCGGAATCCTGAGCGTGGGGAGGTTCCACCAACGGTCGGCAGCGCGTGGGTTCTAACGGAATGCCTAAGCTCGTGTCCCTTGAGGGTTTTCCGAATGTCTCTGTGCCAGGGAATGCTAGGGGTGATTGCAGGATATCCCAGTGACATACGCTGCCTCCCCAAGATCAGGGAAGGTATTTCCCGGAGTTCCCCGAACATGGAACTCCTGTGAATGAAGAGAGCTTCGTGGAGTTGTCTCTCGAGCTCCCCCAGGCATTGACAATGGTTCCGGAATCCTGAGAGTGGGGACGTTCCACCAACGGTCGGCAGCGCGTGGGTTCTAACGGAATGCCTAAGCTCGTCTCCCCTGAGGGTTTTCCTTATGTGTCTGTGCCAGGGAATGATAGGGGTGATTGCAGGATATCCCAGTGACTGAGACTGCGACCCCAAGTTCAGGGAATGTATTTCTCGGACTTCCCCGAACAGGGAACCCCTGTGACTGAAGAGAGCTGCGTGGAGTTGTCTCTCGAGCTCCCCCAGGCATTGACAATGGTTCCGGAATCCTGAGAGTGGGGACGTTCCACCAACGGTCGGCAGCGCGTGGGTTCTAACGGAATGCCTAAACTCGTCTCCCCTGAGGCTATTCCAAATATCTCTGTGCCAGGGAATGCTAGGGGTGATTGCAGGATATCCCAGTGACCGAGGCTGCCTCCCCAAGGTCAGGGAAGATATATCCCAGACTTCCACGAACAGGGAACACCTGTGACTGAAGAGAGCGGCGTAGAGTTTTCTCTCGAGCTCCCCCACGCACTGACAATGATTCCGGAATCCTGAGCGTGAGGAGGTTCCACCAACGGTCGGCAGCGCATCGGTTATAACCGAATGCCTAAGATCGTCTCCCCTGAGGGTTTTCCTAATGTCTCTGAGCCAGGGAATGGTTGGGGGGTTTGCAGGATATCCCAGTGACATACGCTGCCTCCCCAAGGTCAGGAAAGGTATTTCTCGGACTTCCCCGAACACGGAACTCCTGTGAATGAAGAGAGCTGCGTGGAGTTGTCTCTCGAGCTCCCCTACGCACTGATATTGGTTCCGGAATCCTGAGCGTGGGGAGTTTCCACCAACGGTCGGCAGCGCGTGGGTTCTAACGGAATGCCTAAGCTCGACTCCCCTGAGGGTTTTCCTAATATCTCTGTGCCAGGGAATTGTAGGGGGGTTTGCAGGATATCCCAGTGAGATACGCTGCCTCCCCAAGGTCAGGGAAGGTATTTCCCGGGCTTCCCCGAACAGGGAACACCTGTGACTGAAGAGAGCTGCGTGGAGTTGTCTCTCGAGCTCCCCCACGCACTGACACTTTTTCCGGAATCCTGAGCGTGGGGAGGTTCCACCAACGGTCGGCAGCACGTGGGTTCTAACGGAATGCCTAAGCTCGTCTCCCCTGAGGGTTTTCCTAATGTCTCTGTGCCAGGGTATGCTAGGGGTGATTGCAGGATATCCCAGTGACCGAGGCTGCCTCCCCAAGTTCAGGAAAGCTATTTCCGGGACTTCCCCGAACAGGGAAATCCTGTGAATGAAAAGAGCTGCGTGGAGTTATCTCTCGAGCTCCCCTACGCACTGATATTGGTTCCGGAATCCTGAGCGTGGGGAGTTTCCACCAACGGTCGGCAGCGCGTGGGTTCTAACGGAATGCCTAAGCTCGTCTCCCCTGAGGGTTTTCCTTATGTGTCTGTGCCAGGGAATGATAGGGGTGATTGCAGGATATCCCAGTGACTGAGACTGCGACCCCAAGTTCAGGGAATGTATTTCTCGGACTTCCCCGAAAAGGAAACTCCTGTGAATGAAGAGAGCTGCGTGGAGTTGTCTCTCGAGCTCCCCCACGCACTGACAATGGTTCCGGAATCCTGAGCGTGGGGAGGTTCCACCAACGGTCGGCAGCGCGTGGGTTCTAACGGAATGCCTAAGCTCGTGTCCCTTGAGGGTTTTCCTAATGTCTCTGTGCCAGGGAATGCTAGGGGTGATTGCAGGATATCCCAGTGACATACGCTGCCTCCCCAAGATCAGGGAAGGTATTTCCCGGAGTTCCCCGAACATGGAACTCCTGTGAATGAAGAGAGCTTCGTGGAGTTGTCTCTCGAGCTCCCCCAGGCATTGACAATGGTTCCGGAATCCTGAGAGTGGGGACGTTCCACCAACGGTCGGCAGCGCGTGGGTTCTAACGGAATGCCTAAACTCGTCTCCCCTGAGGCTATTCCAAATATCTCTGTGCCAGGGAATGCTAGGGGTGATTGCAGGATATCCCAGTGACCGAGGCTGCCTCCCCAAGGTCAGGGAAGATATATCCCAGACTTCCACGAACAGGGAACACCTGTGACTGAAGAGAGCGGCGTAGAGTTTTCTCTCGAGCTCCCCCACGCACTGACAATGATTCCGGAATCCTGAGCGTGAGGAGGTTCCACCAACGGTCGGCAGCGCATCGGTTATAACCGAATGCCTAAGATCGTCTCCCCTGAGGGTTTTCCTAATGTCTCTGAGCCAGGGAATGGTTGGGGGGTTTGCAGGATATCCCAGTGACATACGCTGCCTCCCCAAGGTCAGGAAAGGTATTTCTCGGACTTCCCCGAACACGGAACTCCTGTGAATGAAGAGAGCTGCGTGGAGTTGTCTCTCGAGCTCCCCTACGCACTGATATTGGTTCCGGAATCCTGAGCGTGGGGAGTTTCCACCAACGGTCGGCAGCGCGTGGGTTCTAACGGAATGCCTAAGCTCGTCTCCCCTGAGGGTTTTCCTTATGTGTCTGTGCCAGGGAATGATAGGGGTGATTGCAGGATATCCCAGTGACTGAGACTGCGACCCCAAGTTCAGGGAATGTATTTCTCGGACTTCCCCGAAAAGGAAACTCCTGTGAATGAAGAGAGCTGCGTGGAGTTGTCTCTCGAGCTCCCCCACGCACTGACAATGGTTCCGGAATCCTGAGCGTGGGGAGGTTCCACCAACGGTCGGCAGCGCGTGGGTTCTAACGGAATGCCTAAGCTCGTGTCCCTTGAGGGTTTTCCTAATGTCTCTGTGCCAGGGAATGCTAGGGGTGATTGCAGGATATCCCAGTGACATACGCTGCCTCCCCAAGATCAGGGAAGGTATTTCCCGGAGTTCCCCGAACATGGAACTCCTGTGAATGAAGAGAGCTTCGTGGAGTTGTCTCTCGAGCTCCCCCAGGCATTGACAATGGTTCCGGAATCCTGAGAGTGGGGACGTTCCACCAACGGTCGGCAGCGCGTGGGTTCTAACGGAATGCCTAAACTCGTCTCCCCTGAGGCTATTCCAAATATCTCTGTGCCAGGGAATGCTAGGGGTGATTGCAGGATATCCCAGTGACCGAGGCTGCCTCCCCAAGGTCAGGGAAGATATATCCCAGACTTCCACGAACAGGGAACACCTGTGACTGAAGAGAGCGGCGTAGAGTTTTCTCTCGAGCTCCCCCACGCACTGACAATGATTCCGGAATCCTGAGCGTGAGGAGGTTCCACCAACGGTCGGCAGCGCATCGGTTATAACCGAATGCCTAAGATCGTCTCCCCTGAGGGTTTTCCTAATGTCTCTGAGCCAGGGAATGGTTGGGGGGTTTGCAGGATATCCCAGTGACATACGCTGCCTCCCCAAGGTCAGGAAAGGTATTTCTCGGACTTCCCCGAACACGGAACTCCTGTGAATGAAGAGAGCTGCGTGGAGTTGTCTCTCGAGCTCCCCTACGCACTGATATTGGTTCCGGAATCCTGAGCGTGGGGAGTTTCCACCAACGGTCAGCAGCGCGTGGGTTCTAACGGAATGCCTAAGCTCGACTCCCCTGAGGGTTTTCCTAATATCTCTGTGCCAGGGAATTGTAGGGGGGTTTGCAGGATATCCCAGTGAGATACGCTGCCTCCCCAAGGTCAGGGAAGGTATTTCCCGGGCTTCCCCGAACAGGGAACACCTGTGACTGAAGAGAGCTGCGTGGAGTTGTCTCTCGAGCTCCCCCACGCACTGACACTTTTTCCGGAATCCTGAGCGTGGGGAGGTTCCACCAACGGTCGGCAGCACGTGGGTTCTAACGGAATGCCTAAGCTCGTCTCCCCTGAGGGTTTTCCTAATGTCTCTGTGCCAGGGTATGCTAGGGGTGATTGCAGGATATCCCAGTGACCGAGGCTGCCTCCCCAAGTTCAGGAAAGCTATTTCCGGGACTTCCCCGAACAGGGAAATCCTGTGAATGAAAAGAGCTGCGTGGAGTTATCTCTCGAGCTCCCCTACGCACTGATATTGGTTCCGGAATCCTGAGCGTGGGGAGTTTCCACCAACGGTCGGCAGCGCGTGGGTTCTAACGGAATGCCTAAGCTCGTCTCCCCTGAGGGTTTTCCTTATGTGTCTGTGCCAGGGAATGATAGGGGTGATTGCAGGATATCCCAGTGACTGAGACTGCGACCCCAAGTTCAGGGAATGTATTTCTCGGACTTCCCCGAAAAGGAAACTCCTGTGAATGAAGAGAGCTGCGTGGAGTTGTCTCTCGAGCTCCCCCACGCACTGACAATGTTTCCGGAATCCTGAGCGTGGGGAGGTTCCACCAACGGTCGGCAGCGCATGGGTTCTAACGGAATGCCTAAGCTCGTGTCCCTTGAGGGTTTTCCTAATGTCTCTGTGCCAGGGAATGCTAGGGGTGATTGCAGGATATCCCAGTGACATACGCTGCCTCCCCAAGATCAGGGAAGGTATTTCCCGGAGTTCCCCGAACATGGAACTCCTGTGAATGAAGAGAGCTTCGTGGAGTTGTCTCTCGAGCTCCCCCAGGCATTGACAATGGTTCCGGAATCCTGAGAGTGGGGACGTTCCACCAACGGTCGGCAGCGCGTGGGTTCTAACGGAATGCCTAAACTCGTCTCCCCTGAGGCTATTCCAAATATCTCTGTGCCAGGGAATGCTAGGGGTGATTGCAGGATATCCCAGTGACCGAGGCTGCCTCCCCAAGGTCAGGGAAGATATATCCCAGACTTCCACGAACAGGGAACACCTGTGACTGAAGAGAGCGGCGTAGAGTTTTCTCTCGAGCTCCCCCACGCACTGACAATGATTCCGGAATCCTGAGCGTGGGGAGGTTCCACCAACGGTCGGCAGCGCATCGGTTATAACCGAATGCCTAAGATCGTCTCCCCTGAGGGTTTTCCTAATGTCTCTGAGCCAGGGAATGGTTGGGGGGTTTGCAGGATATCCCAGTGACATACGCTGCCTCCCCAAGTTCAGGAAAGGTATTTCTCGGACTTCCCCGAACACGGAACTCCTGTGAATGAAGAGAGCTGCGTGGAGTTGTCTCTCGAGCTCCCCCACGCACTGACACTTTTTCCGGAATCCTGAGCGTGGGGAGGTTCCACCAACGGTCGGCAGCACGTGGGTTCTAACGGAATGCCTAAGCTCGTCTCCCCTGAGGGTTTTCCTAATGTCTCTGTGCCAGGGTATGCTAGGGGTGATTGCAGGATATCCCAGTGACCGAGGCTGCCTCCCCAAGTTCAGGAAAGCTATTTCCGGGACTTCCCCGAACAGGGAAATCATGTGAATGAAAAGAGCTGCGTGGAGTTATCTCTCGAGCTCCCCTACGCACTGATATTGGTTCCGGAATCCTGAGCGTGGGGAGTTTCCACCAACGGTCGGCAGCGCGTGGGTTCTAACGGAATGCCTAAGCTCGTCTCCCCTGAGGGTTTTCCTTATGTGTCTGTGCCAGGGAATGATAGGGGTGATTGCAGGATATCCCAGTGACTGAGACTGCGACCCCAAGTTCAGGGAATGTATTTCTCGGACTTCCCCGAAAAGGAAACTCCTGTGAATGAAGAGAGCTGCGTGGAGTTGTCTCTCGAGCTCCCCCACGCACTGACAATGTTTCCGGAATCCTGAGCGTGGGGAGGTTCCACCAACGGTCGGCAGCGCATGGGTTCTAACGGAATGCCTAAGCTCGTGTCCCTTGAGGGTTTTCCTAATGTCTCTGTGCCAGGGAATGCTAGGGGTGATTGCAGGATATCCCAGTGACATACGCTGCCTCCCCAAGATCAGGGAAGGTATTTCCCGGAGTTCCCCGAACATGGAACTCCTGTGAATGAAGAGAGCTTCGTGGAGTTGTCTCTCGAGCTCCCCCAGGCATTGACAATGGTTCCGGAATCCTGAGAGTGGGGACGTTCCACCAACGGTCGGCAGCGCGTGGGTTCTAACGGAATGCCTAAACTCGTCTCCCCTGAGGCTATTCCAAATATCTCTGTGCCAGGGAATGCTAGGGGTGATTGCAGGATATCCCAGTGACCGAGGCTGCCTCCCCAAGGTCAGGGAAGATATATCCCAGACTTCCACGAACAGGGAACACCTGTGACTGAAGAGAGCGGCGTAGAGTTTTCTCTCGAGCTCCCCCACGCACTGACAATGGTTCCGGAATCCTGAGCGTGGGGAGGTTCCACCAACGGTCGGCAGCGCGTGGGATCTAACGGAATGCCTAAGCTCGTGTCCCTTGAGGGTTTTCCTAATGTCTCTGAGCCAGGGAATGGTTGGGGGGTTTGCAGGATATCCCAGTGACATACGCTGCCTCCCCAAGGTCAGGAAAGGTATTTCTCGGACTTCCCCGAACACGGAACTCCTGTGAATGAAGAGAGCTGCGTGGAGTTGTCTCTCGAGCTCCCCTACGCACTGATATTGGTTCCGGAATCCTGAGCGTGGGGAGTTTCCACCAACGGTCGGCAGCGCGTGGGTTCTAACGGAATGCCTAAGCTCGACTCCCCTGAGGGTTTTCCTAATATCTCTGTGCCAGGGAATTGTAGGGGGGTTTGCAGGATATCCCAGTGAGATACGCTGCCTCCCCAAGGTCAGGGAAGGTATTTCCCGGGCTTCCCCGAACAGGGAACACCTGTGACTGAAGAGAGCTGCGTGGAGTTGTCTCTCGAGCTCCCCCACGCACTGACACTTTTTCCGGAATCCTGAGCGTGGGGAGGTTCCACCAACGGTCGGCAGCACGTGGGTTCTAACGGAATGCCTAAGCTCGTCTCCCCTGAGGGTTTTCCTAATGTCTCTGTGCCAGGGTATGCTAGGGGTGATTGCAGGATATCCCAGTGACCGAGGCTGCCTCCCCAAGTTCAGGAAAGCTATTTCCGGGACTTCCCCGAACAGGGAAATCCTGTGAATGAAAAGAGCTGCGTGGAGTTATCTCTCGAGCTCCCCTACGCACTGATATTGGTTCCGGAATCCTGAGCGTGGGGAGTTTCCACCAACGGTCGGCAGTGCGTGGGTTCTAACGGAATGCCTAAGCTCGTCTCCCCTGAGGGTTTTCCTTATGTGTCTGTGCCAGGGAATGATAGGGGTGATTGCAGGATATCCCAGTGACTGAGACTGCGACCCCAAGTTCAGGGAATGTATTTCTCGGACTTCCCCGAAAAGGAAACTCCTGTGAATGAAGAGAGCTGCGTGGAGTTGTCTCTCGAGCTCCCCCACGCACTGACAATGGTTCCGGAATCCTGAGCGTGGGGAGGTTCCACCAACGGTCGGCAGCGCGTGGGTTCTAACGGAATGCCTAAGCTCGTGTCCCTTGAGGGTTTTCCTAATGTCTCTGTGCCAGGGAATGCTAGGGGTGATTGCAGGATATCCCAGTGACATACGCTGCCTCCCCAAGATCAGGGAAGGTATTTCCCGGAGTTCCCCGAACATGGAACTCCTGTGAATGAAGAGAGCTTCGTGGAGTTGTCTCTCGAGCTCCCCCAGGCATTGACAATGGTTCCGGAATCCTGAGAGTGGGGACGTTCCACCAACGGTCGGCAGCGCGTGGGTTCTAACGGAATGCCTAAACTCGTCTCCCCTGAGGCTATTCCAAATATCTCTGTGCCAGGGAATGCTAGGGGTGATTGCAGGATATCCCAGTGACCGAGGCTGCCTCCCCAAGGTCAGGGAAGATATATCCCAGACTTCCACGAACAGGGAACACCTGTGACTGAAGAGAGCGGCGTAGAGTTTTCTCTCGAGCTCCCCCACGCACTGACAATGATTCCGGAATCCTGAGCGTGAGGAGGTTCCACCAACGGTCGGCAGCGCATCGGTTATAACCGAATGCCTAAGATCGTCTCCCCTGAGGGTTTTCCTAATGTCTCTGAGCCAGGGAATGGTTGGGGGGTTTGCAGGATATCCCAGTGACATACGCTGCCTCCCCAAGGTCAGGAAAGGTATTTCTCGGACTTCCCCGAACACGGAACTCCTGTGAATGAAGAGAGCTGCGTGGAGTTGTCTCTCGAGCTCCCCTACGCACTGATATTGGTTCCGGAATCCTGAGCGTGGGGAGTTTCCACCAACGGTCGGCAGCGCATGGGTTCTAACGGAATGCCTAAGCTCGTCTCCCCTGAGGGTTTTCCTTATGTGTCTGTGCCAGGGAATGATAGGGGTGATTGCAGGATATCCCAGTGACTGAGACTGCGACCCCAAGTTCAGGGAATGTATTTCTCGGACTTCCCCGAAAAGGAAACTCCTGTGAATGAAGAGAGCTGCGTGGAGTTGTCTCTCGAGCTCCCCCACGCACTGACAATGGTTCCGGAATCCTGAGCGTGGGGAGGTTCCACCAACGGTCGGCAGCGCGTGGGTTCTAACGGAATGCCTAAGCTCGTGTCCCTTGAGGGTTTTCCTAATGTCTCTGTGCCAGGGAATGCTAGGGGTGATTGCAGGATATCCCAGTGACATACGCTGCCTCCCCAAGATCAGGGAAGGTATTTCCCGGAGTTCCCCGAACATGGAACTCCTGTGAATGAAGAGAGCTTCGTGGAGTTGTCTCTCGAGCTCCCCCAGGCATTGACAATGGTTCCGGAATCCTGAGAGTGGGGACGTTCCACCAACGGTCGGCAGCGCGTGGGTTCTAACGGAATGCCTAAACTCGTCTCCCCTGAGGCTATTCCAAATATCTCTGTGCCAGGGAATGCTAGGGGTGATTGCAGGATATCCCAGTGACCGAGGCTGCCTCCCCAAGGTCAGGGAAGATATATCCCAGACTTCCACGAACAGGGAACA
Organism: Vicugna pacos; assembly: GCF_048564905.1. Taxonomy (NCBI): domain Eukaryota; kingdom Metazoa; phylum Chordata; class Mammalia; order Artiodactyla; family Camelidae; genus Vicugna; species Vicugna pacos. Next base: position 49,381,810 of record NW_027328721.1, on the reverse strand, counting down.
CCTGTGACTGAAGAGAGCGGCGTAGAGTTTTCTCTCGAGCTCCCCCACGCACTGACAATGATTCCGGAATCCTGAGCGTGGGGAGGTTCCACCAACGGTCGGCAGCGCATCGGTTATAACCGAATGCCTAAGATCGTCTCCCCTGAGGGTTTTCCTAATGTCTCTGAGCCAGGGAATGGTTGGGGGGTTTGCAGGATATCCCAGTGACATACGCTGCCTCCCCAAGGTCAGGAAAGGTATTTCTCGGACTTCCCCGAACACGGAACTCCTGTGAATGAAGAGAGCTGCGTGGAGTTGTCTCTCGAGCTCCCCTACGCACTGATATTGGTTCCGGAATCCTGAGCGTGGGGAGTTTCCACCAACGGTCGGCAGCGCGTGGGTTCTAACGGAATGCCTAAGCTCGACTCCCCTGAGGATTTTCCTAATATCTCTGTGCCAGGGAATTGTAGGGGGGTTTGCAGGATATCCCAGTGAGATACGCTGCCTCCCCAAGGTCAGGGAAGGTATTTCCCGGGCTTCCCCGAACAGGGAACACCTGTGACTGAAGAGAGCTGCGTGGAGTTGTCTCTCGAGCTCCCCCACGCACTGACACTTTTTCCGGAATCCTGAGCGTGGGGAGGTTCCACCAACGGTCGGCAGCACGTGGGTTCTAACGGAATGCCTAAGCTCGTCTCCCCTGAGGGTTTTCCTAATGTCTCTGTGCCAGGGTATGCTAGGGGTGATTGCAGGATATCCCAGTGACCGAGGCTGCCTCCCCAAGTTCAGGAAAGCTATTTCCGGGACTTCCCCGAACAGGGAAATCCTGTGAATGAAAAGAGCTGCGTGGAGTTATCTCTCGAGCTCCCCTACGCACTGATATTGGTTCCGGAATCCTGAGCGTGGGGAGTTTCCACCAACGGTCGGCAGCGCGTGGGTTCTAACGGAATGCCTAAGCTCGTCTCCCCTGAGGGTTTTCCTTATGTGTCTGTGCCAGGGAATGATAGGGGTGATTGCAGGATATCCCAGTGACTGAGACTGCGACCCCAAGTTCAGGGAATGTATTTCTCGGACTTCCCCGAAAAGGAAACTCCTGTGAATGAAGAGAGCTGCGTGGAGTTGTCTCTCGAGCTCCCCCACGCACTGACAATGGTTCCGGAATCCTGAGCGTGGGGAGGTTCCACCAACGGTCGGCAGCGCGTGGGTTCTAACGGAATGCCTAAGCTCGTGTCCCTTGAGGGTTTTCCTAATGTCTCTGTGCCAGGGAATGCTAGGGGTGATTGCAGGATATCCCAGTGACATACGCTGCCTCCCCAAGATCAGGGAAGGTATTTCCCGGAGTTCCCCGAACATGGAACTCCTGTGAATGAAGAGAGCTTCGTGGAGTTGTCTCTCGAGCTCCCCCAGGCATTGACAATGGTTCCGGAATCCTGAGAGTGGGGACGTTCCACCAACGGTCGGCAGCGCGTGGGTTCTAACGGAATGCCTAAACTCGTCTCCCCTGAGGCTATTCCAAATATCTCTGTGCCAGGGAATGCTAGGGGTGATTGCAGGATATCCCAGTGACCGAGGCTGCCTCCCCAAGGTCAGGGAAGATATATCCCAGACTTCCACGAACAGGGAACACCTGTGACTGAAGAGAGCGGCGTAGAGTTTTCTCTCGAGCTCCCCCACGCACTGACAATGATTCCGGAATCCTGAGCGTGAGGAGGTTCCACCAACGGTCGGCAGCGCATCGGTTATAACCGAATGCCTAAGATCGTCTCCCCTGAGGGTTTTCCTAATGTCTCTGAGCCAGGGAATGGTTGGGGGGTTTGCAGGATATCCCAGTGACATACGCTGCCTCCCCAAGGTCAGGAAAGGTATTTCTCGGACTTCCCCGAACACGGAACTCCTGTGAATGAAGAGAGCTGCGTGGAGTTGTCTCTCGAGCTCCCCTACGCACTGATATTGGTTCCGGAATCCTGAGCGTGGGGAGTTTCCACCAACGGTCGGCAGCGCGTGGGTTCTAACGGAATGCCTAAGCTCGTCTCCCCTGAGGGTTTTCCTTATGTGTCTGTGCCAGGGAATGATAGGGGTGATTGCAGGATATCCCAGTGACTGAGACTGCGACCCCAAGTTCAGGGAATGTATTTCTCGGACTTCCCCGAAAAGGAAACTCCTGTGAATGAAGAGAGCTGCGTGGAGTTGTCTCTCGAGCTCCCCCACGCACTGACAATGGTTCCGGAATCCTGAGCGTGGGGAGGTTCCACCAACGGTCGGCAGCGCGTGGGTTCTAACGGAATGCCTAAGCTCGTGTCCCTTGAGGGTTTTCCTAATGTCTCTGTGCCAGGGAATGCTAGGGGTGATTGCAGGATATCCCAGTGACATACGCTGCCTCCCCAAGATCAGGGAAGGTATTTCCCGGAGTTCCCCGAACATGGAACTCCTGTGAATGAAGAGAGCTTCGTGGAGTTGTCTCTCGAGCTCCCCCAGGCATTGACAATGGTTCCGGAATCCTGAGAGTGGGGACGTTCCACCAACGGTCGGCAGCGCGTGGGTTCTAACGGAATGCCTAAACTCGTCTCCCCTGAGGCTATTCCAAATATCTCTGTGCCAGGGAATGCTAGGGGTGATTGCAGGATATCCCAGTGACCGAGGCTGCCTCCCCAAGGTCAGGGAAGATATATCCCAGACTTCCACGAACAGGGAACACCTGTGACTGAAGAGAGCGGCGTAGAGTTTTCTATCGAGCTCCCCCACGCACTGACAATGATTCCGGAATCCTGAGCGTGAGGAGGTTCCACCAACGGTCGGCAGCGCATCGGTTATAACCGAATGCCTAAGATCGTCTCCCCTGAGGGTTTTCCTAATGTCTCTGAGCCAGGGAATGGTTGGGGGGTTTGCAGGATATCCCAGTGACATACGCTGCCTCCCCAAGGTCAGGAAAGGTATTTCTCGGACTTCCCCGAACACGGAACTCCTGTGAATGAAGAGAGCTGCGTGGAGTTGTCTCTCGAGCTCCCCTACGCACTGATATTGGTTCCGGAATCCTGAGCGTGGGGAGTTTCCACCAACGGTCGGCAGCGCGTGGGTTCTAACGGAATGCCTAAGCTCGACTCCCCTGAGGGTTTTCCTAATATCTCTGTGCCAGGGAATTGTAGGGGGGTTTGCAGGATATCCCAGTGAGATACGCTGCCTCCCCAAGGTCAGGGAAGGTATTTCCCGGGCTTCCCCGAACAGGGAACACCTGTGACTGAAGAGAGCTGCGTGGAGTTGTCTCTCGAGCTCCCCCACGCACTGACACTTTTTCCGGAATCCTGAGCGTGGGGAGGTTCCACCAACGGTCGGCAGCACGTGGGTTCTAACGGAATGCCTAAGCTCGTCTCCCCTGAGGGTTTTCCTAATGTCTCTGTGCCAGGGTATGCTAGGGGTGATTGCAGGATATCCCAGTGACATACGCTGCCTCCCCAAGGTCAGGAAAGGTATTTCTCGGACTTCCCCGAACACGGAACTCCTGTGAATGAAGAGAGCTGCGTGGAGTTGTCTCTCGAGCTCCCCTACGCACTGATATTGGTTCCGGAATCCTGAGCGTGGGGAGTTTCCACCAACGGTCGGCAGCGCGTGGGTTCTAACGGAATGCCTAAGCTCGTCTCCCCTGAGGGTTTTCCTTATGTGTCTGTGCCAGGGAATGATAGGGGTGATTGCAGGATATCCCAGTGACTGAGACTGCGACCCCAAGTTCAGGGAATGTATTTCTCGGACTTCCCCGAAAAGGAAACTCCTGTGAATGAAGAGAGCTGCGTGGAGTTGTCTCTCGAGCTCCCCCACGCACTGACAATGGTTCCGGAATCCTGAGCGTGGGGAGGTTCCACCAACGGTCGGCAGCGCGTGGGTTCTAACGGAATGCCTAAGCTCGTGTCCCTTGAGGGTTTTCCTAATGTCTCTGTGCCAGGGAATGCTAGGGGTGATTGCAGGATATCCCAGTGACATACGCTGCCTCCCCAAGATCAGGGAACGTATTTCCCGGAGTTCCCCGAACATGGAACTCCTGTGAATGAAGAGAGCTGCGTGGAGTTTTCTCTCGAGCTCCCCCACGCACTGACAATGATTCCGGAATCCTGAGCGTGAGGAGGTTCCACCAACGGTCGGCAGCGCATCGGTTATAACCGAATGCCTAAGATCGTCTCCCCTGAGGGTTTTCCTAATGTCTCTGAGCCAGGGAATGGTTGGGGGGTTTGCAGGATATCCCAGTGACATACGCTGCCTCCCCAAGGTCAGGAAAGGTATTTCTCGGACTTCCCCGAACACGGAACTCCTGTGAATGAAGAGAGCTGCGTGGAGTTGTCTCTCGAGCTCCCCTACGCACTGATATTGGTTCCGGAATCCTGAGCGTGGGGAGTTTCCACCAACGGTCGGCAGCGCGTGGGTTCTAACGGAATGCCTAAGCTCGACTCCCCTGAGGGTTTTCCTAATATCTCTGTGCCAGGGAATTGTAGGGGGGTTTGCAGGATATCCCAGTGAGATACGCTGCCTCCCCAAGGTCAGGGAAGGTATTTCCCGGGCTTCCCCGAACAGGGAACACCTGTGACTGAAGAGAGCTGCGTGGAGTTGTCTCTCGAGCTCCCCCACGCACTGACACTTTTTCCGGAATCCTGAGCGTGGGGAGGTTCCACCAACGGTCGGCAGCACGTGGGTTCTAACGGAATGCCTAAGCTCGTCTCCCCTGAGGGTTTTCCTAATGTCTCTGTGCCAGGGTATGCTAGGGGTGATTGCAGGATATCCCAGTGACATACGCTGCCTCCCCAAGGTCAGGAAAGGTATTTCTCGGACTTCCCCGAACACGGAACTCCTGTGAATGAAGAGAGCTGCGTGGAGTTGTCTCTCGAGCTCCCCTACGCACTGATATTGGTTCCGGAATCCTGAGCGTGGGGAGTTTCCACCAACGGTCGGCAGCGCGTGGGTTCTAACGGAATGCCTAAGCTCGTCTCCCCTGAGGGTTTTCCTTATGTGTCTGTGCCAGGGAATGATAGGGGTGATTGCAGGATATCCCAGTGACTGAGACTGCGACCCCAAGTTCAGGGAATGTATTTCTCGGACTTCCCCGAAAAGGAAACTCCTGTGAATGAAGAGAGCTGCGTGGAGTTGTCTCTCGAGCTCCCCCACGCACTGACAATGGTTCCGGAATCCTGAGCGTGGGGAGGTTCCACCAACGGTCGGCAGCGCGTGGGTTCTAACGGAATGCCTAAGCTCGTGTCCCTTGACGGTTTTCCTAATGTCTCTGTGCCAGGGAATGCTAGGGGTGATTGCAGGATATCCCAGTGACATACGCTGCCTCCCCAAGATCAGGGAAGGTATTTCCCGGAGTTCCCCGAACATGGAACTCCTGTGAATGAAGAGAGCTTCGTGGAGTTGTCTCTCGAGCTCCCCCAGGCATTGACAATGGTTCCGGAATCCTGAGAGTGGGGACGTTCCACCAACGGTCGGCAGCGCGTGGGTTCTAACGGAATGCCTAAACTCGTCTCCCCTGAGGCTATTCCAAATATCTCTGTGCCAGGGAATGCTAGGGGTGATTGCAGGATATCCCAGTGACCGAGGCTGCCTCCCCAAGGTCAGGGAAGATATATCCCAGACTTCCACGAACAGGGAACACCTGTGACTGAAGAGAGCGGCGTAGAGTTTTCTCTCGAGCTCCCCCACGCACTGACAATGATTCCGGAATCCTGAGCGTGAGGAGGTTCCACCAACGGTCGGCAGCGCATCGGTTATAACCGAATGCCTAAGATCGTCTCCCCTGAGGGTTTTCCTAATGTCTCTGAGCCAGGGAATGGTTGGGGGGTTTGCAGGATATCCCAGTGACATACGCTGCCTCCCCAAGGTCAGGAAAGGTATTTCTCGGACTTCCCCGAACACGGAACTCCTGTGAATGAAGAGAGCTGCGTGGAGTTGTCTCTCGAGCTCCCCTACGCACTGATATTGGTTCCGGAATCCTGAGCGTGGGGAGTTTCCACCAACGGTCGGCAGCGCGTGGGTTCTAACGGAATGCCTAAGCTCGTCTCCCCTGAGGGTTTTCCTTATGTGTCTGTGCCAGGGAATGATAGGGGTGATTGCAGGATATCCCAGTGACTGAGACTGCGACCCCAAGTTCAGGGAATGTATTTCTCGGACTTCCCCGAAAAGGAAACTCCTGTGAATGAAGAGAGCTGCGTGGAGTTGTCTCTCGAGCTCCCCCACGCACTGACAATGGTTCCGGAATCCTGAGCGTGGGGAGGTTCCACCAACGGTCGGCAGCGCGTGGGTTCTAACGGAATGCCTAAGCTCGTGTCCCTTGAGGGTTTTCCTAATGTCTCTGTGCCAGGGAATGCTAGGGGTGATTGCAGGATATCCCAGTGACATACGCTGCCTCCCCAAGATCAGGGAAGGTATTTCCCGGAGTTCCCCGAACATGGAACTCCTGTGAATGAAGAGAGCTTCGTGGAGTTGTCTCTCGAGCTCCCCCAGGCATTGACAATGGTTCCGGAATCCTGAGAGTGGGGACGTTCCACCAACGGTCGGCAGCGCGTGGGTTCTAACGGAATGCCTAAACTCGTCTCCCCTGAGGCTATTCCAAATATCTCTGTGCCAGGGAATGCTAGGGGTGATTGCAGGATATCCCAGTGACCGAGGCTGCCTCCCCAAGGTCAGGGAAGATATATCCCAGACTTCCACGAACAGGGAACACCTGTGACTGAAGAGAGCGGCGTAGAGTTTTCTCTCGAGCTCCCCCACGCACTGACAATGATTCCGGAATCCTGAGCGTGGGGAGGTTCCACCAACGGTCGGCAGCGCGTGGGTTCTAACGGAATGCCTAAGCTCGTGTCCCTTGAGGGTTTTCCTAATGTCTCTGAGCCAGGGAATGGTTGGGGGGTTTGCAGGATATCCCAGTGACATACGCTGCCTCCCCAAGGTCAGGAAAGGTATTTCTCGGACTTCCCCGAACACGGAACTCCTGTGAATGAAGAGAGCTGCGTGGAGTTGTCTCTCGAGCTCCCCTACGCACTGATATTGGTTCCGGAATCCTGAGCGTGGGGAGTTTCCACCAACGGTCGGCAGCGCGTGGGTTCTAACGGAATGCCTAAGCTCGACTCCCCTGAGGGTTTTCCTAATATCTCTGTGCGAGGGAATTGTAGGGGGGTTTGCAGGATATCCCAGTGAGATACGCTGCCTCCCCAAGGTCAGGGAAGGTATTTCCCGGGCTTCCCCGAACAGGGAACACCTGTGACTGAAGAGAGCTGCGTGGAGTTGTCTCTCGAGCTCCCCCACGCACTGACACTTTTTCCGGAATCCTGAGCGTCGGGAGGTTCCACCAACGGTCGGCAGCGCGTGGGTTCTAACGGAATGCCTAAGCTCGTGTCCCTTGAGGGTTTTCCTAATGTCTCTGTGCCAGGGAATGCTAGGGGTGATTGCAGGATATCCCAGTGACGTACGCTGCCTCCCCAAGATCAGGGAAGGTATTTCCCGGAGTTCCCCGAACATGGAACTCCTGTGAATGAAGAGAGCTTCGTGGAGTTGTCTCTCGAGCTCCCCCAGGCATTGACAATGGTTCCGGAATCCTGAGAGTGGGGACGTTCCACCAACGGTCGGCAGCGCGTGGGTTCTAACGGAATGCCTAAACTCGTCTCCCCTGAGGCTATTCCAAATATCTCTGTGCCAGGGAATGCTAGGGGTGATTGCAGGATATCCCAGTGACCGAGGCTGCCTCCCCAAGGTCAGGGAAGATATATCCCAGACTTCCACGAACAGGGAACACCTGTGACTGAAGAGAGCGGCGTAGAGTTTTCTCTCGAGCTCCCCCACGCACTGACAATGATTCCGGAATCCTGAGCGTGAGGAGGTTCCACCAACGGTCGGCAGCGCATCGGTTATAACCGAATGCCTAAGATCGTCTCCCCTGAGGGTTTTCCTAATGTCTCTGAGCCAGGGAATGGTTGGGGGGTTTGCAGGATATCCCAGTGACATACGCTGCCTCCCCAAGGTCAGGAAAGGTATTTCTCGGACTTCCCCGAACACGGAACTCCTGTGAATGAAGAGAGCTGCGTGGAGTTGTCTCTCGAGCTCCCCTACGCACTGATATTGGTTCCGGAATCCTGAGCGTGGGGAGTTTCCACCAACGGTCGGCAGCGCGTGGGTTCTAACGGAATGCCTAAGCTCGACTCCCCTGAGGGTTTTCCTAATATCTCTGTGCCAGGGAATTGTAGGGGGGTTTGCAGGATATCCCAGTGAGATACGCTGCCTCCCCAAGGTCAGGGAAGGTATTTCCCGGGCTTCCCCGAACAGGGAACACCTGTGACTGAAGAGAGCTGCGTGGAGTTGTCTCTCGAGCTCCCCCACGCACTGACACTTTTTCCGGAATCCTGAGCGTGGGGAGGTTCCACCAACGGTCGGCAGCACGTGGGTTCTAACGGAATGCCTAAGCTCGTCTCCCCTGAGGGTTTTCCTAATGTCTCTGTGCCAGGGTATGCTAGGGGTGATTGCAGGATATCCCAGTGACATACGCTGCCTCCCCAAGGTCAGGAAAGGTATTTCTCGGACTTCCCCGAACACGGAACTCCTGTGAATGAAGAGAGCTGCGTGGAGTTGTCTCTCGAGCTCCCCTACGCACTGATATTGGTTCCGGAATCCTGAGCGTGGGGAGTTTCCACCAACGGTCGGCAGCGCGTGGGTTCTAACGGAATGCCTAAGCTCGTCTCCCCTGAGGGTTTTCCTTATGTGTCTGTGCCAGGGAATGATAGGGGTGATTGCAGGATATCCCAGTGACTGAGACTGCGACCCCAAGTTCAGGGAATGTATTTCTCGGACTTCCCCGAAAAGGAAACTCCTGTGAATGAAGAGAGCTGCGTGGAGTTGTCTCTCGAGCTCCCCCACGCACTGACAATGGTTCCGGAATCCTGAGCGTGGGGAGGTTCCACCAACGGTCGGCAGCGCGTGGGTTCTAACGGAATGCCTAAGCTCGTGTCCCTTGAGGGTTTTCCTAATGTCTCTGTGCCAGGGAATGCTAGGGGTGATTGCAGGATATCCCAGTGACATACGCTGCCTCCCCAAGATCAGGGAACGTATTTCCCGGAGTTCCCCGAACATGGAACTCCTGTGAATGAAGAGAGCTGCGTGGAGTTTTCTCTCGAGCTCCCCCACGCACTGACAATGATTCCGGAATCCTGAGCGTGAGGAGGTTCCACCAACGGTCGGCAGCGCATCGGTTATAACCGAATGCCTAAGATCGTCTCCCCTGAGGGTTTTCCTAATGTCTCTGAGCCAGGGAATGGTTGGGGGGTTTGCAGGATATCCCAGTGACATACGCTGCCTCCCCAAGGTCAGGAAAGGTATTTCTCGGACTTCCCCGAACACGGAACTCCTGTGAATGAAGAGAGCTGCGTGGAGTTGTCTCTCGAGCTCCCCTACGCACTGATATTGGTTCCGGAATCCTGAGCGTGGGGAGTTTCCACCAACGGTCGGCAGCGCGTGGGTTCTAACGGAATGCCTAAGCTCGACTCCCCTGAGGGTTTTCCTAATATCTCTGTGCCAGGGAATTGTAGGGGGGTTTGCAGGATATCCCAGTGAGATACGCTGCCTCCCCAAGGTCAGGGAAGGTATTTCCCGGGCTTCCCCGAACAGGGAACACCTGTGACTGAAGAGAGCTGCGTGGAGTTGTCTCTCGAGCTCCCCCACGCACTGACACTTTTTCCGGAATCCTGAGCGTGGGGAGGTTCCACCAACGGTCGGCAGCACGTGGGTTCTAACGGAATGCCTAAGCTCGTCTCCCCTGAGGGTTTTCCTAATGTCTCTGTGCCAGGGTATGCTAGGGGTGATTGCAGGATATCCCAGTGACATACGCTGCCTCCCCAAGGTCAGGAAAGGTATTTCTCGGACTTCCCCGAACACGGAACTCCTGTGAATGAAGAGAGCTGCGTGGAGTTGTCTCTCGAGCTCCCCTACGCACTGATATTGGTTCCGGAATCCTGAGCGTGGGGAGTTTCCACCAACGGTCGGCAGCGCGTGGGTTCTAACGGAATGCCTAAGCTCGTCTCCCCTGAGGGTTTTCCTTATGTGTCTGTGCCAGGGAATGATAGGGGTGATTGCAGGATATCCCAGTGACTGAGACTGCGACCCCAAGTTCAGGGAATGTATTTCTCGGACTTCCCCGAAAAGGAAACTCCTGTGAATGAAGAGAGCTGCGTGGAGTTGTCTCTCGAGCTCCCCCACGCACTGACAATGGTTCCGGAATCCTGAGCGTGGGGAGGTTCCACCAACGGTCGGCAGCGCGTGGGTTCTAACGGAATGCCTAAGCTCGTGTCCCTTGACGGTTTTCCTAATGTCTCTGTGCCAGGGAATGCTAGGGGTGATTGCAGGATATCCCAGTGACATACGCTGCCTCCCCAAGATCAGGGAAGGTATTTCCCGGAGTTCCCCGAACATGGAACTCCTGTGAATGAAGAGAGCTTCGTGGAGTTGTCTCTCGAGCTCCCCCAGGCATTGACAATGGTTCCGGAATCCTGAGAGTGGGGACGTTCCACCAACGGTCGGCAGCGCGTGGGTTCTAACGGAATGCCTAAACTCGTCTCCCCTGAGGCTATTCCAAATATCTCTGTGCCAGGGAATGCTAGGGGTGATTGCAGGATATCCCAGTGACCGAGGCTGCCTCCCCAAGGTCAGGGAAGATATATCCCAGACTTCCACGAACAGGGAACACCTGTGACTGAAGAGAGCGGCGTAGAGTTTTCTCTCGAGCTCCCCCACGCACTGACAATGATTCCGGAATCCTGAGCGTGAGGAGGTTCCACCAACGGTCGGCAGCGCATCGGTTATAACCGAATGCCTAAGATCGTCTCCCCTGAGGGTTTTCCTAATGTCTCTGAGCCAGGGAATGGTTGGGGGGTTTGCAGGATATCCCAGTGACATACGCTGCCTCCCCAAGGTCAGGAAAGGTATTTCTCGGACTTCCCCGAACACGGAACTCCTGTGAATGAAGAGAGCTGCGTGGAGTTGTCTCTCGAGCTCCCCTACGCACTGATATTGGTTCCGGAATCCTGAGCGTGGGGAGTTTCCACCAACGGTCGGCAGCGCGTGGGTTCTAACGGAATGCCTAAGCTCGTCTCCCCTGAGGGTTTTCCTTATGTGTCTGTGCCAGGGAATGATAGGGGTGATTGCAGGATATCCCAGTGACTGAGACTGCGACCCCAAGTTCAGGGAATGTATTTCTCGGACTTCCCCGAAAAGGAAACTCCTGTGAATGAAGAGAGCTGCGTGGAGTTGTCTCTCGAGCTCCCCCACGCACTGACAATGGTTCCGGAATCCTGAGCGTGGGGAGGTTCCACCAACGGTCGGCAGCGCGTGGGTTCTAACGGAATGCCTAAGCTCGTGTCCCTTGAGGGTTTTCCTAATGTCTCTGTGCCAGGGAATGCTAGGGGTGATTGCAGGATATCCCAGTGACATACGCTGCCTCCCCAAGATCAGGGAAGGTATTTCCCGGAGTTCCCCGAACATGGAACTCCTGTGAATGAAGAGAGCTTCGTGGAGTTGTCTCTCGAGCTCCCCCAGGCATTGACAATGGTTCCGGAATCCTGAGAGTGGGGACGTTCCACCAACGGTCGGCAGCGCGTGGGTTCTAACGGAATGCCTAAACTCGTCTCCCCTGAGGCTATTCCAAATATCTCTGTGCCAGGGAATGCTAGGGGTGATTGCAGGATATCCCAGTGACCGAGGCTGCCTCCCCAAGGTCAGGGAAGATATATCCCAGACTTCCACGAACAGGGAACACCTGTGACTGAAGAGAGCGGCGTAGAGTTTTCTCTCGAGCTCCCCCACGCACTGACAATGATTCCGGAATCCTGAGCGTGGGGAGGTTCCACCAACGGTCGGCAGCGCGTGGGTTCTAACGGAATGCCTAAGCTCGTGTCCCTTGAGGGTTTTCCTAATGTCTCTGAGCCAGGGAATGGTTGGGGGGTTTGCAGGATATCCCAGTGACATACGCTGCCTCCCCAAGGTCAGGAAAGGTATTTCTCGGACTTCCCCGAACACGGAACTCCTGTGAATGAAGAGAGCTGCGTGGAGTTGTCTCTCGAGCTCCCCTACGCACTGATATTGGTTCCGGAATCCTGAGCGTGGGGAGTTTCCACCAACGGTCGGCAGCGCGTGGGTTCTAACGGAATGCCTAAGCTCGACTCCCCTGAGGGTTTTCCTAATATCTCTGTGCGAGGGAATTGTAGGGGGGTTTGCAGGATATCCCAGTGAGATACGCTGCCTCCCCAAGGTCAGGGAAGGTATTTCCCGGGCTTCCCCGAACAGGGAACACCTGTGACTGAAGAGAGCTGCGTGGAGTTGTCTCTCGAGCTCCCCCACGCACTGACACTTTTTCCGGAATCCTGAGCGTCGGGAGGTTCCACCAACGGTCGGCAGCGCGTGGGTTCTAACGGAATGCCTAAGCTCGTGTCCCTTGAGGGTTTTCCTAATGTCTCTGTGCCAGGGAATGCTAGGGGTGATTGCAGGATATCCCAGTGACGTACGCTGCCTCCCCAAGATCAGGGAAGGTATTTCCCGGAGTTCCCCGAACATGGAACTCCTGTGAATGAAGAGAGCTTCGTGGAGTTGTCTCTCGAGCTCCCCCAGGCATTGACAATGGTTCCGGAATCCTGAGAGTGGGGACGTTCCACCAACGGTCGGCAGCGCGTGGGTTCTAACGGAATGCCTAAACTCGTCTCCCCTGAGGCTATTCCAAATATCTCTGTGCCAGGGAATGCTAGGGGTGATTGCAGGATATCCCAGTGACCGAGGCTGCCTCCCCAAGGTCAGGGAAGATATATCCCAGACTTCCACGAACAGGGAACACCTGTGACTGAAGAGAGCGGCGTAGAGTTTTCTCTCGAGCTCCCCCACGCACTGACAATGATTCCGGAATCCTGAGCGTGAGGAGGTTCCACCAACGGTCGGCAGCGCATCGGTTATAACCGAATGCCTAAGATCGTCTCCCCTGAGGGTTTTCCTAATGTCTCTGAGCCAGGGAATGGTTGGGGGGTTTGCAGGATATCCCAGTGACATACGCTGCCTCCCCAAGGTCAGGAAAGGTATTTCTCGGACTTCCCCGAACACGGAACTCCTGTGAATGAAGAGAGCTGCGTGGAGTTGTCTCTCGAGCTCCCCTACGCACTGATATTGGTTCCGGAATCCTGAGCGTGGGGAGTTTCCACCAACGGTCGGCAGCGCGTGGGTTCTAACGGAATGCCTAAGCTCGACTCCCCTGAGGGTTTTCCTAATATCTCTGTGCCAGGGAATTGTAGGGGGGTTTGCAGGATATCCCAGTGAGATACGCTGCCTCCCCAAGGTCAGGGAAGGTATTTCCCGGGCTTCCCCGAACAGGGAACACCTGTGACTGAAGAGAGCTGCGTGGAGTTGTCTCTCGAGCTCCCCCACGCACTGACACTTTTTCCGGAATCCTGAGCGTGGGGAGGTTCCACCAACGGTCGGCAGCACGTGGGTTCTAACGGAATGCCTAAGCTCGTCTCCCCTGAGGGTTTTCCTAATGTCTCTGTGCCAGGGTATGCTAGGGGTGATTGCAGGATATCCCAGTGACCGAGGCTGCCTCCCCAAGTTCAGGAAAGCTATTTCCGGGACTTCCCCGAACAGGGAAATCCTGTGAATGAAAAGAGCTGCGTGGAGTTATCTCTCGAGCTCCCCTACGCACTGATATTGGTTCCGGAATCCTGAGCGTGGGGAGTTTCCACCAACGGTCGGCAGCGCGTGGGTTCTAACGGAATGCCTAAGCTCGTCTCCCCTGAGGGTTTTCCTTATGTGTCTGTGCCAGGGAATGATAGGGGTGATTGCAGGATATCCCAGTGACTGAGACTGCGACCCCAAGTTCAGGGAATGTATTTCTCGGACTTCCCCGAAAAGGAAACTCCTGTGAATGAAGAGAGCTGCGTGGAGTTGTCTCTCGAGCTCCCCCACGCACTGACAATGGTTCCGGAATCCTGAGCGTGGGGAGGTTCCACCAACGGTCGGCAGCGCGTGGGTTCTAACGGAATGCCTAAGCTCGTGTCCCTTGAGGGTTTTCCTAATGTCTCTGTGCCAGGGAATGCTAGGGGTGATTGCAGGATATCCCAGTGACATACGCTGCCTCCCCAAGATCAGGGAAGGTATTTCCCGGAGTTCCCCGAACATGGAACTCCTGTGAATGAAGAGAGCTTCGTGGAGTTGTCTCTCGAGCTCCCCCAGGCATTGACAATGGTTCCGGAATCCTGAGAGTGGGGACGTTCCACCAACGGTCGGCAGCGCGTGGGTTCTAACGGAATGCCTAAACTCGTCTCCCCTGAGGCTATTCCAAATATCTCTGTGCCAGGGAATGCTAGGGGTGATTGCAGGATATCCCAGTGACCGAGGCTGCCTCCCCAAGGTCAGGGAAGATATATCCCAGACTTCCACGAACAGGGAACACCTGTGACTGAAGAGAGCGGCGTAGAGTTTTCTCTCGAGCTCCCCCACGCACTGACAATGGTTCCGGAATCCTGAGCGTGGGGAGGTTCCACCAACGGTCGGCAGCGCGTGGGTTCTAACGGAATGCCTAAGCTCGTGTCCCTTGAGGGTTTTCCTAATGTCTCTGAGCCAGGGAATGGTTGGGGGGTTTGCAGGATATCCCAGTGACATACGCTGCCTCCCCAAGGTCAGGAAAGGTATTTCTCGGACTTCCCCGAACACGGAACTCCTGTGAATGAAGAGAGCTGCGTGGAGTTGTCTCTCGAGCTCCCCTACGCACTGATATTGGTTCCGGAATCCTGAGCGTGGGGAGTTTCCACCAACGGTCGGCAGCGCGTGGGTTCTAACGGAATGCCTAAGCTCGACTCCCCTGAGGGTTTTCCTAATGTGTCTGTGCCAGGGAATGGTAGGGGAGATTGCAGGATATCCCAGTGACAGAAGCTGCATCCCCAAGTTCAGGGAATTTATTTCTCGGACTTCCCCGAAAAGGAAACTCCTGTGAATGAAGAGAGCTGCGTGGAGTTGTCTCTCGAGCTCCCCCACGCACTGACAATGGTTCAGGAATCCTGAGCGTGGGGAGGTTCCACCAACGGTCGGCAGCGCGTGGGTTCTAACGGAATGCCTAAACTCGTCTCCCCTGAGGCTATTCCAAATATCTCTGTGCCAGGGAATGCTAGGGGTGATTGCAGGATATCCCAGTGACATACGCTGCCTCCCCAAGATCAGGGAAGGTATTTCCCGGAGTTCCCCGAACATGGAACTCCTGTGAATGAAGAGAGCTTCGTGGAGTTGTCTCTCGAGCTCCCCCAGGCATTGACAATGGTTCCGGAATCCTGAGAGTGGGGACGTTCCACCAACGGTCGGCAGCGCGTGGGTTCTAACGGAATGCCTAAACTCGTCTCCCCTGAGGCTATTCCAAATATCTCTGTGCCAGGGAATGCTAGGGGTGATTGCAGGATATCCCAGTGACCGAGGCTGCCTCCACAAGGTCAGGGAAGATATATCCCAGACTTCCACGAACAGGGAACACCTGTGACTGAAGAGAGCGGCGTAGAGTTTTCTCTCGAGCTCCCCCACGCACTGACAATGATTCCGGAATCCTGAGCGTGAGGAGGTTCCACCAACGGTCGGCAGCGCATCGGTTATAACCGAATGCCTAAGATCGTCTCCCCTGAGGGTTTTCCTAATGTCTCTGAGCCAGGGAATGGTTGGGGGGTTTGCAGGATATCCCAGTGACATACGCTGCCTCCCCAAGGTCAGGGAAGGTATTTCCCGGACTTCCCCGAACAGGGAACTCCTGTGAATGAAGAGAGCTTCGTGGAGTTGTCTCTCGAGCTCCCCCACGCACTGCCAATGGTTCCGGAATCCTGAGCGTGGGGAGGTTCCACCAACGGTCGGCAGCGCGTGGGTTCTAACGGAATGCATAAGCTCGTATCCCCTGAGGGTTTTCCTAATTTGTCTGTGCCAGGGAATGGTATGGGTGTTTGCAGGATATACCAGTGACATACGCTGCGTCCCCAAGCTCAGGGAAGGTATTTCCCGGACTTCCCCGAACAGGGAACTCCTTTGAATAAAGAGAGCTGCGTGGAGTTGTCTCTCGAGCTCCCCCACGCACTGACAATGGTTCCGGAATCCTGAGCGTGGGGAGGTTCCACCAACGGTCGACAGCTTGTGGGTTCTAACGGAATGCCTAAGCTCGTCTCCCCTGAGGTTTTTCCTAATGTCTCTGTGCAAGGGAATGCTAGGAGTGATTTTAGGATATCCCAGTGAACGAGGCTGCCTCCCCAAAGTCAGGGAAGGTATTTCCCGGACTTCCCCGAACAGGGAACACCTGTGACTGAAGAGAGCTGCGTGGAGTTGTCTCTCGAACTCCCCCACGCACTGACCATGGTTCCGGAATACTGAGCGTGGGGAGGTTCCACCAACGGTCGGCAGCGCGTGGGTTCTAACGGAATGCCTAAGCTCGTCTCCCCTGAATGTTTTCCTAATATCTCTGTGCCAGGGAATGGTAGGGGGGTTTGCATGATATCCCAGAGACATATGCTGCCTCCCCAAGTTCAGGGAAGTTTTTTCCCGGACTTCCCCGAACAGGGAACTCCTGTGAATGAAGAGAGCTGCGTGGAGTTGTCTCTCGAGTTCCCCACGCAATGACCATGATTCCGGAATCCTGAGCGTGGGGAGGTTCCACCAACGGTCGGCAGCGCGTGGGTTCTAACGGAATGCCTATGTTCGACTCCCCTGAGGGTTTTCTTAATGTCTCTGTGCCTGGGAATTGTAGGGGGATTTGCAGGATATCCCAGTGACATACGCTGCCTCCCCAAGGTCAGGGAAGGTGTTTCCCGGACTTCCCCGAACAGGGAACACCTGTGAATTAAGAGAGCTGCGTGGAGATGTCTCTCGAGCTCCACCACGCATTGACAATGGTTCCGGAATCCTGAACGTGGGGAGGGTCCACCAATCTCGGCAGCGCGTGGGTTCTAACGGAATGCCAAAGCTCGTCTCCCCTGAAGTTTTTCCTAATGTCTCTGTGCCAGGGAATGCTAGGGGTGATTGCAGGATATCACAGTGACCGTTGCTGCCTCCCCAAGTTCAGGGAAGGTATTTCCCGGACTTCCCAAATCAGGGAAAACCTGTGACTGAAGAGAGCTGCGTGGAGTTGTCTCTCGAGCTCCCCCACGCACTGACAATGGTTCCGAAATACTGAGCGTGGGGAGGTTTCACCAACTGTCGGCAGCGCGTGGGTTCTAACGGAATGCCTAAGCTCGTCTCCCCTGAGGGTTTTTCTAATTTGTCTGTGCCAGGAAATGGTAGGGGGGTTTCCAGTATATCCCAGTGACATACTCTGCCTCCCCAATGTAAGGAAATGTATTTCCCGGACTTCCCCGAAAAGGGAAATCCTGTGAATGAAGAGAGCTGCGTGGAGTTATCTCTCGAGCTCCCTCACGCACTGACAATGGTTCCGGAATCCTGAGCGTGGGGAGGTTCCACCAACGGTCGGCAGCGCGTGGGTTGTAACGGAATGCTTAAGCTCGTCTCCCCTGAGGGTTTTCCTAATGTCTCTGTGCCAGGGAATGGTAGGGGGGTTTGCAGGTTATCCCAGTGACATACGCTGTCTCCCCAAGTTCAGAGAATTTATTTCCCGGACTTCCCCGAACAGGGAACTCCTGTGAATGAAGAGAGCTGCGTGGAGTTGTCTCTCGAGCTCCCCCACGCACTGACAATGGTTCCGGAATCCTGAGCGTGAGGAGGTTCCACCAACGGTCGGCAGCGCGTGGGTTCTAACGGAATGCCTAAGCTCGTCTCCCCTGAGGCTTTTCCTATTGTCTCTGAGCCAGGGAATGCTCTGGGTGATTGCAGGATATCCCAGTGAAGGAGGCTGCCTCCCCAAGTTCAGGGATGGTATATACCAGACTTCCACGAACAGGGAACACCTGTGACTGAAGAGAGCTGCGTGGATTGTCTCTCGAGCTCCCCCACGCACTGACAATGGTTCCGGAATCCTGAGCTTGGGGAGGTTCCACCAACGGTCGGCAGCGCGTGGGTTCTAACGGAATGCCTAAGCTCGTCTCCCCTGAGGGTTTTCCTAATGTCTCTGTGCCAGGGAATGGTAGGGGGGTTTGCAGGATATCCCAGTGACTGAGGCTGCCTCCCCAAGCTAAGGGTAGTTATTTCCCGGACTTCCCCGAGCAGGGAACTCCTGTGAATGAAGAGAGCTGCGTGAAGTTGTCTCTCGAGCTCCCACTCGCAGTGAAAATGGTTCCGCAATCCTGAGCGTGTGGAGTTTCCACCAACGGTCGGCAGCGCGTGGGTTCTAACGGAATGCCTAAGCTCGTCTCCCCTGAGTGTTTTCTAATATCTCTGTGCCAGGGAATGGTAGGGGTGATTGCAGGATATCCCAGTGACCGAGGCTGCCTCCCCAAGGTCAGGAAAGGTATTTCTCGGACTTCCCCGAACAGGGTAATCCTGTGAATGAAGAGAGCTGCGTGGAGATTTCTCTCGAGCTCCCCCACGCACTGACAATTATTCCGGAATCCTGAGCGTGCGGAGGTTCCACCAACGGTCGGCAGCGCGTGGGTTCTAACGGAATGCCTAAGCTCGTCTCCCCTGAGGGTTTTCCTAATGTCTCTGTGCCAGGAAATGGTAGGAGTGTTTGCAGGATATCCCAGTGACATACGCTGCCTCCCCAAGGTAAGGGAAGTTATTTCCCGGACTTCCCCGAACAGGGAACTCCTGTGAATGAAGAGAGCTGCGTGGAGTTGTCTCTCGAGCTCCCCCACGCACTGACAATGGTTCCGGAATCCTGAGCGTGGGGAGGTTCCACCAACGCTCGGCAGCGCGTGGGTTCTAACGGAATGCCTATGCTCGCCTCCCCTGAGTGTTTTCCTAATATCTCTGTGCCAGGGAATGCTAGGGGTGATTGCAGGATATCCCAGTGTCCGAGGCTGCCTCCCCAAGGTCAGGGAAGTTATTTCCCGGACTTCCCCGAATAGGGAACACCTGTGACTGAAGAGAGCTGCGTGGAGTTGTCTCACGAGCTCCCCCACGCACTGACAATTTTTCCGGAATCCTGAGCGTGTGGAGGTTCCACCAACGATCGGCAGCGCGTGGGTTCTAACGGAATGCCTAAGCTCCTCTCCCCTGAGTGTTTTCCTAATGTCTCTGTGCCAGGGAATGTTAGGGGGGTTTGCAGGATATCCCAGTGACATACGCTGCCTCCCCAAGTTCAGGGAAGGTATTTCCCGGACTTCCCCGAACAGGGAACTCCTGTGAATGAAGAGAGCTGCGAGGAGTTGTCTCTCGAGCTCCCCCACGCACTGACAATTGTTCCGGAATCCTGAGCGTGGGGAGGTTCCACCAACGGTCGGCAGCGCATGGGTTCTAACGGAAAGCCTAAGATCGTATCCCCTGAGGGTTTTCCTAATGTCTCTGTGCCAGGGAATGGTAGGGGTGATTGCAGGATATCCCAGTGACCGAGGCTGCCTCCCCAAGGTCAGGAAAGGTATTTCCCGGACTTCCCCGAACAGGGAACTCCTGTGAATGAAGAGAGCTGCGTGGAGTTGTCTCTCGAGCTCCCCCAGGCACTGAGAATGGTTCCGGAATCCTGAGCGTGGGGAGGTTCCACCAACGGTCGGCAGCGCGTTGGTTCTAACGGAATGCCTAAGCTCGTCTCCCCTGAGGGTTTTCCTAATATCTCTGTGCCAGGGAATGC
The DNA here is from genome assembly GCF_048564905.1 of Vicugna pacos. Taxonomy (NCBI): domain Eukaryota; kingdom Metazoa; phylum Chordata; class Mammalia; order Artiodactyla; family Camelidae; genus Vicugna; species Vicugna pacos. The sequence continues at coordinate 49,362,144 of NW_027328721.1, read as the reverse complement.
TATGGGTGCTTGCAGAATATCCCAGTGGCATACGCTGCCTCCCCAAGGTCAGGGAAGGTATTTCCCGGACTTCCCCGAACAGGGAAACCTTGTGAATGAAGAGAGCTGCGTGGAGTTGTCTCTCGAGTTCCCCACGCACTGATAATGGTTCCGGAATCCTGAGCGTGGGGAGGTTCCACAAACCGTCGGCAGCGCGTGGGTTCTCACGGAGTGCCTAAGCTCGTCTCCCCTGAGGGTTTTCCTAATGTCTCTGTGCCAGGGAATGCTAGGGGTGATTGCAGGATATCCCAGTGACTGAGGCTGCCTCCCCAAGATCAGGGAATTTATATCCCAGACATCCACGAACAGGGAACACCTGTGACTGAAGAGAGCTGCGTGGAGTTGTCTCTCGAGCTCCCGCAGGCACTGAAAATGGTTCCGGAATCCTGAGCGTAGGGAGGTTCCACCAACTGTCGCCAGCGCGTGGGTTAAAACGGAATGCCTAAGCTCGTCTCCCCTGAGGCTTTTCCAAATGTCTCTGTGCCAGGGAATGCTAGGGGTGATTGCAGAATATCCCAGTGACCGAGGCTGCCTCCACAAGTTCAGGAAAAGTATTTCTCGGACTTCCCCTAAAAGGGAACTCCTGTGAATGAAGAGAGCTGCGTGGAGTTGTCTCTCGAGCTCCCCCAAGCACTGACACTGGTTCCGGAATCCTGAGCGTGGGGAGGTTCCACCAACTGTCGCCAGCGCGTGGGTTAAAACGGAATGCCTAAGCTCGTCTCCCCTGAGGCTTTTCCAAATGTCTCTGTGCCAGGGAATGCTAGGGGTGATTGCAGGATATCCCAGGGACCGAGGCTGCCTCCCCAAGTTCAGGGAAGTTATATCCCAGAATTCCACGAACAGGGAACACCTGTGACTGAAGAGAGCTGCGTGGAGTTGTCTCTCGAGCTCCCCCTGGCACTGAAAATGGTTCCGGAATCCTGAGCGTGGGGAGGTTCCACCGACGGTCGGCAGCGCGTTGGTTCTAACGGAATGCCTAAGCTCGTCTCCCCTGAGGGTATTTCAAATGTGTCTGTGCCAGGGAATATTAGGGGGGTTTGCAGGATATCCCAGTGACATACGCTACCTCCCCAAGTTCAGGGAAGTTATTTCCCGGACTTCCCCGAGCAGGGAACTCCTGTGAATGAAGAGAGCTGCCTGGAGTTTTCTCTCGAGCTCCCCCACACACTGACAATGGTTCCGGACTCCTGAGCGTGGGGAGGTTCCACGAAAGGTCGGCAGCTCGTGGGTTCTAAGGAATGCCTAAGCTCGTCTCCCCTGAGGGTTTTCCTAATATTTCTGTGCCAGGGAATGCTATGGGGTTTGCAGGATATCCCAGTGGCATGCACTGCCTCCCCAAGGTCAGGGAAGGTATTTCCCGGACATTCCTGGACAGGGAACTCCTGTGAATGAAGAGAGCTTCGTGGAGTTGTCTCTCCAGCTCCCCCACGCACTGACAATATTTCCGGAATCCTGAGCGTGGGGAGGTTCCACCAACGATCGGCAGAGCGTGGGTTCTATCGGAATGCCTAAGCTCGTCTCCCCTGAGGGTTTTCCTAATGTCTCTGTGCCAGGGAATTTTTGGGGTGTTTGCAGGATATCCCAGTGACATACGCTGCCTCCCCAAGTTAAGGGATGGTATTTCCCGGACTTTCCCGAACAGGGAACTCCTGTGAATGAAGTGAGCTGCGTGGAGTTTTCTGTCGAGATCCCCCACGCACTGACAATGGTTCCGGAATCCTGAGCGTGGGGAGGTTCCACCAACGGTCGGCAGCGCGTGGGTTCTAACGGAATGCCTAAGCTCGTCTCCCCTGAGGGTTTTCCTAATTTCTCTGTGCCAGGGAATGCTAGGGGTGATTGCAGGATATCCCAGTGACCGAGGCTGCCTCCCCAAGTTCAGGGAAGGTATATCCCTGACTTCCACGAACAGGGAACACCTGTGAATGAAGAGAGCTGCGTGGAGTTGTCTCTCGAGCTCCCCCACGCACTGACAATATTTCCGGAATCCTGAGCGTGGGGAGGTTCCAACAACGGTCGGCAGCGCTTGGGTTCTAACGGAATGCCGAAGCTCGTCTCCCCTGAGGGTTTTCCTAATGTATCTGTGCCAGGAAATGGTAGGGGGGTTTGCAGGATATCCCAGTGACATACGCTGCCTCCCCAATGTCAGGGAATGTATTTCCCGGACTTCCCCGAACAGGGAAACCCTGTGACTGAAGAGAGCTGCGTGGAGTTGTCTCTCGAGCTCCCCCACGTATTAAAAATGTTTCCGGAATCCTGAGTGTGGGGAGTTTCCACCAACTGTCGGCATCGAGTGGGTTCTAACAGAATGCCTAAGCTCGTCTCCCCGGAGGGTTTTCCTAATGTCTCTGTGCCAGGGAATGCTAGGGGTGATTGCAGGATATCCCAGTGACCTAGGCTGCCTCCAAAAGGTCAGGGAAGGTATTTCCCGGACTTCCCCGAACAGGGAACACCTGTGACTGAAGAGAGCTGCGTGGAGTTGTCTCTCGAGCTCCCCCACGCACTGACAATTGTTCCGGAATCCTGAGCGTGGGGAGGATCCACCAACGGTCGGCAGCGCGTTGGTTCTAACGGAATGCCTAATCTCGTCTCCCCTGAGCGTTTTCCTAATGTGTCTGTGCCAGGGAATGGTAGGGGTGTTTGCAGGATATCCCAGTGACATACGCTGCCTCCCCAAGGTAAGGGAAGGTATTTCCCGGACTTCCCTGAACAGGGAACTCCTGTGAATGAAGAGAGCTGCGTGGAGTTGTCTCTCGAGCTCCCCCACGCACTGACAATTGTTCCGGAATCCAGAGCGTGGGGAGGTTCCACCAACGGTCGGCAGCGCGTGGGATCTAACGGAATGCCTAATCTCGTCTCGCCTGAGGTTTTTCCAAATGTCTGTGCCAGGAAATGTTAGGGGTGATTGCAGGATATCCCAGTGACCGAGGATGCCTCCCCAATTTCAGGGAAGTTATTTCCCGGACTTCCCCGAACAGGGAAACCCTGTGACTGAAGAGAGCTGCGTGGAGTTGTCTCTCGAGCTCCCCCACGCACTGACAATGGTTCCGGAATACAGAGCGTGGGGAGGTTCCACCAACGGTCGGCAGCGCGTGGGTTCTAACGGAATGCCTAAGCTCGTCTCCCCTGAGGGTTTTCCTAATTTCTCTGTGCCAGGGAATGCTAGGGGTGATTGCAGAATATCCCAGTGACCGAGGCTGCCTCCCCAAGGTCAGGGAAGGTATATCCCAGACTTCCACGAACAGGGAACACCTGTGACTGAAGAGAGCTGCGTGGAGTTGTCTCTCTAGCTCCCCCACGCACTGACAATATTTCCGGAATCCTGAGCGTGGGGAGGTTCCACCAACGGTCGGCAGCGCTTGGGTTCTAACGGAATGCCTAAGATCGTCTCCCCTGAGGGTTTTCCTAATATCTCTGTGCCAGGGAATGTTAGGGGGGTTTGCAGGATATCCCAGTGACATACGCTGCCTCCCCAATGTCAGGGAATGTATTTCCCAGACTTCCCCAAACAGGGAACTCCTGTGAATGAAGAGAGCTGCGTGGAGTTGTCTCTCGAGCTCCCCCACGCACTGACAAGTGTTCCGGAATCCTGAGCGTGTGGAGGTTCCAACAACGGTCGGCAGCGCGTGGGTTCTAACGGAATGCCTAAGCTCGTCTCCCCTGAGTATTTTCCTAATATCTCTGTGCCAGGGAATGGTAGGGGGGTTTGCAGGATATCCCAGTGACATACGCTGCCTCTCCAAGTACAGGGAAGGTATTTCCCGGACTTCCCCGAACAGGGAACTCCTGTGACTGAAGAGAGCTGCGTGGAGTTGTCTCTCGAGATCCCCCACGCACTGACAATGTTTCCGGAATCCTGAGCGTGGGGAGTATCCACCAACTGTCGGCATCGAGTGGGTTCTAACAGAATGCCTAAGCTCGTCTCCCCGGAGGGTTTTCCTAATGTCTCTGTGACTGGGAATGCTAGGGGTGATTGCAGGATATCCCAGTAATCGAGGCTGCCTCCACAAGGTTAGGGAAGGTATTTTCCGGACTTCCCCGAACAGGGAACACCTGTGACTGAAGAGAGCTGCGTGGAGTTGTCTCTCGAGCTCCGCCACACACTGACAATGGTTCCGGAATCCTGAGCGTGGGGAGGTTCCACCAACGGTCGGCAGCGCGTGGGTTCTAACGGAATGCCTAACTCGTCTCCCCTGAGGGTTTTCCTAATATCTATGTGCCAGGGAATGGTAGGGGGGTTTGCAGCATATCTCAGTGACATACACTGCCTCCCCAAGGTCAGGGAAGGTATTTCCCGGACATTCCCGAACAGGGAAATCCTGTGAAATAAGAGAGCTGCGTGGAGTTGTCTCTCGAGCTCCCCCACGCACTGACAATGGTTCCGGAATCCTGAGCGTGGGGAGGTTCCACCAAAGGTCGGCAGCGCGTGGGTTGTAACGGAATGCCTAAGCTCGTCTCCCCTGAGTGTTTTCCTAATATCTCTGTGCCAGGGAATGGTAGGGGGGTTTGCAGGATATCCCAGTGACATACACTACATCCGCAAGTTCAGGGAAGGTATTTCTCGGACTTCCCCGAACAGGGAACACCTGTGACTGAAGACAGCTGCGTGGAGTTGTCTCTCGAGCTCCCCCACGCACTGACCATGTTTCCGGAATCCTGAGCGTGGGGAGGTTCCACCAAATGTCGGCAGCGCGTGGGTTCTAACGGAAAGCCTAAGCTCGTCTCCCCTGAGGGTTTTCCTAATGTCTCTGTGCCATGGAATGCTAGGGGGGTTTGCAGGATATCCCAGTGACAGAGGCTGCCTCCCCAAGGTCAGGGAAGGTATTTCTCGGACTTCCCCGAACAGGGAACACCTGTGACTGAAGAGAGCTGCGTGGAGTTGTCTCTCGAGCTCCCCCACGCACTGACAATGGTTCCGGCATCCTGAGCTTGGGGAGGTTCCACCAACGGTCGGCAGTGCGTGGGTTCTAACGGAATGCCTAAGCACCTCTCCCCTGAGTGTTTTCCTAATATCTGTGTGCCAGGGAATGCTAGGGGTGATTGCAGAATATCCCAGTGACCGAGGGTGCCTCCCCAAGGTCAGGGAAGGTATTTCCCAGACTTCCCCGAACAGGGAAAACCTGTGACTGAAGAGAGCTACGTGGAGATGTCTCTCGAGATCCCCCACGCACTGACAATGGTTCCGGAATCCTGAGCGTGGGGAGGTTCCACCAACGGTCGGCAGCGCGTGGGTTCTAACGGAATGCCTAAGCTCGTTTCCCCTGAGTATTTTCCTTATGTCTCTGTGCCAGGGAATGGTAGGGGGGTTTGCAGGATATCCCAGTGACATACGCTGCCTCACCAAGGTCAGGGAAGTTATTTCCCGGACTTCCCCGAACAGGGAACTCCTGTGAATGAAGAGAGCTGCGTGGAGTTGTCTCTCGAGCTCCCCCACGCACTGACAATGGTTCCGGAATCCTGAGCGTGGGGAGGTTCCACCAACGGTCGGCAGCGCGTGCGTTCAAACGGAATGCCTAAGCTCGTCTCCCCTGAGGGTTTTCCTAATTTCTCTGTGCCAGGGAATAGTAGGGGGGTTTGCAGGATATCCCAGGGACATACGCTGCCTCGCCAATGTCAGGGAATGTATTTCCCGGACTTCCCGAACAGGGAAAACCTGTGAATGAAGAGAGCTGCGTGGAGTTGTCTCTCGAGCTCCCCCACGCACTGACAATGTTTCCGGAATCCTGAGCGTGGGGAGGTTCCACCATTTGTCGGCAACGCGTGGGTTCTAACGGAATGCCTAAGCTCGTCTCCCCTGAGGGTTTTCGTAATGTGTCAGTGCCAGGGAATGTTAGGGGGGTTTGCAGGATATCCCAGTGTCATACGCTGCCTCCCCAAGGTCAGGGAAGCTATTTCCCGGACTTCCCCGAACAGGGAACTCCTGTGAATGAAGAGAGCTGCGTGGAGTTGTCTCTCGAGCTCCCCCACGCACTGACAAAGTTTCCGGAATGCTGAGCGTGGGGAGGTTCCACCAACGGTCGGCAGCGCGTGGGTTCTAACGGAATGCCTAAGCTCGCCTCCCCTGAGGGTTTTCCTAATGTGTCTGTGCCAATGAATGCTAGGGGTGATTGCAGGATATCCCAGTCACCGAGGCTGCCTCCCCAAGGTCAGGGAAACTATTTCCCGGACTTCCCCGAACAGGGAACACCTGTGACTGAAGAGAGCTGCGTGGAGTTGTCTCTCGAGCTCCCCGACGCACTGACAATGGTTCCGGAATCCTGAGCGTGGGGAGGTTCCACCAACGGTCGGCAGCGCGTGGGTTCTAACGGAATGCCTAAGCTCGTCTCCCCTGAGGGTTTTCCTAATGTCTCTGTGCCAGGGAATAGTAGGGGAGTTTGCAGGATATCCCAGTGACATACGCTGCCTCCCCAAGGTCAGGGAAGTTATTTCCCGGACTTCCCCGAACAGGGAACTCCTGTGAATGAAGAGAGCTGCGTGGAGTTTTCTCTCGAGGTCCCCCACGCAATGACAATGGTTCCGGAATCCTGAGCGTGGGGAGGTTCCACCAACGGTCGGCAGCGCGTGGGTTCAAACGGAATGCCTAAGCTCGTCTCCCCTGAGTCTTTTCCTAATTTCTCTGTGCCAGGGAATAGTAGGGGACTTTGCAGGATATCCCAGGGACATACGCTGACTCCCCAAGGTCAGGGAAGTTATTTCCCGGACTTCCCCGAACAGGGAACTCCTGTGAATGAAGAGAGCTGCGTGGAGATTTCTCTCGAGCTCCCCCACGCACTGACAATGGTTCCGTAATCCTGAGCGTGGGGAGGTTCCACCAACGGTCGGCAGCGCGTTGGTTCTAACGGAATGCCTAAGCTCGTCTCCCCTGAGGGTGTTCCTAATGTCTCTGTGCCAGGGAACGCTAGGGGTGATTGCAGGATATCCCAGTGACCGAGGCTGTCTCCCCAAGTTCAGGGAAGGTATTTCCCGGACTTCCCCGTACAGGAAACACCTGTGACTGAAGAGAGCTGCGTGGAGTTGTCTCTCGAGCTCCCCCACGCACTGACAATGTTTCCGGAATCCTGAGCGTGGGGAGGTTCCACCAAAGGTTGGCAGCGCGTGGGTTCTAACGGAATGCCTAAGCTCGTCTCCCCTGAGGGTTTTCCTAATTTCTCTGTGCCAGGGAATAGTAGGGGGGTTTGCAGGATATCCCAGTGACATACGCTACCTCCCCAAGGTCAGGGAAGGTATTTCCCGGACTTCCCCGAACAGGGAACTCCTGTGAATGAAGAGAGCTGCGTGGAGTTGTCTCTCGAGCTCCCCCACGCACTGACAATGGTTCCGGAATCCTGAGCGTCGGGAGGTTCCACCAACGGTCGGCAGCGCGTGGGTTCTAACGGAATGCCTAAGCTCTTCTCCCCTGAGGGTTTTCCTAATATCTCTGTGCCAGGGAATGGTAGGGGAGTTTGCAGGATATTCCAGTGACATACGCTGCCTCCCCAAGGTCAGGTACGTTATATCCCAGACTTCCCCGAACAGGGAACTCCTGTGAATGAAGAGAGCTGCGTGGAGTTGTTTCTCGAGCTCCCCCACGCACTGACAATGGTTCCGGAATCCTGAGCGTGGGGAGGTTCCACCAAATGTCGGCAGCGCATGGGTTCTAACGGAATGCCTAAGCTCGTCTCCCCTGAGGGTTTTCCTAATGTCTCTGTGCCAGGGAATGGTAGGGGGGTTTGCAGGATATCCCAGTGACATATGCTGCCTCCCCAAGGTCAGGGAAGGTATTTCCCGGACTTCCCCGAACAGGGAAGACCTGTGACTGAAGAGAGCTGCGTGGAGTTGTCTCTCGAGCTCCCCCACGCACTGACAATGGTTCCGGAATCCTGAGCGTGGGGAGGTTCCACCAACGGTCGGCAGCGCGTGGGTTCTAACGGAATGCCTAAGCTCGTCTCCCCTGAGGTTTTTCCTAATGTGTCTCTGCCAGGGAATGGTAGGGGTGATTGCAGGATATCCCAGTGACCGAGGCTAAATCCCCAAGGTCAGGAAAGTTATTTCTTGGTCTTCCCCGAACAGGGAACTGCTGTGAATGAAGAGAGCTGCGTGAAGTTGTCTCTCGAGCTCCCCCACGCACTGACAATGGTTCCGGAATCCTGAGCGTGGGGAGGTTCCACCAAAGGTCGGCAGCGCGTGGGTTCTAACGGAATGCCTAAGCTCGTCTCCCCTGAGGGTTTTCCTCATATGTCTGTGCCAGGGAATCGTAGGGGGGTTTGCAGGATATCCCAGTGACATACGCTGCCTCCCCAATGTCAGGGAAGGTATTTCCGGGACTTCCCCGAACAGGGAAATCCTGTGAATGAAGAGAGATGCGTGGAGTTGTCTCTCGAGCTCCCCACGCACTGACAATGGTTCCGGAATCCTGAGCTTGGGGAGGTTCCACCTACGGTCGGCAGCGCGTGGGTTCTAACGGAATGCCTAAGCTCGTCTCCCCTGAGGGTTTTCCTAATGTCTCTGTGCCAGGGAAAGTTAGGGGGGTTTGCAGAATATCCCAGTGAAATACGCTGCCTCCCCAAGGTCAGGGAAGGTATTTCCCGGACTTCCCCGTACAGGGAACTCCTGTGAATGAAGAGAGCTGCGTGGAGTTGTCTCTCGAGCTCCCCCACGCACTGACAATGGTTCCGGAATCCTGAGCGTGGGGAGGTTCCACCAACGGTCGGCAGCGCGTGGGTTCAAACGGAATGCCTAAGCTCGTCTCCCCTGAGGATTTTCCTCATATGTCTGTGCCAGGGAATGCTAGGGGGGTTTGCAGGATATCCCAGTGACATACGCTGCCTCCCCAAGGTCAGGGAAGTTATTTCCGGGACTTCCCCGAACAGGGAAATCCTGTGAATGAAGAGAGCTGCGTGGAGTTGTCTCTCGAGCTTCCCCACGCACTGACAATGGTTCCGGAATCCTGAGCGTGGGGAGGTTCCACCAACGGTCGGCAGCTCGTGGGTTCTAACGGAATGCCTAAGCTCGTCTCCCCTGAGGGTTTTCCTAATTTGTCTGTGCCATGGAATGGTAGGGGGTTTTGCAGGATATCCCAGTGACATACGCTTCTTCCCCATGTTCAGGGAAGGTATTTCCGGGAATTCCCCGAACAGGGAACTCCTGTGAATGAAGAGAGCTGCGTGGATTTGTCTCTCGAGCTCCCCCACGCACTGTCAATGGTTCCGGAATTCTGAGCGTGGGGAGTTCCACCAACGGTTGGCAATGCGTGGGTTCTAACGGAATGCCTAAGCTCGTCTCCCCTGAGGATTTTCCTCATATGTCTGTGCCAGGGAATGGTAGGGATGTTTGCAGGATATCCCAGTGACATACGCTGCCTCCCCAAGGTCAGGGAAGTTATATCACAGACTTCCACGAACAGGGAACACCTGTGACTGAAGAGAGCTGCGTGGAGTTGTCTCTCGAGCTCCCCACGCACTGACAATGGTTCCGGAATCCTGAGCGTGGGGAGGTTCCACCAAAGGTCGGCAGCGCATGGGTTCTAACGGAATGCCTAAGCTCGTCTCCCCTGAGGTTTTTCCTAATGTGTCTGTGCCAGGGAATATTAGGGGTGATTGCAGGATATCCCAGTGAACGAGGCTACCTCCCCAAGGTCAGGAAAGTTATTTCTCGGACTTCCCCAAACAGGGAACTCCTGTGAATGAAGAGAGCTGCGTGGAGTTGTCTCTCGAGCTCCCCCACGCACTGACAATATTTCCGGAATCCTGAGCTTGGGGAGGTTCCACAAACGGTCGGCAGCGAGTGGGTTCTAACGGAATGCCTAAGCTCGTCTCCCCTGAGGGTTTTCCAAATGTCTCTGTGCCAGGAAATGCTAGGTGTAATTGCAGGATATCCCAGTGAGCGAGGCTGCCTCCCCAAGTTCAGGGAAGGTATATCCCAGACTTCCAAGAACAGGGAACACCTGTGACTGAAGAGAGCTGCGTGGAGTTGTCTCTCGAGCTCCCCCACGCACTGACAATGGTTCCGGAGTCCTGAGCGTGGGGAGGTTCCACCAAAGGTCGGCAGCGCGTGGGTTCTAACGGAATGCCTAAGCTCATCTCCCCTGAGGGTTTTCCTAATGTCTCTGAGCCAGGGAATGCTAGGGGTGATTGCAGGATATCCCAGTGACCGAGGCTGCCTCCCCAATATCAGGGAAGGTATATCCCAGACTTCCACGTACAGGGAACACCTGTAACTGAAGAGAGCTGCGTGCAGTTGTCTCTCGAGCTCCCCCACGCACTGACAATGGTTCCGGAATCCTGAGCGTAGGGAGGTTCCACAAACGGTCGGCAGCGCGTGGGTTCTTACGGAGTGCCTAATCTCGTCTCCTCTGAGGTTTTTCCTAATTTCTCTGTGCCAGGGAATGCTAGCGGTGATTGCAGGATATCCCAGTGACCGAGGCTGCCTCCCCAAGGTCAGGAAAGCTATTTCTCGGTCTTCCCCTAACAGGGAACTCCTGTGAATATAGAGAGCTGCGTGGAGTTGTCTCTCGAGCTCCCCCACGCACTGATAATGTTTCCGGAATTCTGAGCGTGGGGAGGTTCCACCAACGGTCGGCAGCGCGTGGGTTCTAACGGAATGCCTAATCTCGTCTCCCCTGAGTGTTTTCCTAATTTGTCTGTGCCAGGGAATGGTAGGGGGGTTTGCAGGATATCCCAGTCACCGAGGCTACCTCCCCAAGGTCAGGGAAACTATTTCCCGGACTTCCCCGAACAGGGAACTCCTGTGAATGAAGAGAGCTGCGTGGAGTTGTCTCTCGAGCTCCCCCACGCACTGACAATGGTTCCGGAATCCTGAGCGTGGGGAGGTTCCACCAACGGTCGGCAGCGCGTGGGATCTAACGGAATGCCTAAGCTAGTCTCCCCTGAGGGTTTTCCTAATGTGTCTGTGCCAATGAATGCTAGGGGTGATTGCAGGATATCCCAGTCACCGAGGCTGCCTCCCCCAGGTCAGGGAAACTATTTCCCGGACTGCCCCGAACAGGGAACACCTGTGACTGAAGAGAGCTGCGTGGAGTTGTCTCTCGAGTTCCCCCACGCACTGACAATGGTTCCGGAATCCTGAGCGTGGGGATGTTCCACCAAAGGTCGGCAGCACGTGGGTTCTAACGGAATGCCTAAGCTCGTCTCCCCTGAGGGTTTTCCTAATTTGTCTGTGCCAGGGACTGGTAGGGGTGATTGCAGGATATCCCAGTGTCCGAGGCTGCCTCCCCAAGGTCAGGGAAGCTATTTCCTGGACTTCCCCGAACAGGGAACACCTGGGAATGAAGAGAGCTGCGTGGAGTTGTCTCTCGAGCTCCCCCACGCACTGACAATGGTTCCGGAATCCTGAGCGTGGGGAGGTTCCACCAACGGTCGGCAGCGCGTGGGTTCTAACAAAATGCCTAAGCTCGTCTCCCCTGAGGGTTTTCCTAATGTGTCTGTGCCAGGGAATGGTAGGGAGGATTGCATGATATCCCAGTGACCGAGGCTACATCCCCAAGGTCAGGAAAGGTATTTATCGGACTTCCCCGAACAGGGAACATCTGTGACTGAAGAGAGCTGCGTGGAGTTGTCTCTCGAGCTCCCCCATGCACTGACAATGGTTCCGGAATCCTGAGCGTGGGGAGGTTCCAACAAAGGTCGGCAGCGCGTGGGCTCTAACGGAATGCCTAAGCTCGTCTCCCCTTAGGGTTTTCCTAATGTGTCTGTGCCAGGGAATGGTAGGGGGATTTGCAGGGTATCCCAGTGACATACGCTGCCTCCCCAAGGTCAGGGAAGGTATTTCCGGGACTTCCCCGAACAGGGAACTCCTGTGAATTAAGAGAGCTGCGTGGAGTTGTCTCTCGAGCTCCCCCACGCACTGACAATGGTTCCGGAATCCTGAGCATGGGGAGGTTCCACAAACGGTCGGCAGCGCGTGGGTTCTAACGGAATGCCTAAGCTCGTCTCCCCTGAGTGTTTTCCAAATATCTCTGTGCCAGAGAATGTTAGGGGTGATTGCAGGATATCCCAGTGACCGAGGCTGCCTCCCCAAGGTCAGGGAAGTTATTTCTCGGAATTCCCCGAACAGGGAACACCTGTGACTGAAGAGAGCTGCGTGGTGTTGTCTCTCGTGCTCCCCCACGCACTGACAATGGTTCCGGAATCCTGAGCGTGGGGAGGTTCCACCAGTGGGCGGCAGGGCGTGGGTTCTAACGGAAAGCATAAGCTCGTCTCCCCTGAGCGTTTTCCTAATGTCTCTGTGCCAGGGAATGCTAGGGGTGATTGCAGGATATCCCAGTGTCCGTGGCTGCCTCCCCAAGGTCAGGGAAGGTATATCCCAGACTTCCAAGAACATGGGACACCTGTGACTGAAGAGAACTGCGTGGACTTGACTCTAGATCTCCCCCACGCACTGACAATGGTTCCGGAATCCTGAGCGTGGGGAGGATCCACCAACGGTCGGCAGCGCGTGGGTTCTAACGGAATGCCTAAGCTCGTCTCCCCTGAGGGTTTTCTTAATGTCTCTGAGCCAGGGAATGCTTGGGGTGATTGCAGGATATCACAGTGACCGTGGCTGTCTCCCAAATATCAGGGAAGTTATATCCCAGACTTCCACGAACAGGGAACACCTGTGACAGAAGAGAGCTGCGTGGAGTTTTCTCTCGAGCTCCCCCACGCACTGACAATGGTTCCGGAATCCTGAGCGTGGGGAGGATCCACCAGCGGTCGGCAGCGCGTGGGTTCTAACGGAATGCCTATGCTCGTCTCCCCTGAGGGTTTTCCTAATGTCTCTGTGGCAGGGAATGGTAGGGGGGTTTGCAGGATATCCCAGTGACATACACTGCCTCCCCAAGGTCAGGGAAGCTTTTTCCCGGACTTAACAGAACAGGGAACTCCTGTGAATGAAGAGAGCTGCGTGGAGTTGTCTCTAGAGCTCCCCCACGCACTGACAACGTTTCCGGAATCCTGAGCTTGGGGAGGTTCCACCAACGGTCGGCAGCGCTTGGGTTCTAACGGAATTCCTAAGCTCGTCTCCCCTGAGGGTTTTCTTAATGTGTCTATGCCAGGAAATGTTAGGGGGGTTTGCAGGATATCCCAGTGAAATACGCTGCCTCCCCAAGTTCAGGGAAGTTATTTCCCGGACTTCCCCGAACAGGGAACACCTGTGAATGAAGAGAGCTGCGTGGGGTTTTCTCACGAGCTCCCCCACGCAGTGACAATGGTTCCGGAATCCTGAGCGTGGGGAGGATCCACCAACGGTCGGCAGCGCGTGGGTTCTAACCGAATGCCTAAGCTCGTCTCCCCTGAGGTTTTTCCTAATTTCTCTGTGCCAGGGAATGGTAGGGGGGTTTGCAGGATTCCCAGTGAAGTACACTGGCTCCCCAAGGTCAGGGATGGTATTTCCCGGACTTCCCCGAACAGGGAACACCTGTGACTGAAGAGAGCTGCTTGGAGTTGTCTCTCGAGCTCCCCCTCGCACTGAAAATGGTTCCGGAATCCTGACTGTGGGGAGGTTCCACCAACGGTCGGCAGCGTGCGGGTTCTAACAGAATGCCTAAGCTCGTCTCCCCTGAGGTTTTTACTAATGTCTCTTTGCCAGGGAATGCTAGGGGTGATTGCAGGATATCCCAGTGGCCGAGGCTGCCTCCCCAAGGTCAGGTAAGTTATATCCCGGACTTCCACGAACAGGGAAAACCTGTGACTGAAGAGAGCTGCGTGGAGTTGTCTCTCGAGCTCCCCCACGCACTGACAATGGTTCCGGAATCCTGACCGTGGGGAGGTTCCACCAACGGTCGGCAGCGCGTCGGTTCAAACGGAATGCCTAAGCTCGCTCCCCTGAGTGTTTTCCTAATGTCTCTGTGCCAGGGAATAGTAGGGGGGTTTGCAGGATATCCCAGTGACATACGCTGCCTCGCCAAGGTCAGGGAATGTATTTTATAGACTTCCCCGAACAGGGAACTCCTGTGAATGAAGAGAGCTGCGTGGAGTTGTCTCTCGAGCTCCCCCACGATCTGACAATGTTTCCGGAATCCTGAGCGTGGGGAGGTTCCACCATTAGTCGGCAGCGCGTGGGTTCTAACGGAATGCCTAAGCTCGTCTCCCTTGAGGGTTTTCCTAATGTGTCTGTGCCAGGGAATGTTAGGGGGGTTTGCAGGATATCCCAGTGAAATACGCTGCCTCCCCAAGGTCAGGGAAGGTATTTCCCGGACTTCCCCGAACAGGGAACTCCTGTGAATGAAGAGAGCTGCGTGGAGTTGTCTCTCGAGCTCCCCCACGCACTGACAATGCTTCCGGAATCCTGAGCGTGGGGAGGTTCCACCAACGGTCGGCAGCGCGTGGGTTCTAACGGAATGCCTATGCTCGTCTCCCCTGAGGGTTTTCCTAATGTCTCTGTGCCAGGGAATGCTAGGGGTGATTGCAGGATATCCCAGTGACCGAGGCTGCCTCCCCAAGTTCAGGGAAGTTATTTCCCGGACTTCCCTGAACAGGGAACACCTGTGACTGAAGAGAGCTGCGTGGTGTTGTCTCTCGAGCTCCCCCACGCACTGACAATGTTTCCGGAATCCTGAGCGTGGGGAGGTTAAACCAACGGTCGGCAACACGTGTGTTCTAACGGAATGCCTAAGCTCGTCTCCCCTGAGGGTTTTCCGAATGTCTCTGTGCCAGGGAATGGTAGGGGGGTTTGCAGGATATCCCAGTGACATACGCTGCCTCCCCAAGGTCAGGGAAGTTATTTCCCGGACATCCCCGAACAGGGAACTCCTGTGAATGAAGAGAGCTGCGTGGAGTTTTCTCTCGAGCTCCCCCACGCACTGACAATGGTTCCGGAATCCTGAGCGTGGGGAGGTTCCACCAACGGTCGGCAGCGCGTGAGTTCAAACGGAATGCCTAAACTCGTCTCCCCTGAGGTTTTTCCTAATTTGTCTCTGCCAGGGAATGTTAGGGGGGTTTGCAGGATATCCCGGTGACATACGCTGCCTCCCCAAGGTCAGGGAAGGTATTTCCCGGACTTCCCCGAACAGGGAACTCCTGTGAATGAAGAGAGCTGCGTGGAGTTTTCTCTCGAACTCCCCCACGCACTGACAATGTTTCCGGAATCCTGAGCGTGGGGAGGTTCCACCAACGGTCGGCAGCGCGTGGGATCTAACGGAATGCCTAAGCTCGTCTCCCCTGAGGGTTTTCCTAATGTGTCTGTGCCAATGAATGCTAGGGGTGATTGCAGGATATCCCAGTCACCGAGGCTGCCTCCCCCAGGTCAGTGAAACTATTTCCCGGACTTCCCCGTACAGGGAACACCTGTGACTGAAGAGAGCTGCGTGGAGTTGTCTCTCGAGCTCCCCGACGCACTGACAATGGTTCCAGAATTCTGAGCGTGGGGAGGTTACATCAACGGTCGGCAGCGCGTGGGTTCAAACGGAATGCCTAAGCTCGTCTCCCCTGAGGGTTTTCCTAATATCTCTGTGCCAGGGAATAGTAGGGGACATTGCAGGATATCCCAGGGACATACGCTGCCTCCCCAAGGTCAGGGAAGTTATTTCCCGGACTTCCCCGAACAGGGAACTCCTGTGAATGAAGAGAGCTGCATGGAGTTTTCCCTCGAGCTCCCCCACGCAATGACAATTGTTCCGTAATCCTGAGCGTGGGGAGGTTCCACCAACGGTCGGCAGCGCGTTGGTTCTAACGGAATGCCTAAGCTCGTCTCCCCTGAGGGTGTTCCTAATGTCTCTGTGCCAGGGAATGCTAGGGGTGATTGCAGGATATCCCAGTGCCCGAGGCTGGCTCCCCAAGGTTAGGGAAGCTATTTCCCGGACTTCCCCGTACAGGAAACACCTGTGACTGAAGAGAGCTGCGTGGAGTTGTCTCTCGAGCTCCCCCACGTACTGACAATGGTTCCGGAATCCTGAGCATGGGGAGGTTCCACCAACGGTCGGCAGCGCGTGGGTTCTAACGGAATGCCTAAGCTCGCCTCCCCTGAGGTTTTTCCTAATATCTCTGTGCCAGGGAATAGTAGGGGGGTTTGCAGGATATCCCAATGACATACGCTGCCTCCCCAAGGTCAGGAAAGGTATTTCCCGGACTTCCCCGAACAGGGAACTCCTGTGAATGAAGAGAGCTGTGTGGAGTTGTCTCTCGAGATCACCCACGTACTGACAATGGTTCCGGAATCTTGAGCGTGGGGAGGTTCCACCAACGGTCGGCAGCGCGTTGATTCTAACGGAATGCCTAAGCTCGTCTCCCCTGAGGATTTTCCTAATATCTCTGTGCCAGGGAATGGTAGGGGGGTTTGCAGGATATCCCAGTTACATACGCTGCCTCCCCAAGGTCAGGGATGGTATTTCCCGGACTTCCCCAAACAGGGAACTCCTGTGAATGAAGAGAGATGCGTGGAGTTGTCTCTCGAGCTCCCCCACGCACTGACAATGGTACTGGAATCCTGAGCGTGGGGAGGTTCCACCAACGGTCGGGAGCGCGTGGGTTCTAACGGAATGCCTAAGCTCGTCTCCCCTGAGGGTTTTCCTAATTTGTCTGTGCCAGGGAATGGTAGGGGCGTTTGCAGGATATCCCAGTGACATACGCTGCATTCCCAAGGTCAGGGAAGGTATTTCCCGGACTTCCCCGAACAGGGAACTCCTGTGAATGAAGAGAGCTGCGTGGAGATGTCTCTCGAACTCCCCCACGCACTAACAATGGTTCCGGAATGCTGAGCGTGGGGAAGTTCCACCAATCGGTCGGCAGTACGTGGGTTCTAACGGAATGACTAAGCTCGTCTCCCCTGAGGGTTTTCCTAATGTGTCTGTGCCAGGGAATGGTAGGGGTGATTGCAGGATATCCCAGTGTCCGAGGCTGCCTCCCCAAGGTCAGGGAAGCTATTTCCTGGACTTCCCCGAACAGGGAACACCTGTGACTGAAGAGAGCTGCGTGGAGTTGTCTCTCGAGCTCCCCCACGCACTGATAATGCTTCCGGATTCCTGAGCGTGGGGAGGTTCCATCAACGGTCGGGAGAGTGTGGGTTCTAACGGAATGCCTATGGTCGTCTCCCCTGAGGATTTTACTAATGTCTCTGTGCCAGGGAATGCTAGGGGTGATTGCAGGATATCCCAGTGACCGAGGCTGCCTCCCCAAGGTCAGGTAAGTTATATCCCAGACTTCCACGAACAGGGAACACCTGTGATTGAAGAGAGCTGCGTGGAGTTGTCTCTCGAGCTCCCACACGAACTGACAATGTTTCCGGAATCCTGAGCGTGGGGAGGTTCCACCAACGGTCGGCAGCGCGTGGGTTCTAACGGAATGCCTATGCTCGTCTCCCCTGAGGGTTTTCCTAATGTCTCTGTGCCAGGGAATGCTAGGGGTGATTGCAAGATATCCCAGTGACCGAGGCTGCCTCCCCAAGGTCAGGGAAGGTATTTCCCGGACTTCCCTGAACAGGGAACACCTGTGACTGAAGAGAGCTGCGTGGTGTTGTCTCTCGAGCTCCCCCACGCACTGACAATGTTTCCGGAATCCTGAGAGTGGGGAGGTTCCACCAACGATCGGCAGCACGTGTGTTCTAACGGAATGCCTAAGCTCGTCTCCCCTGAGGGTTTTCCTAATGTCTCTGTGCCAGGGAATGATAGGGGTGTTTGCAGGATATCCCAGTGACATACGCTGCCTCCCCAAGGTCAGGGAAGTTATTTCCCGGACTTCCCCGAACAGGGAACTCCTGTGAATGAAGAGAGCTGCGTGGAGTTTTCTCCGAGCTCCCCCACGCAATGACAATGGTTCCGGAATCCTGAGCGTGGGGAGGTTCCACCAACGGTCGGCAGCGCGTGGGTTCTAACGGAATGCCTAAGCTCGTCTCCCCTGAGGTTTTTCCTAATTTGTCTGTGCCAGGGAATGGTAGGGGGGTTTGCAGGATATCCCAGTGACATACGCTGCATTCCCAAGGTCAGGGAAGGTATTTCCCGGACTTCCCCGAACAGGGAACTCCTGTGAATGAAGAGAGCTGCGTGGAGTTGTCTCTCGAACTCCCCCACGCACTGACAATGGTTCCGGAATGCTGAGCGTGGGGAAGTTCCACCAATCGGTCGGCAGTTCGTGGGTTCTAACGGAATGCCTAAGCTCGTCTCCCCTGAGGGTTTTCCTAATGTGTCTGTGCCAGGGAATGTTAGGGGTGATTGCAGGATATCCCAGTGACCGAGGCTACCTCCCCAAGGTTAGGAAAAGTATATCTCGGACTTCCCCGAACAGGGAACTCCTGTGAATGAAGAGAGATGCGTGGAGATGTCTCTCGAGCTCCCCCACGCACTGACAATGGTTCCGGAATGCTGAGCGTGGGGAGGTTCCACCAACTGTCGGCAGCGCGTGGGTTCTAACGGAATGCCTAAGCTCGTCTCCCCTGAGAGTTTTCCTAATCTCTCTGTGCCAGGGAATGGTAGGGGGGTTTGCAGGATATCCCAGGGACATACGCTGCCTCCCCAATGTCAGGGAAGGTATTTCCCGGACATCCCCGAACAGGGAACTCCTGTGAATGAAGAGAGCTGCGTGGAGTTGTCTCTCGAGCTCCCACACGCACTGACAATGCTTCCGGATTCCTGAGCGTGGGGAGGTTCCATCAACGGTCGGGAGCGTGTGGGTTCTAACGGAATGCCTATGCTCGTCTCCCCTGAGGGTTTTACTAATGTCTCTGTGCCAGGGAATGCTAGGGGTGATTGCAGGATATCCCAGTGACCGAGGCTGACTCCCCAAGGTCAGGTACGTTATATCCCAGACTTCCACGAACAGGGAACACCTGTGATTGAAGAGAGCTGCGTGGAGTTGTCTCTCGAGCTCCCCCACGCACTGACAATGGTTCCGGAATCCTGAGAATGGGGAGGTTCCACCAACGGTCGTCAGCACGTGGGTTCTAACGGAATGCCAAAGCTCGTCTCCCCTGAGGGTTTTCCTAATGTGTCTGTGCCAGGGATTGGTAGGGGTGATTGCAGGATATCCCAGTGACCGAGGCTACCTCCCCAAGTTCAGGAAAAGTATATCTCGGACTTCCCCGAACAGGGAACTCCTGTGAATGAAGAGAGCTGCGTGGAGTTGTCTCTCGATCTCCCCCACGCACTGACAATTGTTCCGGAATCCTGAGCGTGGGGAGGTTCCCCCAACGGTCGGGAGCGTGTGGGTTCTAACGGAATGCCTAAGCTCGTCTCCCCTGAGGTTTTTACTAATTTCTCTTTGCCAGGGAATGCTAGGAGTGATTGCAGGATATCCCAGTGACCGAGGCTGCCTCCCCAAGATCAGGTAAGTTATATCCCAGACTTCCACGAACAGGGAACACCTGTGACTGAAGAGAGCTGCGTGCAGTTGTCTCTCGAGCTCCCCAACGCACTGACAATGGTTCCGGTATCCTGAGCGTGGGGAGGTTCCACCAACGGTCGGCAGCGCGTGGGTTCAAACGGAATGCCTAAGCTCGCTCCTCTGAGGGTTATCCTAATATCTTTTTGCCAGGGAATAGTAGGGGGGTTTGCAGGATATCCCAGGGACATACGCTGACTCGCCAAGGTCAGGGAATGTATTTTCCGGACTTCCCCGAACAGGGAACTTCTGTGAATGAAGAGAGCTGCGTGGAGTTGTCACTCGAGCTCCCCCACGAACTGACATTGTTTCCGGAATCCTGAGCGTGGGGAGGTTCCACCATTTGTCGGCAGCGCGTGGGTTCAAACGGAATGCCTAAGCTCGTCTCCCCTAGGGTTTTCCTAATATCTCTGTGCCAGGGAATGGTAGGGGGGTTTGCAGGATATCCCAGTGACATACGCTGACTCCCCAAGGTCAGGGAAGGTATTTCCCAGACTTCCCCGTACAGGGAAAACCTGTGACTGAAGAGAGCTGCGTGGAGTTGTCTCTCGAGCTCCCCCACGCACTGACAATGGTTCCGGAATCTTGAGCGTGGGGAGGTTCCACCAACGATCGGCAGCGCGTGGGTTCTAACGGAATGCCTAAGCTCGTCTCCCCTGGGAGTTTTCCTAATGTGTCTGTGCCAGGGAATGGTAGGGGTGATTGCATGATATCCCAGTGACGGAGGCTAACTCCCCAAGGTCAGGAAAGTTATTTCTCGGACTTCCCCGAACAGGGAACTCCTGTGAATGAAGAGAGCTGCGTGGAGTTGTCTCTCGAGCTCCCCCACGCACTGAAAATGGTTCCGGAATCCTGAGCGTGGGAAGGTTCCTCCAACGGTCGGCAGCGCGTGGGTTCTAACGGAATGCCTAAGCTCGTCTCCCCTGAGGGTTTTCCTAATGTCTCTGTGCCAGGGAATGCTAGGGGTGATTGCAGGATATCCCAGTGGCCAAGGCTGCCTCCCCAAGGTCAGGGAAATTATATCCCAGACTTCCACGAACAGGGAACACCTGTGACTGAAGAGAGATGCGTGGAGTTGTCTCTCGAGCTCCCCCACGCACTGACAATGGTTCCGGAATCCTGAGCGTGGGGAGGTCCCACCAACGGTCGGCAGCGCGTGGGTTCTAACAAAATGCCTAAGCTCGTCTCCCCTGAGGGTTTTCCTAATGTGTCTGTGCCAGGGAATGGTAGGGGGGATTGCAGGATATCCCAGTGACCGAGGCTACATCCCCAAGGTCTGGAAAGGTATTTCTCGGACTTCCCCGAACAGGGAAAACCTGTGACTGAAGAGAGCTTCGTGGAGTTGTCTCTCGAGCTCCCCCATGCACTGACAATATTTCCGGAATCCTGAGCGTGGGGAGGTTCCACCAAAGGTCGGCAGCGCGTGGGCTCGAACGGAATGCCTAAGCTCGTCTCCACTTAGGGTTTTCCTAATGTGTCTGTGCCAGGGAATGGTAGGGGGATTTGCAGGATATCCCAGTGACATACGCTGCCTCCCCAAGGTCAGGGAAGGTATTTCCGGGACTTCCCCGAACAGGGAACTCCTGTGAATTAAGAGAGCTGCGTGGAGTTGTCTCTCGAGCTCCCCCACGCACTGACAATGGTTCCGGAATCCTGAGCAAGGGGAGGTTCCACCAACGGTCGACAGCACGTGGGTTCTAACGTAATGCCTATGCTCGTCTCCCGTGAGTGTTTTCCTAATGTGACTGTGCCAGGGAATGGTAGGGGGGTTTGCAGGATATCCCAGTGACATAAGCTGCCTCCCCAAGGTCAGTGAAGTTATTTCCCGGACTTCCCCGAACAGGGAACTTCTGTGAATGAAGAGAGCTGCGTGGAGTTGTCTCTCGAGCTCCCCCACGCACTGACAATGGTTCCGGAATCCTGAGCGTGGGGAGGTTCGACCAATGGTCGGCAGCGCGTGGGTTCTAACGGAATGCCTAAGCTCGTCTCCCCTGAGGGTTTTCCTAATGTGTCTGTGCCAGGGAATGTTAGGGGGGTTTGCAGGATATCCCAGTGACATACGCTGCCTCCCCAAGGTCAGGGAAGGTATTTCCCGGACTTCCCCGTACAGGGAACTCCTGTGAATGAAGAGAGCTTCGTGGAGTTGTCTCTCGAGCTCCCCCACGCACTGACAATGGTTCCGGAATCCTGAGCGTGGGGAGGTTCCAACAACGGTCGGCAGCGCGTGGGTTCTAACGGAATGCTTAAGCTCGTCTCCCCTGAGGGTTTTCCTAATGTCTCTGTGCCTGGGAATGCTAGGGGTGATTGCAGGATATCCCAGTGAATGAGGCTGCCTCCCCAATGTCAGTGAAGGTATTTCCCGGACTTCCCCGAAAAGGGAAATCCTGTGAATGAAGAGAGCTGCGTGGAGTTGTCTCTCGAGCTCCCCCACGCACTGACAATATTTCCGGAATCCTGAGCGTGGGGAGGTTCCACGAACGGTCGGCAGCGCGTGGGTTCTAACTGAATGCCTAAGCTCGTCTCCCCTGAGGTTTTTCCTAATGTCTCTGTGCCAGGGAATGCTAGGGGTGATTGCAGGATATCCCAGTGACCGAGGCTGCCTCCCCAAGATCAGGAAAGGTATTTCTCGGACTTCCCCGAACACGGAACTCCTGTGAATGAAGAGAGCTGCGTGGAGTTGTCTCTCGAGCTCCCCTACGCACTGATATTGGTTCCGGAATCCTGAGCGTGGGGAGTTTCCACCAACGGTCGGCAGCACGTGGGTTCTAACGGAATGCCTAAGCTCGTCTCCCCTGAGGGTTTTCCTAATGTCTCTGTGCCAGGGAATGCTAGGGGTGATTGCAGGATATCCCAGTGACCGAGGCTGCCTCCCCAAGTTCAGGAAAGCTATTTCCGGGACTTCCCCGAACAGGGAACTCCTGTGAATGAAAAGAGCTGCGTGGAGTTATCTCTCGAGATCCCCTACGCACTGATATTGGTTCCGGAATCCTGAGCGTGGGGAGTTTCCACCAACGGTCGGCAGCGCGTGGGTTCTAACGGAATGCCTAAGCTCGTCTCCCCTGAGGGTTTTCCTAATGTCTCTGTGCCAGGGAATGGTAGGGGGGTTTGCAGAATATCCCAGTGACATACGCTGCCTCCCCAAGTTCAGGGAAGGTATTTCCCCGACTTTCCCGAACAGGGAACTCCTGTGAATGAAGAGAGCTGCGTGGAGATGTCTCTCGAGCTCCCCCACGCACTGACAATGGTTCCGGAATCCTGAGCGTGGGGAGGTTCCACCAACGGTCGGCAGCGCGTGGGTTCTAACGGAATGCCTAAGCTCGTCTCCCCTGAGGGTTTTCCTAATGTCTCTGTGCCAGGGAATGGTAGGGGAGTTTGCAGGATTTCCCAGTGGCATACGCTGCCTCCCCAAGTCAGGGAAGGTATTTCCCGGACTTCCCCGAAAAGGGAACTCCTGTGAATGAAGAGAGCTGCGTGGAGTTGTCTCTCGAGCTCCCCCACGCACTGAGAATGTTTCCGGAATCCTGAGCGTGGGGAGGTTCCACCAAAGGTCGGCAGCGCGTGGGTTCTAACGAAATGCCTAAGCTCGTCTCCCCTGAGGGTTTTCCTAATGTCTCTGTGCCAGGGAAAGCTAGGGGTGATTGCAGGATATCCCAGTGTCCGAGGCTGCCTCCCCAAGGTCAGGAAAAGTATTTCTCAGACTTCCCCGCACAGCGAACTCCTGTGAATGAAGAGAGCTGCGTGGAGTTGTCTCTCGAGCTCCCCTACGCACTGACATTGGTTCCGGATTCCTGAGAGTGGGGAGGTTCCACCAACGGTCGGCAGCGCGAGGGTTCTAACGGAATGCCTAAGCTCGTCTCCCCTGAGGGTTTTCCTAATGTCTCTGTGCCAGGGAATGGTAGGGGGGTTTGCAGAATATCCCAGTGACATACGCTGCCTCCCCAATTTCAGGGAAGGTATTTCCCCGACTTTCCCGAACAGGGAACTCCTGTGAATGAAGAGAGCTGCGTGGAAATGTCTCTCGAGCTCCCCCACGCACTGACAATTGTTCCGGAAACCTGAGCGTGGGGAGGTTCCACCAACGGTCGGCAGCGCGTGGGATCTAACGGAATGCCTAAGCTCGTCTTCCCTGAGGGTTTTCCTAATGTGTCTGTGCCAGGGAATGGTAGGGGTGATTGCAGGATATCCCAGTGACCGAGGCTACCTCCCCAAGGTCAGGAAAGGTATTTCTCGGACTTCCCCGAACAGGGAACCCCTGTGACTGAAGAGAGCTGCGTGAAGATGTCTCTCGAGCTCCCCCACGCACTGACAATGTTTCCGGAATAGTGAGCGTGGGGAGGTTCCATCAACGGTCGGCAGCGCGTTGGTTCTAACGGAATGCCTAAACTCGTCTCCCCTGAGGGTTTTCCTAATGTCTCTGTGCCAGGGAATGCTAGGGGTGATTGCAGGATATCCCAGTGACCGAGGCTGCCTCCCCAAGATCAGGGAATGTATATCCCAGACTTCCACGAACAGGGAACACCTGTGACTGAAGAGAGCTGCGTGGAGTTGTCTCTCGAGCTCCCCCATGCACTGACATTGGTTCCGGAATCCTGAGCGTGGGGAGGTTCCACCAACGGTCGGCAGCTGGTGGGTTCTAACGGAATGCATAAGCTCGTCTCCCCTGAGGGTTTTCCTAATGTCTCTGTGCCAGGGAATGGTAGGGGGGTTTGCAGTATATCCCAGTGACATACGCTGCCTCCCCAAGGTCAGGGAATGTATTTCCAGGACTTCTCCGAACAGGGAACACCTGTGACTGAAGAGAGCTGCGTGGAGTTGTCTCTCGAGCTCCCCCACGCACTGACAATGTTTCCGGAATCCTGAGCGTGGGGAGGTACCACCAACGGTCGGCAGCGCGTGGGTTCTAACGGAATGCCTAAGCTCGTCTCCCCTGAGGGTTTTCCTCATATGTCTGTGCCAGGGAATCGTAGGGGGGTTTGCAGGATATCTCAGTGACATACGCTGCATCCCCAATGTCAGGGAAGGTATTTCCGGGACTTCCCCGAACAGGGAAATCCTGTGAATGAAGAGAGCTGTGTGGAGTTGTCTCTCGAGCTCCCCCACGCACTGACAATGGTTCCGGAATCCTGAGCGTGGGGAGGTTCCACCAACGGTCGGCAGCGCGTGGGTTCTAACGGAATGCCTAAGCTCGTCTCCCCTGAGGGTTTTCCTAATGTCTCTGTGCCAGGGAAAGGTAGGGATGTTTGCAGGATATCCCAGTGACATACGCTGCCTCCCCAAGGTCAGGGAAGGTATTTCCCGGACTTCCCCGAACAGGGAACTCCTGTGAATGAAGAGAGCTGCGTGAGTTGTCTCTCGAGCTCCCCCACGCACTGACAATGATTCCGGAATCCTGAGCGTGGGGAGGTTCCACCAACGGTCGGCAGCGCGTGGGTTCTAACGTAATGCCTAAGCTCGTCTCCCCTGAGGGTTTTCCTAATGTCTCTGTGCCAGGGAATGGTAGGGGGGTTTGCAGGATATCCCAGTGACATACGCTGCCTCCCCAAAGTCAGGGAAGGTATTTCACGGACTTCCCCGAACAGGGAACACCTGTGACTGAAGAGAGCTGCGTGGAGTTGTCTCTCGAGCTCCCCCACGCACTGACAATGGTTCCGGAATCCTGAGGGTGGGGAGGTTCCACCAACGGTCGGCAGCGCGTGGGTTCTAACGGAATGCCTAAGCTCGTCTCCCCTGAGGGTTTTCCTAATGTCTCTGTGCCAGGGAATGCTAGGGGTGATTGCAGGATATCCCAGTGACCGAGGCTGCCTCCCCAAGGTCAGGGAAGTTATATCCCAGACTTCCACGAAAAGGGAACACCTGTGACTGAAGAGAGCTGCGTGGAGTTGTCTCTCGAGCTCCCCAACGCACTGACAATGGTTCCGGAATCCTGAGCGTGGGGAGGTTCCACCAACGGTCGGCAGCGCATGGGTTCTAACGGAATGCCTAAGCTCGTCTCCCCTGAGAGTTTTCCTAATGTGTCTGTGCCAGGGAATGCTAGGGGTGATTGCAGGATATCCCAGTGACCGAGGCTGCCTCCCCAAGGTCAGGGAAGTTATATCCCAGACTTCCACGAAAAGGGAACACCTGTGACTGAAGAAAGCTGCGTGGAGTTGTCTCTCGAGCTCCCCAACGCACTGACAATGGTTCCGGAATCCTGAGCGTGGGGAGGTTCCACCAACGGTCGGCAGCGCATGGGTTCTAACGGAATGCCTAAGCTCGTCTCCCCTGAGAGTTTTCCTAATGTGTCTGTGCCAGGGAATGGTAGGGGGGTTTGCAGGATATCCCAGTGTCATACGTTGCCTCCCCAAGTTCAGGGAAGGTATTTCCGGTACTTCCCCGAACAGGGAACTCCTGTGAATGAAGAGAGCTGCGTGGAGTTGTCTCTCGAGCTCCCCCACGCACTGACAATGGTTCCGGAATCCTGATCGTGGGGAGGTTCCACCAACGGTCGGCAGCGCGTGGGTTCTAACGGAATTCCTAAGCTCGCCTCCCCTGAGGATTTTCCTAATGTCTCTGTGCCAGGGAATGCTAGGGGTGATTGCAGGATATCCCAGTGACCGAGGCTGCCTCCCCAAGGTCAGGAAAGATATTTCTCGGACTTCCCCGAACAGGGAACTCCTGTGAATGAAGAGAGCTGCGTGGAGTTTTCTCTCGAGCTCCCCCACGCACTGACAATGGTTCCGGAATCCTGAGCGTGGGGAGGTTCCACCAACGGTCGGCAAAGCGTGGGTTCTAACGGAATGATTAAGCTCGTCTCCCCTGAGGCTTTTCCTAATGTCTCTGTGCCAGGGAATGCTAGGGGTGATTGCAGGATATCACAGTGACCGAGGCTGCCTCCCCAAGGTCAGGGAAGTTATATCCCAGACTTCCACGATCAGGGAACACCTGTGACTGAAGAGAGCTGCGTGGAGCTGTCTCTCAAGCTCCCCCACGCAGTGACAATGGTTCCGGAATCCTGAGCGTGGGGAGGTTCCACCAACGGTCGGCAGCGCGTGGGTTCTAACGGAATGCCTAAGCTCGTCTCCCCTGAAGGTTTTCCTAATTTATCTGTGCCAGGGAATTGTAGGGGGGTTTGCAGGATATCCCAGTTACATACGCTGCCTCCCTAAGGTCAGGGAAGGTATTTCACGGACTTCCCCGAACAGGGAACACCTGTGACTGAAGAGAGCTGCGTGGAGTTGTCTCTCGAGCTCCCCCACGCACTGACAATGGTTCCGGAATCCTGAGCGTGGGGAGGTTCCACCAACGGTCGGCAGCGCGTGGGTTCTAACGGAATGCCTAAGCTCGTCTCCCCTGAGGGTTTTCCTAATGTCTCTGTGCCAGGGAATGCTAGGGGTGATTGCAGGATATCCCAGTGACCGAGGCTGCCTCCCCAAGGTCAGGGAATGTATATCCCAAACTTCCACGAACAGGGAACATCTGTGACTGAAGAGAGCTGCGTGGAGTTGTCTCTCGAGCTCCCCCACGCACTGACAATGGTTCCGGAATCCTGAGCGTGGGGAGGTTCCACCAACGGTCGGCAGCGCGTGGGTTCTAACGGAATGCCTAAGCTCGTCTCCCCTGAGGGTTTTCCTAATGTGTCTGTGCCAGGGAATGGTAGGGGGATTTTCAGGATATCCCAGTGACATACGCTGCCTCCCCAAGTTAAGGGAAGGTATTTCCGGGACTTCCCCGAACAGGGAACTCCTGTGACTGAAGAGAGCTGCGTGGAGTTGTCTCTCGAGCTCCCCCACGCACTGACAATTGTTCCGGAATCCTGAGCGTGGGGAGGTTCCACCAAAGGTCGGCAGCGAATGGGTTCTAACGGAATGCCTTAGCTCGTCTCCCCTGAGGGTTTTCCTAATATCTCTGTGCCAGGGAATGTTAGGGGGGTTTGCAGGATATCCCAGTGACATACGCTGCCTCCCCAAGGTCAGGGAAGGTATTTCCCGGACTTCCCCGAACAGGGAACACCTGTGAATGAAGAGAGCTGCGTGGAGTTGTCTCTCGAGTTTCCCCACGCACTGACAATGGTTCCGGAATCCTGAGCGTGGGGAGGTTCCACCAACGGTCGGCAGGGCGTGGGTTCTAACGGAATGCCTAAACTCGTCTCCCCTGACGGTTTTCCTAATGTGTATGTGCCAGGGAATGGTAGGGGTGAATGCAGGATATCCCAGTTACCGAGGTTACCTCCCCAAGGTCAGGAAAGTTATTTCTCGGACTTCCCCGAACAGGGAACTCCTGTGAATGAAGAGAGCTGCGTGGAGTTGTCTATCGAGCTCCCCCACGCACTGACAATGGTTCCGGAATCATGAGCGTGGGGAGGTTCCACCAACGGTTGGCAGTGCGTGGGTTCTAACGGAATGCCTAAGCTCGTCTCCCCTGAGGATTTTCCTCATATGTCTGTGCCAGGGAATGGTAGGGGGGTTTGCAGGATATCCCAGTGACATACGATGCCTCCCCAAGCTCAGGGAAGTTATTTCCTGGACTTCCCCGAACAGGGAAATCCTGTGAATGAAGAGAGCTGCGTGGAGTTGCCTCTCGAGCTCCCCCACGCACTGACAATTGTTCCGGAATCCTGAGCTTGGGGAGGTTACACCAACGGTCGGCAGCGCGTTGGTTCTAACGGAATGCCTAAGCTCATCTCCCCTGAGGGTTTTCCTTATGTGTCTGTGCCAGGGATTGGTAGGGGATTTTGCAGAATATCCCAGTGACATACGATGCCTCCCCAAGCTCAGGGAAGTTATTTCCTGGACTTCCCCGAACAGGGAACTCCTGTGAATGAAGAGAGCTGCGTGGAATTGTCTTTCGAGCTCCCCCACAAACTGACAATGGTTCCGGAATCCTGAGCGTGGGGAGGTTCCACCAACGGTCGGCAGCGCGTGGGTTCTAACGGAATGCCTAAGCTCGTCTCCCCTGAGAGTTTTCCTAATGTCTCTGTGCCAGGGAATGGTAGGGGGGTTTGCAGGTTATCCCAGTGACATACGCTGCCTCCCCAAGGTATGGGAAGGTATTTCCCGGACTTCCCCAAACAGGGAACTCCTGTGAATGAAGAGAGTTCCGTGGAGTTGTCTCTCGAACTCCCCCACGCACTGACAATTGTTCCGGAATCCTGAGCGTGGGGATGTTCCACCAACGGTCGGCAGGGCGTGGGTTCTAACGGAATGCCTAAGCTCGTCTCCCCTGAGGGTTTTCCTAATGTGTCTGAGCCAGGGAATTGTAGGGGTGATTGCAGGATATCTCAGTGACCGAGGCTACCTCCCCAAGATCAGGAAAGTTATTTCTCGGACTTCCCCGAACAGGGAACTCATGTGAATGAAGAGAGCTGTGTGGAGATGTCTCTCGAGCTCCCCCACGCACTTACAATGGTTCCGGAATCCTGAGCGTGGGGAGGTTCCACCAACGGTCGGCAGCACGTGAGTTCTAACGGAATGCATAAACTCGTCTCCCCTGAGGGTTTTCCTACTCTCTCTGTGCCAGGGAATGCTAGGGGTGATTGCAGGATATCCCAGTGACCAAGGCTGCCTCCCCAAGGTCAGGGAAGTTATATCACAGACTTCCACGAACAGGGAACACCTGTGACTGAAGAGAGCTGCGTGGAGTTGTCTCTCGAGCTCCCCCACGCACTGACAATGGTTCCGGAATCCTGAGCGTGGGGAGATTCCACCAAAGGTCGGCAGCGCATGGGTTCTAACGGAATGCCTAAGCTCGTCTCCCCTGAGGTTTTTCCTAATTTGTCTGTGACAGGGAATGTTAGAGGTGATTGCAGGATATCCCAGTGACCGAGGCTACCTCCCCAAGGTCAGGAAAGGTATTTCTCGGACTTCCCCGAACAGGGAACTCCTTTGAATGAAGACAGCTGCGTGGAGTTGTCTCTCGAGCTCCCCCACGCACTGACAATGGTTCCGGAATCCTGAGCGTGGGGAGGTTCCACCAACGGTCGGCAGCGCGTGGGTTCTAACGGAATGCCTAAGCTCGTCTCCCCTGAGGGTTTTCCTCATATGTCTGTGCCAGGGTATGGTAGGGGGGTTTGCAGGATATCCCAGTGACATACGCTGCCTCCCCAAGGTCAGGGAAGGTATTTCCGGGACTTCCCCGAACAGGGAAATCCTGTGAATGAAGAGAGCTGCGTGGAGTTGTCTCTCGAGCTCCCCCACGCACTGACAATGGTTCCGGAATCCTGAGCGTGGGGAGGTTCCACCAACGGTCGGCAGCGCGTGGGTTCTAACGGAATGCCTAAGCTCGTCTCCCCTGAGGATTTTCCTCATATGTCTGTGCCAGGGAATGGTAGGGGGGTTTGCAGGATATCCCAGTGACATACGCTGCCTCCCCAAGATCAGGGAAGGTATTTCCGGGACTTCCCCGAACAGGGAAATCCTGTGAATGAAGAGAGCTGCGTGGAGTTGTCTCTCGAGCTCCCCCACGCACTGACAATGGTTCCGGAATCCTGAGCGTGGGGAGGTTCCACCAACGGTCGGCAGCGCGTGGGTTCTAACGGAATGCCTAAGCTCGTCTCCCCTGAGGGTTTTCCTAATGTCACTGTGCCAGGGAATGTATGGGGGGTTTGCAGGATATCCCAGTGACATACGCTGACTCCCCAAGGTCAGGGAAGGTATTTCCAGGACTTCCCCGAAAAGGGAACTCCTGTGAATGAAGAGAGCTCGTGGAGTTGTCTCTCGAGCTTCCCCACGCACTGACAATGGTTCCGGAATCCTGAGCGTGGGGAGGCTCCACCAACGGTCGGCAGCGCGTGGGTTCTAACGGAATGCCTAAGCTCGTCTCCCCTGATGGTATTCCTAATGTGTCTGTGCGAGGGAAAGTTAGGTGGGTTTGCAGGATATCCCAGTGACCGAGGCTGCCTCCCCAAGGTCAGGGAAGGTATTTCCCGGACTTCCCCGAACAGGGAACTCCTGTGAATGAAGAGAGCTGCCTGGAGTTTTCTCTCGAGCTCCCCCACGCACTGACAATGGTTCCGGAATCCTGAGCGTGGGGAGGTTACACCAACAGACGGCAGCGCGTGGGTTCTAACGGAATGCCTAAGCTCGTCTCCCCTGAGGGTTTTCCAAATATCTCTGTGCCAGGGAATGTTAGGGGCGTTTGCAGGATATCCCAGGGACATACGCTGCCTCCCCAAGGTCAGGGAAGGTATTTCCCGGACTTCCCCGAACACGGAAATCCTGTGAATGAAAGAGCTGCGTGGAGTTGTCTCTCGAGCTCCCCCACGCACTAAGAATGGTTCCGGAATCCTGAGCGTTGGGAGTTTCCACCAACGGTCGGCAGCGCGTGGGTTCTAACGGAATGCCTAAGCTCGCCTCCCCTGAGTGTTTTCCTAATGTCTCTGTGCCAGGGAATGCTAGGGGTGATTTCAGGATATCCCAGTGACCGAGGCTGCCTCCCCAAGATCAGGAAAGGTATTTCCCGGACTTCCCCGAACAGGGAACTCCTGTGAATGAAAGAGCTGCGTGGAGTTGTCTCTCGAGCTCCCCCACGCACTGACAATGCTTCCGGAATCCTGAGCGTGGGGAGGATCCACCAACGGTCGGCAGCGCGTGGGTTCTAACGGAATGCCTAAGCTTGTCTCCCCTGAGGGTTTTCCTAATGTGTCTGTGCCAGGGAATGGTATGGGGCTTTGCAGGATATCCCAGTGACATACGCTGCCTCCCCATGGTCAGGGAAGTTTTTTCCAGGACTTCCCCGAACAGGGAACTCCTGTGAATGAAGAAAGCTGCGTGGAGTTGTCTCTCGAGCTCCCCCACGCACTGACAATGTTTCCGGAATCCTGAGCGTGGGGAGGTTCCACCAACGGTCGGCAGCGCTTGGGTTCTAACGGAATGCATAAGCTCGTCTCCCCTGAGGGTTTTCCTAATGTCTCTGTGCCATGGAGTTTTAGGGGGGTTTGCAGGATATCCCAGTGACCGAGGCTGCCTCCCCAAGGTCAGGGAAGGTATTTCCAGGACTTCCCCGAACAGGGAACTCATGTGAATTAAAGAGTTGCGTGGAGATGTCAATCGAGCTCCCCCACGCACTTACAATGGTTCCGGAATCCTGAGCGTGGGGAGGTTCCACCAACGGTCGGCAGCACGTGAGATCTAACGGAATGCTTAAACTCGTCTCCCCTGAGGTTTTTCCTAATGTGTCTGTGCCAGGGAATGGTAGGGGTGATTGCAGGATATCCCAGTGATCGAGGCTACCTCCCCAAGGTCAGGAAAGTTATTTCTCGGACTTCCCCGAACAGGGAACTCCTGTGAATGAAGACAGCTGCGTGGAGTTGTCTCTCGAGCTCCCCCACGCACTGACAATGATTCCGGAATCCTGAGCGTGGGGAGGTTCCACCAACGGTCGGCAGCGCATGGGTTCTAACGGAATGCCTAAGCTCGTCTCCCCTGAGGGTTTTCCTAATGTCTCTGTGCCAGGGAATGATAGGGGGGTTTGCAGGATATCCCAGTGTCATACGCTGCCTCCCCAATGTCAGGGAAGGTATTTCCCGGACTTCCCCGAACAGGGAACTCCTGTGAATGAAGAGAGCTGCGTGGAGTTGTCTCTCGAGCTCCCCCACACACTGAGAATGTTTCCGGAACCCTGATCGTGGGGAGGTTCCTCCAACGGTCGGCAGCGCGTGGGTTCTAACGGAATGCCTAAGCTCGTCTCCCCTGAGGGTTTTCCTAATGTCACTGTGCCAGGGAATGGAAGGGGGTTTTGCAGGATATCCCAGTGACATACGCTGCCTCCCCAAGGTCAGTGAAGGTATTTCCCGGACTTCCCCGAACAGGGAACTCCTGTGAATGAAGAGAGCTGCGTGGAGTTGTCTCTCGAGCTTCCCCACACACTGACAATGGTTCCGGAATCCTGAGCGTGGGGAGGCTCCACCAACGGTCGGCAGCGCGTGGGTTCTAACGGAATGCCTAGGCTCGTCTCCCCTGATGTTTTTCCTAATGTGTCTGTGCTAGGAAAGGTAGGTGGGTTTGCAGGATATTCCAGTGACCGAGGCTGCCTCCCCAAGGTCAGGGAATGTATTTCCCGGACTTCCCCGAACAGGGAACTCCTGTGAATGAAGAGAGCTGCCTGGAGTTTTCTCTCGAGCTCCCCCACGCACTGACAATGGTTCCGGAATCCTGAGCGTGGGGAGGTTCCACCAACGGACGGCAGCGCGTGGGTTCTAACGGAATGCCTAAGCTCGTCTCCCCTGAGGGTTTTCCTAATATCTCTGTGCCAGGGAATGTTAGGGGCGTTTGCAGGAAATCCCAGGGACATACGCTGCCTCCCCAAGTTCAGGGAATGTATTTCCCGGACTTCCCCGAACAGGGAAACCCTGTGAATGAAAGAGCTGCGTGGAGTTGTCTCTCGAGTTCCCCACACACTGAGAATGTTTCCGGAATCCTGAGCGTTGATAGTTTCCACCAACGGGCGGCAGCGCGTGGGTTCTAACGGAATGCCTAAGCTCGCCTCCCCGGAGGGTTTTCCTAATGTCTCTGTGCCAGGGAATGCTAGGGGTGATTGCAGGATATCCCAGTGACCGAGGCTGCCTCCCCAAGATCAGGAAAGGTATTTCCCGGTCTTCCCTGAACAGGGAACTCCTGTGAATGAAAGAGCTGCGTGGAGTTGTCTCTCGAGCTCCCCCACGCACTGACAATGCTTCCGGAATCCTGAGCGTGGGGAGGATCCAGCAACGGTCGGCAGCGCGTGGGTTCTAACGGAATGCCTAAGCTTGTCTCCCCTGAGTGTTTTCCTAATGTGTCTGTGCCAGGGAATGGTATGGGGCTTTGCAGGAAATCCCAGTGACATACGCTGCCTCCCCAAGGTCAGGGAAGTTATTTCCAGGACTTCCCCGAACAGGGAACTCCTGTGAATGAAGAGAGCTGCGTGGAGTTGTCTCTCGAGCTCCCCCACGCACTGACAAAGTTTCCGGAATCCTGAGCGTGGGGAGGTTCCAGCAACGGTCGGCAGCGCTTGGGTTTTAACGGAATGCATTAGCTCGTCTCCCCTAAGTCTTTTCCTAATGTCTCTGTGCCATGGAGTTTTAGGGGGGTTTGCAGGATATCCCAGTGACATATGCTTCCTCCCCAAGTTCAGGGAAGGTATTTCCCGGACTTCCCCGAACAGGGAACACCTGTGACTGAAGAGAGCTGCGTGGAGTTTTCTCTCGAGATCCCCCACGCAATGAAAATGGTTCCGGAATCCTGAGCGTCGGGAGGGTCCACCAACGGTCGGCAGCGCGTGGGTTCTAACGGAATGCCTAAGCTCGTCTCCCCTGAGGGTTTTCCTAATGTCTCTGTGCCAGGGAATGCTAGGGGGGTTTGCAGGATATCCCAGTGTCATACGCAGCCTCCCCAAGTTAAGGGAAGGTATTTCTCGGACTTCCCCAAACAGGGAACTCCTGTGAATGAAGAGAGCTCCGTGGAGTTGTCTCTCGAGCTCCCCCACGCACTGACAATGGTTCCGGAATCCTGAGCGTGGGGAGGTTCCACCAACGGTCGGCAGCGCGTGGGTTCTAACGGAATGTCTTAGCTCGTCTCCCCTGAGGGTTTTCCTAATATCTCTGTGCCAGGGAATGTTAGGGGTGATTGCAGGATATCCCAGTGCCCGAGGCTATCTCCCCAAGATGAGGAAAGGTATTTCTCGGACTTCCCCGAACAGGGAACTCATGTGAATGAAGAGCTGCGTGGAGATGTCTCTCGAGCTCCCCCACGCAATGACAATGTTTCCCGAATCCTGAGCGTGGGGGGGTTCCACCAACGGTCGGCAGCGCGTGGGTTCTAACGGAATGCCTAAACTCCGGTTCCCTGAGGCTTTTCCTAATGTCTCTGTGCCAGGGAATGCTAGGGGTGATTGCAGGATATCCCAGTGATATACGATGCCTCCCCAAATTCAGGGAAGGTATTTCCCGGACTTCCCCGAACAGGGAACTCCTGAAAGAAGAGAGCTGCGTGGAGTTGTCTGTCGAGCTCCCCCACGCACTGACAATGGTTCCGGAATACTTAGCGTGGGGAGGTTCCACCAACGGTCGGCAGCGCGTGGGTTCTAACGGAATGCCTAAGCTCGTCTCCCCTGAGGGTTTTCCTAATGTCTCTGTGCCAGGGAATGTTAGGGGTGTTTGCAGGATATCCCAGTGACCGAGGCTGCCTCCCCAAGGTAAGGGAAAGTATTTCCAGGACTTCCCCGAACAGGGAACTCCTGTGAATGAAAGAGCTGCGTGGAGTTGTCAATCGAGTTTCCAAACGCACTGACAATGGTTCCGGAATCCTGAGCGTGGGGACTTTCCACCAACGGTCGGCAGCGCGTGTGTTCTAACGGAATGCCTAACCTCGACTCCCCTGAGGGTTTTCCTAATGTCTCTGTGCCAGGGAATGCTAGGGGTGATTGCAGGATATCCCAGTGACCGAGGCTGCCTCCCCAAGTTCAGGAAAGTTATTTCCCGGACTTCCCCGAACAGGGAACTCCTGTGAATGAAGAGAGCTGCGTGGAGTTGTCTCTCGAGCTCCCCCACGCCCTGACAATGCTTCCGGAATCCTGAGCGTGGGGAGGTTCCACCAACGGTCGGCAGCGCGTGGGTTCTAACGGAATGCCTAAGTTCGCTTCCCCTGAGTGTTTTCCTAATGTCTCTGTGCCAGGGAATGCTAGGGGTGATTGCAGGATATCCCAGTGACCGAGGCTGCCTCCCCAAGGTCAGGGAAGGTATATCCCAGACTTCCACGAACAGGGAACACCGGTGACTGAAGAGAGCTGCGTGGAGTTGTCTCTCAAGCTCCCCCACGCACTGACAATGGTTCCGGAATCTTGAGCGTGGGGAGGTTCCACCAACGGTCGGCAGCAGGTGGGTTCTAACGGAATGCCTAAGCTCATCTCCCCTGAGGGTTTTCCTAATGTCTCTGTGCCAGGGAATGGTAGGGGGGTTTGCAACATATCCCAGTGTCATACGCTGCCTCCCCAAGGTCAGGGAAGTTATTTCCCGGACTTCATCGTACAGGGAACTCCTGTGAATGAAGAGAGCTGCGTGGAGTTTTCTCTCGATCTTCCCCACGCACTGACAATGTTTCTGGAATCCTGAGCGTGGGGAGGTTCCACCAACGCTCGGCAGCGCGTGGGTTCTAACGGAATGCCTAAGCTCGTCTCCCCTGAGGGTTTTCCTACTATCTCTGTGCCAGGGAATGCTAGGGGTGATTGCAGGATATCCCAGTGCAAGAGGCTGCCTCCCCAAGGTCAGGGAAACTATTTCCCGGACTTCCCCGAACAGGGAACACCTGTGACTGAAGAGAGCTGCGTGGAGTTGTCTCTCGAGCTCCCCCACGCACTGACAATGGTTCCGGAATCCTGAGCGTGTGGAGGTTCCACCAACGGTCGGCAGCGTGTGGGTTCTAACGGAATGCTTAAGCTGGTCTCCCCTGAGGTTTTAACTAATTTCTCTGTGCCAGGGAATGTTAGGGGGGTTTGCAGGATATCCCAGTGACATACGCTGCCTCCCCAAGGTCAGGGAAGGTATTTCCCGTACTTCCCCGAACAGGGAACACCTGTGAATGAAGAGAGCTGCGTGGAGTTGTCTCTCGAGTTTCCCCACGCACTGACAATGGTTCCGGAATCCTGAGCGTGGGGAGGTTCCACCAACTGTCGGCAGGGCGTGGGTTCTAACGGAATGCCTAAACTCGTCTCCCCTGACGGTTTTCCTAATGTGTATGTGCCAGGGAATGGTAGGGGTGAATGCAGGATATCCCAGTTACCGAGGTTACCTCCCCAAGGTCAGGAAAGTTATTTCTCGGACTTCCCCGAACAGGGAACTCCTGTGAATGAAGAGAGCTGCGTGGAGTTGTCTATCGAGCTCCCCCACGCACTGACAATGGTTCCGGAATCATGAGCGTGGGGAGGTTCCACCAACGGTTGGCAGTGCGTGGGTTCTAACGGAATGCCTAAGCTCGTCTCCCCTGAGGATTTTCCTCATATGTCTGTGCCAGGGAATGGTAGGGGGGTTTGCAGGATATCCCAGTGACATACGCTGCCTCCCCAAGCTCAGGGAATTTATTTCCTGGACTTCCCCGAACAGGGAAATCCTGTGAATGAAGAGAGCTGCGTGGAGTTGCCTCTCGAGCTCCCCCACGCACTGACAATGGTTCCGGAATCCTGAGCTTGGGGAGGTTACACCAACGGTCGGCAGCGCGTTGGTTCTAACGGAATGCCTAAGCTCGTCTCCCCTGAGGGTTTTCCTTATGTGTCTGTGCCAGGGATTGGTAGGGGGTTTTGCAGGATATCCCAGTGACATACGATGCCTCCCCAAGCTCAGGGAAGTTATTTCCTGGACTTCCCCGAACAGGGAACTCCTGTGAATGAAGAGAGCTGCGTGGAGTTGTCTCTCGAGCTCCCCCACAAACTGACAATGGTTCCGGAATCCTGAGCGTGGGGAGGTTCCACCAACGGTCGGCAGCGCGTGGGTTCTAACGGAATGCCTAAGCTCGTCTCCCCTGAGAGTTTTCCTAATGTCTCTGTGCCAGGGAATGGTAGGGGGGTTTGCAGGTTATCCCAGTGACATACGCTGCCTCCCCAAGGTATGGGAAGGTATTTCCCGGACTTCCCCAAACAGGGAACTCCTGTGAATGAAGAGAGTTCCGTGGAGTTGTCTCTCGAACTCCCCCACGCACTGACAATTGTTCCGGAATCCTGAGCGTGGGGATGTTCCACCAACGGTCGGCAGGGCGTGGGTTCTAACGAAATGCCTAAGCTCGTCTCCCCTGAGGGTTTTCCTAATGTGTCTGAGCCAGGGAATTGTAGGGGTGATTGCAGGATATCTCAGTGACCGAGGCTACCTCCCCAAGATCAGGAAATTTATTTCTCGGACTTCCCCGAACAGGGAACTCATGTGAATGAAGAGAGCTGTGTGGAGATGTCTCTCGAGCTCCCCCACGCACTTACAATGGTTCCGGAATCCTGAGCGTGGGGAGGTTCCACCAACGGTCGGCAGCACGTGAGTTCTAACGGAATGCATAAACTCGTCTCCCCTGAGGGTTTTCCTACTCTCTCTGTGCCAGGGAATGCTAGGGGTGATTGCAGGATATCCCAGTGACCAAGGCTGCCTCCCCAAGGTCAGGGAAGTTATATCACAGACTTCCACGAACAGGGAACACCTGTGACTGAAGAGAGCTGCGTGGAGTTGTCTCTCGAGCTCCCCCACGCACTGACAATGGTTCCGGAATCCTGAGCGTGGGGAGATTCCACCAAAGGTCGGCAGCGCATGGGTTCTAACGGAATGCCTAAGCTCGTCTCCCCTGAGGTTTTTCCTAATTTGTCTGTGACAGGGAATGTTAGAGGTGATTGCAGGATATCCCAGTGACCGAGGCTACCTCCCCAAGGTCAGGAAAGGTATTTCTCGGACTTCCCCGAACAGGGAACTCCTTTGAATGAAGACAGCTGCGTGGAGTTGTCTCTCGAGCTCCCCCACGCACTGACAATTGTTCCGGAATCCTGAGCGTGGGGATTTTCCACCAACGGTCGGCAGAGCGTGGGTTCTAACGGAATGCCTAAGCTCGTCTCCCCTGAGGGTTTTCCTCATATGTCTGTGCCAGGGTATGGTAGGGGGGTTTGCAGGATATCCCAGTGACATACGCTGCCTCCCCAAGGTCAGGGAAGTTATTTCCGGGACTTCCCCGAACAGGGAAATCCTGTGAATGAAGAGAGCTGCGTGGAGTTGTCTCTCGAGCTCCCCCACGCACTGACAATGGTTCCGGAATCCTGAGCGTGGGGAGGTTCCACCAACGGTCGGCAGGGCGTGGGTTCTAACGGAATGCCTAAGCTCGTCTCCCCTGAGGATTTTCCTCATATGTCTGTGCCAGGGAATGGTAGGGGGGTTTGCAGGATATCCCAGTGACATACGCTGCCTCCCCAAGATCAGGGAAGGTATTTCCGGGACTTCCCCGAACAGGGAAATCCTGTGAATGAAGAGAGCTGCGTGAAGTTGTCTCTCGAGCTCCCCCACGCACTGACAATGGTTCCGGAATCCTGAGCGTGGGGAGGTTCCACCAACGGTCGGCAGCGCGTGGGTTCTAACGGAATGCCTAAGCTCGTCTCCCCTGAGGGTTTTCCTAATGTCACTGTGCCAGGGAATGTATGGGGGGTTTGCAGGATATCCCAGTGACATACGCTGATTCCCCAAGGTCAGGGAAGGTATTTCCAGGACTTCCCCGAAAAGGGAACTCCTGTGAATGAAGAGAGCTCGTGGAGTTGTCTCTCGAGCTTCCCCACGCACTGACAATGGTTCCGGAATCCTGAGCGTGGGGAGGCTCCACCAACGGTCGGCAGCGCGTGGGTTCTAACGGAATGCCTAAGCTCGTCTCCCCTGATGGTTTTCCTAATGTGTCTGTGCGAGGGAAAGTTAGGTGGGTTTGCAGGATATCCCAGTGACCGAGGCTGCCTCCCCAAGGTCAGGGAAGGTATTTCCCGGACTTCCCCGAACAGGGAACTCCTGTGAATGAAGAGAGCTGCCTGGAGTTTTCTCTCGAGCTCCCCCACGCACTGACAATGGTTCCGGAATCCTGAGCGTGGGGAGGTTACACCAACAGACGGCAGCGCGTGGGTTCTAACGGAATGCCTAAGCTCGTCTCCCCTGAGGGTTTTCCAAATATCTCTGTGCCAGGGAATGTTAGGGGCGTTTGCAGGATATCCCAGGGACATACGCTGCCTCCCCAAGGTCAGGGAAGGTATTTCCCGGACTTCCCCGAACAGGGAAATCCTGTGAATGTAAGAGCTGCGTGGAGTTGTCTCTCGAGCTCCCCCACGCACTAAGAATGGTTCCGGAATCCTGAGCGTTGGGAGTTTCCACCAACGGTCGGCAGCGCGTGGGTTCTAACGGAATGCCTAAGCTCGCCTCCCCTGAGTGTTTTCCTAATGTCTCTGTGCCAGGGAATGCTAGGGGTGATTTCAGGATATCCCAGTGACCGAGGCTGCCTCCCCAAGATCAGGAAAGGTATTTCCCGGACTTCCCCGAACAGGGAACTCCTGTGAATGAAAGAGCTGCGTGGAGTTGTCTCTCGAGCTCCCCCACGCACTGACAATGCTTCCGGAATCCTGAGCGTGGGGAGGATCCACCAACGGTCGGCAGCGCGTGGGTTCTAACGGAATGCCTAAGCTTGTCTCCCCTGAGGGTTTTCCTAATGTGTCTGTGCCAGGGAATGGTATGGGGCTTTGCAGGATATCCCAGTGACATACGCTGCCTCCCCATGGTCAGGGAAGTTTTTTTCAGGACTTCCCCGAACAGGGAACTCCTGTGAATGAAGAAAGCTGCGTGGAGTTGTCTCTCGAGCTCCCCCACGCACTGACAATGTTTCCGGAATCCTGAGCGTGGGGAGGTTCCACCAACGGTCGGCAGCGCTTGGGTTCTAACGGAATGCATAAGCTCGTCTCCCCTGAGGGTTTTCCTAATGTCTCTGTGCCATGGAGTTTTAGGGGGGTTTGCAGGATATCCCAGTGACCGAGGCTGCCTCCCCAAGGTCAGGGAAGGTATTTCCAGGACTTCCCCGAACAGGGAACTCATGTGAATTAAAGAGTTGCGTGGAGATGTCAATCGAGCTCCCCCACGCACTTACAATGGTTCCGGAATCCTGAGCGTGGGGAGGTTCCACCAACGGTCGGCAGCACGTGAGATCTAACGGAATGCTTAAACTCGTCTCCCCTAAGGATTTTCATACTGTCTCTGTGCCAGGGAATGTTAGGGGTGATTGCAAGATATCCCAGTGACCAAGGCTGCCTCCCCAAGGTCAGGGTAGTTATATCACAGATTTCCACGAACACGGAACACCTGTGACTGAAGAGAGCTGCGTGGAGTTGTCTCTCGAGCTCCCCCACGCACTGAAATGTTTCCGGAATCCTGAGCGTGGGGAGATTCCACCAAAGGTCGGCAGCGCATGGGTTCTAACGGAATGCCTAAGCTCGTCTCCCCTGAGGTTTTTCCTAATGTGTCTGTGCCAGGGAATGGTAGGGGTGATTGCAGGATATCCCAGTGACCGAGGCTACCTCCCCAAGGTCAGGAAAGTTATTTCTCGGACTTCCCCGAACAGGGAACTCCTGTGAATGAAGACAGCTGCGTGGAGTTGTCTCTCGAGCTCCCCCACGCACTGACAATGGTTCCGGAATCCTGAGCGTGGGGAGGTTCCACCAAAGGTCGGCAGCGCGTGGGTTCTAACGGAATGCCTAAGCTCGTCTCCCCTGATGGTTTTCCTAATGTCTCTGTGCCAGGGAATGGTAGGGGTGTTTGCAGGATATCCCAGTGACATACGCTGCCTCCCCAAGTTCAGTGAAGGTATTTCCCGGACTTCCCCGAACAGAGAACCCCTGTGAATGAAGAGAGCTGCGTGGAGTTGTCTCTCGAGCTCCCCCACGCACTGACAATGATTCCGGAATCCTGAGCGTGGGGAGGTTCCACCAACGGTCGGCAGCGCATGGGTTCTAACGGAATGCCTAAGCTCGTCTCCCCTGAGGGTTTTCCTAATGTCTCTGTGCCAGGGAATGATAGGGGGGTTTGCAGGATATCCCAGTGACATACGCTGCCTCCCCAAGTTCAGGGAAGGTATTTCCCGGACTTCCCCGAACAGGGAACTCCTGTGAATGAAGAGAGCTGCGTGGAGTTGTCTCTCGAGCTCCCCCACACACTGAGAATATTTCCGGAACCCTGAGCGTGGGGAGGTTCCTCCAACGGTCGGCAGCGCGTGGGTTCTAACGGAATGCCTAAGCTCGTCTCCCCTGAGGGTTTTCCTAATGTCACTGTGCCAGGGAATGGAAGGGGGTTTTGCAGGATATCCCAGTGACATACGCTGCCTCCCCAAGGTCAGTGAAGTTATTTCCCGGACTTCCCCGAACAGGGAACTCCTGTGAATGAAGAGAGCTGCGTGGAGTTGTCTCTCGAGCTTCCCCACACACTGACAATGGTTCCGGAATCCTGAGCGTGGGGAGGCTCCACCAACGGTCGGCAGCGCGTGGGTTCTAACGGAATGCCTAAGCTCGTCTCCCCTGATGGTTTTCCTAATGTGTCTGTGCTAGGAAAGGTAGGTGGGTTTGCAGGATATTCCAGTGACCGAGGCTGCCTCCCCAAGGTCAGGGAATGTATTTCCCGGTCTTCCCTGAACAGGGAACTCCTGTGAATGAAAGAGCTGCGTGGAGTTGTCTCTCGAGCTCCCCCACGCACTGACAATGCTTCCGGAATCCTGAGCGTGGGGAGGATCCAGCAACGGTCGGCAGTGCGTGGGTTCTAACGGAATGCCAAACTTGTCTCCCCTGAGTGTTTTCCTAATGTGTCTGTGCCAGGGAATGGTATGGGGCTTTGCAGGAAATCCCAGTGACATACGCTGCCTCCCCAAGGTCAGGGAAGTTATTTCCAGGACTTCCCCGAACAGGGAACTCCTGTGAATGAAGAGAGCTGCGTGGAGTTGTCTCTCGAGCTCCCCCACGCACTGACAAAGTTTCCGGAATCCTGAGCGTGGGGAGGTTCCAGCAACGGTCGGCAGCGCTTGGGTTTTAACGGAATGCATTAGCTCGTCTCCCCTAAGTCTTTTCCTAATGTCTCTGTGCCATGGAGTTTTAGGGGGGTTTGCAGGATATCCCAGTGACATACGCTTCCTCCCCAAGTTCAGGGAAGGTATTTCCCGGACTTCCCCGAACAGGGAACACCTGTGACTGAAGAGAGCTGCGTGGAGTTTTCTCTCGAGATCCCCCACGCAATGAAAATGGTTCCGGAATCCTGAGCGTCGGGAGGGTCCACCAACGGTCGGCAGCGCGTGCGTTCTAACGGAATGCCTAAACTCGGCTCCCCTGAGGCTTTCCTAATGTCTCTGTGCCAGGGAATGCTAGGGGTGATTGCAGGATATCCCAGTGACATACGATGCCT
Source organism: Vicugna pacos (assembly GCF_048564905.1). Classification (NCBI taxonomy): domain Eukaryota; kingdom Metazoa; phylum Chordata; class Mammalia; order Artiodactyla; family Camelidae; genus Vicugna; species Vicugna pacos. Next base: position 49,319,955 of record NW_027328721.1, on the reverse strand, counting down.
CCCCAAGATCAGGGAAGATATTTCCCGGATTTCCCCGAACAGCTAACTCCTGTGAATGAAGAGAGCTGCGTGGAGTTGTCTCTCGAGCTCCCCCACGCACTGACAATTATTCCGGAATCCTGAGCGTGGGGAGGTTCCACCAACGGTCGGCAGCGCGTGGGTTCTAACGGAATGCCAAAGCTCGTCTCCCCTGAGGGTTTTCCTAATGTCTCTGTGCCAGGGAATGTTAAGGGTGTTTGCAGGATATCCCAGTGACCGAGGCTGCCTCCCCAAGGTCAGGGAAGGTATTTCCAGGACTTCCCCGAACAGGGAACTCATGTGAATGAAAGAGTTGCGTGGAGTTGTCAATCGAGCTTCCCCACGCACTGACAATGGTTACGGAATCCTGAGCGTGGGGAGTTTCCACCAACGGTCGGCAGTGCGTGGGTTCTAACGGAATGCCTTAGCTCGTCTCCCCTGAGGGTTTTCCTAATTTCTCTGTGCCTGGGAATGGTAGGGGGGTTTGCAGGATATCCCAGTGACATACGCTGCCTCCCCAAGGTCAGGGAAGTTATTTCCCGGACTTCATCGTACAGGGAAGTCCTGTGAATGAAGAGAGCTTCGTGGAGTTTTCTCTCGAGCTCCCCCACGCACTGACAATATTTCCGGAATCCTGAGCGTGGGGAGGTTCCACCAACGGTCGGCAGCGCGTGGGTTCTAACGGAATGCCTAAGCTCGTCTCCCCTGTGGGTTTTCCTAATGTCTCTGTGCCAGGGAATGCTAGGGGTGATTGCAGGATATCCCAGTGACCGAGGCTGCTTCCCCAAGGTCAGGAAATTATTTCCCGGATTTCCCCGAACAGGGAACTCCTGTGAATGAAGAGAGCTTCGTGGAGCTTTCTCTCGAGCTCCCCCACGCTCTGACAATGTTTCCGGAATCCTGAGCGTTGGGAGGTTCCACCAACGGTCGGCAGAGCGTGGGTTCTAACGGAATGCCTAAGCTCGTCTCCCCTGAGGCTTTTCCCAATTTCTCTGTGCCAGGGAATACTAGGGGTGATTGCAGGATATCCTAGTGTCCGAGGCTGCCTCCCCAAAGTCAGGGAAGTTATATCCCAGACTTCCACGAACAGGGAACACCTGTGAATGAAGAGAGCTGCGTGGAGTTGTCTCTCGAGCTCCCCCACGCACTGACAATGGTTCCAGAATCCTGAGCGTGTTGAGGTTCCACCAACGGTCGGCAGCGCGTGGGTTCTAACGGAATGCCTAAGCTCGTCTCCCCTGAGGGTTTTCCTAATGTCTCTGTGCCAGGGAATGGTAGGGGGGTTTGCAGGATATCCCAGTGTCATACGCAGCCTCCCCAAGTTAAGGGAAGGTATTTCTCGGACTTCCCCAAACAGGGAACTCCTGTGAATGAAGAGAGCTCCGTGGAGTTGTCTCTCGAGCTCCCCCACGCACTGACAATGGTTCCGGAATCCTGAGCGTGGGGAGGTTCCACCAACGGTCGGCAGCGCGTGGGTTCTAACGGAATGTCTTAGCTCGTCTCCCCTGAGGGTTTTCCTAATATCTCTGTGCCAGGGAATGTTAGGGGTGATTGCAGGATATCCCAGTGTCCGAGGCTATCTCCCCAAGATGAGGAAAGGTATTTCTCGGACTTCCCCGAACAGGGAACTCATGTGAATGAAGAGCTGCGTGGAGATGTCTCTCGAGCTCCCCCACGCAATGACAATGGTTCCCATATCCTGAGCGTGGGGGGGTTCCACCAACGGTCGGCAGCGCGTGGGTTCTAACGGAATGCCTAAACTCCGGTTCCCTGAGGCTTTTCCTAATGTCTCTGTGCCAGGGAATGCTAGGGGTGATTGCAGGATATCCCAGTGATATACGATGCCTCCCCAAATTCAGGGAAGGTATTTCCCGGACTTCCCCGAACAGGGAACTCCTGAAAGAAGAGAGCTGCGTGGAGTTGTCTGTCGAGCTCCCCCACGCACTGACAATGGTTCCGGAATACTTAGCGTGGGGAGGTTCCACCAACGGTCGGCAGCGCGTGGGTTCTAACGGAATGCCTAAGCTCGTCTCCCCTGAGGGTTTTCCTAATGTCTCTGTGCCAGGGAATGTTAGGGGTGTTTGCAGGATATCCCAGTGACCGAGGCTGCCTCCCCAAGGTCAGGGAAGGTATTTCCAGGACTTCCCCGAACAGGGAACTCCTGTGAATGAAAGAGCTGCGTGGAGTTGTCAATCGAGTTTCCAAACGCACTGACAATGGTTCCGGAATCCTGAGCGTGGGGACTTTCCACCAACGGTCGGCAGCGCGTGTGTTCTAACGGAATGCCTAACCTCGACTCCCCTGAGGGTTTTCCTAATGTCTCTGTGCCAGGGAATGCTAGGGGTGATTGCAGGATATCCCAGTGACCGAGGCTGCCTCCCCAAGTTCAGGAAAGTTATTTCCCGGACTTCCCCGAACAGGGAACTCCTGTGAATGAAGAGAGCTGCGTGGAGTTGTCTCTCGAGCTCCCCCACGCCCTGACAATGCTTCCGGAATCCTGAGCGTGGGGAGGTTCCACCAACGGTCGGCAGCGCGTGGGTTCTAACGGAATGCCTAAGTTCGCTTCCCCTGAGTGTTTTCCTAATGTCTCTGTGCCAGGGAATGCTAGGGGTGATTGCAGGATATCCCAGTGACCGAGGCTGCCTCCCCAAGGTCAGGGAAGGTATATCCCAGACTTCCACGAACAGGGAACACCGGTGACTGAAGAGAGCTGCGTGGAGTTGTCTCTCAAGCTCCCCCACGCACTGACAATGGTTCCGGAATCTTGAGCGTGGGGAGGTTCCACCAACGGTCGGCAGCAGGTGGGTTCTAACGGAATGCCTAAGCTCATCTCCCCTGAGGGTTTTCCTAATGTCTCTGTGCCAGGGAATGGTAGGGGGGTTTGCAACATATCCCAGTGTCATACGCTGCCTCCCCAAGGTCAGGGAAGTTATTTCCCGGACTTCATCGTACAGGGAAGTCCTGTGAATGAAGAGAGCTGCGTGGAGTTTTCTCTCGATCTCCCCCACGCACTGACAATGTTTCTGGAATCCTGAGCGTGGGGAGGTTCCACCAACGCTCGGCAGCGCGTGGGTTCTAACGGAATGCCTAAGCTCGTCTCCCCTGAGGGTTTTCCTACTATCTCTGTGCCAGGGAATGCTAGGGGTGATTGCAGGATATCCCAGTGCCCGAGGCTGCCTCCCCAAGGTCAGGGAAACCATTTCCCGGACTTCCCCGAACAGGGAACACCTGTGACTGAAGAGAGCTGCGTGGAGTTGTCTCTCGAGCTCCCCCACGCACTGACAATGGTTCCGGAATCCTGAGCGTGTGGAGGTTCTGCCAACGGTCGGCAGCGTGTGGGTTCTAACGGAATGCCTAAGCTGGTCTCCCCTGAGGGTTTAACTAATTTCTCTGTGCCAGGGAATGCTAGGGGTGTTTGCAGGATATCCCAGTGAAATAAGCTATATCCCCAAAGTCAGGGAAAGTATTTCCCGGACTTCCCAAAACAGGGAAAACCTGTGACTGAAGAGAGCTGCGTGGAGTTGTCTCTCGAGCTCCCCCACGCACTGACAATGGTTCCGGAATCCTGAGCGTGGGGAGGTTCCACCAACGGTCGGCAGCGCGTGGGTTCTAACGGAATGCCTAAGCTCGTCTCCCCTGAGGGTTTTCCTAATGTCTCTGTGTCAGGGAATGCTAGGGGTGATTGCAGGATATCCCAGTAACCGAGGCTGCTTCCCCAAGGTCAGGGAAGGTATATCCCAGACTTCCACGAACAGGGAACACCTGTGACTGAAGAGAGCTGCGTGGAGTTGTCTCTCGAGCTCCCCAACGCACTGACAATCGTTCCGGAATCCTGAGCATGGGGAGGTTCCACCAACGGTCGGCAGCGCGTGGGTTCTAACGGAATGCCTAAGCTCGTCTCCCCTGAGGGTTTTCCTAATTTCTCTGTGCCAGGGAATGCTAGGGGTGATTGCAGGATATCCCAGTGCCCGAGGATGCTTCCCCAAGTTCAGGGAAATTATATCCCAGACTTCCAAGAACAGGGAACACCTGTGAGTGAAGAGAGCTGCGTGGAGTTGTCTCTCGAGCTCCCCCACGCACTGACAATGTGTCCGAAATCCTGAGCGTGGGGAGGTTTCACCAACGGTCGTCAGCGCGTGGGTTCTAACGGAATGCCTAAGCTCGTTTCCCCTGAGGGTTTTCCTAATGTGTCTGTGCCAGGGAATGGTAGGGGGGTTTGCAGGATATCCCAGTGACATACGCTGCCTCCCCAAGGTCAGGGAAGATATTTCAAGGACTTCCCCATACAGGGAAATCCTGTGAATGAAGAGAGCTTCGTGGAATTGTCTCTCGAGCTCCCCCACGCACTGACAATTTTTCCGGAATCCTGAGAGTGGGGAGGTTCCACCAACGGTCGGCAGCGCGTGGGTTCTAACGGAATGCATAAGCTCGTCTTCCCTGAGGGTTTTCCTAATGTGTCTGTGCCAGGGAATGGTAGGGGGGTTTGCAGGATATCCCAGTTGCATACGCTGCCTCCCCAAGGTCAGGGAAGGTATTTCCCGGACTTCCCCGAACAGGGAAATCCTGTGAATGAAGAGAGCTGCGTGGAGTTGTCTCTCGAGCTCCCCCATGCACTGACAATGTTTCCGGAATCCTGAGCGTGTGGAGGTTCCACCAACGTTCGGCAGCGCGTGGGTTCTAACGGAATGCCTAAGCTCGTCTCCCCTGAGGGTTTTCCTAATTTCTCTGTGCCAGGGAATGCTAGGGGTGATTGCAGGATATCCCAGTGCCCGAGGCTGCCTCCCCAAGGTCAGGGAAGGTATATCTCAGACTTCCACGAACAGGGAACACCTGTGACTGAAGAGAGCTGCGTGGAGATGTCTCTCAAGCTCCCCCACGCACTGGCAAATGTTCCGGAATCCTGAGCGTGGGGAGGATCCACCAACGGTCGGCAGCGCGTGTGTTCTAACGGAATGCATAAGCTCGTCTCCCCTGAGGGTTTTCCTAATGTCTCTGTGCCAGGGAATGCTAGGGGTGATTGCAGGATATCCCAGTGACCGAGGCTGCCTCCCCAAGGTCAGGGAAGTTATATCCCAGACTTCCACAAAGAGGGAACACCTGTGAGTGAAGAGAGCTGCGTGGAGTTGTGTCTCGAGCTCCCCCACGCACTGACAAAGATTCCGGAATCCTGAGCGTGGGGAGGTTCCACCAACGGTCGGCAGCGCGTGGGTTCTAACAGAATGCCTAAGCTCGTCTCCCCTGAGGGTTTTCCTAATTTCTCTCTGCCAGGGAATGGTAGGGGGGTTTGCAGGATATCCCATTGACATACGCTGCCTCCCCAAGGTCAGGGAAGGTATTTCCCGGACTTCCCCGAACAGGGAACACCTGTGACTGAAGAGAGCTGCGTGGAGTTGTCTGTCGAGCTCCCCCACGCACTGACAATGGTTCCAGAATCCTGAGCGTGGGGAGGTTCCACCAACGGTCGGCAGCACGTGGGTTCTAACGGAATGCCTAAGCTCGTCTCCCCTGAGGGTTTTCCTAATGTCTCTCTGCCAGGGAATGTTAGGGGGATTTGCAGGATATCCCAGTGACATTCGCTGCCTCCCCAAGGTCAGGGAAGGTATTTCCCGGACTTCCCCGTACAGGGAACTCCTGTGAATGAAGAGAGCTGCGTGGAGTTGTCTCTCGAGCTCCCCCAAGCACTGACAATGGTTCCGGAATCCTGAGCGTGGGGAGGTTCCACCAACGGTAGGCAGCGCGTGGGTTCTAACGGAATGCCTAAGCTCGTCTCCCCTGAGTGTTTTCCTAATGTCTCTGTGCCAGGGAATGCTAGGGATGATTGCAGGATATCCCAGTGACCGAGGCTGCCTCCCCAAGTTTAGGGAAGGTATATCCCATACTTCCACGTAGAGGGAACACCTGTGAGTGAAGAGAGCTGCGTGGAGTTGTCTCGCGAGCTCCCTCACGCACTGACAATGGTTCCGGAATCCTGAGCGTGGAGAGGTTCCACCAACGGTCGGCAACCCGTGGGTTCTAACGGAATGCCTAAGCTCGTCTCCCCTGAGGGTTTTCCTAATTTCTCTGTGCCAGGGAATGGTAGGGGGGTTTGCAGGATATCCCAGTGACATACGCTGCCTCCCGAATTTCAGGGAAGGTATTTACCGAACTTCCCCGAACAGGGAACTCCTGTGAATGAAGAGAGCTGCGTGGAGTTGTCTCTCGAGCTCCCCCACGCACTGACAATGTTTCCGGAATCCTGAGCGTGGGGAGGTTCCACCAACGGTCGGCAGCGCGTTGGTTCTAACGGAATGCCTAAGCTCGTCTCCCCTGAGGGTTTTCCTAATATCTCTGTGCCAGGGAATGCTAGGGGTGATAGCAGGATATCCCAGTGGCTGAGGCTGCCTCCTCAAGTTCAGGGAAGCTATATCCCAGACTTCCACGAACAGGGAACACCTGTGACTGAAGAGAGCTGCGTGGAGTTGTCTCTCGAGCTCCCCCACGCACTGACAATGGTTCCAGACTCCTGAGCGTGGGGAGGTTCCACCAACGGTCGGCAGCGCGTGGGTTCTAACGGAATGCCTAAGCCCGTCTCCCCTGAGAATTTTCCTAATTTCTCTGTGCCAGGGAATGCTAGGGGGGTTTGCAGGATATCCCAGTGACATACGCTGCCTCCCCAAGTTCAGGGAAGATATTTCCCGGACTTCCCCGAAAAGGGAACTCCTGTGAATCAAGAGAGCTGCGTGGAGATGTCTCTCGAGCTCCCCCACGCACTGACAATGGTTCCGGAATCCTGAGCGTGGGGAGGTTCCACCAATGGTCGGCAGTGCGTGGGTTCTAACGGAATGCCTAAACTCGTCTCCCCTGAGGGTTTACCTAGTGTCTCTGTGCCAGGGAATGCTAGGGGTGATTGCAGGATATCCCAGTGACCGACTGCCTCCCCAAGTTCAGGGAAGATTTTTCCCAGACTTCCACGATCAGGGAACACCTGTGACTGAAGAGAGATGCGTGGAGTTGTCTCTCGAGCTCCCACACGCACTGACAATGTTCCGGAATCATGAGCGTGGGGAGGTTCCACCAACGGTCGGCAGCGCGTGGGTTCTAACGGAATGCCTAAGCTCGTCTCCCCTGAGTGTTTTCCTAATGTCTCTGTGCCAGGGAATGGTAGGGGGGTTTGCAGGATATCCCAGTTGCATACGCTGCCTCCCCAAGGTCAGGGAAGGTATTTCCCGGACTTCCCCGAACAGGGAAATCCTGTGAATGAAGAGAGCTGCGTGGAGTTGTCTCTCGAGCTCCCCCACGCACTGACAATGGTTCCAGAATCCTGAGCGTGGGGAGGTTCCACCAACGGTCGGCAGCGCGTGGGTTCTAACGGAATGCATAAGCTCGTCTTCCCTGAGGGTTTTCCTAATTTGTCTGTGCCAGGGAATGGTAGGGGGGTTTGCAGGATATCCCAGTTGCATACGCTGCCTCCCCAAGGTCAGGGAAGGTATTTCCCGGACTTCCCCGAACAGGGAAATCCTGTGAATGAAGAGAGCTGCGTGGAGTTGTCTTTCGAGCTCCCCCATGCACTGACAATGTTTCCGGAATCCTGAGCGTGTGGAGGTTCCACCAACGTTCGGCAGCGCGTGGGTTCTAACGGAATGCCTAAGCTCGTCTCCCCTGAGGGTTTTCCTAATGTCTCTGTGCCAGGGAATGGTAGGGGGGTTTGCAGGATATCCCAGTGACATACGCTTCCTCCCGAAGTTCAGGGAAGCTATTTCCCGGACTTCCCCGAACACGGAACTCCTGTGAATGAAGAGAGCTGCGTGGAGTTGTCTCTCGAGCTACCCCACGCACTGATAATGTTTCCGGAATCCTGAGCGTGGGGAGGTCCCACCAACGTTCGGCAGCGCGTGGGTTCTAACGGAATGCCTAAGCTCGTCTCCCCTGAGGCTTTTCCTAATATCTCTGTGCCAGGGAATGCTAGGGGTGATTGCAGGATATCCCAGTGCCCGAGGCTGCCTCCCCAAGGTCAGGGAAGGTATATCTCAGACTTCCACGAACAGGGAACACCTGTGACTGAAGAGAGCTGCGTGGAGATGTCTCTCAAGCTCCCCCACGCACTGGCAAATGTTCCGGAATCCTGAGCGTGGGGAGGATCCACCAACGGTCGGCAGCGCGTGTGTTCTAACGGAATGCCTAAGCTCGTCTCCCCTGAGGGTTTTCCTAATATCTCTGTGCCAGGGAATGCTAGGGGTGATTGCAGGATATCCCAGTGACCGAGGCTGCCTCCCCAAGTTCAGGGAAGTTATATCCCAGACTTCCACAAAGAGGGAACACCTGTGAGTGAAGAGAGCTGCGTGGAGTTGTCTCTCGAGCTCCCCCACGCACTGACAAAGATTCCGGAATCCTGAGCGTGGGGAGGTTCCACCAACGGTCGGCAGCGCGTGGGTTCTAACAGAATGCCTAAGCTCGTCTCCCCTGAGGGTTTTCCTAATTTCTCTGTGCCAGGGAATGGTAGGGGGGTTTGCAGGATATCCCATTGACATACGCTGCCTCCCCAAGGTCAGGGAAGGTATTTCCCGGACTTCCCCGAACAGGGAACACCTGTGACTGAAGAGAGCTGCGCGGAGTTGTCTGTCGAGCTCCCCCACGCACTGACAATGGTTCCAGAATCCTGAGCGTGGGGAGGTTCCACCAACGGTCGGCAGCACGTGGGTTCTAACGGAATGCCTAAGCTCGTCTCCCCTGAGGGTTTTCCTAATGTCTCTCTGCCAGGGAATGTTAGGGGGATTTGCAGGATATCCCAGTGACATTCGCTGCCTCCCCAAGGTCAGGGAAGGTATTTCCCGGACTTCCCCGTACAGGGAACTCCTGTGAATGAAGAAAGCTGCGTGGAGTTGTCTCTCGAGCTCCCCCAAGCACTGACAATGGTTCCGGAATCCTGAGCGTGGGGAGGTTCCACCAACGGTAGGCAGCGCGTGGGTTCTAACGGAATGCCTAAGCTCGTCTCCCCTGAGTGTTTTCCTAATGTCTCTGTGCCAGGGAATGCTAGGGATGATTGCAGGATATCCCAGTGACCGAAGCTGCCTCCCCAAGTTTAGGGAAGGTATATCCCATACTTCCACTTAGAGGGAACACCTGTGAGTGAAGAGAGCTGCGTGGAGTTGTCTCGCGAGCTCCCTCACGCACTGACAATGGTTCCGGAATCCTGAGCGTGGAGAGGTTCCACCAACGGTCGGCAACCCGTGGGTTCTAACGGAATGCCTAAGCTCGTCTCCCTTGAGGGTTTTCCTAATTTCTCTGTGCCAGGGAATGGTAGGGGGGTTTGCAGGATATCCCAGTGACATACGCTGCCTCCCGAATTTCAGGGAAGTTATTTACCGAACTTCCCCGAACAGGGAACTCCTGTGAATGAAGAGAGCTGCGTGGAATTGTCTCTCGAGCTCCCAGACGCACTGACAATGTTTCCGGAATCCTGAGCGTGGGGAGGTTCCACCAACGGTCGGCAGCGCGTTGGTTCTAACGGAATGCCTAAGCTCGTCTCACCTGAGGGTTTTCCTAATATCGCTGTGCCAGGGAATGCTAGGGGTGATAGCAGGATATCCCAGTGGCTGAGGCTGCCTCCTCAAGTTCAGGGAAGCTATATCCCAGACTTCCACGAACAGGGAACACCTGTGACTGAAGAGAGCTGCGTGGAGTTGTCTCTCGAGCTCCCCCACGCACTGACAATGTTTCCGGAATCCTGAGCGTGGGGAGGTTCCACCAACGGTCGGCAGCGCGTGGGTTCTAACGGAATGCCTAAGCTCGTCTCCCCTGAGGGTTTTTCTAATGTCTCTGTGCCAGGGAATGCTAGGGGTGATTGCAGGATATCCCAGTGACCGAGGCTGCCTCCCCAAGGTCAGGAAAGGTTTTTCTCGGACTTCCCCGAACAGGGAACTCCTGTGAATGAAGAGAGCTGCGTGGAGTTGTCTCTCGAGCTCCCCCACGCACTGACAATGTTTCCGGAATCCTGAGCGTGGGGAGGTTCCACCAACGGTCGGCAGCGCGTGGGTTCTAACGGAATGCCTAAGCTCGTCTCCCCTGAGGGTTTTCCTAATTTCTCTGTGCCAGGGAATGTTAGGGGGGTTTTCAGGATATCCCATTGACATACGCTGCCTCCCCAAGTTCAGGGAAGGTATTTACCGGACTTCCCCGAACAGGGAACACCTGTGACTGAAGAGAGCTGCGTGGAGTTGTCTGTCGAGCTCCCCCACGCACTGACAATGTTTCCAGAATCCTGAGCGTGGGGAGGTTCCACCAACGGACGGCAGCACGTGGGTTCTAACGGAATGCCTAAGCTCGTCTCCCCTGAGGGTTTTCCTAATATCTCTGTGCCAGGGAATGCTAGGGGTGATTGCAGGATATCCCAGTGGCCGAGGCTGCCTCCCCAATTTCAGGGAAGTTTTTTCCCAGACTTCCAAGAAGAGGGAACACCTGTGACTGAAGAGAGCTGCGTGGAGTTGTCTCTCGAGCTCCCCCACGCACTGACAATGGTTCCGGAATCCTAAGCGTGGGGAGGTCCCACCAAAGTTCGGCAGCGCGTGGGTTCTAACGGAATGCCTAAGCTCGTCTCCCCTGAGGGTTTTCCTAATATCTCTGTGCCAGGGAATGCTAGGGGTGATTGCAGGATATCCCAGTGCCCGAGGCTGCCTCTCCAAGGTCAGGGAGGTATATCTCAGACTTCCACGAACAGGGAACACCTGTGACTGAAGAGAGCTGCGTGGAGATGTCTCTCAAGCTCCCCCACGCACTGGCAAATGTTCCGGAATCCTGAGCGTGGGGAGGTTCCACCAACTGTCGGCAACGCGTGTGTTCTAACGGAATGCCTAAGCTCGTCTCCCCTGAGGGTTTTCCTAATGTCTCTGTGCCAGGGAATGCTAGGGGTGATTGCAGGATCTCCCAGTGACCGAGGCTGCCTCCCCAAAATCAGGGAAGTTATATCCCAGGCTTCCACAAAGAGGGAACACCAGTGAATGAAGAGAGCTGCGTGGAGTTTTCTCTCGAGCTCCCCCACGCACTGACAATGGTTCCGGAATCCTGAGCGTGGTGAGGTTCCACCAAAAGTCGGCAGCGCGTGGGTTCTAACGGAATGCCTAAGCTCGACTCCCCTGAGGGTTTTCCTAATGTGTCTGTGCCAGGGAAAGGTAGGGGTGTTTGCAGGATATCCCAGTGACCGAGGCTGCTTCCCCAAGGTCAGGGAAGGTATTTCCCGGACTTACCCGAACAGGGAACACCTGTGACTGAAGAGAGCTGCGTGGAGATGTCTCTCAAGCTCCCCCACGCACTGGCAAATGTTCCGGAATCCTGAGCGTGGGGAGGATCCACCAACGGTCGGCAGCGCGTGGGTTCTAACGGAATGCCTAAGCTCGTCTCCCCTGAGGGTTTTCCTAATATCTCTGTGCCAGGGAATGGTAGGGGGGTTTGCAGGATATCCCAGTGACATACGCTGCCTCCCCAAGGTCACGGAAGTTATTTCCGGGACTTCCCCGAACAGGGAACCTCTGTGAATGAAGAGAGTTGCGTCGAGTTGTCTCTCGAGCTCCCCCACGCACTGATAATTTTTCGGGAATCCTGAGCGTGGGGAGGTTCCACCAACGGTCGGCAGCGCGTGGGTTCTAACGGAATGCCTAAGCTCGTCTCCCCTGAGGGTTTTCCTAATGTCTCTCTGCCAGGGAATGCTAGGGGTGATTGCAGGATATCCCAGTGACCGAGGCTGCCTCCCCAAGGTCAGGAAAGCTATTTCTCGGACTTCCCCGAACAGGGAACTCCTGTGAATGAAGAGAGCTGCGTGGAGTTGTCTCTCGAGCTCCCCCACGCACTGACAATGGTTCCGGGATCCTGAGCGTGGGGAGGTTCCACCAACGGTCGGCAGCGCGTTGGTTCTAACGGAATGTCTAAGCTCGTCTCCCCTGAGGGTTTTCCTAATGTCTCTGTGCCAGTGAATGCTAGGTGGGTTTGCAGGATATCCCAGTGACATACGCTGCCTCCCCAAGTTCAGGGAAGGTATTTCCCGGACTTCCCCAAACAGGGAACTCCTGTGAATGAAGAGAGCTGCGTGGAGTTGTCTCTCGAGCTCCCCCACGCACTGACAATTGTTCCGGAATCCTGAGAGTGGGGAGGTTCCACCAACGGTCGGCAGCGCGTGGGTTCTAAAGGAATGCTTAAGCTCGCTTCCACTGAGGTTTTTCCTAATGTCTCTATGCCAGAGAATGCTAGGGATGATTGCAGGATATCCCAGTGCCCGAGACTGTCTCCCCAAGTTCAGGGAAGTTATTTCCCGGACTTCCACGAAGAGGGAACACCTGTGACTGAAGAGAGCTGCGTGGAGTTGTCTCTCGAGCTCCCCCACGCACTGACAATGGTTCCGGAATCCTGAGTGTGGGGAGGTTCCACCAACGGTCGGCAGCGCGTGGGTTCTAATGGAATGCCTAAGCTAGCTCCCCTGAGGGTTTTCCTAATGTCTCTGTGCCAGGGAATGGTAGGGGGGTTTGCAGGATATCCCAGTGACATACGCTGCCTCCCCAAATTCATGGAAGTTATTTCCCGGGCTTCCCCGAACAGGGAAATCCTGTGAATGAAGAGAGCTGCGTGGAGTTGTCTCTCGAGCTCCCCCACGCACTGACAATGTTTCCGGAATCCTGAGCGTGGTTAGGTTCCACCAACGGTCGGCAGCGCGTGGGTTCTAACGAAATGCCTAAGCTCGTCTCCCCTGAGGATTTTCCTAATGTCTCTGAGCCTTGGAATGCTCGGGGTGATTGCAGGATAACCCAGTGAACGAGGCTGCCTCCCCAAGTCCAGGGAAGCTATATCCCAGACTTCCACGAACTGGGAACACCTGTGACTGAAGAGAGCTGCGTGGAGTTTTCTCTCGAGCTCCCCCACGCACTGACAATGATTCCGGAATCCTGAGCGTGGTGAGGTTCCACCAACAGTCGGCAGCGCGTGGGTTCTAACGGAATGCCTAAGCTCGACTCCCCTGAGGGTTTTCCTAATTTGTCTGTGCCAGGGAATGGTAGGGGTGTTTGCAGGATATCCCAGTGACCGAGGCTGCTTTCCCAAGGTCAGGGAAGGTATTTCCCGGACTTACCCGAACAGGGAACTCCTGTAAATTAAGAGAGCTGCGTGGAGATTTCTCTCGAGCTCCCCCACGCACTGACAATGTTTCCGGAATCCTGAGAGTGGGGAGGTTCCACCAACGGTCGGCAGCGCGTGGGTTCTAACGGAATGCCTAAGCTCGTCTCCCCTGAGGATTTTCCTAATATCTCTGTGCCAGGGAATGGTAGGGGGGTTTGCAGGATATCCCAGTGACATACGCTGCCTCCCCAAGGTCAGGGAAGTTATTTCCGGGACTTCCCCGAACAGGGAACCTCTGTGAATTAAGAGAGTTGCGTCGAGTTGTCTCTCGAGCTCCCCCACGCACTGATAATTTTTCGGGAATCCTGAGCGTGGGGAGATTCCACCAACGGTCGGCAGCGCGTGGGTTCTAACGGAATGCCTAAGCTCGTCTCCCCTGAGGGTTTACCTAATGTCTCTGTGCCAGGGAATGCTAGGGGTGATTGCAGGATATCCCAGTGGCCGAGGCTGCCTCCCCAATTTCAGGGAAGTTTTTTCCCAGACTTCCACGAAGAGGGAACACCTGTGACTGAAGAGAGCTGCGTGGAGTTGTCTCTCGAGCTCCCCCACGCACTGACAATGGTTCCGGAATCCTAAGCGTGGGGAGGTCCCACCAAAGTTCGGCAGCGCGTGGGTTCTAACGGAATGCCTAAGCTCGTCTCCCCTGAGGATTTTCCTAATATCTCTGTGCCAGGGAATGCTAGGGGTGATTGCAGGATATCCCAGTGCCCGAGGCTGCCTCTCCAAGGTCAGGGAGGTATATCTCAGACTTCCACGAACAGGGAACACCTGTGACTGAAGAGAGCTGCGTGGAGATGTCTCTCAAGCTCCCCCACGCACTGGCAAATGTTCCGGAATCCTGAGCGTGGGGAGGTTCCACCAACTGTCGGCAACGCGTGTGTTCTAACGGAATGCCTAAGCTCGTCTCCCCTGAGGGTTTTCCTAATGTCTCTGTTCCAGGGAATGCTAGGGGTGATTGCAGGATCTCCCAGTGACCGAGGCTGCCTCGCCAAAATAAGGGAAGTTATATCCCAGGCTTCCACAAAGAGGGAACACCTGTGAATGAAGAGAGCTGCGTGGAGTTGTCTCTCGAGCTCCCCCACGCACTGACAAATGTTCCGGAATCCTGAGCGTGGGGAGGTTCCACCAACGGTCGGCAGCGCGTGGGTTCTAACAGAATGCCTAAGCTCGTCTCCCCTGAGGGTTTTCCTAATTTCTCTGTGCCAGGGACTGGTAGGGGGGTTTGCAGGTTATCCCATTGACATACGCTGCCTCCCCAATGTCAGGGAAGGTATTTACCGGACTTCCCCGAACAGGGAACACCTGTGACTGAAGAGAGCTGCGTGGAGTTGTCTCTCGAGCTCCCCCACGCACTGACAATGGTTCCGGAATCCTGAGCGTGGGGAGGTTACACCAACGGTCGTCAGCGCGTGGGTTCTAACGGAATGCCTAAGCTCGTCTCCCCTGAGGGTTTTCCTAATGTCTCTGTGCCAGGGAATGGTAGGGGGGTTTGCATGATATCCCAGTGACATACGCTGCCTCCCCAAGTTCAGGGAAGGTATATCCCAGACTTCCACGAACAGGGAACACCTGTGACTGAAGAGAGATGCGTGGAGTTGTCTCTCGAGCTCCCCCACGCACTGACAATGTTTCCGGAATCCTGAGCGTGGGGAGGTTCCACCAACGGTCGGCAGCGCGTGGGTTCTAACGGAATGCCTAAGCTCGTCTCCCCTGAGTGTTTTCCTAATGTCTCTGTGCCAGGGAATGGTAGGGGTGTTTGCAGGATATTCCAGTGACATACGCTGCCTCCCAAAGGTCAGGGAAGATATTTCCCGGACTTCCCCGTACAGGGAACTCCTGTGAATGAAGAGAGCTGCGTGGAGTTGTCTCTCGAGCTCCCCCACGCACTGACAATGATTCCGGAATCCTGAGCGTGGGGAGGTTCCACCAACGATCGGCAGCGCGTGGGTTCTAACGGAATGCCTAAGCTCGTCTCCCCTGAGGGTTTTCCTAATGTCTCTGTGCCAGGGAATGCTAGGGGTGATTGCAGTATATCCCAGTGACCGAGGCTGCCTCCCCAAGGTCAGGAAAGTTATTTCTCGGACTTCCCCGAACAGGGAACTCCTGTGAATGAAGAGAGATGCGTGGAGTTGTCTCTCGAGCTCCCCCACCCACTGACAATGGTTCCGGAATCCTGAGCGTGGGGAGGTTCCACCAACGGTCGGCAGCGCGTGGGATCTAACGGAATGCTTAAGTTCGTCTCCCCTGAGGGTTTTCCTAATGTCTCTGTGCCAGGGAATGCTAGGGGTGATTGCAGGGTATCCCAGTGACCAAGGCTGCCTCCCCAAGATCAGGGAAGGTATATCCCAGACTTTCACGAACAGGGTACACCTGTGACTGAAGAGAGCTGCGTGGAGTTGTCTCTCGAGCTCCCCCACGCACTGACAATGGTTCCGGAATCCTAAGCGTGGGGAGGTTCCACCAACGGTCGGCAACGCGTGGGTTCTAACGGAATGCCTAAGCTCGTCTCCCCTGAGGGTTTTCCTAATTTCTCTGTGCCAGGGAATGGTAGGGGGGTTTGCAGGATATCCCAGTGACATACGCTGCCTCCCCAAATTCAGGGAAGTTATTTCCCGGACTTCCCCGTACAGGGAACTCCTGTGAATGAAGAGAGCTGCGTGGAGTTGTTTCTCGAGCTCCCCCACGCACTGACAATGTTTCCGGAATCCTGAGCGTGGTGAGGTTCCACCAACGGTCGGCAGCGCGTGGGTTCTAACGAAATGCCTTAGCTCGTCTCCCCTGAGGATTTTCCTAATGTCTCTGAGCCATGGAATGCTCGGGGTGATTGCAGGATAACCCAGTGACCGAGACTGCCTCCCCAAGTCCAGGGAAGCTATATCCCAGACTTCCACGAACAGGGAACACCTGTGACTGAAGAGAGCTGCGTGGAGTTTTCTCTCGAGCTCCCCCACGCACTGACAATGGTTCCGGAATCCTGAGCGTGGTGAGGTTCCACCAAAAGTCGGCAGCGCGTGGGTTCTAACGGAATGCCTAAGCTCGACTCCCCTGAGGGTTTTCCTAATATGTCTGTGCCAGGGAAAGGTAGGGGTGTTTGCAAGATATCCCAGTGACCGAGGCTGCTTCCCCAAGGTCAGGGAAGGTATTTCCCGGACTTACCCGAACAGGGAACTCCTGTAAATTAAGAGAGCTGCGTGGAGATTTCTCTCGATCTCCCCCACGCACTGACAATGTTTCCGGAATCCTGAGAGTGGGGAGGTTCCACCAACGGTCGGCAGCGCGTGGGTTCTAACGGAATGCCTAAGCTCGTCTCCCCTGAGGGTTTTCCTAATATCTCTGTGCCAGGGAATGGTAGGGGGGTTTGCAGGATATCCCAGTGACATACGCTGCCTCCCCAAGGTCACGGAAGTTATTTCCGGGACTTCCCCGAACAGGGAACCTCTGTGAATGAAGAGAGCTGCGTGGAGTTGTCTCTCGAGCTCCCCCTCGCACTGACAATGGTTCCGGAATCCTGAGCGTGGGGAGGTTCCACCAACGGTCGGCAACCCGTGGGTTGTAACGGAATGCCTAAGCTCGTCTCCCCTGAGGGTTTTCCTAATTTCTCTGTGCCAGGGAATGGTAGGGGGGTTTGCAGGATATCCCAGTGACATACGCTGCATCCCGAATTTCAGGGAAGGTATTTACCGAACTTCCCCGAACAGTGAACTCCTGTGAATGAAGAGAGCTGCGTGGAATTGTCTCTCGAGATCCCCCACGCACTGACAATGTTTCCGGAATCCTGAGCGAGGGGAGGTTCCACCAACGGTCGGCAGCGCGTGGGTTCTAACGGAATGCCTAAGCTCGTCTCCCCTGAGGGTTTTCCTAATATCTCTGTGCCAGGGAATGCTAGGGGTGATTGCAGGATATCCCAGTGGCCGAGGCTGCCTCCCCAATTTCAGGGAAGTTTTTTCCCAGACTTCCACGAAGAGGGAAAACCTGTGACTGAAGAGAGCTGCGTGGAGTTGTCTCTCGAGCTCCCCCACGCACTGACAATGGTTCCGGAATCCTAAGCGTGGGGAGGTCCCACCAAAGTTCGGCAGCGCGTGGGTTCTAACGGAATGCCTAAGCTCGTCTCCCCTGAGGGTTTTCCTAATATCTCTGTGCCAGGGAATGCTAGGGGTGATTGCAGGATATCCCAGTGCCCGAGGCTGCCTCTCCAAGGTCAGGGAGGTATATCTCAGACTTCCACGAACAGGGAACACCTGTGACTGAAGAGAGCTGCGTGGAGATGTCTCTCAAGCTCCCCCACGCACTGGCAAATGTTCCGGAATCCTGAGCGTGGGGAGGTTCCACCAACTGTCGGCAACGCGTGTGTTCTAACGGAATGCCTAAGCTCGTCTCCCCTGAGGGTTTTCCTAATGTCTCTGTGCCAGGGAATGCTAGGGGTGATTGCAGGATCTCCCAGTGACCGAGGCTGCCTCCCCAAAATCAGGGAAGTTATATCCCAGGCTTCCACAAAGAGGGAACACCTGTGAATGAAGAGAGCTGCGTGGAGTTTTCTCTCGAGCTCCCCCACGCACTGACAATGGTTCCGGAATCCTGAGCGTGGTGAGGTTCCACCAAAAGTCGGCAGCGCGTGGGTTCTAACGGAATGCCTAAGCTCGACTCCCCTGAGGGTTTTCCTAATGTGTCTGTGCCAGGGAAAGGTAGGGGTGTTTGCAGGATATCCCAGTGACCGAGGCTGCTTCCCCAAGGTCAGGGAAGGTATTTCCCGGACTTATCCGAACAGGGAACTCCTGTAAATTAAGAGAGCTGCGTGGAGATTTCTCTCGATCTTCCCCACGCACTGACAATGTTTCCGGAATCCTGAGAGTGGGGAAGTTCCACCAACGGTCGGCAGCGCGTGGGTTCTAACGGAATGCCTAAGCTCGTCTCCCCTGAGGGTTTTCCTAATATCTCTGTGCCAGGGAATGGTAGGGGGGTTTGCAGGATATCCCAGTGACATACGCTGCCTCCCCAAGGTCACGGAAGTTATTTCCGGGACTTCCCCGAACAGGGAACCTCTGTGAATGAAGAGAGTTGCGTCGAGTTGTCTCTCGAGCTCCCCCACGCACTGATAATTTTTCGGGAATCCTGAGCGTGGGGAGGTTCCAC
Source organism: Vicugna pacos (assembly GCF_048564905.1). Lineage (NCBI taxonomy): Eukaryota > Metazoa > Chordata > Mammalia > Artiodactyla > Camelidae > Vicugna > Vicugna pacos. The sequence goes on along the minus strand of NW_027328721.1, from coordinate 49,301,673 downwards.
CAACGGTCGGCAGCGCGTGGGTTCTAACGGAATGCCTAAGCTCGTCTCCCCTGAGGGTTTTCCTAATGTCTCTCTGCCAGGGAATGCTAGGGGTGATTGCAGGATATCCCAGTGACCGAGGCTGCCTCCCCAAGGTCAGGAAAGCTATTTCTCGGACTTCCCCGAACAGGGAACTCCTGTGAATGAAGAGAGCTGCGTGGAGTTGTCTCTCGAGCTCCCCCACGCACTGACAATGGTTCCGGGATCCTGAGCGTGGGGAGGTTCCACCAACGGTCGGCAGCGCGTTGGTTCTAACGGAATGTCTAAGCTCGTCTCCCCTGAGGGTTTTCCTAATGTCTCTGTGCCAGTGAATGCTAGGTGGGTTTGCAGGATATCCCAGTGACATACGCTGCCTCCCCAAGTTCAGGGAAGGTATTTCCCGGACTTCCCCAAACAGGGAACTCCTGTGAATGAAGAGAGCTGCGTGGAGTTGTCTCTCGAGCTCCCCCACGCACTGACAATTGTTCCGGAATCCTGAGAGTGGGGAGGTTCCACCAACGGTCGGCAGCGCGTGGGTTCTAAAGGAATGCTTAAGCTCGCTTCCACTGAGGTTTTTCCTAATGTCTCTATGCCAGAGAATGCTAGGGATGATTGCAGGATATCCCAGTGCCCGAGACTGTCTCCCCAAGGTCAGGGAAGTTATTTCCCGGACTTCCACGAAGAGGGAACACCTGTGACTGAAGAGAGCTGCGTGGAGTTGTCTCTCGAGCTCCCCCACGCACTGACAATGGTTCCGGAATCCTGAGTGTGGGGAGGTTCCACCAACGGTCGGCAGCGCGTGGGTTCTAATGGAATGCCTAAGCTAGCTCCCCTGAGGGTTTTCCTAATGTCTCTGTGCCAGGGAATGGTAGGGGGGTTTGCAGGATATCCCAGTGACATACGCTGCCTCCCCAAATTCATGGAAGTTATTTCCCGGGCTTCCCCGAACAGGGAAATCCTGTGAATGAAGAGAGCTGCGTGGAGTTGTCTCTCGAGCTCCCCCACGCACTGACAATGTTTCCGGAATCCTGAGCGTGGTTAGGTTCCACCAACGGTCGGCAGCGCGTGGGTTCTAACGAAATGCCTAAGCTCGTCTCCCCTGAGGATTTTCCTAATGTCTCTGAGCCATGGAATGCTCGGGGTGATTGCAGGATAACCCAGTGAACGAGGCTGCCTCCCCAAGTCCAGGGAAGCTATATCCCAGACTTCCACGAACTGGGAACACCTGTGACTGAAGAGAGCTGCGTGGAGTTTTCTCTCGAGCTCCCCCACGCACTGACAATGATTCCGGAATCCTGAGCGTGGTGAGGTTCCACCAACAGTCGGCAGCGCGTGGGTTCTAACGGAATGCCTAAGCTCGACTCCCCTGAGGGTTTTCCTAATTTGTCTGTGCCAGGGAATGGTAGGGGTGTTTGCAGGATATCCCAGTGACCGAGGCTGCTTTCCCAAGGTCAGGGAAGGTATTTCCCGGACTTACCCGAACAGGGAACTCCTGTAAATTAAGAGAGCTGCGTGGAGATTTCTCTCGAGCTCCCCCACGCACTGACAATGTTTCCGGAATCCTGAGAGTGGGGAGGTTCCACCAACGGTCGGCAGCGCGTGGGTTCTAACGGAATGCCTAAGCTCGTCTCCCCTGAGGATTTTCCTAATATCTCTGTGCCAGGGAATGGTAGGGGGGTTTGCAGGATATCCCAGTGACATACGCTGCCTCCCCAAGGTCAGGGAAGTTATTTCCGGGACTTCCCCGAACAGGGAACCTCTGTGAATTAAGAGAGTTGCGTCGAGTTGTCTCTCGAGCTCCCCCACGCACTGATAATTTTTCGGGAATCCTGAGCGTGGGGAGATTCCACCAACGGTCGGCAGCGCGTGGGTTCTAACGGAATGCCTAAGCTCGTCTCCCCTGAGGGTTTACCTAATGTCTCTGTGCCAGGGAATGCTAGGGGTGATTGCAGGATATCCCAGTGGCCGAGGCTGCCTCCCCAATTTCAGGGAAGTTTTTTCCCAGACTTCCACGAAGAGGGAACACCTGTGACTGAAGAGAGCTGCGTGGAGTTGTCTCTCGAGCTCCCCCACGCACTGACAATGGTTCCGGAATCCTAAGCGTGGGGAGGTCCCACCAAAGTTCGGCAGCGCGTGGGTTCTAACGGAATGCCTAAGCTCGTCTCCCCTGAGGATTTTCCTAATATCTCTGTGCCAGGGAATGCTAGGGGTGATTGCAGGATATCCCAGTGCCCGAGGCTGCCTCTCCAAGGTCAGGGAGGTATATCTCAGACTTCCACGAACAGGGAACACCTGTGACTGAAGAGAGCTGCGTGGAGATGTCTCTCAAGCTCCCCCACGCACTGGCAAATGTTCCGGAATCCTGAGCGTGGGGAGGTTCCACCAACTGTCGGCAACGCGTGTGTTCTAACGGAATGCCTAAGCTCGTCTCCCCTGAGGGTTTTCCTAATGTCTCTGTTCCAGGGAATGCTAGGGGTGATTGCAGGATCTCCCAGTGACCGAGGCTGCCTCGCCAAAATAAGGGAAGTTATATCCCAGGCTTCCACAAAGAGGGAACACCTGTGAATGAAGAGAGCTGCGTGGAGTTGTCTCTCGAGCTCCCCCACGCACTGACAAATGTTCCGGAATCCTGAGCGTGGGGAGGTTCCACCAACGGTCGGCAGCGCGTGGGTTCTAACAGAATGCCTAAGCTCGTCTCCCCTGAGGGTTTTCCTAATTTCTCTGTGCCAGGGACTGGTAGGGGGGTTTGCAGGTTATCCCATTGACATACGCTGCCTCCCCAATGTCAGGGAAGGTATTTACCGGACTTCCCCGAACAGGGAACACCTGTGACTGAAGAGAGCTGCGTGGAGTTGTCTCTCGAGCTCCCCCACGCACTGACAATGGTTCCGGAATCCTGAGCGTGGGGAGGATACACCAACGGTCGTCAGCGCGTGGGTTCTAACGGAATGCCTAAGCTCGTCTCCCCTGAGGGTTTTCCTAATGTCTCTGTGCCAGGGAATGGTAGGGGGGTTTGCATGATATCCCAGTGACATACGCTGCCTCCCCAAGTTCAGGGAAGGTATATCCCAGACTTCCACGAACAGGGAACACCTGTGACTGAAGAGAGATGCGTGGAGTTGTCTCTCGAGCTCCCCCACGCACTGACAATGTTTCCGGAATCCTGAGCGTGGGGAGGTTCCACCAACGGTCGGCAGCGCGTGGGTTCTAACGGAATGCCTAAGCTCGTCTCCCCTGAGTGTTTTCCTAATGTCTCTGTGCCAGGGAATGGTAGGGGTGTTTGCAGGATATTCCAGTGACATACGCTGCCTCCCAAAGGTCAGGGAAGATATTTCCCGGACTTCCCCGTACAGGGAACTCCTGTGAATGAAGAGAGCTGCGTGGAGTTGTCTCTCGAGCTCCCCCACGCACTGACAATGATTCCGGAATCCTGAGCGTGGGGAGGTTCCACCAACGATCGGCAGCGCGTGGGTTCTAACGGAATGCCTAAGCTCGTCTCCCCTGAGGGTTTTCCTAATGTCTCTGTGCCAGGGAATGCTAGGGGTGATTGCAGTATATCCCAGTGACCGAGGCTGCCTCCCCAAGGTCAGGAAAGTTATTTCTCGGACTTCCCCGAACAGGGAACTCCTGTGAATGAAGAGAGATGCGTGGAGTTGTCTCTCGAGCTCCCCCACCCACTGACAATGGTTCCGGAATCCTGAGCGTGGGGAGGTTCCACCAACGGTCGGCAGCGCGTGGGATCTAACGGAATGCTTAAGTTCGTCTCCCCTGAGGGTTTTCCTAATGTCTCTGTGCCAGGGAATGCTAGGGGTGATTGCAGGGTATCCCAGTGACCAAGGCTGCCTCCCCAAGATCAGGGAAGGTATATCCCAGACTTTCACGAACAGGGTACACCTGTGACTGAAGAGAGCTGCGTGGAGTTGTCTCTCGAGCTCCCCCACGCACTGACAATGGTTCCGGAATCCTAAGCGTGGGGAGGTTCCACCAACGGTCGGCAACGCGTGGGTTCTAACGGAATGCCTAAGCTCGTCTCCCCTGAGGGTTTTCCTAATTTCTCTGTGCCAGGGAATGGTAGGGGGGTTTGCAGGATATCCCAGTGACATACGCTGCCTCCCCAAATTCAGGGAAGTTATTTCCCGGACTTCCCCGTACAGGGAACTCCTGTGAATGAAGAGAGCTGCGTGGAGTTGTTTCTCGAGCTCCCCCACGCACTGACAATGTTTCCGGAATCCTGAGCGTGGGGAGGTTCCACCAACGGTCGGCAGCGCGTGGGTTCTAACGAAATGCCTTAGCTCGTCTCCCCTGAGGATTTTCCTAATGTCTCTGAGCCATGGAATGCTCGGGGTGATTGCAGGATAACCCAGTGACCGAGACTGCCTCCCCAAGTCCAGGGAAGCTATATCCCAGACTTCCACGAACAGGGAACACCTGTGACTGAAGAGAGCTGCGTGGAGTTTTCTCTCGAGCTCCCCCACGCACTGACAATGGTTCCGGAATCCTGAGCGTGGTGAGGTTCCACCAAAAGTCGGCAGCGCGTGGGTTCTAACGGAATGCCTAAGCTCGACTCCCCTGAGGGTTTTCCTAATATGTCTGTGCCAGGGAAAGGTAGGGGTGTTTGCAAGATATCCCAGTGACCGAGGCTGCTTCCCCAAGGTCAGGGAAGGTATTTCCCGGACTTACCCGAACAGGGAACTCCTGTAAATTAAGAGAGCTGCGTGGAGATTTCTCTCGATCTCCCCCACGCACTGACAATGTTTCCGGAATCCTGAGAGTGGGGAGGTTCCACCAACGGTCGGCAGCGCGTGGGTTCTAACGGAATGCCTAAGCTCGTCTCCCCTGAGGGTTTTCCTAATATCTCTGTGCCAGGGAATGGTAGGGGGGTTTGCAGGATATCCCAGTGACATACGCTGCCTCCCCAAGGTCACGGAAGTTATTTCCGGGACTTCCCCGAACAGGGAACCTCTGTGAATGAAGAGAGCTGCGTGGAGTTGTCTCTCGAGCTCCCCCTCGCACTGACAATGGTTCCGGAATCCTGAGCGTGGGGAGGTTCCACCAACGGTCGGCAACCCGTGGGTTGTAACGGAATGCCTAAGCTCGTCTCCCCTGAGGGTTTTCCTAATTTCTCTGTGCCAGGGAATGGTAGGGGGGTTTGCAGGATATCCCAGTGACATACGCTTCATCCCGAATTTCAGGGAAGGTATTTACCGAACTTCCCCGAACAGTGAACTCCTGTGAATGAAGAGAGCTGCGTGGAATTGTCTCTCGAGATCCCCCACGCACTGACAATGTTTCCGGAATCCTGAGCGAGGGGAGGTTCCACCAACGGTCGGCAGCGCGTGGGTTCTAACGGAATGCCTAAGCTCGTCTCCCCTGAGGGTTTTCCTAATATCTCTGTGCCAGGGAATGCTAGGGGTGATTGCAGGATATCCCAGTGGCCGAGGCTGCCTCCCCAATTTCAGGGAAGTTTTTTCCCAGACTTCCACGAAGAGGGAACACCTGTGACTGAAGAGAGCTGCGTGGAGTTGTCTCTCGAGCTCCCCCACGCACTGACAATGGTTCCGGAATCCTAAGCGTGGGGAGGTCCCACCAAAGTTCGGCAGCGCGTGGGTTCTAACGGAATGCCTAAGCTCGTCTCCCCTGAGGGTTTTCCTAATATCTCTGTGCCAGGGAATGCTAGGGGTGATTGCAGGATATCCCAGTGCCCGAGGCTGCCTCTCCAAGGTCAGGGAGGTATATCTCAGACTTCCACGAACAGGGAACACCTGTGACTGAAGAGAGCTGCGTGGAGATGTCTCTCAAGCTCCCCCACGCACTGGCAAATGTTCCGGAATCCTGAGCGTGGGGAGGTTCCACCAACTGTCGGCAACGCGTGTGTTCTAACGGAATGCCTAAGCTCGTCTCCCCTGAGGGTTTTCCTAATGTCTCTGTGCCAGGGAATGCTAGGGGTGATTGCAGGATCTCCCAGTGACCGAGGCTGCCTCCCCAAAATCAGGGAAGTTATATCCCAGGCTTCCACAAAGAGGGAACACCTGTGAATGAAGAGAGCTGCGTGGAGTTTTCTCTCGAGCTCCCCCACGCACTGACAATGGTTCCGGAATCCTGAGCGTGGTGAGGTTCCACCAAAAGTCGGCAGCGCGTGGGTTCTAACGGAATGCCTAAGCTCGACTCCCCTGAGGGTTTTCCTAATGTGTCTGTGCCAGGGAAAGGTAGGGGTGTTTGCAGGATATCCCAGTGACCGAGGCTGCTTCCCCAAGGTCAGGGAAGGTATTTCCCGGACTTATCCGAACAGGGAACTCCTGTAAATTAAGAGAGCTGCGTGGAGATTTCTCTCGATCTTCCCCACGCACTGACAATGTTTCCGGAATCCTGAGAGTGGGGAAGTTCCACCAACGGTCGGCAGCGCGTGGGTTCTAACGGAATGCCTAAGCTCGTCTCCCCTGAGGGTTTTCCTAATATCTCTGTGCCAGGGAATGGTAGGGGGGTTTGCAGGATATCCCAGTGACATACGCTGCCTCCCCAAGGTCACGGAAGTTATTTCCGGGACTTCCCCGAACAGGGAACCTCTGTGAATGAAGAGAGTTGCGTCGAGTTGTCTCTCGAGCTCCCCCACGCACTGATAATTTTTCGGGAATCCTGAGCGTGGGGAGGTTCCACCAACGGTCGGCAGCGCGTGGGTTCTAACGGAATGCCTAAGCTCGTCTCCCCTGAGGGTTTTCCTAATGTCTCTCTGCCAGGGAATGCTAGGGGTGATTGCAGGATATCCCAGTGACCGAGGCTGCCTCCCCAAGGTCAGGAAAGCTATTTCTCGGACTTCCCCGAACAGGGAACTCCTGTGAATGAAGAGAGCTGCGTGGAGTTGTCTCTCGAGCTCCCCCACGCACTGACAATGGTTCCGGGATCCTGAGCGTGGGGAGGTTCCACCAACGGTCGGCAGCGCGTTGGTTCTAACGGAATGTCTAAGCTCGTCTCCCCTGAGGGTTTTCCTAATGTCTCTGTGCCAGTGAATGCTAGGTGGGTTTGCAGGATATCCCAGTGACATACGCTGCCTCCCCAAGTTCAGGGAAGGTATTTCCCGGACTTCCCCAAACAGGGAACTCCTGTGAATGAAGAGAGCTGCGTGGAGTTGTCTCTCGAGCTCCCCCACGCACTGACAATTGTTCCGGAATCCTGAGAGTGGGGAGGTTCCACCAACGGTCGGCAGCGCGTGGGTTCTAAAGGAATGCTTAAGCTCGCTTCCACTGAGGTTTTTCCTAATGTCTCTATGCCAGAGAATGCTAGGGATGATTGCAGGATATCCCAGTGCCCGAGACTGTCTCCCCAAGGTCAGGGAAGTTATTTCCCGGACTTCCACGAAGAGGGAACACCTGTGACTGAAGAGAGCTGCGTGGAGTTGTCTCTCGAGCTCCCCCACGCACTGACAATGGTTCCGGAATCCTGAGTGTGGGGAGGTTCCACCAACGGTCGGCAGCGCGTGGGTTCTAATGGAATGCCTAAGCTAGCTCCCCTGAGGGTTTTCCTAATGTCTCTGTGCCAGGGAATGGTAGGGGGGTTTGCAGGATATCCCAGTGACATACGCTGCCTCCCCAAATTCATGGAAGTTATTTCCCGGGCTTCCCCGAACAGGGAAATCCTGTGAATGAAGAGAGCTGCGTGGAGTTGTCTCTCGAGCTCCCCCACGCACTGACAATGTTTCCGGAATCCTGAGCGTGGTTAGGTTCCACCAACGGTCGGCAGCGCGTGGGTTCTAACGAAATGCCTAAGCTCGTCTCCCCTGAGGATTTTCCTAATGTCTCTGAGCCATGGAATGCTCGGGGTGATTGCAGGATAACCCAGTGAACGAGGCTGCCTCCCCAAGTCCAGGGAAGCTATATCCCAGACTTCCACGAACTGGGAACACCTGTGACTGAAGAGAGCTGCGTGGAGTTTTCTCTCGAGCTCCCCCACGCACTGACAATGATTCCGGAATCCTGAGCGTGGTGAGGTTCCACCAACAGTCGGCAGCGCGTGGGTTCTAACGGAATGCCTAAGCTCGACTCCCCTGAGGGTTTTCCTAATTTGTCTGTGCCAGGGAATGGTAGGGGTGTTTGCAGGATATCCCAGTGACCGAGGCTGCTTTCCCAAGGTCAGGGAAGGTATTTCCCGGACTTACCCGAACAGGGAACTCCTGTAAATTAAGAGAGCTGCGTGGAGATTTCTCTCGAGCTCCCCCACGCACTGACAATGTTTCCGGAATCCTGAGAGTGGGGAGGTTCCACCAACGGTCGGCAGCGCGTGGGTTCTAACGGAATGCCTAAGCTCGTCTCCCCTGAGGATTTTCCTAATATCTCTGTGCCAGGGAATGGTAGGGGGGTTTGCAGGATATCCCAGTGACATACGCTGCCTCCCCAAGGTCAGGGAAGTTATTTCCGGGACTTCCCCGAACAGGGAACCTCTGTGAATTAAGAGAGTTGCGTCGAGTTGTCTCTCGAGCTCCCCCACGCACTGATAATTTTTCGGGAATCCTGAGCGTGGGGAGATTCCACCAACGGTCGGCAGCGCGTGGGTTCTAACGGAATGCCTAAGCTCGTCTCCCCTGAGGGTTTACCTAATGTCTCTGTGCCAGGGAATGCTAGGGGTGATTGCAGGATATCCCAGTGGCCGAGGCTGCCTCCCCAATTTCAGGGAAGTTTTTTCCCAGACTTCCACGAAGAGGGAACACCTGTGACTGAAGAGAGCTGCGTGGAGTTGTCTCTCGAGCTCCCCCACGCACTGACAATGGTTCCGGAATCCTAAGCGTGGGGAGGTCCCACCAAAGTTCGGCAGCGCGTGGGTTCTAACGGAATGCCTAAGCTCGTCTCCCCTGAGGATTTTCCTAATATCTCTGTGCCAGGGAATGCTAGGGGTGATTGCAGGATATCCCAGTGCCCGAGGCTGCCTCTCCAAGGTCAGGGAGGTATATCTCAGACTTCCACGAACAGGGAACACCTGTGACTGAAGAGAGCTGCGTGGAGATGTCTCTCAAGCTCCCCCACGCACTGGCAAATGTTCCGGAATCCTGAGCGTGGGGAGGTTCCACCAACTGTCGGCAACGCGTGTGTTCTAACGGAATGCCTAAGCTCGTCTCCCCTGAGGGTTTTCCTAATGTCTCTGTTCCAGGGAATGCTAGGGGTGATTGCAGGATCTCCCAGTGACCGAGGCTGCCTCGCCAAAATTAGGGAAGTTATATCCCAGGCTTCCACAAAGAGGGAACACCTGTGAATGAAGAGAGCTGCGTGGAGTTGTCTCTCGAGCTCCCCCACGCACTGACAAATGTTCCGGAATCCTGAGCGTGGGGAGGTTCCACCAACGGTCGGCAGCGCGTGGGTTCTAACAGAATGCCTAAGCTCGTCTCCCCTGAGGGTTTTCCTAATTTCTCTGTGCCAGGGACTGGTAGGGGGGTTTGCAGGTTATCCCATTGACATACGCTGCCTCCCCAATGTCAGGGAAGGTATTTACCGGACTTCCCCGAACAGGGAACACCTGTGACTGAAGAGAGCTGCGTGGAGTTGTCTCTCGAGCTCCCCCACGCACTGACAATGGTTCCGGAATCCTGAGCGTGGGGAGGTTACACCAACGGTCGTCAGCGCGTGGGTTCTAACGGAATGCCTAAGCTCGTCTCCCCTGAGGGTTTTCCTAATGTCTCTGTGCCAGGGAATGGTAGGGGGGTTTGCATGATATCCCAGTGACATACGCTGCCTCCCCAAGTTCAGGGAAGGTATATCCCAGACTTCCACGAACAGGGAACACCTGTGACTGAAGAGAGATGCGTGGAGTTGTCTCTCGAGCTCCCCCACGCACTGACAATGTTTCCGGAATCCTGAGCGTGGGGAGGTTCCACCAACGGTCGGCAGCGCGTGGGTTCTAACGGAATGCCTAAGCTCGTCTCCCCTGAGTGTTTTCCTAATGTCTCTGTGCCAGGGAATGGTAGGGGTGTTTGCAGGATATTCCAGTGACATACGCTGCCTCCCAAAGGTCAGGGAAGATATTTCCCGGACTTCCCCGTACAGGGAACTCCTGTGAATGAAGAGAGCTGCGTGGAGTTGTCTCTCGAGCTCCCCCACGCACTGACAATGATTCCGGAATCCTGAGCGTGGGGAGGTTCCACCAACGATCGGCAGCGCGTGGGTTCTAACGGAATGCCTAAGCTCGTCTCCCCTGAGGGTTTTCCTAATGTCTCTGTGCCAGGGAATGCTAGGGGTGATTGCAGTATATCCCAGTGACCGAGGCTGCCTCCCCAAGGTCAGGAAAGTTATTTCTCGGACTTCCCCGAACAGGGAACTCCTGTGAATGAAGAGAGATGCGTGGAGTTGTCTCTCGAGCTCCCCCACCCACTGACAATGGTTCCGGAATCCTGAGCGTGGGGAGGTTCCACCAACGGTCGGCAGCGCGTGGGATCTAACGGAATGCTTAAGTTCGTCTCCCCTGAGGGTTTTCCTAATGTCTCTGTGCCAGGGAATGCTAGGGGTGATTGCAGGGTATCCCAGTGACCAAGGCTGCCTCCCCAAGATCAGGGAAGGTATATCCCAGACTTTCACGAACAGGGTACACCTGTGACTGAAGAGAGCTGCGTGGAGTTGTCTCTCGAGCTCCCCCACGCACTGACAATGGTTCCGGAATCCTAAGCGTGGGGAGGTTCCACCAACGGTCGGCAACGCGTGGGTTCTAACGGAATGCCTAAGCTCGTCTCCCCTGAGGGTTTTCCTAATTTCTCTGTGCCAGGGAATGGTAGGGGGGTTTGCAGGATATCCCAGTGACATACGCTGCCTCCCCAAATTCAGGGAAGTTATTTCCCGGACTTCCCCGTACAGGGAACTCCTGTGAATGAAGAGAGCTGCGTGGAGTTGTTTCTCGAGCTCCCCCACGCACTGACAATGTTTCCGGAATCCTGAGCGTGGGGAGGTTCCACCAACGGTCGGCAGCGCGTGGGTTCTAACGAAATGCCTTAGCTCGTCTCCCCTGAGGATTTTCCTAATGTCTCTGAGCCATGGAATGCTCGGGGTGATTGCAGGATAACCCAGTGACCGAGACTGCCTCCCCAAGTCCAGGGAAGCTATATTCCAGACTTCCACGAACAGGGAACACCTGTGACTGAAGAGAGCTGCGTGGAGTTTTCTCTCGAGCTCCCCCACGCACTGACAATGGTTCCGGAATCCTGAGCGTGGTGAGGTTCCACCAAAAGTCGGCAGCGCGTGGGTTCTAACGGAATGCCTAAGCTCGACTCCCCTGAGGGTTTTCCTAATGTGTCTGTGCCAGGGAAAGGTAGGGGTGTTTGCAAGATATCCCAGTGACCGAGGCTGCTTCCCCAAGGTCAGGGAAGGTATTTCCCGGACTTACCCGAACAGGGAACTCCTGTAAATTAAGAGAGCTGCGTGGAGATTTCTCTCGATCTCCCCCACGCACTGACAATGTTTCCGGAATCCTGAGAGTGGGGAGGTTCCACCAACGGTCGGCAGCGCGTGGGTTCTAACGGAATGCCTAAGCTCGTCTCCCCTGAGGGTTTTCCTAATATCTCTGTGCCAGGGAATGGTAGGGGGGTTTGCAGGATATCCCAGTGACATACGCTGCCTCCCCAAGGTCACGGAAGTTATTTCCGGGACTTCCCCGAACAGGGAACCTCTGTGAATGAAGAGAGTTGCGTCGAGTTGTCTCTCGAGCTCCCCCACGCACTGATAATTTTTCGGGAATCCTGAGCGTGGGGAGGTTCCACCAACGGTCGGCAGCGCGTGGGTTCTAACGGAATGCCTAAGCTCGTCTCCCCTGAGGGTTTTCCTAATGTCTCTCTGCCAGGGAATGCTAGGGGTGATTGCAGGATATCCCAGTGACCGAGGCTGCCTCCCCAAGGTCAGGAAAGCTATTTCTCGGACTTCCCCGAACAGGGAACTCCTGTGAATGAAGAGAGCTGCGTGGAGTTGTCTCTCGAGCTCCCCCACGCACTGACAATGGTTCCGGGATCCTGAGCGTGGGGAGGTTCCACCAACGGTCGGCAGCGCGTTGGTTCTAACGGAATGTCTAAGCTCGTCTCCCCTGAGGGTTTTCCTAATGTCTCTGTGCCAGTGAATGCTAGGTGGGTTTGCAGGATATCCCAGTGACATACGCTGCCTCCCCAAGTTCAGGGAAGGTATTTCCCGGACTTCCCCAAACAGGGAACTCCTGTGAATGAAGAGAGCTGCGTGGAGTTGTCTCTCGAGCTCCCCCACGCACTGACAATTGTTCCGGAATCCTGAGAGTGGGGAGGTTCCACCAACGGTCGGCAGCGCGTGGGTTCTAAAGGAATGCTTAAGCTCGCTTCCACTGAGGTTTTTCCTAATGTCTCTATGCCAGAGAATGCTAGGGATGATTGCAGGATATCCCAGTGCCCGAGACTGTCTCCCCAAGTTCAGGGAATTTATTTCCCGGACTTCCACGAAGAGGGAACACCTGTGACTGAAGAGAGCTGCGTGGAGTTGTCTCTCGAGCTCCCCCACTCACTGACAATGGTTCCGGAATCCTGAGCGTGGGGAGGTTCCACCAACGGTCGGCAGCGCGTGGGTTCTAATGGAATGCCTAAGCTAGCTACCCTGAGGGTTTTCCTAATGTCTCTGTGCCAGGGAATGGTAGGGGGGTTTGCAGGATATCCCAGTGACATACGCTGCCTCCCCAAATTCAGGGAAGTTATTTCCCGGGCTTCCCCGAACAGGGAACTCCTGTGAATGAAGAGAGCTGCGTGGAGTTGTCTCTCGAGCTCCCCCACGCACTGACAATGTTTCCGGAATCCTGAGCGTGGGGAGGTTCCACCAACGGTCGGCAGCGCGTGGGTTCTAACGAAATGCCTAAGCTCGTCTCCCCTGAGGATTTTCCTAATGTCTCTGAGCCATGGAATGCTCGGGGTGATTGCAGGATAACCCAGTGACCGAGGCTGCCTCCCCAAGTCCAGGGAAGCTATATCCCAGACTTCCACGAACAGGGAACACCTGTGACTGAAGAGAGCTGCGTGGAGTTTTCTCTCGAGCTCCCCCACGCACTGACAATGATTCCGGAATCCTGAGCGTGGTGAGGTTCCACCAACAGTCGGCAGCGCGTGGGTTCTAACGGAATGCCTAAGCTCGACTCCCCTGAGGGTTTTCCTAATTTGTCTGTGCCAGGGAATTGTAGGGGTGTTTGCAGGATATCCCAGTGACCGAGGCTGCTTCCCCAAGGTCAGGGAAGGTATTTCCCGGACTTACCCGAACAGGGAACTCCTGTAAATTAAGAGAGCTGCGTGGAGATTTCTCTCGAGCTCCCCCACGCACTGACAATGTTTCCGGAATCCTGAGAGTGGGGAGGTTCCACCAACGGTCGGCAGCGCGTGGGTTCTAACGGAATGCCTAAGCTCGTCTCCCCTGAGGATTTTCCTAATATCTCTGTGCCAGGGAATGGTAGGGGGGTTTGCAGGATATCCCAGTGACATACGCTGCCTCCCCAAGGTCAGGGAAGTTATTTCCGGGACTTCCCCGAACAGGGAACCTCTGTGAATTAAGAGAGTTGCGTCGAGTTGTCTCTCGAGCTCCCCCACGCACTGATAATTTTTCGGGAATCCTGAGCGTGGGGAGGTTCCACCAACGGTCGGCAGCGCGTGGGTTCTAACGGAATGCCTAAGCTCGTCTCCCCTGAGGGTTTTCCTAATGTCTCTCTGCCAGGGAATGCTAGGGGTGATTGCAGGATATCCCAGTGACCGAGGCTGCCTCCCCAAAGTCAGGAAAGCTATTTCTCGGACTTCCCCGAACAGGGAACTCCTGTGAATGAAGAGAGCTGCGTGGAGTTGTCTCTCGAGCTCCCCCACGCACTGACAATGGTTCCGGAATCCTGAGCGTGGGGAGGTTCCACCAACGGTCGGCAGCGCGTGGGTTCTAACGGAATGTCTAAGCTCGTCTCCCCTGAGGCTTTTCCTAATGTCTCTGTGCCAGTGAATGCTAGGTAGGTTTCCAGGATATCCCAGTGACATACGCTGCCTCCCCAAGTTCAGGGAAGGTATTTCCCGGACTTCCCCAAAAAGGGAACTCCTGTGAATGAAGAGAGCTGCGTGGAGTTGTCTCTCGAGCTCCCCCACGCACTGACAGTGGTTCCGGAATCCTGAGCGTGGGGAGGTTCCACAAACGGTCGGCAGCGCGTGGGTTCTAACGGAATGCCTAAGCTAGCTCCCCTGAGGGTTTTCCTAATGTCTCTGTGCCAGGGATTGGTAGGGGGGTTTGCAGGATATCCCAGTGACATACGCTGCCTCCCCAAGTTCAGGGAAGGTATTTCCCGGACTTCCCCAAAAAGGGAACTCCTGTGAATGAAGAGAGCTGCGTGGAGTTGTCTCTCGAGCTCCCCCACGCACTGACAATGTTTCCGGAATCCTGAGCGTGGGGAGGTTCCACCAACGGTCGGCAGCATGTGGATTCTAACGGAATGCCTAAGCTCGTCTCCCCTGAGGGTTTTCCTAATTTCTCTGTGCCAGGGATGCTTGGGGTGATTGCAGGATATCCCAGTGCCCGAGGCTGCCTCCCCAAGGTCAGGGAAGGTTTTTCCCGGACTTCACCGAACAGGGAACACCTGTGACTGAAGAGAGCTGCGTGGAGTTGTCTCTCGAGCTCCCCCACGCACTGACAATTGTTCCGGAATCCTGAGCGTGGGGAGGTTCCACCAACGGTCGGCAGCACGTGGGTTCTAACGGAATGCCTAAGCTCGTCTCCCCTGAGGGTTTTCCTAATGTCTCTGTGCCAGGGAATGCTAGGGGTGATTGCAGGATATCCCAGTGACCGAGGCTGCCTCCCCAAGATCCGGGAATTTATAACCCAGACTTCCACGAACAGGGAACACCTGTGACTGAAGAGAGCTTCGTGGAGTTGTCTCTCGAGCTCCCCCACGCACTGACAATTGTTCCGGAATCCTGAGCGTGGGGAGGTTCCACCAACGGTCGGCAGCGCGTGGGTTGTAACGGAATGCCTAAGCTCGCCTCCCCTGTGGGTTTTCCTAATGTGTCTGTGCCAGGGAATGGTAGGGGGTTTTGCAGGATATCCCAGTGACATACGCTGCCTCCCCAAGGTCAGGGAAGTTATTTCCCGGACTTCCCCGAACAGCGAACTCCTGTGAATGAAGAGAGCTGCGTGGAGGTTTCTCTCGATCTCCCCCACGCACTGACAATGTTTCCGGAATCCTGAGCGTGGGGAGGTTCCACCAACGGTCGGCAGCGCGTGGTTTCTAACGGAATGCCTAAGCTCGTCTCCCCTGAGGGTTTTCCTAATGTCTCTGTGCCAGGGAATTCTAGGGGTGATTGCAGGTTATCCCAGTGACCGAGGCTGCCTCCCCAAGGTCAGGAAAGCTATTTCTCGGACTTCCCGCACAGGGAAATCCTGTGAATGAAGAGAGCTGCGTGGAGTTTTCTCTCGAGCTCCCCCACGCACTGACAATGGTTCCGGAATCCTGAGCGTGTTTAGGTTCCACCAACGGTCGGCAGCACGTGGGTTCTAACGGAATGCTTAAGCTCCTCTCCACTGAGGGTTTTCCTAATGTCTCTGTGCCAGGGAATGGTACGGGGGTTTGCAGGATATCCCAGTGATATACGCTGCCTCCCCAAGTTCAGGGGAGGTATTTCCCGGACTTCCCCGAACAGGGAACTCCTGTGAATGAAGAGAGCTGCGTGGAGTTGTCTCTCGAGCTCCCCCACGCACTGACAATGGTTCCGGAATCCTGAGCGTGGGGAGGTTCCACCAATAGTCGGCAGCGCGTGGGTTCTAACGGAATACTTAAGCTCGCTTCCACTGAGGGTGTTCCTAATATCTCTGTGCCAGGGAATGCTAGGGGTGATTGTAGGATATCCCAGTGACCGAGGCTGCCTCCCCAAGGTCAGGAAAGTTATTTCCCGTACTTCCCCGAACGGGGAACTCCTGTGAATGAAGAGAGCTGCGTGGAGTTTTCTCTCGAGCTCCCTCACGCACTGACAATATTTCCTGAATCCTGAGCGTGGGGAGGTTCCACCAACGGTCGGCAGCGCGTGGGTTCTAACGGAATGCCTAAGCTCGTCTTCCCTGAGGGTTTTCCTAATTTCTCTGGGCCAGTGAATGGTAGGTGGGTTTGCACGATATCCCAGTGACATACGCTGCCTCCCCAAGTTCAGGGAAGTTATTTCCCGGTCTTCCCCAAACAGGGAACTCCTGTGAATGAAGAGAGCTGCGTGGAGTTGTCTCTCGAGCTCCCCCACGCACTGACAATGTTTCCGGAATCCTGAGCGTGGGGAGGTTCCACCAACGGTCGGCAGCACGTGGGTTCAAACTGAATGCCTAAGCTCGTCTCCCCTGAGGATTTTCCTAATTTCTCTGTGCCAGGGATGCTAGGGGTGATTGCAGGATATCCCAGTGACCGAGGCTGCCTCCCCAAGGTCAGGGAAGGTATATCCCAGACTTCCACGAACAGGGAACACCTGTGACTGAAGAGAGCTGCGTGGAATTGTCTCTCGAGCTCCCCCACGCACTGACAATGGTTCCGGAATCCTGAGCGTGGGGAGGTTCCACCAACGGTCGGCAGCGCGTGGGTTCAAACGGAATGCCTAAGCTCGTCTCCCCTGAGGGTTTTCCTAATGTGTCTGTACCAGGGAATGTTAGGGGGGTTTGCAGGATATCCCAGTGACATACGATGCCTCCCCAAGTTCAGAGAAAGTATTTCCCGGACGTCCTCGAACAGGGAACTCCTGTGAATGAAGAGAGCTCCGTGGAGTTGTCTCTCAAGCTCCCCCACCCACTGACAATTGTTCCGGAATCCTGAGCGTGGGGAGGTTCCACCAACGGTCGGCAGCGCGTGGATTCTAACGGAATGCCTAAGGTCGTCTCCCCAGAGTGTTTTCCTAATTTCTCTGTGTCAGGGAATGGTAGGGGGGTTTGCAGGATATCCCAGTGACATACGCTGCCTCCTCAAGTTCAGGGAATGTATTTCCCGGACTTCCCCGAACAGGGAAATCCTGTGAATGAAGAGAGCTGCGTGGAGTTGTCTCTCGAGCTCCCCCACGCACTTACAATGGTTCCGGAATCCTGAGCGTGGGGAGGTTCCACCAACGGTCGGCAGCGCGTGGGTTCTAACGGAATGCCTAAGGTCGTCTCCCCAGAGGGTTTTCCTAATGTCTCTGTGCCAGGGAATGGTAGGGGAGTTTGCAGGATATCCCAGTGACATAAGCTGCCTCCCCAAGTTCAGGGAAGGTATTTCCCGGACTTCCCCGAACAGGGAAATCCTGTGAATGAAGAGAGCTGCGTGGAGTTGTCTCTCGAGCTCCCCCACGCACTGACAATTTTTCCGGAATCCTGAACGTGGGGAGGTTCCACCAACGGTCGGCAGCGCGTGGGTTCTAACGGAATGCCTAAGCTCGTCTCCCCTGAGGGTTTTCCTAATGTCTCTGTGCCAGGGAATGCTAGGGGTGATTGCAGGATATCCCAGTGACCGAGGCCGCCTCCCCAAGGTCAGGAAAGTTATTTCCCGAACTTCCCCGAACAGGGAACTACTGTGAATGAAGAGAGCTGCGTGGAGTTGTCTCACGAGCTCCCCCACGCACTGACAATTTTTACGGAATCCTGAGCGTGGGGAGGTTCCACCAACGGTCGGCAGCGCGTGGGTTCTTACAAAATGCCTAAGATCGCCTCCCCTGAGGATTTTCCTAATGTCTCTGTGCCAGGGAATGGTAGGGGGGTTTGCAGGATATCCTATTGACATACGCTGCCTCCCCAAGTTCAGGGAAGTTATTTCCCGGACTTACCCGAACAGGGAACTCTTGTGAATGAAGAGAGCTGCGTGGAGTTGTCTCTCGAGCTCCCCCACGCACTGACAATAATTCCGGAATCCTGAGCGTGGGCATGTTCCACCAACGGTCAGCAGCTCGTGGGTTCAAACGGAATGCGTAAGCTCGTCTCCCCTGAGGGTTTTCCTAATGTCTCTGTGCCAGGGATTGTTAGGGGGGTTTGCAGGATATCCCAGTGACATACGCTGCCTCCCCAAGTTCAGGGAAGTTATTTCCCGGACTTCCCCGAACAGGGAAATCCTGTGAATGAAGAGAGCTGCGTGGTGTTGTCTCTCGAGCTCCGCCACGCACTGAGAGTTGTTCCGGAATCCTGAGCATGGGGAGGTTCCACAAACTGTCGGCAGCGCGTGGGTTCTAACGGAATTCCTAAGCTCGTATTCCCTGAGGGTTTTCCTAATTTGTCTGTGCCAGGGAATGTTAGGGGGGATTGCAGGATGTCCCAGTGACATACGCTGCGTCCCCAAGGTAAGGGAAGTTGTTTCCCGGACTTCCCCGAACAGGGAACTCCTGTGAATGAAGAGAGCTGCGTGGAGATGTCTCTCGAGCTCCCCCACGCACTGACAATTGTTCCGGAATCCTGAGCGTGGGGAGGTTCCACCAATGGTCGGCAGGGTGTGGGTTCTTTCGGAATGCCTAAGCTCGTCTCCCCTTAGGATTTTCCTAATGTTTCTGTGCCAGGGAATGCTAGGGGTGATTGCAGGATATCCCAGTGACCGAGGCTGCCTCCCCAAGGTCAGGAAATGTATTTCTCGGACTTCCCCGAACAGGGAACTCCTGTGAATGAAGACAGCTGCGTGGAGTTGTCTCTCGAGCTCCCCCACGCACTGACAATGGTTCCGGCATACTGAGCGTGGGGAGGTTCCACCAACGGTCGGCAGCGCGTGGGTTCTAACGGAATGCCTAAGCTCGTCTCCCCTGAGGGTTTTCCTCATATGTCTGTGCCAGGGAATCGTAGGGGGGTTTGCAGGATATCCCAGTGACATACGCTGCATCCCCAATGTCAGGGAAGGTATTTCCGGGACTTCCCCGAACAGGGAAATCCTGTGAATGAAGAGAGCTGTGTGGAGTTGTCTCTCGAGCTCCCCCACGCACTGACAATGTTTCCGGAATCCTGAGCGTGGGGAGGTTCCACCAACGGTCGGCAGCGTGTGGGTTCTAATGGAATGCCTAAGCTCGTCTCCCCTGAGGGTTTTCCTAATGTCTCTGTGCCAGGGAAAGGTAGGGGTGTTTGCAGGATATCCCAGTGACATACGCTGCCTCCCCAAGGTCAGGGAAGTTATTTCCCGGACTTCCCCGAACAGGGAACTCCTGTGAATGAAGAGAGCTGCGTGAGTTGTCTCTCGAGCTCCCCCACGCACTGACAATGTTTCCGGAATCCTGAGCGTGGGGAGATACCACCAACGGTCGGCAGCGCGTGGGTTCTAACGGAATGCCTAAGCTCGTCTCCCCTGAGGGTTTTCCTCATATGTCTGTGCCAGGGAATCGTAGGGGGGTTTGCAGGATATCCCAGTGTCATACGCTGCCTCCCCAAGTTCAGGGAAGGTATTTCCGGTACTTCCCCGAACAGGGAACTCCTGTGAATGAAGAGAGCTGCGTGGAGTTTTCTCTCGAGCTCCCCCACGCACTGAAAATGGTTCCGGAATCCTGAGCGTGGGGAGGTTCCACCAACGGTCGGCAGCGCGTGGGTTCTAACGGAATTCCTAAGCTCGCCTCCCCTGAGGGTTTTCCTAATGTCTCTGTGCCAGGGAATGCTAGGGGTGATTGCAGGATATCCCAGTGACCGAGGCTGCCTCCCCAAAGTCAGGAAAGATATTTCTCGGACTTCCCCGAACAGGGAACTCCTGTGAATGAAGAGAGCTGCGTGGAGCTGTCTCTCAAGCTCCCCCACGCAGTGACAATGGTTCCGGAATCCTGAGCGTGGGGAGGTTCCACCAACGGTCGGCAGGGCGTGGGTTCTAACGGAATGCCTAAGGTCGTCTCCCCAGAGGGTTTTCCTAATGTCTCTGTGCCAGGGAATGGTAGGGGAGTTTGCAGGATATCCCAGTGACATACGCTGCCTCCCCAAGTTCAGGGAAGGTATTTCCCGGACTTCCCCGAACAGGGAAATCCTGTGAATGAAGAGAGCTGCGTGGAGTTGTCTCTCGAGCTCCCCCACGCACTGACAATTTTTCCGGAATCCTGAACGTGGGGAGGTTCCACCAACGGTCGGCAGCGCGTGGGTTCTAACGGAATGCCTAAGCTCGTCTCCCCTGAGGGTTTTCCTAATGTCTCTGTGCCAGGGAATGCTAGGGGTGATTGCAGGATATCCCAGTGACCGAGGCTGCCTCCCCAAGGTCAGGAAAGTTATTTCTCGGACTTCCCCGAACAGGGAACTACTGTGAATGAAGAGAGCTGCGTGGAGTTGTCTCACGAGCTCCCCCACGCACTGACAATTTTTACGGAATCCTGAGCGTGGGGAGGTTCCACCAACGGTCGGCAGCGCGTGGGTTCTTACAAAATGCCTAAGATCGCCTCCCCTGAGGATTTTCCTAATGTCTCTGTGCCAGGGAATGGTAGGGGGGTTTGCAGGATATCCTATTGACATACGCTGCCTCCCCAAGTTCAGGGAAGGTTTTTCCCGGACTTACCCGAACAGGGAACTCCTGTGAATGAAGAGAGCTGCGTGGAGTTGTCACTCGAGCTCCCCCACGCACTGACAATAATTCCGGAATCCTGAGCGTGGGCATGTTCCACCAACGGTCAGCAGCTCGTGGGTTCAAACGGAATGCGTAAGCTCGTCTCCCCTGAGGGTTTTCCTAATGTCTCTGTGCCAGGGAATGGTAGGGGGGTTTGCAGGATATCCCAGTGACATACGCTGCCTCCCCAAGTTCAGGGAAGTTATTTCCCGGACTTCCCCGAACAGGGAAATCCTGTGAATGAAGAGAGCTGCGTGGAGTTGTCTCTCGAGCTCCGCCACGCACTGAGAGTTGTTCCGGAATCCTGAGCATGGGGAGGTTCCACAAACGGTCGGCAGCGCGTGGGTTCTAACGGAATTCCTAAGCTCGTATTCCCTGAGGGTTTTCCTAATTTGTCTGTGCCAGGGAATGTTAGGGGGGATTGCAGGATGTCCCAGTGACATACGCTGTGTCCCCAAGGTCAGGGAAGTTGTTTCCCGGACTTCCCCGAACAGGGAACTCCTGTGACTGAAGAGAGCTGCGTGGAGTTGTCTCTCGAGCTCCCCCACGGACTGACAATTGTTCCGGAATCCTGAGCGTGGGGAGGTTCCACCAAAGGTCGGCAGCGCATGGGTTCTAACGGAATGCCTTAGCTCGTCTCCCCTGAGGGTTTTCCTAATATCTCTGTGCCAGGGAATGTTAGGGGGGTTTGCAGTATATCCCAGTGACATACGCTGCCTCCCCAAGGTCAGGGCAGGTATTTCCCGGACTTCCCCTAACAGGGAACACCTGTGAATGAAGAAAGCTGCGTGGAGTTGTCTCTCGAGTTTCCCCACGCACTGACAATGGTTCGGGAATCCTGAGCGTGGGGAGGTTCCACCAACGGTCGGCAGGGCGTGGGTTCTAACGGAATGCCTAAGCTCGTCTCCCCTGACGGTTTTCCTAATGTGTATGTGCCAGGGAATGGTAGGGGTGAATGCAGGATATCCCAGTGACCGAGGTTACCTCCCCAAGGTCAGGAAAGTTATTTCTCAGACTTCCCCGAACAGGGAACTCATGTGAATGAAGAGAGCTGTGTGGAGATGTCTCTCGAGCTCCCCCACGCACTTACAATGGTTCCGGAATCCTGAGCGTGGGGAGGTTCCACCAACGGTCGGCAGCACGTGAGTTCTAACGGAATGCATAAACTCGTCTCCCCTGAGTGTTTTCCTACTGTCTCTGTGCCAGGGAATGCTAGGGGTGATTGCAGGATATCCCAGTGAACATGGCTGCCTCCCCAAGGTCAGGGAAGTTATATCACAGACTTCCACGAACAGGGAACACCTGTGACTGAAGAGAGCTGCGTGGAGTTGTCTCTCGAGCTACCCCACGCACTGACAATGGTTCCGGAATCCTGAGCGTGGGGAGATTCCACCAAAGGTCGGCAGCGCATGGGTTCTAACGGAATGCCTAAGCTCGTCTCCCCTGAGGTTTTTCCTAATTTGTCTGTGCCAGGGAATGTTAGGGGTGATTGCAGGATATCCCAGTGACCGAGGCTACCTCCCCAAGTTCAGGAAAGGTATTTCTCGGACTTCCCCGAACAGGGAACTCCTGTGAATGAAGACAGCTGCGTGGAGTTGTCTCTCGAGCTCCCCCACGCACTGACAATGGGTCCGGAATCCTGAGCGTGGGGAGGTTCCACCAACGGTCGGCAGCGCGTGGGTTCTAACGGAATGCCTAAGCTCGTTTCCCCTGAGGGTTTTCCTCATATGTCTGTGCCAGGGTATGGTAGGGGGGTTTGCAGGATATCCCAGTGACATACGCTGCCACCCCAAGGTCAGGGAAGGTTTTTCCGGGACTTCCCCTAACAGGGAAATCCTGTGAATGAAGAGAGCTGCGTGGAGTTGTCTCTCGAGCTCCCCCACGCACTGACAATGGTTCCGGAATCCTGAGCGTGGGGAGGTTCCACCAACGGTCGGCAGCGCGTGGGTTCTAACGGAATGCCTAAGCTCGTCTCCCCTGAGGGTTTTCCTCATATGTCTGTGCCAGGGAATGGTAGGGGGGTTTGCAGGGTATCCCAGTGAAATACGCTGCCTCCCCAAGATCAGGGAAGGTATTTCCGGGACTTCCCCGAACAGGGAAATCCTGTGAATGAAGAGAGCTGCGTGGAGTTGTCTCTCGAGCTCCCCCACGCACTGACAATGATTCCGGAATACTGAGCGTGGGGAGGTTCCACCAACGGTCGGCAGCGCGTGGGTTCTAACGGAATGCCTAAGCTCGTCTCCCCTGAGGGTTTTCCTAATGTCACTGTGCCAGGGAATGTAAGGGGGGTTTGCAGGATATCCCAGTGACATACGCTGACTCCCCAAGGTCAGGGAAGATATTTCCAGGACTTCCCCGAAAAGGGAACTCCTGTGAATGAAGAGAGCTGCGTGGAGTTGTCTCACGAGCTTCCCCACGCACTGACAATTGTTCCGGAATCCTGAGCGTGGGGAGGCTCCACCAACGGTCGGCAGCGCGTGGGTTCTAACGGAATACCTAAGCTCGTCTCCCCTGATGGTTTTCCTAATGTGTCTGTGCGAGGGAAAGTTAGGTGGGTTTGCAGGATATCCCAGTGACCGAGGCTGCCTCCCCAAGGTCAGGGAAGGTATTTCCCGGACTTCCCCGAACAGGGAACTCCTGTGAATGAAGAGAGCTGCGTGGAGTTGTCTCTCGAGCTCCCCCACGCACTGACAATGGTTCCGGAATCCTGAGCGTGGGGAGGTTACACCAACTGACGGCAGCGCGTGGGTTCTAACGGAATGCCTAAGCTCGTCTCCCCTGAGGGTTTTCCAAATATCTCTGTGCCAGGGAATGTTAGGGGCGTTTGCAGGATATCCCAGGGACATACGCTGCCTCCCCAAGGTCAGGGAAGGTATTTCCCGGACTTCCCCGAACAGGGAAATCCTGTGAATGAAAGAGCTGCGTGGAGTTGTCTCTCGAGCTCCCCCACGCACTAAGAATGGTTCCGGAATCCTGAGCGTTGGGAGTTTCCACCAACGGTCGGCAGCGCGTGGGTTCTAACGGAATGCCTAAGCTCGCCTCCCCTGAGGGTTTTCCTAATGTCTCTGTGCCAGGGAATGCTAGGGGTGATTGCAGGATATCCCAGTGACCGAGGCTGCCTCCCCAAGATCAGGAAAGGTATTTCCCGGACTTCCCCGAACAGGGAACTCCTGTGAATGAAAGAGCTGCGTGGAGTTGTCTCTCGAGCTCCCCCACGCACTGACAATGCTTCCGGAATCCTGAGCGTGGGGAGGATCCACCAACGGTCGGCAGGGCGTGGGTTCTAACGGAATGCCTAAGCTTGCCTCCCCTGAGGGTTTTCCTAATGTGTCTGTGCCAGGGAATGTTATGGGGCTTTGCAGGATATCCCAGTGACATACGCTGCCTCCCCATGGTCAGGGAAGTTTTTTCCAGGACTTCCCCGAACAGGGAACTCCTGTGAATGAAGAAAGCTGCGTGGAGTTGTCTCTCGACCTCCCCCACGCACTGACAATGTTTCCGGAATCCTGAGCGTGGGGAGGTTCCACCAACGGTCGGCAGCGCTTGGGTTCTAACGGAATGCATAAGCTCGTCTCCCCTGAGGGTTTTCCTAATGTCTCTGTGCCATGGAGTTTTAGGGGGGTTTGCAGGATATCCCAGTGACCGAGGCTGCCTCCCCAAGGTCAGGGAAGGTATTTCCAGGACTTCCCCGAACAGGGAACTCATGTGAATTAAAGAGTTGCGTGGAGATGTCAATCGAGCTTCCCCACGCACTGACAATGGTTCCGGAATCCTGAGCGTGGGGAGTTTCCACCAACGGTCGGCAGCGCGTGGGTTCTAACGGAATGCCTTAGCTCGCCTCCCCTGAGGATTTTCCTAATGTCTCTGTGCCAGGGAATGCTAGGGGTGATTGCAGGATATCCCAGTGACATACGCTGCCTCCCCAAGGTCAGGAAATTTATTTCCCGGACTTCCCTGAACAGGGAACTCCTGTGAATGAAGAGAGCTGCGTGGAGTTGTCTCTCGAGCTCCCCCACGCATTGACAATGCTTCCGGAATCCTGAGCGTGGGGAGGTTCCACCAACGGTCGGCAGCGCGTGGGTTCTAACGGAATGCTTAAGCTCGTCTCCACTGAGGGTTTTCCTAATGTCTCTGTGCAAGGGAATTTTAGGGGGGTTTGCAGGATATCCCAGTGACATACGCTGCCTCCCCAAGGTCAGGGAAGTTATTTCCAGGACTTCCCCGAACAGGGAAATCCTGTGAATGAAGAGAGCTTCGTGGAGTTTTCTCTCGAGCTCCCCCACACTCTGACAATGGTTCCGGAATCCTGAGCGTGGGGAGGTTCCACCAACGGTCGGCAGCGCGTGGGTTCTAACGGAATGCCTAAGCTCGCCTCCCCTGAGGGTTTTCCTTATGTGTCTGTGCCAGGGAATGCTAGGGGTGATTGCAGGATATCCCAGTGCCCGAGGCTGCCTCCCCAAGGTCAGGAAAGTTATTTAGCGGACTTCCCCGAACAGGGAACTCCTGTGAATGAAGAGAGTTTCGTGGAGTTTTCTCTCGAGCTCCCCCACACACTGACAATGGTTCCGGAATTCTGAGCGTTGGGAGGTTCCACCAACAGTCGGCAGCGCATGGGTTATAACGGAATGCCTAAGCTCGTCTCCCCTGAGGCTTTTCCAAATGTCTCTGTGCCAGGGAATGCTAGGGGTGATTGCAGGATATCCCAGTGACCGAGGCTGCCTCCCCAAGGTCAGGGAAGGTATATCCCAGACTTCCACGAACAGGGAACAACTGTGACTGAAGAGAGCTGCGTGGAGTTGTCTCTCAAGCTCCCCCACGCACTGACAATGGTTCCGGAATCTTGAGCGTGGGGAGGTTCCACCAACGGTCGGCAGCACGTGGGTACTAACGGAATGCCTAAGCTCGTCTCCCCTGAGGGTTTTCCTAATTTCTCTGTGCCTGGGAATGGTAGGGGGGTTTGCAGGATATCCCAGTGACATACGCTGCCTCCCCAAATCAGGGAAGGTATTTCCTGGACTTCCCCGAACAGGGAACTCCTGTGAATGAAGAGAGCTGCGTGGAGTTGTCTCTCGAGCTCCCCCACGCACTGACAATGGTTCCGGAATCCTGAGCGTGGGGAGGTTCCACCAACGGTCGGCAGCGCGTGGGTTCTAACGGAATGCCTAAGCTCGTCTCCCCTGAGGGTTTTCCTAATGTCTCTGTGCCAGGGAATGGTAGGGGGTTTTGCAGGATATCCCAGTGACATACGCTGCCTCCCCAAGGTAAGGGAAGGTATTTCCCGGACTTCCCCAAACAGGGAACTCCTGTGAATGAAGAGAGCTCCGTGGAGTTGTCTCTCGAGCTCCCCCACGCACTGACAATGGTTCCGGAATCCTGAGCGTGGGGAGGTTCCACCAACGGTCGGCAGGGCGTGGGTTCTAACGGAATGCCTAAGCTCATCTACCCTGAGGGTTTTCCTAATGTGTCTGAGCCAGGAAATGGTAGGGGTGATTGCAGGATATCCCAGTGACCGAGGCTACCTCCCCAAGATCAGGAAAGGTATTTCTCGGACTTCCCCGAACAGGGAACTCATGTGAATGAAGAGAGCTGCGTGGAGATGTCTCTCGAGCTCCCCCACGCACTTACAATGGTTCCGGAATCCTGAGCGTGGGGAGGTTCCACCAACGGTCGGCAGCACGTGAGTTCTAACGGAATGCTTAAACTCGTCTCCCCTGAGGATTTTCCTACTCTCTCTCTGCCAGGGAATGCTAGGGGTGATTGCAAGATATCCCAGTGACCAAGGCTGCCTCCCCAAGGTCAGGGTAGTTATATCACAGACTTCCACGAACACGGAACACCTGTGACTGAAGAGAGCTGCGTGGAGTTGTCTCTCGATCACCCCCACGCACTGAAATGGTTCCGGAATCCTGAGCGTGGGGAGATTCCACCAAAGTTCGGCAGCGCTTGGGTTCTAACGGAATGCCTAAGCTCGTCTCCCCTGAGGTTTTTCCTAATGTGTCTGTGCGAGGGAATGGTAGGGGTGATTGCAGGATATCCCAGTGACCGAGGCTACCTCCCCAAGGTCAGGAAAGGTATTTCTCGGACTTCCCCGAACAGGGAACTCCTGTGAATGAAGACAGCTGCGTGGAGTTGTCTCTCGAGCTCCCCTACGCACTGACAATGGTTCCGGAATCCTGAGCGTGGGGAGGTTCCACCAAAGGTCGGCAGCGCGTGGGTTCTAACGGAATGCCTAAGCTCGTCTCCCCTGATGGTTTTCCTAATGTCTCTGTGCCAGGGAATGTTAGGGGTGTTTGCAGGATATCCCAGTGACATACGCTGCCTCCCCAAGTTCAGTGAAGGTATTTCCCGGACTTCCCCGAACAGAGAACCCCTGTGAATGAAGAGAGCTGCGTGGAGTTGTCTCTCGAGCTCCCCCACGCACTGACAATGATTCCGGAATACTGAGCGT